>NC_139235.1:55859102-57259102 GCF_977018435.1 Lepisma saccharinum | reverse complement strand
AACATTTCAAACACGCATATATCCGTTACTATAGAAGATACTGATGTGATTTTACACTCAATGGAATCAGGACGAAACTCTCTATTGGCGCATCCGGAAAATTGAATCCATGTGGAATATTCATGCTTAGTTACCATGGAAACTCTCATAACAATCATGTAAACAATCTATTTGTGCGTGATTGTAGTTGTCGTCGTGGAGATTTGAAATAACCATTTTGATTGTTGAAACAATGTAATACAAACTAAGGAATCACGTTTTAAGATAACATTATATAAAATTTCAAACTTGCATATCTCCTTTACTATAGAAGATACTGAAATGATTTTACACTCAATGGAATCAGGTCGAATCACTCTATTGGCTCATCCGAAAAAATTGAATCCATGTGTAATATTCATGCTTAGTTACCATGAAAACTCTCATAACAATCATGTAAAAAATCTATTTGTGCGTGATTATGGTCGTTGTCGTGGAGATTTGAAATAACCAATTTCATTGTTGAAACAATGTAATACAAACTAAGGAATCACGTTTTAAGATAACATTATGTAAAATTTCAAACTTGCATATCTCCGTTACTATAGAAGATACTGAAGTGATTTTACACTCAATGGAATCAGGTCGACGCTCTCTATTGGCTCATCCGGAAAATTGAATCCATGTGTAATATTCATGCTTAGTTACCATGGAAACTCTCATAACAATCATGTAAACAATCTATTTGTGCGTGACTGTAGTTGTCGTCGTGGAGATTTGAAATAACCATTTTGATTGTTGAAACAATGTAATACAAACTAAGGAATCACGTTTTAAGATAACATTATAATAAATTTCAAACTTGCATATCTCCGTTACTATAGAAGATACTGAAGTGATTTTACCCTCAATGGAATCAGGTCGAAACACTCTATTGGCTCATCCGGAAAATTGAATCCATGTGGAATATTCATGCTTAGTTACCATGGAAATTCTCATAACAATCATGTAAACAATCTATTTGTGCGTGATTGTAGTCTTCGTCGTGGAGATTTTAAATAACAATTTTGATTGTTGAAACAATGTAATACAAACTAAGGAATCACGTTTTACGATAACATTATATAAAATTTCAAACTTGCATATCTCCATTACTATAGAAGATTCTGAAGTGATTTTATACTCAATGGAATCAGGTCGACGCTCTCTATTGGTTCATCCGGAAAATTGAATCCATGTGTAATATTCATGCTTAGTTACCATGGAAACTCCCATAACAATCATGTAAACAATCTATTTGTGAATGATTGTAGTCGTCGTCGTGGAGATTTGAAATAACAATTTTGATTGTTGAAACAATGTAATACAAACTAAGTAATCACGTTTTACGATAACATTATATAAAATTTCAAACTTGCATATCTCCGTTACTATAGAAGATACTGAAGTCATTTTACACTCAATGGAATCAGGTCGAAACTCTCTATTGGCTCATCCGGAAAAATTGAATCCATGTGTAATATTCATGCTTAGTTACCATGGAAACTCTGATAACAATAAAGTAAACAATCTATTTGTGCGTGATTGTAGTCGTCGTCGTGGAGATTTGAAATAACCAATTTCATTGTTGAAATAATGTAATACAAACTAAGGAATCACGTTTTAAGATAAAATTATATAACATTTCAAACTCGCATATATCCGTTACTATAGAAGATACTGATGTGATTTTACACTCAATGGAATCAGGACGAAACTCTCTTTTGGCTCATCCGGAAAATTGAATCCATGTGTAATACTCATGCTTAGTTACCATGGAAACTCTCATAACAATCATGTAAACAATCTATTTGTGCGTGATTGTAGTCGTCGTCGTGGAGATTTGAAATAACCATTTTGACTGTTGAAACAATGTAATACAAACTAAGGCCTCACGCTTTACGATAACATTATATAACATTTCAAACTCGCATATATCCGTTACTATAGAAGATACTGAGGTGATTTTACACTCAATGGAATCAGGTCGACGCTCTCTATTGGCTCATCCGGAAAAATTGAATCCATGTGTAATATTCATGCTTAGTTACCATGGAAACTCTCATAACAATCATGTAAACAATTTTTTGTGCGTGATTGTAGTCGTCGTCGTGGAGATTTGAAATAACCATTTTGACTGTTGAAACAATGTACGTAATACAAACTAAGGCCTCACGCTCTACGATAACATTATATAACATTTCAAACTCGCATATATCCGTTACTATAGAAGATACTGAGGTGATTTTACACTCAATGGAATCAGGTCGAAACTCTCTATTAGCTCATCCGGAAAATTGAATCCATGTGTAATATTCATGTTTAGTTACCATGGAAACTCTCATAAAAATCATGTAAAAAAATCTATTTGTGCGCGATTGTAGTCGGCATCATAGAGATTTGAAATCACCATTTTCATTGTTTAAACAATGTAGTACAACCTAAGGCCTCACGTTTTAAAATAACATTATATAAAATTTCAAACTCGCATATCTCCGTTACTATAGAAGATACTAGGGAGATTTTACACTCAATGGAACCAGGTCGAAACTCTCTATTGGCTCATCCGGAAAATTGAATCCATGTGGAATATTCATGCTTAGTTACCATGGAAACTCTCATAACAATCATGTAAACAATCTATTTGTGCGTGATTGTAGTCGTCGTCTTGGAGATTTGAAATAACCATTTTGACTGTTGAAACAATGTAATACAAACTAAGGCCTCACGCTTTACGATAACATTTTATAACATTTCAAACTCGCATATATCCATTACTATAGAAGATACTGAGGAGATTTTACACTCAATGGAATCAGGTCGAAACTCTCTTTGGCTCATCCGGAAAATTGAATCCATGTGGAATATTCATGCTTAGTTACCATGGAAACTCTCATAACAATCATGTAAACAATCTATTTGTGCGTGATTGTAGTCGTCGTCGTGGAGATTTTAAATAACAATTTTGTTTGTTGAAACAATGTAATACAAACTAAGGAATCACGTTTTACGATAACATTATATAAAATTTCAAACTTGCATATCTCCGTTACTATAGAAGATACTGAAGTGATTTTACACTCAATGGAATCAGGGCGACGGTCTCTATTGGCTCATCCGGAAAAATTGAATCCATGTGTAATATTCATGCTTAGTTACCATGGAAATTCTCATAACAATCATGTTAACAATGTATTTGTGCGTGATTGTAGTCGTCGTCGTGGAGATTTGAAATAATCCTTTTGATTGTTTAAGCAATGAAATACAAACTAAGGAATCACGTTCTAAGATAACAGTATGTAAAATTTCAAACTTGCATATCTCCGTTACTATAGAATATACTGAAGTGATTTTACACTCAATGGAATCAGGTCGACGCTCTCTATTGGTTCATCCGGAAAATTCAATCCATGTGTAATATTCATGCTTAGTTACCATGGAAAATCTCATAAGAATCATGTAAACAATCTATTTGTGCGTGATTGTAGTCGTCGTCGTGGAGATTTGAAATAACCCTTTTGATTGTTGAAGCAATGTAATACAAACTAAGGAATCACGTTTTAAGATACAAGTATGTAAAATTTCAAACTTGCATATCTCCGTTACTATAGAAGATACTGAAGTGATTTTACACTCAATGGAATCAGGTCGACGCTCTCTATTGGCTCATCCGAATAAAATGAATCCATGTGTAATATTCATGCTTAGTTACCATGGAAACTCTCATAACAATCATGTAAACAATCTATTTTTGCGTGATTGTAGTCGTCGTCGTGGAGATTTGAAATAAACATTTTGACTGTTGAAACTTTGTAATACAAACTAAGGCCTCACGCTTTACGATAACATTATATAACATTTCAAACTCGCATATATCCGTTACTATAGAAGATACTGAGGTGATTTTACACTCAATGCAATCAGGTCGACGCTCTCTATTGGCTCATCCTGAAAAATTGAATCCATGTGGAATATTCATGCTTAGTTACCATGGAAAATCTCATAAGAATCATGTAAACAATCTATTTGTGCGTGATTGTAGTCGTCGTCGTGGAGATTTGAAATAACCCTTTTGATTGTTGAAGCAATGTAATACAAACTAAGGAATCACGTTTTAAGATAGCATTATGTAAAATTTCAAACTTGCATATCTCCGTTACTATAGAAGATAATGAAGTGATTTTACACTCAATGGAATCAGGTCGACGCTCTCTATTGGCTCATCCGAATAAAATGAATCCATGTGTAATATTCATGCTTAGTTACCATGGAAACTCTCATAACAATCATGTAAACAAGCTATTTGTGCGTGATTGTAGTCGTCGTCGTGGAGATTTGAAATAACCATTTTGACTGTTGAAACAATGTAATACAAACTAAGGCCTCACGCTTTACGATAACATTATATAACATTTCAAACTCGCATATATCCGTTACTATAGAAGATACTGAGGTGATTTTACACTCAATGGAATCAGGTCGAAACTCTCTATTGGCTCATCCGGAAAATTGAATCCATGTGGAATATTCATGCTTAGTTACCATGGAAACTCCCATAACAATCATGTAAACAATCTATTTGTGCGTGATTGTAGTCGTCGTCGTGGAGATTTGAAATAACCATTTTGACTGTTGAAACAATGTAATACAAACTAAGGCCTCACGCTTTACGATAACATTATATAACATTTCAAACTCGCATATATCCGTTACTATAGAAGATACTGAGGTGATTTTACACTCAATGCAATCAGGTCGACGCTCTCTATTGGCTCATCCGGAAAATTCAATCCATGCGTAATATTCATGCTTAGTTACCATGGAAACTCTCATAAGAATCATGTAAACAATCTATTTGTGCGTGATTGTAGTCGTCGTCGTGGAGATTTGAAATAACCCTTTTGATTGTTGAAGCAATGTAATACAAACTAAGGAATCACGTTTTAAGATAACATTATGTAAAATTTCAAACTTGCATATCTCCGTTACTATAGAAGATACTGAAGTGATTTTACACTCAATGGAATCAGGTCGACGCTCTCTATTGGCTCATCCGAATAAAATGAATCCATGTGTAATATTCATGCTTAGTTACCATGGAAACTCTCATAACAATCATGTAAACAATCTATTTGTGCGTGATTGTAGTCGTCGTCGTGGAGATTTGAAATAACCATTTTGACTGTTGAAACAATGTAATACAAACTAAGGCCTCACGCTTTACGATAACATTATATAACATTTCAAACTCGCATATATCCGTTACTATAGAAGATACTGAGGTGATTTTACACTCAATGGAATCAGGTCGAAACTCTCTATTGGCTCATCCGGAAAATTGAATCCATGTGGAATATTCATGCTTAGTTACCATGGAAACTCCCATAACAATCATGTAAACAATCTATTTGTGCGTGATTGTAGTCGTCGTCGTGGAGATTTGAAATAACCATTTTGACTGTTGAAACAATGTAATACAAACTAAGGCCTCACGCTTTACGATAACATTATATAACATTTCAAACTCACATATATCCGTTACTATAGAAGATACTGAGGTGATTTTACACTCAATGGAATCAGGTCGACGCTCTCTATTGGCTCATCCGGAAAAATTGAATCCATGTGTAATATTCATGCTTAGTTACCATGGAAACTCTCATAACAATCATGTAAACAATTTTTTGTGCGTGATTGTAGTCGTCGTCGTGGAGATTATAAATAACCATTTTGACTGTTGAAACAATGTAATACAAACTAAGGCCTCACGCTCTACGATAACATTTTATAACATTTCAAACTCGCATATATCCGTTACTATAGAAGATACTGAGGTGATTTTACACTCAATGGAATCAGGTCGAAACTCTCTATTAGCTCATCCGGAAAATTGAATCCATGTGTAATATTCATGTTTAGTTACCATGGAAACTCTCATAAAATCATGTAAAAAAATCTATTTGTGCGCGATTGTAGTCGGCATCATAGAGATTTGAAATCACCATTTTCAATGTTTAAACAATGTAGTACAACCTAAGGCCTCACGTTTTAAAATAACATTATATAAAATTTCAAACTCGCATATCTCCGTTACTATAGAAGATACTGAAGTGACTTGATACTCAATGGAATCAGGTCAACGCTCTCTTTTGGCACATCCCGAAAAATTGAATCCATGTGTAATATTCATGCTTAGTTAGAATGGAAACTCTCATAACAATCAGGTAAACAATCTATTTGTGCGCCAATGTAGTAGTCGTCGTCGTGATTTGAAATAACCATTTTGATTGTTGAAACAATGTAATACAAACTAAAGAATCACGTTTTAAAATAACATTATATAAAATTTCACACTCGCTTATATCCGTTACTATAGAAGATACTGAAGTTTACTTTACACTCAATGGAATCAGGTCGACGCTCTCTATTGGCACATCCGGAAAAATTGAAATCATGTG
The DNA here is from genome assembly GCF_977018435.1 of Lepisma saccharinum. NCBI lineage: Eukaryota > Metazoa > Arthropoda > Insecta > Zygentoma > Lepismatidae > Lepisma > Lepisma saccharinum. The sequence continues at coordinate 57,252,626 of NC_139235.1, read as the reverse complement.
TAATATTCATGCTTAGTTACCATGGAAAGTCTCATAACAATCAAGTAAGCAATCTATTTTTGCGTGATTGTAGTCGTCGTCGTGGAGATTTGAAATAAACATTTTGATGGTTGAAACAATGTAATACAACCTAAGTCCTCACGTTTTACGATAACATTATATAAAATTTCAAACTCGCACATCTCCGTTACTATAGAAGATACTGAAATGATTTTACACTCAATGGAATCAGGTCGACGCTCTCTATTGGCTCATCCGGAAAATTGAATCCATGTGTAATATTCATGCTTAGTTACCATGGAAATTCTCATAACAATCATGTAAACAATGTATTTGTGCGTGATTGTAGTCGGCGTCGTGGAGATTTGTTATAACCCTTTTGATTGTTTAAGCAATGTAATACAAACTAAGGAATCACGTTTTAAGATAACAGTATGTAAAATTTCAAACTTGCATATCTCCGTTACTATAGAATATACTGAAGTGATTTTACACTCAATGGAATCAGGTCGACGCTCTCTATTGGTTCATCCGGAAAATTCAATCCATGCGTAATATTCATGCTTAGTTACCATGGAAAATCTCATAAGAATCATGTAAACAATCTATTTGTGCGTGATTGTAGTCGTCGTCGTGGAGATTTGAAATAACCCTTTTGATTGTTGAAGCAATGTAATACAAACTAAGGAATCACGTTTTAAGATAACATTATGTAAAATTTCAAACTTGCATATCTTCGTTACTATAGAAGATACTGAAGTGATTTTACACTCAATGGAATCAGGTCGACGCTCTCTATTGGCTCATCCGAATAAAATGAATCCATGTGTAATATTCATGCTTAGTTACCATGGAAACTCTCATAACAATCATGTAAACAATCTATTTGTGCGTGATTGTAGTCGTCGTCGTGGAGATTTGAAATAACCATTTTGACTGTTGAAACAATGTACGTAATACAAACTAAGGCCTCACGCTCTACGATAACATTATATAACATTTCAAACTCGCATATATCCGTTACTATAGAAGATACTGAGGTGATTTTACACTCAATGGAATCAGGTCGAAACTCTCTATTAGCTCATCCGGAAAATTGAATCCATGTGTAATATTCATGTTTAGTTACCATGGAAAATCTCATAAAAATCATGTAAAAAAATCTATTTGTGCGCGATTGTAGTCGGCATCATAGAGATTTGAAATCACCATTTTCATTGTTTAAACAATGTAGTACAACCTAAGGCCTCACGTTTTAAAATAACATTATATAAAATTTCAAACTCGCATATCTCCGTTACTATAGAAGATACTGAGGAGATTTTACACTCAATGGAACCAGGTCGAAACTCTCTATTGGCTCATCCGGAAAATTGAATCCATGTGGAATATTCATGCTTAGTTACCATGGAAACTCTCATAACAATCATGTAAACAATCTATTTGTGCGTGATTGTAGTCGTCGTCGTGGAGATTTTAAATAATAATTTTGATTGTTGAAACAATGTAATACAAACTAAGGAATCACGTTTTACGATAACATTATATAAAATTTCAAACTTGCATATCTCCGTTACTATAGAAGATACTGAAGTGATTTTACACTCAATGGAATCAGGTCGACGCTCTCTATTGGCTCATCCGGAAAAATTGAATCCATGTGTAATATTGATGCTTAGTTACCATGGAAACACTCATAACAATCATGTAAACAATCTATTTGTGCGTGATTGTAGTCGTCGTCGTGGAGATTTGAAATAACCCTTTTGATTTTTGAAACAATGTAATACAAACTTAGGAATCACGTTTTAAGATAACATTATGTAAAATTTCAAACTTGCATATCTCCGTTACTATAGAAGATACTGAAATGATTTTACACTCAATGGAATCAGGTCGACGCTCTCTATTGGCTCATCCGGAAAATTGAATCCATGTGTAATATTCATGCTTAGTTACCATGGAAATTCTCATAACAATCATGTTAACAATGTATTTGTGCGTGATTGTAGTCGTCGTCGTGGAGATTTGAAATAACCCTTTTGGTTGTTTAAGCAATGTAATACAAACTAAGGAATCACGTTTTAAGATAACAGTATGTAAAATTTCAAACTTGCATATCTCCGTTACTATAGAATATACTGAAGTGATTTTACACTCAATGGAATCAGGTCGACGCTCTCTATTGGTTCATCCGGAAAATTCAATCCATGCGTAATATTCATGCTTAGTTACCATGGAAAATCTCATAAGAATCATGTAAACAATCTATTTGTGCGTGATTGTAGTCGTCGTCGTGGAGATTTGAAATAACCCTTTTGATTGTTGAAGCAATGTAATACAAACTAAGGAATCACGTTTTAAGATAACATTATGTAAAATTTCAAACTTGCATATCTCCGTTACTATAGAAGATACTGAAGTGATTTTACACTCAATGGAATCAGGTCGACGCTCTCTATTGGCTCATCCGAATAAAATGAATCCATGTGTAATATTCATGCTTAGTTACCATGGAAACTCTCATAACAATCATGTAAACAATCTATTTGTGCGTGATTGTAGTCGTCGTCGTGGAGATTTGAAATAACCATTTTGACTGTTGAAACAATGTAATACAAACTAAGGCCTCACGCTTTACGATAACATTATATAACATTTCAAACTCGCATATATCCGTTACTATAGAAGATATTGAGGTGATTTTACACTCAATGGAATCAGGTCGAAACTCTCTATTGGCTCATCCGGAAAATTGAATCCATGTGTAATATTCATGCTTAGTTACCATGGAGACTCCCATAACAATCATGTAAACAATCTATTTGTGAGTGATTGTAGTCGTCGTCGTGGAGATTTGAAATAACCCTTTTGATTTTTGAAACAATGTAATACAAACTAAGGAATCACGTTTTAAGATAACATTATGTAAAATTTCAAACTTGCATATCTCCGTTACTATAGAAGATACTGAAGTGATTTTACCCTCAATGGAATCAGGTCTTAACACTCTATTGGCTCATCCGAAAAAATTGAATCCATGTGTAATATTCATGCTTAGTTACCATGGAAACTCTCATAACAATCATGTAAACAATCTATTTGTGCGTGATTGTAGTCGTCGTCTTGGAGATTTGAAATAACCATTTTGACTGTTGAAACAATGTAATACAAACTAAGGCCTCACGCTTTACGATAACATTTTATAACATTTCAAACTCGCATATATCCGTTACTATAGAAGATACTGAGGAGTTTTTACACTCAATGGAATCAGGTCGAAACTCTCTATTGGCTCATCCGGAAAATTGAATCCATGTGGAATATTCATGCTTAGTTACCATGGAAACTCTCATAACAATCATGTAATCAATCTATTTGTGCGTGATTGTAGTCGTCGTCGTGGAGATTTTAAATAACAATTTTGACTGTTGAAACAATGTAATACAAACTAAGGCCTCACGCTTTACGATAACATTATATAACATTTCAAACTCGCATATATCCGTTACTATAGAAGATACTGAGGTGATTTTACACTCAATGGAATCAGGTCGACGCTCTCTATTGGCTCATCCGGAAAAATTGAATCCATGTGTAATATTCATGCTTAGTTACCATGGAAACTCTCATAACAATCATGTAAACAATTTTTTGTGCGTGATTGTAGTCGTCGTCGTGGAGATTTGAAATAACCATTTTGACTGTTGAAACAATGTACGTAATACAAACTAAGGCCTCACGCTCTACGATAACATTATATAACATTTCAAACTCGCATATATCCGTTACTATAGAAGATACTGAGGTGATTTTACACTCAATGGAATCAGGTCGAAACTCTCTATTAGCTCATCCGGAAAATTGAATCCATGTGTAATATTCATGTTTAGTTACCATGGAAAATCTCATAAAAATCATGTAAAAAAATCTATTTGTGCGCGATTGTAGTCGGCATCATAGAGATTTGAAATCACCATTTTCATTGTTTAAACAATGTAGTACAACCTAAGGCCTCACGTTTTAAAATAACATTATATAAAATTTCAAACTCGCATATCTCCGTTACTATAGAAGATACTGAGGAGATTTTACACTCAATGGAACCAGGTCGAAACTCTCTATTGGCTCATCCGGAAAATTGAATCCATGTGGAATATTCATGCTTAGTTACCATGGAAACTCTCATAACAATCATGAAAACAATCTATTTGTGCGTGATTGTAGTCGTCGTCGTGGAGATTTTAAATAATAATTTTGATTGTTGAAACAATGTAATACAAACTAAGGAATCACGTTTTACGATAACATTATATAAAATTTCAAACTTGCATATCTCCGTTACTATAGAAGATACTGAAGTGATTTTACACTCAATGGAATCAGGTCGACGCTCTCTATTGGCTCATCCGGAAAAATTGAATCCATGTGTAATATTGATGCTTAGTTACCATGGAAACACTCATAACAATCATGTAAACAATCTATTTGTGCGTGATTGTAGTCGTCGTCGTGGAGATTTGAAATAACCCTTTTGATTTTTGAAACAATGTAATACAAACTTAGGAATCACGTTTTAAGATAACATTATGTAAAATTTCAAACTTGCATATCTCCGTTACTATAGAAGATACTGAAATGATTTTACACTCAATGGAATCAGGTCGACGCTCTCTATTGGCTCATCCGGAAAATTGAATCCATGTGTAATATTCATGCTTAGTTACCATGGAAATTCTCATAACAATCATGTTAACAATGTATTTGTGCGTGATTGTAGTCGTCGTCGTGGAGATTTGAAATAACCCTTTTGGTTGTTTAAGCAATGTAATACAAACTAAGGAATCACGTTTTAAGATAACAGTATGTAAAATTTCAAACTTGCATATCTCCGTTACTATAGAATATACTGAAGTGATTTTACACTCAATGGAATCAGGTCGACGCTCTCTATTGGTTCATCCGGAAAATTCAATCCATGCGTAATATTCATGCTTAGTTACCATGGAAAATCTCATAAGAATCATGTAAACAATCTATTTGTGCGTGATTGTAGTCGTCGTCGTGGAGATTTGAAATAACCCTTTTGATTGTTGAAGCGATGTAATACAAACTAAGGAATCACGTTTTAAGATAACATTATGTAAAATTTCAAACTTGCATATCTCCGTTACTATAGAAGATACTGAAGTGATTTTACACTCAATGGAATCAGGTCGACGCTCTCTATTGGCTCATCCGAATAAAATGAATCCATGTGTAATATTCATGCTTAGTTACCATGGAAACTCTCATAACAATCATGTAAACAATCTATTTGTGCGTGATTGTAGTCGTCGTCGTGGAGATTTGAAATAACCATTTTGACTGTTGAAACAATGTAATACAAACTAAGGCCTCACGCTTTACGATAACATTATATAACATTTCAAACTCGCATATATCCGTTACTATAGAAGATATTGAGGTGATTTTACACTCAATGGAATCAGGTCGAAACTCTCTATTGGCTCATCCGGAAAATTGAATCCATGTGTAATATTCATGCTTAGTTACCATGGAAACTCCCATAACAATCATGTAAACAATCTATTTGTGAGTGATTGTAGTCGTCGTCGTGGAGATTTGAAATAACCCTTTTGATTTTTGAAACAATGTAATACAAACTAAGGAATCACGTTTTAAGATAACATTATGTAAAATTTCAAACTTGCATATCTCCGTTACTATAGAAGATACTGAAGTGATTTTACCCTCAATGGAATCAGGTCTTAACACTCTATTGGCTCATCCGAAAAAATTGAATCCATGTGTAATATTCATGCTTAGTTACCATGGAAACTCTCATAACAATCATGTAAACAATCTATTTGTGCGTGATTGTAGTCGTCGTCGTGGAGATTTGAAATAACCCTTTTGATTTTTGAAACAATGTAATACAAACTTAGGAATCACGTTTTAAGATAACATTATGTAAAATTTCAAACTTGCATATCTCCGTTACTATAAAAGATACTGAAGTGATTTTACACTCAATGGAATCAGGTCGACGCTCTCTATTGGCTCATCCGGAAAAATTGAATCCATGTGTAATACTCATGCTTAGTTACCATGGAAACTCTCATAACAATCATGTAAACAATCTATTTGTGCGTGATTGTAGTCGTCGTCGTGGAGATTTGAAATAACCATTTTGACTGTTGAAACAATGTAATACAAACTAAGGCCTCACGCTTTACGATAACATTATATAACATTTCAAACTCGCATATATCCGTTACTATAGAAGATACTGAGGTGATTTTACACTCAATGGAATCAGGTCGACGCTCTCTATTGGCTCATCCGGAAAAATTGAATCCATGTGTAATATTCATGCTTAGTTACCATGGAAACTCTCATAACAATCATGTAAACAATTTTTTGTGCGTGATTGTAGTCGTCGTCGTGGAGATTTGAAATAACCATTTTGACTGTTGAAACAATGTACGTAATACAAACTAAGGCCTCACGCTCTACGATAACATTATATAACATTTCAAACTCGCATATATCCGTTACTATAGAAGATACTGAGGTGATTTTACACTCAATGGAATCAGGTCGAAACTCTCTATTAGCTCATCCGGAAAATTGAATCCATGTGTAATATTCATGTTTAGTTACCATGGAAACTCTCATAAAAATCATGTAAAAAAATCTATTTGTGCGCGATTGTAGTCGGCATCATAGAGATTTGAAATCACCATTTTCATTGTTTAAACAATGTAGTACAACCTAAGGCCTCACGTTTTAAAATAACATTATATAAAATTTCAAACTCGCATATCTCCGTTACTATAGAAGATACTAGGGAGATTTTACACTCAATGGAACCAGGTCGAAACTCTCTATTGGCTCATCCGGAAAATTGAATCCATGTGGAATATTCATGCTTAGTTACCATGGAAACTCTCATAACAATCATGTAAACAATCTATTTGTGCGTGATTGTAGTCGTCGTCTTGGAGATTTGAAATAACCATTTTGACTGTTGAAACAATGTAATACAAACTAAGGCCTCACGCTTTACGATAACATTTTATAACATTTCAAACTCGCATATATCCATTACTATAGAAGATACTGAGGAGATTTTACACTCAATGGAATCAGGTCGAAACTCTCTTTGGCTCATCCGGAAAATTGAATCCATGTGGAATATTCATGCTTAGTTACCATGGAAACTCTCATAACAATCATGTAAACAATCTATTTGTGCGTGATTGTAGTCGTCGTCGTGGAGATTTTAAATAACAATTTTGTTTGTTGAAACAATGTAATACAAACTAAGGAATCACGTTTTACGATAACATTATATAAAATTTCAAACTTGCATATCTCCGTTACTATAGAAGATACTGAAGTGATTTTACACTCAATGGAATCAGGGCGACGGTCTCTATTGGCTCATCCGGAAAAATTGAATCCATGTGTAATATTCATGCTTAGTTACCATGGAAATTCTCATAACAATCATGTTAACAATGTATTTGTGCGTGATTGTAGTCGTCGTCGTGGAGATTTGAAATAATCCTTTTGATTGTTTAAGCAATGAAATACAAACTAAGGAATCACGTTCTAAGATAACAGTATGTAAAATTTCAAACTTGCATATCTCCGTTACTATAGAATATACTGAAGTGATTTTACACTCAATGGAATCAGGTCGACGCTCTCTATTGGTTCATCCGGAAAATTCAATCCATGTGTAATATTCATGCTTAGTTACCATGGAAAATCTCATAAGAATCATGTAAACAATCTATTTGTGCGTGATTGTAGTCGTCGTCGTGGAGATTTGAAATAACCCTTTTGATTGTTGAAGCAATGTAATACAAACTAAGGAATCACGTTTTAAGATACAAGTATGTAAAATTTCAAACTTGCATATCTCCGTTACTATAGAAGATACTGAAGTGATTTTACACTCAATGGAATCAGGTCGACGCTCTCTATTGGCTCATCCGAATAAAATGAATCCATGTGTAATATTCATGCTTAGTTACCATGGAAACTCTCATAACAATCATGTAAACAATCTATTTTTGCGTGATTGTAGTCGTCGTCGTGGAGATTTGAAATAAACATTTTGACTGTTGAAACTTTGTAATACAAACTAAGGCCTCACGCTTTACGATAACATTATATAACATTTCAAACTCGCATATATCCGTTACTATAGAAGATACTGAGGTGATTTTACACTCAATGCAATCAGGTCGACGCTCTCTATTGGCTCATCCTGAAAAATTGAATCCATGTGGAATATTCATGCTTAGTTACCATGGAAAATCTCATAAGAATCATGTAAACAATCTATTTGTGCGTGATTGTAGTCGTCGTCGTGGAGATTTGAAATAACCCTTTTGATTGTTGAAGCAATGTAATACAAACTAAGGAATCACGTTTTAAGATAGCATTATGTAAAATTTCAAACTTGCATATCTCCGTTACTATAGAAGATAATGAAGTGATTTTACACTCAATGGAATCAGGTCGACGCTCTCTATTGGCTCATCCGAATAAAATGAATCCATGTGTAATATTCATGCTTAGTTACCATGGAAACTCTCATAACAATCATGTAAACAAGCTATTTGTGCGTGATTGTAGTCGTCGTCGTGGAGATTTGAAATAACCATTTTGACTGTTGAAACAATGTAATACAAACTAAGGCCTCACGCTTTACGATAACATTATATAACATTTCAAACTCGCATATATCCGTTACTATAGAAGATACTGAGGTGATTTTACACTCAATGGAATCAGGTCGAAACTCTCTATTGGCTCATCCGGAAAATTGAATCCATGTGGAATATTCATGCTTAGTTACCATGGAAACTCCCATAACAATCATGTAAACAATCTATTTGTGCGTGATTGTAGTCGTCGTCGTGGAGATTTGAAATAACCATTTTGACTGTTGAAACAATGTAATACAAACTAAGGCCTCACGCTTTACGATAACATTATATAACATTTCAAACTCGCATATATCCGTTACTATAGAAGATACTGAGGTGATTTTACACTCAATGCAATCAGGTCGACGCTCTCTATTGGCTCATCCGGAAAATTCAATCCATGCGTAATATTCATGCTTAGTTACCATGGAAACTCTCATAAGAATCATGTAAACAATCTATTTGTGCGTGATTGTAGTCGTCGTCGTGGAGATTTGAAATAACCCTTTTGATTGTTGAAGCAATGTAATACAAACTAAGGAATCACGTTTTAAGATAACATTATGTAAAATTTCAAACTTGCATATCTCCGTTACTATAGAAGATACTGAAGTGATTTTACACTCAATGGAATCAGGTCGACGCTCTCTATTGGCTCATCCGAATAAAATGAATCCATGTGTAATATTCATGCTTAGTTACCATGGAAACTCTCATAACAATCATGTAAACAATCTATTTGTGCGTGATTGTAGTCGTCGTCGTGGAGATTTGAAATAACCATTTTGACTGTTGAAACAATGTAATACAAACTAAGGCCTCACGCTTTACGATAACATTATATAACATTTCAAACTCGCATATATCCGTTACTATAGAAGATACTGAGGTGATTTTACACTCAATGGAATCAGGTCGAAACTCTCTATTGGCTCATCCGGAAAATTGAATCCATGTGGAATATTCATGCTTAGTTACCATGGAAACTCCCATAACAATCATGTAAACAATCTATTTGTGCGTGATTGTAGTCGTCGTCGTGGAGATTTGAAATAACCATTTTGACTGTTGAAACAATGTAATACAAACTAAGGCCTCACGCTTTACGATAACATTATATAACATTTCAAACTCACATATATCCGTTACTATAGAAGATACTGAGGTGATTTTACACTCAATGGAATCAGGTCGACGCTCTCTATTGGCTCATCCGGAAAAATTGAATCCATGTGTAATATTCATGCTTAGTTACCATGGAAACTCTCATAACAATCATGTAAACAATTTTTTGTGCGTGATTGTAGTCGTCGTCGTGGAGATTATAAATAACCATTTTGACTGTTGAAACAATGTAATACAAACTAAGGCCTCACGCTCTACGATAACATTTTATAACATTTCAAACTCGCATATATCCGTTACTATAGAAGATACTGAGGTGATTTTACACTCAATGGAATCAGGTCGAAACTCTCTATTAGCTCATCCGGAAAATTGAATCCATGTGTAATATTCATGTTTAGTTACCATGGAAACTCTCATAAAAATCATGTAAAAAAATCTATTTGTGCGCGATTGTAGTCGGCATCATAGAGATTTGAAATCACCATTTTCAATGTTTAAACAATGTAGTACAACCTAAGGCCTCACGTTTTAAAATAACATTATATAAAATTTCAAACTCGCATATCTCCGTTACTATAGAAGATACTGAAGTGACTTGATACTCAATGGAATCAGGTCAACGCTCTCTTTTGGCACATCCCGAAAAATTGAATCCATGTGTAATATTCATGCTTAGTTAGAATGGAAACTCTCATAACAATCAGGTAAACAATCTATTTGTGCGCCAATGTAGTAGTCGTCGTCGTGATTTGAAATAACCATTTTGATTGTTGAAACAATGTAATACAAACTAAAGAATCACGTTTTAAAATAACATTATATAAAATTTCACACTCGCTTATATCCGTTACTATAGAAGATACTGAAGTTTACTTTACACTCAATGGAATCAGGTCGACGCTCTCTATTGGCACATCCGGAAAAATTGAAATCATGTGTAATATTCATGCTTAGTTACCATGGAAAGTCTCATAACAATCAAGTAAGCAATCTATTTTTGCGTGATTGTAGTCGTCGTCGTGGAGATTTGAAATAAACATTTTGATGGTTGAAACAATGTAATACAACCTAAGTCCTCACGTTTTACGATAACATTATATAAAATTTCAAACTCGCACATCTCCGTTACTATAGAAGATACTGAAATGATTTTACACTCAATGGAATCAGGTCGACGCTCTCTATTGGCTCATCCGGAAAATTGAATCCATGTGTAATATTCATGCTTAGTTACCATGGAAATTCTCATAACAATCATGTAAACAATGTATTTGTGCGTGATTGTAGTCGGCGTCGTGGAGATTTGTTATAACCCTTTTGATTGTTTAAGCAATGTAATACAAACTAAGGAATCACGTTTTAAGATAACAGTATGTAAAATTTCAAACTTGCATATCTCCGTTACTATAGAATATACTGAAGTGATTTTACACTCAATGGAATCAGGTCGACGCTCTCTATTGGTTCATCCGGAAAATTCAATCCATGCGTAATATTCATGCTTAGTTACCATGGAAAATCTCATAAGAATCATGTAAACAATCTATTTGTGCGTGATTGTAGTCGTCGTCGTGGAGATTTGAAATAACCCTTTTGATTGTTGAAGCAATGTAATACAAACTAAGGAATCACGTTTTAAGATAACATTATGTAAAATTTCAAACTTGCATATCTTCGTTACTATAGAAGATACTGAAGTGATTTTACACTCAATGGAATCAGGTCGACGCTCTCTATTGGCTCATCCGAATAAAATGAATCCATGTGTAATATTCATGCTTAGTTACCATGGAAACTCTCATAACAATCATGTAAACAATCTATTTGTGCGTGATTGTAGTCGTCGTCGTGGAGATTTGAAATAACCATTTTGACTGTTGAAACAATGTACGTAATACAAACTAAGGCCTCACGCTCTACGATAACATTATATAACATTTCAAACTCGCATATATCCGTTACTATAGAAGATACTGAGGTGATTTTACACTCAATGGAATCAGGTCGAAACTCTCTATTAGCTCATCCGGAAAATTGAATCCATGTGTAATATTCATGTTTAGTTACCATGGAAAACCTCATAAAAATCATGTAAAAAAATCTATTTGTGCGCGATTGTAGTCGGCATCATAGAGATTTGAAATCACCATTTTCATTGTTTAAACAATGTAGTACAACCTAAGGCCTCACGTTTTAAAATAACATTATATAAAATTTCAAACTCGCATATCTCCGTTACTATAGAAGATACTGAGGAGATTTTACACTCAATGGAACCAGGTCGAAACTCTCTATTGGCTCATCCGGAAAATTGAATCCATGTGGAATATTCATGCTTAGTTACCATGGAAACTCTCATAACAATCATGTAAACAATCTATTTGTGCGTGATTGTAGTCGTCGTCGTGGAGATTTTAAATAATAATTTTGATTGTTGAAACAATGTAATACAAACTAAGGAATCACGTTTTACGATAACATTATATAAAATTTCAAACTTGCATATCTCCGTTACTATAGAAGATACTGAAGTGATTTTACACTCAATGGAATCAGGTCGACGCTCTCTATTGGCTCATCCGGAAAAATTGAATCCATGTGTAATATTGATGCTTAGTTACCATGGAAACACTCATAACAATCATGTAAACAATCTATTTGTGCGTGATTGTAGTCGTCGTCGTGGAGATTTGAAATAACCCTTTTGATTTTTGAAACAATGTAATACAAACTTAGGAATCACGTTTTAAGATAACATTATGTAAAATTTCAAACTTGCATATCTCCGTTACTATAGAAGATACTGAAATGATTTTACACTCAATGGAATCAGGTCGACGCTCTCTATTGGCTCATCCGGAAAATTGAATCCATGTGTAATATTCATGCTTAGTTACCATGGAAATTCTCATAACAATCATGTTAACAATGTATTTGTGCGTGATTGTAGTCGTCGTCGTGGAGATTTGAAATAACCCTTTTGGTTGTTTAAGCAATGTAATACAAACTAAGGAATCACGTTTTAAGATAACAGTATGTAAAATTTCAAACTTGCATATCTCCGTTACTATAGAATATACTGAAGTGATTTTACACTCAATGGAATCAGGTCGACGCTCTCTATTGGTTCATCCGGAAAATTCAATCCATGCGTAATATTCATGCTTAGTTACCATGGAAAATCTCATAAGAATCATGTAAACAATCTATTTGTGCGTGATTGTAGTCGTCGTCGTGGAGATTTGAAATAACCCTTTTGATTGTTGAAGCAATGTAATACAAACTAAGGAATCACGTTTTAAGATAACATTATGTAAAATTTCAAACTTGCATATCTCCGTTACTATAGAAGATACTGAAGTGATTTTACACTCAATGGAATCAGGTCGACGCTCTCTATTGGCTCATCCGAATAAAATGAATCCATGTGTAATATTCATGCTTAGTTACCATGGAAACTCTCATAACAATCATGTAAACAATCTATTTGTGCGTGATTGTAGTCGTCGTCGTGGAGATTTGAAATAACCATTTTGACTGTTGAAACAATGTAATACAAACTAAGGCCTCACGCTTTACGATAACATTATATAACATTTCAAACTCGCATATATCCGTTACTATAGAAGATATTGAGGTGATTTTACACTCAATGGAATCAGGTCGAAACTCTCTATTGGCTCATCCGGAAAATTGAATCCATGTGTAATATTCATGCTTAGTTACCATGGAGACTCCCATAACAATCATGTAAACAATCTATTTGTGAGTGATTGTAGTCGTCGTCGTGGAGATTTGAAATAACCCTTTTGATTTTTGAAACAATGTAATACAAACTAAGGAATCACGTTTTAAGATAACATTATGTAAAATTTCAAACTTGCATATCTCCGTTACTATAGAAGATACTGAAGTGATTTTACCCTCAATGGAATCAGGTCTTAACACTCTATTGGCTCATCCGAAAAAATTGAATCCATGTGTAATATTCATGCTTAGTTACCATGGAAACTCTCATAACAATCATGTAAACAATCTATTTGTGCGTGATTGTAGTCGTCGTCTTGGAGATTTGAAATAACCATTTTGACTGTTGAAACAATGTAATACAAACTAAGGCCTCACGCTTTACGATAACATTTTATAACATTTCAAACTCGCATATATCCGTTACTATAGAAGATACTGAGGAGTTTTTACACTCAATGGAATCAGGTCGAAACTCTCTATTGGCTCATCCGGAAAATTGAATCCATGTGGAATATTCATGCTTAGTTACCATGGAAACTCTCATAACAATCATGTAATCAATCTATTTGTGCGTGATTGTAGTCGTCGTCGTGGAGATTTTAAATAACAATTTTGACTGTTGAAACAATGTAATACAAACTAAGGCCTCACGCTTTACGATAACATTATATAACATTTCAAACTCGCATATATCCGTTACTATAGAAGATACTGAGGTGATTTTACACTCAATGGAATCAGGTCGACGCTCTCTATTGGCTCATCCGGAAAAATTGAATCCATGTGTAATATTCATGCTTAGTTACCATGGAAACTCTCATAACAATCATGTAAACAATTTTTTGTGCGTGATTGTAGTCGTCGTCGTGGAGATTTGAAATAACCATTTTGACTGTTGAAACAATGTACGTAATACAAACTAAGGCCTCACGCTCTACGATAACATTATATAACATTTCAAACTCGCATATATCCGTTACTATAGAAGATACTGAGGTGATTTTACACTCAATGGAATCAGGTCGAAACTCTCTATTAGCTCATCCGGAAAATTGAATCCATGTGTAATATTCATGTTTAGTTACCATGGAAAATCTCATAAAAATCATGTAAAAAAATCTATTTGTGCGCGATTGTAGTCGGCATCATAGAGATTTGAAATCACCATTTTCATTGTTTAAACAATGTAGTACAACCTAAGGCCTCACGTTTTAAAATAACATTATATAAAATTTCAAACTCGCATATCTCCGTTACTATAGAAGATACTGAGGAGATTTTACACTCAATGGAACCAGGTCGAAACTCTCTATTGGCTCATCCGGAAAATTGAATCCATGTGGAATATTCATGCTTAGTTACCATGGAAACTCTCATAACAATCATGAAAACAATCTATTTGTGCGTGATTGTAGTCGTCGTCGTGGAGATTTTAAATAATAATTTTGATTGTTGAAACAATGTAATACAAACTAAGGAATCACGTTTTACGATAACATTATATAAAATTTCAATCTTGCATATCTCCGTTACTATAGAAGATACTGAAGTGATTTTACACTCAATGGAATCAGGTCGACGCTCTCTATTGGCTCATCCGGAAAAATTGAATCCATGTGTAATATTGATGCTTAGTTACCATGGAAACACTCATAACAATCATGTAAACAATCTATTTGTGCGTGATTGTAGTCGTCGTCGTGGAGATTTGAAATAACCCTTTTGATTTTTGAAACAATGTAATACAAACTTAGGAATCACGTTTTAAGATAACATTATGTAAAATTTCAAACTTGCATATCTCCGTTACTATAGAAGATACTGAAATGATTTTACACTCAATGGAATCAGGTCGACGCTCTCTATTGGCTCATCCGGAAAATTGAATCCATGTGTAATATTCATGCTTAGTTACCATGGAAATTCTCATAACAATCATGTTAACAATGTATTTGTGCGTGATTGTAGTCGTCGTCGTGGAGATTTGAAATAACCCTTTTGGTTGTTTAAGCAATGTAATACAAACTAAGGAATCACGTTTTAAGATAACAGTATGTAAAATTTCAAACTTGCATATCTCCGTTACTATAGAATATACTGAAGTGATTTTACACTCAATGGAATCAGGTCGACGCTCTCTATTGGTTCATCCGGAAAATTCAATCCATGCGTAATATTCATGCTTAGTTACCATGGAAAATCTCATAAGAATCATGTAAACAATCTATTTGTGCGTGATTGTAGTCGTCGTCGTGGAGATTTGAAATAACCCTTTTGATTGTTGAAGCAATGTAATACAAACTAAGGAATCACGTTTTAAGATAACATTATGTAAAATTTCAAACTTGCATATCTCCGTTACTATAGAAGATACTGAAGTGATTTTACACTCAATGGAATCAGGTCGACGCTCTCTATTGGCTCATCCGAATAAAATGAATCCATGTGTAATATTCATGCTTAGTTACCATGGAAACTCTCATAACAATCATGTAAACAATCTATTTGTGCGTGATTGTAGTCGTCGTCGTGGAGATTTGAAATAACCATTTTGACTGTTGAAACAATGTAATACAAACTAAGGCCTCACGCTTTACGATAACATTATATAACATTTCAAACTCGCATATATCCGTTACTATAGAAGATATTGAGGTGATTTTACACTCAATGGAATCAGGTCGAAACTCTCTATTGGCTCATCCGGAAAATTGAATCCATGTGTAATATTCATGCTTAGTTACCATGGAGACTCCCATAACAATCATGTAAACAATCTATTTGTGAGTGATTGTAGTCGTCGTCGTGGAGATTTGAAATAACCCTTTTGATTTTTGAAACAATGTAATACAAACTAAGGAATCACGTTTTAAGATAACATTATGTAAAATTTCAAACTTGCATATCTCCGTTACTATAGAAGATACTGAAGTGATTTTACCCTCAATGGAATCAGGTCTTAACACTCTATTGGCTCATCCGAAAAAATTGAATCCATGTGTAATATTCATGCTTAGTTACCATGGAAACTCTCATAACAATCATGTAAACAATCTATTTGTGCGTGATTGTAGTCGTCGTCTTGGAGATTTGAAATAACCATTTTGACTGTTGAAACAATGTAATACAAACTAAGGCCTCACGCTTTACGATAACATTTTATAACATTTCAAACTCGCATATATCCGTTACTATAGAAGATACTGAGGAGTTTTTACACTCAATGGAATCAGGTCGAAACTCTCTATTGGCTCATCCGGAAAATTGAATCCATGTGGAATATTCATGCTTAGTTACCATGGAAACTCTCATAACAATCATGTAATCAATCTATTTGTGCGTGATTGTAGTCGTCGTCGTGGAGATTTTAAATAACAATTTTGACTGTTGAAACAATGTAATACAAACTAAGGCCTCACGCTTTACGATAACATTATATAACATTTCAAACTCGCATATATCCGTTACTATAGAAGATACTGAGGTGATTTTACACTCAATGGAATCAGGTCGACGCTCTCTATTGGCTCATCCGGAAAAATTGAATCCATGTGTAATATTCATGCTTAGTTACCATGGAAACTCTCATAACAATCATGTAAACAATTTTTTGTGCGTGATTGTAGTCGTCGTCGTGGAGATTTGAAATAACCATTTTGACTGTTGAAACAATGTACGTAATACAAACTAAGGCCTCACGCTCTACGATAACATTATATAACATTTCAAACTCGCATATATCCGTTACTATAGAAGATACTGAGGTGATTTTACACTCAATGGAATCAGGTCGAAACTCTCTATTAGCTCATCCGGAAAATTGAATCCATGTGTAATATTCATGTTTAGTTACCATGGAAAATCTCATAAAAATCATGTAAAAAAATCTATTTGTGCGCGATTGTAGTCGGCATCATAGAGATTTGAAATCACCATTTTCATTGTTTAAACAATGTAGTACAACCTAAGGCCTCACGTTTTAAAATAACATTATATAAAATTTCAAACTCGCATATCTCCGTTACTATAGAAGATACTGAGGAGATTTTACACTCAATGGAACCAGGTCGAAACTCTCTATTGGCTCATCCGGAAAATTGAATCCATGTGGAATATTCATGCTTAGTTACCATGGAAACTCTCATAACAATCATGAAAACAATCTATTTGTGCGTGATTGTAGTCGTCGTCGTGGAGATTTTAAATAATAATTTTGATTGTTGAAACAATGTAATACAAACTAAGGAATCACGTTTTACGATAACATTATATAAAATTTCAATCTTGCATATCTCCGTTACTATAGAAGATACTGAAGTGATTTTACACTCAATGGAATCAGGTCGACGCTCTCTATTGGCTCATCCGGAAAAATTGAATCCATGTGTAATATTGATGCTTAGTTACCATGGAAACACTCATAAGAATCATGTAAACAATCTATTTGTGCGTGATTGTAGTCGTCGTCGTGGAGATTTGAAATAACCCTTTTGATTTTTGAAACAATGTAATACAAACTTAGGAATCACGTTTTAAGATAACATTATGTAAAATTTCAAACTTGCATATCTCCGTTACTATAGAAGATACTGAAATGATTTTACACTCAATGGAATCAGGTCGACGCTCTCTATTGGCTCATCCGGAAAATTGAATCCATGTGTAATATTCATGCTTAGTTACCATGGAAATTCTCATAACAATCATGTTAACAATGTATTTGTGCGTGATTGTAGTCGTCGTCGTGGAGATTTGAAATAACCCTTTTGGTTGTTTAAGCAATGTAATACAAACTAAGGAATCACGTTTTAAGATAACAGTATGTAAAATTTCAAACTTGCATATCTCCGTTACTATAGAATATACTGAAGTGATTTTACACTCAATGGAATCAGGTCGACGCTCTCTATTGGTTCATCCGGAAAATTCAATCCATGCGTAATATTCATGCTTAGTTACCATGGAAAATCTCATAAGAATCATGTAAACAATCTATTTGTGCGTGATTGTAGTCGTCGTCGTGGAGATTTGAAATAACCCTTTTGATTGTTGAAGCGATGTAATACAAACTAAGGAATCACGTTTTAAGATAACATTATGTAAAATTTCAAACTTGCATATCTCCGTTACTATAGAAGATACTGAAGTGATTTTACACTCAATGGAATCAGGTCGACGCTCTCTATTGGCTCATCCGAATAAAATGAATCCATGTGTAATATTCATGCTTAGTTACCATGGAAACTCTCATAACAATCATGTAAACAATCTATTTGTGCGTGATTGTAGTCGTCGTCGTGGAGATTTGAAATAACCATTTCGACTGTTGAAACAATGTAATACAAACTAAGGCCTCACGCTTTACGATAACATTATATAACATTTCAAACTCGCATATATCCGTTACTATAGAAGATATTGAGGTGATTTTACACTCAATGGAATCAGGTCGAAACTCTCTATTGGCTCATCCGGAAAATTGAATCCATGTGTAATATTCATGCTTAGTTACCATGGAAACTCCCATAAAAATCATGTAAACAATCTATTTGTGAGTGATTGTAGTCGTCGTCGTGGAGATTTGAAATAACCCTTTTGATTTTTGAAACAATGTAATACAAACTAAGGAATCACGTTTTAAGATAACATTATGTAAAATTTCAAACTTGCATATCTCCGTTACTATAGAAGATACTGAAGTGATTTTACCCTCAATGGAATCAGGTCTTAACACTCTATTGGCTCATCCGAAAAAATTGAATCCATGTGTAATATTCATGCTTAGTTACCATGGAAACTCTCATAACAATCATGTAAACAATCTATTTGTGCGTGATTGTAGTCGTCGTCGTGGAGATTTGAAATAACCATTTTGACTGTTGAAACAATGTAATACAAACTAAGGCCTCACGCTTTACGATAACATTATATAACATTTCAAACTCGCATATATCCGTTACTATAGAAGATACTGAGGTGATTTTACACTCAATGGAATCAGGTCGACGCTCTCTATTGGCTCATCCGGAAAAATTGAATCCATGTGTAATATTCATGCTTAGTTACCATGGAAACTCTCATAACAATCATGTAAACAATTTTTTGTGCGTGATTGTAGTCGTCGTCGTGGAGATTTGAAATAACCATTTTGACTGTTGAAACAATGTACGTAATACAAACTAAGGCCTCACGCTCTACGATAACATTATATAACATTTCAAACTCGCATATATCCGTTACTATAGAAGATACTGAGGTGATTTTACACTCAATGGAATCAGGTCGAAACTCTCTATTAGCTCATCCGGAAAATTGAATCCATGTGTAATATTCATGTTTAGTTACCATGGAAAATCTCATAAAAATCATGTAAAAAAATCTATTTGTGCGCGATTGTAGTCGGCATCATAGAGATTTGAAATCACCATTTTCATTGTTTAAACAATGTAGTACAACCTAAGGCCTCACGTTTTAAAATAACATTATATAAAATTTCAAACTCGCATATCTCCGTTACTATAGAAGATACTGAGGAGATTTTACACTCAATGGAACCAGGTCGAAACTCTCTATTGGCTCATCCGGAAAATTGAATCCATGTGGAATATTCATGCTTAGTTACCATGGAAACTCTCATAACAATCATGTAAACAATCTATTTGTGCGTGATTGTAGTCGTCGTCGTGGAGATTTTAAATAATAATTTTGATTGTTGAAACAATATAATACAAACTAAGGAATCACGTTTTACGATAACATTATATAAAATTTCAAACTTGCATATCTCCGTTACTATAGAAGATACTGAAGTGATTTTACACTCAATGTAATCAGGTCGACGCTCTCTATTGGCTCATCCGGAAAAATTGAATCCATGTGTAATATTGATGCTTAGTTACCATGGAAACACTCATAACAATCATGTAAACAATCTATTTGTGCGTGATTGTAGTCGTCGTCGTGGAGATTTGAAATAACCCTTTTGATTTTTGAAACAATGTAATACAAACTTAGGAATCACGTTTTAAGATAACATTATGTAAAATTTCAAACTTGCATATCTCCGTTACTATAGAAGATACTGAAATGATTTTACACTCAATGGAATCAGGTCGACGCTCTCTATTGGCTCATCCGGAAAATTGAATCCATGTGTAATATTCATGCTTAGTTACCATGGAAATTCTCATAACAATCATGTTAACAATGTATTTGTGCGTGATTGTAGTCGTCGTCGTGGAGATTTGAAATAACCCTTTTGGTTGTTTAAGCAATGTAATACAAACTAAGGAATCACGTTTTAAGATAACAGTATGTAAAATTTCAAACTTGCATATCTCCGTTACTTTAGAATATACTGAAGTGATTTTACACTCAATGGAATCAGGTCGACGCTCTCTATTGGTTCATCCGGAAAATTCAATCCATGCGTAATATTCATGCTTAGTTACCATGGAAAATCTCATAAGAATCATGTAAACAATCTATTTGTGCGTGATTGTAGTCGTCGTCGTGGAGATTTGAAATAACCCTTTTGATTGTTGAAGCAATGCAATACAAACTAAGGAATCACGTTTTAAGATAACATTATGTAAAATTTCAAACTTGCATATCTCCGTTACTATAGAAGATACTGAAGTGATTTTACACTCAATGGAATCAGGTCGACGCTCTCTATTGGCTCATCCGAATAAAATGAATCCGTGTGTAATATTCATGCTTAGTTACCATGGAAACTCTCATAACAATCATGTAAACAATCTATTTGTGTGTGATTGTAGTCGTCGTCGTGGAGATTTGAAATAACCATTTTGACTGTTGAAACAATGTAATACAAACTAAGGCCTCACGCTTTACGATAACATTATATAACATTTCAAACTCGCATATATCCGTTACTATAGAAGATATTGAGGTGATTTTACACTCAATGGAATCAGGTCGAAACTCTCTATTGGCTCATCCGGAAAATTGAATCCATGTGTAATATTCATGCTTAGTTACCATGGAAACTCCCATAACAATCATGTAAACAATCTATTTGTGAGTGATTGTAGTCGTCGTCGTGGAGATTTTAAATAACAATTTTGATTGTTGAAACAATGTAATACAAACTAAGGAATCACGTTTTACGATAACATTATATAAAATTTCAAACTTGCATATCTCCGTTACTATAGAAGATACTGAAGTGATTTTACACTCAATGGAATCAGGTCGACGCTCTCTATTGGCTCATCCGGAAAAATTGAATCCATGTGTAATACTCATGCTTAGTTACCATGGAAACTCTCATAACAATCATGTAAACAATCTATTTGTGCGTGATTGTAGTCGTCGTCGTGGAGATTTGAAATAACCATTTTGACTGTTGAAACAATGTACGTAATACAAACTAAGGCCTCACGCTCTACGATAACATTATATAACATTTCAAACTCGCATATATCCGTTACTATAGAAGATACTGAGGTGATTTTACACTCAATGGAATCAGGTCGAAACTCTCTATTAGCTCATCCGGAAAATTGAATCCATGTGTAATATTCATGTTTAGTTACCATGGAAACTCTCATAAAAATCATGTAAAAAAATCTATTTGTGCGCGATTGTAGTCGGCATCATAGAGATTTGAAATCACCATTTTCATTGTTTAAACAATGTAGTACAACCTAAGGCCTCACGTTTTAAAATAACATTATATAAAATTTCAAACTCGCATATCTCCGTTACTATAGAAGATACTGAGGAGATTTTACACTCAATGGAACCAGGTCGAAACTCTCTATTGGCTCATCCGGAAAATTGAATCCATGTGGAATATTCATGCTTAGTTACCATGGAAACTCTCATAACAATCATGTAAACAATCTATTTGTGCGTGATTGTAGTCGTCGTCTTGGAGATTTGAAATAACCATTTTGACTGTTGAAACAATGTAATACAAACTAAGGCCTCACGTTTTACGATAACATTTTATAACATTTCAAACTCGCATATATCCGTTACTATAGAAGATACTGAGGAGATTTTACACTCAATGGAATCAGGTCGAAACTCTCTATTGGCTCATCCGGAAAATTGAATCCATGTGGAATATTCATGCTTAGTTACCATGGAAACTCTCATAACAATCATGTAAACAATCTATTTGTGCGTGATTGTAGTCGTCGTCGTGGAGATTTTAAATAACAATTTTGTTTGTTGAAACAATGTAATACAAACTAAGGAATCACGTTTTACGATAACATTATATAAAATTTCAAACTTGCATATCTCCGTTACTATAGAAGATACTGAAGTGATTTTACACTCAATGGAATCAGGTCGACGCTCTCTATTGGCTCATCCGAAAAAATTGAATCCATGTGTAATATTCATGCTTAGTTACCATGGAAATTCTCATAACAATCATGTTAACAATGTATTTGTGCGTGATTGTAGTCGTCGTCGTGGAGATTTGAAATAATCCTTTTGATTGTTTAAGCAATGAAATACAAACTAAGGAATCACGTTTTAAGATAACAGTATGTAAAATTTCAAACTTGCATATCTCCGTTACTA
Source organism: Lepisma saccharinum (assembly GCF_977018435.1). Taxonomy (NCBI): domain Eukaryota; kingdom Metazoa; phylum Arthropoda; class Insecta; order Zygentoma; family Lepismatidae; genus Lepisma; species Lepisma saccharinum. The sequence continues at coordinate 57,229,455 of NC_139235.1, read as the reverse complement.
TAGAATATACTGAAGTGATTTTACACTCAATGGAATCAGGTCGACGCTCTCTATTGGTTCATCCGGAAAATTCAATCCATGTGTAATATTCATGCTTAGTTACCATGGAAAATCTCATAAGAATCATGTAAACAATCTATTTGTGCGTGATTGTAGTCGTCGTCGTGGAGATTTGAAATAACCCTTTTGATTGTTGAAGCAATGTAATACAAACTAAGGAATCACGTTTTAAGATACAAGTATGTAAAATTTCAAACTTGCATATCTCCGTTACTATAGAAGATACTGAAGTGATTTTACACTCAATGGAATCAGGTCGACGCTCTCTATTGGCTCATCCGAATAAAATGAATCCATGTGTAATATTCATGCTTAGTTACCATGGAAACTCTCATAACAATCATGTAAACAATCTATTTGTGCGTGATTGTAGTCGTCGTCGTGGAGATTTGAAATAAACATTTTGACTGTTGAAACAATGTAATACAAACTAAGGCCTCACGCTTTACGATAACATTATATAACATTTCAAACTCGCATATATCCGTTACTATAGAAGATACTGAGGTGATTTTACACTCAATGGAATCAGGTCGAAACTCTCTATTGGCTCATCCGGAAAATTGAATCCATGTGGAATATTCATGCTTAGTTACCATGGAAACTCCCATAACAATCATGTAAACAATCTATTTGTGCGTGATTGTAGTCGTCGTCGTGGAGATTTGAAATAACCATTTTGACTGTTGAAACAATGTAATACAAACTAAGGCCTCACGCTTTACGATAACATTATATAACATTTCAATCTCGCATATATCCGTTACTATAGAAGATACTGAGGTGATTTTACACTCAATGCAATCAGGTCGACGCTCTCTATTGGCTCATCCTGAAAAATTGAATCCATGTGTAATATTCATGCTTAGTTACCATGGAAACTCTCATAACAATCATGTAAACAATTTTTTGTGCGTGATTGTAGTCGTCGTCGTGGAGATTTGAAATAACCCTTTTGATTTTTGAAACAATGTAATACAAACTAAGGAATCACGTTTTAAGATAACATTATGTAAAATTTCAAACTTGCATATCTCCGTTACTATAAAAGATACTGAAGTGATTTTACACTCAATGGAATCAGGTCGACGCTCTCTATTGGCTCATCCGGAAAAATTGAATCCATGTGTAATACTCATGCTTAGTTACCATGGAAACTCTCATAACAATCATGTAAACAATCTATTTGTGCGTGATTGTAGTCGTCGTCGTGGAGATTTGAAATAACCATTTTGACTGTTGAAACAATGTAATACAAACTAAGGCCTCACGCTTTACGATAACATTATATAACATTTCAAACTCGCATATATCCGTTACTATAGAAGATACTGAGGTGATTTTACACTCAATGGAATCAGGTCGACGCTCTCTATTGGCTCATCCGGAAAAATTGAATCCATGTGTAATATTCATGCTTAGTTACCATGGAAACTCTCATAACAATCATGTAAACAATTTTTTGTGCGTGATTGTAGTCGTCGTCGTGGAGATTTGAAATAACCATTTTGACTGTTGAAACAATGTACGTAATACAAACTAAGGCCTCACGCTCTACGATAACATTATATAACATTTCAAACTCGCATATATCCGTTACTATAGAAGATACTGAGGTGATTTTACACTCAATGGAATCAGGTCGAAACTCTCTATTAGCTCATCCGGAAAAATGAATCCATGTGTAATTTTCATGTTTAGTTACCATGGAAACTCTCATAAAAATCATGTAAAAAAATCTATTTGTGCGCGATTGTAGTCGGCATCATAGAGATTTGAAATCACCATTTTCATTGTTTAAACAATGTAGTACAACCTAAGGCCTCACGTTTTAAAATAACATTATATAAAATTTCAAACTCGCATATCTCCGTTACTATAGAAGATACTGAGGAGATTTTACACTCAATGGAACCAGGTCGAAACTCTCTATTGGCTCATCCGGAAAATTGAATCCATGTGGAATATTCATGCTTAGTTACCATGGAAACTCTCATAACAATCATGTAAACAATCTATTTGTTCGTGATTGTAGTCGTCGTCGTGGAGATTTTAAATAATAATTTTGATTGTTGAAACAATGTAATACAAACTAAGGAATCACGTTTTACGATAACATTATGTAAAATTTCAAACTTGCGTATCTCCGTTACTATAGAATATACTGAAGTGATTTTACACTCAATGGAATCAGGTCGACGCTCTCTATTGGTTCATCCGGAAAATTCAATCCATGCGTAATATTCATGCTTAGTTACCATGGAAAATCTCATAAGAATCATGTAAACAATCTATTTGTGCGTGATTGTAGTCGTCGTCGTGGAGATTTGAAATAACCCTTTTGATTGTTGAAGCAATGTAATACAAACTAAGGAATCACGTTTTAAGATAACATTATGTAAAATTTCAAACTTGCATATCTCCGTTACTATAGAAGATACTGAAGTGATTTTACACTCAATGGAATCAGGTCGACGCTCTCTATTGGCTCATCCGAATAAAATGAATCCATGTGTAATATTCATGCTTAGTTACCATGGAAACTCTCATAACAATCATGTAAACAATCTATTTGTGCGTGATTGTAGTCGTCGTCGTGGAGATTTGAAATAACCATTTTGACTGTTGAAACAATGTAATACAAACTAAGGCCTCACGCTTTACGATAACATTATATAACATTTCAAACTCGCATATATCCGTTACTATAGAAGTAATTGAGGTGATTTTACACTCAATGGAATCAGGTCGAAACTCTCTATTGGCTCATCCGGAAAATTGAATCCATGTGTATTATTCATGCTTAGTTACCATGGAAACTCCCATAACAATCATGTAAACAATCTATTTGTGCGTGATTGTAGTCGTCGTCGTGGAGATTTGAAATAACCCTTTTGATTTTTGAAACAATGTAATACAAACTAAGGAATCACGTTTTAAGATAACATTATGTAAAATTTCAAACTTGCATATCTCCGTTACTATAGAAGATACTGAAGTGATTTTACCCTCAATGGAATCAGGTCTTAACACTCTATTGGCTCATCCGAAAAAATTGAATCCATGTGTAATATTCATGCTTAGTTACCATGGAAACTCTCATAACAATCATGTAAACAATCTATTTGTGCGTGATTGTAGTCGTCGTCTTGGAGATTTGAAATAACCATTTTGACTGTTGAAACAATGTAATACAAACTAAGGCCTCACGCTTTACGATAACATTTTATAACATTTCAAACTCGCATATATCCGTTACTATAGAAGATACTGAGGAGTTTTTACACTCAATGGAATCAGGTCGAAACTCTCTATTGGCTCATCCGGAAAATTGAATCCATGTGGAATATTCATGCTTAGTTACCATGGAAACTCTCATAACAATCATGTAATCAATCTATTTGTGCGTGATTGTAGTCGTCGTCGTGGAGATTTTAAATAACAATTTTGATTGTTGAAACAATGTAATACAAACTAAGGAATCACGTTTTACGATAACATTATATAAAATTTCAAACTTGCATATCTCCGTTACTATAGAAGATACTGAAGTGATTTTACACTCAATGGAATCAGGTCGACGCTCTCTATTGGCTCATCCGGAAAAATTGAATCCATGTGTAATATTCATGCTTAGTTACCATGGAAACACTCATAACAATCATTTAAACAATCTATTTGTGCGTGATTGTAGTTGTCGTCTTGGAGATTTGAAATAACCCTTTTGATTGTTGAAGCAATGTAATACAAACTAAGGAATCACGTTTTAAGATAACATTATGTAAAATTTCAAACTTGCATATCTCCGTTACTATGGAAGATACTGAAATGATTTTACACTCAATGGAATCAGGTCGACGCTCTCTATTGGCTCATCCGGAAAATTGAATCCATGTGTAATATTCATGCTTAGTTACCATGGAAATTCTCATAACAATCATGTTAACAATGTATTTGTGCGTGATTGTAGTCGTCGTCGTGGAGATTTGAAATAACCCTTTTGATTGTTTAAGCAATGAAATACAAACTAAGGAATCACGTTTTAAGATAACAGTATGTAAAATTTCAAACTTGCATATCTCCGTTACTATAGATAATACTGAAGTGATTTTACACTCAATGGAATCAGGTCGACGCTCTCTATTGGTTCATCCGGAAAATTCAATCCATGTGTAATATTCATGCTTAGTTACCATGGAAAATCTCATAAGAATCATGTAAACAATCTATTTGTGCGTGATTGTAGTCGTCGTCGTGGAGATTTGAAATAACCCTTTTGATTGTTGAAGCAATGTAATACAAACTAAGGAATCACGTTTTAAGATAACATTATGTAAGATTTCAAACTTGCATATCTCCGTTACTATAGAAGATACTGAAGTGATTTTACACTCAATGGAATCAGGTCGACGCTCTCTATTGGCTCATCCGAATAAAATGAATCCATGTGTAATATTCATGCTTAGTTACCATGGAAACTCTCATAACAATCATGTAAACAATCTATTTGTGCGTGATTGTAGTCGTCGTCTTGGAGATTTGAAATAACAATTTTGGTTGTTTAAGCAATGTAATACAAACTAAGGAATCACGTTTTAAGATAACAGTATGTAAAATTTCAAACTTGCATATCTCCGTTACTATAGAATATACTGAAGTGATTTTACACTCAATGGAATCAGGTCGACGCTCTCTATTGGTTCATCCGGAAAATTCAATCCATGCGTAATATTCATGCTTAGTTACCATGGAAAATCTCATAAGAATCATGTAAACAATCTATTTGTGCGTGATTGTAGTCGTCGTCGTGGAGATTTGAAATAACCCTTTTGATTGTTGAAGCAATGTAATACAAACTAAGGAATCACGTTTTAAGATAACATTATGTAAAATTTCAAACTTGCATATCTCCGTTACTATAGAAGATACTGAAGTGATTTTACACTCAATGGAATCAGGTCGACGCTCTCTATTGGCTCATCCGAATAAAATGAATCCATGTGTAATATTCATGCTTAGTTACCATGGAAACTCTCATAACAATCATGTAAACAATCTATTTGTGCGTGATTGTAGTCGTCGTCGTGGAGATTTGAAATAACCATTTTGACTGTTGAAACAATGTAATACAAACTAAGGCCTCACGCTTTACGATAACATTATATAACATTTCAAACTCGCATATATCCGTTACTATAGAAGTAATTGAGGTGATTTTACACTCAATGGAATCAGGTCGAAACTCTCTATTGGCTCATCCGGAAAATTGAATCCATGTGTATTATTCATGCTTAGTTACCATGGAAACTCCCATAACAATCATGTAAACAATCTATTTGTGCGTGATTGTAGTCGTCGTCGTGGAGATTTGAAATAACCCTTTTGATTTTTGAAACAATGTAATACAAACTAAGGAATCACGTTTTAAGATAACATTATGTAAAATTTCAAACTTGCATATCTCCGTTACTATAGAAGATACTGAAGTGATTTTACCCTCAATGGAATCAGGTCTTAACACTCTATTGGCTCATCCGAAAAAATTGAATCCATGTGTAATATTCATGCTTAGTTACCATGGAAACTCTCATAACAATCATGTAAACAATCTATTTGTGCGTGATTGTAGTCGTCGTCTTGGAGATTTGAAATAACCATTTTGACTGTTGAAACAATGTAATACAAACTAAGGCCTCACGCTTTACGATAACATTTTATAACATTTCAAACTCGCATATATCCGTTACTATAGAAGATACTGAGGAGTTTTTACACTCAATGGAATCAGGTCGAAACTCTCTATTGGCTCATCCGGAAAATTGAATCCATGTGGAATATTCATGCTTAGTTACCATGGAAACTCTCATAACAATCATGTAATCAATCTATTTGTGCGTGATTGTAGTCGTCGTCGTGGAGATTTTAAATAACAATTTTGATTGTTGAAACAATGTAATACAAACTAAGGAATCACGTTTTACGATAACATTATATAAAATTTCAAACTTGCATATCTCCGTTACTATAGAAGATACTGAAGTGATTTTACACTCAATGGAATCAGGTCGACGCTCTCTATTGGCTCATCCGGAAAAATTGAATCCATGTGTAATATTCATGCTTAGTTACCATGGAAACACTCATAACAATCATTTAAACAATCTATTTGTGCGTGATTGTAGTTGTCGTCTTGGAGATTTGAAATAACCCTTTTGATTGTTGAAGCAATGTAATACAAACTAAGGAATCACGTTTTAAGATAACATTATGTAAAATTTCAAACTTGCATATCTCCGTTACTATGGAAGATACTGAAATGATTTTACACTCAATGGAATCAGGTCGACGCTCTCTATTGGCTCATCCGGAAAATTGAATCCATGTGTAATATTCATGCTTAGTTACCATGGAAATTCTCATAACAATCATGTTAACAATGTATTTGTGCGTGATTGTAGTCGTCGTCGTGGAGATTTGAAATAACCCTTTTGATTGTTTAAGCAATGAAATACAAACTAAGGAATCACGTTTTAAGATAACAGTATGTAAAATTTCAAACTTGCATATCTCCGTTACTATAGATAATACTGAAGTGATTTTACACTCAATGGAATCAGGTCGACGCTCTCTATTGGTTCATCCGGAAAATTCAATCCATGTGTAATATTCATGCTTAGTTACCATGGAAAATCTCATAAGAATCATGTAAACAATCTATTTGTGCGTGATTGTAGTCGTCGTCGTGGAGATTTGAAATAACCCTTTTGATTGTTGAAGCAATGTAATACAAACTAAGGAATCACGTTTTAAGATAACATTATGTAAGATTTCAAACTTGCATATCTCCGTTACTATAGAAGATACTGAAGTGATTTTACACTCAATGGAATCAGGTCGACGCTCTCTATTGGCTCATCCGAATAAAATGAATCCATGTGTAATATTCATGCTTAGTTACCATGGAAACTCTCATAACAATCATGTAAACAATCTATTTGTGCGTGATTGTAGTCGTCGTCTTGGAGATTTGAAATAACCATTTTGACTGTTGAAACAATGTAATACAAACTAAGGCCTCACGCTTTACGATAACATTATATAACATTTCAAACTCGCATATATCCGTTACTATAGAAGATACTGAGGTGATTTTACACTCAATGGAATCAGGTCGAAACTCTCTATTGGCTCATCCGGAAAATTGAATCCATGTGTAATATTCATGCTTAGTTACCATGGAAACTCCCATAACAATCATGTAAACAATCTATTTGTGCGTGATTGTAGTCGTCGTCGTGGAGATTTGAATTAACCATTTTGACTGTTGAAACAATGTAATACAAACTAAGGCCTCACGCTTTATGAAAACATTATATAACATTTCAAACTCGCATATATCCGTTACTATAGAAGATACTAAGGTGATTTTACACTCAATGCAATCAGGTCGACGCTCTCTATTGGCTCATCCTGAAAAATTGAATCCATGTGTAATATTCATGCTTAGTTACCATGGAAACTCTCATAACAATCATGTAAACAATTTTTTGTGCGTGATTGTAGTCGTCGTCGTGGAGATTTGAAATAACCCTTTTGATTTTTGAAACAATGTAATACAAACTAAGGAATCACGTTTTAAGATAACATTATGTAAAATTTCAAACTTGCATATCTCCGTTACTATAGAAGATACTGAAGTGATTTTACACTCAATGGAATCAGGTCGAAACTCTCTATTAGCTCATCCGGAAAATTGAATCCATGTGTAATATTCATGTTTAGTTACCATGGAAAATCTCATAAAAATCATGTAAAAAAATCTATTTGTGCGCGATTGTAGTCGGCATCATAGAGATTTGAAATCACCATTTTCATTGTTTAAACAATGTAGTACAACCTAAGGCCTCACGTTTTAAAATAACATTATATAAAATTTCAAACTCGCATATCTCCGTTACTATAGAAGATACTGAGGAGATTTTACACTCAATGGAACCAGGTCGAAACTCTCTATTGGCTCATCCGGAAAATTGAATCCATGTGGAATATTCATGCTTAGTTACCATGGAAACTCTCATAACAATCATGTAAACAATCTATTTGTGCGTGATTGTAGTCGTCGTCGTGGAGATTTTAAATAATAATTTTGATTGTTGAAACAATGTAATACAAACTAAGGAATCACGTTTTACGATAACATTATATAAAATTTCAAACTTGCATATCTCCGTTACTATAGAAGATACTGAAGTGATTTTACACTCAATGGAATCAGGTCGACGCTCTCTATTGGCTCATCCGGAAAAATTGAATCCATGTGTAATATTGATGCTTAGCTACCATGGAAACACTCATAACAATCATGTAAACAATCTATTTGTGCGTGATTGTAGTCGTCGTCGTGGAGATTTGAAATAACCCTTTTGATTTTTGAAACAATGTAATACAAACTTAGGAATCACGTTTTAAGATAACATTATGTAAAATTTCAAACTTGCATATCTCCGTTACTATAGAATATACTGAAGTGATTTTACACTCAATGGAATCAGGTCGACGCTCTCTATTGGTTCATCCGGAAAATTCAATCCATGCGTAATATTCATGCTTAGTTACCATGGAAAATCTCATAAGAATCATGTAAACAATCTATTTGTGCGTGATTGTAGTCGTCGTCGTGGAGATTTGAAATAACCCTTTTGATTGTTGAAGCAATGTAATACAAACTAAGGAATCACGTTTTAAGATAACATTATGTAAAATTTCAAACTTGCATATCTCCGTTACTATAGAAGATACTGAAGTGATTTTACACTCAATGGAATCAGGTCGACGCTCTCTATTGGCTCATCGGAATAAAATGAATCCATGTGTAATATTCATGCTTAGTTACCATGGAAACTCTCATAACAATCATGTAAACAATCTATTTGTGCGTGATTGTAGTCGTCGTCGTGGAGATTTGAAATAACCATTTTGACTGTTGAAACAATGTAATACAAACTAAGGCCTCACGCTTTACGATAACATTATATAACATTTCAAACTCGCATATATCCGTTACTATAGAAGATATTGAGGTGATTTTACACTCAATGGAATCAGGTCGAAACTCTCTATTAGCTCATCCGGAAAATTGAATCCATGTGTAATATTCATGCTTAGTTACCATGGAAACTCCCATAACTATCATGTAAACAATCTATTTGTGAGTGATTGTAGTCGTCGTCGTGGAGATTTGAAATAACCCTTTTGATTTTTGAAACAATGTAATACAAACTAAGGAATCACGTTTTAAGATAACATTATGTAAAATTTGAAACTTGCATATCTCCGTTACTATAGAAGATACTGAAGTGATTTTACCCTCAATGGAATCAGGTCTTAACACTCTATTGGCTCATCCGAAAAAATTGAATCCATGTGTAATATTCATGCTTAGTTACCATGGAAACTCTCATAACAATCATGTAAACAATCTATTTGTGCGTGATTGTAGTCGTCGTCTTGGAGATTTGAAATAACCATTTTGACTGTTGAAACAATGTAATACAAACTAAGGCCTCACGCTTTACGATAACATTTTATAACATTTCAAACTCGCATATATCCGTTACTTTAGAAGATACTGAGGAGTTTTTACACTCAATGGAATCAGGTCGAAACTCTCTATTGGCTCATCCGGAAAATTGAATCCATGTGGAATATTCATGCTTAGTTACCATGGAAACTCTCATAACAATCATGTAATCAATCTATTTGTGCGTGATTGTAGTCGTCGTCGTGGAGATTTTAAATAACAATTTTGATTGTTGAAACAATGTAATACAAACTAAGGAATCACGTTTTACGATAACATTATATAAAATTTCAAACTTGCATATCTCCGTTACTATAGAAGATACTGAAGTGATTTTACACTCAATGGAATCAGGTCGACGCTCTCTATTGGCTCATCCGGAAAAATTGAATCCATGTGTAATATTCATGCTTAGTTACCATGGAAACACTCATAACAATCATTTAAACAATCTATTTGTGCGTGATTGTAGTTGTCGTCTTGGAGATTTGAAATAACCCTTTTGATTGTTGAAGCAATGTAATACAAACTAAGGAATCACGTTTTAAGATAACATTATGTAAAATTTCAAACTTGCATATCTCCGTTACTATGGAAGATACTGAAATGATTTTACACTCAATGGAATCAGGTCGACGCTCTCTATTGGCTCATCCGGAAAATTGAATCCATGTGTAATATTCATGCTTAGTTACCATGGAAATTCTCATAACAATCATGTTAACAATCTATTTGTGCGTGATTGTAGTCGTCGTCGTGGAGATTTGAAATAACCCTTTTGATTGTTTAAGCAATGAAATACAAACTAAGGAATCACGTTTTAAGATAACAGTATGTAAAATTTCAAACTTGCATATCTCCGTTACTATAGATAATACTGAAGTGATTTTACACTCAATGGAATCAGGTCGACGCTCTCTATTGGTTCATCCGGAAAATTCAATCCATGTGTAATATTCATGCTTAGTTACCATGGAAAATCTCATAAGAATCATGTAAACAATCTATTTGTGCGTGATTGTAGTCGTCGTCGTGGAGATTTGAAATAACCCTTTTGATTGTTGAAGCAATGTAATACAAACTAAGGAATCACGTTTTAAGATAACATTATGTAAGATTTCAAACTTGCATATCTCCGTTACTATAGAAGATACTGAAGTGATTTTACACTCAATGGAATCAGGTCGACGCTCTCTATTGGCTCATCCGAATAAAATGAATCCATGTGTAATATTCATGCTTAGTTACCATGGAAACTCTCATAACAATCATGTAAACAATCTATTTGTGCGTGATTGTAGTCGTCGTCTTGGAGATTTGAAATAACCATTTTGACTGTTGAAACAATGTAATACAAACTAAGGCCTCACGCTTTACGATAACATTATATAACATTTCAAACTCGCATATATCCGTTACTATAGAAGATACTGAGGTGATTTTACACTCAATGGAATCAGGTCGAAACTCTCTATTGGCTCATCCGGAAAATTGAATCCATGTGTAATATTCATGCTTAGTTACCATGGAAACTCCCATAACAATCATGTAAACAATCTATTTGTGCGTGATTGTAGTCGTCGTCGTGGAGATTTGAATTAACCATTTTGACTGTTGAAACAATGTAATACAAACTAAGGCCTCACGCTTTACGATAACATTATATAACATTTCAAACTCGCATATATCCGTTACTATAGAAGATACTGAGGTGATTTTACACTCAATGCAATCAGGTCGACGCTCTCTATTGGCTCATCCTGAAAAATTGAATCCATGTGTAATATTCATGCTTAGTTACCATGGAAACTCTCATAACAATCATGTAAACAATTTTTTGTGCGTGATTGTAGTCGTCGTCGTGGAGATTTGAAATAACCCTTTTGATTTTTGAAACAATGTAATACAAACTAAGGAATCACGTTTTAAGATAACATTATGTAAAATTTCAAACTTGCATATCTCCGTTACTATAGAAGATACTGAAGTGATTTTACACTCAATGGAATCAGGTCGAAACTCTCTATTAGCTCATCCGGAAAATTGAATCCATGTGTAATATTCATGTTTAGTTACCATGGAAAATCTCATAAAAATCATGTAAAAAAATCTATTTGTGCGCGATTGTAGTCGGCATCATAGAGATTTGAAATCACCATTTTCATTGTTTAAACAATGTAGTACAACCTAAGGCCTCACGTTTTAAAATAACATTATATAAAATTTCAAACTCGCATATCTCCGTTACTATAGAAGATACTGAGGAGATTTTACACTCAATGGAACCAGGTCGAAACTCTCTATTGGCTCATCCGGAAAATTGAATCCATGTGGAATATTCATGCTTAGTTACCATGGAAACTCTCATAACAATCATGTAAACAATCTATTTGTGCGTGATTGTAGTCGTCGTCGTGGAGATTTTAAATAATAATTTTGATTGTTGAAACAATGTAATACAAACTAAGGAATCACGTTTTACGATAACATTATATAAAATTTCAAACTTGCATATCTCCGTTACTATAGAAGATACTGAAGTGATTTTACACTCAATGGAATCAGGTCGACGCTCTCTATTGGCTCATCCGGAAAAATTGAATCCATGTGTAATATTGATGCTTAGTTACCATGGAAACACTCATAACAATCATGTAAACAATCTATTTGTGCGTGATTGTAGTCGTCGTCGTGGAGTTTTGAAATAACCCTTTTGATTTTTGAAACAATGTAATACAAACTTAGGAATCACGTTTTAAGATAACATTATGTAAAATTTCAAACTTGCATATCTCCGTTACTATAGAAGATACTGAAATGATTTTACACTCAATGGAATCAGGTCGACGCTCTCTATTGGCTCATCCGGAAAATTGAATCCATGTGTAATATTCATGCTTAGTTACCATGGAAATTCTCATAACAATCATGTTAACAATGTATTTGTGCGTGATTGTAGTCGTCGTCGTGGAGATTTGAAATAACCCTTTTGGTTGTTTAAGCAATGTAATACAAACTAAGGAATCACGTTTTAAGATAACAGTATGTAAAATTTCAAACTTGCATATCTCCGTTACTATAGAATATACTGAAGTGATTTTACACTCAATGGAATCAGGTCGACGCTCTCTATTGGTTCATCCGGAAAATTCAATCCATGCGTAATATTCATGCTTAGTTACCATGGAAAATCTCATAAGAATCATGTAAACAATCTATTTGTGCGTGATTGTAGTCGTCGTCGTGGAGATTTGAAATAACCCTTTTGATTGTTGAAGCAATGTAATACAAACTAAGGAATCACGTTTTAAGATAACATTATGTAAAATTTCAAACTTGCATATCTCCGTTACTATAGAAGATACTGAAGTGATTTTACACTCAATGGAATCAGGTCGACGCTCTCTATTGGCTCATCCGCATAAAATGAATCCATGTGTAATATTCATGCTTAGTTACCATGGAAACTCTCATAACAATCATGTAAACAATCTATTTGTGCGTGATTGTAGTCGTCGTCGTGGAGATTTGAAATAACCATTTTGACTGTTGAAACAATGTAATACAAACTAAGGCCTCACGCTTTACGATAACATTATATAACATTTCAAACTCGCATATATCCGTTACTATAGAAGATATTGAGGTGATTTTACACTCAATGGAATCAGGTCGAAACTCTCTATTAGCTCATCCGGAAAATTGAATCCATGTGTAATATTCATGCTTAGTTACCATGGAAACTCCCATAACTATCATGTAAACAATCTATTTGTGAGTGATTGTAGTCGTCGTCGTGGAGATTTGAAATAACCCTTTTGATTTTTGAAACAATGTAATACAAACTAAGGAATCACGTTTTAAGATAACATTATGTAAAATTTGAAACTTGCATATCTCCGTTACTATAGAAGATACTGAAGTGATTTTACCCTCAATGGAATCAGGTCTTAACACTCTATTGGCTCATCCGAAAAAATTGAATCCATGTGTAATATTCATGCTTAGTTACCATAGAAACTCTCATAACAATCATGTAAACAATCTATTTGTGCGTGATTGTAGTCGTCGTCTTGGAGATTTGAAATAACCATTTTGACTGTTGAAACAATGTAATACAAACTAAGGCCTCACGTTTTACGATAACATTTTATAACATTTCAAACTCGCATATATCCGTTACTATAGAAGATACTGAGGAGTTTTTACACTCAATGGAATCAGGTCGAAACTCTCTATTGGCTCATCCGGAAAATTGAATCCATGTGGAATATTCATGCTTAGTTACCATGGAAACTCTCATAACAATCATGTAATCAATCTATTTGTGCGTGATTGTAGTCGTCGTCGTGGAGATTTTAAATAACAATTTTGATTGTTGAAACAATGTAATACAAACTAAGGAATCACGTTTTACGATAACATTATATAAAATTTCAAACTTGCATATCTCCGTTACTATAGAAGATACTGAAGTGATTTTACACTCAATGGAATCAGGTCGACGCTCTCTATTGGCTCATCCGGAAAAATTGAATCCATGTGTAATATTCATGCTTAGTTACCATGGAAACACTCATAACAATCATTTAAACAATCTATTTGTGCGTGATTGTAGTTGTCGTCTTGGAGATTTGAAATAACCCTTTTGATTGTTGAAGCAATGTAATACAAACTAAGGAATCACGTTTTAAGATAACATTATGTAAAATTTCAAACTTGCATATCTCCGTTACTATGGAAGATACTGAAATGATTTTACACTCAATGGAATCAGGTCGACGCTCTCTATTGGCTCATCCGGAAAATTGAATCCATGTGTAATATTCATGCTTAGTTACCATGGAAATTCTCATAACAATCATGTTAACAATCTATTTGTGCGTGATTGTAGTCGTCGTCGTGGAGATTTGAAATAACCCTTTTGATTGTTTAAGCAATGAAATACAAACTAAGGAATCACGTTTTAAGATAACAGTATGTAAAATTTCAAACTTGCATATCTCCGTTACTATAGATAATACTGAAGTGATTTTACACTCAATGGAATCAGGTCGACGCTCTCTATTGGTTCATCCGGAAAATTCAATCCATGTGTAATATTCATGCTTAGTTACCATGGAAAATCTCATAAGAATCATGTAAACAATCTATTTGTGCGTGATTGTAGTCGTCGTCGTGGAGATTTGAAATAACCCTTTTGATTGTTGAAGCAATGTAATACAAACTAAGGAATCACGTTTTAAGATAACATTATGTAAGATTTCAAACTTGCATATCTCCGTTACTATAGAAGATACTGAAGTGATTTTACACTCAATGGAATCAGGTCGACGCTCTCTATTGGCTCATCCGAATAAAATGAATCCATGTGTAATATTCATGCTTAGTTACCATGGAAACTCTCATAACAATCATGTAAACAATCTATTTGTGCGTGATTGTAGTCGTCGTCTTGGAGATTTGAAATAACCATTTTGACTGTTGAAACAATGTAATACAAACTAAGGCCTCACGCTTTACGATAACATTATATAACATTTCAAACTCGCATATATCCGTTACTATAGAAGATACTGAGGTGATTTTACACTCAATGGAATCAGGTCGAAACTCTCTATTGGCTCATCCGGAAAATTGAATCCATGTGTAATATTCATGCTTAGTTACCATGGAAACTCCCATAACAATCATGTAAACAATCTATTTGTGCGTGATTGTAGTCGTCGTCGTGGAGATTTGAATTAACCATTTTGACTGTTGAAACAATGTAATACAAACTAAGGCCTCACGCTTTACGATAACATTATATAACATTTCAAACTCGCATATATCCGTTACTATAGAAGATACTGAGGTGATTTTACACTCAATGCAATCAGGTCGACGCTCTCTATTGGCTCATCCTGAAAAATTGAATCCATGTGTAATATTCATGCTTAGTTACCATGGAAACTCTCATAACAATCATGTAAACAATTTTTTGTGCGTGATTGTAGTCGTCGTCGTGGAGATTTGAAATAACCCTTTTGATTTTTGAAACAATGTAATACAAACTAAGGAATCACGTTTTAAGATAACATTATGTAAAATTTCAAACTTGCATATCTCCGTTACTATAGAAGATACTGAAGTGATTTTACACTCAATGGAATCAGGTCGAAACTCTCTATTAGCTCATCCGGAAAATTGAATCCATGTGTAATATTCATGTTTAGTTACCATGGAAAATCTCATAAAAATCATGTAAAAAAATCTATTTGTGCGCGATTGTAGTCGGCATCATAGAGATTTGAAATCACCATTTTCATTGTTTAAACAATGTAGTACAACCTAAGGCCTCACGTTTTAAAATAACATTATATAAAATTTCAAACTCGCATATCTCCGTTACTATAGAAGATACTGAGGAGATTTTACACTCAATGGAACCAGGTCGAAACTCTCTATTGGCTCATCCGGAAAATTGAATCCATGTGGAATATTCATGCTTAGTTACCATGGAAACTCTCATAACAATCATGTAAACAATCTATTTGTGCGTGATTGTAGTCGTCGTCGTGGAGATTTTAAATAATAATTTTGATTGTTGAAACAATGTAATACAAACTAAGGAATCACGTTTTACGATAACATTATATAAAATTTCAAACTTGCATATCTCCGTTACTATAGAAGATACTGAAGTGATTTTACACTCAATGGAATCAGGTCGACGCTCTCTATTGGCTCATCCGGAAAAATTGAATCCATGTGTAATATTGATGCTTAGTTACCATGGAAACACTCATAACAATCATGTAAACAATCTATTTGTGCGTGATTGTAGTCGTCGTCGTGGAGATTTGAAATAACCCTTTTGATTTTTGAAACAATGTAATACAAACTTAGGAATCACGTTTTAAGATAACATTATGTAAAATTTCAAACTTGCATATCTCCGTTACTATAGAAGATACTGAAATGATTTTACACTCAATGGAATCAGGTCGACGCTCTCTATTGGCTCATCCGGAAAATTGAATCCATGTGTAATATTCATGCTTAGTTACCATGGAAATTCTCATAACAATCATGTTAACAATGTATTTGTGCGTGATTGTAGTCGTCGTCGTGGAGATTTGAAATAACCCTTTTGGTTGTTTAAGCAATGTAATACAAACTAAGGAATCACGTTTTAAGATAACAGTATGTAAAATTTCAAACTTGCATATCTCCGTTACTATAGAATATACTGAAGTGATTTTACACTCAATGGAATCAGGTCGACGCTCTCTATTGGTTCATCCGCATAAAATGAATCCATGTGTAATATTCATGCTTAGTTACCATGGAAACTCTCATAACAATCATGTAAACAATCTATTTGTGCGTGATTGTAGTCGTCGTCGTGGAGATTTGAAATAACCATTTTGACTGTTGAAACAATGTAATACAAACTAAGGCCTCACGCTTTACGATAACATTATATAACATTTCAAACTCGCATATATCCGTTACTATAGAAGATATTGAGGTGATTTTACACTCAATGGAATCAGGTCGAAACTCTCTATTAGCTCATCCGGAAAATTGAATCCATGTGTAATATTCATGCTTAGTTACCATGGAAACTCCCATAACTATCATGTAAACAATCTATTTGTGAGTGATTGTAGTCGTCGTCGTGGAGATTTGAAATAACCCTTTTGATTTTTGAAACAATGTAATACAAACTAAGGAATCACGTTTTAAGATAACATTATGTAAAATTTGAAACTTGCATATCTCCGTTACTATAGAAGATACTGAAGTGATTTTACCCTCAATGGAATCAGGTCTTAACACTCTATTGGCTCATCCGAAAAAATTGAATCCATGTGTAATATTCATGCTTAGTTACCATAGAAACTCTCATAACAATCATGTAAACAATCTATTTGTGCGTGATTGTAGTCGTCGTCTTGGAGATTTGAAATAACCATTTTGACTGTTGAAACAATGTAATACAAACTAAGGCCTCACGCTTTACGATAACATTTTATAACATTTCAAACTCGCATATATCCGTTACTATAGAAGATACTGAGGAGTTTTTACACTCAATGGAATCAGGTCGAAACTCTCTATTGGCTCATCCGGAAAATTGAATCCATGTGGAATATTCATGCTTAGTTACCATGGAAACTCTCATAACAATCATGTAATCAATCTATTTGTGCGTGATTGTAGTCGTCGTCGTGGAGATTTTAAATAACAATTTTGATTGTTGAAACAATGTAATACAAACTAAGGAATCACGTTTTACGATAACATTATATAAAATTTCAAACTTGCATATCTCCGTTACTATAGAAGATACTGAAGTGATTTTACACTCAATGGAATCAGGTCGACGCTCTCTATTGGCTCATCCGGAAAAATTGAATCCATGTGTAATATTCATGCTTAGTTACCATGGAAACACTCATAACAATCATTTAAACAATCTATTTGTGCGTGATTGTAGTTGTCGTCTTGGAGATTTTAAATAACCCTTTTGATTGTTGAAGCAATGTAATACAAACTAAGGAATCACGTTTTAAGATAACATTATGTAAAATTTCAAACTTGCATATCTCCGTTACTATGGAAGATACTGAAATGATTTTACACTCAATGGAATCAGGTCGACGCTCTCTATTGGCTCATCCGGAAAATTGAATCCATGTGTAATATTCATGCTTAGTTACCATGGAAATTCTCATAACAATCATGTTAAAAATCTATTTGTGCGTGATTGTAGTCGTCGTCGTGGAGATTTGAAATAACCCTTTTGATTGTTTAAGCAATGAAATACAAACTAAGGAATCACGTTTTAAGATAACAGTATGTAAAATTTCAAACTTGCATATCTCCGTTACTATAGATAATACTGAAGTGATTTTACACTCAATGGAATCAGGTCGACGCTCTCTATTGGTTCATCCGGAAAATTCAATCCATGTGTAATATTCATGCTTAGTTACCATGGAAAATCTCATAAGAATCATGTAAACAATCTATTTGTGCGTGATTGTAGTCGTCGTCGTGGAGATTTGAAATAACCCTTTTGATTGTTGAAGCAATGTAATACAAACTAAGGAATCACGTTTTAAGATAACATTATGTAAGATTTCAAACTTGCATATCTCCGTTACTATAGAAGATACTGAAGTGATTTTACACTCAATGGAATCAGGTCGACGCTCTCTATTGGCTCATCCGAATAAAATGAATCCATGTGTAATATTCATGCTTAGTTACCATGGAAACTCTCATAACAATCATGTAAACAATCTATTTGTGCGTGATTGTAGTCGTCGTCTTGGAGATTTGAAATAACCATTTTGACTGTTGAAACAATGTAATACAAACTAAGGCCTCACGCTTTACGATAACATTATATAACATTTCAAACTCGCATATATCCGTTACTATAGAAGATACTGAGGTGATTTTACACTCAATGGAATCAGGTCGAAACTCTCTATTGGCTCATCCGGAAAATTGAATCCATGTGTAATATTCATGCTTAGTTACCATGGAAACTCCCATAACAATCATGTAAACAATCTATTTGTGCGTGATTGTAGTCGTCGTCGTGGAGATTTGAATTAACCATTTTGACTGTTGAAACAATGTAATACAAACTAAGGCCTCACGCTTTACGATAACATTATATAACATTTCAAACTCGCATATATCCGTTACTATAGAAGATACTGAGGTGATTTTACACTCAATGCAATCAGGTCGACGCTCTCTATTGGCTCATCCTGAAAAATTGAATCCATGTGTAATATTCATGCTTAGTTACCATGGAAACTCTCATAACAATCATGTAAACAATTTTTTGTGCGTGATTGTAGTCGTCGTCGTGGAGATTTGAAATAACCCTTTTGATTTTTGAAACAATGTAATACAAACTAAGGAATCACGTTTTAAGATAACATTATGTAAAATTTCAAACTTGCATATCTCCGTTACTATAGAAGATACTGAAGTGATTTTACACTCAATGGAATCAGGTCGAAACTCTCTATTAGCTCATCCGGAAAATTGAATCCATGTGTAATATTCATGTTTAGTTACCATGGAAAATCTCATAAAAATCATGTAAAAAAATCTATTTGTGCGCGATTGTAGTCGGCATCATAGAGATTTGAAATCACCATTTTCATTGTTTAAACAATGTAGTACAACCTAAGGCCTCACGTTTTAAAATAACATTATATAAAATTTCAAACTCGCATATCTCCGTTACTATAGAAGATACTGAGGAGATTTTACACTCAATGGAACCAGGTCGAAACTCTCTATTGGCTCATCCGGAAAATTGAATCCATGTGGAATATTCATGCTTAGTTACCATGGAAACTCTCATAACAATCATGTAAACAATCTATTTGTGCGTGATTGTAGTCGTCGTCGTGGAGATTTTAAATAATAATTTTGATTGTTGAAACAATGTAATACAAACTAAGGAATCACGTTTTACGATAACATTATATAAAATTTCAAACTTGCATATCTCCGTTACTATAGAAGATACTGAAGTGATTTTACACTCAATGGAATCAGGTCGACGCTCTCTATTGGCTCATCCGGAAAAATTGAATCCATGTGTAATATTGATGCTTAGTTACCATGGAAACACTCATAACAATCATGTAAACAATCTATTTGTGCGTGATTGTCGTCGTCGTCGTGGAGATTTGAAATAACCCTTTTGATTTTTGAAACAATGTAATACAAACTTAGGAATCACGTTTTAAGATAACATTATGTAAAATTTCAAACTTGCATATCTCCGTTACTATAGAAGATACTGAAATGATTTTACACTCAATGGAATCAGGTCGACGCTCTCTATTGGCTCATCCGGAAAATTGAATCCATGTGTAATATTCATGCTTAGTTACCATGGAAATTCTCATAACAATCATGTTAACAATGTATTTGTGCGTGATTGTAGTCGTCGTCGTGGAGATTTGAAATAACCCTTTTGGTTGTTTAAGCAATGTAATACAAACTAAGGAATCACGTTTTAAGATAACAGTATGTAAAATTTCAAACTTGCATATCTCCGTTACTATAGAATATACTGAAGTGATTTTACACTCAATGGAATCAGGTCGACGCTCTCTATTGGTTCATCCGCATAAAATGAATCCATGTGTAATATTCATGCTTAGTTACCATGGAAACTCTCATAACAATCATGTAAACAATCTATTTGTGCGTGATTGTAGTCGTCGTCGTGGAGATTTGAAATAACCATTTTGACTGTTGAAACAATGTAATACAAACTAAGGCCTCACGCTTTACGATAACATTATATAACATTTCAAACTCGCATATATCCGTTACTATAGAAGATATTGAGGTGATTTTACACTCAATGGAATCAGGTCGAAACTCTCTATTAGCTCATCCGGAAAATTGAATCCATGTGTAATATTCATGCTTAGTTACCATGGAAACTCCCATAACTATCATGTAAACAATCTATTTGTGAGTGATTGTAGTCGTCGTCGTGGAGATTTGAAATAACCCTTTTGATTTTTGAAACAATGTAATACAAACTAAGGAATCACGTTTTAAGATAACATTATGTAAAATTTGAAACTTGCATATCTCCGTTACTATAGAAGATACTGAAGTGATTTTACCCTCAATGGAATCAGGTCTTAACACTCTATTGGCTCATCCGAAAAAATTGAATCCATGTGTAATATTCATGCTTAGTTACCATAGAAACTCTCATAACAATCATGTAAACAATCTATTTGTGCGTGATTGTAGTCGTCGTCTTGGAGATTTGAAATAACCATTTTGACTGTTGAAACAATGTAATACAAACTAAGGCCTCACGCTTTACGATAACATTTTATAACATTTCAAACTCGCATATATCCGTTACTATAGAAGATACTGAGGAGTTTTTACACTCAATGGAATCAGGTCGAAACTCTCTATTGGCTCATCCGGAAAATTGAATCCATGTGGAATATTCATGCTTAGTTACCATGGAAACTCTCATAACAATCATGTAATCAATCTATTTGTGCGTGATTGTAGTCGTCGTCGTGGAGATTTTAAATAACAATTTTGATTGTTGAAACAATGTAATACAAACTAAGGAATCACGTTTTACGATAACATTATATAAAATTTCAAACTTGCATATCTCCGTTACTATAGAAGATACTGAAGTGATTTTACACTCAATGGAATCAGGTCGACGCTCTCTATTGGCTCATCCGGAAAAATTGAATCCATGTGTAATATTCATGCTTAGTTACCATGGAAACACTCATAACAATCATTTAAACAATCTATTTGTGCGTGATTGTAGTTGTCGTCTTGGAGATTTGAAATAACCCTTTTGATTGTTGAAGCAATGTAATACAAACTAAGGAATCACGTTTTAAGATAACATTATGTAAAATTTCAAACTTGCATATCTCCGTTACTATGGAAGATACTGAAATGATTTTACACTCAATGGAATCAGGTCGACGCTCTCTATTGGCTCATCCGGAAAATTGAATCCATGTGTAATATTCATGCTTAGTTACCATGGAAATTCTCATAACAATCATGTTAAAAATCTATTTGTGCGTGATTGTAGTCGTCGTCGTGGAGATTTGAAATAACCCTTTTGATTGTTTAAGCAATGAAATACAAACTAAGGAATCACGTTTTAAGATAACAGTATGTAAAATTTCAAACTTGCATATCTCCGTTACTATAGATAATACTGAAGTGATTTTACACTCAATGGAATCAGGTCGACGCTCTCTATTGGTTCATCCGGAAAATTCAATCCATGTGTAATATTCATGCTTAGTTACCATGGAAAATCTCATAAGAATCATGTAAACAATCTATTTGTGCGTGATTGTAGTCGTCGTCGTGGAGATTTGAAATAACCCTTTTGATTGTTGAAGCAATGTAATACAAACTAAGGAATCACGTTTTAAGATAACATTATGTAAGATTTCAAACTTGCATATCTCCGTTACTATAGAAGATACTGAAGTGATTTTACACTCAATGGAATCAGGTCGACGCTCTCTATTGGCTCATCCGAATAAAATGAATCCATGTGTAATATTCATGCTTAGTTACCATGGAAACTCTCATAACAATCATGTAAACAATCTATTTGTGCGTGATTGTAGTCGTCGTCTTGGAGATTTGAAATAACCATTTTGACTGTTGAAACAATGTAATACAAACTAAGGCCTCACGCTTTACGATAACATTATATAACATTTCAAACTCGCATATATCCGTTACTATAGAAGATACTGAGGTGATTTTACACTCAATGGAATCAGGTCGAAACTCTCTATTGGCTCATCCGGAAAATTGAATCCATGTGTAATATTCATGCTTAGTTACCATGGAAACTCCCATAACAATCATGTAAACAATCTATTTGTGCGTGATTGTAGTCGTCGTCGTGGAGATTTGAATTAACCATTTTGACTGTTGAAACAATGTAATACAAACTAAGGCCTCACGCTTTACGATAACATTATATAACATTTCAAACTCGCATATATCCGTTACTATAGAAGATACTGAGGTGATTTTACACTCAATGCAATCAGGTCGACGCTCTCTATTGGCTCATCCTGAAAAATTGAATCCATGTGTAATATTCATGCTTAGTTACCATGGAAACTCTCATAACAATCATGTAAACAATTTTTTGTGCGTGATTGTAGTCGTCGTCGTGGAGATTTGAAATAACCCTTTTGATTTTTGAAACAATGTAATACAAACTAAGGAATCACGTTTTAAGATAACATTATGTAAAATTTCAAACTTGCATATCTCCGTTACTATAGAAGATACTGAAGTGATTTTACACTCAATGGAATCAGGTCGAAACTCTCTATTAGCTCATCCGGAAAATTGAATCCATGTGTAATATTCATGTTTAGTTACCATGGAAAATCTCATAAAAATCATGTAAAAAAATCTATTTGTGCGCGATTGTAGTCGGCATCATAGAGATTTGAAATCACCATTTTCATTGTTTAAACAATGTAGTACAACCTAAGGCCTCACGTTTTAAAATAACATTATATAAAATTTCAAACTCGCATATCTCCGTTACTATAGAAGATACTGAGGAGATTTTACACTCAATGGAACCAGGTCGAAACTCTCTATTGGCTCATCCGGAAAATTGAATCCATGTGGAATATTCATGCTTAGTTACCATGGAAACTCTCATAACAATCATGTAAACAATCTATTTGTGCGTGATTGTAGTCGTCGTCGTGGAGATTTTAAATAATAATTTTGATTGTTGAAACAATGTAATACAAACTAAGGAATCACGTTTTACGATAACATTATATAAAATTTCAAACTTGCATATCTCCGTTACTATAGAAGATACTGAAGTGATTTTACACTCAATGGAATCAGGTCGACGCTCTCTATTGGCTCATCCGGAAAAATTGAATCCATGTGTAATATTGATGCTTAGTTACCATGGAAACACTCATAACAATCATGTAAACAATCTATTTGTGCGTGATTGTCGTCGTCGTCGTGGAGATTTGAAATAACCCTTTTGATTTTTGAAACAATGTAATACAAACTTAGGAATCACGTTTTAAGATAACATTATGTAAAATTTCAAACTTGCATATCTCCGTTACTATAGAAGATACTGAAATGATTTTACACTCAATGGAATCAGGTCGACGCTCTCTATTGGCTCATCCGGAAAATTGAATCCATGTGTAATATTCATGCTTAGTTACCATGGAAATTCTCATAACAATCATGTTAACAATGTATTTGTGCGTGATTGTAGTCGTCGTCGTGGAGATTTGAAATAACCCTTTTGGTTGTTTAAGCAATGTAATACAAACTAAGGAATCACGTTTTAAGATAACAGTATGTAAAATTTCAAACTTGCATATCTCCGTTACTATAGAATATACTGAAGTGATTTTACACTCAATGGAATCAGGTCGACGCTCTCTATTGGTTCATCCGCATAAAATGAATCCATGTGTAATATTCATGCTTAGTTACCATGGAAACTCTCATAACAATCATGTAAACAATCTATTTGTGCGTGATTGTAGTCGTCGTCGTGGAGATTTGAAATAACCATTTTGACTGTTGAAACAATGTAATACAAACTAAGGCCTCACGCTTTACGATAACATTATATAACATTTCAAACTCGCATATATCCGTTACTATAGAAGATATTGAGGTGATTTTACACTCAATGGAATCAGGTCGAAACTCTCTATTAGCTCATCCGGAAAATTGAATCCATGTGTAATATTCATGCTTAGTTACCATGGAAACTCCCATAACTATCATGTAAACAATCTATTTGTGAGTGATTGTAGTCGTCGTCGTGGAGATTTGAAATAACCCTTTTGATTTTTGAAACAATGTAATACAAACTAAGGAATCACGTTTTAAGATAACATTATGTAAAATTTGAAACTTGCATATCTCCGTTACTATAGAAGATACTGAAGTGATTTTACCCTCAATGGAATCAGGTCTTAACACTCTATTGGCTCATCCGAAAAAATTGAATCCATGTGTAATATTCATGCTTAGTTACCATAGAAACTCTCATAACAATCATGTAAACAATCTATTTGTGCGTGATTGTAGTCGTCGTCTTGGAGATTTGAAATAACCATTTTGACTGTTGAAACAATGTAATACAAACTAAGGCCTCACGCTTTACGATAACATTTTATAACATTTCAAACTCGCATATATCCGTTACTATAGAAGATACTGAGGAGTTTTTACACTCAATGGAATCAGGTCGAAACTCTCTATTGGCTCATCCGGAAAATTGAATCCATGTGGAATATTCATGCTTAGTTACCATGGAAACTCTCATAACAATCATGTAATCAATCTATTTGTGCGTGATTGTAGTCGTCGTCGTGGAGATTTTAAATAACAATTTTGATTGTTGAAACAATGTAATACAAACTAAGGAATCACGTTTTACGATAACATTATATAAAATTTCAAACTTGCATATCTCCGTTACTATAGAAGATACTGAAGTGATTTTACACTCAATGGAATCAGGTCGACGCTCTCTATTGGCTCATCCGGAAAAATTGAATCCATGTGTAATATTCATGCTTAGTTACCATGGAAACACTCATAACAATCATTTAAACAATCTATTTGTGCGTGATTGTAGTTGTCGTCTTGGAGATTTGAAATAACCCTTTTGATTGTTGAAGCAATGTAATACAAACTAAGGAATCACGTTTTAAGATAACATTATGTAAAATTTCAAACTTGCATATCTCCGTTACTATGGAAGATACTGAAATGATTTTACACTCAATGGAATCAGGTCGACGCTCTCTATTGGCTCATCCGGAAAATTGAATCCATGTGTAATATTCATGCTTAGTTACCATGGAAATTCTCATAACAATCATGTTAACAATCTATTTGTGCGTGATTGTAGTCGTCGTCGTGGAGATTTGAAATAACCCTTTTGATTGTTTAAGCAATGAAATACAAACTAAGGAATCACGTTTTAAGATAACAGTATGTAAAATTTCAAACTTGCATATCTCCGTTACTATAGATAATACTGAAGTGATTTTACACTCAATGGAATCAGGTCGACGCTCTCTATTGGTTCATCCGGAAAATTCAATCCATGTGTAATATTCATGCTTAGTTACCATGGAAAATCTCATAAGAATCATGTAAACAATCTATTTGTGCGTGATTGTAGTCGTCGTCGTGGAGATTTGAAATAACCCTTTTGATTGTTGAAGCAATGTAATACAAACTAAGGAATCACGTTTTAAGATAACATTATGTAAGATTTCAAACTTGCATATCTCCGTTACTATAGAAGATACTGAAGTGATTTTACACTCAATGGAATCAGGTCGACGCTCTCTATTGGCTCATCCGAATAAAATGAATCCATGTGTAATATTCATGCTTAGTTACCATGGAAACTCTCATAACAATCATGTAAACAATCTATTTGTGCGTGATTGTAGTCGTCGTCTTGGAGATTTGAAATAACCATTTTGACTGTTGAAACAATGTAATACAAACTAAGGCCTCACGCTTTACGATAACATTATATAACATTTCAAACTCGCATATATCCGTTACTATAGAAGATACTGAGGTGATTTTACACTCAATGGAATCAGGTCGAAACTCTCTATTGGCTCATCCGGAAAATTGAATCCATGTGTAATATTCATGCTTAGTTACCATGGAAACTCCCATAACAATCATGTAAACAATCTATTTGTGCGTGATTGTAGTCGTCGTCGTGGAGATTTGAATTAACCATTTTGACTGTTGAAACAATGTAATACAAACTAAGGCCTCACGCTTTACGATAACATTATATAACATTTCAAACTCGCATATATCCGTTACTATAGAAGATACTGAGGTGATTTTACACTCTATGCAATCAGGTCGACGCTCTCTATTGGCTCATCCTGAAAAATTGAATCCATGTGTAATATTCATGCTTAGTTACCATGGAAACTCTCATAACAATCATGTAAACAATTTTTTGTGCGTGATTGTAGTCGTCGTCGTGGAGATTTGAAATAACCCTTTTGATTTTTGAAACAATGTAATACAAACTAAGGAATCACGTTTTAAGATAACATTATGTAAAATTTCAAACTTGCATATCTCCGTTACTATAGAAGATACTGAAGTGATTTTACACTCAATGGAATCAGGTCGAAACTCTCTATTAGCTCATCCGGAAAATTGAATCCATGTGTAATATTCATGTTTAGTTACCATGGAAAATCTCATAAAAATCATGTAAAAAAATCTATTTGTGCGCGATTGTAGTCGGCATCATAGAGATTTGAAATCACCATTTTCATTGTTTAAACAATGTAGTACAACCTAAGGCCTCACGTTTTAAAATAACATTATATAAAATTTCAAACTCGCATATCTCCGTTACTATAGAAGATACTGAGGAGATTTTACACTCAATGGAACCAGGTCGAAACTCTCTATTGGCTCATCCGGAAAATTGAATCCATGTGGAATATTCATGCTTAGTTACCATGGAAACTCTCATAACAATCATGTAAACAATCTATTTGTGCGTGATTGTAGTCGTCGTCGTGGAGATTTTAAATAATAATTTTGATTGTTGAAACAATGTAATACAAACTAAGGAATCACGTTTTACGATAACATTATATAAAATTTCAAACTTGCATATCTCCGTTACTATAGAAGATACTGAAGTGATTTTACACTCAATGGAATCAGGTCGACGCTCTCTATTGGCTCATCCGGAAAAATTGAATCCATGTGTAATATTGATGCTTAGTTACCATGGAAACACTCATAACAATCATGTAAACAATCTATTTGTGCGTGATTGTAGTCGTCGTCGTGGAGATTTGAAATAACCCTTTTGATTTTTGAAACAATGTAATACAAACTTAGGAATCACGTTTTAAGATAACATTATGTAAAATTTCAAACTTGCATATCTCCGTTACTATAGAAGATACTGAAATGATTTTACACTCAATGGAATCAGGTCGACGCTCTCTATTGGCTCATCCGGAAAATTGAATCCATGTGTAATATTCATGCTTAGTTACCATGGAAATTCTCATAACAATCATGTTAACAATGTATTTGTGCGTGATTGTAGTCGTCGTCGTGGAGATTTGAAATAACCCTTTTGGTTGTTTAAGCAATGTAATACAAACTAAGGAATCACGTTTTAAGATAACAGTATGTAAAATTTCAAACTTGCATATCTCCGTTACTATAGAATATACTGAAGTGATTTTACACTCAATGGAATCAGGTCGACGCTCTCTATTGGTTCATCCGGAAAATTCAATCCATGCGTAATATTCATGCTTAGTTACCATGGAAAATCTCATAAGAATCATGTAAACAATCTATTTGTGCGTGATTGTAGTCGTCGTCGTGGAGATTTGAAATAACCCTTTTGATTGTTGAAGCAATGTAATACAAACTAAGGAATCACGTTTTAAGATAACATTATGTAAAATTTCAAACTTGCATATCTCCGTTACTATAGAAGATACTGAAGTGATTTTACACTCAATGGAATCAGGTCGACGCTCTCTATTGGCTCATCCGAATAAAATGAATCCATGTGTAATATTCATGCTTAGTTACCATGGAAACTCTCATAACAATCATGTAAACAATCTATTTGTGCGTGATTGTAGTCGTCGTCGTGGAGATTTGAAATAACCATTTTGACTGTTGAAACAATGTAATACAAACTAAGGCCTCACGCTTTACGATAACATTATATAACATTTCAAACTCGCATATATCCGTTACTATAGAAGATATTGAGGTGATTTTACACTCAATGGAATCAGGTCGAAACTCTCTATTGGCTCATCCGGAAAATTGAATCCATGTGTAATATTCATGCTTAGTTACCATGGAAACTCCCATAACAATCATGTAAACAATCTATTTGTGAGTGATTGTAGTCGTCGTCGTGGAGATTTGAAATAACCCTTTTGATTTTTGAAACAATGTAATACAAACTAAGGAATCACGTTTTAAGATAACATTATGTAAAATTTCAAACTTGCATATCTCCGTTACTATAGAAGATACTGAAGTGATTTTACCCTCAATGGAATCAGGTCTTAACACTCTATTGGCTCATCCGAAAAAATTGAATCCATGTGTAATATTCATGCTTAGTTACCATGGAAACTCTCATAACAATCATGTAAACAATCTATTTGTGCGTGATTGTAGTCGTCGTCTTGGAGATTTGAAATAACCATTTTGACTGTTGAAACAATGTAATACAAACTAAGGCCTCACGCTTTACGATAACATTTTATAACATTTCAAACTCGCATATATCCGTTACTATAGAAGATACTGAGGAGTTTTTACACTCAATGGAATCAGGTCGAAACTCTCTATTGGCTCATCCGGAAAATTGAATCCATGTGGAATATTCATGCTTAGTTACCATGGAAACTCTCATAACAATCATGTAATCAATCTATTTGTGCGTGATTGTAGTCGTCGTCGTGGAGATTTTAAATAACAATTTTGATTGTTGAAACAATGTAATACAAACTAAGGAATCACGTTTTACGATAACATTATATAAAATTTCAAACTTGCATATCTCCGTTACTATAGAAGATACTGAAGTGATTTTACACTCAATGGAATCAGGTCGACGCTCTCTATTGGCTCATCCGGAAAAATTGAATCCATGTGTAATATTCATGTTTAGTTACCATGGAAACTCTCATAACAATCATGTAAACAATCTATTTGTGCGTGATTGTAGTCGTCGTCGTGGAGATTTGAAATAACCATTTTGACTGTTGAAACAATGTAATACAAACTAAGGCCTCACGCTTTACGATAACATTATATAACATTTCAAACTCGCATATATCCGTTACTATAGAAGATACTGAGGTGATTTTACACTCAATGGAATCAGGTCGACGCTCTCTATTGGCTCATCCGGAAAAATTGAATCCATGTGTAATATTCATGCTTAGTTACCATGGAAACTCTCATAACAATCATGTAAACAATTTTTTGTGCGTGATTGTAGTCGTCGTCGTGGAGATTTGAAATAACCATTTTGACTGTTGAAACAATGTACGTAATACAAACTAAGGCCTCACGCTCTACGATAACATTATATAACATTTCAAACTCGCATATATCCGTTACTATAGAAGATACTGAGGTGATTTTACACTCAATGGAATCAGGTCGAAACTCTCTATTAGCTCATCCGGAAAATTGAATCCATGTGTAATATTCATGTTTAGTTACCATGGAAAATCTCATAAAAATCATGTAAAAAAATCTATTTGTGCGCGATTGTAGTCGGCATCATAGAGATTTGAAATCACCATTTTCATTGTTTAAACAATGTAGTACAACCTAAGGCCTCACGTTTTAAAATAACATTATATAAAATTTCAAACTCGCATATCTCCGTTACTATAGAAGATACTGAGGAGATTTTACACTCAATGGAACCAGGTCGAAACTCTCTATTGGCTCATCCGGAAAATTGAATCCATGTGGAATATTCATGCTTAGTTACCATGGAAACTCTCATAACAATCATGTAAACAATCTATTTGTGCGTGATTGTAGTCGTCGTCGTGGAGATTTTAAATAATAATTTTGATTGTTGAAACAATGTAATACAAACTAAGGAATCACGTTTTACGATAACATTATATAAAATTTCAAACTTGCATATCTCCGTTACTATAGAAGATACTGAAGTGATTTTACACTCAATGGAATCAGGTCGACGCTCTCTATTGGCTCATCCGGAAAAATTGAATCCATGTGTAATATTGATGCTTAGTTACCATGGAAACACTCATAACAATCATGTAAACAATCTATTTGTGCGTGATTGTAGTCGTCGTCGTGGAGATTTGAAATAACCCTTTTGATTTTTGAAACAATGTAATACAAACTTAGGAATCACGTTTTAAGATAACATTATGTAAAATTTCAAACTTGCATATCTCCGTTACTATAGAATATACTGAAGTGATTTTACACTCAATGGAATCAGGTCGACGCTCTCTATTGGTTCATCCGGAAAATTCAATCCATGCGTAATATTCATGCTTAGTTACCATGGAAAATCTCATAAGAATCATGTAAACAATCTATTTGTGCGTGATTGTAGTCGTCGTCGTGGAGATTTGAAATAACCCTTTTGATTGTTGAAGCAATGTAATACAAACTAAGGAATCACGTTTTAAGATAACATTATGTAAAATTTCAAACTTGCATATCTCCGTTACTATAGAAGATACTGAAGTGATTTTACACTCAATGGAATCAGGTCGACGCTCTCTATTGGCTCATCCGAATAAAATGAATCCATGTGTAATATTCATGCTTAGTTACCATGGAAACTCTCATAACAATCATGTAAACAATCTATTTGTGCGTGATTGTAGTCGTCGTCGTGGAGATTTGAAATAACCATTTTGACTGTTGAAACAATGTAATACAAACTAAGGCCTCACGCTTTACGATAACATTATATAACATTTCAATCTCGCATATATCCGTTACTATAGAAGATATTGAGGTGATTTTACACTCAATGGAATCAGGTCGAAACTCTCTATTGGCTCATCCGGAAAATTGAATCCATGTGTAATATTCATGCTTAGTTACCATGGAAACTCCCATAACAATCATGTAAACAATCTATTTGTGAGTGATTGTAGTCGTCGTCGTGGAGATTTGAAATAACCCTTTTGATTTTTGAAACAATGTAATACAAACTAAGGAATCACGTTTTAAGATAACATTATGTAAAATTTCAAACTTGCATATCTCCGTTACTATAGAAGATACTGAAGTGATTTTACCCTCAATGGAATCAGGTCTTAACACTCTATTGGCTCATCCGAAAAAATTGAATCCATGTGTAATATTCATGCTTAGTTACCATGGAAACTCTCATAACAATCATGTAAACAATCTATTTGTGCGTGATTGTAGTCGTCGTCTTGGAGATTTGAAATAACCATTTTGACTGTTGAAACAATGTAATACAAACTAAGGCCTCACGCTTTACGATAACATTTTATAACATTTCAAACTCGCATATATCCGTTACTATAGAAGATACTGAGGAGTTTTTACACTCAATGGAATCAGGTCGAAACTCTCTATTGGCTCATCCGGAAAATTGAATCCATGTGGAATATTCATGCTTAGTTACCATGGAAACTCTCATAACAATCATGTAATCAATCTATTTGTGCGTGATTGTAGTCGTCGTCGTGGAGATTTTAAATAACAATTTTGATTGTTGAAACAATGTAATACAAACTAAGGAATCACGTTTTACGATAACATTATATAAAATTTCAAACTTGCATATCTCCGTTACTATAGAAGATACTGAAGTGATTTTACACTCAATGGAATCAGGTCGACGCTCTCTATTGGCTCATCCGGAAAAATTGAATCCATGTGTAATACTCATGCTTAGTTACCATGGAAACTCTCATAACAATCATGTAAACAATCTATTTGTGCGTGATTGTAGTCGTCGTCGTGGAGATTTGAAATAACCATTTTGACTGTTGAAACAATGTAATACAAACTAAGGCCTCACGCTTTACGATAACATTATATAACATTTCAAACTCGCATATATCCGTTACTATAGAAGATACTGAGGTGATTTTACACTCAATGGAATCAGGTCGACGCTCTCTATTGGCTCATCCGGAAAAATTGAATCCATGTGTAATATTCATGCTTAGTTACCATGGAAACTCTCATAACAATCATGTAAACAATTTTTTGTGCGTGATTGTAGTCGTCGTCGTGGAGATTTGAAATAACCATTTTGACTGTTGAAACAATGTACGTAATACAAACTAAGGCCTCACGCTCTACGATAACATTATATAACATTTCAAACTCGCATATATCCGTTACTATAGAAGATACTGAGGTGATTTTACACTCAATGGAATCAGGTCGAAACTCTCTATTAGCTCATCCGGAAAATTGAATCCATGTGTAATATTCATGTTTAGTTACCATGGAAACTCTCATAAAAATCATGTAAAAAAATCTATTTGTGCGCGATTGTAGTCGGCATCATAGAGATTTGAAATCACCATTTTCATTGTTTAAACAATGTAGTACAACCTAAGGCCTCACGTTTTAAAATAACATTATATAAAATTTCAAACTCGCATATCTCCGTTACTATAGAAGATACTGAGGAGATTTTACACTCAATGGAACCAGGTCGAAACTCTCTATTGGCTCATCCGGAAAATTGAATCCATGTGGAATATTCATGCTTAGTTACCATGGAAACTCTCATAACAATCATGTAAACAATCTATTTGTGCGTGATTGTAGTCGTCGTCTTGGAGATTTGAAATAACCATTTTGACTGTTGAAACAATGTAATACAAACTAAGGCCTCACGTTTTACGATAACATTTTATAACATTTCAAACTCGCATATATCCGTTACTATAGAAGATACTGAGGAGATTTTACACTCAATGGAATCAGGTCGAAACTCTCTATTGGTTCATCCGGAAAATTCAATCCATGCGTAATATTCATGCTTAGTTACCATGGAAAATCTCATAAGAATCATGTAAACAATCTATTTGTGCGTAATTGTAGTCGTCGTCGTGGAGATTTGAAATAACCCTTTTGATTGTTGAAGCAATGTAATACAAACTAAGGAATCACGTTTTAAGATAACATTATGTAAAATTTCAAACTTGCATATCTCCGTTACTATAGAAGATACTGAAGTGATTTTACACTCAATGGAATCAGGTCGACGCTCTCTATTGGCTCATCCGAATAAAATGAATCCATGTGTAATATTCATGCTTAGTTACCATGGAAACTCTCATAACAATCATGTAAACAATCTATTTGTGCGTGATTGTAGTCGTCGTCGTGGAGATTTGAAATAACCATTTTGACTGTTGAAACAATGTAATACAAACTAAGGCCTCACGCTTTACGATAACATTATATAACATTTCAAACTCGCATATATCCGTTACTATAGAAGATATTGAGGTGATTTTACACTCAATGGAATCAGGTCGAAACTCTCTATTGGCTCATCCGGAAAATTGAATCCATGTGTAATATTCATGCTTAGTTACCATGGAAACTCCCATAACAATCATGTAAACAATCTATTTGTGAGTGATTGTAGTCGTCGTCGTGGAGATTTGAAATAACCCTTTTGATTTTTGAAACAATGTAATACAAACTAAGGAATCACGTTTTAAGATAACATTATGTAAAATTTCAAACTTGCATATCTCCGTTACTATAGAAGATACTGAAGTGATTTTACCCTCAATGGAATCAGGTCTTAACACTCTATTGGCTCATCCGAAAAAATTGAATCCATGTGTAATATTCATGCTTAGTTACCATGGAAACTCTCATAACAATCATGTAAACAATCTATTTGTGCGTGATTGTAGTCGTCGTCTTGGAGATTTGAAATAACCATTTTGACTGTTGAAACAATGTAATACAAACTAAGGCCTCACGCTTTACGATAACATTTTATAACATTTCAAACTCGCATATATCCGTTACTATAGAAGATACTGAGGAGTTTTTACACTCAATGGAATCAGGTCGAAACTCTCTATTGGCTCATCCGGAAAATTGAATCCATGTGGAATATTCATGCTTAGTTACCATGGAAACTCTCATAACAATCATGTAATCAATCTATTTGTGCGTGATTGTAGTCGTCGTCGTGGAGATTTTAAATAACAATTTTGATTGTTGAAACAATGTAATACAAACTAAGGAATCACGTTTTAAGATAACATTATGTAAAATTTCAAACTTGCATATCTCCGTTACTATAGAAGATACTGAAGTGATTTTACCCTCAATGGAATCAGGTCTTAACACTCTATTGGCTCATCCGAAAAAATTGAATCCATGTGTAATATTCATGCTTAGTTACCATGGAAACTCTCATAACAATCATGTAAACAATCTATTTGTGCGTGATTGTAGTCGTCGTCTTGGAGATTTGAAATAACCATTTTGACTGTTGAAACAATGTAATACAAACTAAGGCCTCACGCTTTACGATAACATTATATAACATTTCAAACTCGCATATATCCGTTACTATAGAAGATATTGAGGTGATTTTACACTCAATGGAATCAGGTCGAAACTCTCTATTGGCTCATCCGGAAAATTGAATCCATGTGTAATATTCATGCTTAGTTACCATGGAAACTCTCATAACAATCATGTAAACAATCTATTTGTGCGTGATTGTAGTCGTCGTCGTGGAGATTTGAAATAACAATTTTGATTGTTGAAACAATGTAATACAAACTAAGGAATCACGTTTTACGATAACATTATATAAAATTTCAAACTTGCATATCTCCGTTACTATAGAAGATACTGAAGTGATTTTACACTCAATGGAATCAGGTCGACGCTCTCTATTGGCTCATCCGGAAAAATTGAATCCATGTGTAATACTCATGCTTAGTTACCATGGAAACTCTCATAACAATCATGTAAACAATCTATTTGTGCGTGATTGTAGTCGTCGTCGTGGAGATTTGAAATAACCATTTTGACTGTTGAAACAATGTAATACAAACTAAGGCCTCACGCTTTACGATAACATTATATAACATTTCAAACTCGCATATATCCGTTACTATAGAAGATACTGAGGTGATTTTACACTCAATGGAATCAGGTCGACGCTCTCTATTGGCTCATCCGGAAAAATTGAATCCATGTGTAATATTCATGCTTAGTTACCATGGAAACTCTCATAACAATCATGTAAACAATTTTTTGTGCGTGATTGTAGTCGTCGTCGTGGAGATTTGAAATAACCATTTTGACTGTTGAAACAATGTACGTAATACAAACTAAGGCCTCACGCTCTACGATAACATTATATAACATTTCAAACTCGCATATATCCGTTACTATAGAAGATACTGAGGTGATTTTACACTCAATGGAATCAGGTCGAAACTCTCTATTAGCTCATCCGGAAAATTGAATCCATGTGTAATATTCATGTTTAGTTACCATGGAAACTCTCATAAAAATCATGTAAAAAAATCTATTTGTGCGCGATTGTAGTCGGCATCATAGAGATTTGAAATCACCATTTTCATTGTTTAAACAATGTAGTACAACCTAAGGCCTCACGTTTTAAAATAACATTATATAAAATTTCAAACTCGCATATCTCCGTTACTATAGAAGATACTGAGGAGATTTTACACTCAATGGAACCAGGTCGAAACTCTCTATTGGCTCATCCGGAAAATTGAATCCATGTGGAATATTCATGCTTAGTTACCATGGAAACTCTCATAACAATCATGTAAACAATCTATTTGTGCGTGATTGTAGTCGTCGTCTTGGAGATTTGAAATAACCATTTTGACTGTTGAAACAATGTAATACAAACTAAGGCCTCACGTTTTACGATAACATTTTATAACATTTCAAACTCGCATATATCCGTTACTATAGAAGATACTGAGGAGATTTTACACTCAATGGAATCAGGTCGAAACTCTCTATTGGTTCATCCGGAAAATTCAATCCATGCGTAATATTCATGCTTAGTTACCATGGAAAATCTCATAAGAATCATGTAAACAATCTATTTGTGCGTAATTGTAGTCGTCGTCGTGGAGATTTGAAATAACCCTTTTGATTGTTGAAGCAATGTAATACAAACTAAGGAATCACGTTTTAAGATAACATTATGTAAAATTTCAAACTTGCATATCTCCGTTACTATAGAAGATACTGAAGTGATTTTACACTCAATGGAATCAGGTCGACGCTCTCTATTGGCTCATCCGAATAAAATGAATCCATGTGTAATATTCATGCTTAGTTACCATGGAAACTCTCATAACAATCATGTAAACAATCTATTTGTGCGTGATTGTAGTCGTCGTCGTGGAGATTTGAAATAACCATTTTGACTGTTGAAACAATGTAATACAAACTAAGGCCTCACGCTTTACGATAACATTATATAACATTTCAAACTCGCATATATCCGTTACTATAGAAGATATTGAGGTGATTTTACACTCAATGGAATCAGGTCGAAACTCTCTATTGGCTCATCCGGAAAATTGAATCCATGTGTAATATTCATGCTTAGTTACCATGGAAACTCCCATAACAATCATGTAAACAATCTATTTGTGAGTGATTGTAGTCGTCGTCGTGGAGATTTGAAATAACCCTTTTGATTTTTGAAACAATGTAATACAAACTAAGGAATCACGTTTTAAGATAACATTATGTAAAATTTCAAACTTGCATATCTCCGTTACTATAGAAGATACTGAAGTGATTTTACCCTCAATGGAATCAGGTCTTAACACTCTATTGGCTCATCCGAAAAAATTGAATCCATGTGTAATATTCATGCTTAGTTACCATGGAAACTCTCATAACAATCATGTAAACAATCTATTTGTGCGTGATTGTAGTCGTCGTCTTGGAGATTTGAAATAACCATTTTGACTGTTGAAACAATGTAATACAAACTAAGGCCTCACGCTTTACGATAACATTTTATAACATTTCAAACTCGCATATATCCGTTACTATAGAAGATACTGAGGAGTTTTTACACTCAATGGAATCAGGTCGAAACTCTCTATTGGCTCATCCGGAAAATTGAATCCATGTGGAATATTCATGCTTAGTTACCATGGAAACTCTCATAACAATCATGTAATCAATCTATTTGTGCGTGATTGTAGTCGTCGTCGTGGAGATTTTAAATAACAATTTTGATTGTTGAAACAATGTAATACAAACTAAGGAATCACGTTTTACGATAACATTATATAAAATTTCAAACTTTCATATCTCCGTTACTATAGAAGATACTGAAGTGATTTTACACTCAATGGAATCAGGTCGACGCTCTCTATTGGCTCATCCGGAAAAATTGAATCCATGTGTAATACTCATGCTTAGTTACCATGGAAACTCTCATAACAATCATGTAAACAATCTATTTGTGCGTGATTGTAGTCGTCGTCGTGGAGATTTGAAATAACCATTTTGACTGTTGAAACAATGTAATACAAACTAAGGCCTCACGCTTTACGATAACATTATATAACATTTCAAACTCGCATATATCCGTTACTATAGAAGATA
Organism: Lepisma saccharinum; assembly: GCF_977018435.1. NCBI lineage: Eukaryota > Metazoa > Arthropoda > Insecta > Zygentoma > Lepismatidae > Lepisma > Lepisma saccharinum. The sequence goes on along the minus strand of NC_139235.1, from coordinate 57,191,006 downwards.
CTGAGGTGATTTTACACTCAATGGAATCAGGTCGACGCTCTCTATTGGCTCATCCGGAAAAATTGAATCCATGTGTAATATTCATGCTTAGTTACCATGGAAACTCTCATAACAATCATGTAAACAATTTTTTGTGCGTGATTGTAGTCGTCGTCGTGGAGATTTGAAATAACCATTTTGACTGTTGAAACAATGTACGTAATACAAACTAAGGCCTCACGCTCTACGATAACATTATATAACATTTCAAACTCGCATATATCCGTTACTATAGAAGATACTGAGGTGATTTTACACTCAATGGAATCAGGTCGAAACTCTCTATTAGCTCATCCGGAAAATTGAATCCATGTGTAATATTCATGTTTAGTTACCATGGAAACTCTCATAAAAATCATGTAAAAAAATCTATTTGTGCGCGATTGTAGTCGGCATCATAGAGATTTGAAATCACCATTTTCATTGTTTAAACAATGTAGTACAACCTAAGGCCTCACGTTTTAAAATAACATTATATAAAATTTCAAACTCGCATATCTCCGTTACTATAGAAGATACTGAGGAGATTTTACACTCAATGGAACCAGGTCGAAACTCTCTATTGGCTCATCCGGAAAATTGAATCCATGTGGAATATTCATGCTTAGTTACCATGGAAACTCTCATAACAATCATGTAAACAATCTATTTGTGCGTGATTGTAGTCGTCGTCTTGGAGATTTGAAATAACCATTTTGACTGTTGAAACAATGTAATACAAACTAAGGCCTCACGTTTTACGATAACATTTTATAACATTTCAAACTCGCATATATCCGTTACTATAGAAGATACTGAGGAGATTTTACACTCAATGGAATCAGGTCGAAACTCTCTATTGGCTCATCCGGAAAATTGAATCCATGTGGAATATTCATGCTTAGTTACCATGGAAACTCTCATAACAATCATGTAAACAATCTATTTGTGCGTGATTGTAGTCGTCGTCGTGGAGATTTTAAATAACAATTTTGTTTGTTGAAACAATGTAATACAAACTAAGGAATCACGTTTTACGATAACATTATATAAAATTTCAAACTTGCATATCTCCGTTACTATAGAAGATACTGAAGTGATTTTACACTCAATGGAATCAGGTCGACGCTCTCTATTGGCTCATCCGGAAAAATTGAATCCATGTGTAATATTCATGCTTAGTTACCATGGAAATTCTCATAACAATCATGTTAACAATGTATTTGTGCGTGATTGTAGTCGTCGTCGTGGAGATTTGAAATAATCCTTTTGATTGTTTAAGCAATGAAATACAAACTAAGGAATCACGTTTTAAGATAACAGTATGTAAAATTTCAAACTTGCATATCTCCGTTACTATAGAATATACTGAAGTGATTTTACACTCAATGGAATAAGGTCGACGCTCTCTATTGGTTCATCCGGAAAATTCAATCCATGTGTAATATTCATGCTTAGTTACCATGGAAAATCTCATAAGAATCATGTAAACAATCTATTTGTGCGTGATTGTAGTCGTCGTCGTGGAGATTTGAAATAACCCTTTTGATTGTTGAAGCAATGTAATACAAACTAAGGAATCACGTTTTAAGATACAAGTATGTAAAATTTCAAACTTGCATATCTCCGTTACTATAGAAGATACTGAAGTGATTTTACACTCAATGGAATCAGGTCGACGCTCTCTATTGGCTCATCCGAATAAAATGAATCCATGTGTAATATTCATGCTTAGTTACCATGGAAACTCTCATAACAATCATGTAAACAATCTATTTGTGCGTGATTGTAGTCGTCGTCGTGGAGATTTGAAATAAACATTTTGACTGTTGAAACTTTGTAATACAAACTAAGGCCTCACGCTTTACGATAACATTATATAACATTTCAAACTCGCATATATCCGTTACTATAGAAGATACTGAGGTGATTTTACACTCAATGCAATCAGGTCGACGCTCTCTATTGGCTCATCCTGAAAAATTGAATCCATGTGGAATATTCATGCTTAGTTACCATGGAAAATCTCATAAGAATCATGTAAACAATCTATTTGTGCGTGATTGTAGTCGTCGTCGTGGAGATTTGAAATAACCATTTTGACTGTTGAACAATGTAATACAAACTAAAGCCTCACGCTTTACGATAAAATTATATAACATTTCAAACTCGCATATATCCGTTACTATAGAAGATACTGAGGTGATTTTACACTCAATGGAATCAGGACGAAACTCTCTATTGGTTCATCCGGAAAATTCAATCCATGCGTAATATTCATGCTTAGTTACCATGGAAAATCTCATAAGAATCATGTAAACAATCTATTTGTGCGTGATTGTAGTCGTCGTCGTGGAGATTTGAAATAACCCTTTTGATTGTTGAAGCAATGTAATACAAACTAAGGAATCACGTTTTAAGATAACATTATGTAAAATTTCAAACTTGCATATCTCCGTTACTATAGAAGATACTGAGGTGATTTTACACTCAATGGAATCAGGTCGACGCTCTCTATTGGCTCATCCGGAAAAATTGAATCCATGTGTAATATTGATGCTTAGTTACCATGGAAACTCTCATAACAATCATGTAAACAATCTATTTGTGCGTGATTGTAGTCGTCGTCGTGGAGATTTGAAATAACCATTTTGACTGTTGAAACAATGTAATACAAACTAAGGCCTCACGCTTTACGATAACATTATATAACATTTCAAACTCGCATATATCCGTTACTATAGAAGATACTGAGGTGATTTTACACTCAATGGAATCAGGTCGACGCTCTCTATTGGCTCATCCGGAAAAATTGAATCCATGTGTAATATTCATGCTTAGTTACCATGGAAACTCTCATAACAATCATGTAAACAATTTTTTGTGCGTGATTGTAGTCGTCGTCGTGGAGATTTGAAATAACCATTTTGACTGTTGAAACAATGTACGTAATACAAACTAAGGCCTCACGCTCTACGATAACATTATATAACATTTCAAACTCGCATATATCCGTTACTATAGAAGATACTGAGGTGATTTTACACTCAATGGAATCAGGTCGAAACTCTCTATTAGCTCATCCGGAAAATTGAATCCATGTGTAATATTCATGTTTAGTTACCATGGAAAATCTCATAAAAATCATGTAAAAAAATCTATTTGTGCGCGATTGTAGTCGGCATCATAGAGATTTGAAATCACCATTTTCATTGTTTAAACAATGTAGTACAACCTAAGGCCTCACGTTTTAAAATAACATTATATAAAATTTCAAACTCGCATATCTCCGTTACTATAGAAGATACTGAGGAGATTTTACACTCAATGGAACCAGGTCGAAACTCTCTATTGGCTCATCCGGAAAATTGAATCCATGTGGAATATTCATGCTTAGTTACCATGGAAACTCTCATAACAATCATGTAAACAATCTATTTGTGCGTGATTGTAGTCGTCGTCGTGGAGATTTTAAATAATAATTTTGATTGTTGAAACAATGTAATACAAACTAAGGAATCACGTTTTACGATAACATTATATAAAATTTCAAACTTGCATATCTCCGTTACTATAGAAGATACTGAAGTGATTTTACACTCAATGGAATCAGGTCGACGCTCTCTATTGGCTCATCCGGAAAAATTGAATCCATGTGTAATATTGATGCTTAGTTACCATGGAAACACTCATAACAATCATGTAAACAATCTATTTGTGCGTGATTGTAGTCGTCGTCGTGGAGATTTGAAATAACCCTTTTGATTTTTGAAACAATGTAATACAAACTTAGGAATCACGTTTTAAGATAACATTATGTAAAATTTCAAACTTGCATATCTCCGTTACTATAGAAGATACTGAAATGATTTTACACTCAATGGAATCAGGTCGACGCTCTCTATTGGCTCATCCGGAAAATTGAATCCATGTGTAATATTCATGCTTAGTTACCATGGAAATTCTCATAACAATCATGTTAACAATGTATTTGTGCGTGATTGTAGTCGTCGTCGTGGAGATTTGAAATAACCCTTTTGGTTGTTTAAGCAATGTAATACAAACTAAGGAATCACGTTTTAAGATAACAGTATGTAAAATTTCAAACTTGCATATCTCCGTTACTATAGAATATACTGAAGTGATTTTACACTCAATGGAATCAGGTCGACGCTCTCTATTGGTTCATCCGGAAAATTCAATCCATGCGTAATATTCATGCTTAGTTACCATGGAAAATCTCATAAGAATCATGTAAACAATCTATTTGTGCGTGATTGTAGTCGTCGTCGTGGAGATTTGAAATAACCCTTTTGATTGTTGAAGCAATGCAATACAAACTAAGGAATCACGTTTTAACATAACATTATGTAAAATTTCAAACTTGCATATCTCCGTTACTATAGAAGATACTGAAGTGATTTTACACTCAATGGAATCAGGTCGACGCTCTCTATTGGCTCATCCGAATAAAATGAATCCATGTGTAATATTCATGCTTAGTTACCATGGAAACTCTCATAACAATCATGTAAACAATCTATTTGTGCGTGATTGTAGTCGTCGTCGTGGAGATTTGAAATAACCATTTTGACTGTTGAAACAATGTAATACAAACTAAGGCCTCACGCTTTACGATAACATTATATAACATTTCAAACTCGCATATATCCGTTACTATAGAAGATATTGAGGTGATTTTACACTCAATGGAATCAGGTCGAAACTCTCTATTGGCTCATCCGGAAAATTGAATCCATGTGTAATATTCATGCTTAGTTACCATGGAAACTCCCATAACAATCATGTAAACAATCTATTTGTGAGTGATTGTAGTCGTCGTCGTGGAGATTTGAAATAACCCTTTTGATTTTTGAAACAATGTAATACAAACTAAGGAATCACGTTTTAAGATAACATTATGTAAAATTTCAAACTTGCATATCTCCGTTACTATAGAAGATACTGAAGTGATTTTACCCTCAAAGGAATCAGGTCTTAACACTCTATTGGCTCATCCGAAAAAATTGAATCCATGTGTAATATTCATGCTTAGTTACCATGGAAACTCTCATAACAATCATGTAAACAATCTATTTGTGCGTGATTGTAGTCGTCGTCTTGGAGATTTGAAATAACCATTTTGACTGTTGAAACAATGTAATACAAACTAAGGCCTCACGCTTTACGATAACATTTTATAACATTTCAAACTCGCATATATCCGTTACTATAGAAGATACTGAGGAGTTTTTACACTCAATGGAATCAGGTCGAAACTCTCTATTGGCTCATCCGGAAAATTGAATCCATGTGGAATATTCATGCTTAGTTACCATGGAAACTCTCATAACAATCATGTAATCAATCTATTTGTGCGTGATTGTAGTCGTCGTCGTGGAGATTTTAAATAACAATTTTGATTGTTGAAACAATGTAATACAAACTAAGGAATCACGTTTTACGATAACATTATATAAAATTTCAAACTTGCATATCTCCGTTACTATAGAAGATACTGAAGTGATTTTACACTCAATGGAATCAGGTCGACGCTCTCTATTGGCTCATCCGGAAAAATTGAATCCATGTGTAATACTCATGCTTAGTTACCATGGAAACTCTCATAACAATCATGTAAACAATCTATTTGTGCGTGATTGTAGTCGTCGTCGTGGAGATTTGAAATAACCATTTTGACTGTTGAAACAATGTAATACAAACTAAGGCCTCACGCTTTACGATAACATTATATAACATTTCAAACTCGCATATATCCGTTACTATAGAAGATACTGAGGTGATTTTACACTCAATGGAATCAGGTCGACGCTCTCTATTGGCTCATCCGGAAAAATTGAATCCATGTGTAATATTCATGCTTAGTTACCATGGAAACTCTCATAACAATCATGTAAACAATTTTTTGTGCGTGATTGTAGTCGTCGTCGTGGAGATTTGAAATAACCATTTTGACTGTTGAAACAATGTACGTAATACAAACTAAGGCCTCACGCTCTACGATAACATTATATAACATTTCAAACTCGCATATATCCGTTACTATAGAAGATACTGAGGTGATTTTACACTCAATGGAATCAGGTCGAAACTCTCTATTAGCTCATCCGGAAAATTGAATCCATGTGTAATATTCATGTTTAGTTACCATGGAAACTCTCATAAAAATCATGTAAAAAAATCTATTTGTGCGCGATTGTAGTCGGCATCATAGAGATTTGAAATCACCATTTTCATTGTTTAAACAATGTAGTACAACCTAAGGCCTCACGTTTTAAAATAACATTATATAAAATTTCAAACTCGCATATCTCCGTTACTATAGAAGATACTGAGGAGATTTTACACTCAATGGAACCAGGTCGAAACTCTCTATTGGCTCATCCGGAAAATTGAATCCATGTGGAATATTCATGCTTAGTTACCATGGAAACTCTCATAACAATCATGTAAACAATCTATTTGTGCGTGATTGTAGTCGTCGTCTTGGAGATTTGAAATAACCATTTTGACTGTTGAAACAATGTAATACAAACTAAGGCCTCACGTTTTACGATAACATTTTATAACATTTCAAACTCGCATATATCCGTTACTATAGAAGATACTGAGGAGATTTTACACTCAATGGAATCAGGTCGAAACTCTCTATTGGCTCATCCGGAAAATTGAATCCATGTGGAATATTCATGCTTAGTTACCATGGAAACTCTCATAACAATCATGTAAACAATCTATTTGTGCGTGATTGTAGTCGTCGTCGTGGAGATTTTAAATAACAATTTTGTTTGTTGAAACAATGTAATACAAACTAAGGAATCACGTTTTACGATAACATTATATAAAATTTCAAACTTGCATATCTCCGTTACTATAGAAGATACTGAAGTGATTTTACACTCAATGGAATCAGGTCGACGCTCTCTATTGGCTCATCCGGAAAAATTGAATCCATGTGTAATATTCATGCTTAGTTACCATGGAAATTCTCATAACAATCATGTTAACAATGTATTTGTGCGTGATTGTAGTCGTCGTCGTGGAGATTTGAAATAATCCTTTTGATTGTTTAAGCAATGAAATACAAACTAAGGAATCACGTTTTAAGATAACAGTATGTAAAATTTCAAACTTGCATATCTCCGTTACTATAGAATATACTGAAGTGATTTTACACTCAATTTTAATCAGGTCGACGCTCTCTATTGGTTCATCCGGAAAATTCAATCCATGTGTAATATTCATGCTTAGTTACCATGGAAAATCTCATAAGAATCATGTAAACAATCTATTTGTGCGTGATTGTAGTCGTCGTCGTGGAGATTTGAAATAACCCTTTTGATTGTTGAAGCAATGTAATACAAACTAAGGAATCACGTTTTAAGATACAAGTATGTAAAATTTCAAACTTGCATATCTCCGTTACTATAGAAGATACTGAAGTGATTTTACACTCAATGGAATCAGGTCGACGCTCTCTATTGGCTCATCCGAATAAAATGAATCCATGTGTAATATTCATGCTTAGTTACCATGGAAACTCTCATAACAATCATGTAAACAATCTATTTGTGCGTGATTGTAGTCGTCGTCGTGGAGATTTGAAATAAACATTTTGACTGTTGAAACTTTGTAATACAAACTAAGGCCTCACGCTTTACGATAACATTATATAACATTTCAAACTCGCATATATCCGTTACTATAGAAGATACTGAGGTGATTTTACACTCAATGCAATCAGGTCGACGCTCTCTATTGGCTCATCCTAAAAAATTGAATCCATGTGGAATATTCATGCTTAGTTACCATGGAAAATCTCATAAGAATCATGTAAACAATCTATTTGTGCGTGATTGTAGTCGTCGTCGTGGAGATTTGAAATAACCATTTTGACTGTTGAACAATGTAATACAAACTAAAGCTTCACGCTTTACGATAAAATTATATAACATTTCAAACTCGCATATATCCGTTACTATAGAAGATACTGAGGTGATTTTACACTCAATGGAATCAGGACGAAACTCTCTATTGGTTCATCCGGAAAATTCAATCCATGCGTAATATTCATGCTTAGTTACCATGGAAAATCTCATAAGAATCATGTAAACAATCTATTTGTGCGTGATTGTAGTCGTCGTCGTGGAGATTTGAAATAACCCTTTTGATTGTTGAAGCAATGTAATACAAACTAAGGAATCACGTTTTAAGATAACATTATGTAAAATTTCAAACTTGCATATCTCCGTTACTATAGAAGATACTGAAGTGATTTTACACTCAATGGAATCAGGTCGACGCTCTCTATTGGCTCATCCGAATAAAATGAATCCATGTGTAATATTCATGCTTAGTTACCATGGAAACTCTCATAACAATCATGTAAACAATCTATTTGTGCGTGATTGTAGTCGTCGTCGTGGAGATTTGAAATAACCATTTTGACTGTTGAAACAATGTAATACAAACTAAGGCCTCACGCTTTACGATAACATTATATAACATTTCAAACTCGCATATATCCGTTACTATAGAAGATACTGAGGTGATTTTACACTCAATGGAATCAGGTCGACGCTCTCTATTGGCTCATCCGGAAAAATTGAATCCATGTGTAATATTCATGCTTAGTTACCATGGAAACTCTCATAAAAATCATGTAAACAATTTTTTGTGCGTGATTGTAGTCGTCGTCGTGGAGATTTGAAATAACCATTTTGACTGTTGAAACAATGTACGTAATACAAACTAAGGCCTCACGCTCTACGATAACATTATATAACATTTCAAACTCGCATATATCCGTTACTATAGAAGATACTGAGGTGATTTTACACTCAATGGAATCAGGTCGAAACTCTCTATTAGCTCATCCGGAAAATTGAATCCATGTGTAATATTCATGTTTAGTTACCATGGAAAATCTCATAAAAATCATGTAAAAAAATCTATTTGTGCGCGATTGAAGTCGGCATCATAGAGATTTGAAATCACCATTTTCATTGTTTAAACAATGTAGTACAACCTAAGGCCTCACGTTTTAAAATAACATTATATAAAATTTCAAACTCGCATATCTCCGTTACTATAGAAGATACTGAGGAGATTTTACACTCAATGGAACCAGGTCGAAACTCTCTATTGGCTCATCCGGAAAATTGAATCCATGTGGAATATTCATGCTTAGTTACCATGGAAACTCTCATAACAATCATGTAAACAATCTATTTGTGCGTGATTGTAGTCGTCGTCGTGGAGATTTTAAATAATAATTTTGATTGTTGAAACAATGTAATACAAACTAAGGAATCACGTTTTACGATAACATTATATAAAATTTCAAACTTGCATATCTCCGTTACTATAGAAGATACTGAAGTGATTTTACACTCAATGGAATCAGGTCGACGCTCTCTATTGGCTCATCCGGAAAAATTGAATCCATGTGTAATATTGATGCTTAGTTACCATGGAAACACTCATAACAATCATGTAAACAATCTATTTGTGCGTGATTGTAGTCGTCGTCGTGGAGATTTGAAATAACCCTTTTGATTTTTGAAACAATGTAATACAAACTTAGGAATCACGTTTTAAGATAACATTATGTAAAATTTCAAACTTGCATATCTCCGTTACTATAGAAGATACTGAAATGATTTTACACTCAATGGAATCAGGTCGACGCTCTCTATTGGCTCATCCGGAAAATTGAATCCATGTGTAATATTCATGCTTAGTTACCATGGAAATTCTCATAACAATCATGTTAACAATGTATTTGTGCGTGATTGTAGTCGTCGTCGTGGAGATTTGAAATAACCCTTTTGGTTGTTTAAGCAATGTAATACAAACTAAGGAATCACGTTTTAAGATAACAGTATGTAAAATTTCAAACTTGCATATCTCCGTTACTATAGAATATACTGAAGTGATTTTACACTCAATGGAATCAGGTCGACGCTCTCTATTGGTTCATCCGGAAAATTCAATCCATGCGTAATATTCATGCTTAGTTACCATGGAAAATCTCATAAGAATCATGTAAACAATCTATTTGTGCGTGATTGTAGTCGTCGTCGTGGAGATTTGAAATAACCCTTTTGATTGTTGAAGCAATGCAATACAAACTAAGGAATCACGTTTTAAGATAACATTATGTAAAATTTCAAACTTGCATATCTCCGTTACTATAGAAGATACTGAAGTGATTTTACACTCAATGGAATCAGGTCGACGCTCTCTATTGGCTCATCCGAATAAAATGAATCCATGTGTAATATTCATGCTTAGTTACCATGGAAACTCTCATAACAATCATGTAAACAATCTATTTGTGCGTGATTGTAGTCGTCGTCGTGGAGATTTGAAATAACCATTTTGACTGTTGAAACAATATAATACAAACTAAGGCCTCACGCTTTACGATAACATTATATAACATTTCAAACTCGCATATATCCGTTACTATAGAAGATATTGAGGTGATTTTACACTCAATGGAATCAGGTCGAAACTCTCTATTGGCTCATCCGGAAAATTGAATCCATGTGTAATATTCATGCTTAGTTACCATGGAAACTCCCATAACAATCATGTAAACAATCTATTTGTGAGTGATTGTAGTCGTCGTCGTGGAGATTTGAAATAACCCTTTTGATTTTTGAAACAATGTAATACAAACTAAGGAATCACGTTTTAAGATAACATTATGTAAAATTTCAAACTTGCATATCTCCGTTACTATAGAAGATACTGAAGTGATTTTACCCTCAATGGAATCAGGTCTTAACACTCTATTGGCTCATCCGAAAAAATTGAATCCATGTGTAATATTCATGCTTAGTTACCATGGAAACTCTCATAACAATCATGTAAACAATCTATTTGTGCGTGATTGTAGTCGTCGTCTTGGAGATTTGAAATAACCATTTTGACTGTTGAAACAATGTAATACAAACTAAGGCCTCACGCTTTACGATAACATTTTGTAACATTTCAAACTCGCATATATCCGTTACTATAGAAGATACTGAGGAGTTTTTACACTCAATGGAATCAGGTCGAAACTCTCTATTGGCTCATCCGGAAAATTGAATCCATGTGGAATATTCATGCTTAGTTACCATGGAAACTCTCATAACAATCATGTAATCAATCTATTTGTGCGTGATTGTAGTCGTCGTCGTGGAGATTTTAAATAACAATTTTGATTGTTGAAGCAATGTAATACAAACTAAGGAATCACGTTTTACGATAACATTATATAAAATTTCAAACTTGCATATCTCCGTTACTATAGAAGATACTGAAGTGATTTTACACTCAATGGAATCAGGTCGACGCTCTCTATTGGCTCATCCGGAAAAATTGAATCCATGTGTAATACTCATGCTTAGTTACCATGGAAACTCTCATAACAATCATGTAAACAATCTATTTGTGCGTGATTGTAGTCGTCGTCGTGGAGATTTGAAATAACCATTTTGACTGTTGAAACAATGTAATACAAACTAGGGCCTCACGCTTTACGATAACATTATATAACATTTCAAACTCGCATATATCCGTTACTATAGAAGATACTGAGGTGATTTTACACTCAATGGAATCAGGTCGACGCTCTCTATTGGCTCATCCGGAAAAATTGAATCCATGTGTAATACTCATGCTTAGTTACCATGGAAACTCTCATAACAATCATGTAAACAATCTATTTGTGCGTGATTGTAGTCGTCGTCTTGGAGATTTGAAATAACCATTTTGACTGTTGAAACAATGTAATACAAACTAAGGCCTCACGCTTTACGATAACATTTTATAACATTTCAAACTCGCATATATCCGTTACTATAGAAGATACTGAGGAGTTTTTACACTCAATGGAATCAGGTCGAAACTCTCTATTGGCTCATCCGGAAAATTGAATCCATGTGGAATATTCATGCTTAGTTACCATGGAAACTCTCATAACAATCATGTAATCAATCTATTTGTGCGTGATTGTAGTCGTCGTCGTGGAGATTTTAAATAACAATTTTGATTGTTGAAACAATGTAATACAAACTAAGGAATCACGTTTTACGATAACATTATATAAAATTTCAAACTTGCATATCTCCGTTACTATAGAAGATACTGAAGTGATTTTACACTCAATGGAATCAGGTCGACGCTCTCTATTGGCTCATCCGGAAAAATTGAATCCATGTGTAATATTCATGCTTAGTTACCATGGAAACTCTCATAACAATCATGTAAACAATTTTTTGTGCGTGATTGTAGTCGTCGTCGTGGAGATTTGAAATAACCATTTTGACTGTTGAAACAATGTACGTAATACAAACTAAGGCCTCACGCTCTACGATAACATTATATAACATTTCAAACTCGCATATATCCGTTACTATAGAAGATACTGAGGTGATTTTACACTCAATGGAATCAGGTCGAAACTCTCTATTAGCTCATCCGGAAAATTGAATCCATGTGTAATATTCATGTTTAGTTACCATGGAAACTCTCATAAAAATCATGTAAAAAAATCTATTTGTGCGCGATTGTAGTCGGCATCATAGAGATTTGAAATCACCATTTTCATTGTTTAAACAATGTAGTACAACCTAAGGCCTCACGTTTTAAAATAACATTATATAAAATTTCAAACTCGCATATCTCCGTTACTATAGAAGATACTGAGGAGATTTTACACTCAATGGAACCAGGTCGAAACTCTCTATTGGCTCATCCGGAAAATTGAATCCATGTGGAATATTCATGCTTAGTTACCATGGAAACTCTCATAACAATCATGTAAACAATCTATTTGTGCGTGATTGTAGTCGTCGTCTTGGAGATTTGAAATAACCATTTTGACTGTTGAAACAATGTAATACAAACTAAGGCCTCACGTTTTACGATAACATTTTATAACATTTCAAACTCGCATATATCCGTTACTATAGAAGATACTGAGGAGATTTTACACTCAATGGAATCAGGTCGAAACTCTCTATTGGCTCATCCGGAAAATTGAATCCATGTGGAATATTCATGCTTAGTTACCATGGAAACTCTCATAACAATCATGTAAACAATCTATTTGTGCGTGATTGTAGTCGTCGTCGTGGAGATTTTAAATAACAATTTTGTTTGTTGAAACAATGTAATACAAACTAAGGAATCACGTTTTACGATAACATTATATAAAATTTCAAACTTGCATATCTCCGTTACTATAGAAGATACTGAAGTGATTTTACACTCAATGGAATCAGGTCGACGCTCTCTATTGGTTCATCCGGAAAATTCAATCCATGTGTAATATTCATGCTTAGTTACCATGGAAAATCTCATAAGAATCATGTAAACAATCTATTTGTGCGTGATTGTAGTCGTCGTCGTGGAGATTTGAAATAACCCTTTTGATTGTTGAAGCAATGTAATACAAACTAAGGAATCACGTTTTAAGATACAAGTATGTAAAATTTCAAACTTGCATATCTCCGTTACTATAGAAGATACTGAAGTGATTTTACACTCAATGGAATCAGGTCGACGCTCTCTATTGGCTCATCCGAATAAAATGAATCCATGTGTAATATTCATGCTTAGTTACCATGGAAACTCTCATAACAATCATGTAAACAATCTATTTGTGCGTGATTGTAGTCGTCGTCGTGGAGATTTGAAATAAACATTTTGACTGTTGAAACTTTGTAATACAAACTAAGGCCTCACGCTTTACGATAACATTATATAACATTTCAAACTCGCATATATCCGTTACTATAGAAGATACTGAGGTGATTTTACACTCAATGCAATCAGGTCGACGCTCTCTATTGGCTCATCCTAAAAAATTGAATCCATGTGGAATATTCATGCTTAGTTACCATGGAAAATCTCATAAGAATCATGTAAACAATCTATTTGTGCGTGATTGTAGTCGTCGTCGTGGAGATTTGAAATAACCATTTTGACTGTTGAACAATGTAATACAAACTAAAGCTTCACGCTTTACGATAAAATTATATAACATTTCAAACTCGCATATATCCGTTACTATAGAAGATACTGAGGTGATTTTACACTCAATGGAATCAGGACGAAACTCTCTATTGGTTCATCCGGAAAATTCAATCCATGCGTAATATTCATGCTTAGTTACCATGGAAAATCTCATAAGAATCATGTAAACAATCTATTTGTGCGTGATTGTAGTCGTCGTCGTGGAGATTTGAAATAACCCTTTTGATTGTTGAAGCAATGTAATACAAACTAAGGAATCACGTTTTAAGATAACATTATGTAAAATTTCAAACTTGCATATCTCCGTTACTATAGAAGATACTGAAGTGATTTTACACTCAATGGAATCAGGTCGACGCTCTCTATTGGCTCATCCGAATAAAATGAATCCATGTGTAATATTCATGCTTAGTTACCATGGAAACTCTCATAACAATCATGTAAACAATCTATTTGTGCGTGATTGTAGTCGTCGTCGTGGAGATTTGAAATAACCATTTTGACTGTTGAAACAATGTAATACAAACTAAGGCCTCACGCTTTACGATAACATTATATAACATTTCAAACTCGCATATATCCGTTACTATAGAAGATACTGAGGTGATTTTACACTCAATGGAATCAGGTCGACGCTCTCTATTGGCTCATCCGGAAAAATTGAATCCATGTGTAATATTCATGCTTAGTTACCATGGAAACTCTCATAACAATCATGTAAACAATTTTTTGTGCGTGATTGTAGTCGTCGTCGTGGAGATTTGAAATAACCATTTTGACTGTTGAAACAATGTACGTAATACAAACTAAGGCCTCACGCTCTACGATAACATTATATAACATTTCAAACTCGCATATATCCGTTACTATAGAAGATACTGAGGTGATTTTACACTCAATGGAATCAGGTCGAAACTCTCTATTAGCTCATCCGGAAAATTGAATCCATGTGTAATATTCATGTTTAGTTACCATGGAAAATCTCATAAAAATCATGTAAAAAAATCTATTTGTGCGCGATTGAAGTCGGCATCATAGAGATTTGAAATCACCATTTTCATTGTTTAAACAATGTAGTACAACCTAAGGCCTCACGTTTTAAAATAACTTTATATAAAATTTCAAACTCGCATATCTCCGTTACTATAGAAGATACTGAGGAGATTTTACACTCAATGGAACCAGGTCGAAACTCTCTATTGGCTCATCCGGAAAATTGAATCCATGTGGAATATTCATGCTTAGTTACCATGGAAACTCTCATAACAATCATGTAAACAATCTATTTGTGCGTGATTGTAGTCGTCGTCGTGGAGATTTTAAATAATAATTTTGATTGTTGAAACAATGTAATACAAACTAAGGAATCACGTTTTACGATAACATTATATAAAATTTCAAACTTGCATATCTCCGTTACTATAGAAGATACTGAAGTGATTTTACACTCAATGGAATCAGGTCGACGCTCTCTATTGGCTCATCCGGAAAAATTGAATCCATGTGTAATATTGATGCTTAGTTACCATGGAAACACTCATAACAATCATGTAAACAATCTATTTGTGCGTGATTGTAGTCGTCGTCGTGGAGATTTGAAATAACCCTTTTGATTTTTGAAACAATGTAATACAAACTTAGGAATCACGTTTTAAGATAACATTATGTAAAATTTCAAACTTGCATATCTCCGTTACTATAGAAGATACTGAAATGATTTTACACTCAATGGAATCAGGTCGACGCTCTCTATTGGCTCATCCGGAAAATTGAATCCATGTGTAATATTCATGCTTAGTTACCATGGAAATTCTCATAACAATCATGTTAACAATGTATTTGTGCGTGATTGTAGTCGTCGTCGTGGAGATTTGAAATAACCCTTTTGGTTGTTTAAGCAATGTAATACAAACTAAGGAATCACGTTTTAAGATAACAGTATGTAAAATTTCAAACTTGCATATCTCCGTTACTATAGAATATACTGAAGTGATTTTACACTCAATGGAATCAGGTCGACGCTCTCTATTGGTTCATCCGGAAAATTCAATCCATGCGTAATATTCATGCTTAGTTACCATGGAAAATCTCATAAGAATCATGTAAACAATCTATTTGTGCGTGATTGTAGTCGTCGTCGTGGAGATTTGAAATAACCATTTTGACTGTTGAAACAATATAATACAAACTAAGGCCTCACGCTTTACGATAACATTATATAACATTTCAAACTCGCATATATCCGTTACTATAGAAGATATTGAGGTGATTTTACACTCAATGGAATCAGGTCGAAACTCTCTATTGGCTCATCCGGAAAATTGAATCCATGTGTAATATTCATGCTTAGTTACCATGGAAACTCCCATAACAATCATGTAAACAATCTATTTGTGAGTGATTGTAGTCGTCGTCGTGGAGATTTGAAATAACCCTTTTGATTTTTGAAACAATGTAATACAAACTAAGGAATCACGTTTTAAGATAACATTATGTAAAATTTCAAACTTGCATATCTCCGTTACTATAGAAGATACTGAAGTGATTTTACCCTCAATGGAATCAGGTCTTAACACTCTATTGGCTCATCCGAAAAAATTGAATCCATGTGTAATATTCATGCTTAGTTACCATGGAAACTCTCATAACAATCATGTAAACAATCTATTTGTGCGTGATTGTAGTCGTCGTCTTGGAGATTTGAAATAACCATTTTGACTGTTGAAACAATGTAATACAAACTAAGGCCTCACGCTTTACGATAACATTTTGTAACATTTCAAACTCGCATATATCCGTTACTATAGAAGATACTGAGGAGTTTTTACACTCAATGGAATCAGGTCGAAACTCTCTATTGGCTCATCCGGAAAATTGAATCCATGTGGAATATTCATGCTTAGTTACCATTGAAACTCTCATAACAATCATGTAATCAATCTATTTGTGCGTGATTGTAGTCGTCGTCGTGGAGATTTTAAATAACAATTTTGATTGTTGAAGCAATGTAATACAAACTAAGGAATCACGTTTTACGATAACATTATATAAAATTTCAAACTTGCATATCTCCGTTACTATAGAAGATACTGAAGTGATTTTACACTCAATGGAATCAGGTCGACGCTCTCTATTGGCTCATCCGGAAAAATTGAATCCATGTGTAATACTCATGCTTAGTTACCATGGAAACTCTCATAACAATCATGTAAACAATCTATTTGTGCGTGATTGTAGTCGTCGTCGTGGAGATTTGAAATAACCATTTTGACTGTTGAAACAATGTAATACAAACTAGGGCCTCACGCTTTACGATAACATTATATAACATTTCAAACTCGCATATATCCGTTACTATAGAAGATACTGAGGTGATTTTACACTCAATGGAATCAGGTCGACGCTCTCTATTGGCTCATCCGGAAAAATTGAATCCATGTGTAATATTCATGCTTAGTTACCATGGAAACTCTCATAACAATCATGTAAACAATTTTTTGTGCGTGATTGTAGTCGTCGTCGTGGAGATTTGAAATAACCATTTTGACGGTTGAAACAATGTACGTAATACAAACTAAGGCCTCACGCTCTACGATAACATTATATAACATTTCAAACTCGCATATATCCGTTACTATAGAAGATACTGAGGTGATTTTACACTCAATGGAATCAGGTCGAAACTCTCTATTAGCTCATCCGGAAAATTGAATCCATGTGTAATATTCATGTTTAGTTACCATGGAAACTCTCATAAAAATCATGTAAAAAAATCTATTTGTGCGCGATTGTAGTCGGCATCATAGAGATTTGAAATCACCATTTTCATTGTTTAAACAATGTAGTACAACCTAAGGCCTCACGTTTTAAAATAACATTATATAAAATTTCAAACTCGCATATCTCCGTTACTATAGAAGATACTGAGGAGATTTTACACTCAATGGAACCAGGTCGAAACTCTCTATTGGCTCATCCGGAAAATTGAATCCATGTGGAATATTCATGCATAGTTACCATGGAAACTCTCATAACAATCATGTAAACAATCTATTTGTGCGTGATTGTAGTCGTCGTCTTGGAGATTTGAAATAACCATTTTGACTGTTGAAACAATGTAATACAAACTAAGGCCTCACGTTTTACGATAACATTTTATAACATTTCAAACTCGCATATATCCGTTACTATAGAAGATACTGAGGAGATTTTACACTCAATGGAATCAGGTCGAAACTCTCTATTGGCTCATCCGGAAAATTGAATCCATGTGGAATATTCATGCTTAGTTACCATGGAAACTCTCATAACAATCATGTAAACAATCTATTTGTGCGTGATTGTAGTCGTCGTCGTGGAGATTTTAAATAACAATTTTGTTTGTTGAAACAATGTAATACAAACTAAGGAATCACGTTTTACGATAACATTATATAAAATTTCAAACTTGCATATCTCCGTTACTATAGAAGATACTGAAGTGATTTTACACTCAATGGAATCAGGTCGACGCTCTCTATTGGCTCATCCGGAAAAATTGAATCCATGTGTAATATTCATGCTTAGTTAACATGGAAATTCTCATAACAATCATGTTAACAATGTATTTGTGCGTGATTGTAGTCGTCGTCGTGGAGATTTGAAATAATCCTTTTGATTGTTTAAGCAATGAAATACAAACTAAGGAATCACGTTTTAAGATAACAGTATGTAAAATTTCAAACTTGCATATCTCCGTTACTATAGAATATACTGAAGTGATTTTACACTCAATGGAATCAGGTCGACGCTCTCTATTGGTTCATCCGGAAAATTCAATCCATGTGTAATATTCATGCTTAGTTACCATGGAAAATCTCATAAGAATCATGTAAACAATCTATTTGTGCGTGATTGTAGTCGTCGTCGTGGAGATTTGAATTAACCCTTTTGATTGTTGAAGCAATGTAATACAAACTAAGGAATCACGTTTTAAGATACAAGTATGTAAAATTTCAAACTTGCATATCTCCGTTACTATAGAAGATACTGAAGTGATTTTACACTCAATGGAATCAGGTCGACGCTCTCTATTGGCTCATCCGAATAAAATGAATCCATGTGTAATATTCATGCTTAGTTACCATGGAAACTCTCATAACAATCATGTAAACAATCTATTTGTGCGTGATTGTAGTCGTCGTCGTGGAGATTTGAAATAAACATTTTGACTGTTGAAACAATGTAATACAAACTAAGGCCTCACGCTTTACGATAACATTATATAACATTTCAAACTCGCATATATCCGTTACTATAGAAGATACTGAGGTGATTTTACACTCAATGGAATCAGGTCGAAACTCTCTATTGGCTCATCCGGAAAATTGAATCCATGTGGAATATTCATGCTTAGTTACCATGGAAACTCCCATAACAATCATGTAAACAATCTATTTGTGCGTGATTGTAGTCGTCGTCGTGGAGATTTGAAATAACCATTTTGACTGTTGAAACAATGTAATACAAACTAAGGCCTCACGCTTTACGATAACATTATATAACATTTCAAACTCGCATATATCCGTTACTATAGAAGATACTGAGGTGATTTTACACTCAATGCAATCAGGTCGACGCTCTCTATTGGCTCATCCTGAAAAATTGAATCCAAGTGTAATATTCATGCTTAGTTACCATGGAAACTCTCATAACAATCATGTAAACAATTTTTTGTGCGTGATTGTAGTCGTCGTCGTGGAGATTTGAAATAACCCTTTTGATTTTTGAAACAATGTAATACAAACTAAGGAATCACGTTTTAAGATAACATTATGTAAAATTTCAAACTTGCATATCTCCGTTACTATAAAAGATACTGAAGTGATTTTACACTCAATGGAATCAGGTCGACGCTCTCTATTGGCTCATCCGGAAAAATTGAATCCATGTGTAATACTCATGCTTAGTTACCATGGAAACTCTCATAACAATCATGTAAACAATCTATTTGTGCGTGATTGTAGTCGTCGTCGTGGAGATTTGAAATAACCATTTTGACTGTTGAAACAATGTAATACAAACTAAGGCCTCACGCTTTACGATAACATTATATAACATTTCAAACTCGCATATATCCGTTACTATAGAAGATACTGAGGTGATTTTACACTCAATGGAATCAGGTCGACGCTCTCTATTGGCTCATCCGGAAAAATTGAATCCATGTGTAATATTCAAGATTAGTTACCATGGAAACTCTCATAACAATCATGTAAACAATTTTTTGTGCGTGATTGTAGTGGTCGTCGTGGAGATTTGAAATAACCATTTTGACTGTTGAAACAATGTACGTAATACAAACTAAGGCCTCACGCTCTACGATAACATTATATAACATTTCAAACTCGCATATATCCGTTACTATAGAAGATACTGAGGTGATTTTACACTCAATGGAATCAGGTCGAAACTCTCTATTAGCTCATCCGGAAAAATGAATCCATGTGTAATTTTCATGTTTAGTTACCATGGAAACTCTCATAAAAATCATGTAAAAAAATCTATTTGTGCGCGATTGTAGTCGGCATCATAGAGATTTGAAATCACCATTTTCCTTGTTTAAACAATGTAGTACAACCTAAGGCCTCACGTTTTAAAATAACATTATATAAAATTTCAAACTCGCATATCTCCGTTACTATAGAAGATACTGAGGAGATTTTACACTCAATGGAACCAGGTCGAAACTCTCTATTGGCTCATCCGGAAAATTGAATCCATGTGGAATATTCATGCTTAGTTACCATGGAAACTCTCATAACAATCATGTAAACAATATATTTGTTCGTGATTGTAGTCGTCGTCGTGGAGATTTTAAATAATGATTTTGATTGTTGAAACAATGTAATACAAACTAAGGAATCACGTTTTACGATAACATTATATAAAATTTCAAACTTGCATATCTCCGTTACTATAGAAGATACTGAAGTGATTTTACACTCAATGGAATCAGGTCGACGCTCTCTATTGGCTCATCCGGAAAAATTGAATCCATGTGTAATATTGATGCTTAGTTACCATGGAAACACTCATAACAATCATGTAAACAATCTATTTGTGCGTGATTGTAGTCGTCGTCGTGGAGATTTGAAATAACCCTTTTGATTTTTGAAACAATGTAATACAAACTTAGGAATCACGTTTTAAGATAACATTATGTAAAATTTCAAACTTGCATATCTCCGTTACTATAGAAGATACTGAAATGATTTTACACTCAATGGAATCAGGTCGACGCTCTCTATTGGCTCATCCGGAAAATTGAATCCATGTGTAATATTCATGCTTAGTTACCATGGAAATTCTCATAACAATCATGTTAACAATGTATTTGTGCGTGATTGTAGTCGTCGTCGTGGAGATTTGAAATAACAATTTTGGTTGTTTAAGCAATGTAATACAAACTAAGGAATCACGTTTTAAGATAACAGTATGTAAAATTTCAAACTTGCATATCTCCGTTACTATAGAATATACTGAAGTGATTTTACACTCAATGGAATCAGGTCGACGCTCTCTATTGGTTCATCCGGAAAATTCAATCCATGCGTAATATTCATGCTTAGTTACCATGGAAAATCTCATAAGAATCATGTAAACAATCTATTTGTGCGTGATTGTAGTCGTCGTCGTGGAGATTTGAAATAACCCTTTTGATTGTTGAAGCAATGTAATACAAACTAAGGAATCACGTTTTAAGATAACATTATGTAAAATTTCAAACTTGCATATCTCCGTTACTATAGAAGATACTGAAGTGATTTTACACTCAATGGAATCAGGTCGACGCTCTCTATTGGCTCATCCGAATAAAATGAATCCATGTGTAATATTCATGCTTAGTTACCATGGAAACTCTCATAACAATCATGTAAACAATCTATTTGTGCGTGATTGTAGTCGTCGTCGTGGAGATTTGAAATAACCATTTTGACTGTTGAAACAATGTAATACAAACTAAGGCCTCACGCTTTACGATAACATTATATAACATTTCAAACTCGCATATATCCGTTACTATAGAAGTAATTGAGGTGATTTTACACTCAATGGAATCAGGTCGAAACTCTCTATTGGCTCATCCGGAAAATTGAATCCATGTGTAATATTCATGCTTAGTTACCATGGAAACTCCCATAACAATCATGTAAACAATCTATTTGTGCGTGATTGTAGTCGTCGTCGTGGAGATTTGAAATAATCCTTTTGATTGTTTAAGCAATGAAATACAAACTAAGGAATCACGTTTTAAGATAACAGTATGTAAAATTTCAAACTTGCATTTCTCCGTTACTATAGAATATACTGAAGTGATTTTACACTCAATGGAATCAGGTCGACGCTCTCTATTGGTTCATCCGGAAAATTCAATCCATGTGTAATATTCATGCTTAGTTACCATGGAAAATCTCATAAGAATCATGTAAACAATCTATTTGTGCGTGATTGTAGTCGTCGTCGTGGAGATTTGAAATAACCCTTTTGATTGTTGAAGCAATGTAATACAAACTAAGGAATCACGTTTTAAGATACAAGTATGTAAAATTTCAAACTTGCATATCTCCGTTACTATAGAAGATACTGAAGTGATTTTACACTCAATGGAATCAGGTCGACGCTCTCTATTGGCTCATCCGAATAAAATGAATCCATGTGTAATATTCATGCTTAGTTACCATGGAAACTCTCATAACAATCATGTAAACAATCTATTTGTGCGTGATTGTAGTCGTCGTCGTGGAGATTTGAAATAAACATTTTGACTGTTGAAACAATGTAATACAAACTAAGGCCTCACGCTTTACGATAACATTATATAACATTTCAAACTCGCATATATCCGTTACTATAGAAGATACTGAGGTGATTTTACACTCAATGGAATCAGGTCGAAACTCTCTATTGGCTCATCCGGAAAATTGAATCCATGTGGAATATTCATGCTTAGTTACCATGGAAACTCCCATAACAATCATGTAAACAATCTATTTGTGCGTGATTGTAGTCGTCGTCGTGGAGATTTGAAATAACCATTTTGACTGTTGAAACAATGTAATACAAACTAAGGCCTCACGCTTTACGATAACATTATATAACATTTCAAACTCGCATATATCCGTTACTATAGAAGATACTGAGGTGATTTTACACTCAATGCAATCAGGTCGACGCTCTCTATTGGCTCATCCTGAAAAATTGAATCCAAGTGTAATATTCATGCTTAGTTACCATGGAAACTCTCATAACAATCATGTAAACAATTTTTTGTGCGTGATTGTAGTCGTCGTCGTGGAGATTTGAAATAACCCTTTTGATTTTTGAAACAATGTAATACAAACTAAGGAATCACGTTTTAAGATAACATTATGTAAAATTTCAAACTTGCATATCTCCGTTACTATAAAAGATACTGAAGTGATTTTACACTCAATGGAATCAGGTCGACGCTCTCTATTGGCTCATCCGGAAAAATTGAATCCATGTGTAATACTCATGCTTAGTTACCATGGAAACTCTCATAACAATCATGTAAACAATCTATTTGTGCGTGATTGTAGTCGTCGTCGTGGAGATTTGAAATAACCATTTTGACTGTTGAAACAATGTAATACAAACTAAGGCCTCACGCTTTACGATAACATTATATAACATTTCAAACTCGCATATATCCGTTACTATAGAAGATACTGAGGTGATTTTACACTCAATGGAATCAGGTCGACGCTCTCTATTGGCTCATCCGGAAAAATTGAATCCATGTGTAATATTCAAGATTAGTTACCATGGAAACTCTCATAACAATCATGTAAACAATTTTTTGTGCGTGATTGTAGTGGTCGTCGTGGAGATTTGAAATAACCATTTTGACTGTTGAAACAATGTACGTAATACAAACTAAGGCCTCACGCTCTACGATAACATTATATAACATTTCAAACTCGCATATATCCGTTACTATAGAAGATACTGAGGTGATTTTACACTCAATGGAATCAGGTCGAAACTCTCTATTAGCTCATCCGGAAAAATGAATCCATGTGTAATTTTCATGTTTAGTTACCATGGAAACTCTCATAAAAATCATGTAAAAAAATCTATTTGTGCGCGATTGTAGTCGGCATCATAGAGATTTGAAATCACCATTTTCATTGTTTAAACAATGTAGTACAACCTAAGGCCTCACGTTTTAAAATAACATTATATAAAATTTCAAACTCGCATATCTCCGTTACTATAGAAGATACTGAGGAGATTTTACACTCAATGGAACCAGGTCGAAACTCTCTATTGGCTCATCCGGAAAATTGAATCCATGTGGAATATTCATGCTTAGTTACCATGGAAACTCTCATAACAATCATGTAAACAATCTATTTGTTCGTGATTGTAGTCGTCGTCGTGGAGATTTTAAATAATGATTTTGATTGTTGAAACAATGTAATACAAACTAAGGAATCACGTTTTACGATAACATTATATAAAATTTCAAACTTGCATATCTCCGTTACTATAGAAGATACTGAAGTGATTTTACACTCAATGGAATCAGGTCGACGCTCTCTATTGGCTCATCCGGAAAAATTGAATCCATGTGTAATATTGATGCTTAGTTACCATGGAAACACTCATAACAATCATGTAAACAATCTATTTGTGCGTGATTGTAGTCGTCGTCGTGGAGATTTGAAATAACCCTTTTGATTTTTGAAACAATGTAATACAAACTTAGGAATCACGTTTTAAGATAACATTATGTAAAATTTCAAACTTGCATATCTCCGTTACTATAGAAGATACTGAAATGATTTTACACTCAATGGAATCAGGTCGACGCTCTCTATTGGCTCATCCGGAAAATTGAATCCATGTGTAATATTCATGCTTAGTTACCATGGAAATTCTCATAACAATCATGTTAACAATGTATTTGTGCGTGATTGTAGTCGTCGTCGTGGAGATTTGAAATAACAATTTTGGTTGTTTAAGCAATGTAATACAAACTAAGGAATCACGTTTTAAGATAACAGTATGTAAAATTTCAAACTTGCATATCTCCGTTACTATAGAATATACTGAAGTGATTTTACACTCAATGGAATCAGGTCGACGCTCTCTATTGGTTCATCCGGAAAATTCAATCCATGCGTAATATTCATGCTTAGTTACCATGGAAAATCTCATAAGAATCATGTAAACAATCTATTTGTGCGTGATTGTAGTCGTCGTCGTGGAGATTTGAAATAACCCTTTTGATTGTTGAAGCAATGTAATACAAACTAAGGAATCACGTTTTAAGATAACATTATGTAAAATTTCAAACTTGCATATCTCCGTTACTATAGAAGATACTGAAGTGATTTTACACTCAATGGAATCAGGTCGACGCTCTCTATTGGCTCATCCGAATAAAATGAATCCATGTGTAATATTCATGCTTAGTTACCATGGAAACTCTCATAACAATCATGTAAACAATCTATTTGTGCGTGATTGTAGTCGTCGTCGTGGAGATTTGAAATAACCATTTTGACTGTTGAAACAATGTAATACAAACTAAGGCCTCACGCATACGATAACATTATATAACATTTCAAACTCGCATATATCCGTTACTATAGAAGTAATTGAGGTGATTTTACACTCAATGGAATCAGGTCGAAACTCTCTATTGGCTCATCCGGAAAATTGAATCCATGTGTAATATTCATGCTTAGTTACCATGGAAACTCCCATAACAATCATGTAAACAATCTATTTGTGCGTGATTGTAGTCGTCGTCGTGGAGATTTGAAATAACCCTTTTGATTTTTGAAACAATGTAATACAAACTAAGGAATCACGTTTTAAGATAACATTATGTAAAATTTCAAACTTGCATATCTCCGTTACTATAGAAGATACTGAAGTGATTTTACCCTCAATGGAATCAGGTCTTAACACTCTATTGGCTCATCCGAAAAAATTGAATCCATGTGTAATATTCATGCTTAGTTACCATGGAAACTCTCATAACAATCATGTAAACAATCTATTTGTGCGTGATTGTAGTCGTCGTCTTGGAGATTTGAAATAACCATTTTGACTGTTGAAACAATGTAATACAAACTAAGGCCTCACGCTTTACGATAACATTTTATAACATTTCAAACTCGCATATATCCGTTACTATAGAAGATACTGAGGAGTTTTTACACTCAATGGAATCAGGTCGAAACTCTCTATTGGCTCATCCGGAAAATTGAATCCATGTGGAATATTCATGCTTAGTTACCATTGAAACTCTCATAACAATCATGTAATCAATCTATTTGTGCGTGATTGTAGTCGTCGTCGTGGAGATTTTAAATAACAATTTTGATTGTTGAAACAATGTAATACAAACTAAGGAATCACGTTTTACGATAACATTATATAAAATTTCAAACTTGCATATCTCCGTTACTATAGAAGATACTGAAGTGATTTTACACTCAATGGAATCAGGTCGACGCTCTCTATTGGCTCATCCGGAAAAATTGAATCCATGTGTAATATTCATGCTTAGTTACCATGGAAACACTCATAACAATCATTTAAACAATCTATTTGTGCGTGATTGTAGTTGTCGTCTTGGAGATTTGAAATAACCCTTTTGATTGTTGAAGCAATGTAATACAAACTAAGGAATCACGTTTTAAGATAACATTATGTAAAATTTCAAACTTGCATATCTCCGTTACTATGGAAGATACTGAAATGATTTTACACTCAATGGAATCAGGTCGACGCTCTCTATTGGCTCATCCGGAAAATTGAATCCATGTGTAATATTCATGCTTAGTTACCATGGAAATTCTCATAACAATCATATTAACAATGTATTTGTGCGTGATTGTAGTCGTCGTCGTGGAGATTTGAAATAACCCTTTTGATTGTTTAAGCAATGAAATACAAACTAAGGAATCACGTTTTAAGATAACAGTATGTAAAATTTCAAACTTGCATATCTCCGTTACTATAGATAATACTGAAGTGATTTTACACTCAATGGAATCAGGTCGACGCTCTCTATTGGTTCATCCGAAAAATTCAATCCATGTGTAATATTCATGCTTAGTTACCATGGAAAATCTCATAAGAATCATGTAAACAATCTATTTGTGCGTGATTGTAGTCGTCGTCGTGGAGATTTGAAATAACCCTTTTGATTGTTGAAGCAATGTAATACAAACTAAGGAATCACGTTTTAAGATAACATTATGTAAGATTTCAAACTTGCATATCTCCGTTACTATAGAAGATACTGAAGTGATTTTACACTCAATGGAATCAGGTCGACGCTCTCTATTGGCTCATCCGAATAAAATGAATCCATGTGTAATATTCATGCTTAGTTACCATGGAAACTCTCATAACAATCATGTAAACAATCTATTTGTGCGTGATTGTAGTCGTCGTCTTGGAGATTTGAAATAACCATTTTGACTGTTGAAACAATGTAATACAAACTAAGGCCTCACGCTTTACGATAACATTATATAACATTTCAAACTCGCATATATCCGTTACTATAGAAGATACTGAGGTGATTTTACACTCAATGGAATCAGGTCGAAACTCTCTATTGGCTCATCCGGAAAATTGAATCCATGTGTAATATTCATGCTTAATTACCATGGAAACTCCCATAACAATCATGTAAACAATCTATTTGTGCGTGATTGTAGTCGTCGTCGTGGAGATTTGAATTAACCATTTTGACTGTTGAAACAATGTAATACAAACTAAGGCCTCACGCTTTACGATAACATTATATAACATTTCAAACTCGCATATATCCGTTACTATAGAAGATACTGAGGTGATTTTACACTCAATGCAATCAGGTCGACGCTCTCTATTGGCTCATCCTGAAAAATTGAATCCATGTGTAATATTCATGCTTAGTTACCATGGAAACTCTCATAACAATCATGTAAACAATTTTTTGTGCGTGATTGTAGTCGTCGTCGTGGAGATTTGAAATAACCCTTTTGATTTTTGAAACAATGTAATACAAACTAAGGAATCACGTTTTAAGATAACATTATGTAAAATTTCAAACTTGCATATCTCCGTTACTATAGAAGATACTGAAGTGATTTTACACTCAATGGAATCAGGTCGACGCTCTCTATTGGCTCATCTGGAAAAATTGAATCCATGTGTAATATTCATGCTTAGTTACCATGGAAACTCTCATAACAATCATGTAAACAATCTATTTGTGCGTGATTGTAGTCGTCGTCTTGGAGATTTGAAATAACCATTTTGACTGTTGAAACAATGTAATACAAACTAAGGCCTCACGCTTTACGATAACATTATATAACATTTCAAACTCGCATATATCCGTCACTATAGAAGATACTGAGGTGATTTTACACTCAATGGAATCAGGTCGAAACTCTCTATTGGCTCATCCGGAAAATTGAATCCAAGTGGAATATTCATGCTTAGTTACCATGGAAATTCCCATAACAATCATGTAAACAATCTATTTGTGAATGATTGTAGTGGTCGTCGTGGAGATTTGAAATAACAATTTTGATTGTTGAAACAATGTAATACAAACTAAGTAATCACGTTTTACGATAACATTATATTACATTTCAAACTCGCATATATCCGTTACTATAGAAGATACTGAAGTGATTTTACACTCAATGGAATCAGGTCGAAACTCTCTATTGGCTCATCCGGAAAATTGAATCCATGTGTAATATTCATGCTTAGTTACCATGGAAACTCTCATAACAATCATGTAAACAATCTATTTGTGCGTGATTGTAGTTGTCGCCTTGGAGATTGGAAATAACCATTTTGACTGTTGAAACAATGTAATACAAACTAAGGCCTCACGATTTACGATAACATTATGTAACATTTCAAACTCGCATATATCCGTTACTATAGAAGATACTGAGGAGATTTTACACTCAATGGAACCAGGTCGAAACTCTCTATTGGCTCATCCGGAAAATTGAATCCATGTGGAATATTCATGCTTAGTTACCATGGAAACTCTCAAAACAATCATGTAAATAATCTATTTGTGCGTGATTGTAGTCGTCGTCGTGGAGATTTTAAATAACAATTTTGATTGTTGAAACAATGTAATACAAACTAAGGAATCACGTTTTAAGATAACATTATGTAAAATTTCAAACTTGCATATCTCCGTTACTATAGAAGATACTGAAGTGATTTTACACTCAATGGAATCAGGTCGACGCTCTCTATTGGCTCATCCGAATAAAATGAATCCATGTGTAATATTCATGCTTAGTTACCATGGAAACTCCCATAACAATCATGTAAACAATCTATTTGTGCGTGATTGTAGTTGTCGTCTTGGAGATTTGAAATAACCCTTTTGATTGTTGAAGCAATGTAATACAAACTAAGGAATCACGTTTTAAGATAACATTATGTAAAATTTCAAACTTGCATATCTCCGTTACTATGGAAGATACTGAAATGATTTTACACTCAATGGAATCAGGTCGACGCTCTCTATTGGCTCATCCGGAAAATTGAATCCATGTGTAATATTCATGCTTAGTTACCATGGAAATTCTCATAACAATCATGTTAACAATGTATTTGTGCGTGATTGTAGTCGTCGTCGTGGAGATTTGAAATAACCCTTTTGATTGTTTAAGCAATGAAATACAAACTAAGGAATCACGTTTTAAGATAACAGTATGTAAAATTTCAAACTTGCATATCTCCGTTACTATAGATAATACTGAAGTGATTTTACACTCAATGGAATCAGGTCGACGCTCTCTATTGGTTCATCCGGAAAATTCAATCCATGTGTAATATTCATGCTTAGTTACCATGGAAAATCTCATAAGAATCATGTAAACAATCTATTTGTGCGTGATTGTAGTCGTCGTCGTGGAGATTTGAAATAACCCTTTTGATTGTTGAAGCAATGTAATACAAACTAAGGAATCACGTTTTAAGATAACATTATGTAAGATTTCAAACTTGCATATCTCCGTTACTATAGAAGATACTGAAGTGATTTTACACTCAATGGAATCAGGTCGACGCTCTCTATTGGCTCATCCGAATAAAATGAATCCATGTGTAATATTCATGCTTAGTTACCATGGAAACTCTCATAACAATCATGTAAACAATCTATTTGTGCGTGATTGTAGTCGTCGTCTTGGAGATTTGAAATAACCATTTTGACTGTTGAAACAATGTAATACAAACTAAGGCCTCACGCTTTACGATAACATTATATAACATTTCAAACTCGCATATATCCGTTACTATAGAAGATACTGAGGTGATTTTACACTCAATGGAATCAGGTCGAAACTCTCTATTGGCTCATCCGGAAAATTGAATCCATGTGTAATATTCATGCTTAGTTACCATGGAAACTCCCATAACAATCATGTAAACAATCTATTTGTGCGTGATTGTAGTCGTCGTCGTGGAGATTTGAAATAACCATTTTGACTGTTGAAACAATGTAATACAAACTAAGGCCTCACGCTTTACGATAACATTATATAACATTTCAAACTCGCATATATCCCTTACTATAGAAGATACTGAGGTGATTTTACACTCAATGCAATCAGGTCGACGCTCTCTATTGGCTCATCCTGAAAAATTGAATCCATGTGTAATATTCATGCTTAGTTACCATGGAAACTCTCATAACAATCATGTAAACAATTTTTTGTGCGTGATTGTAGTCGTCGTCGTGGAGATTTGAAATAACCCTTTTGATTTTTGAAACAATGTAATACAAACTAAGGAATCACGTTTTAAGATAACATTATGTAAAATTTCAAACTTGCATATCTCCGTTACTATAGAAGATACTGAAGTGATTTTACACTCAATGGAATCAGGTCGACGCTCTCTATTGGCTCATCTGGAAAAATTGAATCCATGTGTAATATTCATGCTTAGTTACCATGGAAACTCTCATAACAATCATGTAAACAATCTTTTTGTGCGTGATTGTAGTCGTCGTCTTGGAGATTTGAAATAACCATTTTGACTGTTGAAACAATGTAATACAAACTAAGGCCTCACACTTTACGATAACATTATATAACATTTCAAACTCGCATATATCCGTCACTATAGAAGATACTGAGGTGATTTTACACTCAATGGAATCAGGTCGAAACTCTCTATTGGCTCATCCGGAAAATTGAATCCAAGTGGAATATTCATGCTTAGTTACCATGGAAATTCCCATAACAATCATGTAAACAATCTATTTGTGAATGATTGTAGTGGTCGTCGTGGAGATTTGAAATAACAATTTTGATTGTTGAAACAATGTAATACAAACTAAGTAATGACGTTTTACGATAACATTATATTACATTTCAAACTCGCATATATCCGTTACTATAGAAGATACTTAAGTGATTTTACACTCAATGGAATCAGGTCGAAACTCTCTATTGGCTCATCCGGAAAATTGAATCCATGTGTAATATTCATGCTTAGTTACCATGGAAACTCTCATAACAATCATGTAAACAATCTATTTGTGCGTGATTGTAGTTGTCGCCTTGGAGATTTAAAATAACCATTTTGACTGTTGAAACAATGTAATACAAACTAAGGCCTCACGATTTACTATAACATTATGTAACATTTCAAACTCGCATATATCCGTTACTATAGAAGATACTGAGGAGATTTTACACTCAATGGAACCAGGTCGAAACTCTCTATTGGCTCATCCGGAAAATTGAATCCATGTGAATATTCATGCTTAGTTACCATGGAAACTCTCATAACAATCATGTAAACAATCTATTTGTGCGTGATTGTAGTCGTCGTCGTGGAGATTTTAAATAACAATTTTGATTGTTGAAACAATGTAATACAAACTAAGGAATCACGTTTTACGATAACATTATATAAAATTTCAAACTTGCATATCTCCGTTACTATAGAAGATACTGAAGTGATTTTACACTCAATGGAATCAGGTCGACGCTCTCTATTGGCTCATCCGGAAAAATTGAATCCATGTGTAATATTGATGCTTAGTTACCATGGAAACACTCATAACAATCATGTAAACAATCTATTTGTGCGTGATTGTAGTCGTCGTCTTGGAGATTTGAAATAACCCTTTTGATTGTTGAAGCAATGTAATACAAATTAAGGAATCACGTTTTAAGATAACATTATGTAAAATTTCAAACTTGCATATCTCCGTTACTATGGAAGATACTGAAATGATTTTACACTCAATGGAATCAGGTCGACGCTCTCTATTGGCTCATCCGGAAAATTGAATCCATGTGTAATATTCATGCTTAGTTACCATGGAAATTCTCATAACAATCATGTTAACAATGTATTTGTGCGTGATTGTAGTCGTCGTCGTGGAGATTTGAAATAACCCTTTTGATTGTTTAAGCAATGAAATACAAACTAAGGAATCACGTTTTAAGATAACAGTATGTAAAATTTCAAACTTGCATATCTCCGTTACTATAGATAATACTGAAGTGATTTTACACTCAATGGAATCAGGTCGACGCTCTCTATTGGTTCATCCGGAAAATTCAATCCATGTGTAATATTCATGCTTAGTTACCATGGAAAATCTCATAAGAATCATGTAAACAATCTATTTGTGCGTGATTGTAGTCGTCGTCGTGGAGATTTGAAATAACCCTTTTGATTGTTGAAGCAATGTAATACAAACTAAGGAATCACGTTTTAAGATAACATTATGTAAGATTTCAAACTTGCATATCTCCGTTACTATAGAAGATACTGAAGTGATTTTACACTCAATGGAATCAGGTCGACGCTCTCTATTGGCTCATCCGAATAAAATGAATCCATGTGTAATATTCATGCTTAGTTACCATGGAAACTCTCATAACAATCATGTAAACAATCTATTTGTGCGTGATTGTAGTCGTCGTCTTGGAGATTTGAAATAACCCTTTTGATTGTTTAAGCAATGAAATACAAACTAAGGAATCACGTTTTAAGATAACAGTATGTAAAATTTCAAACTTGCATATCTCCGTTACTATAGATAATACTGAAGTGATTTTACACTCAATGGAATCAGGTCGACGCTCTCTATTGGTTCATCCGGAAAATTCAATCCATGTGTAATATTCATGCTTAGTTACCATGGAAAATCTCATAAGAATCATGTAAACAATCTATTTGTGCGTGATTGTAGTCGTCGTCGTGGAGATTTGAAATAACCCTTTTGATTGTTGAAGCAATGTAATACAAACTAAGGAATCACGTTTTAAGATAACATTATGTAAGATTTCAAACTTGCATATCTCCGTTACTATAGAAGATACTGAAGTGATTTTACACTCAATGGAATCAGGTCGACGCTCTCTATTGGCTCATCCGAATAAAATGAATCCATGTGTAATATTCATGCTTAGTTACCATGGAAACTCCCATAACAATCATGTAAACAATCTATTTGTGCGTGATTGTAGTCGTCGTCGTGGAGATTTGAAATAACCATTTTGACTGTTGAAACAATGTAATACAAACTAAGGCCTCACGCTTTACGATAACATTATATAACATTTCAAACTCGCATATATCCCTTACTATAGAAGATACTGAGGTGATTTTACACTCAATGCAATCAGGTCGACGCTCTCTATTGGCTCATCCTGAAAAATTGAATCCATGTGTAATATTCATGCTTAGTTACCATGGAAACTCTCATAACAATCATGTAAACAATTTTTTGTGCGTGATTGTAGTCGTCGTCGTGGAGATTTGAAATAACCCTTTTGATTTTTGAAACAATGTAATACAAACTAAGGAATCACGTTTTAAGATAACATTATGTAAAATTTCAAACTTGCATATCTCCGTTACTATAGAAGATACTGAAGTGATTTTACACTCAATGGAATCAGGTCGACGCTCTCTATTGGCTCATCTGGAAAAATTGAATCCATGTGTAATATTCATGCTTAGTTACCATGGAAACTCTCATAACAATCATGTAAACAATCTTTTTGTGCGTGATTGTAGTCGTCGTCTTGGAGATTTGAAATAACCATTTTGACTGTTGAAACAATGTAATACAAACTAAGGCCTCACACTTTACGATAACATTATATAACATTTCAAACTCGCATATATCCGTCACTATAGAAGATACTGAGGTGATTTTACACTCAATGGAATCAGGTCGAAACTCTCTATTGGCTCATCCGGAAAATTGAATCCAAGTGGAATATTCATGCTTAGTTACCATGGAAATTCCCATAACAATCATGTAAACAATCTATTTGTGAATGATTGTAGTGGTCGTCGTGGAGATTTGAAATAACAATTTTGATTGTTGAAACAATGTAATACAAACTAAGTAATGACGTTTTACGATAACATTATATTACATTTCAAACTCGCATATATCCGTTACTATAGAAGATACTTAAGTGATTTTACACTCAATGGAATCAGGTCGAAACTCTCTATTGGCTCATCCGGAAAATTGAATCCATGTGTAATATTCATGCTTAGTTACCATGGAAACTCTCATAACAATCATGTAAACAATCTATTTGTGCGTGATTGTAGTCGTCGTCGTGGAGATTTTAAATAACAATTTTGATTGTTGAAACAATGTAATACAAACTAAGGAATCACGTTTTACGATAACATTATATAAAATTTCAAACTTGCATATCTCCGTTACTATAGAAGATACTGAAGTGATTTTACACTCAATGGAATCAGGTCGACGCTCTCTATTGGCTCATCCGGAAAAATTGAATCCATGTGTAATATTGATGCTTAGTTACCATGGAAACACTCATAACAATCATGTAAACAATCTATTTGTGCGTGATTGTAGTCGTCGTCTTGGAGATTTGAAATAACCCTTTTGATTGTTGAAGCAATGTAATACAAATTAAGGAATCACGTTTTAAGATAACATTATGTAAAATTTCAAACTTGCATATCTCCGTTACTATGGAAGATACTGAAATGATTTTACACTCAATGGAATCAGGTCGACGCTCTCTATTGGCTCATCCGGAAAATTGAATCCATGTGTAATATTCATGCTTAGTTACCATGGAAATTCTCATAACAATCATGTTAACAATGTATTTGTGCGTGATTGTAGTCGTCGTCGTGGAGATTTGAAATAACCCTTTTGATTGTTTAAGCAATGAAATACAAACTAAGGAATCACGTTTTAAGATAACAGTATGTAAAATTTCAAACTTGCATATCTCCGTTACTATAGATAATATTGAAGTGATTTTACACTCAATGGAATCAGGTCGACGCTCTCTATTGGTTCATCCGGAAAATTCAATCCATGTGTAATATTCATGCTTAGTTACCATGGAAAATCTCATAAGAATCATGTAAACAATCTATTTGTGCGTGATTGTAGTCGTCGTCGTGGAGATTTGAAATAACCCTTTTGATTGTTGAAGCAATGTAATACAAACTAAAGAATCACGTTTTAAGATAACATTATGTAAAATTTCAAACTTGCATATCTCCGTTACTATAGAAGATACTGAAGTGATTTTACACTCAATGGAATCAGGTCGACGCTCTCTATTGGCTCATCCGAATAAAATGAATCCATGTGTAATATTCATGCTTAGTTACCATGGAAACTCTCATAACAATCATGTAAACAATCTATTTGTGCGTGATTGTAGTCGTCGTCTTGGAGATTTGAAATAACCATTTTGACTGTTGAAACAATGTAATACAAACTAAGGCCTCACGCTTTACGATAACATTATATAACATTTCAAACTCGCATATATCCGTTACTATAGAAGATACTGAGGTGATTTTACACTCAATGGAATCAGGTCGAAACTCTCTATTTACTCATCAGGAAAATTGAATCCATGTGTAATATTCATGCTTAGTTACCATGGAAACTCCCATAACAATCATGTAAACAATCTATTTGTGCGTGATTGTAGTCGTCGTCGTGGAGATTTGAAATAACCATTTTGACTGTTGAAACAATGTAATACAAACTAAGGCCTCACGCTTTACGATAACATTATATAACATTTCAAACTCGCATATATCCGTTACTATAGAAGATACTGAGGTGATTTTACACTCAATGCAATCAGGTCGAAGCTCTCTATTGGCTCATCCTGAAAAATTGAATCCATGTGTAATATTCATGCTTAGTTACCATGGAAACTCTCATAACAATCATGTAAACAATTTTTTGTGCGTGATTGTAGTCGTCGTCGTGGAGATTTGAAATAACCCTTTTGATTTTTGAAACAATGTAATACAAACTAAAGAATCACGTTTTAAGATAACATTATGTAAAATTTCAAACTTGCATATCTCCGTTACTATAGAAGATACTGAAGTGATTTTACACTCAATGGAATCAGGTCGACGCTCTCTATTGGCTCATCCGAATAAAATGAATCCATGTGTAATATTCATGCTTAGTTACCATGGAAACTCTCATAACAATCATGTAAACAATCTATTTGTGCGTGATTGTAGTCGTCGTCTTGGAGATTTGAAATAACCATTTTGACTGTTGAAACAATGTAATACAAACTAAGGCCTCACGCTTTACGATAACATTATATAACATTTCAAACTCGCATATATCCGTCACTATAGAAGATACTGAGGTGATTTTACACTCAATGGAATCAGGTCGAAACTCTCTATTGGCTCATCCGGAAAATTGAATCCAAGTGGAATATTCATGCTTAGTTACCATGGAAATTCCCATAACAATCATGTAAACAATCTATTTGTGAATGATTGTAGTGGTCGTCGTGGAGATTTGAAATAACAATTTTGATTGTTGAAACAATGTAATACAAACTAAGTAATCACGTTTTACGATAACATTATATTACATTTCAAACTCGCATATATCCGTTACTATAGAAGATACTGAAGTGATTTTACACTCAATGGAATCAGGTCGAAACTCTCTATTGGCTCATCCGGAAAATTGAATCCATGTGTAATATTCATGCTTAGTTACCATGGAAACTCTCATAACAATCATGTAAACAATCTATTTGTGCGTGATTGTAGTTGTCGCCTTGGAGATTGGAAATAACCATTTTGACTGTTGAAACAATGTAATACAAACTAAGGCCTCACGATTTACGATAACATTATGTAACATTTCAAACTCGCATATATCCGTTACTATAGAAGATACTGAGGAGATTTTACACTCAATGGAACCAGGTCGAAACTCTCTATTGGCTCATCCGGAAAATTGAATCCATGTGGAATATTCATGCTTAGTTACCATGGAAACTCTCAAAACAATCATGTAAATAATCTATTTGTGCGTGATTGTAGTCGTCGTCGTGGAGATTTTAAATAACAATTTTGATTGTTGAAACAATGTAATACAAACTAAGGAATCACGTTTTAAGATAACATTATGTAAAATTTCAAACTTGCATATCTCCGTTACTATAGAAGATACTGAAGTGATTTTACACTCAATGGAATCAGGTCGACGCTCTCTATTGGCTCATCCGAATAAAATGAATCCATGTGTAATATTCATGCTTAGTTACCATGGAAACTCCCATAACAATCATGTAAACAATCTATTTGTGCGTGATTGTAGTTGTCGTCTTGGAGATTTGAAATAACCCTTTTGATTGTTGAAGCAATGTAATACAAACTAAGGAATCACGTTTTAAGATAACATTATGTAAAATTTCAAACTTGCATATCTCCGTTACTATGGAAGATACTGAAATGATTTTACACTCAATGGAATCAGGTCGACGCTCTCTATTGGCTCATCCGGAAAATTGAATCCATGTGTAATATTCATGCTTAGTTACCATGGAAATTCTCATAACAATCATGTTAACAATGTATTTGTGCGTGATTGTAGTCGTCGTCGTGGAGATTTGAAATAACCCTTTTGATTGTTTAAGCAATGAAATACAAACTAAGGAATCACGTTTTAAGATAACAGTATGTAAAATTTCAAACTTGCATATCTCCGTTACTATAGATAATACTGAAGTGATTTTACACTCAATGGAATCAGGTCGACGCTCTCTATTGGTTCATCCGGAAAATTCAATCCATGTGTAATATTCATGCTTAGTTACCATGGAAAATCTCATAAGAATCATGTAAACAATCTATTTGTGCGTGATTGTAGTCGTCGTCGTGGAGATTTGAAATAACCCTTTTGATTGTTGAAGCAATGTAATACAAACTAAGGAATCACGTTTTAAGATAACATTATGTAAGATTTCAAACTTGCATATCTCCGTTACTATAGAAGATACTGAAGTGATTTTACACTCAATGGAATCAGGTCGACGCTCTCTATTGGCTCATCCGAATAAAATGAATCCATGTGTAATATTCATGCTTAGTTACCATGGAAACTCTCATAACAATCATGTAAACAATCTATTTGTGCGTGATTGTAGTCGTCGTCTTGGAGATTTGAAATAACCATTTTGACTGTTGAAACAATGTAATACAAACTAAGGCCTCACGCTTTACGATAACATTATATAACATTTCAAACTCGCATATATCCGTTACTATAGAAGATACTGAGGTGATTTTACACTCAATGGAATCAGGTCGAAACTCTCTATTGGCTCATCCGGAAAATTGAATCCATGTGTAATATTCATGCTTAGTTACCATGGAAACTCCCATAACAATCATGTAAACAATCTATTTGTGCGTGATTGTAGTCGTCGTCGTGGAGATTTGAAATAACCATTTTGACTGTTGAAACAATGTAATACAAACTAAGGCCTCACGCTTTACGATAACATTATATAACATTTCAAACTCGCATATATCCCTTACTATAGAAGATACTGAGGTGATTTTACACTCAATGCAATCAGGTCGACGCTCTCTATTGGCTCATCCTGAAAAATTGAATCCATGTGTAATATTCATGCTTAGTTACCATGGAAACTCTCATAACAATCATGTAAACAATTTTTTGTGCGTGATTGTAGTCGTCGTCGTGGAGATTTGAAATAACCCTTTTGATTTTTGAAACAATGTAATACAAACTAAGGAATCACGTTTTAAGATAACATTATGTAAAATTTCAAACTTGCATATCTCCGTTACTATAGAAGATACTGAAGTGATTTTACACTCAATGGAATCAGGTCGACGCTCTCTATTGGCTCATCCGGAAAATTGAATCCAAGTGGAATATTCATGCTTAGTTACCATGGAAATTCCCATAACAATCATGTAAACAATCTATTTGTGAATGATTGTAGTGGTCGTCGTGGAGATTTGAAATAACAATTTTGATTGTTGAAACAATGTAATACAAACTAAGTAATGACGTTTTACGATAACATTATATTACATTTCAAACTCGCATATATCCGTTACTATAGAAGATACTTAAGTGATTTTACACTCAATGGAATCAGGTCGAAACTCTCTATTGGCTCATCCGGAAAATTGAATCCATGTGTAATATTCATGCTTAGTTACCATGGAAACTCTCATAACAATCATGTAAACAATCTATTTGTGCGTGATTGTAGTTGTCGCCTTGGAGATTTAAAATAACCATTTTGACTGTTGAAACAATGTAATACAAACTAAGGCCTCACGCTTTACGATAACATTATGTAACATTTCAAACTCGCATATATCCGTTACTATAGAAGATACTGAGGAGATTTTACACTCAATGGAACCAGGTCGAAACTCTCTATTGGCTCATCCGGAAAATTGAATCCATGTGAATATTCATGCTTAGTTACCATGGAAACTCTCATAACAATCATGTAAACAATCTATTTGTGCGTGATTGTAGTCGTCGTCGTGGAGATTTTAAATAACAATTTTGATTGTTGAAACAATGTAATACAAACTAAGGAATCACGTTTTACGATAACATTATATAAAATTTCAAACTTGCATATCTCCGTTACTATAGAAGATACTGAAGTGATTTTACACTCAATGGAATCAGGTCGACGCTCTCTATTGGCTCATCCGGAAAAATTGAATCCATGTGTAATATTGATGCTTAGTTACCATGGAAACACTCATAACAATCATGTAAACAATCTATTTGTGCGTGATTGTAGTCGTCGTCTTGGAGATTTGAAATAACCCTTTTGATTGTTGAAGCAATGAAATACAAATTAAGGAATCACGTTTTAAGATAACATTATGTAAAATTTCAAACTTGCATATCTCCGTTACTATGGAAGATACTGAAATGATTTTACACTCAATGGAATCAGGTCGACGCTCTCTATTGGCTCATCCGGAAAATTGAATCCATGTGTAATATTCATGCTTAGTTACCATGGAAATTCTCATAACAATCATGTTAACAATGTATTTGTGCGTGATTGTAGTCGTCGTCGTGGAGATTTGAAATAACCCTTTTGATTGTTTAAGCAATGAAA
The DNA here is from genome assembly GCF_977018435.1 of Lepisma saccharinum. NCBI lineage: Eukaryota > Metazoa > Arthropoda > Insecta > Zygentoma > Lepismatidae > Lepisma > Lepisma saccharinum. Next base: position 57,150,423 of record NC_139235.1, on the reverse strand, counting down.
TACAAACTAAGGAATCACGTTTTAAGATAACAGTATGTAAAATTTCAAACTTGCATATCTCCGTTACTATAGATAATACTGAAGTGATTTTACACTCAATGGAATCAGGTCGACGCTCTCTATTGGTTCATCCGGAAAATTCAATCCATGTGTAATATTCATGCTTAGTTACCATGGAAAATCTCATAAGAATCATGTAAACAATCTATTTGTGCGTGATTGTAGTCGTCGTCGTGGAGATTTGAAATAACCCTTTTGATTGTTGAAGCAATGTAATACAAACTAAAGAATCACGTTTTAAGATAACATTATGTAAAATTTCAAACTTGCATATCTCCGTTACTATAGAAGATACTGAAGTGATTTTACACTCAATGGAATCAGGTCGACGCTCTCTATTGGCTCATCCGAATAAAATGAATCCATGTGTAATATTCATGCTTAGTTACCATGGAAACTCTCATAACAATCATGTAAACAATCTATTTGTGCGTGATTGTAGTCGTCGTCTTGGAGATTTGAAATAACCATTTTGACTGTTGAAACAATGTAATACAAACTAAGGCCTCACGCTTTACGATAACATTATATAACATTTCAAACTCGCATATATCCGTTACTATAGAAGATACTGAGGTGATTTTACACTCAATGGAATCAGGTCGACGCTCTCTATTGGCTCATCCGGAAAAATTGAATCCATGTGTAATATTCATGCTTAGTTACCATGGAAACTCTCATAACAATCACGTAAACAATTTTTTGTGCGTGATTGTATTCGTCGTCGTGGAGATTTGAAATAACCATTTTGACAGTTGAAACAATGTAATACAAACTAAGGCCTCACGCTCTACGATAACATTATATAACATTTCAAACTCGCATATATCCGTTACTATAGAAGATACTGAGGTGATTTTACACTCAATGGAATCAGGTCGAAACTCTCTATTAGCTCATCCGGAAAATTGAATCCATGTGTAATATTCATGTTTAGTTACCATGGAAACTCTCATAAAAATCATGTAAAAAAATCTATTTGTGCGCGATTGTAGTCGGCATCATAGAGATTTGAAATCACCATTTTCATTGTTTAAACAATGTAGTACAACCTAAGGCCTCACGTTTTAAAATAACATTATATAAAATTTCAAACTCGCATATCTCCGTTACTATAGAAGATACTGAAGTGACTTGATACTCAATGGAATCAGGTCAACGCTCTCTTTTAGCACATCACGAAAAATTGAATCCATGTGTAATATTCATGCTTAGTTAGAATGGAAACTCTCATAACAATCAGGTAAACAATCTATTTGTGCGCCAATGTAGTAGTAGTCGTCGTGATTTGAAATAACCATTTTGATTGTTGAAACAATGTAATACAAACTAAAGAATCACGTTTTAAAATAACATTATATAAAATTTCACACTCGCTTATATCCGTTACTATAGAAGATACTGAAGTTTACTTTACACTCAATGGAATCAGGTCGACGCTCTCTATTGGCACATCCGGAAAAATTGAAATCATGTGTAATATTCATGCTTAGTTACCATGGAAAGTCTCATAACAATCAAGTAAGCAATCTATTTTTGCGTGATTGTAGTCGTCGTCGTGGAGATTTGAAATAAACATTTTGATGGTTGAAACAATGTAATACAACCTAAGGCCTCACGTTTTACGATAACATTATATAAAATTTCAAACTCGCACATCTCCGTTACTATAGAAGATACTGAAATGATTTTACACTCAATGGAATCAGGTCGACGCTCTCTATTAGCTCATCAGGAAAAATTGAATCCATGTGTAATATTCATGCTTAGTTACCATGGAAACTCTCATAACAATCATGTAAACAATCTATTTGTGCGTGATTGTAGTTGTCGCCTTGGAGATTGGAAATAACCATTTTGACTGTTGAAACAATGTAATACAAACTAAGGCCTCACGATTTACGATAACATTATTTAACATTTCAAACTCGCATATATCCGTTACTATAGAAGATACTGAGGAGATTTTACACTCAATGTAACCAGGTCGAAACACTCTATTGGCTTATCCGGAAAATTGAATCCATGTGTAATATTCATGTTTAGTTACCATGGAAAATCTCATAAAAATCATGTAAAAAAATCTATTTGTGCGCGATTGTAGTCGGCATCATAGAGATTTGAAATCACCATTTTCATTGTTTAAACAATGTAGTACAACCTAAGGCCTCACGTTTTAAAATAACATTATATAAAATTTCAAACTCGCATATCTCCGTTACTATAGAAGATACTGAAGTGACTTGATACTCAATGGAATCAGGTCAACGCTCTCTTTTAGCACATCCCGAAAAATTGAATCCATGTGTAATATTCATGCTTAGTTAGAATGGAAACTCTCATAACAATCAGGTAAACAATCTATTTGTGCGCCAATGTAGTAGTCGTCGTCGTGATTTGAAATAACCATTTTGATTGTTGAAACAATGTAATACAAACTAAAGAATCACGTTTTAAAATAACATTATATAAAATTTCACACTCGCTTATATCCGTTACTATAGAAGATACTGAAGTTTACTTTACACTCAATGGAATCAGGTCGACGCTCTCTATTGGCACATCCGGAAAAATTGAAATCATGTGTAATATTCATGCTTAGTTACCATGGAAAGTCTCATAACAATCAAGTAAGCAATCTATTTTTGCGTGATTGTAGTCGTCGTCGTGGAGATTTGAAATAAACATTTTGATGGTTGACACAATGTAATACAACCTAAGGCCTCACGTTTTACGATAATATTATATAAAATTTCAAACTCGCACATCTCCGTTACTATAGAAGATACTGAAATGATTTTACACTCAATGGAATCAGGTCGACGCTCTCTATTAGCTCATCAGCAAAAATTGAATCCATGTGTAATATTCATGCTTAGTTACCATGGAAACTCTCATAACAGTCAGGTAAACAATCTATTTGTGCGCCAATGTAGTAGTCTTCGTCGTGATTTGAAATAACCATTTTGATTGTTGAAACAATGTAATACAAACTAAAGAATCACGTTTTAAAATAACATTATATAAAATTTCACACTCGCTTATATCCGTTACTATAGAAGATACTGAAGTTTACTTTACACTCAATGGAATCAGGTCGACGCTCTCTATTGGCACATCCGGAAAAATTGAAATCATGTGTAATATTCATGCTTAGTTACCATGGAAAGTCTCATAACAATCAAGTAAGCAATCAATTTTTGCGTGATTGTAGTCGTCGTCGTGGAGATTTGAAATAAACATTTTGACTGTTGAAACAATGTAATACAAACTAAGGCCTCACGATTTACGATAACATTATGTAACATTTCAAACTCGCATATATCCGTTACTATAGAAGATACTGAGGAGATTTTACACTCAATGGAACCAGGTCGACGCTCTCTATTGGTTCATCCGAATAAAATGAATCCATGTGTAATATTCATGCTTAGTTACCATGGAAACTCTCATAACAATCACGTAAACAATTTTTTGTGCGTGATTGTAGTCGTCGTCGTGGAGATTTTAAATAACAATTTTGATTGTTGAAACAATGTAATACAAACTAAGGAATCACGTTTTACGATAACATTATATAAAATTTCAAACTTGCATATCTCCGTTACTATAGAGGATACTGAAGTGATTTTACACTCAATGGAATCAGGTCGACGCTCTCTATTGGTTCATCCGAATAAAATGAATCCATGTGTAATATTCATGCTTAGTTACCATGGAAACTCTCTTAACAATCATGTAAACAATCTATTTGTGCGTGATTGTAGTCGTCGTCGTGGAGATTTGAAATAACCATTTTGACTGTTGAAACAATGTAATACAAACTAAGGCCTCACGCTTTACGATAACATTATATAACATTTCAAACTCGCATATATCCGTTACTATAGAAGATACTGAGGTGATTTTACACTCAATGGAATCAGGTCGACGCTCTCTATTGGCTCATCCGGAAAAATTGAATCCATGTGTAATATTCATGCTTAGTTACCATGGAAACTCTCATAACAATCACGTAAACAATTTTTTGTGCGTGATTGTATTCGTCGTCGTGGAGATTTGAAATAACCATTTTGACTGTTGAAACAATGTAATACAAACTAAGGCCTCACGCTCTACGATAACATTATATAACATTTCAAACTCGCATATATCCGTTACTATAGAAGATACTGAGGTGATTTTACACTCAATGGAATCAGGTCGAAACTCTCTATTAGCTCATCCGGAAAATTGAATCCATGTGTAATATTCATGTTTAGTTACCATGGAAACTCTCATAAAAATCATGTAAAAAAATCTATTTGTGCGCGATTGTAGTCGGCATCATAGAGATTTGAAATCACCATTTTCATTGTTTAAACAATGTAGTACAACCTAAGGCCTCACGTTTTAAAATAACATTATATAAAATTTCAAACGCGCATATCTCCGTTACTATAGAAGATACTGAAGTGACTTGATACTCAATGGAATCAGGTCAACGCTCTCTTTTGGCACATCCCGAAAAATTGAATCCATGTGTAATATTCATGCTTAGTTAGAATGGAAACTCTCATAACAATCAGGTAAACAATCTATTTGTGCGCCAATGTAGTAGTCGTCGTCGTGATTTGAAATAACCATTTTGATTGTTGAAACAATGTAATACAAACTAAAGAATCACGTTTTAAAATAACATTATATAAAATTTCACACTCGCTTATATCCGTTACTATAGAAGATACTGAAGTTTACTTTACACTCAATGGAATCAGGTCGACGCTCTGTATTGGCACATCCGGAAAAATTGAAATCATGTGTAATATTCATGCTTAGTTACCATGGAAAGTCTCATAACAATCAAGTAAGCAATCTATTTTTGCGTGATTGTAGTCGTCGTCGTGGAGATTTGAAATAAACATTTTGATGGTTGAAACAATGTAATACAACCTAAGGCCTCACGTTTTACGATAACATTATATAAAATTTCAAACTCGCACATCTCCGTTACTATAGAAGATACTGAAATGATTTTACACTCAATGGAGTCAGGTCGACGCTCTCTATTAGCTCATCAGGAAAAATTGAATCCATGTGTAATATTCATGCTTAGTTACCATGGAAACTCTCATAACAATCATGTAAACAATCTATTTGTGCGTGATTGTAGTTGTCGCCTTGGAGATTGGAAATAACCATTTTGACTGTTGAAACAATGTAATACAAACTAAGGCCTCACGATTTACGATAACATTATGTAACATTTCAAACTCGCATATATCCGTTACTATAGAAGATACTGAGGAGATTTTACACTCAATGTAACCAGGTCGAAACACTCTATTGGCTCATCCGGAAAATTGAATCCATGTGGAATATTCATGCTTAGTTACCATGGAAAATCTCATAACAATCATGTAAACAATCTATTTGTGCGTGATTGTAGTCGTCGTCGTGGAGATTTTAAATAACAATTTTGATTGTTGAAACAATGTAATACAAACTAAGGAATCACGTTTTACGATAACATTATATAAAATTTCAAACTTGCATATCTCCGTTACTATAGAAGATACTGAAGTGATTTTACACTCAATGGAATCAGGTCGACGCTCTCTATTGGCTCATCCGGAAAAATTGAATCCATGTGTAATATTGATGCTTAGTTACCATGGAAACACTCATAACAATCATGTAAACAATCTATTTGTGCGTGATTGTAGTCGTCGTCTTGGAGATTTGAAATAACCCTTTTGATTGTTGAAGCAATGTAATACAAACTAAGGAATCACGTTTTAAGATAACATTATGTAAAATTTCAAACTTGCATATCTCCGTTACTATAGAAGATACTGAAATGATTTTACACTCAATGGAATCAGGTCGACGCTCTCTATTGGCACATCCGGAAAATTGAATCCATGTGTAATATTCATGCTTAGTTACCATGGAAATTCTCATAACAATCATGTAAACAATGTATTTGTGCGTGATTGTAGTCGTCGTCGTGGGGATTTGTTATAACCCTTTTCATTGTTTAAGCAATGTAATACAAACTAAGGAATCACGTTTTAAGATAACAGTATGTAAAATTTCAAACTGGCATATCTACGTTACTATAGAATATACTGAAGTGATTTTACACTCAATGGAATCAGGTCGACGCTCTCTATTGGTTCATCCGGAAAATTCAATCCATGTGTAATATTCATGCTTAGTTAGAATGGAAACTCTCATAACAATCAGGTAAACAATCTATTTGTGCGCCAATGTAGTAGTCGTCGTCGTGATTTGAAATAACCATTTTGATTGTTGAAACAATGTAATACAAACTAAAGAATCACGTTTTAAAATAACATTATATAAAATTTCACACTCGCTTATATCCGTTACTATAGAAGATACTGAAGTTTACTTTACACTCAATGGAATCAGGTCGACGCTCTCTATTGGCACATCCGGAAAAATTGAAATCATGTGTAATATTCATGCTTAGTTACCATGGAAAGTCTCATAACAATCAAGTAAGCAATCTATTTTTGCGTGATTGTAGTCGTCGTCGTGGAGATTTGAAATAAACATTTTGATGGTTGAAACAATGTAATACAACCTAAGGCCTCACGTTTTACGATAACATTATATAAAATTTCAAACTCGCACATCTCCGTTACTATAGAAGATACTAAAATGATTTTACACTCAATGGAATCAGGTCGACGCTCTCTATTGGCTCATCCGGAAAATTGAATCCATGTGTAATATTCATGCTTAGTTACCATGGAAATTCTCATAACAATCATGTAAACAATGTATTTGTGCGTGATTGTAGTCGTCGTCGTGGAGATTTGTTATAACCCTTTTGATTGTTTAAGCAATGTAATACAAACTAAGGAATCACGTTTTAAGATAACAGTATGTAAAATTTCAAACTTGCATATCTCCGTTACTTTAGAATATACTGAAGTGATTTTACACTCAATGGAATCAGGTCGACGCTCTCTATTGGTTCATCCGGAAAATTCAATCCATGCGTAATATTCATGCTTAGTTACCATGGAAAATCTCATAAGAATCATGTAAACAATCTATTTGTGCGTGATTGTAGTCGTCGTCGTGGAGATTTGAAATAACCCTTTTGATTGTTGAAGCAATGTAATACAAACTAAGGAATCACGTTTTAAGATAACATTACGTAAAATTTCAAACTTGCATATCTCCGTTACTATAGAAGATACTGAAGTGATTTTACACTCAATGGAATCAGGTCGACGCTCTCTATTGGCTCATCCGAATAAAATGAATCCATGTGTAATATTCATGCTTAGTTACCATGGAAACTCTCATAACAATCATGTAAACAATCTATTTGTGCGTGATTGTAGTCGTCGTCGTGGAGATTTGAAATAACCATTTTGACTGTTGAAACAATGTAATACAAACTAAGGCCTCACGCTTTACGATAACATTATATAACATTTCAAACTCGCATATATCCGTTACTATAGAAGATACTGAGGTGATTTTACACTCAATGGAATCAGGTCGAAACTCTCTATTGGCTCATCCGGAAAATTGAATCCATGTGGAATATTCATGCTTAGTTACCATGGAAACTCCCATAACAATCATGTAAACAATCTATTTGTGCGTGATTGTAGTCGTCGTCGTGGAGATTTGAAATAACCATTTTGACTGTTGAAACAATGTAATACAAACTAAGGCCTCACGCTTTACGATAACATTATATAACATTTCAAACTCACATATATCCGTTACTCTAGAAGATACTGAGGTGATTTTACACTCAATGGAATCAGGTCGACGCTCTCTATTGGCTCATCCGGAAAAATTGAATCCATGTGTAATATTCATGCTTAGTTACCATGGAAACTCTCATAACAATCATGTAAACAATTTTTTGTGCGTGATTGTAGTCGTCGTCGTGGAGATTATAAATAACCATTTTGACTGTTGAAACAATGTAATACAAACTAAGGCCTCACGCTCTACGATAACATTTTATAACATTTCAAACTCGCATATATCCGTTACTATAGAAGATACTGAGGTGATTTTACACTCAATGGAATCAGGTCGAAACTCTCTATTAGCTCATCCGGAAAATTGAATCCATGTGTAATATTCATGTTTAGTTACCATGGAAACTCTCATAAAAATCATGTAAAAAAATCTATTTGTGCGCGATTGTAGTCGGCATCATAGAGATTTGAAATCACCATTTTCAATGTTTAAACAATGTAGTACAACCTAAGGCCTCACGTTTTAAAATAACATTATATAAAATTTCAAACTCGCATATCTCCGTTACTATAGAAGATACTGAAGTGACTTGATACTCAATGGAATCAGGTCAACGCTCTCTTTTGGCACATCCCGAAAAATTGAATCCATGTGTAATATTCATGCTTAGTTAGAATGGAAACTCTCATAACAATCAGGTAAACAATCTATTTGTGCGCCAATGTAGTAGTCGTCGTCGTGATTTGAAATAACCATTTTGATTGTTGAAACAATGTAATACAAACTAAAGAATCACGTTTTAAAATAACATTATATAAAATTTCACACTCGCTTATATCCGTTACTATAGAAGATACTGAAGTTTACTTTACACTCAATGGAATCAGGTCGACGCTCTCTATTGGCACATCCGGAAAAATTGAAATCATGTGTAATATTCATGCTTAGTTACCATGGAAAGTCTCATAACAATCAAGTAAGCAATCTATTTTTGCGTGATTGTAGTCGTCGTCGTGGAGATTTGAAATAAACATTTTGATGGTTGAAACAATGTAATACAACCTAAGTCCTCACGTTTTACGATAACATTATATAAAATTTCAAACTCGCACATCTCCGTTACTATAGAAGATACTGAAATGATTTTACACTCAATGGAATCAGGTCGACGCTCTCTATTGGCTCATCCGGAAAATTGAATCCATGTGTAATATTCATGCTTAGTTACCATGGAAATTCTCATAACAATCATGTAAACAATGTATTTGTGCGTGATTGTAGTCGGCGTCGTGGAGATTTGTTATAACCCTTTTGATTGTTTAAGCAATGTAATACAAACAAAGGAATCACGTTTTAAGATAACAGTATGTAAAATTTCAAACTTGCATATCTCCGTTACTATAGAATATACTGAAGTGATTTTACACTCAATGGAATCAGGTCGACGCTCTCTATTGGTTCATCAGGAAAATTCAATCCATGCGTAATATTCATGCTTAGTTACCATGGAAAATCTCATAAGAATCATGTAAACAATCTATTTGTGCGTGATTGTAGTCGTCGTCGTGGAGATTTGAAATAACCCTTTTGATTGTTGAAGCAATGTAATACAAACTAAGGAATCACGTTTTAAGATAACATTATGTAAAATTTCAAACTTGCATATCTCCGTTACTATAGAAGATACTGAAGTGATTTTACACTCAATGGAATCAGGTCGACGCTCTCTATTGGCTCATCCGAATAAAATGAATCCATGTGTAATATTCATGCTTAGTTACCATGGAAACTCTCATAACAATCATGTAAACAATCTATTTGTGCGTGATTGTAGTCGTCGTCGTGGAGATTTGAAATAACCATTTTGACTGTTGAAAGAATGTAATACAAACTAAAGCCTCACGCTTTACGATAACATTATATAACATTTCAAACTCGCATATATCCGTTACTATAGAAGATACTGAGGTGATTTTACACTCAATGGAATCAGGTCGAAACTCTCTATTGGCTCATCCGGAAAATTGAATCCATGTGGAATATTCATGCTTAGTTACCATGGAAACTCCCATAACAATCATGTAAACAATCTATTTGTGCGTGATTGTAGTCGTCGTCGTGGAGATTTGAAATAACCATTTTGACTGTTGAAACAATGTAATACAAACTAAGGCCTCACGCTTTACGATAACATTATATAACATTTCAAACTCGCATATATCCGTTACTATAGAAGATACTGAGGTGATTTTACACTCAATGCAATCAGGTCGACGCTCTCTATTGGCTCATCCTGAAAAATTGAATCCATGTGTAATATTCATGCTTAGTTACCTTGGAAACTCTCATAACAATCATGTAAACAATTTTTTGTGCGTGATTGTAGTCGTCGTCGTGGAGATTTGAAATAACCCTTTTGATTTTTGAAACAATGTAATACAAACTAAGGAATCACGTTTTAAGATAACATTATGTAAAATTTCAAACTTGCATATCTCCGTTACTATAGAAGATACTGAAGTGATTTTACACTCAATGGAATCAGGTCGACGCTCTCTATTGGCTCATCCGGAAAAATTGAATCCATGTGTAATATTCATGCTTAGTTACCATGGAAACTCTCATAACAATCACGTAAACAATTTTTTGTGCGTGATTGTATTCGTCGTCGTGGAGATTTGAAATAACCATTTTGACTGTTGAAACAATGTAATACAAACTAAGGCCTCACGCTCTACGATAACATTATATAACATTTCAAACTCGCATATATCCGTTACTATAGAAGATACTGAGGTGATTTTACACTCAATGGAATCAGGTCGAAACTCTCTATTAGCTCATCCGGAAAATTGAATCCATGTGTAATATTCATGTTTAGTTACCATGGAAACTCTCATAAAAATCATGTAAAAAAATCTATTTGTGCGCGATTGTAGTCGGCATCATAGAGATTTGAAATCACCATTTTCATTGTTTAAACAATGTAGTACAACCTAAGGCCTCACGTTTTAAAATAACATTATATAAAATTTCAAACGCGCATATCTCCGTTACTATAGAAGATACTGAAGTGACTTGATACTCAATGGAATCAGGTCAACGCTCTCTTTTGGCACATCCCGAAAAATTGAATCCATGTGTAATATTCATGCTTAGTTAGAATGGAAACTCTCATAACAATCAGGTAAACAATCTATTTGTGCGCCAATGTAGTAGTCGTCGTCGTGATTTGAAATAACCATTTTGATTGTTGAAACAATGTAATACAAACTAAAGAATCACGTTTTAAAATAACATTATATAAAATTTCACACTCGCTTATATCCGTTACTATAGAAGATACTGAAGTTTACTTTACACTCAATGGAATCAGGTCGACGCTCTCTATTGGCACATCCGGAAAAATTGAAATCATGTGTAATATTCATGCTTAGTTACCATGGAAAGTCTCATAACAATCAAGTAAGCAATCTATTTTTGCGTGATTGTAGTCGTCGTCGTGGAGATTTGAAATAAACATTTTGATGGTTGAAACAATGTAATACAACCTAAGGCCTCACGTTTTACGATAACATTATATAAAATTTCAAACTCGCACATCTCCGTTACTATAGAAGATACTGAAATGATTTTACACTCAATGGAATCAGGTCGACGCTCTCTATTAGCTCATCAGGAAAAATTGAATCCATGTGTAATATTCATGCTTAGTTACCATGGAAACTCTCATAACAATCATGTAAACAATCTATTTGTGCGTGATTGTAGTTGTCGCCTTGGAGATTGGAAATAACCATTTTGACTGTTGAAACAATGTAATACAAACTAAGGCCTCACGATTTACGATAACATTATGTAACATTTCAAACTCGCATATATCCGTTACTATAGAAGATACTGAGGAGATTTTACACTCAATGTAACCAGGTCGAAACACTCTATTGGCTCATCCGGAAAATTGAATCCATGTGTAATATTGATGCTTAGTTACCATGGAAACACTCATAACAATCATGTAAACAATCTATTTGTGCGTGATTGTAGTCGTCGTCTTGGAGATTTGAAATAACCCTTTTGATTGTTGAAGCAATGTAATACAAACTAAGGAATCACGTTTTAAGATAACATTATGTAAAATTTCAAACTTGCATATCTCCGTTACTATAGAAGATACTGAAGTGATTTTACACTCAATGGAATCAGGTCGACGCTCTCTATTGGTTCATCCGGAAAATTCAATCCATGTGTAATATTCATGCTTAGTTAGAATGGAAACTCTCATAACAATCAGGTAAACAATCTATTTGTGCGCCAATGTAGTAGTCGTCGTCGTGATTTGAAATAACCATTTTGATTGTTGAAACAATGTAATACAAACTAAAGAATCACGTTTTAAAATAACATTATATAAAATTTCACACTCGCTTATATCCGTTACTATAGAAGATACTGAAATTTACTTTACACTCAATGGAATCAGGTCGACGCTCTCTATTGGCACATCCGGAAAAATTGAAATCATGTGTAATATTCATGCTTAGTTACCATGGAAAGTCTCATAACAATCAAGTAAGCAATCTATTTTTGCGTGATTGTAGTCGTCGTCGTGGAGATTTGAAATAAACATTTTGATGGTTGAAACAATGTAATACAACCTAAGGCCTCACGTTTTACGATAACATTATATAAAATTTCAAACTCGCACATCTCCGTTACTATAGAAGATACTGAAATGATTTTACACTCAATGGAATCAGGTCGACGCTCTCTATTGGCTCATCCGGAAAATTGAATCCATGTGTAATATTCATGCTTAGTTACCATGGAAATTCTCATAACAATCATGTAAACAATGTATTTGTGCGTGATTGTAGTCGTCGTCGTGGAGATTTGTTATAACCCTTTTGATTGTTGAAGCAATGTAATACAAACTAAGGAATCACGTATTAAGATAACATTACGTAAAATTTCAAACTTGCATATCTCCGTTACTATAGAAGATACTGAAGTGATTTTACACTCAATGGAATCAGGTCGACGCTCTCTATTGGCTCATCCGAATAAAATGAATCCATGTGTAATATTCATGCTTAGTTACCATGGAAACTCTCATAACAATCATGTAAACAATCTATTTGTGCGTGATTGTAGTCGTCGTCGTGGAGATTTGAAATAACCATTTTGACTGTTGAAACAATGTAATACAAACTAAGGCCTCACGCTTTACGATAACATTATATAACATTTCAAACTCGCATATATCCGTTACTATAGAAGATACTGAGGTGATTTTACACTCAATGGAATCAGGTCGAAACTCTCTATTGGCTCATCCGGAAAATTGAATCCATGTGGAATATTCATGCTTAGTTACCATGGAAACTCCCATAACAATCATGTAAACAATCTATTTGTGCGTGATTGTAGTCGTCGTCGTGGAGATTTGAAATAACCATTTTGACTGTTGAAACAATGTAATACAAACTAAGGCCTCACGCTTTACGATAACATTATATAACATTTCAAACTCACATATATCCGTTACTATAGAAGATACTGAGGTGATTTTACACTCAATGGAATCAGGTCGACGCTCTCTATTGGCTCATCCGGAAAAATTGAATCCATGTGTAATATTCATGCTTAGTTACCATGGAAACTCTCATAACAATCATGTAAACAATTTTTTGTGCGTGATTGTAGTCGTCGTCGTGGAGATTATAAATAACCATTTTGACTGTTGAAACAATGTAATACAAACTAAGGCCTCACGCTCTACGATAACATTTTATAACATTTCAAACTCGCATATATCCGTTACTATAGAAGATACTGAGGTGATTTTACACTCAATGGAATCAGGTCGAAACTCTCTATTAGCTCATCCGGAAAATTGAATCCATGTGTAATATTCATGTTTAGTTACCATGGAAACTCTCATAAAAATCATGTAAAAAAATCTATTTGTGCGCGATTGTAGTCGGCATCATAGAGATTTGAAATCACCATTTTCAATGTTTAAACAATGTAGTACAACCTAAGGCCTCACGTTTTAAAATAACATTATATAAAATTTCAAACTCGCATATCTCCGTTACTATAGAAGATACTGAAGTGACTTGATACTCAATGGAATCAGGTCAACGCTCTCTTTTGGCACATCCCGAAAAATTGATTCCATGTGTAATATTCTTGCTTAGTTAGAATGGAAACTCTCATAACAATCAGGTAAACAATCTATTTGTGCGCCAATGTAGTAGTCGTCGTCGTGATTTGAAATAACCATTTTGATTGTTGAAACAATGTAATACAAACTAAAGAATCACGTTTTAAAATAACATTATATAAAATTTCACACTCGCTTATATCCGTTACTATAGAAGATACTGAAGTTTACTTTACACTCAATGGAATCAGGTCGACGCTCTCTATTGGCACATCCGGAAAAATTGAAATCATGTGTAATATTCATGCTTAGTTACCATGGAAAGTCTCATAACAATCAAGTAAGCAATCTATTTTTGCGTGATTGTAGTCGTCGTCGTGGAGATTTGAAATAAACATTTTGATGGTTGAAACAATGTAATACAACCTAAGTCCTCACGTTTTACGATAACATTATATAAAATTTCAAACTCGCACATCTCCGTTACTATAGAAGATACTGAAATGATTTTACACTCAATGGAATCAGGTCGACGCTCTCTATTGGCTCATCCGGAAAATTGAATCCATGTGTAATATTCATGCTTAGTTACCATGGAAATTCTCATAACAATCATGTAAACAATGTATTTGTGCGTGATTGTAGTCGGCGTCGTGGAGATTTGTTATAACCCTTTTGATTGTTTAAGCAATGTAATACAAACTAAGGAATCACGTTTTAAGATAACAGTATGTAAAATTTCAAACTTGCATATCTCCGTTACTATAGAATATACTGAAGTGATTTTACACTCAATGGAATCAGGTCGACGCTCTCTATTGGTTCATCCGGAAAATTCAATCCATGCGTAATATTCATGCTTAGTTACCATGGAAAATCTCATAAGAATCATGTAAACAATCTATTTGTGCGTGATTGTAGTCGTCGTCGTGGAGATTTGAAATAACCCTTTTGATTGTTGAAGCAATGTAATACAAACTAAGGAATCACGTTTTAAGATAACATTATGTAAAATTTCAAACTTGCATATCTCCGTTACTATAGAAGATACTGAAGTGATTTTACACTCAATGGAATCAGGTCGACGCTCTCTATTGGCTCATCCGAATAAAATGAATCCATGTGTAATATTCATGCTTAGTTACCATGGAAACTCTCATAACAATCATGTAAACAATCTATTTGTGCGTGATTGTAGTCGTCGTCGTGGAGATTTGAAATAACCATTTTGACTGTTGAAACAATGTAATACAAACTAAGGCCTCACGCTTTACGATAACATTATATAACATTTCAAACTCGCATATATCCGTTACTATAGAAGATACTGAGGTGATTTTACACTCAATGGAATCAGGTCGAAACTCTCTATTGGCTCATCCGGAAAATTGAATCCATGTGGAATATTCATGCTTAGTTACCATGGAAACTCCCATAACAATCATGTAAACAATCTATTTGTGCGTGATTGTAGTCGTCGTCGTGGAGATTTGAAATAACCATTTTGACTGTTGAAACAATGTAATACAAACTAAGGCCTCACGCTTTACGATAACATTATATAACATTTCAAACTCGCATATATCCGTTACTATAGAAGATACTGAGGTGATTTTACACTCAATGCAATCAGGTCGACGCTCTCTATTGGCTCATCCTGAAAAATTGAATCCATGTGTAATATTCATGCTTAGTTACCTTGGAAACTCTCATAACAATCATGTAAACAATTTTTTGTGCGTGATTGTAGTCGTCGTCGTGGAGATTTGAAATAACCCTTTTGATTTTTGAAACAATGTAATACAAACTAAGGAATCACGTTTTAAGATAACATTATGTAAAATTTCAAACTTGCATATCTCCGTTACTATAGAAGATACTGAAGTGATTTTACACTCAATGGAATCAGGTCGACGCTCTCTATTGGCTCATCCGGAAAAATTGAATCCATGTGTAATATTCATGCTTAGTTACCATGGAAACTCTCATAACAATCATGTAAACAATCTATTTGTGCGTGATTGTAGTCGTCGTCGTGGAGATTTGAAATAACAATTTTGACTGTTGAAACAATGTAATACAAACTAAGGCCTCACGCTTTACGATAACATTATATAACATTTCAAACTCGCATATATCCGTTACTATAGAAGATACTGAGGTGATTTTACACTCAATGGAATCAGGTCGACGCTCTCTATTGGCTCATCCGGAAAAATTGATCCATGTGTAATATTCATGCCTAGTTACCATGGAAACTCTCATAACAATCATGTAAACAATTTTTTGTGCGTGATTGTAGTCGTCGTCGTGGAGATTTGAAATAACCATTTTGACTGTTGAAACAATATAATACAAACTAAGGCCTCACGCTCTACGATAACATTATATAACATTTCAAACTCGCATATATCCGTTACTATAGAAGATACTGAGGTGATTTTACACTCAATGGAATCAGGTCGAAACTCTCTATTAGCTCATCCGGAAAATTGAATCCATGTGTAATATTGATGTTTAGTTACCATGGAAACTCTCATAAAAATCATGTAAAAAAATCTATTTGTGCGCGATTGTAGTCGGCATCATAGAGATTTGAAATCACCATTTTCATTGTTTAAACAATGTAGTACAACCTAAGGCCTCACGTTTTAAAATAACATTATATAAAATTTCAAACTCGCATATCTCCGTTACTATAGGAGATACTGAAGTGACTTGATACTCAATGGAATCAGGTCAACGCTCTCTTTTGGCACATCCCGAAAAATTGAATCCATGTGTAATATTCATGCTTAGTTAGAATGGAAACTCTCATAACAATCAGGTAAACAATCTATTTGTGCGCCAATGTAGTAGTCGTCGTCGTGATTTGAAATAACCATTTTGATTGTTGAAACAATGTAATACAAACTAAAGAATCACGTTTTAAAATAACATTATATAAAATTTCACACTCGCTTATATCCGTTACTATAGAAGATACTGAAGTTTACTTTACACTCAATGGAATCAGGTCGACGCTCTCTATTGGCACATCCGGAAAAATTGAAATCATGTGTAATATTCATGCTTAGTTACCATGGAAAGTCTCATAACAATCAAGTAAGCAATCTATTTTTGCGTGATTGTAGTAGTCGTCGTGGAGATTTGAAATAAACATTTTGATGGTTGAAACAATGTAATACAACCTAAGGCCTCACGTTTTACGATAACATTATATAAAATTTCAAACTCGCACATCTCCGTTACTATAGAAGATACTGAAATGATTTTACACTCAATGGAATCAGGTCGACGCTCTCTATTAGCTCATCAGGAAAAATTGAATCCATGTGTAATATTCATGCTTAGTTACCATGGAAACTCTCATAACAATCATGTAAACAATCTATTTGTGCGTGATTGTAGTTGTCGCCTTGGATATTGGAAATAACCATTTTGACTGTTGAAACAATGTAATACAAACTAAGGCCTCACGATTTACGATAACATTATGTAACATTTCAAACTCGCATATATCCGTTACTATAGAAGATACTGAGGTGATTTTACACTCAATGGAATCAGGTCGACGCTCTCTATTGGCTCATCCGGAAAAATTGAATCCATGTGTAATATTCATGCTTAGTTACCATGGAAACTCTCATAACAATCATGTAAACAATTTTTTGTGCGTGATTGTAGTCGTCGTCGTGGAGATTTGAAATAACCATTTTGACTGTTGAAACAATGTAATACAAACTAAGGCCTCATGCTCTACGATAACATTATATAACATTTCAAACTCGCATATATCCGTTACTATAGAAGATACTGAGGTGATTTTACACTCAATGGAATCAGGTCGAAACTCTCTATTAGCTCATCAGGAAAATTGAATCCATGTGTAATATTCATGTTTAGTTACCATGGAAACTCTCATAAAAATCATGTAAAAAAATCTATTTGTGCGCGATTGTAGTCGGCATCATAGAGATTTGAAATCACCATTTTCATTGTTTAAACAATGTAGTACAACCTAAGGCCTCACGTTTTAAAATAACATTATATAAAATTTCAAACTCGCATATCTCCGTTACTATAGAAGATACTGAAGTGACTTGATACTCAATGGAATCAGGTCAAAGCTCTCTTTTGGCACATCCCGAAAAATTGAATCCATGTGTAATATTCATGCTTAGTTAGAATGGAAACTCTCATAACAATCAGGTAAACAATCTATTTGTGCGCCAATGTAGTAGTCGTCGTCGTGATTTGAAATAACCATTTTGATTGTTGAAACAATGTAATACAAACTAAAGAATCACGTTTTAAAATAACATTATATAAAATTTCACACTCGCTTATATCCGTTACTATAGAAGATACTGAAGTTTACTTTACACTCAATGGAATCAGGTCGACGCTCTCTATTGGCACATCCGGAAAAATTGAAATCATGTGTAATATTCATGCTTAGTTACCATGGAAAGTTTCATAACAATCAAGTAAGCAATCTATTTTTGCGTGATTGTAGTCATCGTCGTGGATATTTGAAATAAACATTTTGATGGTTGAAACAATGTAATACAACCTAAGGCCTCACGTTTTACGATAACATTATATAAAATTTCAAACTCGCACATCTCCGTTACTATAGAAGATACTGAAATGATTTTACACTCAATGGAATCAGGTCGACGCTCTCTATTAACTCATCAGGAAAAATTGAATCCATGTGTAATATTCATGCTTAGTTACCATGGAAACTCTCATAACAATCATGTAAACAATCTATTTGTGCGTGATTGTAGTTGTCACCTTGGATATTGGAAATAACCATTTTGACTGTTGAAACAATGTAATACAAACTAAGGCCTCACGATTTACGATAACATTATGTAACATTTCAAACTCGCATATATCCGTTACTATAGAAGATACAGAGGAGATTTTACACTCAATGGAACCAGGTCGAAACACTCTATTGGCTCATCCGGAAAATTGAATCCATGTGGAATATTCATGCTTAGTTACCATGGAAACTCTCATAACAATCATGTAAACAATCTATTTGTGCGTGATTGTAGTCGTCGTCGTGGAGATTTTAAATAACAATTTTGATTGTTGAAGCAATGTAATACAAACTAAGGAATCACGTTTTAAGATAACATTATGTAAAATTTCAAACTTGCACATCTCCGTTACTATAGAAGATACTGAAATGATTTTACACTCAATGGAATCAGGTCGACGCTCTCTATTGGCTCATCCGGAAAATTGAATCCATGTGTAATATTCATGCTTAGTTACCATGGAAATTCTCATAACAATCATGTAAACAATGTATTTGTGCGTGATTGTAGTCGTCGTCGTGGAGATTTGAAATAACCCTTTTGATTGTTTAAGCAATGTAATACAAACTAAGGAATCACGTTTTAAGATAACAGTATGTAAAATTTCAAACTTGCATATCTCCGTTACTATAGAATATACTGAAGTTATTTTACACTCAATGGAATCAGGTCGACGCTCTCTATTGGTTCATCCGAATAAAATGAATCCATGTGTAATATTCATGCTTAGCTACCATGGAAACTCTCATAACAATCTGTAAACAATCTATTTGTGCGTGATTGTAGTCGTCGTCGTGGAGATTTGAAATAACCATTTTGACTGTTGAAACAATGTAATACAAACTAAGGCCTCACGCTTTACGATAACATTATATAACATTTCAAACTCGCATATATCCGTTACTATAGAAGATACTGAGGTGATTTTACACTCAATGGAATCAGGTCGAAACTCTCTATTGGCTCATCCGGAAAATTGAATCCATGTGGAATATTCATGCTTAGTTACCATGGAAACTCTCATAACAATCATGTAAACAATCTATTTGTGCGTGATTGTAGTCGTCGTCGTGGAGATTTGAAATAACCATTTTGACTGTTGAAACAATGTAATACAAACTAAGGCCTCACGCTTTACGATAACATTATATAACATTTCAAACTCGCATATATCCGTTACTATAGAAGATACTGAGGTGATTTTACACTCAATGCAATCAGGTCGACGCTCTCTATTGGCTCATCCTGAAAAATTGAATCCATGTGTAATATTCATGCTTAGTTACCATGGAAACTCTCATAACAATCATGTAAACAATTTTTTGTGCGTGATTGTAGTCGTCGTCGTGGAGATTTGAAATAACCCTTTTGATTTTTGAAACAATGTAATACAAACTAAGGAATCACGTTTTAAGATAACATTATGTAAAATTTCAAACTTGCATATCTCCGTTACTATAGAAGATACTGAAGTGATTTTACACTCAATGGAATCAGGTCGACGCTCTCTATTGGCTCATCCGGAAAAATTGAATCCATGTGTAATATTCATGCTTAGTTACCATGGAAACTCTCATAACAATCATGTAAACAATCTATTTGTGCGTGATTGTAGTCGTCGTCGTGGAGATTTGAAATAACCATTTTGACTGTTGAAACAATGTAATACAAACTAAGGCCTCACGCTTTACGATAACATTATATAACATTTCAAACTCGCATATATCCGTTACTATAGAAGATAATGAGGTGATTTTACACTCAATGGAATCAGGTCGAAACTCTCTATTAGCTCATCCGGAAAATTGAATCCATGTGTAATATTCATGTTTAGTTACCATGGAAACTCTCATAAAAATCATGTAAAAAAATCTATTTGTGCGCGATTGTAGTCGGCATCATAGAGATTTGAAATCACCATTTTCATTGTTTAAACAATGTAGTACAACCTAAGGCCTCACGTTTTAAAATAACATTATATAAAATTTCAAACTCGCATATCTCCGTTACTATAGAAAATACTGAAGTGACTTGATACTCAATGGAATCAGGTCAACGCTCTCTTTTGGCACATCCCGAAAAATTGAATCCATGTGTAATATTCATGCTTAGTTAGAATGGAAACTCTCATAACAATCAGGTAAACAATCTATTTGTGCGCCAATGTAGTAGTCGTCGTCGTGATTTGAAATAACCATTTTGATTGTTGAAACAATGTAATACAAACTAAAGAATCACGTTTTAAAATAACATTATATAAAATTTCACACTCGCTTATATCCGTTACTATAGAAGATACTGAAGTTTACTTTACACTCAATGGAATCAGGTCGACGCTCTCTATTGGCACATCCGGAAAAATTGAAATCATGTGTAATATTCATGCTTAGTTACCATGGAAAGTCTCATAACAATCAAGTAAGCAATCTATTTTTGCGTGATTGTAGTCGTCGTCGTGGAGATTTGAAATAAACATTTTGATGGTTGAAACAATGTAATACAACCTAAGGCCTCACGTTTTACGATAACATTATATAAAATTTCAAACTCGCACATCTCCGTTACTATAGAAGATACTGAAATGATTTACACTCAATGGAATCAGGTCGACGCTCTCTATTAGCTCATCAGGAAAAATTGAATCCATGTGTAATATTCATGCTTAGTTACCATGGAAACTCTCATAACAATCATGTAAACAATCTATTTGAGTGTGATTGTAGTCGTCGTCGTGGAGATTTTAAATAACAATTTTGATTGTTGAAACAATGTAATACAAACTAAGGAATCACGTTTTACGATAACATTATGTAACATTTCAAACTCGCATATATCCGTTACTATAGAAGATACTGAGGAGATTTTACACTCAATGGAACCAGGTCGAAACACTCTATTGGCTCATCCGGAAAATTGAATCCATGTGGAATATTCATGCTTAGTTACCATGGAAACTCTCATAACAATCATGTAAACAATCTATTTGTGCGTGATTGTAGTCGTCGTCGTGGAGATTTTAAATAACAATTTTGATTGTTGAAACAATGTAATACAAACTAAGGCCTCACGCTTTACGATAACATTATATAACATTTCAAACTTGCATATCTCCGTTACTATAGAAGATACTGAAGTGATTTTACACTCAATGGAATAAGGTCGAATCTCTCTATTGGCTCATCCGGAAAATTGAATCCATGTGTAATATTCATGCTTAGTTACCATGGAAATTCTCATAACAATCATGTAAACAATGTATTTGTGCGTGATTGTGGTCGTCGTCGTGGAGATTTGAAATAACCCTTTTGATTGTTTAAGCAATGTAATACAAACTAAGGAATCACGTTTTAAGATAACAGTATGTAAAATTTCAAACTTGCATATCTCCGTTACTATAGAATATACTGAAGTGATTTTACACTCAATGGAATCAGGTCGACGCTCTCTATTGGTTCATCCGGAAAATTCAATCCATGTGTAATATTCATGCTTAGTTACCATGGAAAATCTCATAAGAATCATGTAAACAATCTATTTGTGCGTGATTGTAGTCGTCGTCGTGGAGATTTGAAATAACCCTTTTGATTGTTGAAGCAATGTAATACAAACTAAGAAATCACGTTTTAAGATAACATTATGTAAAATTTCAAACTTGCATATCTCCGTTACTATAGAAGATACTGAAGTGATTTTACACTCAATGGAATCAGGTCGACGCTCTCTATTGGCTCATCCGAATAAAATGAATCCATGTGTAATATTCATGCTTAGTTACCATGGAAACTCTCATAACATACATGTAAACAATCTATTTGTGCGTGATTGTAGTCGTCGTCGTGGAGATTTGAAATAACCATTTTGACTGTTGAAACAATGTAATACAAACTAAGGCCTCACGCTTTACGATAACATTATATAACATTTCAAACTCGCATATATCCGTTACTATAGAAGATACTGAGGTGATTTTACACTCAATGCAATCAGGTCGACGCTCTCTATTGGCTCATCCTGAAAAATTGAATCCATGTGTAATATTCATGCTTAGTTACCATGGAAACTCTCATAACAATCATGTAAACAATTTTTGGTGCGTGATTGTAGTCGTCGTCGTGGAGATTTGAAATAACCCTTTTGATTTTTGAAACAATGTAATACAAACTAAGGAATCACGTTTTAAGATAACATTATGTAAAATTTCAAACTTGCATATCTCCGTTACTATAGAAGATACTGAAGTGATTTTACACTCAATGGAATCAGGTCGACGCTCTCTATTGGCTCATCCGGAAAAATTGAATCCATGTGTAATATTCATGCTTAGTTACCATGGAAACTCTCATAACAATCATGTAAACAATCTATTTGTGCGTGATTGTAGTCGTCGTCGTGGAGATTTGAAATAACCATTTTGACTGTTGAAACAATGTAATACAAACTAAGGCCTCACGCTTTACGATAACATTATATAACATTTCAAACTCGCATATATCCGTTACTATAGAAGATACTGAGGTGATTTTACACTCAATGGAATCAGGTCGACGCTCTCTATTGGCTCATCCGGAAAAATTGAATCCATGTGTAATATTCATGCTTAGTTACCATGGAAACTCTCATAACAATCATGTAAACAATTTTTTGTGCGTGATTGTAGTCGTCGTCGTGGAGATTTGAAATAACCATTTTGACTGTTGAAACAATGTAATACAAACTAGGGCCTCACGCTCTACGATAACATTATATAACATTTCAAACTCGCATATATCCGTTACTATAGAAGATACTGAGGTGATTTTACACTCAATGGAATCAGGTCGAAACTCTCTATTGGCTCATCCGGAAAATTGAATCCATGTGTAATATTCATGTTTAGTTACCATGGAAACTCTCATAAAAATCATGTAAAAAAATCTATTTGTGCGCGATTGTAGTCGGCATCATAGAGATTTGAAATCACCATTTTCATTGTTTAAACAATGTAGTACAACCTAAGGCCTCACGTTTTAAAATAACATTATATAAAATTTCAAACTCGCATATCTCCGTTACTATAGAAGATACTGAAGTGACTTGATACTCAATGGAATCATGTCAACGCTCTCTTTTGGCACATCCCGAAAAAATTGAATCCATGTGTAATATTCATGCTTAGTTAGAATGGAAACTCTCATAACAATCAGGTAAACAATCTATTTGTGCGCCAATGTAGTAGTCGTCGTCGTGATTTGAAATAACCATTTTGATTGTTGAAACAATGTAATACAAACTAAAGAATCACGTTTTAAAATAACATTATATAAAATTTCACACTCGCTTATATCCGTTACTATAGAAGATACTGTAGTGATTTTACCCTCAATGGAATCAGGTCGAAACTCTCTAATGGCTCATCCGAAAAAATTGAATCCATGTGTAATATTCAAGCTTAGTTACCATGGAAACACTCATAACAATCATGTAAACAATCTATTTGTGCGTGATTGTAGTCGTCGTCGTGGAGATTTGAAATAACCATTTTGACTGTTGAAACAATGTAATACAAACTAAGGCCTCACGCTTTACGATAACATTATATAACATTTCAAACTCGCATATATCCGTTACTATAGAAGATACTGAGGTGATTTTACACTCAATGGAATCAGGTCGAAACTCTCTATTGGCTCATCCGGAAAATTGAATCCATGTGTAATATTCATGTTTAGTTACCATGGAAACTCTCATAAAAATCATGTAAAAAAATCTATTTGTGCGCGATTGTAGTCGGCATCATAGAGATTTGAAATCACCATTTTCATTGTTTAAACAATGCAGTACAACCTAAGGCCTCACGTTTTAAAATAACATTATATAAAATTTCAAACTCGCATATCTCCGTTACTATAGAAAATACTGAAGTGACTTGATACTCAATGGAATCAGGTCAACGCTCTCTTTTGGCACATCCCGAAAAATTGAATCCATGTGTAATATTCATGCTTAGTTAGAATGGAAACTCTCATAACAATCAGGTAAACAATCTATTTGTGCGCCAATGTAGTAGTCGTCGTCGTGATTTGAAATAACCATTTTGATTGTTGAAACAATGTAATACAAACTAAAGAATCACGTTTTAAAATAACATTATATAAAATTTCACACTCGCTTATATCCGTTACTATAGAAGATACTGAAGTTTACTTTACACTCAATGGAATCAGGTCGACGCTCTCTATTGGCACATCCGGAAAAATTGAAATCATGTGTAATATTCATGCTTAGTTACCATGGAAAGTCTCATAACAATCAAGTAAGCAATCTATTTTTGCGTGATTGTAGTCGTCGTCGTGGAGATTTGAAATAAACATTTTGATGGTTGAAACAATGTAATACAACCTAAGGCCTCACGTTTTACGATAACATTATATAAAATTTCAAACTCGCACATCTCCGTTACTATAGAAGATACTGAAATGATTTTACACTCAATGGAATCAGGTCGACGCTCTCTATTAGCTCATCAGGAAAAATTGAATCCATGTGTAATATTCATGCTTAGTTACCATGGAAACTCTCATAACAATCATGTAAACAATCTATTTGAGTGTGATTGTAGTCGTCGTCGTGGAGATTTTAAATAACAATTTTGATTGTTGAAACAATGTAATACAAACTAAGGAATCACGTTTTACGATAACATTATGTAACATTTCAAACTCGCATATATCCGTTACTATAGAAGATACTGAGGAGATTTTACACTCAATGGAACCAGGTCGAAACACTCTATTGGCTCATCCGGAAAATTGAATCCATGTGGAATATTCATGCTTAGTTACCATGGAAACTCTCATAACAATCATGTAAACAATCTATTTGTGCGTGATTGTAGTCGTCGTCGTGGAGATTTTAAATAACAATTTTGATTGTTGAAACAATGTAATACAAACTAAGGCCTCACGCTTTACGATAACATTATATAACATTTCAAACTTGCATATCTCCGTTACTATAGAAGATACTGAAGTGATTTTACACTCAATGGAATAAGGTCGACTCTCTCTATTGGCTCATCCGGAAAATTGAATCCATGTGTAATATTCATGCTTAGTTACCATGGAAATTCTCATAACAATCATGTAAACAATGTGTTTGTGCGTGATTGTGGTCGTCGTCGTGGAGATTTGAAATAACCCTTTTGATTGTTTAAGCAATGTAATACAAACTAAGGAATCACGTTTTAAGATAACAGTATGTAAAATTTCAAACTTGCATATCTCCGTTACTATAGAATATACTGAAGTGATTTTACACTCAATGGAATCAGGTCGACGCTCTCTATTGGTTCATCCGGAAAATTCAATCCATGTGTAATATTCATGCTTAGTTACCATGGAAAATCTCATAAGAATCATGTAAACAATCTATTTGTGCGTGATTGTAGTCGTCGTCGTGGAGATTTGAAATAACCCTTTTGATTGTTGAAGCAATGTAATACAAACTAAGAAATCACGTTTTAAGATAACATTATGTAAAATTTCAAACTTGCATATCTCCGTTACTATAGAAGATACTGAAGTGATTTTACACTCAATGGAATCAGGTCGACGCTCTCTATTGGCTCATCCGAATAAAATGAATCCATGTGTAATATTCATGCTTAGTTACCATGGAAACTCTCATAACAATCATGTAAACAATCTATTTGTGCGTGATTGTAGTCGTCGTCGTGGAGATTTGAAATAACCATTTTGACTGTTGAAACAATGTAATACAAACTAAGGCCTCACGCTTTACGATAACATTATATAACATTTCAAACTCGCATATATCCGTTACTATAGAAGATACTGAGGTGATTTTACACTCAATGCAATCAGGTCGACGCTCTCTATTGGCTCATCCTGAAAAATTGAATCCATGTGTAATATTCATGCTTAGTTACCATGGAAACTCTCATAACAATCATGTAAACAATTTTTGGTGCGTGATTGTAGTCGTCGTCGTGGAGATTTGAAATAACCCTTTTGATTTTTGAAACAATGTAATACAAACTAAGGAATCACGTTTTAAGATAACATTATGTAAAATTTCAAACTTGCATATCTCCGTTACTATAGAAGATACTGAAGTGATTTTACACTCAATGGAATCAGGTCGACGCTCTCTATTGGCTCATCCGGAAAAATTGAATCCATGTGTAATATTCATGCTTAGTTACCATTTAAACTCTCATAACAATCATGTAAACAATCTATTTGTGCGTGATTGTAGTCGTCGTCGTGGAGATTTGAAATAACCATTTTGACTGTTGAAACAATGTAATACAAACTAAGGCCTCACGCTTTACGATAACATTATATAACATTTCAAACTCGCATATATCCGTTACTATAGAAGATACTGAGGTGATTTTACACTCAATGGAATCAGGTCGACGCTCTCTATTGGCTCATCCGGAAAAATTGAATCCATGTGTAATATTCATGCTTAGTTACCATGGAAACTCTCATAACAATCATGTAAACAATTTTTTGTGCGTGATTGTAGTCGTCGTCGTGGAGATTTGAAATAACCATTTTGACTGTTGAAACAATGTAATACAAACTAGGGCCTCACGCTCTACGATAACATTATATAACATTTCAAACTCGCATATATCCGTTACTATAGAAGATACTGAGGTGATTTTACACTCAATGGAATCAGGTCGAAACTCTCTATTGGCTCATCCGGAAAATTGAATCCATGTGTAATATTCATGTTTAGTTACCATGGAAACTCTCATAAAAATCATGTAAAAAAATCTATTTGTGCGCGATTGTAGTCGGCATCATAGAGATTTGAAATCACCATTTTCATTGTTTAAACAATGTAGTACAACCTAAGGCCTCACGTTTTAAAATAACATTATATAAAATTTCAAACTCGCATATCTCCGTTACTATAGAAGATACTGAAGTGACTTGATACTCAATGGAATCATGTCAACGCTCTCTTTTGGCACATCCCGAAAAAATTGAATCCATGTGTAATATTCATGCTTAGTTAGAATGGAAACTCTCATAACAATCAGGTAAACAATCTATTTGTGCGCCAATGTAGTAGTCGTCGTCGTGATTTGAAATAACCATTTTGATTGTTGAAACAATGTAATACAAACTAAAGAATCACGTTTTAAAATAACATTATATAAAATTTCACACTCGCTTATATCCGTTACTATAGAAGATACTGTAGTGATTTTACCCTCAATGGAATCAGGTCGAAACTCTCTAATGGCTCATCCGAAAAAATTGAATCCATGTGTAATATTCATGCTTAGTTACCATGGAAACACTCATAACAATCATGTAAACAATCTATTTGTGCGTGATTGTAGTCGTCGTCGTGGAGATTTGAAATAACCATTTTGACTGTTGAAACAATGTAATACAAACTAAGGCCTCACGCTTTACGATAACATTATATAACATTTCAAACTCGCATATATCCGTTACTATAGAAGATACTGAGGTGATTTTACACTCAATGGAATCAGGTCGAAACTCTCTATTGGCTCATCCGGAAAATTGAATCCATGTGTAATATTCATGCTTAGTTACCATGGAAACTCTCATAACAATCATGTAAACAATCTATTTGAGTGTGATTGTAGTCGTCGTCGTGGAGATTTTAAATAACAATTTTGATTGTTGAAACAATGTAATACAAACTAAGGAATCACGTTTTACGATAACATTATGTAACATTTCAAACTCGCATATATCCGTTACTATAGAAGATACTGAGGAGATTTTACACTCAATGGAACCAGGTCGAAACACTCTATTGGCTCATCCGGAAAATTGAATCCATGTGTAATATTCATGCTTAGTTACCATGGAAACTCTCATAACAATCATGTAAACAATCTATTTGTGCGTGATTGTAGTCGTCGTCGTGGAGATTTTAAATAACAATTTTGATTGTTGAAACAATGTAATACAAACTAAGGCCTCACGCTTTACGATAACATTATATAACATTTCAAACTTGCATATCTCCGTTACTATAGAAGATACTGAAGTGATTTTACACTCAATGGAATAAGGTCGACTCTCTCTATTGGCTCATCCGGAAAATTGAATCCATGTGTAATATTCATGCTTAGTTACCATGGAAATTCTCATAACAATCATGTAAACAATGTATTTGTGCGTGATTGTGGTCGTCGTCGTGGAGATTTGAAATAACCCTTTTGATTGTTTAAGCAATGTAATACAAACTAAGGAATCACGTTTTAAGATAACAGTATGTAAAATTTCAAACTTGCATATCTCCGTTACTATAGAATATACTGAAGTGATTTTACACTCAATGGAATCAGGTCGACGCTCTCTATTGGTTCATCCGGAAAATTCAATCCATGTGTAATATTCATGCTTAGTTACCATGGAAAATCTCATAAGAATCATGTAAACAATCTATTTGTGCGTGATTGTAGTCGTCGTCGTGGAGATTTGAAATAACCCTTTTGATTGTTGAAGCAATGTAATACAAACTAAGAAATCACGTTTTAAGATAACATTATGTAAAATTTCAAACTTGCATATCTCCGTTACTATAGAAGATACTGAAGTGATTTTACACTCAATGGAATCAGGTCGACGCTCTCTATTGGCTCATCCGAATAAAATGAATCCATGTGTAATATTCATGCTTAGTTACCATGGAAACTCTCATAACAATCATGTAAACAATCTATTTGTGCGTGATTGTAGTCGTCGTCGTGGAGATTTGAAATAACCATTTTGACTGTTGAAACAATGTAATACAAACTAAGGCCTCACGCTTTACGATAACATTATATAACATTTCAAAATCGCATATATCCGTTACTATAGAAGATACTGAGGTGATTTTACACTCAATGCAATCAGGTCGACGCTCTCTATTGGCTCATCCTGAAAAATTGAATCCATGTGTAATATTCATGCTTAGTTACCATGGAAACTCTCATAACAATCATGTAAACAATTTTTGGTGCGTGATTGTAGTCGTCGTCGTGGAGATTTGAAATAACCCTTTTGATTTTTGAAACAATGTAATACAAACTAAGGAATCACGTTTTAAGATAACATTATGTAAAATTTCAAACTTGCATATCTCCGTTACTATAGAAGATACTGAAGTGATTTTACACTCAATGGAATCAGGTCGACGCTCTCTATTGGCTCATCCGGAAAAATTGAATCCATGTGTAATATTCATGCTTAGTTACCATGGAAACTCTCATAACAATCATGTAAACAATCTATTTGTGCGTGATTTTAGTCGTCGTCGTGGAGATTTGAAATAACCATTTTGACTGTTGAAACAATGTAATACAAACTAAGGCCTCACGCTTTACGATAACATTATATAACATTTCAAACTCGCATATATCCGTTACTATAGAAGATACTGAGGTGATTTTACACTCAATGGAATCAGGTCGACGCTCTCTATTGGCTCATCCGGAAAAATTGAATCCATGTGTAATATTCATGCTTAGTTACCATGGAAACTCTCATAACAATCATGTAAACAATTTTTTGTGCGTGATTGTAGTCGTCGTCGTGGAGATTTGAAATAACCATTTTGACTGTTGAAACAATGTAATACAAACTAGGGCCTCACGCTCTACGATAACATTATATAACATTTCAAACTCGCATATATCCGTTACTATAGAAGATACTGAGGTGATTTTACACTCAATGGAATCAGGTCGAAACTCTCTATTGGCTCATCCGGAAAATTGAATCCATGTGTAATATTCATGTTTAGTTACCATGGAAACTCTCATAAAAATCATGTAAAAAAATCTATTTGTGCGCGATTGTAGTCGGCATCATAGAGATTTGAAATCACCATTTTCATTGTTTAAACAATGTAGTACAACCTAAGGCCTCACGTTTTAAAATAACATTATATAAAATTTCAAACTCGCATATCTCCGTTACTATAGAAGATACTGAAGTGACTTGATACTCAATGGAATCATGTCAACGCTCTCTTTTGGCACATCCCGAAAAAATTGAATCCATGTGTAATATTCATGCTTAGTTAGAATGGAAACTCTCATAACAATCAGGTAAACAATCTATTTGTGCGCCAATGTAGTAGTCGTCGTCGTGATTTGAAATAACCATTTTGATTGTTGAAACAATGTAATACAAACTAAAGAATCACGTTTTAAAATAACATTATATAAAATTTCACACTCGCTTATATCCGTTACTATAGAAGATACTGTAGTGATTTTACCCTCAATGGAATCAGGTCGAAACTCTCTAATGGCTCATCCGAAAAAATTGAATCCATGTGTAATATTCATGCTTAGTTACCATGGAAACACTCATAACAATCATGTAAACAATCTATTTGTGCGTGATTGTAGTCGTCGTCGTGGAGATTTGAAATAACCATTTTGACTGTTGAAACAATGTAATACAAACTAAGGCCTCACGCTTTACGATAACATTATATAACATTTCAAACTCGCATATATCCGTTACTATAGAAGATACTGAGGTGATTTTACACTCAATGGAATCAGGTCGAAACTCTCTATTGGCTCATCCGGAAAATTGAATCCATGTGTAATATTCATGCTTAGTTACCATGGAAACTCTCATAACAATCATGTAAACAATCTATTTGAGTGTGATTGTAGTCGTCGTCGTGGAGATTTTAAATAACAATTTTGATTGTTGAAACAATGTAATACAAACTAAGGAATCACGTTTTACGATAACATTATGTAACATTTCAAACTCGCATATATCCGTTACTATAGAAGATACTGAGGAGATTTTACACTCAATGGAACCAGGTCGAAACACTCTATTGGCTCATCCGGAAAATTGAATCCATGTGTAATATTCATGCTTAGTTACCATGGAAACTCTCATAACAATCATGTAAACAATCTATTTGTGCGTGATTGTAGTCGTCGTCGTGGAGATTTTAAATAACAATTTTGATTGTTGAAACAATGTAATACAAACTAAGGCCTCACGCTTTACGATAACATTATATAACATTTCAAACTTGCATATCTCCGTTACTATAGAAGATACTGAAGTGATTTTACACTCAATGGAATAAGGTCGACTCTCTCTATTGGCTCATCCGGAAAATTGAATCCATGTGTAATATTCATGCTTAGTTACCATGGAAATTCTCATAACAATCATGTAAACAATGTATTTGTGCGTGATTGTGGTCGTCGTCGTGGAGATTTGAAATAACCCTTTTGATTGTTTAAGCAATGTAATACAAACTAAGGAATCACGTTTTAAGATAACAGTATGTAAAATTTCAAACTTGCATATCTCCGTTACTATAGAATATACTGAAGTGATTTTACACTCAATGGAATCAGGTCGACGCTCTCTATTGGTTCATCCGGAAAATTCAATCCATGTGTAATATTCATGCTTAGTTACCATGGAAAATCTCATAAGAATCATGTAAACAATCTATTTGTGCGTGATTGTAGTCGTCGTCGTGGAGATTTGAAATAACCCTTTTGATTGTTGAAGCAATGTAATACAAACTAAGAAATCACGTTTTAAGATAACATTATGTAAAATTTCAAACTTGCATATCTCCGTTACTATAGAAGATACTGAAGTGATTTTACACTCAATGGAATCAGGTCGACGCTCTCTATTGGCTCATCCGAATAAAATGAATCCATGTGTAATATTCATGCTTAGTTACCATGGAAACTCTCATAACAATCATGTAAACAATCTATTTGTGCGTGATTGTAGTCGTCGTCGTGGAGATTTGAAATAACCATTTTGACTGTTGAAACAATGTAATACAAACTAAGGCCTCACGCTTTACGATAACATTATATAACATTTCAAAATCGCATATATCCGTTACTATAGAAGATACTGAGGTGATTTTACACTCAATGCAATCAGGTCGACGCTCTCTATTGGCTCATCCTGAAAAATTGAATCCATGTGTAATATTCATGCTTAGTTACCATGGAAACTCTCATAACAATCATGTAAACAATTTTTGGTGCGTGATTGTAGTCGTCGTCGTGGAGATTTGAAATAACCCTTTTGATTTTTGAAACAATGTAATACAAACTAAGGAATCACGTTTTAAGATAACATTATGTAAAATTTCAAACTTGCATATCTCCGTTACTATAGAAGATACTGAAGTGATTTTACACTCAATGGAATCAGGTCGACGCTCTCTATTGGCTCATCCGGAAAAATTGAATCCATGTGTAATATTCATGCTTAGTTACCATGGAAACTCTCATAACAATCATGTAAACAATCTATTTGTGCGTGATTTTAGTCGTCGTCGTGGAGATTTGAAATAACCATTTTGACTGTTGAAACAATGTAATACAAACTAAGGCCTCACGCTTTACGATAACATTATATAACATTTCAAACTCGCATATATCCGTTACTATAGAAGATACTGAGGTGATTTTACACTCAATGGAATCAGGTCGACGCTCTCTATTGGCTCATCCGGAAAAATTGAATCCATGTGTAATATTCATGCTTAGTTACCATGGAAACTCTCATAACAATCATGTAAACAATTTTTTGTGCGTGATTGTAGTCGTCGTCGTGGAGATTTGAAATAACCATTTTGACTGTTGAAACAATGTAATACAAACTAGGGCCTCACGCTCTACGATAACATTATATAACATTTCAAACTCGCATATATCCGTTACTATAGAAGATACTGAGGTGATTTTACACTCAATGGAATCAGGTCGAAACTCTCTATTGGCTCATCCGGAAAATTGAATCCATGTGTAATATTCATGTTTAGTTACCATGGAAACTCTCATAAAAATCATGTAAAAAAATCTATTTGTGCGCGATTGTAGTCGGCATCATAGAGATTTGAAATCACCATTTTCATTGTTTAAACAATGTAGTACAACCTAAGGCCTCACGTTTTAAAATAACATTATATAAAATTTCAAACTCGCATATCTCCGTTACTATAGAAGATACTGAAGTGACTTGATACTCAATGGAATCATGTCAACGCTCTCTTTTGGCACATCCCGAAAAAATTGAATCCATGTGTAATATTCATGCTTAGTTAGAATGGAAACTCTCATAACAATCAGGTAAACAATCTATTTGTGCGCCAATGTAGTAGTCGTCGTCGTGATTTGAAATAACCATTTTGATTGTTGAAACAATGTAATACAAACTAAAGAATCACGTTTTAAAATAACATTATATAAAATTTCACACTCGCTTATATCCGTTACTATAGAAGATACTGTAGTGATTTTACCCTCAATGGAATCAGGTCGAAACTCTCTAATGGCTCATCCGAAAAAATTGAATCCATGTGTAATATTCATGCTTAGTTACCATGGAAACACTCATAACAATCATGTAAACAATCTATTTGTGCGTGATTGTAGTCGTCGTCGTGGAGATTTGAAATAACCATTTTGACTGTTGAAACAATGTAATACAAACTAAGGCCTCACGCTTTACGATAACATTATATAACATTTCAAACTCGCATATATCCGTTACTATAGAAGATACTGAGGTGATTTTACACTCAATGGAATCAGGTCGAAACTCTCTATTGGCTCATCCGGAAAATTGAATCCATGTGGAATATTCATGCTTAGTTACCATGGAAACTCCCATAACAATCATGTAAACAATCTATTTGTGCGTGATTGTAGTCGTCGTCGTGGAGATTTGAAATAACCATTTTGACTGTTGAAACAATGTAATACAAACTAAGGCCTCACGTTTAACGATAACATTATATAACATTTCAAACTCGCATATATCCGTTACTATAGAAGATACTGAGGTGATTTTACACTCAATGCAATCAGGTCGACGCTCTCTATTGGCTCATCCTGAAAAATTGAATCCATGTGTAATATTCATGCTTAGTTACCATGGAAACTCTCATAACAATCATGTAAACAATTTTTTGTGCGTGATTGTAGTCGTCGTCGTGGAGATTTGAAATAACCCTTTTGATTTTTGAAACAATGTAATACAAACTAAGGAATCACGTTTTAAGATAACATTATGTAAAATTTCAAACTTGCATATCTCCGTTACTATAGAAGATACTGAAGTGATTTTACACTCAATGGAATAAGGTCGACTCTCTCTATTGGCTCATCCGGAAAATTGAATCCATGTGTAATATTCATGCTTAGTTACCATGAAAATTCTCATAACAATCATGTAAACAATGTATTTGTGCGTGATTGTGGTCGTCGTCGTGGAGATTTGAAATAACCCTTTTGATTGTTTAAGCAATGTAATACAAACTAAGGAATCACGTTTTAAGATAACAGTATGTAAAATTTCAAACTTGCATATCTCCGTTACTATAGAATATACTGAAGTGATTTTACACTCAATGGAATCAGGTCGACGCCCTCTATTGGTTCATCCGGAAAATTCAATCCATGTGTAATATTCATGCTTAGTTACCATGGAAAATCTCATAAGAATCATGTAAACAATCTATTTGTGCGTGATTGTAGTCGTCGTCGTGGAGATTTGAAATAACCCTTTTGATTGTTGAAGCAATGTAATACAAACTAAGAAATCACGTTTTAAGATAACATTATGTAAAATTTCAAACTTGCATATCTCCGTTACTATAGAAGATACTGAAGTGATTTTACACTCAATGGAATCAGGTCGACGCTCTCTATTGGCTCATCCGAATAAAATGAATCCATGTGTAATATTCATGCTTAGTTACCATGGAAACTCTCATAACAATCATGTAAACAATCTATTTGTGCGTGATTGTAGTCGTCGTCGTGGAGATTTGAAATAACCATTTTGACTGTTGAAACAATGTAATACAAACTAAGGCCTCACGGTTTACGATAACATTATATAACATTTCAAACTCGCATATATCCGTTACTATAGAAGATACTGAGGTGATTTTACACTCAATGCAATCAGGTCGACGCTCTCTATTGGCTCATCCTGAAAAATTGAATCCATGTGTAATATTCATGCTTAGTTACCATGGAAACTCTCATAACAATCATGTAAACAATTTTTGGTGCGTGATTGTAGTCGTCGTCGTGGAGATTTGAAATAACCCTTTTGATTTTTGAAACAATGTAATACAAACTAAGGAATCACGTTTTAAGATAACATTATGTAAAATTTCAAACTTGCATATCTCCGTTACTATAGAAGATACTGAAGTGATTTTACACTCAATGGAATCAGGTCGACGCTCTCCATTGGCTCATCCGGAAAAATTGAATCCATGTGTAATATTCATGCTTAGTTACCATGGAAACTCTCATAACAATCATGTAAACAATCTATTTGTGCGTGATTGTAGTCGTCGTCGTGGAGATTTGAAATAACCATTTTGACTGTTGAAACAATGTAATACAAACTAAGGCCTCACGCTTTACGATAACATTATATAACATTTCAAACTCGCATATATCCGTTACTATAGAAGATACTGAGGTGATTTTACACTCAATGGAATCAGGTCGACGCTCTCTATTGGCTCATCCGGAAAAATTGAATCCATGTGTAATATTCATGCTTAGTTACCATGGAAACTCTCATAACAATCATGTAAACAATTTTTTGTGCGTGATTGTAGTCGTCGTCGTGGAGATTTGAAATAACCATTTTGACTGTTGAAACAATGTAATACAAACTAGGGCCTCACGCTCTACGATAACATTATATAACATTTCAAACTCGCATATATCCGTTACTATAGAAGATACTGAGGTGATTTTACACTCAATGGAATCAGGTCGAAACTCTCTATTGGCTCATCCGGAAAATTGAATCCATGTGTAATATTCATGTTTAGTTACCATGGAAACTCTCATAAAAATCATGTAAAAAAATCTATTTGTGCGCGATTGTAGTCGGCATCATAGAGATTTGAAATCACCATTTTCATTGTTTAAACAATGTAGTACAACCTAAGGCCTCACGTTTTAAAATAACATTATATAAAATTTCAAACTCGCATATCTCCGTTACTATAGAAGATACTGAAGTGACTTGATACTCAATGGAATCATGTCAACGCTCTCTTTTGGCACATCCCGAAAAAATTGAATCCATGTGTAATATTCATGCTTAGTTAGAATGGAAACTCTCATAACAATCAGGTAAACAATCTATTTGTGCGCCAATGTAGTAGTCGTCGTCGTGATTTGAAATAACCATTTTGATTGTTGAAACAATGTAATACAAACTAAAGAATCACGTTTTAAAATAACATTATATAAAATTTCACACTCGCTTATATCCGTTACTATAGAAGATACTGTAGTGATTTTACCCTCAATGGAATCAGGTCGAAACTCTCTAATGGCTCATCCGAAAAAATTGAATCCATGTGTAATATTCATGCTTAGTTACCATGGAAACACTCATAACAATCATGTAAACAATCTATTTGTGCGTGATTGTAGTCGTCGTCGTGGAGATTTGAAATAACCATTTTGACTGTTGAAACAATGTAATACAAACTAAGGCCTCACGCTTTACGATAACATTATATAACATTTCAAACTCGCATATATCCGTTACTATAGAAGATACTGAGGTGATTTTACACTCAATGGAATCAGGTCGAAACTCTCTATTGGCTCATCCGGAAAATTGAATCCATGTGGAATATTCATGCTTAGTTACCATGGAAACTCCCATAACAATCATGTAAACAATCTATTTGTGCGTGATTGTAGTCGTCGTCGTGGAGATTTGAAATAACCATTTTGACTGTTGAAACAATGTAATACAAACTAAGGCCTCACGTTTAACGATAACATTATATAACATTTCAAACTCGCATATATCCGTTACTATAGAAGATACTGAGGTGATTTTACACTCAATGCAATCAGGTCGACGCTCTCTATTGGCTCATCCTGAAAAATTGAATCCATGTGTAATATTCATGCTTAGTTACCATGGAAACTCTCATAACAATCATGTAAACAATTTTTTGTGCGTGATTGTAGTCGTCGTCGTGGAGATTTGAAATAACACTTTTGATTTTTGAAACAATGTAATACAAACTAAGGAATCACGTTTTAAGATAACATTATGTAAAATTTCAAACTTGCATATCTCCGTTACTATAGAAGATACTGAAGTGATTTTACACTCAATGGAATCAGGTCGACGCTCTCTATTGGCTCATCCGGAAAAATTGAATCCATGTGTAATATTCATGCTTAGTTACCATGGAAACTCTCATAACAATCATGTAAACAATCTATTTGTGCGTGATTGTAGTCGTCGTCGTGGAGATTTGAAATAACAATTTGGCTGTTGAAACAATGTAATACAAACTAAGGCCTCACGCTTTACGATAACATTATATAACATTTCAAACTCGCATATATCCGTTACTATAGAAGATACTGAGGTGATTTTACACTCAATGGAATCAGGTCGACGCTCTCTATTGGCTCATCCGGAAAAATTGAATCCATGTGTAATATTCATGCTTAGTTACCATGGAAACTCTCATAACAATCATGTAAACAATTTTTGTGCGTGATTGTAGTTGTCGTCGTGGAGATTTGAAATAACCATTTTGACTGTTGAAACAATGTAATACAAACTAAGGCCTCACGCTCTACGATAACATTATATAACATTTCAAACTCGCATATATCCGTTACTATAGAAGATACTGAAGTGACTTGATACTCAATGGAATCAGGTCAACGCTCTCTTTTGGCACATCCCGAAAAATTGAATCCATGTGTAATATTCATGGTTAGTTAGAATGGAAACTCTCATAACAATCAGGTAAACAATCTATTTGTGCGCCAATGTAGTAGTCGTCGTCGTGATTTGAAATAACCATTTTGATTGTTGAAACAATGTAATACAAACTAAAGAATCACGTTTTAAAATAACATTATATAAAATTTCACACTCGCTTATATCCGTTACTATAGAAGATACTGAAGTTTACTTTACACTCAATGGAATCAGGTCGACGCTCTCTATTGGCACATCCGGAAAAATTGAAATCATGTGTAATATTCATGCTTAGTTACCATGGAAAGTCTCATAACAATCAAGTAAGCAATCTATTTTTGCGTGATTGTAGTCGTCGTCGTGGAGATTTGAAATAAACATTTTGATGGTTGAAACAATGTAATACAACCTAAGGCCTCACGTTTTACGATAACATTATATAAAATTTCAAACTCGCACATCTCCGTTACTATAGAAGATACTGAAGTGATTTTACACTCAATGGAATCAGGTCGACGCTCTCTATTGGTTCATCCGGAAAATTGAATCCATGTGTAATATTCATGCTTAGTTACCATGGAAACTCTCATAACAATCATGTAAACAATCTATTTGTGCGTGATTGTAGTCGTCGTCGTGGAGATTTGAAATAACCATTTTGACTGTTTAAACAATGTAGTACAACCTAAGGCCTCACGTTTTAAAATAACATTATATAACATTTCAAACTCGCATATATCCGTTACTATAGAAAATACTGAGGTGATTTTACACTCAATGGAATCAGGTCGAAACTCTCTATTGGCTCATCCGGAATATTCAATCCATGTGGAATATTCATGCTTAGTTACCATGGAAACCCCATAACAATCATGTAAACAATCTATTTGTGAATGATTGTAGTCGTCGTCGTGGAGATTTTAAATAACAATTTTGATTGTTGAAACAATGTAATACAAACTAAGGAATCACGTTTTACGATAACATTATATAAAATTTCAAACTTGCATATCTCCGTTACTATAGAAGATACTGAAGTGATTTTACACTCAATGGAATCAGGTCGAAACTCTCTATTGGCTCATCCGGAAAAATTGAATCCATGTGTAATATTCATGCTTAGTTACCATGGAAACTCTCATAACAATCATGTAAACAATCTATTTGTGCGTGATTGTAGTCGTCGTCGTGGAGATTTGAAATAACCATTTTGACTGTTGAAACAATGTAATACAAACTAAGGCCTCACGCTTTACGATAACATTATATAACATTTCAAACTCGCATATATCCGTTACTATAGAAGATACTGAGGTGATTTTACACTCAATGGAATCAGGTCGACGCTCTCTATTGGCTCATCCGGAAAAATTGAATCCATGTGTAATATTCATGCTTAGTTACCATGGAAACTCTCATAACAATCATGTAAACAATTTTTTGTGCGTGATTGTAGTCGTCGTCGTGGAGATTTGAAATAACCATTTTGACTGTTGAAACAATGTAATACAAACTAAGGCCTCACGCTCTACGATAACATTATATAACATTTCAAACTCGCATATATCCGTTACTATAGAAGATACTGAGGTGATTTTACACTCAATGGAATCAGGTCGAAACTCTCTATTGGCTCATCCGGAAAATTGAATCCATGTGTAATATTCATGTTTAGTTACCATGGAAACTCTCATAAAAATCATGTAAAAAAATCTACGTATTTGTGCGCGATTGTAGTCGGCATCATAGAGATTTGAAATCACCATTTTCATTGTTTAAACAATGTAGTACAACCTAAGGCCTCACGTTTTAAAATAACATTATATAAAATTTCAAACTCGCATATCTCCGTTACTATAGAAGATACTGAAGTGACTTGATACTCAATGGAATCAGGTCAACGCTCTCTTTTGGCACATCCCGAAAAATTGAATCCATGTGTAATATTCATGCTTAGTTAGAATGGAAACTCTCATAACAATCAGGTAAACTATCTATTTGTGCGCCAATGTAGTAGTCGTCGTCGTGATTTGAAATAACCATTTTGATTGTTGAAACAATGTAATACAAACTAAAGAATCACGTTTTAAAATAACATTATATAAAATTTCACACTCGCTTATATCCGTTACTATAGAAGATACTGAAGTTTACTTTACACTCAATGGAATCAGGTCGACGCTCTCTATTGGCACATCCGGAAAAATTGAAATCATGTGTAATATTCATGCTTAGTTACCATGGAAAGTCTCATAACAATCAAGTAAGCAATCTATTTTTGCGTGATTGTAGTCGTCGTCGTGGAGATTTGAAATAAACATTTTGATGGTTGAAACAATGTAATACAACCTAAGGCCTCACGTTTTACGATAACATTATATAAAATTTCAAACTCGCACATCTCCGTTACTATAGAAGATACTGAAACGATTTTACACTCAATGGAATCAGGTCGACGCTCTCTATTAGCTCATCAGGAAAAATTGAATCCATGTGTAATATTCATGCTTAGTTACCATGGAAACTCTCATAACAATCATGTAAACAATTTTTTGTGCGTGATTGTAGTCGTCGTCGTGGAGATTTGAAATAACCCTTTTGATTTTTGAAACAATGTAATACAAACTAAGGAATCACGTTTTAAGATAACATTATGTAAAATTTCAAACTTGCATATCTCCGTTACTATAGAAGATACTGAAGTGATTTTACCCTCAATGGAATCAGGTCGAAACACTCTATTGGCTCATCCGAAAAAATTGAATCCATGTGTAATATTCATGCTTAGTTACCATGGAAACACTCATAACAATCATGTAAACAATCTATTTGTGCGTGATTGTAGTCGTCGTCTTGGAGATTTGAAATAACCCTTTTGATTGTTGAAGCAATGTAATACAAACTAAGGAATCACGTTTTAAGATAACATTATGTAAAATTTCAAACTTGCATATCTCCGTTACTATAGAAGATACTGAAGTGATTTTACACTCAATGGAATCAGGTCGACGCTCTCTATTGGTTCATCCGGAAAATTGAATCCATGTGTAATATTCATGCTTAGTTACCATGGAAACTCTCATAACAATCATGTAAACAATCTATTTGTGCGTGATTGTAGTCGTCGTCGAAGAGATTTGAAATAACCATTTTGACTGTTGAAACAATGTAATACAAACTAAGGCCTCACGCTTTACGATAACATTATATAACATTTCAAACTCGCATATATCCGTTACTATAGAAAATACTGAGGTGATTTTACACTCAATGGAATCAGGTCGAAACTCTCTATTGGCTCATCCGGAATATTGAATCCATGTGGAATATTCATGCTTAGTTACCATGGAAACCCCATAACAATCATGTAAACAATCTATTTGTGAATGATTGTAGTCGTCGTCGTGGAGATTTTAAATAACAATTTTGATTGTTGAAACAATGTAATACAAACTAAGGAATCACGTTTTACGATAACATTATATAAAATTTCAAACTTGCATATCTCCGTTACTATAGAAGATACTGAAGTGATTTTACACTCAATGGAATCAGGTCGAAACTCTCTATTGGCTCATCCGGAAAAATTGAATCCATGTGGAATATTCATGCTTAGTTACCATGGAAACTCCCATAACAATCATGTAAACAATCTGTTTGTGCGTGATTGTAGTCGTCGTCGTGGAGATTTGAAATAACCATTTTGACTGTTGAAACAATGTAATACAAACTAAGGCCTCACGCTTTACGATAACATTATATAACATTTCAAACTCGCATATATCCGTTACTATAGAAGATACTGAGGTGATTTTACACTCAATGGAATCAGGTCGACGCTCTCTATTGACTCATCCGGAAAAATTGAATCAATGTGTAATATTCATGCTTAGTTACCATTGAAACTCTCATAACAATCATGTAAACAATTTTTTGTGCGTGATTGTAGTCGTCGTCGTGGAGATTTGAAATAACCATTTTGACTGTTGAAACAATGTAATACAAACTAAGGCCTCACGCTTTACGATAACATTATATAACATTTCAAACTCGCATATATCCGTTACTATAGAAGATACTGAGGTGATTTTACACTCAATGGAATCAGGTCGACGCTCTCTATTGGCTCATCCGGAAAAATTGAATCAATGTGTAATATTCATGCTTAGTTACCATGGAAACTCTCATAACAATCATGTAAACAATCTATTTGTGCGCGATTGTAGTCGGCATCATAGAGATTTGAAATCACCATTTTCATTGTTTAAACAATGTAGTACAACCTAAGGCCTCACGTTTTAAAATAACATTATATAAAATTTCAAACTCGCATATCTCCGTTACTATAGAAGATACTGAAGTGACTTGATACTCAATGGAATCAGGTCAACGCTCTCTTTTGGCACATCCCGAAAAATTGAATCCATGTGTAATATTCATGCTTAGTTAGAATGGAAACTCTCATAACAATCAGGTAAACAATCTATTTGTGCGCCAATGTAGTAGTCGTCGTCGTGATTTGAAATAACCATTTTGATTGTTGAAACAATGTAATACAAACTAAAGAATCACGTTTTAAAATAACATTATATAAAATTTCACACTAGCTTTTATCCGTTACTATAGAAGATACTGAAGTTTACTTTACACTCAATGGAATCAGGTCGACGCTCTCTATTGGCACATCCGGAAAAATTGAAATCATGTGTAATATTCATGCTTAGTTACCATGGAAAGTCTCATAACAATCAAGTAAGCAATCTATTTTTGCGTGATTGTAGTCGTCGTCGTGGAGATTTGAAATAAACATTTTGATGGTTGAAACAAAGTAATACAACCTAAGGCCTCACGTTTTACGATAACATTATATAAAATTTCAAACTCGCACATCTCCGTTACTATAGAAGATACTGAAATGATTTTACACTCAATGGAATCAGGTCGACGCTCTCTATTAGCTCATCAGGAAAAATTGAATCCATGTGTAATATTCATGCTTAGTTACCATGGAAACTCTCATAACAATCATGTAAACAATTTTTTGTGCGTGATTGTAGTCGTCGTCGTGGAGATTTGAAATAACCATTTTGACTGTTGAAACAATGTAATACAAACTAAGGCCTCACGCTCTACGATAACATTACATAACATTTCAAACTCGCATATATCCGTTACTATAGAAGATACTGAGGTGATTTTACACTCAATGGAATCAGGTCGAAACTCTCTATTGGCTCATCCGGAAAAATGAATCCATGTGTAATATTCATGTTTAGTTAC
Source organism: Lepisma saccharinum (assembly GCF_977018435.1). Lineage (NCBI taxonomy): Eukaryota > Metazoa > Arthropoda > Insecta > Zygentoma > Lepismatidae > Lepisma > Lepisma saccharinum. The sequence goes on along the minus strand of NC_139235.1, from coordinate 57,106,537 downwards.
CATGGAAACTCTCATAAAAATCATGTAAAAAAATCTATTTGTGCGCGATTGTAGTCGGCACCATAGAGATTTGAAATCACCATTTTCATTGTTTAAACAATGTAGTACAACCTAAGGCCTCACGTTTTAAAATAACATTATATAAAATTTCAAACTCGCATATCTCCGTTACTATAGAAGATACTGAAGTGACTTGATACTCAATGGAATCAGGTCAACGCTCTCTTTTGGCACATCCCGAAAAATTGAATCCATGTGTAATATTCATGCTTAGTTAGAATGGAAACTCTCATAACAATCAGGTAAACATTCTATTTGTGCGCCAATGTAGTAGTCGTCGTCGTGATTTGAAATAACCATTTTGATTGTTGAAACAATGTAATACAAACTAAAGAATCACGTTTTAAAATAACATTATATAAAATTTCACACTCGCTTATATCCGTTACTATAGAAGATACTGAAGTTTACTTTACACTCAATGGAATCAGGTCGACGCTCTCTATTGGCACATCCGGAAAAATTGAAATCATGTGTAATATTCATGCTTAGTTACCATGGAAAGTCTCATAACAATCAAGTAAGCAATCTATTTTTGCGTGATTGTAGTCGTCGTCGTGTAGATTTGAAATAAACATTTTGATGGTTGAAACAATGTAATACAACCTAAGGCCTCACGTTTTACGATAACATTATATAAAATTTCAAACTCGCACATCTCCGTTACTATAGAAGATACTGAAATGATTTTACACTCAATGGAATCAGGTCGACGCTCTCTATTAGCTCATCAGGAAAAATTGAATCCATGTGTAATATTCATGCTTAGTTACCATGGAAACTCTCATAACAATCATGTAAACAATTTTTTGTGCGTGATTGTAGTCGTCGTTGTGGAGATTTGAAATAACCCTTTTGATTTTTGAAACAATGTAATACAAACTAAGGAATCACGTTTTAAGATAACATTATGTAAAATTTCAAACTTGCATATCTCCGTTACTATAGAAGATACTGAAGTGATTTTACCCTCAATGGAATCAGGTCGAAACACTCTATTGGCTCATCCGAAAAAAAATGAATCCATGTGTAATATTCATGCTTAGTTACCATGGAAACACTCATAACAATCATGTAAACAATCTATTTGTGCGTGATTGTAGTCGTCGTCTTGGAGATTTGAAATAACCCTTTTGATTGTTGAAGCAATGTAATACAAACTAAGGAATCACGTTTTAAGGTAACATTATGTAAAATTTCAAACTTGCATATCTCCGTTACTATAGAATATACTGAAGTGATTTTACACTCATAGGAATCAGGTCGACGCTCTCTATTGGTTCATCCGGAAAATTCAATCCATGTGTAATATTCATGCTTAGTTACCATGGAAAATCTCATAAGAATCATGTAAACAATCTATTTGTGCGTGATTGTAGTCGTCGTCGTGGAGATTTGAAATAACCCTTTTGATTGTTGAAGCAATGTAATACAAAAAAAGGAATCACGTTTTAAGATAACATTATGTAAAATTTCAAACTTGCATATCTCCGTTACAATAGAAGATACTGAAGTGATTTTACACTCAATGGAATCAGGTCGACGCTCTCTATTGGCTCATCCGAATAAAATGAATCCATGTGTAATATTCATGCTTAGTTACCATGGAAACTCTCATAACAATCATGTAAACAATCTATTTGTGCGTGATTGTAGTCGTCGTCGTGGAGATTTGAAATAACCATTTTGACTGTTGAAACAATGTAATACAAACTAAGGCCTCACGCTTTACGATAACATTATATAACATTTCAAACTCGCATATATCCGTTACTATAGAAGATACTGAGGTGATTTTACACTCAATGCAATCAGGTCGACGCTCTCTATTGGCTCATCCTGAAAAATTGAATCCATGTGTAATATTCATGCTTAGTTACCATGGAAACTCTCATAACAATCATGTAAACAATTTTTTGTGCGTGATTGTAGTCGTCGTCGTGGAGATTTGAAATAACCCTTTTGATTTTTGAAACAATGTAATACAAACTAAGGAATCACGTTTTAAGATAACATTATGTAAAATTTCAAACTTGCATATCTCCGTTACTATAGAAGATACTGAAGTGATTTTACACTCAATGGAATCAGGTCGACGCTCTCTATTGGCTCATCCGGAAAAATTAAATCCATGTGTAATATTCATGCTTAGTTACCATGGAAACTCTCATAACAATCATGTAAACAATCTATTTGTGCGTGATTGTAGTCGTCGTCGTGGAGATTTGAAATAACCATTTTGACTGTTGAAACAATGTAATACAAACTAAGGCCTCACGCTTTACGATAACATTATATAACATTTCAAACTCGCATATATCCGTTACTATAGAAGATACTGAGGTGATTTTACACTCAATGGAATCAGGTCGACGCTCTCTATTGACTCATCCGGAAAAATTGAATCCATGTGTAATATTCATGCTTAGTTACCATGGAAACTCTCATAACAATCATGTAAACAATTTTTTGTGCGTGATTATAGTCGTCGTCTTGGAGATTTGAAATAACCATTTTGACTGTTGAAACAATGTAATACAAACTAAGGCCTCACGCTCTACGATAACATTATATAACATTTCAAACTCGCATATATCCGTTACTATAGAAGATACTGAGGTGATTTTACACTCAATGGAATCAGGTCGAAACTCTCTATTAGCTCATCCGGAAAATTGAATCCATGTGTAATATTCATTTTTAGTTACCATGGAAACTCTCATAAAAATCATGTAAAAAAATCTATTTGTGCGCGATTGTAGTCGGCATCATAGAGATTTGAAATCACCATTTTCATTGTTTAAACAATGTAGTACAACCTAAGGCCTCACGTTTTAAAATAACATTATATAAAATTTCAAACTCGCATATCTCCGTTACTATAGAAGATACTGAAGTGACTTGATACTCAATGGAATCAGGTCAACGCTCTCTTTTGGCACATCCCGAAAAATTGAATCCATGTGTAATATTCATGCTTAGTTAGAATGGAAACTCTCATAACAATCAGGTAAACAATCTATTTGTGCGCCAATGTAGTAGTCGTCGTCGTGATTTGAAATAACCATTTTGATTGTTGAAACAATGTAATACAAACTAAAGAATCACGTTTTAAAATAACATTATATAAAATTTCACACTCGCTTATATCCGTTACTATAGAAGATACTGAAGTTTACTTTACACTCAATGGAATCAGGTCGACGCTCTCTATTGGCACATACGGAAAAATTGAAATCATGTGTAATATTCATGCTTAGTTACCATGGAAAGGCTCATAACAATCAAGTAAGCAATCTATTTTTGCGTGATTGTAGTCGTCGTCGTGGAGATTTGAAATAAACATTTTGATGGTTGAAACAATGTAATACAACCTAAGGCCTCACGTTTTACGATAACATTATATAAAATTTCAAACTCGCACATCTCCGTTACTATAGAAGATACTGAAATGATTTTACACTCAATGGAATCAGGTCGACGCTCTCTATTAGCTCATCAGCAAAAATTGAATCCATGTGTAATATTCATGCTTAGTTACCATGGAAACTCTCATAACAATCATGTAAACAATCTATTTGTGCGTGATTTAGTTGTCGCCTTGGAGATTGGAAATAACCATTTTGACTGTTGAAACAATGTAATACAAACTAAGGCCTCACGATTTACGATAACATTATGTAACATTTCAAACTCGCATATATCCGTTACTATAGAAGATACTGAAGTGATTTTACACTCAATGGAACCAGGTCGAAACACTCTATTGGCTCATCCGGAAAATTGAATCCATGTGGAATATTCATGCTTAGTTACCATGGAAACTCTCATAACAATCATGTAAACAATCTATTTGTGTGTGATTGAAGTCGTCGTCGTGGAGATTTTAAATAACAATTTTGATTGTTGAAACAATGTAATACAAACTAAGGAATCACGTTTTACGATAACATTATATAAAATTTCAAACTTGCATATCTCCGTTACTATAGAAGATACTGAAGTGATTTTACACTCAATGGAATCAGGTCGACGCTCTCTATTGGCTCATCCGGAAAAATTGAATCCATGTGTAATATTGATGCTTAGTTACCATGGAAACACTCATAACAATCATGTAAACAACCTATTTGTGCGTGATTGTAGTCGTCGTCTTGGAGATTTGAAATAACCCTTTTGATTGTTGAAGCAATGTAATACAAACTAAGGAATCACGTTTTAAGATAACATTATGTAAAATTTCAAACTTGCATATCTCCGTTACTATAGAAGATACTGAAGTGATTTTACACTCAATGGAATCAGGTCGACGCTCTCTATTGGCTCATCCGGAAAAATTGAATCCATGTGTAATATTCATGCTTAGTTACCATGGAAACTCTCATAACAATCATGTAAACAATCTATTTGTGCGTGATTGTAGTCGTCGTCGTGGAGATTTGAAATAACCATTTTGACTGTTGAAACAATGTAATACAAACTAAGGACTCACGCTTTACGATAACATTATATAACATTTCAAACTCGCATATATCCGTTACTATAGAAGATACTGAGGTGATTTTACACTCAATGGAATCAGGTCAACGCTCTCTTTTGGCTCATCCGGAAAAATTGAATCCATGTGTAATATTCATGCTTAGTTACCATGGAAACTCTCATAACAATCATGTAAACAATTTTTTGTGCGTGATTGTAGTCGTCGTCGTGGAGATTTGAAATAACCATTTTGACTGTTGAAACAATGTAATACAAACTAAGGCCTCACGCTCTACGATAACATTATATAACATTTCAAACTCGCATATATCCGTTACTATAGAAGATACTGAGGTGATTTTACACTCAATGGAATCAGGTCGAAACTCTCTATTGGCTCATCCGGAAAATTGAATCCATGTGTAATTTTCATGTTTAGTTACCATGGAAACTCTCATAAAAATCATGTAAAAAAATCTATTTGTGCGCGATTGTAGTCGGCATCATAGAGATTTGAAATCACCATTTTCATTGTTTAAACAATGTAGTACAACCTAAGGCCTCACGTTTTAAAATAACATTATATAAAATTTCAAACTCGCATATCTCCGTTACTATAGAAGATACTGAAGTGACTTGATACTCAATGGAATCAGGTCAACGCTCTCTTTTGGCACATCCCGAAAAATTGAATCCATGTGTAATATTCATGCTTAGTTAGAATGGAAACTCTCATAACAATCAGGTAAACAATCTATTTGTGCGCCAATGTAGTAGTCGTCGTCGTGATTTGAAATAACCATTTTGATTGTTGAAACAATGTAATACAAACTAAAGAATCACGTTTTACGATAACATTATATAAAATTTCAAACTCGCACATCTCCGTTACTATAGAAGATACTGAAATGATTTTACACTCAATGGAATCAGGTCGACGCTCTCTATTAGCTCATCAGGAAAAATTGAATCCATGTGTAATATTCATGCTTAGTTACCATGGAAAGTCTCATAACAATCAAGTAAGCAATCTATTTTTGCGTGATTGTAGTCGTCGTCGTGGAGATTTGAAATAAACATTTTGATTTTTGAAACAATGTAATACAAACTAAGGAATCACGTTTTAAGATAACATTATGTAAAATTTCAAACTTGCATATCTCCGTTACTATAGAAGATACTGAAGTGATTTTACCCTCAATGGAATCAGGTCGAAACACTCTATTGGCTCATCCGAAAAAATTGAATCCATGTGTAATATTCATGCTTAGTTACCATGGAAACTCTCATAACAATCATGTAAACAATCTATTTGTGCGTGATTGTAGTCGTCGTCTTGGAGATTTGAAATAACCCTTTTGATTGTTGAAGCAATGTAATACAAACTAAGGAATCACGTTTTAAGATAACATTATGTAAAATTTCAAACTTGCATATCTCCGTTACTATAGAAGATACTGAAGTGATTTTACACTCAATGGAATCAGGTCGACGCTCTCTATTGGTTCATCCGGAAAATTGAATCCATGTGTAATATTCATGCTTAGTTACCATGGAAACTCTCATAACAATCATGTAAACAATCTATTTGTGCGTGATTGTAGTCGTCGTCGTGGAGATTTGAAATAACCATTTTGACTGTTGAAACAATGTAATACAAACTAAGGCCTCACGCTTTACGATAACATTATATAACATTTCAAACTCGCATATATCCGTTACTATTGAAAATACTGAGGTGATTTTACACTCAATGGAATCAGGTCGACGCTCTCTATTGGTTCATCCGGAAAATTCAATCCATGTGTAATATTCATGCTTAGTTACCATGGAAAATCTCATAAGAATCATGTAAACAATCTATTTGTGCGTGATTGTAGTCGTCGTCGTGGAGATTTGAAATAACCCTTTTGATTGTTGAAGCAATGTAATACAAACTAAGGAATCACGTTTTAAGATAACATTATGTAAAATTTCAAACTTGCATATCTCCGTTACTATAGAAGATACTGAAGTGATTTTACACTCAATGGAATCAGGTCGACGCTCTCTATTGGCTCATCCGAATAAAATGAATCCATGTGTAATATTCATGCTTAGTTACCATGGAAACTCTCATAACAATCATGTAAACAATCTATTTGTGCGTGATTGTAGTCGTCGTCGTGGAGATTTGAAATAACCATTTTGACTGTTGAAACAATGTAATACAAACTAAGGCCTCACGCTTTACGATAACATTATATAACATTTCAAACTCGCATATATCCGTTACTATAGAAGATACTGAGGTGATTTTACACTCAATGGAATCAGGTCGAAACTCTCTATTGGCTCATCCGGAAAATTGGATCAATGTGTAATATTCATGCTTAGTTACCATGGAAACTCTCATAACAATCATGTAAACAATTTTTTGTGCGTGATTGTAGTCGTCGTCGTGGAGATTTGAAATAACCATTTTGACTGTTGAAACAATGTAATACAAACTAAGGCCTCACGCTTTACGATAACATTATATAACATTTCAAACTCGCATATATCCGTTACTATAGAAGATACTGAGGTGATTTTACACTCAATGGAATCAGGTCAACGCTCTCTTTTGGCTCATCCGGAAAAATTGAATCCATGTGTAATATTCATGCTTAGTTACCATGGAAACTCTCATAACAATCATGTAAACAATTTTTTGTGCGTGATTGTAGTCGTCGTCGTGGAGATTTGAAATAACCATTTTGACTGTTGAAACAATGTAATACAAACTAAGGCCTCACGCTCTACGATAACATTATATAACATTTCAAACTCGCATATATCCGTTACTATAGAAGATACTGAGGTGATTTTACACTCAATGGAATCAGGTCGAAACTCTCTATTGGCTCATCCGGAAAATTGAATCCATGTGTAATTTTCATGTTTAGTTACCATGGAAACTCTCATAAAAATCATGTAAAAAAATCTATTTGTGCGCGATTGTAGTCGGCATCATAGAGATTTGAAATCACCATTTTCATTGTTTAAACAATGTAGTACAACCTAAGGCCTCACGTTTTAAAATAACATTATATAAAATTTCAAACTCGCATATCTCCGTTACTATAGAAGATACTGAAGTGACTTGATACTCAATGGAATCAGGTCAACGCTCTCTTTTGGCACATCCCGAAAAATTGAATCCATGTGTAATATTCATGCTTAGTTAGAATGGAAACTCTCATAACAATCAGGTAAACAATCTATTTGTGCGCCAATGTAGTAGTCGTCGTCGTGATTTGAAATAACCATTTTGATTGTTGAAACAATGTAATACAAACTAAAGAATCACGTTTTACGATAACATTATATAAAATTTCAAACTCGCACATCTCCGTTACTATAGAAGATACTGAAATGATTTTACACTCAATGGAATCAGGTCGACGCTCTCTATTAGCTCATCAGGAAAAATTGAATCCATGTGTAATATTCATGCTTAGTTACCATGGAAAGTCTCATAACAATCAAGTAAGCAATCTATTTTTGCGTGATTGTAGTCGTCGTCGTGGAGATTTGAAATAAACATTTTGATTTTTGAAACAATGTAATACAAACTAAGGAATCACGTTTTAAGATAACATTATGTAAAATTTCAAACTTGCATATCTCCGTTACTATAGAAGATACTGAAGTGATTTTACCCTCAATGGAATCAGGTCGAAACACTCTATTGGCTCATCCGAAAAAATTGAATCCATGTGTAATATTCATGCTTAGTTACCATGGAAACTCTCATAACAATCATGTAAACAATCTATTTGTGCGTGATTGTAGTCGTCGTCTTGGAGATTTGAAATAACCCTTTTGATTGTTGAAGCAATGTAATACAAACTAAGGAATCACGTTTTAAGATAACATTATGTAAAATTTCAAACTTGCATATCTCCGTTACTATAGAAGATACTGAAGTGATTTTACACTCAATGGAATCAGGTCGACGCTCTCTATTGGTTCATCCGGAAAATTGAATCCATGTGTAATATTCATGCTTAGTTACCATGGAAACTCTCATAACAATCATGTAAACAATCTATTTGTGCGTGATTGTAGTCGTCGTCGTGGAGATTTGAAATAACCATTTTGACTGTTGAAACAATGTAATACAAACTAAGGCCTCACGCTTTACGATAACATTATATAACATTTCAAACTCGCATATATCCGTTACTATTGAAAATACTGAGGTGATTTTACACTCAATGGAATCAGGTCGACGCTCTCTATTGGTTCATCCGGAAAATTCAATCCATGTGTAATATTCATGCTTAGTTACCATGGAAAATCTCATAAGAATCATGTAAACAATCTATTTGTGCGTGATTGTAGTCGTCGTCGTGGAGATTTGAAATAACCCTTTTGATTGTTGAAGCAATGTAATACAAACTAAGGAATCACGTTTTAAGATAACATTATGTAAAATTTCAAACTTGCATATCTCCGTTACTATAGAAGATACTGAAGTGATTTTACACTCAATGGAATCAGGTCGACGCTCTCTATTGGCTCATCCGAATAAAATGAATCCATGTGTAATATTCATGCTTAGTTACCATGGAAACTCTCATAACAATCATGTAAACAATCTATTTGTGCGTGATTGTAGTCGTCGTCGTGGAGATTTGAAATAACCATTTTGACTGTTGAAACAATGTAATACAAACTAAGGCCTCACGCTTTACGATAACATTATATAACATTTCAAACTCGCATATATCCGTTACTATAGAAGATACTGAGGTGATTTTACACTCAATGGAATCAGGTCGAAACTCTCTATTGGCTCATCCGGAAAATTGGATCAATGTGTAATATTCATGCTTAGTTACCATGGAAACTCTCATAACAATCATGTAAACAATTTTTTGTGCGTGATTGTAGTCGTCGTCGTGGAGATTTGAAATAACCATTTTGACTGTTGAAACAATGTAATACAAACTAAGGCCTCACGCTTTACGATAACATTATATAACATTTCAAACTCGCATATATCCGTTACTATAGAAGATACTGAGGTGATTTTACACTCAATGGAATCAGGTCGAATCTCTCTATTGGCTCATCCGGAAAATTGAATCCATGTGTAATATTCATGTTTAGTTACCATGGAAACTCTCATAAAATTCATGTAAAAAATCTATTTGTGCGCGATTGTAGTCGGCATCATAGAGATTTGAAATCACCATTTTCATTGTTTAAACAATGTAGTACAACCTAAGGCCTCACGTTTTAAAATAACATTATATAAAATTTCAAACTCGCATATCTCCGTTACTATAGAAGATACTGAAGTGACTTGATACTCAATGGAATCAGGTCAACGCTCTCTTTTGGCACATCCCGAAAAATTGAATCCATGTGTAATATTCATGCTTAGTTAGAATGGAAACTCTCATAACAATCAGGTAAACAATCTATTTGTGCGCCAATGTAGTAGTCGTCGTCGTGATTTGAAATAACCATTTTGATTGTTGAAACAATGTAATACAAACTAAAGAATCACGTTTTAAAATAACATTATATAAAATTTCACACTCGCTTATATCCGTTACTATAGAAGATACTGAAGTTTACTTTACACTCAATGGAATCTGGTCGACGCTCTCTATTGGCACATCCGGAAAAATTGAAATCATGTGTAATATTCATGCTTAGTTACCATGGAAAGTCTCATAACAATCAAGTAAGCAATCTATTTTTGCGTGATTGTAGTCGTCGTCGTGGAGATTTGAAATAAACATTTTGATGGTTGAAACAAAGTAATACAACCTAAGGCCTCACGTTTTACGATAACATTATATAAAATTTCAAACTTGCACATCTCCGTTACTATAGAAGATACTGAGGTGATTTTACACTCAATGGAATCAGGTCGAAACTCTCTATTGGCTCATCCGGAAAAATTGAATCCATGTGTAATATTCATGCTTAGTTACCATGGAAACTCTCATAACAATCATGTAAACAATCTATTTGTGCGTGATTGTAGTCGTCGTCGTGGAGATTTGAAATAACCATTTTGACTGTTGAAACAATGTAATACAAACTAAGGCCTCACGCTTTACGATAACATTATATAACATTTCAAACTCGCATATATCCGTTACTATAGAAGATACTGAGGTGATTTTACACTCAATGGAATCAGGTCGACGCTCTCTATTGGCTCATCCGGAAAAATTGGATCAATGTGTAATATTCATGCTTAGTTACCATGGAAACTCTCATAACAATCATGTAAACAATTTTTTGTGCGTGATTGTAGTCGTCGTCGTGGAGATTTGAAATAACCATTTTGACTGTTGAAACAATGTAATACAAACTAAGGCCTCACGCTTTACGATAACATTATATAACATTTCAAACTCGCATATATCCGTTACTATAGAAGATACTGAGGTGATTTTACACTCAATGGAATCAGGTCGAAACTCTCTATTGGCTCATCCGGAAAATTGAATCCATGTGTAATATTCATGTTTAGTTACCATGGAAACTCTCATAAAATTCATGTAAAAAAATCTATTTGTGCGCGATTGTAGTCGGCATCATAGAGATTTGAAATCACCATTTTCATTGTTTAAACAATGTAGTACAACCTAAGGCCTCACGTTTTAAAATAACATTATATAAAATTTCAAACTCGCATATCTCCGTTACTATAGAAGATACTGAAGTGACTTGATACTCAATGGAATCAGGTCAACGCTCTCTTTTGGCACATCCGGAAAAATTGAAATCATGTGTAATATTCATGCTTAGTTACCATGGAAAGTCTCATAACAATCAAGTAAGCAATCTATTTTTGCGTGATTGTAGTCGTCGTCGTGGAGATTTGAAATAAACATTTTGATGGTTGAAACAAAGTAATACAACCTAAGGCCTCACGTTTTACGATAACATTATATAAAATTTCACACTCGCACATCTCCGTTACTATAGAAGATACTGAAATGATTTTACACTCAATGGAATCAGGTCGACGCTCTCTAATAGCTCATCAGGAAAAATTGAATCCATGTGTAATATTCATGCTTAGTTACCATGGAAACTCTCATAACAATCATGTAAACAATTTTTTGTGCGTGATTGTAGTCGTCGTCGTGGAGATTTGAAATAACCCTTTTGATTTTTGAAACAATGTAATACAAACTAAGGAATCACGTTTTAAGATAACATTATGTAAAATTACAAACTTGCATATCTCCGTTACTATAGAAGATACTGAAGTGATTTTACCCTCAATGGAATCAGGTCGAAACACTCTATTGGCTCATCCGAAAAAATTGAATCCATGTGTAATATTCATGCTTAGTTACCATGGAAACACTCATAACAATCATGTAAACAATCTATTTGTGCGTGATTGTAGTCGTCGTCTTGGAGATTTGAAATAACCCTTTTGATTGTTGAAGCAATGTAATACAAACTAAGGAATCACGTTTTAAGATAACATTATGTAAAATTTCAAACTTGCATATCTCCGTTACTATAGAATATACTGAAGTGATTTTACACTCATAGGAATCAGGTCGACGCTCTCTATTGGTTCATCCGGAAAATTCAATCCATGTGTAATATTCATGCTTAGTTACCATGGAAAATCTCATAAGAATCATGTAAACAATCTATTTGTGCGTGATTGTAGTCGTCGTCGTGGAGATTTGAAATAACCCTTTTGATTGTTGAAGCAATGTAATACAAACTAAGGAATCACGTTTTAAGATAACATTATGTAAAATTTCAAACTTGCATATCTCCGTTACTATAGAAGATACTGAAGTGATTTTACACTCAATGGAATCAGGTCGACGCTCTCTATTGGCTCATCCGAATAAAATGAATCCATGTGTAATATTCATGCTTAGTTACCATGGAAACTCTCATAACAATCATGTAAACAATCTATTTGTGCGTGATTGTAGTCGTCGTCGTGGAGATTTGAAATAACCATTTTGACTGTTGAAACAATGTAATACAAACTAAGGCCTCACGCTTTACGATAACATTATATAACATTTCAAACTCGCATATATCCGTTACTATAGAAGATACTGAGGTGATTTTACACTCAATGGAATCAGGTCGAAACTCTCTATTGGCTCATCCGGAAAATTGAATCCATGTGGAATATTCATGCTTAGTTACCATGGAAACTCCCATAACAATCATGTAAACAATCTATTTGTGCGTGATTGTAGTCGTCGTCGTGGAGATTTGAAATAACCATTTTGACTGTTGAAACAATGTAATACAAACTAAGGCCTCACGCTTTACGATAACATTATATAACATTTCAAACTCGCATATATCCGTTACTATAGAAGATACTGAGGTGATTTTACACTCAATGGAATCAGGTCGAAACTCTCTATTGGCTCATCCGGAAAATTGAATCCATGTGGAATATTCATGCTTAGTTACCATGGAAACTCCCATAACAATCATGTAAACAATCTATTTGTGCGTGATTGTAGTCGTCGTCGTGGAGATTTGAAATAACCATTTTGACTGTTGAAACAATGTAATACAAACTAAGGCCTCACGCTTTACGATAACATTATATAACATTTCAAACTCGCATATATCCGTTACTATAGAAGATACTGAGGTGATTTTACACTCAATGGAATCAGGTCGAAACTCTCTATTGGCTCATCCGGAAAATTGAATCCATGTGTAATATTCATGTTTAGTTACCATGGAAATTCTCATAAAATTCACGTAAAAAAATCTATTTGTGCGCGATTGTAGTCGGCATCATAGAGATTTGAAATCACCATTTTCATTGTTTAAACAATGTAGTACAACGTAAGGCCTCACGTTTTAAAATAACATTATATAAAATTTCAAACTCGCATATCTCCGTTACTATAGAAGATACTGAAGTGACTTGATACTCAATGGAATCAGGTCAACGCTCTCTTTTGGCACATCCCGAAAAATTGAATCCATGTGTAATATTCATGCTTAGTTAGAATGGAAACTCTCATAACAATCAGGTAAACAATCTATTTGTGCGCCAATGTAGTAGTCGTCGTCGTGATTTGAAATAACCATTTTGATTGTTGAAACAATGTAATACAAACTAAAGAATCACGTTTTAAAATAACATTATATAAAATTTCACACTCGCTTATATCCGTTACTATAGAAGATACTGAAGTTTACTTTACACTCAATGGAATCTGGTCGACGCTCTCTATTGGCACATCCGGAAAAATTGAAATCATGTGTAATATTCATGCTTAGTTACCATGGAAAGTCTCATAACAATCAAGTAAGCAATCTATTTTTGCGTGATTGTAGTCGTCGTCGTGGAGATTTGAAATAAACATTTTGATGGTTGAAACAAAGTAATACAACCTAAGGCCTCACGTTTTACGATAACATTATATAAAATTTCAAACTTGCACATCTCCGTTACTATAGAAGATACTGAGGTGATTTTACACTCAATGGAATCAGGTCGAAACTCTCTATTGGCTCATCCGGAATATTGAATCCATGTGGAATATTCAAGCTTAGTTACCATGGAAACCCCATAACAATCATGTAAACAATCTATTTGTGAATGATTGTAGTCGTCGTCGTGGAGATTTTAAATAACAATTTTGATTGTTGAAACAATGTAATACAAACTAAGGAATCACGTTTTACGATAACATTATATAAAATTTCAAACTTGCATATCTCCGTTACTATAGAAGATACTGAAGTGATTTTACACTCAATGGAATCAGGTCGAAACTCTCTATTGGCTCATCCGGAAAAATTGAATCCATGTGTAATATTCATGCTTAGTTACCATGGAAACTATCATAACAATCATGTAAACAATCTATTTGTGCGTGATTGTAGTCGTCGTCGTGGAGATTTGAAATAACCATTTTGACTGTTGAAACAATGTAATACAAACTAAGGCCTCACGCTTTACGATAACATTATATAACATTTCAAACTCGCATATATCCGTTACTATAGAAGATACTGAGGTGATTTTACACTCAATGGAATCAGGTCGACGCTCTCTATTGGCTCATCCGGAAAAATTGGATCAATGTGTAATATTCATGCTTAGTTACCATGGAAACTCTCATAACAATCATGTAAACAATTTTTTGTGCGTGATTGTAGTCGTCGTCGTGGAGATTTGAAATAACCATTTTGACTGTTGAAACAATGTAATACAAACTAAGGCCTCACGCTTTACGATAACATTATATAACATTTCAAACTCGCATATATCCGTTACTATAGAAGATACTGAGGTGATTTTACACTCAATGGAATCAGGTCGAAACTCTCTATTGGCTCATCCGGAAAATTGAATCCATGTGTAATATTCATGTTTAGTTACCATGGAAACTCTCATAAAATTCATGTAAAAAAATCTATTTGTGCGCGATTGTAGTCGGCATCATAGAGATTTGAAATCACCATTTTCATTGTTTAAACAATGTAGTACAACCTAAGGCCTCACGTTTTAAAATAACATTATATAAAATTTCAAACTCGCATATCTCCGTTACTATAGAAGATACTGAAGTGACTTGATACTCAATGGAATCAGGTCAACGCTCTCTTTTGGCACATCCGGAAAAATTGAAATCATGTGTAATATTCATGCTTAGTTACCATGGAAAGTCTCATAACAATCAAGTAAGCAATCTATTTTTGCGTGATTGTAGTCGTCGTCGTGGAGATTTGAAATAAACATTTTGATGGTTGAAACAAAGTAATACAACCTAAGGCCTCACGTTTTACGATAACATTATATAAAATTTCACACTCGCACATCTCCGTTACTATAGAAGATACTGAAATGATTTTACACTCAATGGAATCAGGTCGACGCTCTCTAATAGCTCATCAGGAAAAATTGAATCCATGTGTAATATTCATGCTTAGTTACCATGGAAACTCTCATAACAATCATGTAAACAATTTTTTGTGCGTGATTGTAGTCGTCGTCGTGGAGATTTGAAATAACCCTTTTGATTTTTGAAACAATGTAATACAAACTAAGGAATCACGTTTTAAGATAACATTATGTAAAATTACAAACTTGCATATCTCCGTTACTATAGAAGATACTGAAGTGATTTTACCCTCAATGGAATCAGGTCGAAACACTCTATTGGCTCATCCGAAAAAATTGAATCCATGTGTAATATTCATGCTTAGTTACCATGGAAACACTCATAACAATCATGTAAACAATCTATTTGTGCGTGATTGTAGTCGTCGTCTTGGAGATTTGAAATAACCCTTTTGATTGTTGAAGCAATGTAATACAAACTAAGGAATCACGTTTTAAGATAACATTATGTAAAATTTCAAACTTGCATATCTCCGTTACTATAGAATATACTGAAGTGATTTTACACTCATAGGAATCAGGTCGACGCTCTCTATTGGTTCATCCGGAAAATTCAATCCATGTGTAATATTCATGCTTAGTTACCATGGAAAATCTCATAAGAATCATGTAAACAATCTATTTGTGCGTGATTGTAGTCGTCGTCGTGGAGATTTGAAATAACCCTTTTGATTGTTGAAGCAATGTAATACAAACTAAGGAATCACGTTTTAAGATAACATTATGTAAAATTTCAAACTTGCATATCTCCGTTACTATAGAAGATACTGAAGTGATTTTACACTCAATGGAATCAGGTCGACGCTCTCTATTGGCTCATCCGAATAAAATTAATCCATGTGTAATATTCATGCTTAGTTACCATGGAAACTCTCATAACAATCATGTAAACAATCTATTTGTGCGTGATTGTAGTCGTCGTCGTGGAGATTTGAAATAACCATTTTGACTGTTGAAACAATGTAATACAAACTAAGGCCTCACGCTTTACGATAACATTATATAACATTTCAAACTCGCATATATCCGTTACTATAGAAGATACTGAGGTGATTTTACACTCAATGGAATCAGGTCGAAACTCTCTATTGGCTCATCCGGAAAATTGAATCCATGTGGAATATTCATGCTTAGTTACCATGGAAACTCCCATAACAATCATGTAAACAATCTATTTGTGCGTGATTGTAGTCGTCGTCGTGGAGATTTGAAATAACCATTTTGACTGTTGAAACAATGTAATACAAACTAAGGCCTCACGCTTTACGATAACATTATATAACATTTCAAACTCGCATATATCCGTTACTATAGAAGATACTGAGGTGATTTTACACTCAATGGAATCAGGTCGACGCTCTCTATTGGCTCATCCGGAAAAATTGGATCAATGTGTAATATTCATGCTTAGTTACCATGGAAACTCTCATAACAATCATGTAAACAATTTTTTGTGCGTGATTGTAGTCGTCGTCGTGGAGATTTGAAATAACCATTTTGACTGTTGAAACAATGTAATACAAACTAAGGCCTCACGCTTTACGATAACATTATATAACATTTCAAACTCGCATATATCCGTTACTATAGAAGATACTGAGGTGATTTTACACTCAATGGAATCAGGTCGAAACTCTCTATTGGCTCATCCGGAAAATTGAATCCATGTGTAATATTCATGTTTAGTTACCATGGAAACTCTCATAAAATTCATGTAAAAAAATCTATTTGTGCGCGATTGTAGTCGGCATCATAGAGATTTGAAATCACCATTTTCATTGTTTAAACAATGTAGTACAACCTAATGCCTCACGTTTTAAAATAACATTATATAAAATTTCAAACTCGCATATCTCCGTTACTATAGAAGATACTGAAGTGACTTGATACTCAATGGAATCAGGTCAACGCTCTCTTTTGGCACATCCCGAAAAATTGAATCCATGTGTAATATTCATGCTTAGTAAGAATGGAAACTCTCATAACAATCAGGTAAACAATCTATTTGTGCGCCAATGTAGTAGTCGTCGTCGTGATTTGAAATAACCATTTTGATTGTTGAAACAATGTAATACAAACTAAAGAATCACGTTTTAAAATAACATTATATAAAATTTCACACTCGCTTATATCCGTTACTATAGAAGATACTGAAGTTTACTTTACACTCAATGGAATCTGGTCGACGCTCTCTATTGGCACATCCGGAAAAATTGAAATCATGTGTAATATTCATGCTTAGTTACCATGGAAAGTCTCATAACAATCAAGTAAGCAATCTATTTTTGCGTGATTGTAGTCGTCGTCGTGGAGATTTGAAATAAACATTTTGATGGTTGAAACAAAGTAATACAACCTAAGGCCTCACGTTTTACGATAACATTATATAAAATTTCAAACTTGCACATCTCCGTTACTATAGAAGATACTGAGGTGATTTTACACTCAATGGAATCAGGTCGAAACTCTCTATTTGCTCATCCGGAATATTGAATCCATGTGGAATATTCAAGCTTAGTTACCATGGAAACCCCATAACAATCATGTAAACAATCTATTTGTGAATGATTGTAGTCGTCGTCGTGGAGATTTTAAATAACCATTTTGACTGTTGAAACAATGTAATACAAACTAAGGCCTCACGCTTTACGATAACATTATATAACATTTCAAACTCGCATATATCCGTTACTATAGAAGATACTGAGGTGATTTTACACTCAATGGAATCAGGTCGAAACTCTCTATTGGCTCATCCGGAAAATTGAATCCATGTGTAATATTCATGTTTAGTTACCATGGAAACTCTCATAAAATTCATGTAAAAAAATCTATTTGTACGCGATTGTAGTCGGCATCATAGAGATTTGAAATCACCATTTTCATTGTTTAAACAATGTAGTACAACCTAAGGCCTCACGTTTTAAAATAACATTATATAAAATTTCAAACTCGCATATCTCCGTTACTATAGAAGATACTGAAGTGACTTGATACTCAATGGAATCAGGTCAACGCTCTCTTTTGGCACATCCGGAAAAATTGAAATCATGTGTAATATTCATGCTTAGTTACCATGGAAAGTCTCATAACAATCAAGTAAGCAATCTATTTTTGCGTGATTGTAGTCGTCGTCGTGGAGATTTGAAATAAACATTTTGATGGTTGAAACAAAGTAATACAACCTAAGGCCTCACGTTTTACGATAACATTATATAAAATTTCACACTCGCACATCTCCGTTACTATAGAAGATACTGAAATGATTTTACACTCAATGGAATCAGGTCGACGCTCTCTAATTGCTCTTCAGGAAAAATTGAATCCATGAGTAATATTCATGCTTAGTTACCATGGAAACTCTCATAACAATCATGTAAACAATTTTTTGTGCGTGATTGTAGTCGTCGTCGTGGAGATTTGAAATAACCCTTTTGATTTTTGAAACAATGTAATACAAACTAAGGAATCACGTTTTAAGATAACATTATGTAAAATTACAAACTTGCATATCTCCGTTACTATAGAAGATACTGAAGTGATTTTACCCTCAATGGAATCAGGTCGAAACACTCTATTGGCTCATCCGAAAAAATTGAATCCATGTGTAATATTCATGCTTAGTTACCATGGAAACACTCATAACAATCATGTAAACAATCTATTTGTGCGTGATTGTAGTCGTCGTCTTGGAGATTTGAAATAACCCTTTTGATTGTTGAAGCAATGTAATACAAACTAAGGAATCACGTTTTAAGATAACATTATGTAAAATTTCAAACTTGCATATCTCCGTTACTATAGAATATACTGAAGTGATTTTACACTCATAGGAATCAGGTCGACGCTCTCTATTGGTTCATCCGGAAAATTCAATCCATGTGTAATATTCATGCTTAGTTACCATGGAAAATCTCATAAGAATCATGTAAACAATCTATTTGTGCGTGATTGTAGTCGTCGTCGTGGAGATTTGAAATAACCCTTTTGATTGTTGAAGCAATGTAATACAAACTAAGGAATCACGTTTTAAGATAACATTATGTAAAATTTCAAACTTGCATATCTCCGTTACTATAGAAGATACTGAAGTGATTTTACACTCAATGGAATCAGGTCGACGCTCTCTATTGGCTCATCCGAATAAAATGAATCCATGTGTAATATTCATGCTTAGTTACCATGGAAACTCTCATAACAATCATGTAAACAATCTATTTGTGCGTGATTGTAGTCGTCGTCGTGGAGATTTGAAATAACCATTTTGACTGTTGAAACAATGTAATACAAACTAAGGCCTCACGCTTTACGATAACATTATATAACATTTCAAACTCGCATATATCCGTTACTATAGAAGATACTGAGGTGATTTTACACTCAATGGAATCAGGTCGAAACTCTCTATTGGCTCATCCGGAAAATTGAATCCATGTGGAATATTCATGCTTAGTTACCATGGAAACTCCCATAACAATCATGTAAACAATCTATTTGTGCGTGATTGTAGTCGTCGTCGTGGAGATTTGAAATAACCATTTTGACTGTTGAAACAATGTAATACAAACTAAGGCCTCACGCTTTACGATAACATTATATAACATTTCAAACTCGCATATATCCGTTACTATAGAAGATACTGAGGTGATTTTACACTCAATGGAATCAGGTCGAAACTCTCTATTGGCTCATCCGGAAAATTGAATCCATGTGTAATATTCATGTTTAGTTACCATGGAAACTCTCATAAAATTCATGTAAAAAAATCTATTTGTGCGCGATTGTAGTCGGCATCATAGAGATTTGAAATCACCATTTTCATTGTTTAAACAATGTAGTACAACCTAAGGCCTCACGTTTTAAAATAACATTATATAAAATTTCAAACTCGCATATCTCCGTTACTATAGAAGATACTGAAGTGACTTGATACTCAATGGAATCAGGTCAACGCTCTCTTTTGGCACATCCCGAAAAATTGAATCCATGTGTAATATTCATGCTTAGTTAGAATGGAAACTCTCATAACAATCAGGTAAACAATCTATTTGTGCGCCAATGTAGTAGTCGTCGTCGTGATTTGAAATAACCATTTTGATTGTTGAAACAATGTAATACAAACTAAAGAATCACGTTTTAAAATAACATTATATAAAATTTCACACTCGCTTATATCCGTTACTATAGAAGATACTGAAGTTTACTTTACACTCAATGGAATCTGGTCGACGCTCTCTATTGGCACATCCGGAAAAATTGAAATCATGTGTAATATTCATGCTTAGTTACCATGGAAAGTCTCATAACAATCAAGTAAGCAATCTATTTTTGCGTGATTGTAGTCGTCGTCGTGGAGATTTGAAATAAACATTTTGATGGTTGAAACAAAGTAATACAACCTAAGGCCTCACGTTTTACGATAACATTATATAAAATTTCAAACTTGCACATCTCCGTTACTATAGAAGATACTGAAATGATTTTACACTCAATGGAATCAGGTCGACGCTCTCTAATAGCTCATCAGGAAAAATTGAATCCATGTGTAATATTCATGCTTAGTTACCATGGAAACTCTCATAACAATCATGTAAACAATTTTTTGTGCGTGATTGTAGTCGTCGTCGTGGAGATTTGAAATAACCCTTTTGATTTTTGAAACAATGTAATACAAACTAAGGAATCACGTTTTAAGATAACATTATGTAAAATTACAAACTTGCATATCTCCGTTACTATAGAAGATACTGAAGTGATTTTACCCTCAATGGAATCAGGTCGAAACACTCTATTGGCTCATCCGAAAAAATTGAATCCATGTGTAATATTCATGCTTAGTTACCATGGAAACACTCATAACAATCTTGTAAACAATCTATTTGTGCGTGATTGTAGTCGTCGTCTTGGAGATTTGAAATAACCCTTTTGATTGTTGAAGCAATGTAATACAAACTAAGGAATCACGTTTTAAGATAACATTATGTAAAATTTCAAACTTGCATATCTCCGTTACTATAGAAAATACTGAGGTGATTTTACACTCAATGGAATCAGGTCGACGCTCTCAATTGGCTCATCCGGAATATTGAATCCATGTGGAATATTCAAGCTTAGTTACCATGGAAACCCCATAACAATCATGTAAACAATCTATTTGTGAATGATTGTAGTCGTCGTCGTGGAGATTTTAAATGACAATTTTGATTGTTGAAACAATGTAATACAAACTAAGGAATCACGTTTTACGATAACATTATATAACATTTCAAACTCGCATATATCCGTTACTATAGAAGATACTGAGGTGATTTTACACTCAATGGAATCAGGTCGAAACTCTCTATTGGCTCATCCGGAAAATTGAATCCATGTGTAATATTCATGTTTAGTTACCATGGAAATTCTCATAAAATTCATGTAAAAAAATCTATTTGTGCGCGATTGTAGTCGGCATCATAGAGATTTGAAATCACCATTTTCATTGTTTAAACAATGTAGTACAACCTAAGGCCTCACGTTTTAAAATAACATTATATAAAATTTCAAACTCGCATATCTCCGTTACTATAGAAGATACTGAAGTGACTTGATACTCAATGGAATCAGGTCAACGCTCTCTTTTGGCACATCCGGAAAAATTGAAATCATGTGTAATATTCATGCTTAGTTACCATGGAAAGTCTCATAACAATCAAGTAAGCAATCTATTTTTGCGTGATTGTAGTCGTCGTCGTGGAGATTTGAAATAAACATTTTGATGGTTGAAACAAAGTAATACAACCTAAGGCCTCACGTTTTACGATAACATTATATAAAATTTCACACTCGCACATCTCCGTTACTATAGAAGATACTGAAATGATTTTACACTCAATGGAATCAGGTCGACGCTCTCTAATAGCTCATCAGGAAAAATTGAATCCATGTGTAATATTCATGCTTAGTTACCATGGAAACTCTCATAACAATCATGTAAACAATTTTTTGTGCGTGATTGTAGTCGTCGTCGTGGAGATTTGAAATAACCCTTTTGATTTTTGAAACAATGTAATACAAACTAAGGCATCACGTTTTAAGATAACATTATGTAAAATTACAAACTTGCTTATCTCCGTTACTATAGAAGATACTGAAGTGATTTTACCCTCAATGGAATCAGGTCGAAACACTCTATTGGCTCATCCGAAAAAATTGAATCCATGTGTAATATTCATGCTTAGTTACCATGGAAACACTCATAACAAACATGTAAACAATCTATTTGTGCGTGATTGTAGTCGTCGTCTTGGAGATTTGAAATAACCCTTTTGATTGTTGAAGCAATGTAATACAAACTAAGGAATCACGTTTTAAGATAACATTATGTAAAATTTCAAACTTGCATATCTCCGTTACTATAGAATATACTGAAGTGATTTTACACTCATAGGAATCAGGTCGACGCTCTCTATTGGTTCATCCGGAAAATTCAATCCATGTGTAATATTCATGCTTAGTTACCATGGAAAATCTCATAAGAATCATGTAAACAATCTATTTGTGCGTGATTGTAGTCGTCGTTGTGGAGATTTGAAATAACCCTTTTGATTGTTGAAGCAATGTAATACAAACTAAGGAATCACGTTTTAAGATAACATTATGTAAAATTTCAAACTTGCATATCTCCGTTACTATAGAAGATACTGAAGTGATTTTACACTCAATGGAATCAGGTCGACGCTCTCTATTGGCTCATCCGAATAAAATTAATCCATGTGTAATATTCATGCTTAGTTACCATGGAAACTCTCATAACAATCATGTAAACAATCTATTTGTGCGTGATTGTAGTCGTCGTCGTGGAGATTTGAAATAACCATTTTGACTGTTGAAACAATGTAATACAAACTAAGGCCTCACGCTTTACGATAACATTATATAACATTTCAAACTCGCATATATCCGTTACTATAGAAGATACTGAGGTGATTTTACACTCAATGGAATCAGGTCGAAACTCTCTATTGGCTCATCCGGAAAATTGAATCCATGTGGAATATTCATGCTTAGTTACCATGGAAACTCCCATAACAATCATGTAAACAATCTATTTGTGCGTGATTGTAGTCGTCGTCGTGGAGATTTGAAATAACCATTTTGACTGTTGAAACAATGTAATACAAACTAAGGCCTCACGCTTTACGATAACATTATATAACATTTCAAACTCGCATATATCCGTTACTATAGAAGATACTGAGGTGATTTTACACTCAATGGAATCAGGTCGAAACTCTCTATTGGCTCATCCGGAAAATTGAATCCATGTGTAATATTCATGTTTAGTTACCATGGAAACTCTCATAAAATTCATGTAAAAAAATCTATTTGTGCGCGATTGTAGTCGGCATCATAGAGATTTGAAATCACCATTTTCATTGTTTAAACAATGTAGTACAACCTAAGGCCTCACGTTTTAAAATAACATTATATAAAATTTCAAACTCGCATATCTCCGTTACTATAGAAGATACTGAAGTGACTTGATACTCAATGGAATCAGGTCAACGCTCTCTTTTGGCACATCCCGAAAAATTGAATCCATGTGTAATATTCATGCTTAGTTAGAATGGAAACTCTCATAACAATCAGGTAAACAATCTATTTGTGCGCCAATGTAGTAGTCGTCGTCGTGATTTGAAATAACCATTTTGATTGTTGAAACAATGTAATACAAACTAAAGAATCACGTTTTAAAATAACATTATATAAAATTTCACACTCGCTTATATCCGTTACTATAGAAGATACTGAAGTTTACTTTACACTCAATGGAATCTGGTCGACGCTCTCTATTGGCACATCCGGAAAAATTGAAATCATGTGTAATATTCATGCTTAGTTACCATGGAAAGTCTCATAACAATCAAGTAAGCAATCTATTTTTGCGTGATTGTAGTCGTCGTCGTGGAGATTTGAAATAAACATTTTGATGGTTGAAACAAAGTAATACAACCTAAGGCCTCACGTTTTACGATAACATTATATAAAATTTCAAACTTGCACATCTCCGTTACTATAGAAGATACTGAAATGATTTTACACTCAATGGAATCAGGTCGACGCTCTCTAATAGCTCATCAGGAAAAATTGAATCCATGTGTAATATTCATGCTTAGTTACCATGGAAACTCTCATAACAATCATGTAAACAATTTTTTGTGCGTGATTGTAGTCGTCCTCGTGGAGATTTGAAATAACCCTTTTGATTTTTGAAACAATGTAATACAAACTAAGGAATCACGTTTTAAGATAACATTATGTAAAATTACAAACTTGCATATCTCCGTTACTATAGAAGATACTGAAGTGATTTTACCCTCAATGGAATCAGGTCGAAACACTCTATTGGCTCATCCGAAAAAATTGAATCCATGTGTAATATTCATGCTTAGTTACCATGGAAACACTCATAACAATCATGTAAACAATCTATTTGTGCGTGATTGTAGTCGTCGTCTTGGAGATTTGAAATAACCCTTTTGATTGTTGAAGCAATGTAATACAAACTAAGGAATCACGTTTTAAGATAACATTATGTAAAATTTCAAACTTGCATATCTCCGTTACTATAGAATATACTGAAGTGATTTTACACTCATAGGAATCAGGTCGACGCTCTCTATTGGTTCATCCGGAAAATTCAATCCATGTGTAATATTCATGCTTAGTTACCATGGAAAATCTCATAAGAATCATGTAAACAATCTATTTGTGCGTGATTGTAGTCGTCGTCGTGGAGATTTGAAATAACCCTTTTGATAGTTGAAGCAATGTAATACAAACTAAGGAATCACGTTTTAAGATAACATTATGTAAAATTTCAAACTTGCATATCTCCGTTACTATAGAAGATACTGAAGTGATTTTACACTCAATGGAATCAGGTCGACGCTCTCTATTGGCTCATCCGAATAAAATGAATCCATGTGTAATATTCATGCTTAGTTACCATGGAAACTCTCATAACAATCATGTAAACAATCTATTTGTGCGTGATTGTAGTCGTCGTCGTGGAGATTTGAAATAACCATTTTGACTGTTGAAACAATGTAATACAAACTAAGGCCTCACGCTTTACGATAACATTATATAACATTTCAAACTCGCATATATCCGTTACTATAGAAGATACTGAGGTGATTTTACACTCAATGGAATCAGGTCGAAACTCTCTATTGGCTCATCCGGAAAATTGAATCCATGTGGAATATTCATGCTTAGTTACCATGGAAACTCCCATAACAATCATGTAAACAATCTATTTGTGCGTGATTGTAGTCGTCGTCGTGGAGATTTGAAATAACCATTTTGACTGTTGAAACAATGTAATACAAACTAAGGCCTCACGCTTTACGATAACATTATATAACATTTCAAACTCGCATATATCCGTTACTATAGAAGATACTGAGGTGATTTTACACTCAATGCAATCAGGTCGACGCTCTCTATTGGCTCATCCTGAAAAATTGAATCCATGTGTAATATTCATGCTTAGTTACCATGGAAACTCTCATAACAATCATGTAAACAATTTTTTGTGCGTGATTGTAGTCGTCGTCGTGGAGATTTGAAATAACCCTTTTGATTTTTGAAACAATGTAATACAAACCAAGGAATCACGTTTTAAGATAACATTATGTAAAATTTCAAACTTGCATATCTCCGTTACTATAGAAGATACTGAAGTGATTTTACACTCAATGGAATCAGGTCGACGCTCTCTATTGGCTCATCCGGAAAAATTGAATCCATGTGTAATATTCATGCTTAGTTACCATGGAAACTCTCATAACAATCATGTAAACAATTTTTTGTGCGTGATTGTAGTCGTCGTCGTGGAGATTTGAAATAACCATTTTGACTGTTGAAACAATGTAATACAAACTAAGGCCTCACGCTCTACGATAACATTACATAACATTTCAAACTCGCATATATCCGTTACTATAGAAGATGCTGAGGTGATTTTACACTCAATGGAATCAGGTCGAAACTCTATTGGCTCATCCGGAAAATTGAATCCATGTGTAATATTCATGTTTAGTTACCATGGAAACTCTCATAAAAATCATGTAAAAAAAATCTATTTGTGCGCGATTGTAGTCGGCCTCATAGAGATTTGAAATCACCATTTTCATTGTTTAAACAATGTAGTACAACCTAAGGCCTCACGTTTTAAAATAACATTATATAAAATTTCAAACTCGCATATCTCCGTTACTATAGAATATACTGAAGTGACTTGATACTCAATGGAATCAGGTCAACGCTCTCTTTTGGCACATCCCGAAAAATTGAATCCATGTGTAATATTCATGCTTAGTTAGAATGGAAACTCTCATAACAATCAGGTAAACAATCTATTTGTGCGCCAATGTAGTAGTCGTCGTCGTGATTTGAAATAACCATTTTGATTGTTGAAACAATGTAATACAAACTAAAGAATCACGTTTTAAAATAACATTATATAAAATTTCACACTCGCTTATATCCGTTACTATAGAAGATACTGAAGTTTACTTTACACTCAATGGAATCAGGTCGACGCTCTCTATTGGCACATCCGGAAAAATTGAAATCATGTGTAATATTCATGCTTAGTTACCATGGAAAGTCTCATAACAATCAAGTAAGCAATCTATTTTTGCGTGATTGTAGTCGTCGTCGTGGAGATTTGAAATAAACATTTTGATGGTTGAAACAATGTAATACAACCTAAGGCCTCACGTTTTACGATAACATTATATAAAATTTCAAACTCGCACATCTCCGTTACTATAGAAGATACTGAAATGATTTTACACTCAATGGAATCAGGTCGACGCTCTCTATTAGCTCATCAGGAAAAATTGAATCCATGTGTAATATTCATGCTTAGTTACCATGGAAACTCTCATAACAATCATGTAAACAATTTTTTGTGCGTGATTGTAGTCGTCGTCGTGCAGATTTGAAATAACCCTTTTGATTTTTGAAACAATGTAATACAAACTAAGGAATCACGTTTTAAGATAACATTATGTAAAATTTCAAACTTGCATATCTACGTTACTATAGAAGATACTGAAGTGATTTTACCCTCAATGGAATCAGGTCGAAACACTCTATTGGCTCATCCGAAAAAATTGAATCCATGTGTAATATTCATGCTTAGTTACCATGGAAACACTCATAACAATCATGTAAACAATCTATTTGTGCGTGATTGTAGTGGTCGTCTTGGAGATTTGAAATAACCCTTTTGATTGTTGAAGCAATGTAATACAAACTAAGGAATCACGTTTTAAGATAACATTATGTAAAATTTCAAACTTGCATATCTCCGTTACTATAGAAGATACTGAAGTGATTTTACACTCAATGGAATCAGGTCGACGCTCTCTATTGGTTCATCCGGAAAATTGAATCCATGTGTAATATTCATGCTTAGTTACCATGGAAACTCTCATAACAATCATGTAAACAATCTATTTGTGCGTGATTGTAGTCGTCGTCGTGGAGATTTGAAATAACCATTTTGACTGTTGAAACAATGTAATACAAACTAAGGCCTCACGCTTTACGATAACATTATATAACATTTCAAACTCGCATATATCCGTTACTATAGAAAATACTGAGGTGATTTTACACTCAATAGAATCAGGTCGAAACTCTCTATTGGCTCATCCGGAATATTGAATCCATGTGGAATATTCATGCTTAGTTACCATGGAAACCCCATAACAATCATGTAAACAATCTATTTGTGAATGATTGTAGTCGTCGTCGTGGAGATTTTAAATAACAATTTTGATTGTTGAAACAATGTAATACAAACTAAGGAATCACGTTTTACGATAACATTATATAAAATTTCAAACTTGCATATCTCCGTTACTATAGAAGATACTGAAGTGATTTTACACTCAATGGAATCAGGTCGAAACTCTCTATTGGCTCATCCGGAAAAATTGAATCCATGTGTAATATTCATGCTTAGTTACCATGGAAACTCTCATAACAATCATGTAAACAATCTATTTGTGCGTGATTGTAGTCGTCGTCGTGGAGATTTGAAATAACCATTTTGACTGTTGAAACAATGTAATACAAACTAAGGCCTCACGCTTTACGATAACATTATATAACATTTCAAACTCGCATATATCCGTTACTATAGAAGATACTGAGGTGATTGTACACTCAATGGAATCAGGTCGACGCTCTCTATTGGCTCATCCGGAAAAATTGAATCCATGTGTAATATTCATGCTTAGTTACCATGGAAAATCTCATAACAATCATGTAAACAATTTTTTGTGCGTGATTGTAGTCGTCGTCGTGGAGATTTGAAATAACCCTTTTGATTTTTGAAACAATGTAATACAAACTAAGGAATCACGTTTTAAGATAACATTATGTAAAATTACAAACTTGCATATCTCCGTTACTATAGAAGATACTGAAGTGATTTTACCCTCAATGGAATCAGGTCGAAACACTCTATTTGCTCATCCGAAAAAATTGAATCCATGTGTAATATTCATGCTTAGTTACCATGGAAACACTCATAACAATCATGTAAACAATCTATTTGTGCGTGATTGTAGTCGTCGTCTTGGAAATTTGAAATAACCCTTTTGATTGTTGAAGCAATGTAATACAAACTAAGGAATCACGTTTTAAGATATTATTATGTAAAATTTCAAACTTGCATATCTCCGTTACTATAGAATATACTGAAGTGATTTTACACTCATAGGAATCAGGTCGACGCTCTCTATTGGTTCATCCGGAAAATTCAATCTAGGTGTAATATTCATGCTTAGTTACCATGGAAAATCTCATAAAAATCATGTAAACAATCTATTTGTGCGTGATTGTAGTCGTCGTCGTGGAGATTTGAAATAACCCTTTTGATTGTTGAAGCAATGTAATACAAACTAAGGAATCACGTTTTAAGATAACATTATGTAAAATTTCAAACTTGCATATCTCCGTTACTATAGAAGATACTGAAGTGATTTTACACTCAATGGAATCAGGTCGACGCTCTCTATTGGCTCATCCGAATAAAATGAATCCATGTGTAATATTCATGCTTAGTTACCATGGAAACTCTCATAACAATCATGTAAACAATCTATTTGTGCGTGATTATAGTCGTCGTCGTGGAGATTTGAAATAACCATTTTGACTCTTGAAACAATGTAGTACAAACTAAGGCCTCACGTTTTACGATAACATTATATAACATTTCAAACTCGCATATATCCGTTACTATAGAAGATACTGAGGTGATTTTACACTCAATGCAATCAGGTCGACGCTCTCTATTGGCTCATCCTGAAAAATTGAATCCATGTGTAATATTCATGCTTAGTTACCATGGAAACTCTCATAACAATCATGTAAACAATTTTTTGTGCGTGATTGTAGTCGTTGTCGTGGAGATTTGAAATAACCCTTTTGATTTTTGAAACAATGTAATACAAACTAAGGAATCACGTTTTAAGATAACATTATGTAAAATTTCAAACTTGAATATCTCCGTTACTATAGAAGATACTGAAGTGATTTTACACTCAATGGAATCAGGTCGACGCTCTCTATTGGCTCATCCGGAAAAATTGAATCCATGTGTAATATTCATGCTTAGTTACCATGGAAACTCTCATAACAATCATGTAAACAATCTATTTGTGCGTGATTGTAGTCGTCGTCGTGGAGATTTGAAATAACCATTTTGACTGTTGAAACAATGTAATACAAACTAAGGCCTCACGCTTTACGATAACATTATATAACATTTCAAACTCGCATATATCCGTTACTATAGAAGATACTGAAGTGTACTTTACACTCAATGGAATCAGGTCGACGCTCTCTATTATCACATCCGGAAAAATTGAATCGATGTGTAATATTCATGCTTTGTTACCATGTAAACTCTCATAACAATCATGTAAACAATCTATTTATGCGTGATTGTAGCCCTCGTCGTGGAGATTTGAAAAAAACATTTTGATCGTTGAAACAATGTAATACAAACTAAGGCCTCACGCATTACGATAACATTATATAAAATTTCAAACTCGCACATCTCCGTTACTATAGAAGATACTGAAATGATTTTACACTCAATGGAATCAGGTCAACGCTCTCTATTTCCTCATCCGGAAAAATTAAATCCATGTGTAATATTCATGCTTAGTTACCATGGAAACTCTCATAACAATAAAGTAAACAATATTTTTTTGCGTGATTGTAGTCGTCGTCGTGAAGATCTGAAATAACAATTTTCATTGTTGAAACAATGTAATACAAACTAAGGAATCACGTTTTAAAATAACATTATATAAAATTTCAAACTCGCATATCTCCGTTACTATAGAAGATACTGAAATGATTTTACAATCAATGGAATCAGGTCGAAACTCTCTATTGGCTCATCCGGAAAAATTGAATCCATGTGTAATATTCATGCTTAGTTACCATGGAAACTCTCATAACAATCATGTAAACAATCTATTTGTGCGTGATTGTAGTCGTCGTCGTGGAGATTTGAAATAACCATTTTGACTGTTGAAACAATGTAATACAAACTAAGGCCTCACGCATTACGATAACATTATATAACATTTCAAACTCGCATATATCCGTCACTATAGAAAATACTGAGGTGATTTTACACTCAATAGAATCAGGTCGAAACTCTCTATTGGCTCATCCGGAATATTGAATCAATGTGGAATATTCATGCTTAGTTACCATGGAAACCCCATAACAATCATGTAAACAATCTATTTGTGAATGATTGTAGTCGTCGTCGTGGAGATTTTAAATAACAATTTTGATTGTTGAAACAATGTAATACAAACTAAGGAATCACGTTTTAAAATAACATTATATAAAATTTCAAACTTGCATATCTCCGTTACTATAGAAGATACTGAAGTGATTTTACACTCAATGGAATCAGGTCGAAACTCTCTATTGGCTCATCCGGAAAAATTGAATCCATGTGTAATATTCATGCTTAGTTACCATGGAAACTCTCATAACAATCATGTAAACAATCTATTTGTGTGTGATTGTAGTCGTCGTCGTGGAGATTTGAAATAACCATTTTGACTGTTGAAACAATGTAATACAAACTAAGGCCTCACGCTTTACGATAACATTATATAACATTTCAAACTCGCATATATCCGTTACTAAAGAAGATACTGAGGTGATTTTACACTCAATGGAATCAGGTCGACGCTCTCTATTGTCTCATCCGGAAAAATTGAATCAATGTGTAATATTCATGCTTAGTTACCATGGAAACTCTCATAACAATCATGTAAACAATTTTTTGTGCGTGATTTTAGTCGTCGTCGTGGAGATTTGAAATAACCATTTTGACTGTTGAAACAATGTAATACAAACTAAGGCCTCACGCTTTACGATAAAATTATATAACATTTCAAACTCGCATATATCCGTTACTATAGAAGATACTGAGGTGATTTTACACTCAATGGAATCAGGTCGAAACTCTCTATTGGCTCATCCGGAAAATTGAATCCATGTGTAATATTCATGTTTAGTTACCATGGAAACTCTCATAAAATTCATGTAAAAAAATCTATTTGTGCGCGATTGTAGTCGGCATCATAGAGATTTGAAATCACCATTTTCATTGTTTAAACAATGTAGTACAACCTAAGGCCTCACGTTTTAAAATAACATTATATAAAATTTCAAACTCGCATATCTCCGTTACTATAGAAGATACTGAAGTGACTTGATACTCAATGGAATCAGGTCAACGCTCTCTTTTGGCACATCCCGAAAAATTGAATCCATGTGTAATATTCATGCTTAGTTAGAATGGAAACTCTCATAACAATCAGGTAAACAATCTATTTGTGCGCCAATGTAGTAGTCGTCGTCGTGATTTGAAATAACCATTTTGATTGTTGAAACAATGTAATACAAACTAAAGAATCACGTTTTAAAATAACATTATATAAAATTTCACACTCGCTTATATCCGTTACTATAGAAGATACTGAAGTTTACTTTACACTCAATGGAATCAGGTCGACGCTCTCTATTGGCACATCCGGAAAAATTGAAATCATGTGTAATATTCATGCTTAGTTACCATGGAAAGTCTCATAACAATCAAGTAAGCAATCTATTTTTGCGTGATTGTAGTCGTCGTCGTGGAGATTTGAAATAAACATTTTGATGGTTGAAACAATGTAATACAACCTAAGGCCTCACGTTTTACGATAACATTATATAAAATTTCAAACTCGCACATCTCCGTTACTATAGAAGATACTGAAATGATTTTACACTCAATGGAATCAGGTCGACGCTCTCTATTAGCTCATCAGGAAAAATTGAATCCATGTGTAATATTCATGCTTAGTTACCATGGAAACTCTCATAACAATCATGTAAACAATTTTTTGTGCGTGATTGTAGTCGTCGTCGTGGAGATTTGAAATAACCCTTTTGATTTTTGAAACAATGTAATACAAACTAAGGAATCACGTTTTAAGATAACATTATGTAAAATTTCAAACTTGAATATCTCCGTTACTATAGAAGATACTGAAGTGATTTTACACTCAATGGAATCAGGTCGACGCTCTCTATTGGCTCATCCGGAAAAATTGAATCCATGTGTAATATTCATGCTTAGTTACCATGGAAACTCTCATAACAATCATGTAAACAATCTATTTGTGCGTGATTGTAGTCGTCGTCGTGGAGATTTGAAATAACCATTTTGACTGTTGAAACAATGTAATACAAACTAAGGCCTCACGCATTACGATAACATTATATAACATTTCAAACTCGCATATATCCGTCACTATAGAAAATACTGAGGTGATTTTACACTCAATAGAATCAGGTCGAAACTCTCTATTGGCTCATCCGGAATATTGAATCCATGTGGAATATTCATGCTTAGTTACCATGGAAACCCCATAACAATCATGTAAACAATCTATTTGTGAATGATTGTAGTCGTCGTCGTGGAGATTTTAAATAACAATTTTGATTGTTGAAACAATGTAATACAAACTAAGGAATCACGTTTTAAAATAACATTATATAAAATTTCAAACTTGCATATCTCCGTTACTATAGAAGATACTGAAGTGATTTTACACTCAATGGAATCAGGTCGAAACTCTCTATTGGCTCATCCGGAAAAATTGAATCCATGTGTAATATTCATGCTTAGTTACCATGGAAACTCTCATAACAATCATGTAAACAATCTATTTGTGTGTGATTGTAGTCGTCGTCGTGGAGATTTGAAATAACCATTTTGACTGTTGAAACAATGTAATACAAACTAAGGCCTCACGCTTTACGATAACATTATATAACATTTCAAACTCGCATATATCCGTTACTAAAGAAGATACTGAGGTGATTTTACACTCAATGGAATCAGGTCGACGCTCTCTATTGTCTCATCCGGAAAAATTGAATCAATGTGTAATATTCATGCTTAGTTACCATGGAAACTCTCATAACAATCATGTAAACAATTTTTTGTGCGTGATTTTAGTCGTCGTCGTGGAGATTTTAAATAACAATTTTGATTGTTGAAACAATGTAATACAAACTAAGGAATCACGTTTTAAAATAACATTATATAAAATTTCAAACTTGCATATCTCCGTTACTATAGAAGATACTGAAGTGATTTTACACTCAATGGAATCAGGTCGAAACTCTCTATTGGCTCATCCGGAAAAATTGAATCCATGTGTAATATTCATGTTTAGTTACCATGGAAACTCTCATAAAATTCATGTAAAAAAATCTATTTGTGCGCGATTGTAGTCGGCATCATAGAGATTTGAAATCACCATTTTCATTGTTTAAACAATGTAGTACAACCTAAGGCCTCACGTTTTAAAATAACATTATATAAAATTTCAAACTCGCATATCTCCGTTACTATAGAAGATACTGAAGTGACTTGATACTCAATGGAATCAGGTCAACGCTCTCTTTTGGCACATCCCGAAAAATTGAATCCATGTGTAATATTCATGCTTAGTTAGAATGGAAACTCTCATAACAATCAGGTAAACAATCTATTTGTGCGCCAATGTAGTAGTCGTCGTCGTGATTTGAAATAACCATTTTGATTGTTGAAACAATGTAATACAAACTAAAGAATCACGTTTTAAAATAACATTATATAAAATTTCACACTCGCTTATATCCGTTACTATAGAAGATACTGAAGTTTACTTTACACTCAATGGAATCAGGTCGACGCTCTCTATTGGCACATCCGGAAAAATTGAAATCATGTGTAATATTCATGCTTAGTTACCATGGAAAGTCTCATAACAATCAAGTAAGCAATCTATTTTTGCGTGATTGTAGTCGTCGTCGTGGAGATTTGAAATAAACATTTTGATGGTTGAAACAATGTAATACAACCTAAGGCCTCACGTTTTACGATAACATTATATAAAATTTCAAACTCGCACATCTCCGTTACTATAGAAGATACTGAAATGATTTTACACTCAATGGAATCAGGTCGACGCTCTCTATTAGCTCATCAGGAAAAATTGAATCCATGTGTAATATTCATGCTTAGTTACCATGGAAACTCTCATAACAATCATGTAAACAATTTTTTGTGCGTGATTGTAGTCGTCGTCGTGGAGATTTGAAATAACCCTTTTGATTTTTGAAACAATGTAATACAAACTAAGGAATCACGTTTTAAGATAACATTATGTAAAATTTCAAACTTGAATATCTCCGTTACTATAGAAGATACTGAAGTGATTTTACACTCAATGGAATCAGGTCGACGCTCTCTATTGGCTCATCCGGAAAAATTGAATCCATGTGTAATATTCATGCTTAGTTACCATGGAAACTCTCATAACAATCATGTAAACAATCTATTTGTGCGTGATTGTAGTCGTCGTCGTGGAGATTTGAAATAACCATTTTGACTGTTGAAACAATGTAATACAAACTAAGGCCTCACGCTTTACGATAACATTATATAACATTTCAAACTCGCATATATCCGTTACTATAGAAGATACTGAAGTGTACTTTACACTCAATGGAATCAGGTCGACGCTCTCTATTATCACATCCGGAAAAATTGAATCGATGTGTAATATTCATGCTTTGTTACCATGTAAACTCTCATAACAATCATGTAAACAATCTATTTATGCGTGATTGTAGCCCTCGTCGTGGAGATTTGAAAAAAACATTTTGATCGTTGAAACAATGTAATACAAACTAAGGCCTCACGCATTACGATAACATTATATAAAATTTCAAACTCGCACATCTCCGTTACTATAGAAGATACTGAAATGATTTTACACTCAATGGAATCAGGTCAACGCTCTCTATTTCCTCATCCGGAAAAATTAAATCCATGTGTAATATTCATGCTTAGTTACCATGGAAACTCTCATAACAATAAAGTAAACAATATTTTTTTGCGTGATTGTAGTCGTCGTCGTGAAGATCTGAAATAACAATTTTCATTGTTGAAACAATGTAATACAAACTAAGGAATCACGTTTTAAAATAACATTATATAAAATTTCAAACTCGCATATCTCCGTTACTATAGAAGATACTGAAATGATTTTACAATCAATGGAATCAGGTCGAAACTCTCTATTGGCTCATCCGGAAAAATTGAATCCATGTGTAATATTCATGCTTAGTTACCATGGAAACTCTCATAACAATCATGTAAACAATCTATTTGTGCGTGATTGTAGTCGTCGTCGTGGAGATTTGAAATAACCATTTTGACTGTTGAAACAATGTAATACAAACTAAGGCCTCACGCATTACGATAACATTATATAACATTTCAAACTCGCATATATCCGTCACTATAGAAAATACTGAGGTGATTTTACACTCAATAGAATCAGGTCGAAACTCTCTATTGGCTCATCCGGAATATTGAATCCATGTGGAATATTCATGCTTAGTTACCATGGAAACCCCATAACAATCATGTAAACAATCTATTTGTGAATGATTGTAGTCGTCGTCGTGGAGATTTTAAATAACAATTTTGATTGTTGAAACAATGTAATACGAACTAAGGAATCACGTTTTAAAATAACATTATATAAAATTTCAAACTTGCATATCTCCGTTACTATAGAAGATACTGAAGTGATTTTACACTCAATGGAATCAGGTCGAAACTCTCTATTGGCTCATCCGGAAAAATTGAATCCATGTGTAATATTCATGCTTAGTTACCATGGAAACTCTCATAACAATCATGTAAACAATCTATTTGTGTGTGATTGTAGTCGTCGTCGTGGAGATTTGAAATAACCATTTTGACTGTTGAAACAATGTAATACAAACTAAGGCCTCACGCTTTACGATAACATTATATAACATTTCAAACTCGCATATATCCGTTACTAAAGAAGATACTGAGGTGATTTTACACTCAATGGAATCAGGTCGACGCTCTCTATTGTCTCATCCGGAAAAATTGAATCAATGTGTAATATTCATGCTTAGTTACCATGGAAACTCTCATAACAATCATGTAAACAATTTTTTGTGCGTGATTTTAGTCGTCGTCGTGGAGATTTGAAATAACCATTTTGACTGTTGAAACAATGTAATACAAACTAAGGCCTCACGCTTTACGATAAAATTATATAACATTTCAAACTCGCATATATCCGTTACTATAGAAGATACTGAGGTGATTTTACACTCAATGGAATCAGGTCGAAACTCTCTATTGGCTCATCCGGAAAATTGAATCCATGTGTAATATTCATGTTTAGTTACCATGGAAACTCTCATAAAATTCATGTAAAAAAATCTATTTGTGCGCGATTGTAGTCGGCATCATAGAGATTTGAAATCACCATTTTCATTGTTTAAACAATGTAGTACAACCTAAGGCCTCACGTTTTAAAATAACATTATATAAAATTTCAAACTCGCATATCTCCGTTACTATAGAAGATACTGAAGTGACTTGATACTCAATGGAATCAGGTCAACGCTCTCTTTTGGCACATCCCGAAAAATTGAATCCATGTGTAATATTCATGCTTAGTTAGAATGGAAACTCTCATAACAATCAGGTAAACAATCTATTTGTGCGCCAATGTAGTAGTCGTCGTCGTGATTTGAAATAACCATTTTGATTGTTGAAACAATGTAATACAAACTAAAGAATCACGTTTTAAAATAACATTATATAAAATTTCACACTCGCTTATATCCGTTACTATAGAAGATACTGAAGTTTACTTTACACTCAATGGAATCAGGTCGACGCTCTCTATTGGCACATCCGGAAAAATTGAAATCATGTGTAATATTCATGCTTAGTTACCATGGAAAGTCTCATAACAATCAAGTAAGCAATCTATTTTTGCGTGATTGTAGTCGTCGTCGTGGAGATTTGAAATAAACATTTTGATGGTTGAAACAATGTAATACAACCTAAGGCCTCACGTTTTACGATAACATTATATAAAATTTCAAACTCGCACATCTCCGTTACTATAGAAGATACTGAAATGATTTTACACTCAATGGAATCAGGTCGACGCTCTCTATTAGCTCATCAGGAAAAATTGAATCCATGTGTAATATTCATGCTTAGTTACCATGGAAACTCTCATAACAATCATGTAAACAATTTTTTGTGCGTGATTGTAGTCGTCGTCGTGGAGATTTGAAATAACCCTTTTGATTTTTGAAACAATGTAATACAAACTAAGGAATCACGTTTTAAGATAACATTATGTAAAATTTCAAACTTGCATATCTCCGTTACTATAGAAGATACTGAAGTGATTTTACCCTCAATGGAATCAGGTCGAAACACTCTATTGGCTCATCCGAAAAAATTGAATCCATGTGTAATATTCATGCTTAGTTACCATGGAAACACTCATAACAATCATGTAAACAATCTATTTGTGCGTGATTGTAGTCGTCGTCTTGGAAATTTGAAATAACCCTTTTGATTGTTGAAGCAATGTAATACAAACTAAGGAATCACGTTTTAAGATAACATTATGTAAAATTTCAAACTTGCATATCTCCGTTACTATTGAATATACTGAAGTGATTTTACACTCATAGGAATCAGGTCGACGCTCTCTATTGGTTCATCCGGAAAATTCAATCCATGTGTAATATTCATGCTTAGTTACCATGGAAAATCTCATAAAAATCATGTAAACAATCTATTTGTGCGTGATTGTAGTCGTCGTCGTGGAGATTTGAAATAACCCTTTTGATTGTTGAAGCAATGTAATACAAACTAAGGAATCACGTTTTAAGATAACATTATGTAAAATTTCAAACTTGCATATCTCCGTTACTATAGAAGATACTGAAGTGATTTTACACTCAATGGAATCAGGTCGACGCTCTCTATTGGCTCATCCGAATAAAATGAATCCATGTGTAATATTCATGCTTAGTTACCATGGAAACTCTCATAACAATCATGTAAACAATCTATTTGTGCGTGATTATAGTCGTCGTCGTGGAGATTTGAAATAACCATTTTGACTCTTGAAACAATGTAGTACAGTCATGTTCAAAAAATTTGTCGCATGGATTTTTTCTAAGTCCAACGTCTTACGAAATTATGTTGGTAGCTCTGAAACAAGGAAGTGTTGTGAAACATACGATCCTCCAATCAGAGTGAAGTTCGATTCTGAGGAGCAGGAGGCGTGACTCACGGTCTTGTCCACAGGAAGTTCAACCAATGTAGCATTTCCAAATATGAGATAACGTCCCCATTGGTTAAATATTGTTTCAATAATGCGAATCGGCAGAAAGATTGCGCAAAAGTTTACTTTGTCGTTTTAATACTTTTAATCGTTTCAAATTAGTATTAAATTGTCCCAATTATAGTTCAAGAGCTTAATATAATGTATTCATGTATGTGTTTGACAATCATATATCACTCATTAGAACAATTTTCACATTGTTTTCACTACGTGAGATGACATTTCATTTACATTTACGATAAAATAGTGGTTTGGGTGTAATAACAGTTTTCATTAATTAATTTAGAGATGCATTTGTATTTGTTGAGTTAATGATTAGGTTAATTCGTTATTTCTCGCAAAAAGAGGGAACCACAGCTGAAAGAAAATACACAACTTGTATTGTTTAGGTCAAGAGTTCGTTTTAACATCACTTTTTGCACACATAGGCTAATCACGACTCGGGATACATTTAAATTGGAATCTGAAACATTATGCGGTCTGACTGGAACTCGGAAAAGGACACACCGATTACAAGACGCAGATACATTACCACTTGGTCTGGCGAACGCCAATAATAATGAGGGGTTGTGAGAGTGGGAGAGGGGTGACGGAAAGTTGAAAATAAATAGTATTTTTGGGGGTATTTAATGTTATATTTATACACATACAAACCTAAGAAAATATTTATTTTGATACATGTGTTGGGGGGTGGGAAAGGGGGAAAAGAGAGGGACAGAAAGATATTGGGAAAGATGGGACGAAGAGGTGATTGTGGAAAATGTTTTATTTGACGTTCAGTAATAAAAACAATCAAATCAATGATGATTATCTTATAAATACCATATTTAATGTAAATTTGTTTTAAAAATGGGGGCGGAGAGCTGTTTGTTTTACGTTCAGTGCAGGATAACAAGTGGAGACACATAGTGGTTCGTATCTCACTTTAAACTATAGGTACAGGCCCCATTAGCCTATTTGTGTATAACGTGGATTTAGAATTCAGTAGAAAATAACGTCGATCTAGTATTTTGGATTTTAGATGCGTTGAGACCACTAAAATTTCCAATTCTTATAAGAAGAAACCTGTCCTCATATTACCATTTTGAAAGAGATAGAGTTAATTCTATAATCTTACGTTGTTAGTTTCAAAGAAAACTAATTCAAATAGTAACAATGGGAACGAATAAAGCTTACGAAAAGTTTTTGCCACCGTGCGGATTTGAACCTACGACCATTAGAGTGACAACCCAGTGCGATAACCACTACCCCACGAGTTCGTTCCTTCTGACGGCATGATTATGAGTTAAGACCAATTCGTTCAATATGCATTAGAAATATAATCCCCACCCGCCTCTTTATAAACAACACACCCAAACGCTCCTTTGTAGCAAATGAAATAAAGGTGGTATGAATGTCACAAAACATTTAAGCAAAATCTACTATATTTACGACGCAATCGTTTTACATGGAGAGGCTACACCTTCGAGAATTGAGGTTGTGACGTGGCTTCTTGTAGTGGTAGGGTAGATATTCGTATGGCAAGGTTCCAGCGTGCACTAGCCTGTAATTTCCGAGAAAAAAACTTCAATTTATTTTATGATTTTAAAGTGTTTCGGTGATGGACTATCAGTATTACACGCCGAAGATTATAAGTTTGACTTCTGTTCGATTACCCCTATTATTATTACATATAGCAACTAAGTATTGTATTTAATT
Source organism: Lepisma saccharinum (assembly GCF_977018435.1). Taxonomy (NCBI): domain Eukaryota; kingdom Metazoa; phylum Arthropoda; class Insecta; order Zygentoma; family Lepismatidae; genus Lepisma; species Lepisma saccharinum. The sequence continues at coordinate 57,065,521 of NC_139235.1, read as the reverse complement.
AATAATTGAAAGAAATAAAAATGTTATATATATTTTTTAAAAAATAACACTCCTTTCTAATGATTTTTCAATGTTATTTTTGAAAATAATTTTTCAGAATATGTTTTTGAATTTCGCATCATTTTACTAGGGTTTTCATAAAAATGATCCATGTGTCATATTCGACGAAATGTCATGTACAGCGAAAGTTATACATTTTTATTTTAGAGAAAATTATCAAGAAACAAAACAAATAAATACTATTGACATCCTTTTGTGAATAGTATTTATATTACATTATTTTTTGTTCACCATGCATAGTTGTATTCTTGTAAAAAGCACGAAAAACAATATATTCTCTACATTTCGCAAAGCAAATAATATACGAATTTTCGTAATAAGTAAAATGCAATAAATAATTTTTCGGGTTAATAAGAAATAAAAATCGCAGAGTTAACCGAACGGTGAATCGAACACAGAATTTTACAACCCATAAAATGCCTTGTAGCCTTTGCAATGAAGTGATGTAGATGCAAGTAATAAAATTTCATGCAAAATCGTACGTTATAAGATTGTTCAAATATATTAAATCAATGTGTCCATAAGTTATTATACTGTCAGCCATTTGGCACATCACGTTACAAAATCTCAGCACATCATCATTCACTAGTTAATCGAATTGAATATTGATTCACTTCACAGTTCAAATTGCAACAATAGTTTCGACTCATATCACGTGAGATGTAAACTCAATTCAATTCTCTCATTGTATGTAACTTGTATGTTGAGCTCATGTAGAAATATCAATTATGAGCTCTAAGCTAAATTTGATGCTACAATCGCTTGATCAACTCTTGCGTCTCGCTGCCAGACATTCTACGTTCCTGTTTGCTCCAGGTCGCTTCTGCATTTCATTATCATTGTTTTTACCTCTGTTTCATTCTCATCGTCGTTATAAACCTACGTAATTTCTACTGTTTACAGTAGACAGAATCTACTGTTATCAATTGTAGTACTCTACTGTGTCTCTCGGAAATCTACTCAAAATCAATGATTTCCTACTGAACACTTTCAGTAGGCCTAATGTGTAATTACAGTTGAGGAACTACAAGTGAAATATTCTCTTCAGTACCACATGTAATATTGCATGTAGTGTGTTTGAATTTCAATTTGAATTCAAAATTTTGGATGCGTCAGCACTTAGGCTATTTTGCACCTGTCACTTTATACGGGGTCCAGCCCCTTACCAGAACTAAAATAACATAACTGTAACGTCGTGTTGTAACTAAAATATTAAAATATTCTGAATTCGGTTAAAAGCTGAGGCTGTAAAGAGGCACTCAGCACCCACAAGGACCAAACACAGGACAACACAGAAAATTATACTGGCCATGGGGCCAGTCGCCAGAACCTCGTTCGTCTGCAAACTAAAGTCCAGGGTGTACTACGTGGAAGCAACAATTGGGCGTACATACTTCGTGGAAGGTCATCCCTTACACCCTTGTAGTGTGTTTAGCTCAGCATGTTAGCTGTAAATATAACTTTTTATTCCTCCTCACTAACAATTTGTTTTTATATCTATTTAAAATTTAAACCAACCTCACTTCCATGTAGTACACCCTGAACTGCATTTTGCAGACTAACGAGGCTCTGGTGACTGGACCTATTGTTAGTATAATCTTTGTAGGACTGCGTGTGTGTTGTCCTTGTTTGTGCTGACTGTCTGTCGCTTTACAGGCTCAGCTTTTAACCCAGGTAAGGATATTTTAGTTTTCAGACACGCTTTTATTTTTGTCATGATAAGCGTGACGGGTGTAAAATATATCACCCGTATAGCGTGACGGGTGTAAAATACCCTAACTTTTCAGGCACACAAATTATAATTCAAATTTAAAAAATCTTAACATATATGTTTCAAAACACTTATTGATCTAATGAAAACAGTAGACAAAAGTTTATTTGGAGTAAGTAGAAAAGAGTCATGAAATAATACCCAAAGAAGTCAACCATTATGAATTAATGTTACATACTTTTTTTATTTCACTTTCCAAAACCTAGGAGCTCAAAATAATACATGGCATGCGATTTACTATAGACAGTCTGCTTTTCTGTGATTGATTCGTCGTGCCCAGTCGGGGATAACTTCCGTTCAAGGTAAAAGGGGAAAGGGAAGAAATCCACCACAGTACCATGACATATGAAGTAACATGTTCACAGGCATCCAATGCAATTGATAAGGGTTCACCTGACCTTGGAAGTGTGGGAAACACGTTTCACGCTGGTTTCCAGAATGCTGTGGCTAATCTGGAACTAACGGTGGAATAAGAAATAGTTTCTAACATTTAACAATGACATTTCGCATTTACAAAATATGAGATATGTAGACTTTGATTTATTTATTATAGTAGACGGTAGAGAATTACTTACCACGAAAGTCAAGTTCTAAATTGCAGACATCAAAATGTACTCCAGGTTGTAAAATACATTTGTGATAGACAGCAGATAGGTTAATAAGGTTTACAAGATTGCTAACGACTCTTAAGACAAACGTTCAACGAAGGTTATTGAGTGAGAAAATGGGAAATTGTTAAAAATAGCAGCCTAGTTGAGTGAAGATCGAAGGTTCGAATCTCTTATAGAACCGGCTATTTTTTACACTAATTTTTGGTGCGTAATATATTTAATGTATTGTCGACATTTATAGGAAACAAAATATGAAAATTCTCCTCCTCTGTAACGGTGCGGTCTAAGACTCTGTGCTTTGGACTCCGACTGCAGCGGGACGGCATGGATTCGAGTCGTCCTTGGTTCTCGGCCTGTTATCTGTATAGGACCGGTGGCAACCCACCATCGTGAGGAAATTGGGGAGCTACGAGTGACTGGTGTAACCTGGTTTCAGATATCTTCTATAACGGCCGAGGGTTCGACGTGCTGACCAACGTCACCTCGTTGCCAATTGAAGATAACTCTAGGTAGGATTGTGGAAGGGAGACTGACAGTCGGGAGATAGATCATGGCCTTTCGAGATTTTAAAATATGAAAACTAATTTCTCGTCATTGTCACGTGAGATTCTTTTCAGTATGACTCCTGCAATACTAATTAGTTCCTAAGTAGGATAATGAGATGGACAGAGAGATATTAAATTATGAGCTCACTGTTTAAAAAATTTGCATTAACACATTTTTATATTCACATACCTCTTTACAAATTCCTGAGCACGTCACTACAAATGAACCAATCTAGTGCACACTAGAGCCTTGGCTTATCGATATGGGGTATCCTACAATTACAGTCAAACCACAACCTCAATTCTCGAAGCTGTAGCCTCTCCATGTAAAACGATTGCGTCGTAAATATAGTAGATTTTGCTTAAATGTTTTGTGACATTCATACCACCTTTATTTCATTTGCTACAAAGGAGCGTTTGGGTGTGTTGTTTATAAAGAGGCGGGTGGGGATTATATTTCTAATGCATATTGAACGAATTGGTCTTAACTCATAATCATGCCGTCAGAAGGAACGAACTCGTGGGGTAGTGGTTATCGCACTGGGTTGTCACTCTAATGGTCGTAGGTTCAAATCCGCACGGTGGCAAAAACTTTTCGTAAGCTTTATTCGTTCCCATTGTTACTATTTGAATTAGTCTTCTTTGAAACTAACAACGAAAGATTATACAATTAACTCTATCTCTTTCAAAATGGTAATATGAGGACAGATTTCTTCTTATAAGAATTGGAAATTTTAGTGGTCTCAACGCATCTAAAATCCAAAATACTAGATCGACGTTATTTTCTACTGAATTCTAAATCCACGTTATACACAGATAGGCTAATGGGGCCTGTACCTACAGTTTAAAGTGAGATACGAACCACTATGTGTCTCCACTTGTTATCCTGCACTGAACGTAAAACAAACAGCTCTCCGCCCCCATTTTTAAAACAAATTTACATTAAATATGGTATTTATAAGATAATCATCATTAATTTGATTGTTTTTATTACTGAACGTCAAATAAAACATTTTCCACAATCACCTCTTCGTCCCATCTCTCCCAATATCTTTCTGTCCCTCTCTTTTCCCCCTTCCCCACCCCCCACACACATGTATCAAAATAAATATTTTCTTAGGTTTGTATGTGTATAAATATAACATTAAATACCCCCCAAAATACTATTTATTTTCTACTTTCCGTCACCCCTCTCCCACTCCCACAACCCCTCATTATTATTGGCGTTCGCCAGACCAAGTGGTAATGTATCGACGTCTTGTAATCGGTGTGTCCTTTTCCGAGTTCCAGTCAGGTCGCATAATATTTCAGATTCCAATTTAAATGTATCCCGAGTCGTGATTAGCCTATGTGTGCAAAAAGTAATGTTAAAACGAACTCTTGACCTAAATAATACAAGTTGTGTATTTTCTTTCAGCTGTGGTTCCCTCTTTTTGCGAGAAATAACGAATTAACCTAATCATTAACTCAACAAATACAAATGCATCTCTAAATTAATTAATGAAAACTGTTATTACACCCAAACCACTATTTTATCGTAAATGTAAATGAAATGTCATCTCAATGTGAAAATTGTTCTAATGAGTGATATATGATTGTCAAACACATACATGAATACATTATATTAAGCTCTTGAACTATAATTGGGACAATTTAATACTAATTTGAAACGATTAAAAGTATTAAAACGACAAAGTAAACTTTTGCGCAATCTTTCTGCCGATTCGCATTATTGAAACAATGTATCGACGTCAATGTATTTAAGAGTTTAACCAATGGGGACGTTATCTCATATTTGGAAATGCTGCATTGGTTGAACTTCCTGTGGACAAGACCGTGAGTCACGCCTCCTGCTCCTCAGAATCGAACTTCACTCTGATTGGAGGATCGTATATTTCACAACACTTCCTTGTTTCAGAGCTACCAACATAATTTCGTAAGACGTTGGACTTAGAAAAAATCCATGCGACAGATTTTTTGAACATGACTGTACAAACTAAGGCCTCACGTTTTACGATAACATTATATAACATTTCAAACTCGCATATATCCGTTACTATAGAAGATACTGAGGTGATTTTACACTCAATGGAATCAGGTCGAAACTCTCTATTGGCTCATCCGGAAAATTGAATCCATGTGTAATATTCATGCTTAGTTACCATGGAAACTCCCATAACAATCATGTAAAGAATCTATTTGTGCGTGATTGTAGTCGTCGTCGTGGAGATTTGAAATAACCATTTTGACTGTTGAAACAATGTAATACAAACTAAGGCCTCACGCTTTACGATAACATTATATAACATTTCAAACTCGCATATATCCGTTACTATAGAAGATACTGAGGTGATTTTACACTCAATGCAATCAGGTCGACGCTCTCTATTGGCTCATCCTGAAAAATTGAATCCATGTGTAATATTCATGCTTAGTTACCATGGAAACTCTCATAACAATCATGTAAACAATTTTTTGTGCGTGATTGTAGTCGTTGTCGTGGAGATTTGAAATAACCCTTTTGATTTTTGAAACAATGTAATACAAACTAAGGAATCACGTTTTAAGATAACATTATGTAAAATTTCAAACTTGAATATCTCCGTTACTATAGAAGATACTGAAGTGATTTTACACTCAATGGAATCATGTCGACGCTCTCTATTGGCTCATCCGGAAAAATTGAATCCATGTGTAATATTCATGCTTAGTTACCATGGAAACTCTCATAACAATCATGTAAACAATCTATTTGTGCGTGATTGTAGTCGTCGTCGTGGAGATTTGAAATAACCATTTTGACTGTTGAAACAATGTAATACAAACTAAGGCCTCACGCTTTACGATAACATTATATAACATTTCAAACTCGCATATATCCGTTACTATAGAAGATACTGAAGTGTACTTTACACTCAATGGAATCAGGTCGACGCTCTCTATTATCACATCCGGAAAAATTGAATCGATGTGTAATATTCATGCTTTGTTACCATGTAAACTCTCATAACAATCATGTAAACAATCTATTTATGCGTGATTGTAGCCCTCGTCGTGGAGATTTGAAAAAAACATTTTGATCGTTGAAACAATGTAATACAAACTAAGGCCTCACGCATTACGATAACATTATATAAAATTACAAACTCGCATATCTCCGTTACTATAGAAGATACTGAAGTGATTTTACAATCAATGGAATCAGGTCGACGCTCTCTATTGGCACATCCGGAAAAATTGAAATCATGTGTAATATTCATGCTTAGTTACCATGGAAAGTCTCATAACAATCAAGTAAGCAATCTATTTTTGCGTGATTGTAGTCGTCGTCGTGGAGATTTGAAATAAACATTTTGATTGTTGAAACAATGTAATACAAACTAAGGCCTCACGTTTTACGATAACATTATATAAAATTTCAAACTCGCACATCTCCGTTACTATAGAAGATACTGAAATGATTTTACACTCAATGGAATCAGGTCAACGCTCTCTATTTCCTCATCCGGAAAAATTAAATCCATGTGTAATATTCATGCTTAGTTACCATGGAAACTCTCATAACAATAAAGTAAACAATATTTTTTTGCGTGGTTGTAGTCGTCGTCGTGAAGATCTGAAATAACAATTTTCATTGTTGAAACAATGTAATACAAACTAAGGAATCACGTTTTAAAATAACATTATATAAAATTTCAAACTCGCATATCTCCGTTACTATAGAAGATACTGAAATGATTTTACAATCAATGGAATCAGGTCGAAACTCTCTATTGGCTCATCCGGAAAAATTGAATCCATGTGTAATATTCATGCTTAGTTACCATGGAAACTCTCATAACAATCATGTAAACAATCTATTTGTGCGTGATTGTAGTCGTCGTCGTGGAGATTTGAAATAACCATTTTGACTGTTGAAACAATGTAATACAAACTAAGGCCTCACGCTTTACGATAACATTATATAACATTTCAAACTCGCATATATCCGTTACTATAGAAAATACTGAGGTGATTTTACACTCAATAGAATCAGGTCGAAACTCTCTATTGGCTCATCCGGAATATTGAATCCATGTGGAATATTCATGCTTAGTTACCATGGAAACCCCATAACAATCATGTAAACAATCTATTTGTGAATGATTGTAGTCGTCGTCGTGGAGATTTTAAATAACAATTTTGATTGTTGAAACAATGTAATACAAACTAAGGAATCACGTTTTACGATAACATTATATAAAATTTCAAACTTGCATATCTCCGTTACTATAGAAGATACTGAAGTGATTTTACACTCAATGGAATCAGGTCGAAACTCTCTATTGGCTCATCCGGAAAAATTGAATCCATGTGTAATATTCATGCTTAGTTACCATGGAAACTCTCATAACAATCATGTAAACAATCTATTTGTGCGTGATTGTAGTCGTCGTCGTGGAGATTTGAAATAACCATTTTGACTGTTGAAACAATGTAATACAAACTAAGGCCTCACGCTTTACGATAACATTATATAACATTTCAAACTCGCATATATCCGTTACTATAGAAGATACTGAGGTGATTTTACACTCAATGGAATCAGGTCGACGCTCTCTATTGGCTCATCCGGAAAATTGAATCCATGTGTAATATTCATGTTTAGTTAGCATGGAAACTCTCATAAAATTCATGTAAAAAAATCTATTTGTGCGCGATTGTAGTCGGCATCATAGAGATTTGAAATCACCATTTTCATTGTTTAAACAATGTAGTACAACCTAAGGCCTCACGTTTTAAAATAACATTATATAAAATTTCAAACTCGCATATCTCCGTTACTATAGAAGATACTGAAGTGACTTGATACTCAATGGAATCAGGTCAACGCTCTCTTTTGGCACATCCCGAAAAATTGAATCCATGTGTAATATTCATGCTTAGTTAGAATGGAAACTCTCATAACAATCAGGTAAACAATCTATTTGTGCGCCAATGTAGTAGTCGTCGTCGTGATTTGAAATAACCATTTTGATTGTTGAAACAATGTAATACAAACTAAAGAATCACGTTTTAAAATAACATTATATAAAATTTCACACTCGCTTATATCCGTTACTATAGAAGATACTGAAGTTTACTTTACACTCAATGGAATCAGGTCGACGCTCTCTATTGGCACATCCGGAAAAATTGAAATCATGTGTAATATTCATGCTTAGTTACCATGGAAAGTCTCATAACAATCAAGTAAGCAATCTATTTTTGCGTGATTGTAGTCGTCGTCGTGGAGATTTGAAATAAACATTTTGATGGTTGAAACAATGTAATACAACCTAAGGCCTCACGTTTTACGATAACATTATATAAAATTTCAAACTCGCACATCTCCGTTACTATAGAAGATACTGAAATGATTTTACACTCAATGGAATCAGGTCGACGCTCTCTATTAGCTCATCAGGAAAAATTGAATCCATGTGTAATATTCATGCTTAGTTACCATGGAAACTCTCATAACAATCATGTAAACAATTTTTTGTGCGTGATTGTAGTCGTCGTCGTGGAGATTTGAAATAACCCTTTTGATTTTTGAAACAATGTAATACAAACTAAGGAATCACGTTTTAAGATAACATTATGTAAAATTTCAAACTTGCATATCTCCGTTACTATAGAAGATACTGAAGTGATTTTACCCTCAATGGAATCAGGTCGAAACACTCTATTGGCTCATCCGAAAAAATTGAATCCATGTCTAATATTCATGCTTAGTTACCATGGAAACACTCATAACAATCATGTAAACAATCTATTTGTGCGTGATTGTAGTCGTCGTCTTGGAAATTTGAAATAACCCTTTTGATTGTTGAAGCAATGTAATACAAACTAAGGAATCACGTTTTAAGATAACATTACGTAAAATTTCAAACTTGCATATCTCCGTTACTATTGAATATACTGAAGTGATTTTACACTCATAGGAATCAGGTCGACGCTCTCTATTGGTTCATCCGGAAAATTCAATCCATGTGTAATATTCATGCTTAGTTACCATGGAAAATCTCATAAAAATCATGTAAACAATCTATTTGTGCGTGATTGTAGTCGTCGTCGTGGAGATTTGAAATAACCCTTTTGATTGTTGAAGCAATGTAATACAAACTAAGGAATCACGTTTTAAGATAACATTATGTAAAATTTCAAACTTGCATATCTCCGTTACTATAGAAGATACTGAAGTGATTTTACACTCAATGGAATCAGGTCGACGCTCTCTATTGGCTCATCCGAATAAAATGAATCCATGTGTAATATTCATGCTTAGTTACCATGGAAACTCTCATAACAATCATGTAAACAATCTATTTGTGCGTGATTATAGTCGTCGTCGTGGAGATTTGAAATAACCATTTTGACTCTTGAAACAATGTAGTACAAACTAAGGCCTCACGTTTTACGATAACATTATATAACATTTCAAACTCGCATATATCCGTTACTATAGAAGATACTGAGGTGATTTTACACTCAATGGAATCAGGTCGAAACTCTCTATTGGCTCATCCGGAAAATTGAATCCATGTGTAATATTCATGCTTAGTTACCATGGAAACTCCCATAACAATCATGTAAAGAATCTATTTGTGCGTGATTGTAGTCGTCGTCGTGGAGATTTGAAATAACCATTTTGACTGTTGAAACAATGTAATACAAACTAAGGCCTCACGCTTTACGATAACATTATATAACATTTCAAACTCGCATATATCCGTTACTATAGAAGATACTGAAGTGTACTTTACACTCAATGGAATCAGGTCGACGCTCTCTATTATCACATCCGGAAAAATTGAATCGATGTGTAATATTCATGCTTTGTTACCATGTAAACTCTCATAACAATCATGTAAACAATCTATTTATGCGTGATTGTAGCCCTCGTCGTGGAGATTTGAAAAAAGATTTTGATCGTTGAAACAATGTAATACAAACTAAGGCCTCACGCATTACGATAACATTATATAAAATTTCAAACTCGCACATCTCTGTTACTATAGAAGATACTGAAATGATTTTACACTCAATGGAATCAGGTCAACGCTCTCTATTTCCTCATCCGGAAAAATTAAATCCATGTGTAATATTCATGCTTAGTTACCATGGAAACTCTCATAACAATAAAGTAAACAATATTTTTTTGCGTGATTGTAGTCGTCGTCGTGAAGATCTGAAATAACAATTTTCATTGTTGAAACAATGTAATACAAACTAAGGAATCACGTTTTAAAATAACATTATATAAAATTTCAAACTCGCATATCTCCGTTACTATAGAAGATACTGAAATGATTTTACAATCAATGGAATCAGGTCGAAACTCTCTATTGGCCCATCCGGAAAAATTGAATCCATGTGTAATATTCATGCTTAGTTACCATGGAAACTCTCATAACAATCATGTAAACAATCTATTTGTGCGTGATTGTAGTCGTCGTCGTGGAGATTTGAAATAACCATTTTGACTGTTGAAACAATGTAATACAAACTAAGGCCTCACGCTTTACGATAACATTATATAACATTTCAAACTCGCATATATCCGTTACTATAGAAGATACTGAGGTGATTTTACACTCAATGGAATCAGGTCGAAACTCTCTATTGGCTCATCCTGAAAATTGAATCCATGTGGAATATTCATGCTTAGTTACCATGGAAACTCCCATAACAATCATGTAAACAATCTATTTGTGAATGATTGTAGTCGTCGTCGTTGAGATTTGAAATAACAATTTTGATTGTTGAAACAATGTAATACAAACTAAGTAATCACGTTTTACGATAACATTATATAACATTTCAAACTCGCATATATCCGTTACTATAGAAGATTCTGAGGTGATTTTACACTCAATGGAATCAGGTCAACGCTCTCTTTTGGCACATCCCGAAAAATTGAATCCATGTGTAATATTCATGCTTAGTTAGAATGGAAACTCTCATAACAATCAGGTAAACAATCTATTTGTGCGCCAATGTAGTAGTCGTGGTCGTGATTTGAAATAACCATTTTGATTGTTGAAACAATGCAAGACAAACTAAAGAATCACGTTTTAAAATAACATTATATAAAATTTCACACTCGCTTATATACGTTACTAAAGAAGATTCTGAAGTGTACTTTACACTCAATGGAATCAGGTCGACGCTCTCTATTGGCACATCCGGAAAAATTGAATCCATGTGTAATATTCATGCTTTGTTACCATGTAAACTCTCATAACAATCATGTAAACAATCTATTTTGCGTGATTGTAGCCGTCGTCGTGGAGATTTGAAAAAAACATTTTGATCGTTGAAACAATGTAATACAAACTAAGGCCTCACGCATTACGATAACATTATATAAAATTACAAACTCGCATATCTCCGTTACTATAGAAGATACTGAAGTGATTTTACAATCAATGGAATCAGGTCGACGCTCTCTTATGGCACATCCGGAAAAATTGAAATCATGTGTAATATTCATGCTTAGTTACCATGGAAAGTCTCATAACAATCAAGTAAGCAATCTATTTTTGCGTGATTGTAGTCGTCGTCGTGGAGATTTGAAATAAACATTTTGATTGTTGAAACAATGTTATACAACCTAAGGCCTCACGTTTTACGATAACATTATATAAAATTTCAAACTCGCACATCTCCGTTACTATAGAAGATACTGAAATGATTTTACACTCAATGGAATCAGGTCAACGCTCTCTAATTCCTCATCCGGAAAAATTGAATCCATGTGTAATATTCATGCTTAGTTACCATGGAAACTCTCATAACAATAAAGTAAACAATATTTTTTTGCGTGATTGTAGTCGTCGTCGTGGAGATCTGAAATAACAATTTTCGTTGTTGAAACAATGTAATACAAACTAAGGAATCACGTTTTAAAATAACATAATATAAAATTTCAAACTTGCATATCTCCGTTACTATAGAAGATACTGAAGTGATTTTACAATCAATGGAATCAGGTCGACGCTCTCTTATGGCACATCCGGAAAAATTGAAATCATGTGTAATATTCATGCTTAGTTACCATGGAAAGTCTCATAACAATCAAGTAAGCAATCTATTTTTGCGTGATTGTAGTCGTCGTCGTGGAGATTTGAAATAAACATTTTGATTGTTGAAACAATGTTATACAACCTAAGGCCTCACGTTTTACGATAACATTATATAAAATTTCAAACTCGCACATCTCCGTTACTATAGAAGATACTGAAATGATTTTACACTCAATGGAATCAGGTCAACGCTCTCTAATTCCTCATCCGGAAAAATTGAATCCATGTGTAATATTCATGCTTAGTTACCATGGAAACTCTCATAACAATAAAGTAAACAATATTTTTTTGCGTGATTGTAGTCGTCGTCGTGGAGATCTGAAATAACAATTTTCGTTGTTGAAACAATGTAATACAAACTAAGGAATCACGTTTTAAAATAACATAATATAAAATTTCAAACTTGCATATCTCCGTTACTATAGAAGATACTGAAGTGATTTTACAATCAATGGAATCAGGTCGACGCTCTCTATTGGCTCATTTCGAAAAATTGAATCCATGTGTAATATTCATGCTTAGTTACCATGGAAACTCTCATAACAATCATGTAAACAATCTATTTGTGCGTGATTGTAGTCGTCGTCGTGGAGATTTGAAATAACCATTTTGACTGTTGAAACAATGTAATACAAACTAAGGCCTCACGCTTTACGATAACATTATATAACATTTCAAACTCGCATATATCCGTTACTATAGAAAATACTGAGGTGATTTTACACTCAATAGAATCAGGTCGAAACTCTCTATTGGCTCATCCGGAATATTGAATCCATGTGGAATATTCATGCTTAGTTACCATGGAAACCCCATAACAATCATGTAAACAATCTATTTGTGAATGATTGTAGTCGTCGTCGTGGAGATTTTAAATAACAATTTTGATTGTTGAAACAATGTAATACAAACTAAGGAATCACGTTTTACGATAACATTATATAAAATTTCAAACTTGCATATCTCCGTTACTATAGAAGATACTGAAGTGATTTTACACTCAATGGAATCAGGTCGAAACTCTCTATTGGCTCATCCGGAAAAATTGAATCCATGTGTAATATTCATGCTTAGTTACCATGGAAACTCTCATAACAATCATGTAAACAATCTATTTGTGCGTGATTGTAGTCGTCGTCGTGGAGATTTGAAATAACCATTTTGACTGTTGAAACAATGTAATACAAACTAAGGCCTCACGCTTTACGATAACATTATATAACATTTCAAACTCGCATATATCCGTTACTATAGAAGATACTGAGGTGATTTTACACTCAATGGAATCAGGTCGACGCTCTCTATTGGCTCATCCGGAAAATTGAATCCATGTGTAATATTCATGTTTAGTTAGCATGGAAACTCTCATAAAATTCATGTAAAAAAATCTATTTGTGCGCGATTGTAGTCGGCATCATAGAGATTTGAAATCACCATTTTCATTGTTTAAACAATGTAGTACAACCTAAGGCCTCACGTTTTAAAATAACATTATATAAAATTTCAAACTCGCATATCTCCGTTACTATAGAAGATACTGAAGTGACTTGATACTCAATGGAATCAGGTCAACGCTCTCTTTTGGCACATCCCGAAAAATTGAATCCATGTGTAATATTCATGCTTAGTTAGAATGGAAACTCTCATAACAATCAGGTAAACAATCTATTTGTGCGCCAATGTAGTAGTCGTCGTCGTGATTTGAAATAACCATTTTGATTGTTGAAACAATGTAATACAAACTAAAGAATCACGTTTTAAAATAACATTATATAAAATTTCACACTCGCTTATATCCGTTACTATAGAAGATACTGAAGTTTACTTTACACTCAATGGAATCAGGTCGACGCTCTCTATTGGCACATCCGGAAAAATTGAAATCATGTGTAATATTCATGCTTAGTTACCATGGAAAGTCTCATAACAATCAAGTAAGCAATCTATTTTTGCGTGATTGTAGTCGTCGTCGTGGAGATTTGAAATAAACATTTTGATGGTTGAAACAATGTAATACAACCTAAGGCCTCACGTTTTACGATAACATTATATAAAATTTCAAACTCGCACATCTCCGTTACTATAGAAGATACTGAAATGATTTTACACTCAATGGAATCAGGTCGACGCTCTCTATTAGCTCATCAGGAAAAATTGAATCCATGTGTAATATTCATGCTTAGTTACCATGGAAACTCTCATAACAATCATGTAAACAATTTTTTGTGCGTGATTGTAGTCGTCGTCGTGGAGATTTGAAATAACCCTTTTGATTTTTGAAACAATGTAATACAAACTAAGGAATCACGTTTTAAGATAACATTATGTAAAATTTCAAACTTGCATATCTCCGTTACTATAGAAGATACTGAAGTGATTTTACCCTCAATGGAATCAGGTCGAAACACTCTATTGGCTCATCCGAAAAAATTGAATCCATGTCTAATATTCATGCTTAGTTACCATGGAAACACTCATAACAATCATGTAAACAATCTATTTGTGCGTGATTGTAGTCGTCGTCTTGGAAATTTGAAATAACCCTTTTGATTGTTGAAGCAATGTAATACAAACTAAGGAATCACGTTTTAAGATAACATTACGTAAAATTTCAAACTTGCATATCTCCGTTACTATTGAATATACTGAAGTGATTTTACACTCATAGGAATCAGGTCGACGCTCTCTATTGGTTCATCCGGAAAATTCAATCCATGTGTAATATTCATGCTTAGTTACCATGGAAAATCTCATAAAAATCATGTAAACAATCTATTTGTGCGTGATTGTAGTCGTCGTCGTGGAGATTTGAAATAACCCTTTTGATTGTTGAAGCAATGTAATACAAACTAAGGAATCACGTTTTAAGATAACATTATGTAAAATTTCAAACTTGCATATCTCCGTTACTATAGAAGATACTGAAGTGATTTTACACTCAATGGAATCAGGTCGACGCTCTCTATTGGCTCATCCGAATAAAATGAATCCATGTGTAATATTCATGCTTAGTTACCATGGAAACTCTCATAACAATCATGTAAACAATCTATTTGTGCGTGATTATAGTCGTCGTCGTGGAGATTTGAAATAACCATTTTGACTCTTGAAACAATGTAGTACAAACTAAGGCCTCACGTTTTACGATAACATTATATAACATTTCAAACTCGCATATATCCGTTACTATAGAAGATACTGAGGTGATTTTACACTCAATGGAATCAGGTCGAAACTCTCTATTGGCTCATCCGGAAAATTGAATCCATGTGTAATATTCATGCTTAGTTACCATGGAAACTCCCATAACAATCATGTAAAGAATCTATTTGTGCGTGATTGTAGTCGTCGTCGTGGAGATTTGAAATAACCATTTTGACTGTTGAAACAATGTAATACAAACTAAGGCCTCACGCTTTACGATAACATTATATAACATTTCAAACTCGCATATATCCGTTACTATAGAAGATACTGAAGTGTACTTTACACTCAATGGAATCAGGTCGACGCTCTCTATTATCACATCCGGAAAAATTGAATCGATGTGTAATATTCATGCTTTGTTACCATGTAAACTCTCATAACAATCATGTAAACAATCTATTTATGCGTGATTGTAGCCCTCGTCGTGGAGATTTGAAAAAAGATTTTGATCGTTGAAACAATGTAATACAAACTAAGGCCTCACGCATTACGATAACATTATATAAAATTTCAAACTCGCACATCTCTGTTACTATAGAAGATACTGAAATGATTTTACACTCAATGGAATCAGGTCAACGCTCTCTATTTCCTCATCCGGAAAAATTAAATCCATGTGTAATATTCATGCTTAGTTACCATGGAAACTCTCATAACAATAAAGTAAACAATATTTTTTTGCGTGATTGTAGTCGTCGTCGTGAAGATCTGAAATAACAATTTTCATTGTTGAAACAATGTAATACAAACTAAGGAATCACGTTTTAAAATAACATTATATAAAATTTCAAACTCGCATATCTCCGTTACTATAGAAGATACTGAAATGATTTTACAATCAATGGAATCAGGTCGAAACTCTCTATTGGCCCATCCGGAAAAATTGAATCCATGTGTAATATTCATGCTTAGTTACCATGGAAACTCTCATAACAATCATGTAAACAATCTATTTGTGCGTGATTGTAGTCGTCGTCGTGGAGATTTGAAATAACCATTTTGACTGTTGAAACAATGTAATACAAACTAAGGCCTCACGCTTTACGATAACATTATATAACATTTCAAACTCGCATATATCCGTTACTATAGAAGATACTGAGGTGATTTTACACTCAATGGAATCAGGTCGAAACTCTCTATTGGCTCATCCTGAAAATTGAATCCATGTGGAATATTCATGCTTAGTTACCATGGAAACTCCCATAACAATCATGTAAACAATCTATTTGTGAATGATTGTAGTCGTCGTCGTTGAGATTTGAAATAACAATTTTGATTGTTGAAACAATGTAATACAAACTAAGTAATCACGTTTTACGATAACATTATATAACATTTCAAACTCGCATATATCCGTTACTATAGAAGATTCTGAGGTGATTTTACACTCAATGGAATCAGGTCAACGCTCTCTTTTGGCACATCCCGAAAAATTGAATCCATGTGTAATATTCATGCTTAGTTAGAATGGAAACTCTCATAACAATCAGGTAAACAATCTATTTGTGCGCCAATGTAGTAGTCGTGGTCGTGATTTGAAATAACCATTTTGATTGTTGAAACAATGCAAGACAAACTAAAGAATCACGTTTTAAAATAACATTATATAAAATTTCACACTCGCTTATATACGTTACTAAAGAAGATTCTGAAGTGTACTTTACACTCAATGGAATCAGGTCGACGCTCTCTATTGGCACATCCGGAAAAATTGAATCCATGTGTAATATTCATGCTTTGTTACCATGTAAACTCTCATAACAATCATGTAAACAATCTATTTTGCGTGATTGTAGCCGTCGTCGTGGAGATTTGAAAAAAACATTTTGATCGTTGAAACAATGTAATACAAACTAAGGCCTCACGCATTACGATAACATTATATAAAATTACAAACTCGCATATCTCCGTTACTATAGAAGATACTGAAGTGATTTTACAATCAATGGAATCAGGTCGACGCTCTCTTATGGCACATCCGGAAAAATTGAAATCATGTGTAATATTCATGCTTAGTTACCATGGAAAGTCTCATAACAATCAAGTAAGCAATCTATTTTTGCGTGATTGTAGTCGTCGTCGTGGAGATTTGAAATAAACATTTTGATTGTTGAAACAATGTTATACAACCTAAGGCCTCACGTTTTACGATAACATTATATAAAATTTCAAACTCGCACATCTCCGTTACTATAGAAGATACTGAAATGATTTTACACTCAATGGAATCAGGTCAACGCTCTCTAATTCCTCATCCGGAAAAATTGAATCCATGTGTAATATTCATGCTTAGTTACCATGGAAACTCTCATAACAATAAAGTAAACAATATTTTTTTGCGTGATTGTAGTCGTCGTCGTGGAGATCTGAAATAACAATTTTCGTTGTTGAAACAATGTAATACAAACTAAGGAATCACGTTTTAAAATAACATAATATAAAATTTCAAACTTGCATATCTCCGTTACTATAGAAGATACTGAAGTGATTTTACAATCAATGGAATCAGGTCGACGCTCTCTATTGGCTCATTTCGAAAAATTGAATCCATGTGTAATATTCATGCTTAGTTACAATGGAATCTCTCATAACAATCAGGTGAACAATCTATTTGTGCGCCAATGTAGTAGTCGTCGTCGTGATTTGAAATAACCATTTTGATTGTTGAAACAATGTAATACAAACCAAAGAAACACGTTTTAAAATAACATTATATAAAATTTCACACTCGCATATATCCGTTACTATAGAAGATACTGAAGTGTACTTTACACTCAATGGAATCAGGTCGACGCTCTCCATTGGCTCATCCGGAAAAATGAATCCATGTGGAATATTCATGCTTAGTTACCATGGAAACTCCCATAACAATCATGTAAACAATCTATTTGTGAATGATTGTAGTCGTCGTCGTGGAGATTTGAAATAACAATTTTGATTGTTGAAACAATGTAATACAAACTAAGTAATCACGTTTTACGATAACATTATATAACATTTCACACTCGCATATATCCGTTACTATAGAAGATACTGAGGTGATTTTACACTCAATGGAATCAGGTCGAAACTCTCTATTGGCTCATCCGGAAAATTGAATCCATGTGTAATATTCATGTTTAGTTACCATGGAAACTCTCATAAAAATGATGTAAAAAAATCTATTTGTGCGCGATTGTAGTCGGCATCATAGAGATTTGAAATCACCATTTTCATTGTTTAAAAAATGTAGTACAACCTAACGCCTCACGTTTTAAAATAACATTACATAAAATTTCAAACTCGCATATCTCCGTTACTATAGAAGATACTGAAGTGACTTGACACTCAATGGAATCAGGTCAACGCTCTCTTTTGGCACATCCCGAAAAATTGAATCCATGTGTAATATTCATGCTTAGTTAGAATGGAAACTCTCATAACAATCAGGTAAACAATCTATTTGTGCGCCAATGTAGTAGTCGTCGTAGTGATTTGAAATAACCATTTTGATTGTTGAAACAAAGTAATACAACCTAAGGCCTCACGTTTTACGATAACATTATATAAAATTTCAAACTCGCACATCTCCGTTACTATAGAAGATACTGAAATGATTTTACACTCAATGGAATCAGGTCGACGCTCTCTGTTAGCTCATCAGGAAAAATTGAATCCATGTGTAATATTCATGCTTAGTTACCATGGAAACTCTCATAACAATCATGTAAACAATTTTTTGTGCGTGATTGTAGTCGTTGTCGTGGAGATTTGAAATAACCCTTTTGATTTTTGAAACAATGTAATACAAACTAAGGAATCACGTTTTAAGATAACATTATGTAAAATTTCAAACTTGCATATCTCCGTTACTATAGAAGATACTGAAGTGATTTTACCCTCAATGGAATCAGGTCGAAACACTCTATTGGCTCATCCGAAAAAATTGAATCCATGTGTAATATTCATGCTTAGTTACCATGGAAACACTCATAACAATCATGTAAACAATCTATTTGTGCGTGATTGTAGTCGTCGTCTTGGAAATTTGAAATAACCCTTTTGATTGTTGAAGCAATGTAATACAAACTAAGGAATCACGTTTTAAGATAACATTATGTAAAATTTCAAACTTGCATATCTCCGTTACTATAGAATATACTGAAGTGATTTTACACTCATAGGAATCAGGTCGACGCTCTCTATTGGTTCATCCGGAAAATTCAATCCATGTGTAATATTCATGCTTAGTTACCATGGAAAATCTCATAAAAATCATGTAAACAATCTATTTGTGCGTGATTGTAGTCGTCGTCGTGGAGATTTGAAATAACCCTTTTGATTGTTGAAGCAATGTAATACAAACTAAGGAATCACGTTTTAAGATAACATTATGTAAAATTTCAAACTTGCATATCTCCGTTACTATAGAAGATACTGAAGTGATTTTACACTCAATGGAATCAGGTCGACGCTCTCTATTGGCTCATCCGAATAAAATGAATCCATGTGTAATATTCATGCTTAGTTACCATGGAAACTCTCATAACAATCATGTAAACAATCTATTTGTGCGTGATTATAGTCGTCGTCGTGGAGATTTGAAATAACCATTTTGACTCTTGAAACAATGTAGTACAAACTAAGGCCTCACGTTTTACGATAACATTATATAACATTTCAAACTCGCATATATCCGTTACTATAGAAGATACTGAGGTGATTTTACACTCAATGTAATCAGGTCGAAACTCTCTATTGGCTCATCCGGAAAATTGAATCCATGTGTAATATTCATGCTTAGTTACCATGGAAAGTCCCATAACAATCATGTAAAGAATCTATTTGTGCGTGATTGTAGTCGTCGTCGTGGAGATTGAAATAACCATTTTGACTGTTGAAACAATGTAATACAAACTAAATCCTCACGCTTTACGATAACATTATATAAAATTTCAAACTCGCATATATCCGTTACTATAGAAGATACTGAGGTGATTTTACACTCAATGCAATCAGGTCGACGCTCTCTATTGGCTCATCCTGAAAAATTGAATCCATGTGTAATATTCATGCTTAGTTACCATGGAAACTCTCATAACAATCATGTAAACAATTTTTTGTGCGTGATTGTAGTCGTTGTCGTGGAGATTTGAAATAACCCTTTTGATTTTTGAAACAATGTAATACAAATTAAGGAATCACGTTTTAAGATAACATTATGTAAAATTTCAAACTTGATTATCTCCGTTACTATAGAAGATACTGAAGTGATTTTACACTCAATCGAATCAGGTCGACGCTCTCTATTGGCTCATCCGGAAAAATTGAATCCATGTGTAATATTCATGCTTAGTTACCATGGAAACTCTCATAACAATCATGTAAAGAATCTATTTGTGCGTGATTGTAGTCGTCGTCGTGGAGATTTGAAATAACCATTTTGACTGTTGAAACAATGTAATACAAACTAAGGCCTCACGCTTTACGATAACATTATATAACATTTCAAACTCGCATATATCCGTTACCATAGAAGATACTGAAGTGTACTTTACACTCAATGGAATCAGGTCGACGCTCTCTATTGGCACATCCGGAAAAATTGAATCCATGTGTAATATTCATGCTTTGTTACCATGTAAACTCTCATAACAATCATGTAAACAATCTATTTGTGCGTGATTGTAGTCGTCGTCGTGGAGATTTGAAATAAACATTTTGATTGTTGAAACAATGTAATACAACCTAAGGCCTCACGTTTTACGATAACATTATATAAAATTTCAAACTCGCATATCTCCGTTACTATAGAAGATACTGAAGTGATTTTACAATCAATGGAATCAGGTCGACGCTCTCTATTGGCACATCCGGAAAAATTGAAATCATGTGTAATATTCATGCTTAGTTACCATGGAAAGTCTCATAACAATCAAGTAAGCAATCTATTTTTGCGTGATTGTAGTCGTCGTCGTGGAGATTTGAAATAAACATTTTGATTGTTGAAACAATGTAATACAACCTAAGGCCTCACGTTTTACGATAACATTATATAAAATTTCAAACTCGCACATCTCCGTTACTATAGAAGATACTGAAATGATTTTACACTCAATGGAATCAGGTCAACGCTCTCTATTTCCTCATCCGGAAAAATTGAATCCATGTGTAATATTCATGCTTAATTACCATGGAAACTCTCATAACAATAAAGTAAACAATATTTTTTTGCGTGATTGTAGTCGTCGTCGTGAAGATCTGAAATAACAATTTTCATTGTTGAAACAATGTAATACAAACTAAGGAATCACGTTTTAAAATAACATTATATAAAATTTCAAACTCGCATATCTCCGTTACTATAGAAGATACTGAAGTGATTTTACAATCAATGGAATCAGGTCGACGCTCTCTATTGGCTCATCCGGAAAAATTGAATCCATGTGTAATATTCATGCATAGTTACCATGGAAACTCTCATAACAATCATGTAAACAATCTATTTGTGCGTGATTGTAGTCGTCGTCGTGGAGATTTGAAATAACCATTTTGACTGTTGAAACAATGTAATACAAACTAAGGCCTCACGCTTTACGATAACATTATAAAACATTTCAAACTCGCATATATCCGTTACTACAGAAGATACTGAGGTGATTTTACACTCAATGGAATCAGGTCGAAACTCTCTATTGGCTCATCCTGAAAATTGAATCCATGTGGAATATTCATGCTTAGTTACCATGGAAACTCCCATAACAATCATGTAAACAATCTATTTGTGAATGATTGTAGTCGTGGTCGTGATTTGAAATAACCATTTTGATTGTTGAAACAATGCAATACAAACTAAAGAATCACGTTTTAAAATAACATTATATGAAATTTCACACTCGCTTATATACGTTACTATAGAAGATACTGAAGTGTACTTTACAATCAATGGAATCAGGTCGACGCTCTCTATTGGCTCATCCTGAAAAATTGAATCCATGTGTAATATTCATGCTTAGTTATCATGGAAACTCTCATAACAATCATGTAAACAATTTTTTGTGCGTGATTGTAGTCGTCGTCGTGGAGATTTGAAATAACCCTTTTGATTTTTGAAACAATGTAATTCAAACTAAGGAATCACGTTTTAAGATCACATTATGTAAAATTTCAAACTTGCATATCTCCGTTACTATAGAAGATACTGAAGTGATTTTACACTCAATGGAATCAGGTCGACGCTCTCTATTGGCTCATCCGGAAAAATTGAATCCATGTGTAATATTCATGCTTAGTTACCATGGAAACTCTCATAACAATCATGTAAACAATCTATTTGTGCGTGATTGTAGTCGTCGTCGTGGAGATTTGAAATAACCATTTTGACTGTTGAAACAATGTAATACAAACTAAGCCCTCACGCTTTACGATAACATTATATAAAATTTCAAACTCGCATATATCCGTTACTATAGAAGATACTGAGGTGATTTTACACTCAATGGAATCAGGTCGAAACCCTCTATTGGCTCATCCTGAAAATTGAATCCATGTGGAATATTCATGCTTAGTTACCATGGAAAATCCCATAACAATCATGTAAACAATCTATTTGTGAATGATTGTAGTCGTCGTCGTTGAGATTTGAAATAACAATTTTGATTGTTGAAACAATGTAATACAAACTAAGTAATCACGTTTTACGATAACATTATATAACATTTCAAACTCGCATATATCCGTTACTATAGAAGATTCTGAGGTGATTTTACACTCAATGGAATCAGGTCAACGCTCTCTTTTGGCACATCCCGAAAAATTGAATCCATGTGTAATATTCATGCTTAGTTAGAATGGAAACTCTCATAACAATCAGGTAAACAATCTATTTGTGCGCCAATGTAGTAGTCGTGGTCGTAATTTGAAATAACCATTTTGATTGTTGAAACAATGCAAAACAAACTAAAGAATCACGTTTTAAAATAACATTATATAAAATTTCACACTCGCTTATATACGTTACTAAAGAAGATTCTGAAGTGTACTTTACACTCAATGGAATCAGGTCGACGCTCTCTATTGGCACATCCGGAAAAATTGAATCCATGTGTAATATTCATGCTTTGTTACCATGTAAACTCTCATAACAATCATGTAAACAATCTATTTATGCGTGATTGTAGCCGTCGTCGTGGAGATTTGAAAAAAACATTTTGATCGTTGAAACAATGTAATACAAACTAAGGCCTCACGCATTACGATAACATTATATAAAATTACAAACTCGCATATCTCCGTTACTATAGAAGATACTGAAGTGATTTTACAATCAATGGAATCAGGTCGACGCTCTCTTATGGCACATCCGGAAAAATTGAAATCATGTGTAATATTCATGCTTAGTTACCATGGAAACTCTCATAACAATCATGTAAACAATCTATTTGTGCGTGATTGTAGTCGTCGTCGTGGAGATTTGAAATAACCATTTTGACTGTTGAAACAATGTAATACAAACTAAGGCCTCACGCTTTACGATAACATTATATAACATTTCAAACTCGCATATATCCGTTACTATAGAAGATACTGAGGTGATTTTACACTCAATGGAATCAGGTCGAAACTCTCTATTGGCTCATCCTGAAAATTGAATCCATGTGGAATATTCATGCTTAGTTACCATGGAAACTCCCATAACAATCATGTAAACAATCTATTTGTGAATGATTGTAGTCGTCGTCGTTGAGATTTGAAATAACAATTTTGATTGTTGAAACAATGTAATACAAACTAAGTAATCACGTTTTACGATAACATTATATAACATTTCAAACTCGCATATATCCGTTACTATAGAAGATTCTGAGGTGATTTTACACTCAATGGAATCAGGTCAACGCTCTCTTTTGGCACATCCCGAAAAATTGAATCCATGTGTAATATTCATGCTTAGTTAGAATGGAAACTCTCATAACAATCAGGTAAACAATCTATTTGTGCGCCAATGTAGTAGTCGTGGTCGTGATTTGAAATAACCATTTTGATTGTTGAAACAATGCAAAACAAACTAAAGAATCACGTTTTAAAATAACATTATATAAAATTTCACACTCGCTTATATACGTTACTAAAGAAGATTCTGAAGTGTACTTTACACTCAATGGAATCAGGTCGACGCTCTCTATTGGCACATCCGGAAAAATTGAATCCATGTGTAATATTCATGCTTTGTTACCATGTAAACTCTCATAACAATCATGTAAACAATCTATTGATGCGTGATTGTAGCCGTCGTCGTGGAGATTTGAAAAAAACATTTTGATCGTTGAAACAATGTAATACAAACTAAGGCCTCACGCATTACGATAACATTATATAAAATTACAAACTCGCATATCTCCGTTACTATAGAAGATACTGAAGTGATTTTACAATCAATGGAATCAGGTCGACGCTCTCTTATGGCACATCCGGAAAAATTGAAATCATGTGTAATATTCATGCTTAGTTACCATGGAAAGTCTCATAACAATCAAGTAAGCAATCTATTTTTGCGTGATTGTAGTCGTCGTCGTGGAGATTTGAAATAAACATTTTGATTGTTGAAACAGTGTTATACAACCTAAGGCCTCACGTTTTACGATAACATTATATAAAATTTCAAACTCGCACATCTCCGTTACTATAGAAGATACTGAAATGATTTTACACTCAATGGAATCAGGTCAACGCTCTCTATTTCCTCATCCGGAAAAATTGAATCCATGTGTAATATTCATGCTTAGTTACCATGGAAACTCTCATAACAATAAAGTAAACAATATTTTTTTGCGTGATTGTAGTCGTCGTCGTGGAGATCTGAAATAACAATTTTCATTGTTGAAACAATGTAATACAAACTAAGGAATCACGTTTTAAAATAACATAATATAAAATTTCAAACTCGCATATCTCCGTTACTATAGAAGATACTGAAGTGATTTTACAATCAATGGAATCAGGTCGACGCTCTCTATTGGCTCATCCCGAAAAATTGAATCCATGTGTAATATTCATGCTTAGTTACAATGGAAACTCTCATAACAATCAGGTGAACAATCTATTTGTGCGCCAATGTAGTAGTCGTCGTCGTGATTTGAAATAACCATTTTGATTGTTGAAACAATGTAATACAAACCAAAGAAACACGTTTTAAAATAACATTATATAAAATTTCACACTCGCATATATCCGTTACTATAGAAGATACTGAAGTGTACTTTACACTCAATGGAATCAGGTCGACGCTCTCCATTGGCTCATCCGGAAAAATGAATCCATGTGGAATATTCATGCTTAGTTACCATGGAAACTCCCATAACAATCATGTAAACAATCTATTTGTGAATGATTGTAGTCGTCGTCGTGGAGATTTGAAATAACAATTTTGATTGTTGAAACAATGTAATACAAACTAAGTAATCACGTTTTACGATAACATTATATAACATTTCACACTCGCATATATCCGTTACTATAGAAGATACTGAGGTGATTTTACACTCAATGGAATCAGGTCGAAACTCTCTATTGGCTCATCCGGAAAATTGAATCCATGTGTAATATTCATGTTTAGTTACCATGGAAACTCTCATAAAAATGATGTAAAAAAATCTATTTGTGCGCGATTGTAGTCGGCATCATAGAGATTTGAAATCACCATTTTCATTGTTTAAACAATGTAGTACAACCTAACGCCTCACGTTTTAAAATAACATTATATAAAATTTCAAACTTGCATATCTCCGTTACTATAGAAGATACTGAAGTGATTTTACACTCAATGGAATCAGGTCGACGCTCTCTATTGGCTCATCCGAATAAAATGAATCCATGTGTAATATTCATGCTTAGTTACCATGGAAACTCTCATAACAATCATGTAAACAATCTAATTGTGCGTGATTGTAGTCGTCGTCGTGGAGATTTGAAATAACCATTTTGACTGTTGAAACAATGTAATACAAACTAAGGCCTCACGTTTTACGATAACATTATATAACATTTCAAACTCGCATATATCCGTTACTATAGAAGATACTGAGGTGATTTTACACTCAATGGAATCAGGTCGAAACTCTCTATTGGGTCATCCGGAAAATTGAATCCATGTGTAATATTCATGCTTAGTTACCATGGAAACTCCCATAACAATCATGTAAAGAATCTATTTGTGCGTGATTGTAGTCGTCGTCGTGGAGATTTGAAATAACCATTTTGACTGTTGAAACAATGTAATACAAACTAAGGCCTCACGCTTTACGATAACATTATATAACATTTCAAACTCGCATATATCCGTTACTATAGAAGATACTGAGGTGATTTTACACTCAATGCAATCAGGTCGACGCTCTCTATTGGCACATCCTGAAAAATTGAATCCATGTGTAATATTCATTCTTAGTTACCATGGAAACTCTCATAACAATCATGTAAACAATTTTTTGTGCGTGATTGTAGTCGTTGTCGTGGAGATTTGAAATAACCCTTTTGATTTTTGAAACAATGTAATACAAACTAAGGAATCACGTTTTAAGATAACATTATGTAAAATTTCAAACTTGCATATCTCCGTTACTATAGAAGATACTGAAGTGATTTTACACTCAATGGAATCAGGTCGACGCTCTCTATTGGCTCATCCCGAAAAATTGATTCCATGTGTAATATTCATGCTTAGTTACCATGGAAACTCTCATAACAATCATGTAAACAATCTATTTGTGCGTGATTGTAGTCGTCGTCGTGGAGATTTGAAATAACCATTTTGACTGTTGAAACAATGTAATACAAACTAAGGCCTCACGCTTTACGATAACATTATATAACATTTCAAACTCGCATATATCCGTTACTATAGAAGATACTGAGGTGATTTTACACTCAATGGAATCAGGTCGAAACTCTCTATTGGCTCATCCTGAAAATTGAATCCATGTGGAATATTCATGCTTAGTTACCATGGAAACTCCCATAACAATCATGTAAACAATCTATTTGTGAATGATTGTAGTCGTCGTCGTTGAGATTTGAAATAACAATTTTGATTGTTGAAACAATGTAATACAAACTAAGTAATCACGCTTTACGATAACATTATATAACATTTCAAACTCGCAAATCTCCGTTACTATAGAAGATACTGAAGTGATTTTACAATCAATGGAATCAGGTCGACGCTCTCTATTGGCTCATCCCGAAAAATTGAATCCATGTGTCATATTCATGCTTAGTTACAATGGAAACTCTCATAACAATCAGGTGAACAATCTATTTGTGCGCCAATGTAGTAGTCGTCGTCGTGATTTGAAATAACCATTTTGATTGTTGAAACAATGTAATACAAACCAAAGAAACACGTTTTAAAATAACATTATATAAAATTTCACACTCGCATATATCCGTTACTATAGAAGATACTGAAGTGTACTTTACACTCAATGGAATCAGGTCGACGCTCTCCATTGGCTCATCCGGAAAAATGAATCCATGTGGAATATTCATGCTTAGTTACCATGGAAACTCCCATAACAATCATGTAAACAATCTATTTGTGAATGATTGTAGTCGTCGTCGTGGAGATTTGAAATAACAATTTTGATTGTTGAAACAATGTAATACAAACTAAGTAATCACGTTTTACGATAACATTATATAACATTTCACACTCGCATATATCCGTTACTATAGAAGATACTGAGTTGATTTTACACTCAATGGAATCAGGTCGAAACTCTCTATTGGCTCATCCGGAAAATTGAATCCATGTGAAATATTCATGTTTAGTTACCATGGAAACTCTCATAAAAATGATGTAAAAAAATCTATTTGTGCGCGATTGTAGTCGGCATCATAGAGATTTGAAATCACCATTTTCATTGTTTAAACAATGTAGTACAACCTAACGCCTCACGTTTTAAAATAACATTATATAAAATTTCAAACTCGCATATCTCC
Organism: Lepisma saccharinum; assembly: GCF_977018435.1. Taxonomy (NCBI): domain Eukaryota; kingdom Metazoa; phylum Arthropoda; class Insecta; order Zygentoma; family Lepismatidae; genus Lepisma; species Lepisma saccharinum. The sequence goes on along the minus strand of NC_139235.1, from coordinate 57,037,236 downwards.
GTTATTATAGAAGATACTGAAGTGACTTGACACTCAATGGAATCAGGTCAACGCTCTCTTTTGGCACATTCCGAAAAATTGAATCCATGTGTAATATTCATGCTTAGTTAGAATGGAAACTCTCATAACAATCAGGTAAACAATCTATTTGTGCGCCAATGTAGTAGTCGTCGTCGTGATTTGAAATAACCATTTTGATTGTTGAAACAATGTAATACAAACTAAAGAATCACGTTTTAAAATAACATTATATAAAATTTCACACTCGCTTATATCCGTTACTATAGAAGATACTGAAGTTTACTTTACACTCAATGGAATCAGGTCGAAGCTCTCTATTGGCACATCCGGAAAAATTGAAATCATGTGTAATATTCATGCTTAGTTACCATGGAAAGTCTCATAACAATCAAGTAAGCAATCTATTTTTGCGTGATTGTAGTCGTCGTCGTGGAGATTTGAAATAAACATTTTGATGGTTGAAACAAAGTAATACAACCTAAGGCCTCACGTTTTAAGATAACATTATATAAAATTTCAAACTCGCACATCTCCGTTACTATAGAAGATACTGAAATGATTTTACACTCAATGGAATCAGGTCGACGCTCTCTATTAGCTCATCAGGAAAAATTGAATCCATGTGTAATATTCATGCTTAGTTACCATGGAAACTCTCATAACAATCATGTAAACAATTTTTTGTGCGTGATTGTAGTCGTCGTCGTGGAGATTTGAAATAACCCTTTTGATTTTTGAAACAATGTAATACAAACTAAGGAATCACGTTTTAAGATAACATTATGTAAAATTTCAAACTTGCATATCTCCGTTACTATAGAAGATACTGAAGTGATTTTACACTCAATGGAATCAGGTCGACGCTCTCTATTGGCTCATCCGGAAAAATTGATTCCATGTGTAATATTCATGCTTAGTTACCATGGAAACTCTCATAACAATCATGTAAACAATCTATTTGTGCGTGATTGTAGTCGTCGTCGTGGAGATTTGAAATAACCATTTTGACTGTTGAAACAATGTAATACAAACTAAGGCCTCACGCTTTACGATAACATTATATAACATTTCAAACTCGCATATATCCGTTACTATAGAAGATACTGAGGTGATTTTACACTCAATGGAATCAGGTCGAAACTCTCTATTGGCTCATCCTGAAAATTGAATCCATGTGGAATATTCATGCTTAGTTACCATGGAAACTCCCATAACAATCATGTAAACAATCTATTTGTGAATGATTGTAGTCGTCGTCGTTGAGATTTGAAATAACAATTTTGATTGTTGAAACAATGTAATACAAACTAAGTAATCACGCTTTACGATAACATTATATAACATTTCAAACTCGCAAATCTCCGTTACTATAGAAGATACTGAAGTGATTTTACAATCAATGGAATCAGGTCGACGCTCTCTATTGGCTCATCCCGAAAAATTGAATCCATGTGTCATATTCATGCTTAGTTACAATGGAAACTCTCATAACAATCAGGTGAACAATCTATTTGTGCGCCAATGTAGTAGTCGTCGTCGTGATTTGAAATAACCATTTTGATTGTTGAAACAATGTAATACAAACCAAAGAAACACGTTTTAAAATAACATTATATAAAATTTCACACTCGCATATATCCGTTACTATAGAAGATACTGAAGTGTACTTTACACTCAATGGAATCAGGTCGACGCTCTCCATTGGCTCATCCGGAAAAATGAATCCATGTGGAATATTCATGCTTAGTTACCATGGAAACTCCCATAACAATCATGTAAACAATCTATTTGTGAATGATTGTAGTCGTCGTCGTGGAGATTTGAAATAACAATTTTGATTGTTGAAACAATGTAATACAAACTAAGTAATCACGTTTTACGATAACATTATATAACATTTCACACTCGCATATATCCGTTACTATAGAAGATACTGAGTTGATTTTACACTCAATGGAATCAGGTCGAAACTCTCTATTGGCTCATCCGGAAAATTGAATCCATGTGTAATATTCATGTTTAGTTACCATGGAAACTCTCATAAAAATGATGTAAAAAAATCTATTTGTGCGCGATTGTAGTCGGCATCATAGAGATTTGAAATCACCATTTTCATTGTTTAAACAATGTAGTACAACCTAACGCCTCACGTTTTAAAATAACATTATATAAAATTTCAAACTCGCATATCTCCGTTATTATAGAAGATACTGAAGTGACTTGACACTCAATGGAATCAGGTCAACGCTCTCTTTTGGCACATTCCGAAAAATTGAATCCATGTGTAATATTCATGCTTAGTTAGAATGGAAACTCTCATAACAATCAGGTAAACAATCTATTTGTGCGCCAATGTAGTAGTCGTCGTCGTGATTTGAAATAACCATTTTGATTGTTGAAACAATGTAATACAAACTAAAGAATCACGTTTTAAAATAACATTATATAAAATTTCACACTCGCTTATATCCGTTACTATAGAAGATACTGAAGTTTACTTTACACTCAATGGAATCAGGTCGAAGCTCTCTATTGGCACATCCGGAAAAATTGAAATCATGTGTAATATTCATGCTTAGTTACCATGGAAAGTCTCATAACAATCAAGTAAGCAATCTATTTTTGCGTGATTGTAGTCGTCGTCGTGGAGATTTGAAATAAACATTTTGATGGTTGAAACAAAGTAATACAACCTAAGGCCTCACGTTTTACGATAACATTATATAAAATTTCAAACTCGCACATCTCCGTTACTATAGAAGATACTGAAATGATTTTACACTCAATGGAATCAGGTCGACGCTCTCTATTAGCTCATCAGGAAAAATTGAATCCATGTGTAATATTCATGCTTAGTTACAATGGAAACTCTCATAACAATCAGGTGAACAATCTATTTGTGCGCCAATGTAGTAGTCGTCGTCGTGATTTGAAATAACCATTTTGATTGTTGAAACAATGTAATACAAACCAAAGAAACACGTTTTAAAATAACATTATATAAAATTTCACACTCGCATATATCCGTTACTATAGAAGATACTGAAGTGTACTTTACACTCAATGGAATCAGGTCGACGCTCTCCATTGGCTCATCCGGAAAAATGAATCCATGTGGAATATTCATGCTTAGTTACCATGGAAACTCCCATAACAATCATGTAAACAATCTATTTGTGAATGATTGTAGTCGTCGTCGTGGAGATTTGAAATAACAATTTTGATTGTTGAAACAATGTAATACAAACTAAGTAATCACGTTTTACGATAACATTATATAACATTTCACACTCGCATATATCCGTTACTATAGAAGATACTGAGGTGATTTTACACTCAATGGAATCAGGTCGAAACTCTCTATTGGCTCATCCGGAAAATTGAATCCATGTGTAATATTCATGTTTAGTTACCATGGAAACTCTCATAAAAATGATGTAAAAAAATCTATTTGTGCGCGATTGTAGTCGGCATCATAGAGATTTGAAATCACCATTTTCATTGTTTAAACAATGTAGTACAACCTAACGCCTCACGTTTTAAAATAACATTATATAAAATTTCAAACTTGCATATCTCCGTTACTATAGAAGATACTGAAGTGATTTTACACTCAATGGAATCAGGTCGACGCTCTCTATTGGCTCATCCGAATAAAATGAATCCATGTGTAATATTCATGCTTAGTTACCATGGAAACTCTCATAACAATCATGTAAACAATCTAATTGTGCGTGATTGTAGTCGTCGTCGTGGAGATTTGAAATAACCATTTTGACTGTTGAAACAATGTAATACAAACTAAGGCCTCACGTTTTACGATAACATTATATAACATTTCAAACTCGCATATATCCGTTACTATAGAAGATACTGAGGTGATTTTACACTCAATGGAATCAGGTCGAAACTCTCTATTGGGTCATCCGGAAAATTGAATCCATGTGTAATATTCATGCTTAGTTACCATGGAAACTCCCATAACAATCATGTAAAGAATCTATTTGTGCGTGATTGTAGTCGTCGTCGTGGAGATTTGAAATAACCATTTTGACTGTTGAAACAATGTAATACAAACTAAGGCCTCACGCTTTACGATAACATTATATAACATTTCAAACTCGCATATATCCGTTACTATAGAAGATACTGAGGTGATTTTACACTCAATGCAATCAGGTCGACGCTCTCTATTGGCACATCCTGAAAAATTGAATCCATGTGTAATATTCATTCTTAGTTACCATGGAAACTCTCATAACAATCATGTAAACAATTTTTTGTGCGTGATTGTAGTCGTTGTCGTGGAGATTTGAAATAACCCTTTTGATTTTTGAAACAATGTAATACAAACTAAGGAATCACGTTTTAAGATAACATTATGTAAAATTTCAAACTTGCATATCTCCGTTACTATAGAAGATACTGAAGTGATTTTACACTCAATGGAATCAGGTCGACGCTCTCTATTGGCTCATCCGGAAAAATTGATTCCATGTGTAATATTCATGCTTAGTTACCATGGAAACTCTCATAACAATCATGTAAACAATCTATTTGTGCGTGATTGTAGTCGTCGTCGTGGAGATTTGAAATAACCATTTTGACTGTTGAAACAATGTAATACAAACTAAGGCCTCACGCTTTACGATAACATTATATAACATTTCAAACTCGCATATATCCGTTACTATAGAAGATACTGAGGTGATTTTACACTCAATGGAATCAGGTCGAAACTCTCTATTGGCTCATCCTGAAAATTGAATCCATGTGGAATATTCATGCTTAGTTACCATGGAAACTCCCATAACAATCATGTAAACAATCTATTTGTGAATGATTGTAGTCGTCGTCGTTGAGATTTGAAATAACAATTTTGATTGTTGAAACAATGTAATACAAACTAAGTAATCACGCTTTACGATAACATTATATAACATTTCAAACTCGCAAATCTCCGTTACTTTAGAAGATACTGAAGTGATTTTACAATCAATGGAATCAGGTCGACGCTCTCTATTGGCTCATCCCGAAAAATTGAATCCATGTGTCATATTCATGCTTAGTTACAATGGAAACTCTCATAACAATCAGGTGAACAATCTATTTGTGCGCCAATGTAGTAGTCGTCGTCGTGATTTGAAATAACCATTTTGATTGTTGAAACAATGTAATACAAACCAAAGAAACACGTTTTAAAATAACATTATATAAAATTTCACACTCGCATATATCCGTTACTATAGAAGATACTGAAGTGTACTTTACACTCAATGGAATCAGGTCGACGCTCTCCATTGGCTCATCCGGAAAAATGAATCCATGTGGAATATTCATGCTTAGTTACCATGGAAACTCCCATAACAATCATGTAAACAATCTATTTGTGAATGATTGTAGTCGTCGTCGTGGAGATTTGAAATAACAATTTTGATTGTTGAAACAATGTAATACAAACTAAGTAATCACGTTTTACGATAACATTATATAACATTTCACACTCGCATATATCCGTTACTATAGAAGATACTGAGTTGATTTTACACTCAATGGAATCAGGTCGAAACTCTCTATTGGCTCATCCGGAAAATTGAATCCATGTGTAATATTCATGTTTAGTTACCATGGAAACTCTCATAAAAATGATGTAAAAAAATCTATTTGTGCGCGATTGTAGTCGGCATCATAGAGATTTGAAATCACCATTTTCATTGTTTAAACAATGTAGTACAACCTAACGCCTCACGTTTTAAAATAACATTATATAAAATTTCAAACTCGCATATCTCCGTTATTATAGAAGATACTGAAGTGACTTGACACTCAATGGAATCAGGTCAACGCTCTCTTTTGGCACATTCCGAAAAATTGAATCCATGTGTAATATTCATGCTTAGTTAGAATGGAAACTCTCATAACAATCAGGTAAACAATCTATTTGTGCGCCAATGTAGTAGTCGTCGTCGTGATTTGAAATAACCATTTTGATTGTTGAAACAATGTAATACAAACTAAAGAATCACGTTTTAAAATAACATTATATAAAATTTCACACTCGCTTATATCCGTTACTATAGAAGATACTGAAGTTTACTTTACACTCAATGGAATCAGGTCGAAGCTCTCTATTGGCACATCCGGAAAAATTGAAATCATGTGTAATATTCATGCTTAGTTACCATGGAAAGTCTCATAACAATCAAGTAAGCAATCTATTTTTGCGTGATTGTAGTCGTCGTCGTGGAGATTTGAAATAAACATTTTGATGGTTGAAACAAAGTAATACAACCTAAGGCCTCACGTTTTAAGATAACATTATATAAAATTTCAAACTCGCACATCTCCGTTACTATAGAAGATACTGAAATGATTTTACACTCAATGGAATCAGGTCGACGCTCTCTATTAGCTCATCAGGAAAAATTGAATCCATGTGTAATATTCATGCTTAGTTACCATGGAAACTCTCATAACAATCATGTAAACAATTTTTTGTGCGTGATTGTAGTCGTCGTCGTGGAGATTTGAAATAACCCTTTTGATTTTTGAAACAATGTAATACAAACTAAGGAATCACGTTTTAAGATAACATTATGTAAAATTTCAAACTTGCATATCTCCGTTACTATAGAAGATACTGAAGTGATTTTACACTCAATGGAATCAGGTCGACGCTCTCTATTGGCTCATCCGGAAAAATTGATTCCATGTGTAATATTCATGCTTAGTTACCATGGAAACTCTCATAACAATCATGTAAACAATCTATTTGTGCGTGATTGTAGTCGTCGTCGTGGAGATTTGAAATAACCATTTTGACTGTTGAAACAATGTAATACAAACTAAGGCCTCACGCTTTACGATAACATTATATAACATTTCAAACTCGCATATATCCGTTACTATAGAAGATACTGAGGTGATTTTACACTCAATGGAATCAGGTCGAAACTCTCTATTGGCTCATCCTGAAAATTGAATCCATGTGGAATATTCATGCTTAGTTACCATGGAAACTCCCATAACAATCATGTAAACAATCTATTTGTGAATGATTGTAGTCGTCGTCGTTGAGATTTGAAATAACAATTTTGATTGTTGAAACAATGTAATACAAACTAAGTAATCACGCTTTACGATAACATTATATAACATTTCAAACTCGCAAATCTCCGTTACTATAGAAGATACTGAAGTGATTTTACAATCAATGGAATCAGGTCGACGCTCTCTATTGGCTCATCCCGAAAAATTGAATCCATGTGTCATATTCATGCTTAGTTACAATGGAAACTCTCATAACAATCAGGTGAACAATCTATTTGTGCGCCAATGTAGTAGTCGTCGTCGTGATTTGAAATAACCATTTTGATTGTTGAAACAATGTAATACAAACCAAAGAAACACGTTTTAAAATAACATTATATAAAATTTCACACTCGCATATATCCGTTACTATAGAAGATACTGAAGTGTACTTTACACTCAATGGAATCAGGTCGACGCTCTCCATTGGCTCATCCGGAAAAATGAATCCATGTGGAATATTCATGCTTAGTTACCATGGAAACTCCCATAACAATCATGTAAACAATCTATTTGTGAATGATTGTAGTCGTCGTCGTGGAGATTTGAAATAACAATTTTGATTGTTGAAACAATGTAATACAAACTAAGTAATCACGTTTTACGATACAATTATATAACATTTCACACTCGCATATATCCGTTACTATAGAAGATACTGAGTTGATTTTACACTCAATGGAATCAGGTCGAAACTCTCTATTGGCTCATCCGGAAAATTGAATCCATGTGTAATATTCATGTTTAGTTACCATGGAAACTCTCATAAAAATGATGTAAAAAAATCTATTTGTGCGCGATTGTAGTCGGCATCATAGAGATTTGAAATCACCATTTTCATTGTTTAAACAATGTAGTACAACCTAACGCCTCACGTTTTAAAATAACATTATATAAAATTTCAAACTCGCATATCTCCGTTATTATAGAAGATACTGAAGTGACTTGACACTCAATGGAATCAGGTCAACGCTCTCTTTTGGCACATTCCGAAAAATTGAATCCATGTGTAATATTCATGCTTAGTTAGAATGGAAACTCTCATAACAATCAGGTAAACAATCTATTTGTGCGCCAATGTAGTAGTCGTCGTCGTGATTTGAAATAACCATTTTGATTGTTGAAACAATGTAATACAAACTAAAGAATCACGTTTTAAAATAACATTATATAAAATTTCACACTCGCTTATATCCGTTACTATAGAAGATACTGAAGTTTACTTTACACTCAATGGAATCAGGTCGAAGCTCTCTATTGGCACATCCGGAAAAATTGAAATCATGTGTAATATTCATGCTTAGTTACCATGGAAAGTCTCATAACAATCAAGTAAGCAATCTATTTTTGCGTGATTGTAGTCGTCGTCGTGGAGATTTGAAATAAACATTTTGATGGTTGAAACAAAGTAATACAACCTAAGGCCTCACGTTTTACGATAACATTATATAAAATTTCAAACTCGCACATCTCCGTTACTATAGAAGATACTGAAATGATTTTACACTCAATGGAATCAGGTCGACGCTCTCTATTAGCTCATCAGGAAAAATTGAATCCATGTGTAATATTCATGCTTAGTTACCATGGAAACTCTCATAACAATAATGTAAACAATTTTTTGTGCGTGATTGTAGTCGTCGTCGTGGAGATTTGAAATAACCCTTTTGATTTTTGAAACAATGTAATACAAACTAAGGAATCACGTTTTAAGATAACATTATGTAAAATTTCAAACTTGCATATCTCCGTTACTATAGAAGATACTGAAGTGATTTTACCCTCAATGGAATCAGGTCGAAACACTCTATTGGCTCATCAGAAAAAATTGAATCCATGTGTAATATTCATGCTTAGTTACCATGGAAACACTCATAACAATCATGTAAACAATCTATTTGTGCGTGATTGTAGTCGTCGTCTTGGAGATTTGAAATAACCCTTTTGATTGTTGAAGCAATGTAATACAAACTAAGGAATCACGTTTTAAGATAACATTATGTAAAATTTCAAACTTGCATATCTCCGTTACTATAGAATATACTGAAGTGATTTTACACTCATAGGAATCAGGTCGACACTCTCTATTGGTTCATCCGGAAAATTCAATCCATGTGTAATATTCATGCTTAGTTACCATGGAAAATCTCATAAGAATCATGTAAACAATCTATTTGTGCGTGATTGTAGTCGTCGTCGTGGAGATTTGAAATAACCCTTTTCATTTTTGAAACAATGTAATACAAACTAAGGAATCACGTTTTAAGATAACATTATGTAAAATTTCAAACTTGCATATCTCCGTTACTATAGAAGATACTGAAGTGATTTTACACTCAATGGAATCAGGTCGACGCTCTCTATTGGCTCATCCGGAAAAATTGATTCCATGTGTAATATTCATGCTTAGTTACCATGGAAACTCTCATAACAATCATGTAAACAATCTATTTGTGCGTGATTGTAGTCGTCGTCGTGGAGATTTGAAATAACCATTTTGACTGTTGAAACAATGTAATACAAACTAAGGCCTCACGCTTTACGATAACATTATATAACATTTCAAACTCGCATATATCCGTTACTATAGAAGATACTGAGGTGATTTTACACTCAATGGAATCAGGTCGAAACTCTCTATTGGCTCATCCTGAAAATTGAATCCATGTGGAATATTCATGCTTAGTTACCATGGAAACTCCCATAACAATCATGTAAACAATCTATTTGTGAATGATTGTAGTCGTCGTCGTTGAGATTTGAAATAACAATTTTGATTGTTGAAACAATGTAATACAAACTAAGTAATCACGCTTTACGATAACATTATATAACATTTCAAACTCGCAAATCTCCGTTACTATAGAAGATACTGAAGTGATTTTACAATCAATGGAATCAGGTCGACGCTCTCTATTGGCTCATCCCGAAATATTGAATCCATGTGTCATATTCATGCTTAGTTACAATGGAAACTCTCATAACAATCAGGTGAACAATCTATTTGTGCGCCAATGTAGTAGTCGTCGTCGTGATTTGAAATAACCATTTTGATTGTTGAAACAATGTAATACAAACCAAAGAAACACGTTTTAAAATAACATTATATAAAATTTCACACTCGCATATATCCGTTACTATAGAAGATACTGAAGTGTACTTTACACTCAATGGAATCAGGTCGACGCTCTCCATTGGCTCATCCGGAAAAATGAATCCATGTGGAATATTCATGCTTAGTTACCATGGAAACTCCCATAACAATCATGTAAACAATCTATTTGTGAATGATTGTAGTCGTCGTCGTGGAGATTTGAAATAACAATTTTGATTGTTGAAACAATGTAATACAAACTAAGTAATCACGTTTTACGATAACATTATATAACATTTCTCACTCGCATATATCCGTTACTATAGAAGATACTGAGTTGATTTTACACTCAATGGAATCAGGTCGAAACTCTCTATTGGCTCATCCGGAAAATTGAATCCATGTGTAATATTCATGTTTAGTTACCATGGAAACTCTCATAAAAATGATGTAAAAAAATCTATTTGTGCGCGATTGTAGTCGGCATCATAGAGATTTGAAATCACCATTTTCATTGTTTAAACAATGTAGTACAACCTAACGCCTCACGTTTTAAAATAACATTATATAAAATTTCAAACTCGCATATCTCCGTTATTATAGAAGATACTGAAGTGACTTGACACTCAATGGAATCAGGTCAACGCTCTCTTTTGGCACATTCCGAAAAATTGAATCCATGTGTAATATTCATGCTTAGTTAGAATGGAAACTCTCATAACAATCAGGTAAACAATCTATTTGTGCGCCAATGTAGTAGTCGTCGTCGTGATTTGAAATAACCATTTTGATTGTTGAAACAATGTAATACAAACTAAAGAATCACGTTTTAAAATAACATTATATAAAATTTCACACTCGCTTATATCCGTTACTATAGAAGATACTGAAGTTTACTTTACACTCAATGGAATCAGGTCGAAGCTCTCTATTGGCACATCCGGAAAAATTGAAATCATGTGTAATATTCATGCTTAGTTACCATGGAAAGTCTCATAACAATCAAGTAAGCAATCTATTTTTGCGTGATTGTAGTCGTCGTCGTGGAGATTTGAAATAAACATTTTGATGGTTGAAACAAAGTAATACAACCTAAGGCCTCACGTTTTACGATAACATTATATAAAATTTCAAACTCGCACATCTCCGTTACTATAGAAGATACTGAAATGATTTTACACTCAATGGAATCAGGTCGACGCTCTCTATTAGCTCATCAGGAAAAATTGAATCCATGTGTAATATTCATGCTTAGTTACCATGGAAACTCTCATAACAATAATGTAAACAATTTTTTGTGCGTGATTGTAGTCGTCGTCGTGGAGATTTGAAATAACCCTTTTGATTTTTGAAACAATGTAATACAAACTAAGGAATCACGTTTTAAGATAACATTATGTAAAATTTCAAACTTGCATATCTCCGTTACTATAGAAGATACTGAAGTGATTTTACCCTCAATGGAATCAGGTCGAAACACTCTATTGGCTCATCAGAAAAAATTGAATCCATGTGTAATATTCATGCTTAGTTACCATGGAAACACTCATAACAATCATGTAAACAATCTATTTGTGCGTGATTGTAGTCGTCGTCTTGGAGATTTGAAATAACCCTTTTGATTGTTGAAGCAATGTAATACAAACTAAGGAATCACGTTTTAAGATAACATTATGTAAAATTTCAAACTTGCATATCTCCGTTACTATAGAATATACTGAAGTGATTTTACACTCATAGGAATCAGGTCGACGCTCTCTATTGGTTCATCCGGAAAATTCAATCCATGTGTAATATTCATGCTTAGTTACCATGGAAAATCTCATAAGAATCATGTAAACAATCTATTTGTGCGTGATTGTAGTCGTCGTCGTGGAGATTTGAAATAACCCTTTTGATTGTTGAAGCAATGTAATACAAACTAAGGAATCACGTTTTAAGATAACATTATGTAAAATTTCAAACTTGCATATCTCCGTTACTATAGAAGATACTGAAGTGATTTTACACTCAATGGAATCAGGTCGACGCTCTCTATTGGCTCATCCGAATAAAATGAATCCATGTGTAATATTCATGCTTAGTTACCATGGAAACTCTCATAACAATCATGTAAACAATCTAATTGTGCGTGATTGTAGTCGTCGTCGTGGAGATTTGAAATAACCATTTTGACTGTTGAAACAATGTTATACAAACTAAGGCCTCACGTTTTACGATAACATTATATAACATTTCAAACTCGCATATATCCGTTACTATAGAAGATACTGAGGTGATTTTACACTCAATGGAATCAGGTCGAAACTCTCTATTGGGTCATCCGGAAAATTGAATCCATGTGTAATATTCATGCTTAGTTACCATGGAAACTCCCATAACAATCATGTAAAGAATCTATTTGTGCGTGATTGTAGTCGTCGTCGTGGAGATTTGAAATAACCATTTTGACTGTTGAAACAATGTAATACAAACTAAGGCCTCACGCTTTACGATAACATTATATTACATTTCAAACTCGCATATATCCGTTACTATAGAAGATACTGAGGTGATTTTACACTCAATGCAATCAGGTCGACGCTCTCTATTGGCTCATCCTGAAAAATTGAATCCATGTGTAATATTCATTTTTAGTTACCATGGAAACTCTCATAACAATCATGTAAACAATTTTTTGTGCGTGATTGTAGTCGTTGTCGTGGAGATTTGAAATAACCCTTTTGATTTTTGAAACAATGTAATACAAACTAAGGAATCACGTTTTAAGATAACATTATGTAAAATTTCAAACTTGCATATCTCCGTTACTATAGAAGATACTGAAGTGATTTTACACTCAATGGAATCAGGTCGACGCTCTCTATTGGCTCATCCGGAAAAATTGATTCCATGTGTAATATTCATGCTTAGTTACCATGGAAACTCTCATAACAATCATGTAAACAATCTATTTGTGCGTGATTGTAGTCGTCGTCGTGGAGATTTGAAATAACCATTTTGACTGTTGAAACAATGTAATACAAACTAAGGCCTCACGCTTTACGATAACATTATATAACATTTCAAACTCGCATATATCCGTTACTATAGAAGATACTGAGGTGATTTTACACTCAATGCAATCAGGTCGACGCTCTCTATTGGCTCATCCTGAAAAATTGAATCCATGTGTAATATTCATTTTTAGTTACCATGGAAACTCTCATAACAATCATGTAAACAATTTTTTGTGCGTGATTGTAGTCGTTGTCGTGGAGATTTGAAATAACCCTTTTGATTTTTGAAACAATGTAATACAAACTAAGGAATCACGTTTTAAGATAACATTATGTAAAATTTCAAACTTGCATATCTCCGTTACTATAGAAGATACTGAAGTGATTTTACACTCAATGGAATCAGGTCGACGCTCTCTATTGGCTCATCCGGAAAAATTGATTCCATGTGTAATATTCATGCTTAGTTACCATGGAAAATCTCATAAGAATCATGTAAACAATCTATTTATGCGTGATTGTAGCCGTCGTCGTGGAGATTTGAAAAAAACATTTTGATCGTTGAAACAATGTAATACAAACTAAGGCCTCACGCATTACGATAACATTATATAAAATTACAAACTCGCATATCTCCGTTACTATAGAAGATACTGAAGTGATTTTACAATCAATGGAATCAGGTCGACGCACTCTTATGGCACATCCGGAAAAATTGAAATCATGTGTAATATTCATGCTTAGTTACCATGGAAAGTCTCATAACAATCAAGTAAGCAATCTATTTTTGCGTGATTGTAGTCGTCGTCGTGGAGATTTGAAATAAACATTTTGATTGTTGAAACAGTGTTATACAACCTAAGGCCTCACGTTTTACGATAACATTATATAAAATTTCAAACTCGCACATCTCCGTTACTATAGAAGATACTGAAATGATTTTACACTCAATGGAATCAGGTCAACGCTCTCTATTTCCTCATCCGGAAAAATTGAATCCATGTGTAATATTCATGCTTAGTTACCATGGAAACTCTCATAACAATAAAGTAAACAATATTTTTTTGCGTGATTGTAGTCGTCGTCGTGGAGATCTGAAATAACAATTTTCATTATTGAAACAATGTAATACAAACTAAGGAATCACGTTTTAAAATAACATAATATAAAATTTCAAACTCGCATATCTCCGTTACTATAGAAGATACTGAAGTGATTTTACAATCAATGGAATCAGGTCGACGCTCTCTATTGGCTCATCCCGAAAAATTGAATCCATGTGTAATATTCATGCTTAGTTACAATGGAAACTCTCATAACAATCAGGTGAACAATCTATTTGTGCGCCAATGTAGTAGTCGTCGTCGTGATTTGAAATAACCATTTTGATTGTTGAAACAATGTAATACAAACCAAAGAAACACGTTTTAAAATAACATTATATAAAATTTCACACTCGCATATATCCGTTACTATAGAAGATACTGAAGTGTACTTTACACTCAATGGAATCAGGTCGACGCTCTCCATTGGCTCATCCGGAAAAATGAATCCATGTGGAATATTCATGCTTAGTTACCATGGAAACTCCCATAACAATCATGTAAACAATCTATTTGTGAATGATTGTAGTCGTCGTCGTGGAGATTTGAAATAACAATTTTGATTGTTGAAACAATGTAATACAAACTAAGTAATCACGTTTTACGATAACATTATATAACATTTCACACTCGCATATATCCGTTACTATAGAAGATACTGAGGTGATTTTACACTCAATGGAATCAGGTCGAAACTCTCTATTGGCTCATCCGGAAAATTGAATCCATGTGTAATATTCATGTTTAGTTACCATGGAAACTCTCATAAAAATGATGTAAAAAAATCTATTTGTGCGCGATTGTAGTCGGCATCATAGAGATTTGAAATCACCATTTTCATTGTTTAAACAATGTAGTACAACCTAACGCCTCACGTTTTAAAATAACATTATATAAAATTTCAAACTCGCATATCTCCGTTATTATAGAAGATACTGAAGTGACTTGACACTCAATGGAATCAGGTCAACGCTCTCTTTTGGCACATTCCGAAAAATTGAATCCATGTGTAATATTCATGCTTAGTTAGAATGGAAACTCTCATAACAATCAGGTAAACAATCTATTTGTGCGCCAATGTAGTAGTCGTCGTCGTGATTTGAAATAACCATTTTGATTGTTGAAACAATGTAATACAAACTAAAGAATCACGTTTTAAAATAACATTATATAAAATTTCACACTCGCTTATATCCGTTACTATAGAAGATACTGAAGTTTACTTTACACTCAATGGAATCAGGTCGAAGCTCTCTATTGGCACATCCGGAAAAATTGAAATCATGTGTAATATTCATGCTTAGTTACCATGGAAAGTCTCATAACAATCAAGTAAGCAATCTATTTTTGCGTGATTGTAGTCGTCGTCGTGGAGATTTGAAATAAACATTTTGATGGTTGAAACAAAGTAATACAACCTAAGGCCTCACGTTTTACGATAACATTATATAAAATTTCAAACTCGCACATCTCCGTTACTATAGAAGATACTGAAATGATTTTACACTCAATGGAATCAGGTCGACGCTCTCTATTAGCTCATCAGGAAAAATTGAATCCATGTGTAATATTCATGCTTAGTTACCATGGAAACTCTCATAACAATAATGTAAACAATTTTTTGTGCGTGATTGTAGTCGTCGTCGTGGAGATTTGAAATAACCCTTTTGATTTTTGAAACAATGTAATACAAACTAAGGAATCACGTTTTAAGATAACATTATGTAAAATTTCAAACTTGCATATCTCCGTTACTATAGAAGATACTGAAGTGATTTTACCCTCAATGGAATCAGGTCGAAACACTCTATTGGCTCATCAGAAAAAATTGAATCCATGTGTAATATTCATGCTTAGTTACCATGGAAACACTCATAACAATCATGTAAACAATCTATTTGTGCGTGATTGTAGTCGTCGTCTTGGAGATTTGAAATAACCCTTTTGATTGTTGAAGCAATGTAATACAAACTAAGGAATCACGTTTTAAGATAACATTATGTAAAATTTCAAACTTGCATATCTCCGTTACTATAGAATATACTGAAGTGATTTTACACTCATAGGAATCAGGTCGACACTCTCTATTGGTTCATCCGGAAAATTCAATCCATGTGTAATATTCATGCTTAGTTACCATGGAAAATCTCATAAGAATCATGTAAACAATCTATTTGTGCGTGATTGTAGTCGTCGTCGTGGAGATTTGAAATAACCCTTTTCATTTTTGAAACAATGTAATACAAACTAAGGAATCACGTTTTAAGATAACATTATGTAAAATTTCAAACTTGCATATCTCCGTTACTATAGAAGATACTGAAGTGATTTTACACTCAATGGAATCAGGTCGACGCTCTCTATTGGCTCATCCGGAAAAATTGATTCCATGTGTAATATTCATGCTTAGTTACCATGGAAACTCTCATAACAATCATGTAAACAATCTATTTGTGCGTGATTGTAGTCGTCGTCGTGGAGATTTGAAATAACCATTTTGACTGTTGAAACAATGTAATACAAACTAAGGCCTCACGCTTTACGATAACATTATATAACATTTCAAACTCGCATATATCCGTTACTATAGAAGATACTGAGGTGATTTTACACTCAATGGAATCAGGTCGAAACTCTCTATTGGCTCATCCTGAAAATTGAATCCATGTGGAATATTCATGCTTAGTTACCATGGAAACTCCCATAACAATCATGTAAACAATCTATTTGTGAATGATTGTAGTCGTCGTCGTTGAGATTTGAAATAACAATTTTGATTGTTGAAACAATGTAATACAAACTAAGTAATCACGCTTTACGATAACATTATATAACATTTCAAACTCGCAAATCTCCGTTACTATAGAAGATACTGAAGTGATTTTACAATCAATGGAATCAGGTCGACGCTCTCTATTGGCTCATCCCGAAAAATTGAATCCATGTGTCATATTCATGCTTAGTTACAATGGAAACTCTCATAACAATCAGGTGAACAATCTATTTGTGCGCCAATGTAGTAGTCGTCGTCGTGATTTGAAATAACCATTTTGATTGTTGAAACAATGTAATACAAACCAAAGAAACACGTTTTAAAATAACATTATATAAAATTTCACACTCGCATATATCCGTTACTATAGAAGATACTGAAGTGTACTTTACACTCAATGGAATCAGGTCGACGCTCTCCATTGGCTCATCCGGAAAAATGAATCCATGTGGAATATTCATGCTTAGTTACCATGGAAACTCCCATAACAATCATGTAAACAATCTATTTGTGAATGATTGTAGTCGTCGTCGTGGAGATTTGAAATAACAATTTTGATTGTTGAAACAATGTAATACAAACTAAGTAATCACGTTTTACGATAACATTATATAACATTTCACACTCGCATATATCCGTTACTATAGAAGATACTGAGTTGATTTTACACTCAATGGAATCAGGTCGAAACTCTCTATTGGCTCATCCGGAAAATTGAATCCATGTGTAATATTCATGTTTAGTTACCATGGAAACTCTCATAAAAATGATGTAAAAAAATCTATTTGTGCGCGATTGTAGTCGGCATCATAGAGATTTGAAATCACCATTTTCATTGTTTAAACAATGTAGTACAACCTAACGCCTCACGTTTTAAAATAACATTATATAAAATTTCAAACTCGCATATCTCCGTTATTATAGAAGATACTGAAGTGACTTGACACTCAATGGAATCAGGTCAACGCTCTCTTTTGGCACATTCCGAAAAATTGAATCCATGTGTAATATTCATGCTTAGTTAGAATGGAAACTCTCATAACAATCAGGTAAACAATCTATTTGTGCGCCAATGTAGTAGTCGTCGTCGTGATTTGAAATAACCATTTTGATTGTTGAAACAATGTAATACAAACTAAAGAATCACGTTTTAAAATAACATTATATAAAATTTCACACTCGCTTATATCCGTTACTATAGAAGATACTGAAGTTTACTTTACACTCAATGGAATCAGGTCGAAGCTCTCTATTGGCACATCCGGAAAAATTGAAATCATGTGTAATATTCATGCTTAGTTACCATGGAAAGTCTCATAACAATCAAGTAAGCAATCTATTTTTGCGTGATTGTAGTCGTCGTCGTGGAGATTTGAAATAAACATTTTGATGGTTGAAACAAAGTAATACAACCTAAGGCCTCACGTTTTACGATAACATTATATAAAATTTCAAACTCGCACATCTCCGTTACTATAGAAGATACTGAAATGATTTTACACTCAATGGAATCAGGTCGACGCTCTCTATTAGCTCATCAGGAAAAATTGAATCCATGTGTAATATTCATGCTTAGTTACCATGGAAACTCTCATAACAATAATGTAAACAATTTTTTGTGCGTGATTGTAGTCGTCGTCGTGGAGATTTGAAATAACCCTTTTGATTTTTGAAACAATGTAATACAAACTAAGGAATCACGTTTTAAGATAACATTATGTAAAATTTCAAACTTGCATATCTCCGTTACTATAGAAGATACTGAAGTGATTTTACCCTCAATGGAATCAGGTCGAAACACTCTATTGGCTCATCAGAAAAAATTGAATCCATGTGTAATATTCATGCTTAGTTACCATGGAAACACTCATAACAATCATGTAAACAATCTATTTGTGCGTGATTGTAGTCGTCGTCTTGGAGATTTGAAATAACCCTTTTGATTGTTGAAGCAATGTAATACAAACTAAGGAATCACGTTTTAAGATAACATTATGTAAAATTTCAAACTTGCATATCTCCGTTACTATAGAATATACTGAAGTGATTTTACACTCATAGGAATCAGGTCGACGCTCTCTATTGGTTCATCCGGAAAATTCAATCCATGTGTAATATTCATGCTTAGTTACCATGGAAAATCTCATAAGAATCATGTAAACAATCTATTTGTGCGTGATTGTAGTCGTCGTCGTGGAGATTTGAAATAACCCTTTTGATTGTTGAAGCAATGTAATACAAACTAAGGAATCACGTTTTAAGATAACATTATGTAAAATTTCAAACTTGCATATCTCCGTTACTATAGAAGATACTGAAGTGATTTTACACTCAATGGAATCAGGTCGACGCTCTCTATTGGCTCATCCGAATAAAATGAATCCATGTGTAATATTCATGCTTAGTTACCATGGAAACTCTCATAACAATCATGTAAACAATCTAATTGTGCGTGATTGTAGTCGTCGTCGTGGAGATTTGAAATAACCATTTTGACTGTTGAAACAATGTTATACAAACTAAGGCCTCACGTTTTACGATAACATTATATAACATTTCAAACTCGCATATATCCGTTACTATAGAAGATACTGAGGTGATTTTACACTCAATGGAATCAGGTCGAAACTCTCTATTGGGTCATCCGGAAAATTGAATCCATGTGTAATATTCATGCTTAGTTACCATGGAAACTCCCATAACAATCATGTAAAGAATCTATTTGTGCGTGATTGTAGTCGTCGTCGTGGAGATTTGAAATAACCATTTTGACTGTTGAAACAATGTAATACAAACTAAGGCCTCACGCTTTACGATAACATTATATTACATTTCAAACTCGCATATATCCGTTACTATAGAAGATACTGAGGTGATTTTACACTCAATGCAATCAGGTCGACGCTCTCTATTGGCTCATCCTGAAAAATTGAATCCATGTGTAATATTCATTTTTAGTTACCATGGAAACTCTCATAACAATCATGTAAACAATTTTTTGTGCGTGATTGTAGTCGTTGTCGTGGAGATTTGAAATAACCCTTTTGATTTTTGAAACAATGTAATACAAACTAAGGAATCACGTTTTAAGATAACATTATGTAAAATTTCAAACTTGCATATCTCCGTTACTATAGAAGATACTGAAGTGATTTTACACTCAATGGAATCAGGTCGACGCTCTCTATTGGCTCATCCGGAAAAATTGATTCCATGTGTAATATTCATGCTTAGTTACCATGGAAACTCTCATAACAATCATGTAAACAATCTATTTGTGCGTGATTGTAGTCGTCGTCGTGGAGATTTGAAATAACCATTTTGACTGTTGAAACAATGTAATACAAACTAAGGCCTCACGCTTTACGATAACATTATATAACATTTCAAACTCGCATATATCCGTTACTATAGAAGATACTGAGGTGATTTTACACTCAATGCAATCAGGTCGACGCTCTCTATTGGCTCATCCTGAAAAATTGAATCCATGTGTAATATTCATTTTTAGTTACCATGGAAACTCTCATAACAATCATGTAAACAATTTTTTGTGCGTGATTGTAGTCGTTGTCGTGGAGATTTGAAATAACCCTTTTGATTTTTGAAACAATGTAATACAAACTAAGGAATCACGTTTTAAGATAACATTATGTAAAATTTCAAACTTGCATATCTCCGTTACTATAGAAGATACTGAAGTGATTTTACACTCAATGGAATCAGGTCGACGCTCTCTATTGGCTCATCCGGAAAAATTGATTCCATGTGTAATATTCATGCTTAGTTACCATGGAAAATCTCATAAGAATCATGTAAACAATCTATTTATGCGTGATTGTAGCCGTCGTCGTGGAGATTTGAAAAAAACATTTTGATCGTTGAAACAATGTAATACAAACTAAGGCCTCACGCATTACGATAACATTATATAAAATTACAAACTCGCATATCTCCGTTACTATAGAAGATACTGAAGTGATTTTACAATCAATGGAATCAGGTCGACGCACTCTTATGGCACATCCGGAAAAATTGAAATCATGTGTAATATTCATGCTTAGTTACCATGGAAAGTCTCATAACAATCAAGTAAGCAATCTATTTTTGCGTGATTGTAGTCGTCGTCGTGGAGATTTGAAATAAACATTTTGATTGTTGAAACAGTGTTATACAACCTAAGGCCTCACGTTTTACGATAACATTATATAAAATTTCAAACTCGCACATCTCCGTTACTATAGAAGATACTGAAATGATTTTACACTCAATGGAATCAGGTCAACGCTCTCTATTTCCTCATCCGGAAAAATTGAATCCATGTGTAATATTCATGCTTAGTTACCATGGAAACTCTCATAACAATAAAGTAAACAATATTTTTTTGCGTGATTGTAGTCGTCGTCGTGGAGATCTGAAATAACAATTTTCATTATTGAAACAATGTAATACAAACTAAGGAATCACGTTTTAAAATAACATAATATAAAATTTCAAACTCGCATATCTCCGTTACTATAGAAGATACTGAAGTGATTTTACAATCAATGGAATCAGGTCGACGCTCTCTATTGGCTCATCCCGAAAAATTGAATCCATGTGTAATATTCATGCTTAGTTACAATGGAAACTCTCATAACAATCAGGTGAACAATCTATTTGTGCGCCAATGTAGTAGTCGTCGTCGTGATTTGAAATAACCATTTTGATTGTTGAAACAATGTAATACAAACCAAAGAAACACGTTTTAAAATAACATTATATAAAATTTCACACTCGCATATATCCGTTACTATAGAAGATACTGAAGTGTACTTTACACTCAATGGAATCAGGTCGACGCTCTCCATTGGCTCATCCGGAAAAATGAATCCATGTGGAATATTCATGCTTAGTTACCATGGAAACTCCCATAACAATCATGTAAACAATCTATTTGTGAATGATTGTAGTCGTCGTCGTGGAGATTTGAAATAACAATTTTGATTGTTGAAACAATGTAATACAAACTAAGTAATCACGTTTTACGATAACATTATATAACATTTCACACTCGCATATATCCGTTACTATAGAAGATACTGAGGTGATTTTACACTCAATGGAATCAGGTCGAAACTCTCTATTGGCTCATCCGGAAAATTGAATCCATGTGTAATATTCATGTTTAGTTACCATGGAAACTCTCATAAAAATGATGTAAAAAAATCTATTTGTGCGCGATTGTAGTCGGCATCATAGAGATTTGAAATCACCATTTTCATTGTTTAAACAATGTAGTACAACCTAACGCCTCACGTTTTAAAATAACATTATATAAAATTTCAAACTCGCATATCTCCGTTACTATAGAAGATACTGAAGTGACTTGACACTCAATGGAATCAGGTCAACGCTCTCTTTTGGCACATTCCGAAAAATTGAATCCATGTGTAATATTCATGCTTAGTTAGAATGGAAACTCTCATAACAATCAGGTAAACAATCTATTTGTGCGCCAATGTAGTAGTCGTCGTCGTGATTTGAAATAACCATTTTGATTGTTGAAACAATGTAATACAAACTAAAGAATCACGTTTTAAAATAACATTATATAAAATTTCACACTCGCTTATATCCGTTACTATAGAAGATACTGAATTTTACTTTACACTCAATGGAATCAGGTCGACGCTCTCTATTGGCACATCCAGAAAAATTGAAATCATGTGTAATATTCATGCTTAGTTACCATGGAAAGTCTCATAACAATCAAGTAAGCAATCTATTTTTGCGTGATTGTAGTCGTCGTCGTGGAGATTTGAAATAAACATTTTGATGGTTGAAACAAAGTAATACAACCTAAGGCCTCACGTTTTACGATAACATTATATAAAATTTCAAACTCGCACATCTCCGTTACTATAGAAGATACTGAAATGATTTTACACTCAATGGAATCAGGTCGACGCTCTCTATTAGCTCATCAGGAAAAATTGAATCCATGTGTAATATTCATGCTTAGTTACCATGGAAACTCTCATAACAATCATGTAAACAATTTTTTGTGCGTGATTGTAGTCGTCGTCGTGGAGATTTGAAATAACCCTTTTGATTTTTGAAACAATGTAATACAAACTAAGGAATCACGTTTTAAGATAACATTATGTAAAATTTCAAACTTGCATATCTCCGTTACTATAGAAGATACTGAAGTGATTTTACCCTCAATGGAATCAGGTCGAAACACTCTATTGGCTCATCCGAAAAAATTGAATCCATGTGTAATATTCATGCTTAGTTACCATGGAAACACTCATAACAATCATGTAAACAATCTATTTGTGCGTGATTGTAGTCGTCGTCTTGGAGATTTGAAATAACCCTTTTGATTGTTGAAGCAATGTAATACAAACTAAGGAATCACGTTTTAAGATAACATTATGTAAAATTTCAAACTTGCATATCTCCGTTTTTATAGAAGATACTGAAGTGATTTTACACTCAATGGAATCAGGTCGACGCTCTCTATTGGTTCATCCGGAAAATTGAATCCATGTGTAATATTCATTCTTAGTTACCATGGAAACTCTCATAACAATCATGTAAACAATTTTTTGTGCGTGATTGTAGTCGTTGTCGTGGAGATTTGAAATAACCCTTTTGATTTTTGAAACAATGTAATACAAACTAAGGAATCACGTTTTAAGATAACATTATGTAAAATTTCAAACTTGCATATCTCCGTTACTATAGAAGATACTGAAGTGATTTTACACTCAATGGAATCAGGTCGACGCTCTCTATTGGCTCATCCGGAAAAATTGATTCCATGTGTAATATTCATGCTTAGTTACCATGGAAACTCTCATAACAATCATGTAAACAATCTATTTGTGCGTGATTGTAGTCGTCGTCGTGGAGATTTGAAATAACCATTTTGACTGTTGAAACAATGTAATACAAACTAAGGCCTCACGCTTTACGATAACATTATATAACATTTCAAACTCGCATATATCCGTTACTATAGAAGATACTGAGGTGATTTTACACTCAATGGAATCAGGTCGAAACTCTCTATTGGCTCATCCTGAAAATTGAATCCATGTGGAATGTTCATGCTTAGTTACCATGGAAACTCCCATAACAATCATGTAAACAATCTATTTGTGAATGATTGTGGTCGTCGTCGTTGAGATTTGAAATAACAATTTTGATTGTTGAAACAATGTAATACAAACTAAGTAATCACGTTTTACGATAACATTATATAACATTTCAAACTCGCATATATCCGTTACTATAGAAGATACTGAGGTGATTTTACACTCAATGGAATCAGGTCGACGCTCTCTATTGGCACATCCGGAAAAATTGAATCCATGTGTAATATTCATGCTTAGTTACCATGGAAAATCTCATAAGAATCATGTAAACAATCTATTTATGCGTGATTGTAGCCGTCGTCGTGGAGATTTGAAAAAAACATTTTGATCGTTGAAACAATGTAATACAAACTAAGGCCTCACGCATTACGATAACATTATATAAAATTACAAACTCGCATATCTCCGTTACTATAGAAGATACTGAAGTGATTTTACAATCAATGGAATCAGGTCGACGCACTCTTATGGCACATCCGGAAAAATTGAAATCATGTGTAATATTCATGCTTAGTTACCATGGAAAGTCTCATAACAATCAAGTAAGCAATCTATTTTTGCGTGATTGTAGTCGTCGTCGTGGAGATTTGAAATAAACATTTTGATTGTTGAAACAGTGTTATACAACCTAAGTCCTCACGTTTTACGATAACATTATATAAAATTTCAAACTCGCACATCTCCGTTACTATAGAAGATACTGAAATGATTTTACACTCAATGGAATCAGGTCAACGCTCTCTATTTCATCATCCGGAAAAATTGAATCCATGTGTAATATTCATGCTTAGTTACCATGGAAACTCTCATAACAATAAAGTAAACAATATTTTTTTGCGTGATTGTAGTCGTCGTCGTGGAGATCTGAAATAACAATTTTCATTGTTGAAACAATGTAATACAAACTAAGGAATCACGTTTTAAAATAACATAATATAAAATTTCAAACTCGCATATCTCCGTTACTATAGAAGATACTGAAGTGATTTTACAATCAATGGAATCAGGTCGACGCTCTCTATTGGCTCATCCCGAAAAATTGAATCCATGTGTAATATTCATGCTTAGTTACAATGGAAACTCTCATAACAATCAGGTGAACAATCTATTTGTGCGCCAATGTAGTAGTCGTCGTCGTGATTTGAAATAACGATTTTGATTGTTGAAACAATGTAATACAAACCAAAGAAACACGTTTTAAAATAACATTATATAAAATTTCACACTCGCATATATCCGTTACTATAGAAGATACTGAAGTGTACTTTACACTCAATGGAATCAGGTCGACGCTCTCCATTGGCTCATCCGGAAAAATGAATCCATGTGGAATATTCATGCTTAGTTACCATGGAAACTCCCATAACAATCATGTAAACAATCTATTTGTGAATGATTGTAGTCGTCGTCGTGGAGATTTGAAATAACAATTTTGATTGTTGAAACAATGTAATACAAACTAAGTAATCACGTTTTACGATAACATTATATAACATTTCACACTCGCATATATCCGTTACTATAGAAGATACTGAGGTGATTTTACACTCAATGGAATCAGGTCGAAACTCTCTATTGGCTCATCCGGAAAATTGAATCCATGTGTAATATTCATGTTTAGTTACCATGGAAACTCTCATAAAAATGATGTAAAAAAATCTATTTGTGTGCGATTGTAGTCGGCATCATAGAGATTTGAAATCACCATTTTCATTGTTTAAACAATGTAGTACAACCTAACGCCTCACGTTTTAAAATAACATTATATAAAATTTCAAACTCGCATATCTCCGTTACTATAGAAGATACTGAAGTGACTTGACACTCAATGGAATCAGGTCAACGCTCTCTTTTGGCACATTCCGAAAAATTGAATCCATGTGTAATATTCATGCTTAGTTAGAATGGAAACTCTCATAACAATCAGGTAAACAATCTATTTGTGCGCCAATGTAGTAGTCGTCGTCGTGATTTGAAATAACCATTTTGATTGTTGAAGCAATGTAATACAAACTAAGGAATCACGTTTTAAGATAACATTATGTAAAATTTCAAACTTGCATATCTCCGTTACTATAGAAGATACTGAAGTGATTTTACACTCAATGGAATCAGGTCGACGCTCTCTATTGGCTCATCCGAATAAAATGAATCCATGTGTAATATTCATCTTTAGTTACCATGGAAACTCTCATAACAATCATGTAAACAATCTAATTGTGCGTGATTGTAGTCGTCGTCGTGGAGATTTGAAATAACCATTTTGACTGTTGAAACAATGTAATACAAACTAAGGCCTCACGTTTTACGATAACATTATATAACATTTCAAACTCGCATATATCCGTTACTATAGAAGATACTGAGGTGATTTTACACTCAATGGAATCAGGTCGAAACTCTCTATTGGGTCATCCGGAAAATTGAATCCATGTGTAATATTCATGCTTAGTTACCATGGAAACTCCCATAACAATCATGTAAAGAATCTATTTGTGCGTGATTGTAGTCGTCGTCGTGGAGATTTGAAATAACCATTTTGACTGTTGAAACAATGTAATACAAACTAAGGCCTCACGCTTTACGATAACATTATATAACATTTCAAACTCGCATATATCCGTTACTATAGAAGATACTGAGGTGATTTTACACTCAATGCAATCAGGTCGACGCTCTCTATTGGCTCATCCTGAAAAATTGAATCCATGTGTAATATTCATTCTTAGTTACCATGGAAACTCTCATAACAATCATGTAAACAATTTTTTGTGCGTGATTGTAGTCGTTGTCGTGGAGATTTGAAATAACCCTTTTGATTTTTGAAACAATGTAATACAAACTAAGGAATCACGTTTTAAGATAACATTATGTAAAATTTCAAACTTGCATATCTCCGTTACTATAGAAGATACTGAAGTGATTTTACACTCAATGGAATCAGGTCGACGCTCTCTATTGGCTCATCCGGAAAAATTGAATCCATGTGTAATATTCATGCTTAGTTACCATGGAAACTCTCATAACAATCATGTAAACAATCTATTTGTGCGTGATTGTAGTCGTCGTCGTGGAGATTTGAAATAACCATTTTGACTGTTGAAACAATGTAATACAAACTAAGGCCTCACGCTTTACGATAACATTATATAACATTTCAAACTCGCATATATCCGTTACTATAGAAGATACTGAGGTGATTTTACACTCAATGAAATCAGGTCGAAACTCTCTATTGGCTCATCCTGAAAATTGAATCCATGTGGAATATTCATGCTTAGTTACCATGGAAACTCCCATAACAATCATGTAAACAATCTATTTGTGAATTATTGTAGTCGTCGTCGTTGAGATTTGAAATAACAATTTTGATTGTTGAAACAATGTAATACAAACTAAGTAATCACGTTTTACGATAACATTATATAACATTTCAAACTCGCATATATCCGTTACTATAGAAGATACTGAGGTGATTTTACACTCAATGGAATCAGGTCAACGCTCTCTTTTGGCACATCCCGAAAAATTGAATCCATGTGTAACATTCATGCTTAGTTAGAATGGAAACTCTCATAACAATCAGGTAAACAATCTATTTGTGCGCCAATGAAGTAGTCGTGGTCGTGATTTGAAATAACCATTTTGATTGTTGAAACAATGCAATACAAACTAAAGAATCACGTTTTAAAATAACATTATATAAAATTTCACACTCGCTTATATACGTTACTATAGAAAATACTGATGTGTACTTTACACTCAATGGAATCAGGTCGACGCTCTCTATTGGCACATCCGGAAAAATTTAATCCATGTGTAATATTCATGCTTTGTTACCAAGTAAACTCTCATAACAATCATGTAAACAATCTATTTATGCGTGATTGTAGCCGTCGTCGTGGAGATTTGAAAAAAACATTTTGATCGTTGAAACAATGTAATACAAACTAAGGAACCACGTTTTAAAATAACATTATATAAAATTTCAAACTCGCATATCTCCGTTACTATAGAAGATACTGAAGTGATTTTACAATCAATGGAATCAGGTCGACGCTCTCTATTGGCTCATCCTGAAAAATTGAATCCATGTGTAATATTCATGCTTAGTTACCATGGAAACTCTCATAACAATAAAGTAAACAATATTTTTTTGCGTGATTGTAGTCGTCGTCGTGGAGATCTGAAATAACAATTTTCATTATTGAAACAATGTAATACAAACTAAGGAATCACGTTTTAAAATAACATAATATAAAATTTCAAACTCGCATATCTCCGTTACTATAGAAGATACTGAAGTGATTTTACAATCAATGGAATCAGGTCGACGCTCTCTATTGGCTCATCCCGAAAAATTGAATCCATGTGTAATATTCATGCTTAGTTACAATGGAAACTCTCATAACAATCAGGTGAACAATCTATTTGTGCGCCAATGTAGTAGTCGTCGTCGTGATTTGAAATAACCATTTTGATTGTTGAAACAATGTAATACAAACCAAAGAAACACGTTTTAAAATAACATTATATAAAATTTCACACTCGCATATATCCGTTACTATAGAAGATACTGAAGTGTACTTTACACTCAATGGAATCAGGTCGACGCTCTCCATTGGCTCATCCGGAAAAATGAATCCATGTGGAATATTCATGCTTAGTTACCATGGAAACTCCCATAACAATCATGTAAACAATCTATTTGTGAATGATTGTAGTCGTCGTCGTGGAGATTTGAAATAACAATTTTGATTGTTGAAACAATGTAATACAAACTAAGTAATCACGTTTTACGATAACATTATATAACATTTCACACTCGCATATATCCGTTACTATAGAAGATACTGAGGTGATTTTACACTCAATGGAATCAGGTCGAAACTCTCTATTGGCTCATCCGGAAAATTGAATCCATGTGTAATATTCATGTTTAGTTACCATGGAAACTCTCATAAAAATGATGTAAAAAAATCTATTTGTGCGCGATTGTAGTCGGCATCATAGAGATTTGAAATCACCATTTTCATTGTTTAAACAATGTAGTACAACCTAACGCCTCACGTTTTAAAATAACATTATATAAAATTTCAAACTCGCATATCTCCGTTACTATAGAAGATACTGAAGTGACTTGACACTCAATGGAATCAGGTCAACGCTCTCTTTTGGCACATTCCGAAAAATTGAATCCATGTGTAATATTCATGCTTAGTTAGAATGGAAACTCTCATAACAATCAGGTAAACAATCTATTTGTGCGCCAATGTAGTAGTCGTCGTCGTGATTTGAAATAACCATTTTGATTGTTGAAACAATGTAATACAAACTAAAGAATCACGTTTTAAAATAACATTATATAAAATTTCACACTCGCTTATATCCGTTACTATAGAAGATACTGAATTTTACTTTACACTCAATGGAATCAGGTCGACGCTCTCTATTGGCACATCCAGAAAAATTGAAATCATGTGTAATATTCATGCTTAGTTACCATGGAAAGTCTCATAACAATCAAGTAAGCAATCTATTTTTGCGTGATTGTAGTCGTCGTCGTGGAGATTTGAAATAAACATTTTGATGGTTGAAACAAAGTAATACAACCTAAGGCCTCACGTTTTACGATAACATTATATAAAATTTCAAACTCGCACATCTCCGTTACTATAGAAGATACTGAAATGATTTTACACTCAATGGAATCAGGTCGACACTCTCTATTAGCTCATCAGGAAAAATTGAATCCATGTGTAATATTCATGCTTAGTTACCATGGAAACTCTCATAACAATCATGTAAACAATTTTTTGTGCGTGATTGTAGTCGTCGTCGTGGAGATTTGAAATAACCCTTTTGATTTTTGAAACAATGTAATACAAACTAAGGAATCACGTTTTAAGATAACATTATGTAAAATTTCAAACTTGCATATCTCCGTTACTATAGAAGATACTGAAGTGATTTTACCCTCAATGGAATCAGGTCGAAACACTCTATTGGCTCATCCGAAAAAATTGAATCCATGTGTAATATTCATGCTTAGTTACCATGGAAACACTCATAACAATCATGTAAACAATCTATTTGTGCGTGATTGTAGTCGTCGTCTTGGAGATTTGAAATAACCCTTTTGATTGTTGAAGCAATGTAATACAAACTAAGGAATCACGTTTTAAGATAACATTATGTAAAATTTCAAACTTGCATATCTCCGTTTTTATAGAAGATACTGAAGTGATTTTACACTCAATGGAATCAGGTCGACGCTCTCTATTGGTTCATCCAGAAAATTGAATCCATGTGTAATATTCATTCTTAGTTACCATGGAAACTCTCATAACAATCATGTAAACAATTTTTTGTGCGTGATTGTAGTCGTTGTCGTGGAGATTTGAAATAACCCTTTTGATTTTTGAAACAATGTAATACAAACTAAGGAATCACGTTTTAAGATAACATTATGTAAAATTTCAAACTTGCATATCTCCGTTACTATAGAAGATACTGAAGTGATTTTACACTCAATGGAATCAGGTCGACGCTCTCTATTGGCTCATCCGGAAAAATTGATTCCATGTGTAATATTCATGCTTAGTTACCATGGAAACTCTCATAACAATCATGTAAACAATCTATTTGTGCGTGATTGTAGTCGTCGTCGTGGAGATTTGAAATAACCATTTTGACTGTTGAAACAATGTAATACAAACTAAGGCCTCACGCTTTACGATAACATTATATAACATTTCAAACTCGCATATATCCGTTACTATAGAAGATACTGAGGTGATTTTACACTCAATGGAATCAGGTCGAAACTCTCTATTGGCTCATCCTGAAAATTGAATCCATGTGGAATATTCATGCTTAGTTACCATGGAAACTCCCATAACAATCATGTAAACAATCTATTTGTGAATGATTGTGGTCGTCGTCGTTGAGATTTGAAATAACAATTTTGATTGTTGAAACAATGTAATACAAACTAAGTAATCACGTTTTACGATAACATTATATAACATTTCAAACTCGCATATATCCGTTACTATAGAAGATACTGAGGTGATTTTACACTCAATGGAATCAGGTCGACGCTCTCTATTGGCACATCCGGAAAAATTGAATCCATGTGTAATATTCATGCTTAGTTACCATGGAAAATCTCATAAGAATCATGTAAACAATCTATTTATGCGTGATTGTAGCCGTCGTCGTGGAGATTTGAAAAAAACATTTTGATCGTTGAAACAATGTAATACAAACTAAGGCCTCACGCATTACGATAACATTATATAAAATTACAAACTCGCATATCTCCGTTACTATAGAAGATACTGAAGTGATTTTACAATCAATGGAATCAGGTCGACGCACTCTTATGGCACATCCGGAAAAATTGAAATCATGTGTAATATTCATGCTTAGTTACCATGGAAAGTCTCATAACAATCAAGTAAGCAATCTATTTTTGCGTGATTGTAGTCGTCGTCGTGGAGATTTGAAATAAACATTTTGATTGTTGAAACAGTGTTATACAACCTAAGGCCTCACGTTTTACGATAACATTATATAAAATTTCAAACTCGCACATCTCCGTTACTATAGAAGATACTGAAATGATTTTACACTCAATGGAATCAGGTCAACGCTCTCTATTTCCTCATCCGGAAAAATTGAATCCATGTGTAATATTCATGCTTAGTTACCATGGAAACTCTCATAACAATAAAGTAAACAATATTTTTTTGCGTGATTGTAGTCGTCGTCGTGGAGATCTGAAATAACAATTTTCATTGTTGAAACAATGTAATACAAACTAAGGAATCACGTTTTAAAATAACATAATATAAAATTTCAAACTCGCATATCTCCGTTACTATAGAAGATACTGAAGTGATTTTACAATCAATGGAATCAGGTCGACGCTCTCTATTGGCTCATCCCGAAAAATTGAATCCATGTGTAATATTCATGCTTAGTTACAATGGAAACTCTCATAACAATCAGGTGAACAATCTATTTGTGCGCCAATGTAGTAGTCGTCGTCGTGATTTGAAATAACGATTTTGATTGTTGAAACAATGTAATACAAACCAAAGAAACACGTTTTAAAATAACATTATATAAAATTTCACACTCGCATATATCCGTTACTATAGAAGATACTGAAGTGTACTTTACACTCAATGGAATCAGGTCGACGCTCTCCATTGGCTCATCCGGAAAAATGAATCCATGTGGAATATTCATGCTTAGTTACCATGGAAACTCCCATAACAATCATGTAAACAATCTATTTGTGAATGATTGTAGTCGTCGTCGTGGAGATTTGAAATAACAATTTTGATTGTTGAAACAATGTAATACAAACTAAGTAATCACGTTTTACGATAACATTATATAACATTTCACACTCGCATATATCCGTTACTATAGAAGATACTGAGGTGATTTTACACTCAATGGAATCAGGTCGAAACTCTCTTTTGGCTCATCCGGAAAATTGAATCCATGTGTAATATTCATGTTTAGTTACCATGGAAACTCTCATAAAAATGATGTAAAAAAATCTATTTGTGTGCGATTGTAGTCGGCATCATAGAGATTTGAAATCACCATTTTCATTGTTTAAACAATGTAGTACAACCTAACGCCTCACGTTTTAAAATAACATTATATAAAATTTCAAACTCGCATATCTCCGTTACTATAGAAGATACTGAAGTGACTTGACACTCAATGGAATCAGGTCAACGCTTTCTTTTGGCACATTCCGAAAAATTGAATCCATGTGTAATATTCATGCTTAGTTAGAATGGAAACTCTCATAACAATCAGGTAAACAATCTATTTGTGCGCCAATGTAGTAGTCGTCGTCGTGATTTGAAATAACCATTTTGATTGTTGAAGCAATGTAATACAAACTAAGGAATCACGTTTTAAGATAACATTATGTAAAATTTCAAACTTGCATATCTCCGTTACTATAGAAGATACTGAAGTGATTTTACACTCAATGGAATCAGGTCGACGCTCTCTATTGGCTCATCCGAATAAAATGAATCCATGTGTAATATTCATCTTTAGTTACCATGGAAACTCTCATAACAATCATGTAAACAATCTAATTGTGCGTGATTGTAGTCGTCGTCGTGGAGATTTGAAATAACCATTTTGATTGTTGAAACAATGTAATACAAACTAAGGCCTCACGTTTTACGATAACATTATATAACATTTCAAACTCGCATATATCCGTTACTATAGAAGATACTGAGGTGATTTTACACTCAATGGAATCAGGTCGAAACTCTCTATTGGGTCATCCGGAAAATTGAATCCATGTGTAATATTCAATCTTAGTTACCATGGAAACTCCCATAACAATCATGTAAAGAATCTATTTGTGCGTGATTGTAGTCGTCGTCGTGGAGATTTGAAATAACCATTTTGACTGTTGAAACAATGTAATACAAACTAAGGCCTCACGCTTTACGATAACATTATATAACATTTCAAACTCGCATATATCCGTTACTATAGAAGATACTGAGGTGATTTTACACTCAATGCAATCAGGTCGACGCTCTCTATTGGCTCATCCTGAAAAATTGAATCCATGTGTAATATTCATTCTTAGTTACCATGGAAACTCTCATAACAATCATGTAAACAATTTTTTGTGCGTGATTGTAGTCGTTGTCGTGGAGATTTGAAATAACCCTTTTGATTTTTGAAACAATGTAATACAAACTAAGGAATCACGTTTTAAGATAACATTATGTAAAATTTCAAACTTGCATATCTCCGTTACTATAGAAGATACTGAAGTGATTTTACACTCAATGGAATCAGGTCGACGCTCTCTATTGGCTCATCCGGAAAAATTGAATCCATGTGTAATATTCATGCTTAGTTACCATGGAAACTCTCATAACAATCATGTAAACAATCTATTTGTGCGTGATTGTAGTCGTCGTCGTGGAGATTTGAAATAACCATTTTGACTGTTGAAACAATGTAATACAAACTAAGGCCTCACGCTTTACGATAACATTATATAACATTTCAAACTCGCATATATCCGTTACTATAGAAGATACTGAGGTGATTTTACACTCAATGAAATCAGGTCGAAACTCTCTATTGGCTCATCCTGAAAATTGAATCCATGTGGAATATTCATGCTTAGTTACCATGGAAACTCCCATAACAATCATGTAAACAATCTATTTGTGAATTATTGTAGTCGTCGTCGTTGAGATTTGAAATAACAATTTTGATTGTTGAAACAATGTAATACAAACTAAGTAATCACGTTTTACGATAACATTATATAACATTTCAAACTCGCATATATCCGTTACTATAGAAGATACTGAGGTGATTTTACACTCAATGGAATCAGGTCAACGCTCTCTTTTGGCACATCCCGAAAAATTGAATCCATGTGTAATATTCATGCTTAGTTAGAATGGAAACTCTCATAACAATCAGGTAAACAATCTATTTGTGCGCCAATGAAGTAGTCGTGGTCGTGATTTGAAATAACCATTTTGATTGTTGAAACAATGCAATACAAACTAAAGAATCACGTTTTAAAATAACATTATATAAAATTTCACACTCGCTTATATACGTTACTATAGAAAATACTGATGTGTACTTTACACTCAATGGAATCAGGTCGACGCTCTCTATTGGCACATCCGGAAAAATTTAATCCATGTGTAATATTCATGCTTTGTTACCAAGTAAACTCTCATAACAATCATGTAAACAATCTATTTATGCGTGATTGTAGCCGTCGTCGTGGAGATTTGAAAAAAACATTTTGATCGTTGAAACAATGTAATACAAACTAAGGAACCACGTTTTAAAATAACATTATATAAAATTTCAAACTCGCATATCTCCGTTACTATAGAAGATACTGAAGTGATTTTACAATCAATGGAATCAGGTCGACGCTCTCTATTGGCTCATCCTGAAAAATTGAATCCATGTGTAATATTCATGCTTAGTTACCATGGAAACTCTCATAACAATCATGTAAACAATTTTTTGTGCGTGATTGTAGTCGTCGTCGTGGAGATTTGAAATAACCATTTTGACTGTTGAAACAATGTAATACAAACTAAGGCCTCACGCTTTACGATAACATTATATAACATTTCAAACTCGCATATATCCGTTACTATAGAAGATACTGAGGTGATTTTACACTCAATGGAATCAGGTCGAAACTCTCTATTGGCTCATCCTGAAAATTGAATCCATGTGGAATATTCATGCTTAGTTACCATGCAAACTCCCATAACAATCATGTAAACAATCTATTTGTGAATGATTGTAGTCGTCGTTGTTGAGATTTGAAATAACAATTTTGATTGTTGAAACAATGTAATACAAACTAAGTAATCACGTTTTACGATGACATTATATAACATTTCAAACTCGCATATATCCGTTACTGTAGAAGATTCTGAGGTGATTTTACACTCAATGGAATCAGGTCAACGCTCTCTTTTGGCACATCCCGAAAAATTGAATCCATGTGTAATATTCATGCTTAGTTAGAATGGAAACTCTCATAACAATCAGGAAAACAATCTATTTGTGCGCCAATGTAGTAGTCGTGGTCGTGATTTGAAATAACCATTTTGATTGTTGAAACAATGCAAAACAAACTAAAGAATCACGTTTTAAAATAACATTATATAAAATTTCACACTCGCTTATATACGTTACTATAGAAGATACTGAAGTGTACTTTACACTCAATGGAATCAGGTCGACGCTCTCTATTGGCACATCCGGAAAAATTGAATCCATGTGTAATATTCATGCTTTGTTACCATGTAAACTCTCATAACAATCATGTAAACAATCTATTTATGCGTGATTGTAGCCGTCGTCGTGGAGATTTGAAAAAAACATTTTGATCGTTGAAACAATGTAATACAAACTAAGGCCTCACGCATTACGATAACATTATATAAAATTACAAACTCGCATATCTCCGTTACTATAGAAGATACTGAAGTGATTTTACAATCAATGGAATCAGGTCAACGCTCTCTATTTCCTCATCCGGAAAAATTGAATCCATGTGTAATATTCATGCTTAGTTACCATGGAAACTCTCATAACAATAAAGTAAACAATATTTTTTTGCGTGATTGTTGTCGTCGTCGTGGAGATCTGAAATAACAATTTTCATTGTTGAAACAATGTAATACAAACTAAGGAATCACGTTTTAAAATAACATAATATAAAATTTCAAACTCGCATATCTCCGTTACTATAGAAGATACTGAAGTGATTTTACAATCAATGGAATCAGGTCGACGCTCTCTATTGGCTCATCCCGAAAAATTGAATCCATGTGTAATATTCATGCTTAGTTACAATGGAAACTCTCATAACAATCAGGTGAACAATCTATTTGTGCGCCAATGTAGTAGTCGTCGTCGTGATTTGAAATAACCATTTTGTTTGTTGAAACAATGTAATACAAACCAAAGAAACACGTTTTAAAATAACATTATATAAAATTTCACACTCGCATATATCCGTTACTATAGAAGATACTGAAGTGTACTTTACACTCAATGGAATCAGGTCGACGCTCTCTATTAGCACATCCGGAAAAATTGAAATCATGTGTAATATTCATGCTTAGTTACCATGGAAAGTCTCATAACAATCAAGTAAGCAATCTATTTGTGCATGATTGTAGTCGTCGTCGTGGAGATTTGAAATAAACATTTTGATTGTTGAAACAATGTAATACAACCTAAGGCCTCACGTTTCACGATAACATTATATAAAATTTCAAACTCGCACATCTCCGTTACTATAGAAGATACTGAAATGATTTTACACTCAATGGAATCAGGTCAACGCTCTCTATTGGCTCATCCGGAAAAATTGAATCCATGTGTAATATTCATGCTTAGTTACCATGGAAACTCTCATAACGATAAAGTAAACAATATTTTTTTGCGTGATTGTAGTCGTCGTCGTGGAGATCTGAAATAACCATTTTCATTGTTGAAACAATGTAATACAAACTAAGGTATCACGTTTTAAGATAACATTATATAAAATTTCAAACTCGCATATCTCCGTTACTATAGAAAATACTGAAGTGATTTTACAATCAATGGAATCAATTCGAAGCTCTCTATTGGTTCATCCGGAAAAATTGAATCCATGCGTAATATTCATGCTTAGTTACCATGGAAACTCTCATAACGATAAAGTAAACAATATTTTTTTGCGTGATTGTAGTCGTCGTCGTGGAGATCTGAAATAACCCTTTTGATTGTTGAAGCAATGTAATACAAACTAAGGAATCACGTTTTACGATAACATTATATAACATTTCAAACTCGCATATATCCGTTACTATAGAAGATACAGAGGTGATTTTACACTCAATGAAATCAGGTCGAAACTCTCTATTGGCTCATCAGGAAAATTGAATCCATGTAGAATATTCATGCTTAGTTACCATGGAAACTCCCATAACAATCATGTAATCAATCTATTTGTGAATGATTGTAGTCGTCGTCGTGGAGATTTGAAATCACCATTTTCATTGTTTAAACAATGTAGTACAACCTAAGGCCTCACGTTTTAAAATAACATTATATAAAATTTCAAACTCGCATATCTCCGTTATTATAGAAGATACTGAAGTGACTTGACACTCAACGGAATCATGTCAACGCTCTCTTTTGGCACATCCCGAAAAATTGAATCCATGTGTAATATTCATGCTTAGTTAGAATGGAAACTCTCATAACAATCAGGTAAACAATCTATTTGTGCGCCAATGTAGTAGTCGTCGTCGTGATTTGAAATAACCATTTTGATTGTTGAAACAATGTAATACAAAATAAAGAATCACGTTTTAAAATAACATTATATAAAATTTCACACTCGCTTATATCCGTTACTATAGAAGATACTGAAATGATTTTACACTCAATGTAATCAGGTCGACGCTTTCTATTGGCACATCCGGAAAAATTGAATCCATGTGTAATATTCATGCTTAGTTACCATGGAAACTCTCATAACAATAAAGTAAACAATATTTTTTTGCGTGATTGTAGTCGTCGTCGTGAAGATCTGAAATAACAATTTTCATTGTTGAAAAAATGTAATACAAACTAAGGAATCACGTTTTAAAATAACATTATATAAAATTTCAAACTCGCATATCTCCGTTACTATAGAAGATACTGTAATGATTTTACACTCAATGGAATCAGGTCGACGCTCTCTATTGGCTCATCCCGAAAAATTGAATCCATGTGTAATATTCATGCTTAGTTACCATGGAAACTCTCATAACAATCATGTAAACAATTTTTTGTGCGTGATCGTAGTCGTCGTCGTGGAGATTTGAAATAACCCTTTTGATTTTTGAAACAATGTAATACAAACTAAGGAATCACGTTTTAAGATAACATTATGTAAAATTTCAAACTCGCATATCTCCGTTACTATAGAAGATACTGAAGTGACTTGACACTCAACGGAATCAGGTCAACGCTCTCTTTTGGCACATCCCGAAAAATTGAATCCATGTGTAATATTCATGCTTAGTTAGAATGGAAACTCTCATAACAATCAGGTAAACAATCTATTTGTGCGCCAATGTAGTAGTCGTCGTCGTGATTTGAAATAACCATTTTGATTGTTGAAACAATGTAATACAAAATAAAGAATCACGTTTTAAAATAACATTATATAAAATTTCACACTCGCTTATATCCGTTACTATAGAAGATACTGAAGTGTACTTTACACTCAATGGAATCAGGTCGACGCTTTCTATTGGCACATCCGGAAAAATTGAATCATGTGTAATATTCATGCTTTGTTACCATGTAAACTCTCATAACAATCATGTAAACAATCTATTTGTGCGTGATTGTAGCCGTCGTCCTGGAGATTTGAAAAAAACATTTTGATCGTTGAAACAATGTAATACAAACTAAGGAATCACGTTTTAAAATAACATTATATAAAATTTCAAACTCGCATATCTCCGTTACTATAGAAGATACTGAAGTGATTTTACAATCAATGGAATCAGGTCGACGCTCTCTATTGGCACATCCGGAAAAATTGAATCCATGTGTAATATTCATGCTTAGTTACCATGGAAACTCTCATAACAATAAAGTAAACAATATTTTTTTGCGTGATTGTAGTCGTCGTCGTGAAGATCTGAAATAACAATTTTCATTGTTGAAAAAATGTAATACAAACTAAGGAATCACGTTTTAAAATAACATTATATAAAATTTCAAACTCGCATATCTCCGTTACTATAGAAGATACTGAAGTGATTTTACAATCAATGGAATCAGGTCGACGCTCTCTATTGGCTCATCCTGAAAAATTGAATCCATGTGTAATATTCATGCTTAGTTACCATGGAAACTCTCATAACAATCATGTAAACAATTTTTTGTGCGTGATCGTAGTCGTCGTCGTGGAGATTTGAAATAACCCTTTTGATTTTTGAAACAATGTAATACAAACTAAGGCCTCACGCTTTACGATAACATTATATAACATTTCACACTAGCTTATATCCGTTACTATAGAAGATACTGAAGTGTACTTTACACTCAATGGAATCAGGTCGACGCTTTCTATTGGCACATCCGGAAAAATTG
Organism: Lepisma saccharinum; assembly: GCF_977018435.1. Taxonomy (NCBI): domain Eukaryota; kingdom Metazoa; phylum Arthropoda; class Insecta; order Zygentoma; family Lepismatidae; genus Lepisma; species Lepisma saccharinum. The sequence goes on along the minus strand of NC_139235.1, from coordinate 56,997,295 downwards.
AATCCAAGTGTAATATTCATGCTTTGTTACCATGTAAACTCTCATAACAATCATGTAAACAATCTATTTGTGCGTGATTGTAGCCGTCGTCCTGGAGATTTGAAAAAAACATTTTGATCGTTGAAACAATGTAATACAAACTAAGGCCTCACGCATTACGATAACATTATATAAAATTACAAACTCGCATATCTCCGTTACTATAGAAGATACTGAAGTGATTTTACAATCAATGGAATCAGGTCGACGCTCTCTATTGGCACATCCGGAAAAATTGAATCCATGTGTAATATTCATGCTTAGTTACCATGGAAACTCTCATAACAATAAAGTAAACAATATTTTTTTGCGTGATTGTAGTCGTCGTCGTGAAGATCTGAAATAACAATTTTCATTGTTGAAAAAATGTAATACAAACTAGGGAATCACGTTTTAAAATAACATTATATAAAATTTCAAACTCGCATATCTCCGTTACTATAGAAGATACTGAAGTGATTTTACAATCATTGGAATCAGGTCGACCCTCTCTATTGGCTCATCCTGAAAAATTGAATCCATGTGTAATATTCATGCTTAGTTACCATGGAAACTCTCATAACAATCATGTAAACAATTTTTTGTGCGTGATCGTAGTCGTCGTCGTGGAGATTTGAAATAACCCTTTTGATTTTTGAAACAATGTAATACAAACTAAGGCCTCACGCTTTACGATAACATTATATAACATTTCAAACTCGCATATATCCGTTACTATAGAAGATACTGAGGTGATTTTACACTCAATGGAATCAGGTCGAAACTCTCTATTGGCTCATCCTGAAAATTGAATCCATGTGGAATATTCATGCTTAGTTACCATGGAAACTCCCATAACAATCATGTAAACAATCTATTTGTGAATGATTGTAGTCGTCGTCGTTGAGATTTGAAATAACAATTTTGATTGTTGAAACAATGTAATACAAACTAAGTAATCACGTTTTACGATAACATTATAAAACATTTCAAACTCGCATATATCCGTTACTATAGAAGATTCTGAGGTGATTTTACACTCAATGGAATCAGGTCAACGCTCTCTTTTGGCACATCCCGAAAAATTGAATCCATGTGTAATATTCATGCTTAGTTAGAATGGAAACTCTCATAACAATCAGGTAAACAATCTATTTGTGCGCCAATGTAGTAGTCGTGGTCGTGATTTGAAATAACCATTTTGATTGTTGAAACAATGCAAAACAAACTAAAGAATCACGTTTTAAAATAACATTATATAAAATTTCACACTCGCTTATATACGTTACTATAGAAGATACTGAAGTGTACTTTACACTCAATGGAATCAGGTCGACGCTCAATATTGGCACATCCGGAAAAATTGAATCCATGTGTAATATTCATGCTTTGTTACCATGTAAACTCTCATAACAATCATGTAAACAATCTATTTGTGAATGATTGTAGTCGTCGTCGTGGAGATCTGAAATAACAATTTTCATTGTTGAAACAATGTAATACAAACTAAGGAATCACGTTTTAAAATAACATTATATAAAATTTCAAACTCGCATATCTCCGTTACTATAGAAGATACTGAAGTTATTTTACAATCAATGGAATCAGGTCGACGCTCTCTATTGGCTCATCCCGAAAAATTGAATCCATGTGTAATATTCATGCTTAGTTACCATGGAAACTCTCATAACAATCATGTAAACAATCTATTTGTGCGTGATTGTAGCCGTCGTCGTGGAGATTTGAAAAAAACATTTTGATCGTTGAAACAATGTAATACAAACTAAGGCCTCACGCATTACGATAACATTATATAAAATTACAAACTCGCATATCTCCGTTACTATAGAAGATACTGAAGTGATTTTACAATCAATGGAATCAGGTCGACGCTCTCTATTGGCACATCCGGAAAAATTGAATCCATGTGTAATATTCATGCTTAGTTACCATGGAAACTCTCATAACAATCATGTAAACAATTTTTTGTGCGTGATCGTAGTCGTCGTCGTGGAGATTTGAAATAACCCTTTTGATTTTTGAAACAATGTAATACAAACTAAGGAATCACGTTTTAAGATAACATTATGTAAAATTTCAAACTCGCATATCTCCGTTACTATAGAAGATACTGAAGTGACTTGACACTCAACGGAATCAGGTCAACGCTCTCTTTTGGCACATCCCGAAAAATTGAATCCATGTGTAATATTCATGCTTAGTTAGAATGGAAACTCTCATAACAATCAGGTAAACAATCTATTTGTGCGCCAATGTAGTAGTCGTCGTCGTGATTTGAAATAACCATTTTGATTGTTGAAACAATGTAATACAAAATAAAGAATCACGTTTTAAAATAACATTATATAAAATTTCACACTCGCTTATATCCGTTACTATAGAAGATACTGAAGTGTACTTTACACTCAATGGAATCAGGTCGACGCTTTCTATTGGCACATCCGGAAAAATTGAATCATGTGTAATATTCATGCTTTGTTACCATGTAAACTCTCATAACAATCATGTAAACAATCTATTTGTGCGTGATTGTAGCCGTCGTCCTGGAGATTTGAAAAAAACATTTTGATCGTTGAAACAATGTAATACAAACTAAGGAATCACGTTTTAAAATAACATTATATAAAATTTCAAACTCGCATATCTCCGTTACTATAGAAGATACTGAAGTGATTTTACAATCAATGGAATCAGGTCGACGCTCTCTATTGGCACATCCGGAAAAATTGAATCCATGTGTAATATTCATGCTTAGTTACCATGGAAACTCTCATAACAATAAAGTAAACAATATTTTTTTGCGTGATTGTAGTCGTCGTCGTGAAGATCTGAAATAACAATTTTCATTGTTGAAAAAATGTAATACAAACTAAGGAATCACGTTTTAAAATAACATTATATAAAATTTCAAACTCGCATATCTCCGTTACTATAGAAGATACTGAAGTGATTTTACAATCAATGGAATCAGGTCGACGCTCTCTATTGGCTCATCCTGAAAAATTGAATCCATGTGTAATATTCATGCTTAGTTACCATGGAAACTCTCATAACAATCATGTAAACAATTTTTTGTGCGTGATCGTAGTCGTCGTCGTGGAGATTTGAAATAACCCTTTTGATTTTTGAAACAATGTAATACAAACTAAGGCCTCACGCTTTACGATAACATTATATAACATTTCACACTCGCTTATATCCGTTACTATAGAAGATACTGAAGTGTACTTTACACTCAATGGAATCAGGTCGACGCTTTCTATTGGCACATCCGGAAAAATTGAATCCAAGTGTAATATTCATGCTTTGTTACCATGTAAACTCTCATAACAATTATTTAAACAATCTATTTGTGCGTGATTGTAGCCGTCGTCCTGGAGATTTGAAAAAAACATTTTGATCGTTGAAACAATGTAATACAAACTAAGGCCTCACGCATTACGATAACATTATATAAAATTACAAACTCGCATATCTCCGATACTATAGAAGATACTGAAGTGATTTTACAATCAATGGAATCAGGTCGACGCTCTCTATTGGCACATCCGGAAAAATTGAATCCATGTGTAATATTCATGCTTAGTTACCATGGAAACTCTCATAACAATAAAGTAAACAATATTTTTTTGCGTGATTGTAGTCGTCGTCGTGAAGATCTGAAATAACAATTTTCATTGTTGAAAAAATGTAATACAAACTAAGGAATCACGTTTTAAAATAACATTATATAAAATTTCAAACTCGCATATCTCCGTTACTATAGAAGATACTGAAGTGATTTTACAATCATTGGAATCAGGTCGACGCTCTCTATTGGCTCATCCTGAAAAATTGAATCCATGTGTAATATTCATGCTTAGTTACCATGGAAACTCTCATAACAATCATGTAAACAATTTTTTGTGCGTGATCGTAGTCGTCGTCGTGGAGATTTGAAATAACCCTTTTGATTTTTGAAACAATGTAATACAAACTAAGGCCTCACGCTTTACGATAACATTATATAACATTTCAAACTCGCATATATCCGTTACTATAGAAGATACTGAGGTGATTTTACAATCAATGGAATCAGGTCGAAACTCTCTATTGGCTCATCCTGAAAATTGAATCCATGTGGAATATTCATGCTTAGTTACCATGGAAACTCCCATAACAATCATGTAAACAATCTATTTGTGAATGATTGTAGTCGTCGTCGTTGAGATTTGAAATAACAATTTTGATTGTTGAAACAATGTAATACAAACTAAGTAATCACGTTTTACGATAACATTATAAAACATTTCAAACTCGCATATATCCGTTACTATAGAAGATTCTGAGGTGATTTTACACTCAATGGAATCAGGTCAACGCTCTCTTTTGGCACATCCCGAAAAATTGAATCCATGTGTAATATTCATGCTTAGTTAGAATGGAAACTCTCATAACAATCAGGTAAACAATCTATTTGTGCGCCAATGTAGTAGTCGTGGTCGTGATTTGAAATAACCATTTTGATTGTTGAAACAATGCAAAACAAACTAAAGAATCACGTTTTAAAATAACATTATATAAAATTTCACACTCGCTTATATACGTTACTATAGAAGATACTGAAGTGTACTTTACACTCAATGGAATCAGGTCGACGCTCAATATTGGCACATCCGGAAAAATTGAATCCATGTGTAATATTCATGCTTTGTTACCATGTAAACTCTCATAACAATCATGTAAACAATCTATTTGTGAATGATTGTAGTCGTCGTCGTGGAGATCTGAAATAACAATTTTCATTGTTGAAACAATGTAATACAAACTAAGGAATCACGTTTTAAAATAACATTATATAAAATTTCAAACTCGCATATCTCCGTTACTATAGAAGATACTGAAGTTATTTTACAATCAATGGAATCAGGTCGACGCTCTCTATTGGCTCATCCCGAAAAATTGAATCCATGTGTAATATTCATGCTTAGTTACCATGGAAACTCTCATAACAATCATGTAAACAATCTATTTGTGCGTGATTGTAGCCGTCGTCGTGGAGATTTGAAAAAAACATTTTGATCGTTGAAACAATGTAATACAAACTAAGGCCTCACGCATTACGATAACATTATATAAAATTACAAACTCGCATATCTCCGTTACTATAGAAGATACTGAAGTGATTTTACAATCAATGGAATCAGGTCGACGCTCTCTATTGGCACATCCGGAAAAATTGAAATCATGTGTAATATTCATGCTTAGTTACCATGGAAAGTCTCATAACAATCAAGTAAGCAATCTATTTTTGCGTGATTGTAGTCGTCGTCGTGGAGATTTGAAATAAACATTTTGATTATTGAAACAATGTAATACAACCTGAGGCCTCACGTTTTACGATAACATTATATAAAATTTCAAACTCGCACATCTCCGTTACTATAGAAGATACTGAAATGATTTTACACTCAATGGAATCAGGTCAACGCTCTCTATTGGCTCATCCGGAAAAATTGAAATCATGTGTAATATTCATGCTTAGTTACCATGGAAACTCTCATAACAATAAAGTAAACAATCTATTTGTGAATGATTGTAGTCGTCGTCGTGGAGATCTGAAATAACAATTTTCATTGTTGAAACAATGTAATACAAACTAAGGAATCACGTTTTAAAATAACATTATATAAAATTTCAAACTCGCATATCTAAGTTACTATAGAAGATACTGAAGTTATTTTACAATCAATGGAATCAGGTCGACGCTCTCTATTGGCTCATCCCGAAAAATTGAATCCATGTGTAATATTCATGCTTAGTTACAATGGAAACTCTCATAACAATCAGGTGAACAATCTATTTGTGCGCCAATGTAGTAGTCGTTGTCGTGATTTGAAATAACCATTTTGTTTGTTGAAACAATGTAATACAAACCAAAGAAACACGTTTTAAAATAACATTATATAAAATTTCACACTCGCATATATCCGTTACTATAGAAGATACTGAAGTGTACTTTACACTCAATGGAATCAGGTCGACGCTCTCTATTAGCACATCCGGAAAAATTGAAATCATGTGTAATATTCATGCTTAGTTACCATGGAAAGTCTCATAACAATCAAGTAAGCAATCTATTTGTGCATGATTGTAGTTGTCGTCGTGGAGATTTGAAATAAACATTTTGATTGTTGAAACAATGTAATACAACCTAAGGCCTCACGTTTCACGATAACATTATATAAAATTTCAAACTCGCACATCTCCGTTACTATAGAAGATACTGAAATGATTTTACACTCAATGGAATCAGGTCAACGCTCTCTATTGGCTCATCCGGAAAAATTGAATCCATGTGTAATATTCATGCTTAGTTACCATGGAAACTCCCATAACAATCATGTAAACAATCTATTTGTGAATGATTGTAGTCGTCGTCGTTGAGATTTGAAATAACAATTTTGATTGTTGAAACAATGTAATACAAACTAAGTAATCAAGTTTTACGATAACATTATATAACATTTCAAACTCGCATATATCCGTTACTATAGAAGATACTGAGGTGATTTTACACTCAATGGAATCAGGTCGACGCTCTCTATTGGCACATCGGGAAAAATTGAATCCATGTGTAATATTCATGCTTAGTTACCATGGAAAATCTCATAAGAATCATGTAAACAATCTATTTATGCGTGATTGTAGCCGTCGTCGTGGAGATTTGAAAAAAACATTTTGATCGTTGAAACAATGTAATACAAACTAAGGCCTCACGCATTACGATAACATTATATAAAATTACAAACTCGCATATCTCCGTTACTATAGAAGATACTGAAGTGATTTTACAATCAATGGAATCAGGTCGACGCTCTCTTATGGCACATCCGGAAAAATTGAAATAATGTGTAATATTCATGCTTAGTTACCATGGAAAGTCTCATAACAATCAAGTAAGCAATCTATTTTTGCGTGATTGTAGTCGTCGTCGTGGAGATTTGAAATAAACATTTTGATTGTTGAAACAGTGTTATACAACCTAAGGCCTCACGTTTTACGATAACATTATATAAAATTTCAAACTCGCACATCTCCGTTACTATAGAAGATACTGAAATGATTTTACACTCAATGGAATCAGGTCAACGCTCTCTATTTCCTCATCCGGAAAAATTGAATCCATGTGTAATATTCATGCTTAGTTACCATGGAAACTCTCATAACAATAAAGTAAACAATTTTTTTTTGCGTGATTGTAGTCGTCGTCGTGGAGATCTGAAATAACAATTTTCATTGTTGAAACAATGTAATACAAACTAAGGAATCACGTTTTAAAATAACATAATATAAAATTTCAAACTCGCATATCTCCGTTACTATAGAAGATACTGAAGTGATTTTACAATCAATGGAATCAGGTCGACGCTCTCTATTCGCTCATCCCGAAAAATTGAATCCATGTGTAATATTCATGCTTAGTTACAATGGAAACTCTCATAACAATCAGGTGAACAATCTATTTGTGCGCCAATGTAGTAGTCGTCGTCGTGATTTGAAATAACCATTTTGATTGTTGAAACAATGTAATACAAACCAAAGAAACACGTTTTAAAATAACATTATATAAAATTTCACACTCGCATATATCCGTTACTATAGAAGATACTGAAGTGTACTTTACACTCAATGGAATCAGGTCGACGCTCTCCATTGGCTCATCCGGAAAAATGAATCCATGTGGAATATTCATGCTTAGTTACCATGGAAAGTCTCATAACAATCAAGTAAGCAATCTATTTTTGCGTGATTGTAGTCGTCGTCGTGGAGATTTGAAATAAACATTTTGATGGTTGAAACAAAGTAATACAACCTAAGGCCTCACGTTTTACGATAACATTATATAAAATTTCAAACTCGCACATCTCCGTTACTATAGAAGATACTGAAATGATTTTACACTCAATGGAATCAGGTCGACGCTCTCTATTAGCTCATCAGGAAAAATTGAATCCATGTGTAATATTCATGCTTAGTTACCATGGAAACTCTCATAACAATCATGTAAACAATTTTTTGTTCGTGATTGTAGTCGTCGTCGTGGAGATTTGAAATAACCCTTTTGATTTTTGAAACAATGTAATACAAACTAAGGAATCACGTTTTAAGATAACATTATGTAAAATTTGAAACTTGCATATCTCCGTTACTATAGAAGATACTGAAGTGATTTTACCCTCAATGGAATCAGGTCGAAACACTCTATTGGCTCATCCGAAAAAATTGAATCCATGTGTAATATTCATGCTTAGTTAGCATGGAAACACTCATAACAATCATGTAAACAATCTATTTGTGCGTGATTGTAGTCGTCGTCTTGGAGATTTGAAATAACCCTTTTGATTGTTGAAGCAATGTAATACAAACTAAGGAATCACGTTTTAAGATAACATTATGTAAAATTTCAAACTTGCATATCTCCGTTACTATAGAATATACTGAAGTGATTTTACACTCATAGGAATCAGGTCGACGCTCTCTATTGGTTCATCCGGAAAATTCAATCCATGTGTAATATTCATGCTTAGTTACCATGGAAAATCTCATAAGAATCATGTAAACAATCTATTTGTGCGTGATTGTAGTCGTCGTCGTGGAGATTTGAAATAACCCTTTTGATTGTTGAAGCAATGTAATACAAACTAAGGAATCACGTTTTAAGATAACATTATGTAAAATTTCAAACTTGCATATCTCCGTTACTATAGAAGATACTGAAGTGATTTTACACTCAATGGAATCAGGTCGACGCTCTCTATTGGCTCATCCGAATAAAATGAATCCATGTGTAATATTCATCCTTAGTTACCATGGAAACTCTCATAACAATAAAGTAAACAATCTATTTGTGAATGATTGTAGTCGTCGTCGTGGAGATCTGAAATAACAATTTTCATTGTTGAAACAATGTAATACAAACTAAGGAATCACGTTTTAAAATAACATTATATAAAATTTCAAACTCGCATATCTAAGTTACTATAGAAGATACTGAAGTTATTTTACAATCAATGGAATCAGGTCGACGCTCTCTATTGGCTCATCCCGAAAAATTGAATCCATGTGTAATATTCATGCTTAGTTACAATGGAAACTCTCATAACAATCAGGTGAACAATCTATTTGTGCGCCAATGTAGTAGTCGTTGTCGTGATTTGAAATAACCATTTTGTTTGTTGAAACAATGTAATACAAACCAAAGAAACACGTTTTAAAATAACATTATATAAAATTTCACACTCGCATATATCCGTTACTATAGAAGATACTGAAGTGTACTTTACACTCAATGGAATCAGGTCGACGCTCTCTATTAGCACATCCGGAAAAATTGAAATCATGTGTAATATTCATGCTTAGTTACCATGGAAAGTCTCATAACAATCAAGTAAGCAATCTATTTGTGCATGATTGTAGTTGTCGTCGTGGAGATTTGAAATAAACATTTTGATTGTTGAAACAATGTAATACAACCTAAGACCTCACGTTTCACGATAACATTATATAAAATTTCAAACTCGCACATCTCCGTTACTATAGAAGATACTGAAATGATTTTACACTCAATGGAATCAGGTCAACGCTCTCTATTGGCTCATCCGGAAAAATTGAATCCATGTGTAATATTCATGCTTAGTTACCATGGAAACTCCCATAACAATCATGTAAACAATCTATTTGTGAATGATTGTAGTCGTCGTCGTTGAGATTTGAAATAACAATTTTGATTGTTGAAACAATGTAATACAAACTAAGTAATCAAGTTTTACGATAACATTATATAACATTTCAAACTCGCATATATCCGTTACTATAGAAGATACTGAGGTGATTTTACACTCAATGGAATCAGGTCGACGCTCTCTATTGGCACATCCGGAAAAATTTAATCCATGTGTAATATTCATGCTTAGTTACCATGGAAAATCTCATAAGAATCATGTAAACAATCTATTTATGCGTGATTGTAGACGTCGTCGTGGAGATTTGAAAAAAACATTTTGATCGTTGAAACAATGTAATACAAACTAAGGCCTCACGCATTACGATAACATTATATAAAATTACAAACTCGCATATCTCCGTTACTATAGAAGATACTGAAGTGATTTTACAATCAATGGAATCAGGTCGACGCTCTCTTATGGCACATCCGGAAAAATTGAAATCATGTGTAATATTCATGCTTAGTTACCATGGAAAGTCTCATAACAATCAAGTAAGCAATCTATTTTTGCGTGATTGTAGTCGTCGTCGTGGAGATTTGAAATAAACATTTTGATTGTTGAAACAGTGTTATACAACCTAAGGCCTCACGTTTTACGATAACATTATATAAAATTTCAAACTCGCACATCTCCGTTACTATAGAAGATACTGAAATGATTTTACACTCAATGGAATCAGGTCAACGCTCTCTATTTCCTCATCCGGAAAAATTGAATCCATGTGTAATATTCATGCTTAGTTACCATGGAAACTCTCATAACAATAAAGTAAACAATTTTTTTTTGCGTGATTGTAGTCGTCGTCGTGGAGATCTGAAATAACAATTTTCATTGTTGAAACAATGTAATACAAACTAAGGAATCACGTTTTAAAATAACATAATATAAAATTTCAAACTCGCATATCTCCGTTACTATAGAAGATACTGAAGTGATTTTACAATCAATGGAATCAGGTCGACGCTCTCTATTCGCTCATCCGAATAAAATGAATCCATGTGTAATATTCATGCTTAGTTACAATGGAAACTCTCATAACAATCAGGTGAACAATCTATTTGTGCGCCAATGTAGTAGTCGTCGTCGTGATTTGAAATAACCATTTTGATTGTTGAAACAATGTAATACAAACCAAAGAAACACGTTTTAAAATAACATTATATAAAATTTCACACTCGCATATATCCGTTACTATAGAAGATACTGAAGTGTACTTTACACTCAATGGAATCAGGTCGACGCTCTCCATTGGCTCATCCGGAAAAATGAATCCATGTGGAATATTCATGCTTAGTTACCATGGAAAGTCTCATAACAATCAAGTAAGCAATCTATTTTTGCGTGATTGTAGTCGTCGTCGTGGAGATTTGAAATAAACATTTTGATGGTTGAAACAAAGTAATACAACCTAAGGCCTCACGTTTTACGATAACATTATATAAAATTTCAAACTCGCACATCTCCGTTACTATAGAAGATACTGAAATGATTTTACACTCAATGGAATCAGGTCGACGCTCTCTATTAGCTCATCAGGAAAAATTGAATCCATGTGTAATATTCATGCTTAGTTACCATGGAAACTCTCATAACAATCATGTAAACAATTTTTTGTTCGTGATTGTAGTCGTCGTCGTGGAGATTTGAAATAACCCTTTTGATTTTTGAAACAATGTAATACAAAATAAGGAATCACGTTTTAAGATAACATTATGTAAAATTTGAAACTTGCATATCTCCGTTACTATAGAAGATACTGAAGTGATTTTACCCTCAATGGAATCAGGTCGAAACACTCTATTGGCTCATTCGAAAAAATTGAATCCATGTGTAATATTCATGCTTAGTTACCATGGAAAATCTCATAAGAATCATGTAAACAATCTATTTGTGCGTGATTGTAGTCGTCGTCGTGGAGATTTGAAATAACCCTTTTGATTGTTGAAGCAATGTAATACAAACTAAGGAATCACGTTTTAAGATAACATTATGTAAAATTTCAAACTTGCATATCTCCGTTACTATAGAAGATACTGAAGTGATTTTACACTCAATGGAATCAGGTCGACGCTCTCTATTGGCTCATCCGAATAAAATGAATCCATGTGTAATATTCATCCTTAGTTACCATGGAAACTCTCATAACAATCATGTAAACAATCTAATTGTGCGTGATTGTAGTCGTCGTCGTGGAGATTTGAAATAACCATTTTGACTGTTGAAACAATGTAATACAAACTAAGGCCTCACGTTTTACGATAACATTATATAACATTTCAAACTCGCATATATCCGTTACTATAGAAGATACTGAGGTGATTTTACACTCAATGGAATCAGACCGAAACTCTCTATTGGGTCATCCGGAAAATTGAATCCACGTGTAATATTCATGCTTAGTTACCATGGAAACTCCCATAACAATCATGTAAAGAATCTATTTGTGCGTGATTGTAGTCGTCGTCGTGGAGATTTGAAATAACCATTTTGACTGTTGAAACAATGTAATACAAACTAAGGCCTCACGCTTTACGATAACATTATATAACATTTCAAACTCGCATATATCCGTTACTATAGAAGATACTGAGGTGATTTTACACTCAATGCAATCAGGTCGAAACTCTCTATTGGGTCATCCGGAAAATTGAATCCATGTGTAATATTCATGCTTAGTTACCATGGAAACTCTCATAACAATCATGTAAACAATCTATTTGTGCGTGATTGTAGTCGTCGTCGTGGAGATTTGAAATAACCATTTTGACTGTTGAAACAATGTAATACAAACTAAGGCCTCACTCTTTACGATAACATTATATAAAATTTCAAACTCGCATATATCCGTTACTATAGAAGATACTGAGGTGATTTTACACTCAATGGAATCAGGTCGAAACTCTCTATTGGCTCATCCTGAAAATTGAATCCATGTGGAATATTCATGCTTAGTTACCATGGAAACTCCCATAACAATCATGTAAACAATCTATTTGTGAATTATTGTAGTCGTCGTCGTTGAGATTTGAAATAACAATTTTGATTGTTGAAACAATGTAATACAAACTAAGTAATCACGTTTTACGATAACATTATATAACATTTCAAACTCGCATATATCCGTTACTATAGAAGATACTGAGGTGATTTTACACACAATGGAATCAGGTCAACGCTCTCTTTTGGCACATCCCGAAAAATTGAATCCATTTGTAATATTCATGCTTAGTTAGAATGGAAACTCTCATAACAATCAGGTAAACAATCTATTTGTGCGCCAATGAAGTAGTCGTGGTCGTGATTTGAAATAACCATTTTGATTGCTGAAACAATGCAATACAAACTAAAGAATCACGTTTTAAAATAACATTATATAAAATTTCACACTCGCTTATATACGTTACTATAGAAGATACTGAAGTGTACTTTACACTCAATGGAATCAGGTCGACGCTCTCTATTGGCACATCCGGAAAAATTTAATCCATGTGTAATATTCATGCTTTGTTACCAAGTAAACTCTCATAACAATCATGTAAACAATCTATTTATGCGTGATTGTAGCCGTCGTCGTGGAGATTTGAAAAAAACATTTTGATCGTTGAAACAATGTAATGCAAACTAAGGCCTCACGCATTACGATAACATTATATAAAATTACAAACTCGCATATCTCCGTTACTATAGAAGATACTGAAGTGATTTTACAATCAATGGAATCAGGTCGACGCTCTCTATTGGCACATCCGGAAAAATTGAATCCATGTGTAATATTCATGCTTAGTTACCATGGAAACTCTCATAACAATAAAGTAAACAATATTTTTTTGCTTGATTGTAGTCGTCGTCGTGGAGATCTGAAATAACAATTTTCATTGTTGAAACAATGTAATACAAACTAAGGAATCACGTTTTAAAATAACATAATATAAAATTTCAAACTCGCATATCTCCGTTACTATAGAAGATACTGAAGTGATTTTACAATCAATGGAATCAGGTCGACGCTCTCTATTGGCTCATCCCGAAAAATTGAATCCATGTGTAATATTCATGCTTAGTTACAATGGAAACTCTCATAACAAACAGGTGAACAATCTATTTGTGCGCCAATGTAGTAGTCGTCGTCGTGATTTGAAATAACCATTTTGATTGTTGAAACAATGTAATACAAACCAAAGAAACACGTTTTAAAATAACATTATATAAAATTTCACACTCGCATATATCCGTTACTATAGAAGATACTGAAGTGTACTTTACACTCAATGGAATCAGGTCGACGCTCTCCATTGGCTCATCCGGAAAAATGAATCCATGTGGAATATTCATGCTTAGTTACCATGGAAACTCCCATAACAATCATGTAAACAATCTATTTGTGAATGATTGTAGTCGTCGTCGTGGAGATTTGAAATAACAATTTTGATTGTTGAAACAATGTAATACAAACTAAGTAATCACGTTTTACGATAACATTATATAACATTTCACACTCGCATATATCCGTTACTATAGAAGATACTGAGGTGATTTTACACTCAATGAAATCAGGTCGAAACTCTCTATTGGCTCATCCGGAAAATTGAATCCATGTGTAATATTCATGTTTAGTTACCGTGGAAACTCTCATAAAAATGATGTAAAAAAATCTATTTGTGCGCGATTGTAGTCGGCATCATAGAGATTTGAAATCACCATTTTCATTGTTTAAACAATGTAGTACAACCTAACGCCTCACGTTTTAAAATAACATTATATAAAATTTCAAACTCGCATATCTCCGTTACTATAGAAGATACTGAAGTGACTTGACACTCAATGGAATCAGGTCAACGCTCTCTTTTGGCACATCCCGAAAAATTGAATCCATGTGTAATATTCATGCTTAGTTACAATGGAAACTCTCATAACAATCAGGTGAACAATCTATTTGTGCGCCAATGTAGTAGTCGTCGTCGTGATTTGAAATAACCATTTTGTTTGTTGAAACAATGTAATACAAACCAAAGAAACACGTTTTAAAATAACATTATATAAAATTTCACACTCGCATATATCCGTTACTATAAAAGATACTGAAGTGTACTTTACACTCAATGGAATCAGGTCAACGCTCTCTATTAGCACATCCGGAAAAATTGAAATCATGTGTAATATTCATGCTTAGTTACCATGGAAAGTCTCATAACAATCAAGTAAGCAATCTATTTGTGCATGATTGTAGTTGTCGTCGTGGAGATTTGAAATAAACATTTTGATTGTTGAAACAATGTAATACAACCTAAGGCCTCACGTTTCACGATAACATTATATAAAATTTCAAACTCGCACATCTCCGTTACTATAGAAGATACTGAAATGATTTTACACTCAATGGAATCAGGTCAACGTTCTCTATTGGCTCATCCGGAAAAATTGAATCCATGTGTAATATTCATGCTTAGTTACCATGGAAACTCTCATAACGATAAAGTAAACAATATTTTTTTGCGTGATTGTAGTCGTCGTCGTGGAGATCTGAAATAAACATTTTCATTGTTGAAACAATGTAATACAAACTAAGGTATCACGTTTTAAGATAACATTATATAAAATTTCAAACTCGCATATCTCCGTTACTATAGAAAATGCTGAAGTGATTTTACAATCAATGGAATCAATTCGAAGCTCTCTATTGGTTCATCCGGAAAAATTGAATCCATGCGTAATATTCATGCTTAGTTACCATGGAAACTCTCATAACGATAAAGTAAACAATATTTTTTGCGTGATTGTAGTCGTCGTCGTGGAGATCTGAAATAACCCTTTTGATTGTTGAAGCAATGTAATACAAACTAAGGAATCACGTTTTAAGATAACATTATGTAAAATTTCAAACTTGCATATCTCCGTTACTATAGAAGATACTGAAGTGATTTTACACTCAATGGAATCAGGTCGACGCTCTCTATTGGCTCATCCGAAAAAAATGAATCCATGTGTAATATTCATGCTTAGTTACCATGGAAACTCTCATAACAATCATGTAAACAATCTATTTGTGCGTGATTGTAGTCGTCGTCGTGGAGATTTGAAATAACCATTTTGACTGTTGAAACAATGTAATACAAACTAAGGCCTCACGCTTTACGATAACATTATATAACATTTCAAACTCGCATATATCCGTTACTATAGAAGATACTGAGGTGATTTTACACTCAATGAAATCAGGTCGAAACTCTCTATTGGCTCATCCGGAAAATTGAATCCATGTGTAATATTCATGCTTAGTTACCATGGAAACTCTCATAACAATAAAGTAAACAATATTTTTTTGCGTGATTGTAGTTGTCGTCGTGGAGATCTGAAATAACAATTTTTATTGTTGAAACAATGTAATACAAACTAAGGAATCACTTTTTAAAATAACATTATATAAAATTTCAAACTCGCATATCTCCGTTACTATAGAAGATACTGAAGTGATTTTACAATCAATGGAATCAGGTCGACGCTCTCTATTGGCTCATCCCGAAAAATTGAATCCATGTGTAATATTCATGCTTAGTTACAATGGAAACTCTCATAACAATCAGGTGAACAATCTATTTGTGCGCCAATGTAGTAGTCGTCGTCGTGATTTGAAATAACCATTTTGTTTGTTGAAACAATGTAATACAAACCAAAGAAACACGTTTTAAAATAACATTATATAAAATTTCACACTCGCATATATCCGTTATATAGAAGATACTGAAGTGTACTTTACACTCAATGGAATCAGGTCGACGCTCTCTATTAGCACATCCGGAAAAATTGAAATCATGTGTAATATTCATGCTTAGTTACCATGGAAAGTCTCATAACAATCAAGTAAGCAATCTATTTGTGCATGATTGTAGTCGTCGTCGTGGAGATTTGAAATAAACATTTTGATTGTTGAAACAATGTAATACAACCTAAGGCCTCACGTTTCACGATAACATTATATAAAATTTCAAACTCGCACATCTCCGTTACTATAGAAGATACTGAAATGATTTTACACTCAATGGAATCAGGTCAACGCTCTCTATTGGCTCATCCGGAAAAATTGAATCCATGTGTAATATTCATGCTTAGTTACCATGGAAACTCTCATAACGATAAATTAAACAATATTTTTTTGCGTGATTGTAGTCGTCGTCGTGGAGATCTGAAATAACCATTTTCATTGTTGAAACAATGTAATACAAACTAAGGTATCACGTTTTAAGATAACATTATATAAAATTTCAAACTCGCATATCTCCGTTACTATAGAAAATACTGAAGTGATTTTACAATCAATGGAATCAATTCGAAGCTCTCTATTGGTTCATCCGGAAAAATTGAATCCATGTGTAATATTCATGCTTAGTTACCATGGAAACTCTCATAACAATCATGTAAACAATTTTTTGTGCGTGATCGTAGTCGTCGTCGTGGAGATTTGAAATAACCCTTTTGATTTTTGAAACAATGTAATACAAACTAAGGAATCACGTTTTAAGATAACATTATGTAAAATTTCAAACTTGCATATCTCCGTTACTATAGAAGATACTGAAGTGATTTTACACTCAATGGAATCAGGTCGACGCTCTCTATTGGCTCATCAGGAAAATTGAATCCATGTGGAATATTCATGCTTAGTTACCATGGAAACTCCCATAACAATCATGTAAACAATCTATTTGTGAATGATTGTAGTCGTCGTCGTGGAGATTTGAAATCACCATTTTCATTGTTTAAACAATGTAGTACAACCTAAGGCCTCACGTTTTAAAATAACATTATATAAAATTTCAAACTCGCATATCTCCGTTACTATAGAAGATACTGAAGTGACTTGACACTCAACGGAATCAGGTCAACGCTCTCTTTTGGCACATCCCGAGAAATTGAATCCATGTGTAATATTCATGCTTAGTTACCATGGAAACTCTCATAACAATCATGTAAACAATCTATTTGTGCGTGATTGTAGTCGTCGTCGTGAAGATCTGAAATAACAATTTTCATTGTTGAAAAAATGTAATACAAACTAAGGAATCACGTTTTAAAATAACATTATATAAAATTTCAAACTCGCATATCTCCGTTACTATAGAAGATACTGAAGTGATTTTACAATCAATGGAATCAGGTCGACGCTCTCTATTGGCTCATCCCGAAAAATTGAATCCATGTGTAATATTCATGCTTAGTTACAATGGAAACTCTCATAACAAACAGGTGAACAATCTATTTGTGCGCCAATGTAGTAGTCGTCGTCGTGATTTGAAATAACCATTTTGATTGTTGAAACAATGTAATACAAACCAAAGAAACACGTTTTAAAATAACATTATATAAAATTTCACACTCGCATATATCCGTTACTATAGAAGATACTGAAGTGTACTTTACACTCAATGGAATCAGGTCGACGCTCTCCATTGGCTCATCCGGAAAAATGAATCCATGTGGAATATTCATGCTTAGTTACCATGGAAACTCCCATAACAATCATGTAAACAATCTATTTGTGAATGATTGTAGTCGTCGTCGTGGAGATTTGAAATAACAATTTTGATTGTTGAAACAATGTAATACAAACTAAGTAATCACGTTTTACGATAACATTATATAACATTTCACACTCGCATATATCCGTTACTATAGAAGATACTGAGGTGATTTTACACTCAATGGAATCAGGTCGAAACTCTCTATTGGCTCATCCGGAAAATTGAATCCATGTGTAATATTCATGTTTAGTTACCGTGGAAACTCTCATAAAAATGATGTAAAAAAATCTATTTGTGCGCGATTGTAGTCGGCATCATAGAGATTTGAAATCACCATTTTCATTGTTTAAACAATGTAGTACAACCTAACGCCTCACGTTTTAAAATAACATTATATAAAATTTCAAACTCGCATATCTCCGTTACTATAGAAGATACTGAAGTGACTTGACACTCAATGGAATCAGGTCAACGCTCTCTTTTGGCACATCCCGAAAAATTGAATCCATGTGTAATATTCATGCTTAGTTACAATGGAAACTCTCATAACAATCAGGTGAACAATCTATTTGTGCGCCAATGTAGTAGTCGTCGTCGTGATTTGAAATAACCATTTTGTTTGTTTAAACAATGTAATACAAACCAAAGAAACACGTTTTAAAATAACATTATATAAAATTTCACACTCGCATATATCCGTTACTATAAAAGATACTGAAGTGTATTTTACACTCAATGGAATCAGGTCAACGCTCTCTATTAGCACATCCGGAAAAATTGAAATCATGTGTAATATTCATGCTTAGTTACCATGGAAAGTCTCATAACAATCAAGTAAGCAATCTATTTGTGCATGATTGTAGTTGTCGTCGTGGAGATTTGAAATAAACATTTTGATTGTTGAAACAATGTAATACAACCTAAGGCCTCACGTTTCACGATAACATTATATAAAATTTCAAACTCGCACATCTCCGTTACTATAGAAGATACTGAAATGATTTTACACTCAATGGAATCAGGTCAACGTTGTCTATTGGCTCATCCGGAAAAATTGAATCCATGTGTAATATTCATGCTTAGTTACCATGGAAACTCTCATAACGATAAAGTAAACAATATTTTTTTGCGTGATTGTAGTCGTCGTCGTGGAGATCTGAAATAACCATTTTCATTGTTGAAACAATGTAATACAAACTAAGGTATCACGTTTTAAGATAACATTATATAAAATTTCAAACTCGCATATCTCCGTTACTATAGAAAATGCTGAAGTGATTTTACAATCAATGGAATCAATTCGAAGCTCTCTATTTGTTCAACCCGAAAAATTCAATCCATGCGTAATATTCATGCTTAGTTACCATGGAAACTCTCATAACGATAAAGTAAACAATATTTTTTGCGTGATTGTAGTCGTCGTCGTGGAGATCTGAAATAACCCTTTTGATTGTTGAAGCAATGTAATACAAACTAAGGAATCACGTTTTAAGATAACATTATGTAAAATTTCAAACTTGCATATCTCCGTTACTATAGAAGATACTGAAGTGATTTTACACTCAATGGAATCAGGTCGAAACTCTCTATTGGCTCATCCGGAAAATTGAATCCATGTGTAATATTCATGCTTAGTTACCATGGAAACTCTCATAACAATAAAGTAAACAATATTTTTTTGCGTGATTGTAGTTGTCGTCGTGGAGATCTGAAATAACAATTTTCATTGTTGAAACAATGTAATACAAACTAAGGAATCACTTTTTAAAATAACATTATATAAAATTTCAAACTCGCATATCTCCGTTACTATAGAAGATACTGAAGTGATTTTACAATCAATGGAATCAGGTCGACGCTCTCTATTGGTTCATCCCGAAAAATTGAATCCATGTGTAATATTCATGCTTAGTTACAATGGAAACTCTCATAAAAATCAGGTGAACAATCTATTTGTGCGCCAATGTAGTAGTCGTCGTCGTGATTTGAAATAACCATTTTGTTTGTTGAAACAATATAATACAAACCAAAGAAACACGTTTTAAAATAACATTATATAAAATTTCACACTCGCATATATCCGTTACTATAGAAGATACTGAAGTGTACTTTACACTCAATGGAATCAGGTCGACGCTCTCTATTAGCACATCCGGAAAAATTGAAATCATGTGTAATATTCATGCTTAGTTACCATGGAAAGTCTCATAACAATCAAGTAAGCAATCTATTTGTGCATGATTGTAGTCGTCGTCGTGGAGATTTGAAATAAACATTTTGATTGTTGAAACAATGCAATACAACCTAAGGCCTCACGTTTCACGATAACATTATATAAAATTTCAAACTCGCACATCTCCGTTACTATAGAAGATACTGAAATGATTTTACACTCAATGGAATCAGGTCAACGCTCTCTATTGGCTCATCCGGAAAAATTGAATCCATGTGTAATATTCATGCTTAGTTACCATGGAAACTCTCATAACGATAAAGTAAACAATATTTTTTTGCGTGATTGTAGTCGTCGTCGTGGAGATCTGAAATAACCATTTTCATTGTTGAAACAATGTAATACAAACTAAGGTATCACGTTTTAAGATAACATTATATAAAATTTCAAACTCGCATATCTCCGTTACTATAGAAAATACTGAAGTGATTTTACAATCAATGGAATCAATTCGAAGATCTCTATTGGTTCATCCGGAAAAATTGAATCCATGTGTAATATTCATGCTTAGTTACCATGGAAACTCTCATAACAATCATGTAAACAATTTTTTGTGCGTGATCGTAGTCGTCGTCGTGGAGATTTGAAATAACCCTTTTGATTTTTGAAACAATGTAATACAAACTAAGGAATCACGTTTTAAGATAACATTATGTAAAATTTCAAACTTGCATATCTCCGTTACTATAGAAGATACTGAAGTGATTTTACACTCAATGGAATCAGGTCGACGCTCTCTATTGGCTCATCCGGAAAAATTGAATCCATGTGTAATATTCATGCTAAGTTAGAATGGAAACTCTCATAACAATCAGGTAAACAATCTATTTGTGCGCCAATGTAGTAGTCGTCGTCGTGATTTGAAATAACCATTTTGATTGTTGAAACAATGTAATACAAAATAAAGAATCACGTTTTAAAATAACATTATATAAAATTTCACACTCGCTTATATCCGTTACTATAGAAGATACTGAAGTGTACTTTACACTCAATGGAATCAGGTCGACGCTTTCTATTGGCACATCCGGAAAAATTGAATCCATGTGTAATATTCATGCTTTGTTACCATGTAAACTCTCATAACAATCATGTAAACAATCTATTTGTGCGTGATTGTAGCCGTCGTAATGGAGATTTGAAAAAAACATTTTGATCGTTGAAACAATGTAATACAAACTAAGGCCTCACGCATTACGATAACATTATATAAAATTACAAACTCGCATATCTCCGTTACTATAGAAGATACTGAAGTGATTTTACAATCAATGGAATCAGGTCGACGCTCTCTATTGGCACATCCGGAAAAATTGAATCCATGTGTAATATTCATGCTTAGTTACCATGGAAACTCTCATAACAATAAAGTAAACAATATTTTTTTGCGTGATTGTAGTCGTCGTCGTGAAGATCTGAAATAACAATTTTCATTGTTGAAAAAATGTAATACAAACTAAGGAATCACGTTTTAAAATAACATTATATAAAATTTCAAACTCGCATATCTCCGTTACTATAGAAGATACTGAAGTGATTTTACAATCAATGGAATCAGGTCGACGCTCTCTATTGGCTCATCCTGAAAAATTGAATCCATGTGTAATATTCATGCTTAGTTACCATGGAAACTCTCATAACAATCATGTAAACAATTTTTTGTGCGTGATCGTAGTCGTCGTCGTGGAGATTTGAAATAACCCTTTTGATTTTTGAAACAATGTAATACAAACTAAGGCCTCACGCTTTACGATAACATTATATAACATTTCAAACTCGCATATATCCGTTACTATAGAAGATACTGAGGTGATTTTACACTCAATGGAATCAGGTCGAAACTCTCTATTGGCTCATCCTGAAAATTGAATCCATGTGGAATATTCATGCTTAGTTACCATGGAAACTCCCATAACAATCATGTAAACAATCTATTTGTGAATGATTGTAGTCGTCGTCGTTGAGATTTGAAATAACAATTTTGATTGTTGAAACAATGTAATACAAACTAAGTAATCACGTTTTACGATAACATTATAAAACATTTCAAACTCGCATATATCCGTTACTATAGAAGATTCTGAGGTGATTTTACACTCAATGGAATCAGGTCAACGCTCTCTTTTGGCACATCCCGAAAAATTGAATCCATGTGTAATATTCATGCTTAGTTAGAATGGAAACTCTCATAACAATCAGGTAAACAATCTATTTGTGCGCCAATGTAGTAGTCGTGGTCGTGATTTGAAATAACCATTTTGATTGTTGAAACAATGCAAAACAAACTAAAGAATCACGTTTTAAAATAACATTATATAAAATTTCACACTCGCTTATATACGTTACTATAGAAGATACTGAAGTGTACTTTACACTCAATGGAATCAGGTCGACGCTCTCTATTGGCACATCCGGAAAAATTGAATCCATGTGTAATATTCATGCTTTGTTACCATGTAAACTCTCATAACAATCATGTAAACAATCTATTTATGCGTGATTGTAGCCGTCGTCGTGGAGATTTGAAAAAAAACATTTTGATCGTTGAAACAATGTAATACAAACTAAGGCCTCACGCATTACGATAACATTATATAAAATTACAAACTCGCATATCTCCGTTACTATAGAAGATACTGAAGTGATTTTACAATCAATGGAATCAGGTCGACGCTCTCTATTGGCACATCCGGAAAAATTGAAATCATGTGTAATATTCATGCTTAGTTACCATGGAAAGTCTCAAAACAATCAAGTAAGCAATCTATTTTTGCGTGATTGTAGTCGTCGTCGTGGAGATTTGAAATAACCATTTTGACTGTTGAAACAATGTAATACAAACTAAGGCCTCACGCTTTACGATAACATTATATAACATTTCAAACTCGCATATATCCGTTACTATAGAAGATACTGAGGTGATTTTACACTCAATGGAATCAGGTCGAAACTCTCTATTGGCTCATCCTGAAAATTGAATCCATGTGGAATATTCATGCTTAGTTACCATGCAAACTCCCATAACAATCATGTAAACAATCTATTTGTGAATGATTGTAGTCGTCGTTGTTGAGATTTGAAATAACAATTTTGATTGTTGAAACAATGTAATACAAACTAAGTAATCACGTTTTACGATGACATTATATAACATTTCAAACTCGCATATATCCGTTACTGTAGAAGATTCTGAGGTGATTTTACACTCAATGGAATCAGGTCAACGCTCTCTTTTGGCACATCCCGAAAAATTGAATCCATGTGTAATATTCATGCTTAGTTAGAATGGAAACTCTCATAACAATCAGGTAAACAATCTATTTGTGCGCCAATGTAGTAGTCGTGGTCGTGATTTGAAATAACCATTTTGATTGTTGAAACAATGCAAAACAAACTAAAGAATCACGTTTTAAAATAACATTATATAAAATTTCACACTCGCTTATATACGTTACTATAGAAGATACTGAAGTGTACTTTACACTCAATGGAATCAGGTCGACGCTCTCTATTGGCACATCCGGAAAAATTGAATCCATGTGTAATATTCATGCTTTGTTACCATGTAAACTCTCATAACAATCATGTAAACAATCTATTTATGCGTGATTGTAGCCGTCGTCGTGGAGATTTGAAAAAAACATTTTGATCGTTGAAACAATGTAATACAAACTAAGGCCTCACGCATTACGATAACATTATATAAAATTACAAACTCGCATATCTCCGTTACTATAGAAGATACTGAAGTGATTTTACAATCAATGGAATCAGGTCAACGCTCTCTATTTCCTCATCCGGAAAAATTGAATCCATGTGTAATATTCATGCTTAGTTACCATGGAAACTCTCATAACAATAAAGTAAACAATATTTTTTTGCGTGATTGTAGTCGTCGTCGTGGAGATCTGAAATAACAATTTTCATTGTTGAAACAATGTAATACAAACTAAGGAATCACGTTTTAAAATAACATAATATAAAATTTCAAACTCGCATATCTCCGTTACTATAGAAGATACTGAAGTGATTTTACAATCAATGGAATCAGGTCGACGCTCTCTATTGGCTCATCCCGAAAAATTGAATCCATGTGTAATATTCATGCTTAGTTACAATGGAAACTCTCATAACAATCAGGTGAACAATCTATTTGTGCGCCAATGTAGTAGTCGTCGTCGTGATTTGAAATAACCATTTTGTTTGTTGAAACAATGTAATACAAACCAAAGAAACACGTTTTAAAATAACATTATATAAAATTTCACACTCGCATATATCCGTTACTATAGAAGATACTGAAGTGTACTTTACACTCAATGGAATCAGGTCGACGCTCTCTATTAGCACATCCGGAAAAATTGAAATCATGTGTAATATTCATGCTTAGTTACCATGGAAAGTCTCATAACAATCAAGTAAGCAATCTATTTGTGCATGATTGTAGTCGTCGTCGTGGAGATTTGAAATAAACATTTTGATTGTTGAAACAATGTAATACAACCTAAGGCCTCACGTTTCACGATAACATTATATAAAATTTCAAACTCGCACATCTCCGTTACTATAGAAGATACTGAAATGATTTTACACTCAATGGAATCAGGTCAACGCTCTCTATTGGCTCATCCGGAAAAATTGAATCCATGTGTAATATTCATGCTTAGTTACCATGGAAACTCTCATAACGATAAAGTAAACAATATTTTTTTGCGTGATTGTAGTCGTCGTCGTGGAGATCTGAAATAACCATTTTCATTGTTGAAACAATGTAATACAAACTAAGGTATCACGTTTTAAGATAACATTATATAAAATTTCAAACTCGCATATCTCCGTTACTATAGAAAATACTGAAGTGATTTTACAATCAATGGAATCAATTCGAAGCTCTCTATTGGTTCATCCGGAAAAATTGAATCCATGCGTAATATTCATGCTTAGTTACCATGGAAACTCTCATAACGATAAAGTAAACAATATTTTTTTGCGTGATTGTAGTCGTCGTCGTGGAGATCTGAAATAACCCTTTTGATTGTTGAAGCAATGTAATACAAACTAAGGAATCACGTTTTAAGATAACATTATGTAAAATTTCAAACTTGCATATCTCCGTTACTATAGAAGATACTGAAGTGATTTTACACTCAATGGAATCAGGTCGACGCTCTCTATTGGCTCATCCGAAAAAAATGAATCCATGTGTAATATTCATGCTTAGTTACCATGGAAACTCTCATAACAATCATGTAAACAATCTATTTGTGCGTGATTGTAGTCGTCGTCGTGGAGATTTGAAATAACCATTTTGACTGTTGAAACAATGTAATACAAACTAAGGCCTCACGCTTTACGATAACATTATATAACATTTCAAACTCGCATATATCCGTTACTATAGAAGATACAGAGGTGATTTTACACTCAATGAAATCAGGTCGAAACTCTCTATTGGCTCATCAGGAAAATTGAATCCATGTAGAATATTCATGCTTAGTTACCATGGAAACTCCCATAACAATCATGTAATCAATCTATTTGTGAATGATTGTAGTCGTCGTCGTGGAGATTTGAAATCACCATTTTCATTGTTTAAACAATGTAGTACAACCTAAGGCCTCACGTTTTAAAATAACATTATATAAAATTTCAAACTCGCATATCTCCGTTATTATAGAAGATACTGAAGTGACTTGACACTCAACGGAATCATGTCAACGCTCTCTTTTGGCACATCCCGAAAAATTGAATCCATGTGTAATATTCATGCTTAGTTAGAATGGAAACTCTCATAACAATCAGGTAAACAATCTATTTGTGCGCCAATGTAGTAGTCGTCGTCGTGATTTGAAATAACCATTTTGATTGTTGAAACAATGTAATACAAAATAAAGAATCACGTTTTAAAATAACATTATATAAAATTTCACACTCGCTTATATCCGTTACTATAGAAGATACTGAAATGATTTTACACTCAATGTAATCAGGTCGACGCTTTCTATTGGCACATCCGGAAAAATTGAATCCATGTGTAATATTCATGCTTAGTTACCATGGAAACTCTCATAACAATAAAGTAAACAATATTTTTTTGCGTGATTGTAGTCGTCGTCGTGAAGATCTGAAATAACAATTTTCATTGTTGAAAAAATGTAATACAAACTAAGGAATCACGTTTTAAAATAACATTATATAAAATTTCAAACTCGCATATCTCCGTTACTATAGAAGATACTGAAATGATTTTACACTCAATGGAATCAGGTCGACGCTCTCTATTGGCTCATCCCGAAAAATTGAATCCATGTGTAATATTCATGCTTAGTTACCATGGAAACTCTCATAACAATCATGTAAACAATTTTTTGTGCGTGATCGTAGTCGTCGTCGTGGAGATTTGAAATAACCCTTTTGATTTTTGAAACAATGTAATACAAACTAAGGAATCACGTTTTAAGATAACATTATGTAAAATTTCAAACTCGCATATCTCCGTTACTATAGAAGATACTGAAGTGACTTGACACTCAACGGAATCAGGTCAACGCTCTCTTTTGGCACATCCCGAAAAATTGAATCCATGTGTAATATTCATGCTTAGTTAGAATGGAAACTCTCATAACAATCAGGTAAACAATCTATTTGTGCGCCAATGTAGTAGTCGTCGTCGTGATTTGAAATAACCATTTTGATTGTTGAAACAATGTAATACAAAATAAAGAATCACGTTTTAAAATAACATTATATAAAATTTCACACTCGCTTATATCCGTTACTATAGAAGATACTGAAGTGTACTTTACACTCAATGGAATCAGGTCGACGCTTTCTATTGACACATCCGGAAAAATTGAATCATGTGTAATATTCATGCTTTGTTACCATGTAAACTCTCATAACAATCATGTAAACAATCTATTTGTGCGTGATTGTAGCCGTCGTCCTGGAGATTTGAAAAAAACATTTTGATCGTTGAAACAATGTAATACAAACTAAGGAATCACGTTTTAAAATAACATTATATAAAATTTCAAACTCGCATATCTCCGTTACTATAGAAGATACTGAAGTGATTTTACAATCAATGGAATCAGGTCGACGCTCTCTATTGGCACATCCGGAAAAATTGAATCCATGTGTAATATTCATGCTTAGTTACCATGGAAACTCTCATAACAATAAAGTAAACAATATTTTTTTGCGTGATTGTAGTCGTCGTCGTGAAGATCTGAAATAACAATTTTCATTGTTGAAAAAATGTAATACAAACTAAGGAATCACGTTTTAAAATAACATTATATAAAATTTCAAACTCGCATATCTCCGTTACTATAGAAGATACTGAAGTGATTTTACAATCAATGGAATCAGGTCGACGCTTTCTATTGGCACATCCGGAAAAATTGAATCCATGTGTAATATTCATGCTTTGTTACCATGTAAACTCTCATAACAATCATGTAAACAATCTATTTGTGCGTGATTGTAGCCGTCGTCCTGGAGATTTGAAAAAAACATTTTGATCGTTGAAACAATGTAATACAAACTAAGGCCTCACGCATTACAATAACATTATATAAAATTACAAACTCGCATATCTCCGTTACTATAGAAGATACTGAAGTGATTTTACAATCAATGGAATCAGGTCGACGCTCTCTATTGGCACATCCGGAAAAATTGAATCCATGTGTAATATTCATGCTTAGTTACCATGGAAACTCTCATAACAATAAAGTAAACAATATTTTTTTGCGTGATTGTAGTCGTCGTCGTGAAGATCTGAAATAACAATTTTCATTGTTGAAAAAATGTAATACAAACTAAGGAATCACGTTTTAAAATAACATTATATAAAATTTCAAACTCGCATATCTCCGTTACTATAGAAGATACTGAAGTGATTTTACAATCAATGGAATCAGGTCGACGCTCTCTATTGGCTCATCCTGAAAAATTGAATCCATGTGTAATATTCATGCTTAGTTACCATGGAAACTCTCATAACAATCATGTAAACAATTTTTTGTGCGTGATCGTAGTCGTCGTCGTGGAGATTTGAAATAACCCTTTTGATTTTTGAAACAATGTAATACAAACTAAGGCCTCACGCTTTACGATAACATTATATAACATTTCAAACTCGCATATATCCGTTACTATAGAAGATACTGAGGTGATTTTACACTCAATGGAATCAGGTCGAAACTCTCTATTGGCTCATCCTGAAAATTGAATCCATGTGGAATATTCATGCTTAGTTACCATGGAAACTCCCATAACAATCATGTAAACAATCTATTTGTGAATGATTGTAGTCGTCGTCGTTGAGATTTGAAATAACAATTTTGATTGTTGAAACAATGTAATACAAACTAAGTAATCACGTTTTACGATAACATTATAAAACATTTCAAACTCGCATATATCCGTTACTATAGAAGATTCTGAGGTGATTTTACACTCAATGGAATCAGGTCAACGCTCTCTTTTGGCACATCCCGAAAAATTGAATCCATGTGTAATATTCATGCTTAGTTAGAATGGAAACTCTCATAACAATCAGGTAAACAATCTATTTGTGCGCCAATGTAGTAGTCGTGGTCGTGATTTGAAATAACCATTTTGATTGTTGAAACAATGCAAAACAAACTAAAGAATCACGTTTTAAAATAACATTATATAAAATTTCACACTCGCTTATATACGTTACTATAGAAGATACTGAAGTGTACTTTACACTCAATGGAATCAGGTCGACGCTCTCTATTGGCACATCCGGAAAAATTGAATCCATGTGTAATATTCATGCTTTGTTACCATGTAAACTCTCATAACAATCATGTAAACAATCTATTTATGCGTGATTGTAGCCGTCGTCGTGGAGATTTGAAAAAAAACATTTTGATCGTTGAAACAATGTAATACAAACTAAGGCCTCACGCATTACGATAACATTATATAAAATTACAAACTCGCATATCTCCGTTACTATAGAAGATACTGAAGTGATTTTACAATCAATGGAATCAGGTCGACGCTCTCTATTGGCACATCCGGAAAAATTGAAATCATGTGTAATATTCATGCTTAGTTACCATGGAAAGTCTCAAAACAATCAAGTAAGCAATCTATTTTTGCGTGATTGTAGTCGTCGTCGTGGAGATTTGAAATAACCATTTTGACTGTTGAAACAATGTAATACAAACTAAGGCCTCACGCTTTACGATAACATTATATAACATTTCAAACTCGCATATATCCGTTACTATAGAAGATACTGAGGTGATTTTACACTCAATGGAATCAGGTCGAAACTCTCTATTGGCTCATCCTGAAAATTGAATCCATGTGGAATATTCATGCTTAGTTACCATGCAAACTCCCATAACAATCATGTAAACAATCTATTTGTGAATGATTGTAGTCGTCGTTGTTGAGATTTGAAATAACAATTTTGATTGTTGAAACAATGTAATACAAACTAAGTAATCACGTTTTACGATGACATTATATAACATTTCAAACTCGCATATATCCGTTACTGTAGAAGATTCTGAGGTGATTTTACACTCAATGGAATCAGGTCAACGCTCTCTTTTGGCACATCCCGAAAAATTGAATCCATGTGTAATATTCATGCTTAGTTAGAATGGAAACTCTCATAACAATCAGGTAAACAATCTATTTGTGCGCCAATGTAGTAGTCGTGGTCGTGATTTGAAATAACCATTTTGATTGTTGAAACAATGCAAAACAAACTAAAGAATCACGTTTTAAAATAACATTATATAAAATTTCACACTCGCTTATATACGTTACTATAGAAGATACTGAAGTGTACTTTACACTCAATGGAATCAGGTCGACGCTCTCTATTGGCACATCCGGAAAAATTGAATCCATGTGTAATATTCATGCTTTGTTACCATGTAAACTCTCATAACAATCATGTAAACAATCTATTTATGCGTGATTGTAGCCGTCGTCGTGGAGATTTGAAAAAAACATTTTGATCGTTGAAACAATGTAATACAAACTAAGGCCTCACGCATTACGATAACATTATATAAAATTACAAACTCGCATATCTCCGTTACTATAGAAGATACTGAAGTGATTTTACAATCAATGGAATCAGGTCAACGCTCTCTATTTCCTCATCCGGAAAAATTGAATCCATGTGTAATATTCATGCTTAGTTACCATGGAAACTCTCATAACAATAAAGTAAACAATATTTTTTTGCGTGATTGTAGTCGTCGTCGTGGAGATCTGAAATAACAATTTTCATTGTTGAAACAATGTAATACAAACTAAGGAATCACGTTTTAAAATAACATAATATAAAATTTCAAACTCGCATATCTCCGTTACTATAGAAGATACTGAAGTGATTTTACAATCAATGGAATCAGGTCGACGCTCTCTATTGGCTCATCCCGAAAAATTGAATCCATGTGTAATATTCATGCTTAGTTACAATGGAAACTCTCATAACAATCAGGTGAACAATCTATTTGTGCGCCAATGTAGTAGTCGTCGTCGTGATTTGAAATAACCATTTTGTTTGTTGAAACAATGTAATACAAACCAAAGAAACACGTTTTAAAATAACATTATATAAAATTTCACACTCGCATATATCCGTTACTATAGAAGATACTGAAGTGTACTTTACACTCAATGGAATCAGGTCGACGCTCTCTATTAGCACATCCGGAAAAATTGAAATCATGTGTAATATTCATGCTTAGTTACCATGGAAAGTCTCATAACAATCAAGTAAGCAATCTATTTGTGCATGATTGTAGTCGTCGTCGTGGAGATTTGAAATAAACATTTTGATTGTTGAAACAATGTAATACAACCTAAGGCCTCACGTTTCACGATAACATTATATAAAATTTCAAACTCGCACATCTCCGTTACTATAGAAGATACTGAAATGATTTTACACTCAATGGAATCAGGTCAACGCTCTCTATTGGCTCATCCGGAAAAATTGAATCCATGTGTAATATTCATGCTTAGTTACCATGGAAACTCTCATAACGATAAAGTAAACAATATTTTTTTGCGTGATTGTAGTCGTCGTCGTGGAGATCTGAAATAACCATTTTCATTGTTGAAACAATGTAATACAAACTAAGGTATCACGTTTTAAGATAACATTATATAAAATTTCAAACTCGCATATCTCCGTTACTATAGAAAATACTGAAGTGATTTTACAATCAATGGAATCAATTCGAAGCTCTCTATTGGTTCATCCGGAAAAATTGAATCCATGCGTAATATTCATGCTTAGTTACCATGGAAACTCTCATAACGATAAAGTAAACAATATTTTTTTGCGTGATTGTAGTCGTCGTCGTGGAGATCTGAAATAACCCTTTTGATTGTTGAAGCAATGTAATACAAACTAAGGAATCACGTTTTAAGATAACATTATGTAAAATTTCAAACTTGCATATCTCCGTTACTATAGAAGATACTGAAGTGATTTTACACTCAATGGAATCAGGTCGACGCTCTCTATTGGCTCATCCGAAAAAAATGAATCCATGTGTAATATTCATGCTTAGTTACCATGGAAACTCTCATAACAATCATGTAAACAATCTATTTTTGCGTGATTGTAGTCGTCGTCGTGGAGATTTGAAATAACCATTTTGACTGTTGAAACAATGTAATACAAACTAAGGCCTCACGCTTTACGATAACATTATATAACATTTCAAACTCGCATATATCCGTTACTATAGAAGATACAGAGGTGATTTTACACTCAATGAAATCAGGTCGAAACTCTCTATTGGCTCATCAGGAAAATTGAATCCATGTAGAATATTCATGCTTAGTTACCATGGAAACTCCCATAACAATCATGTAATCAATCTATTTGTGAATGATTGTAGTCGTCGTCGTGGAGATTTGAAATCACCATTTTCATTGTTTAAACAATGTAGTACAACCTAAGGCCTCACGTTTTAAAATAACATTATATAAAATTTCAAACTCGCATATCTCCGTTATTATAGAAGATACTGAAGTGACTTGACACTCAACGGAATCATGTCAACGCTCTCTTTTGGCACATCCCGAAAAATTGAATCCATGTGTAATATTCATGCTTAGTTAGAATGGAAACTCTCATAACAATCAGGTAAACAATCTATTTGTGCGCCAATGTAGTAGTCGTCGTCGTGATTTGAAATAACCATTTTGATTGTTGAAACAATGTAATACAAAATAAAGAATCACGTTTTAAAATAACATTATATAGAATTTCACACTCGCTTATATCCGTTACTATAGAAGATACTGAAATGATTTTACACTCAATGTAATCAGGTCGACGCTTTCTATTGGCACATCCGGAAAAATTGAATCCATGTGTAATATTCATGCTTAGTTACCATGGAAACTCTCATAACAATAAAGTAAACACTATTTTTTTGCGTGATTGTAGTCGTCGTCGTGAAGATCTGAAATAACAATTTTCATTGTTGAAAAAATGTAATACAAACTAAGGAATCACGTTTTAAAATAACATTATATAAAATTTCAAACTCGCATATCTCCGTTACTATAGAAGATACTGAAATGATTTTACACTCAATGGAATCAGGTCGACGCTCTCTATTGGCTCATCCCGAAAAATTGAATCCATGTGTAATATTCATGCTTAGTTACCATGGAAACTCTCATAACAATCATGTAAACAATTATTTGTGCGTGATCGTAGTCGTCGTCGTGGAGATTTGAAATAACCCTTTTGATTTTTGAAACAATGTAATACATACTAAGGAATCACGTTTTAAGATAACATTATGTAAAATTTCAAACTCGCATATCTCCGTTACTATAGAAGATACTGAAGTGACTTGACACTCAACGGAATCAGGTCAACGCTCTCTTTTGGCACATCCCGAAAAATTGAATCCATGTGTAATATTCATGCTTAGTTAGAATGGAAACTCTCATAACAATCAGGTAAACAATCTATTTGTGCGCCAATGTAGTAGTCGTCGTCGTGATTTGAAATAACCATTTTGATTGTTGAAACAATGTAATACAAAATAAAGAATCACGTTTTAAAATAACATTATATAGAATTTCACACTCGCTTATATCCGTTACTATAGAAGATACTGAAATGATTTTACACTCAATGTAATCAGGTCGACGCTTTCTATTGGCACATCCGGAAAAATTGAATCCATGTGTAATATTCATGCTTTGTTACCATGTAAACTCTCATAACAATCATGTAAACAATCTATTTGTGCGTGATTGTAGCCGTCGTCCTGGAGATTTGAAAAAAACATTTTGATCGTTGAAACAATGTAATACAAACTAAGGCCTCACGCATTACAATAACATTATATAAAATTACAAACTCGCATATCTCCGTTACTATAGAAGATACTGAAGTGATTTTACAATCAATGGAATCAGGTCGACGCTCTCTATTGGCACATCCGGAAAAATTGAATCCATGTGTAATATTCATGCTTAGTTACCATGGAAACTCTCATAACAATAAAGTAAACAATATTTTTTTGCGTGATTGTAGTCGTCGTCGTCGTGATTTGAAATAACCATTTTGATTGTTGAAACAATGTAATACAAAATAAAGAATCACGTTTTAAAATAACATTATATAGAATTTCACACTCGCTTATATCCGTTACTATAGAAGATACTGAAATGATTTTACACTCAATGTAATCAGGTCGACGCTCTCTATTGGCTCATCCTGAAAAATTGAATCCATGTGTAATATTCATGCTTAGTTACCATGGAAACTCTCATAACAATCATGTAAACAATTTTTTGTGCGTGATCGTAGTCGTCGTCGTGGAGATTTGAAATAACCCTTTTGATTTTTGAAACAATGTAATACAAACTAAGGCCTCACGCTTTACGATAACATTATATAACATTTCAAACTCGCATATATCCGTTACTATAGAAGATACTGAGGTGATTTTACACTCAATGGAATCAGGTCGAAACTCTCTATTGGCTCATCCTGAAAATTGAATCCATGTGGAATATTCATGCTTAGTTACCATGGAAACTCCCATAACAATCATGTAAACAATCTATTTGTGAATGATTGTAGTCGTCGTCGTTGAGATTTGAAATAACAATTTTGATTGTTGAAACAATGTAATACAAACTAAGTAATCACGTTTTACGATAACATTATAAAACATTTCAAACTCGCATATATCCGTTACTATAGAAGATTCTGAGGTGATTTTACACTCAATGGAATCAGGTCAACGCTCTCTTTTGGCACATCCCGAAAAATTGAATCCATGTGTAATATTCATGCTTAGTTAGAATGGAAACTCTCATAACAATCAGGTAAACAATCTATTTGTGCGCCAATGTAGTAGTCGTGGTCGTGATTTGAAATAACCATTTTGATTGTTGAAACAATGCAAAACAAACTAAAGAATCACGTTTTAAAATAACATTATATAAAATTTCACACTCGCTTATATACGTTACTATAGAAGATACTGAAGTGTACTTTACACTCAATGGAATCAGGTCGACGCTCTCTATTGGCACATCCGGAAAAATTGAATCCATGTGTAATATTCATGCTTTGTTACCATGTAAACTCTCATAACAATCATGTAAACAATCTATTTATGCGTGATTGTAGCCGTCGTCGTGGAGATTTGAAAAAAAACATTTTGATCGTTGAAACAATGTAATACAAACTAAGGCCTCACGCATTACGATAACATTATATAAAATTACAAACTCGCATATCTCCGTTACTATAGAAGATACTGAAGTGATTTTACAATCAATGGAATCAGGTCGACGCTCTCTATTGGCACATCCGGAAAAATTGAAATCATGTGTAATATTCATGCTTAGTTACCATGGAAAGTCTCAAAACAATCAAGTAAGCAATCTATTTTTGCGTGATTGTAGTCGTCGTCGTGGAGATTTGAAATAACCATTTTGACTGTTGAAACAATGTAATACAAACTAAGGCCTCACGCTTTACGATAACATTATATAACATTTCAAACTCGCATATATCCGTTACTATAGAAGATACTGAGGTGATTTTACACTCAATGGAATCAGGTCGAAACTCTCTATTGGCTCATCCTGAAAATTGAATCCATGTGGAATATTCATGCTTAGTTACCATGCAAACTCCCATAACAATCATGTAAACAATCTATTTGTGAATGATTGTAGTCGTCGTTGTTGAGATTTGAAATAACAATTTTGATTGTTGAAACAATGTAATACAAACTAAGTAATCACGTTTTACGATGACATTATATAACATTTCAAACTCGCATATATCCGTTACTGTAGAAGATTCTGAGGTGATTTTACACTCAATGGAATCAGGTCAACGCTCTCTTTTGGCACATCCCGAAAAATTGAATCCATGTGTAATATTCATGCTTAGTTAGAATGGAAACTCTCATAACAATCAGGTAAACAATCTATTTGTGCGCCAATGTAGTAGTCGTGGTCGTGATTTGAAATAACCATTTTGATTGTTGAAACAATGCAAAACAAACTAAAGAATCACGTTTTAAAATAACATTATATAAAATTTCACACTCGCTTATATACGTTACTATAGAAGATACTGAAGTGTACTTTACACTCAATGGAATCAGGTCGACGCTCTCTATTGGCACATCCGGAAAAATTGAATCCATGTGTAATATTCATGCTTTGTTACCATGTAAACTCTCATAACAATCATGTAAACAATCTATTTATGCGTGATTGTAGCCGTCGTCGTGGAGATTTGAAAAAAACATTTTGATCGTTGAAACAATGTAATACAAACTAAGGCCTCACGCATTACGATAACATTATATAAAATTACAAACTCGCATATCTCCGTTACTATAGAAGATACTGAAGTGATTTTACAATCAATGGAATCAGGTCAACGCTCTCTATTTCCTCATCCGGAAAAATTGAATCCATGTGTAATATTCATGCTTAGTTACCATGGAAACTCTCATAACAATAAAGTAAACAATATTTTTTTGCGTGATTGTAGTCGTCGTCGTGGAGATCTGAAAAAACAATTTTCATTGTTGAAACAATGTAATACAAACTAAGGAATCACGTTTTAAAATAACATAATATAAAATTTCAAACTCGCATATCTCCGTTACTATAGAAGATACTGAAGTGATTTTACAATCAATGGAATCAGGTCGACGCTCTCTATTGGCTCATCCCGAAAAATTGAATCCATGTGTAATATTCATGCTTAGTTACAATGGAAACTCTCATAACAATCAGGTGAACAATCTATTTGTGCGCCAATGTAGTAGTCGTCGTCGTGATTTGAAATAACCATTTTGTTTGTTGAAACAATGTAATACAAACCAAAGAAACACGTTTTAAAATAACATTATATAAAATTTCACACTCGCATATATCCGTTACTATAGAAGATACTGAAGTGTACTTTACACTCAATGGAATCAGGTCGACGCTCTCTATTAGCACATCCGGAAAAATTGAAATCATGTGTAATATTCATGCTTAGTTACCATGGAAAGTCTCATAACAATCAAGTAAGCAATCTATTTGTGCATGATTGTAGTCGTCGTCGTGGAGATTTGAAATAAACATTTTGATTGTTGAAACAATGTAATACAACCTAAGGCCTCACGTTTCACGATAACATTATATAAAATTTCAAACTCGCACATCTCCGTTACTATAGAAGATACTGAAATGATTTTACACTCAATGGAATCAGGTCAACGCTCTCTATTGGCTCATCCGGAAAAATTGAATCCATGTGTAATATTCATGCTTAGTTACCATGGAAACTCTCATAACGATAAAGTAAACAATATTTTTTTGCGTGATTGTAGTCGTCGTCGTGGAGATCTGAAATAACCATTTTCATTGTTGAAACAATGTAATACAAACTAAGGTATCACGTTTTAAGATAACATTATATAAAATTTCAAACTCGCATATCTCCGTTACTATAGAAAATACTGAAGTGATTTTACAATCAATGGAATCAATTCGAAGCTCTCTATTGGTTCATCCGGAAAAATTGAATCCATGCGTAATATTCATGCTTAGTTACCATGGAAACTCTCATAACGATAAAGTAAACAATATTTTTTTGCGTGATTGTAGTCGTCGTCGTGGAGATCTGAAATAACCCTTTTGATTGTTGAAGCAATGTAATACAAACTAAGGAATCACGTTTTAAGATAACATTATGTAAAATTTCAAACTTGCATATCTCCGTTACTATAGAAGATACTGAAGTGATTTTACACTCAATGGAATCAGGTCGACGCTCTCTATTGGCTCATCCGAAAAAAATGAATCCATGTGTAATATTCATGCTTAGTTACCATGGAAACTCTCATAACAATCATGTAAACAATCTATTTTTGCGTGATTGTAGTCGTCGTCGTGGAGATTTGAAATAACCATTTTGACTGTTGAAACAATGTAATACAAACTAAGGCCTCACGCTTTACGATAACATTATATAACATTTCAAACTCGCATATATCCGTTACTATAGAAGATACAGAGGTGATTTTACACTCAATGAAATCAGGTCGAAACTCTCTATTGGCTCATCAGGAAAATTGAATCCATGTAGAATATTCATGCTTAGTTACCATGGAAACTCCCATAACAATCATGTAATCAATCTATTTGTGAATGATTGTAGTCGTCGTCGTGGAGATTTGAAATCACCATTTTCATTGTTTAAACAATGTAGTACAACCTAAGGCCTCACGTTTTAAAATAACATTATATAAAATTTCAAACTCGCATATCTCCGTTATTATAGAAGATACTGAAGTGACTTGACACTCAACGGAATCATGTCAACGCTCTCTTTTGGCACATCCCGAAAAATTGAATCCATGTGTAATATTCATGCTTAGTTAGAATGGAAACTCTCATAACAATCAGGTAAACAATCTATTTGTGCGCCAATGTAGTAGTCGTCGTCGTGATTTGAAATAACCATTTTGATTGTTGAAACAATGTAATACAAAATAAAGAATCACGTTTTAAAATAACATTATATAGAATTTCACACTCGCTTATATCCGTTACTATAGAAGATACTGAAATGATTTTACACTCAATGTAATCAGGTCGACGCTTTCTATTGGCACATCCGGAAAAATTGAATCCATGTGTAATATTCATGCTTAGTTACCATGGAAACTCTCATAACAATAAAGTAAACACTATTTTTTTGCGTGATTGTAGTCGTCGTCGTGAAGATCTGAAATAACAATTTTCATTGTTGAAAAAATGTAATACAAACTAAGGAATCACGTTTTAAAATAACATTATATAAAATTTCAAACTCGCATATCTCCGTTACTATAGAAGATACTGAAATGATTTTACACTCAATGGAATCAGGTCGACGCTCTCTATTGGCTCATCCCGAAAAATTGAATCCATGTGTAATATTCATGCTTAGTTACCATGGAAACTCTCATAACAATCATGTAAACAATTATTTGTGCGTGATCGTAGTCGTCGTCGTGGAGATTTGAAATAACCCTTTTGATTTTTGAAACAATGTAATACATACTAAGGAATCACGTTTTAAGATAACATTATGTAAAATTTCAAACTCGCATATCTCCGTTACTATAGAAGATACTGAAGTGACTTGACACTCAACGGAATCAGGTCAACGCTCTCTTTTGGCACATCCCGAAAAATTGAATCCATGTGTAATATTCATGCTTAGTTAGAATGGAAACTCTCATAACAATCAGGTAAACAATCTATTTGTGCGCCAATGTAGTAGTCGTCGTCGTGATTTGAAATAACCATTTTGATTGTTGAAACAATGTAATACAAAATAAAGAATCACGTTTTAAAATAACATTATATAAAATTTCACACTCGCTTATATCCGTTACTATAGAAGATACTGAAGTGTACTTTACACTCAATGGAATCAGGTCGACGCTTTCTATTGACACATCCGGAAAAATTGAATCATGTGTAATATTCATGCTTTGTTACCATGTAAACTCTCATAACAATCATGTAAACAATCTATTTGTGCGTGATTGTAGCCGTCGTCCTGGAGATTTGAAAAAAACATTTTGATCGTTGAAACAATGTAATACAAACTAAGGAATCACGTTTTAAAATAACATTATATAAAATTTCAAACTCGCATATCTCCGTTACTATAGAAGATACTGAAGTGATTTTACAATCAATGGAATCAGGTCGACGCTCTCTATTGGCACATCCGGAAAAATTGAATCCATGTGTAATATTCATGCTTAGTTACCATGGAAACTCTCATAACAATAAAGTAAACAATATTTTTTTGCGTGATTGTAGTCGTCGTCGTGAAGATCTGAAATAACAATTTTCATTGTTGAAAAAATGTAATACAAACTAAGGAATCACGTTTTAAAATAACATTATATAAAATTTCAAACTCGCATATCTCCGTTACTATAGAAGATACTGAAGTGATTTTACAATCAATGGAATCAGGTCGACGCTCTCTATTGGCTCATCCTGAAAAATTGAATCCATGTGTAATATTCATGCTTAGTTACCATGGAAACTCTCATAACAATCATGTAAACAATTTTTTGTGCGTGATCGTAGTCGTCGTCGTGGAGATTTGAAATAACCCTTTTGATTTTTGAAACAATGTAATACAAACTAAGGCCTCACGCTTTACGATAACATTATATAACATTTCACACTCGCTTATATCCGTTACTATAGAAGATACTGAAGTGTACTTTACACTCAATGGAATCAGGTCGACGCTTTCTATTGGCACATCCGGAAAAATTGAATCCAAGTGTAATATTCATGCTTTGTTACCATGTAAACTCTCATAACAATCATGTAAACAATCTATTTGTGCGTGATTGTAGCCGTCGTCCTGGAGATTTGAAAAAAACATTTTGATCGTTGAAACAATGTAATACAAACTAAGGCCTCACGCATTACGATAACATTATATAAAATTACAAACTCGCATATCTCCGTTACTATAGAAGATACTGAAGTGATTTTACAATCAATGGAATCAGGTCGACGCTCTCTATTGGCACATCCGGAAAAATTGAATCCATGTGTAATATTCATGCTTAGTTACCATGGAAACTCTCATAACAATAAAGTAAACAATATTTTTTTGCGTGATTGTAGTCGTCGTCGTGAAGATCTGAAATAACAATTTTCATTGTTGAAAAAATGTAATACAAACTAGGGAATCACGTTTTAAAATAACATTATATAAAATTTCAAACTCGCATATCTCCGTTACTATAGAAGATACTGAAGTGATTTTACAATCATTGGAATCAGGTCGACGCTCTCTATTGGCTCATCCTGAAAAATTGAATCCATGTGTAATATTCATGCTTAGTTACCATGGAAACTCTCATAACAATCATGTAAACAATTTTTTGTGCGTGATCGTAGTCGTCGTCGTGGAGATTTGAAATAACCCTTTTGATTTTTGAAACAATGTAATACAAACTAAGGCCTCACGCTTTACGATAACATTATATAACATTTCAAACTCGCATATATCCGTTACTATAGAAGATACTGAGGTGATTTTACACTCAATGGAATCAGGTCGAAACTCTCTATTGGCTCATCCTGAAAATTGAATCCATGTGGAATATTCATGCTTAGTTACCATGGAAACTCCCATAACAATCATGTAAACAATCTATTTGTGAATGATTGTAGTGGTCGTCGAGGAGATTTGAAATAACAATTTTGATTGTTGAAACAATGTAATACAAACTAAGTAATCACGTTTTACGATAACATTATATAACATTTCAAACTCGCATATATCCGTTACTATAGAAGATTCTGAGGTGATTTTACACTCAATGGAATCAGGTCAACGCTCTCTTTTGGCACATCCCGAAAAATTGAATCCATGTGTAATATTCATGCTTAGTTAGAATGGAAACTCTCATAACAATCAGGTAAACAATCTATTTGTGCGCCAATGTAGTAGTCGTGGTCGTGATTTGAAATAACCATTTTGATTGTTGAAACAATGCAAAACAAACTAAAGAATCACGTTTTAAAATAACATTATATAAAATTTCACACTCGCTTATATACGTTACTATAGAAGATACTGAAGTGTACTTTACACTCAATGGAATCAGGTCGACGCTCAATATTGGCACATCCGGAAAAATTGAATCCATGTGTAATATTCATGCTTTGTTACCATGTAAACTCTCATAACAATCATGTAAACAATCTATTTGTGAATGATTGTAGTCGTCGTCGTGGAGATCTGAAATAACAATTTTCATTGTTGAAACAATGTAATACAAACTAAGGAATCACGTTTTAAAATAACATTATATAAAATTTCAAACTCGCATATCTCCGTTACTATAGAAGATACTGAAGTGATTTTACAATCAATGGAATCAGGTCGACGCTCTCTATTGGCACATCCGGAAAAATTGAATCCATGTGTAATATTCATGCTTAGTTACCATGGAAACTCTCATAACAATAAAGTAAACAATATTTTTTTGCGTGATTGTAGTCGTCGTCGTGAAGATCTGAAATAACAATTTTCATTGTTGAAAAAATGTAATACAAACTAAGGAATCACGTTTTAAAATAACATTATATAAAATTTCAAACTCGCATATCTCCGTTACTATAGAAGATACTGAAGTGATTTTACAATCAATGGAATCAGGTCGACGCTCTCTATTGGCTCATCCTGAAAAATTGAATCCATGTGTAATATTCATGCTTAGTTACCATGGAAACTCTCATAACAATCATGTAAACAATTTTTTGTGCGTGATCGTAGTCGTCGTCGTGGAGATTTGAAATAACCCTTTTGATTTTTGAAACAATGTAATACAAACTAAGGCCTCACGCTTTACGATAACATTATATAACATTTCACACTCGCTTATATCCGTTACTATAGAAGATACTGAAGTGTACTTTACACTCAATGGAATCAGGTCGACGCTTTCTATTGGCACATCCGGAAAAATTGAATCCAAGTGTAATATTCATGCTTTGTTACCATGTAAACTCTCATAACAATTATTTAAACAATCTATTTGTGCGTGATTGTAGCCGTCGTCCTGGAGATTTGAAAAAAACATTTTGATCGTTGAAACAATGTAATACAAACTAAGGCCTCACGCATTACGATAACATTATATAAAATTACAAACTCGCATATCTCCGTTACTATAGAAGATACTGAAGTGATTTTACAATCAATGGAATCAGGTCGACGCTCTCTATTGGCACATCCGGAAAAATTGAATCCATGCGTAATATTCATGCTTAGTTACCATGGAAACTCTCATAACAATAAAGTAAACAATATTTTTTTGCGTGATTGTAGTCGTCGTCGTGAAGATCTGAAATAACAATTTTCATTGTTGAAAAAATGTAATACAAACTAAGGAATCACGTTTTAAAATAACATTATATAAAATTTCAAACTCGCATATCTCCGTTACTATAGAAGATACTGAAGTGATTTTACAATCATTGGAATCAGGTCGACGCTCTCTATTGGCTCATCCTGAAAAATTGAATCCATGTGTAATATTCATGCTTAGTTACCATGGAAACTCTCATAACAATCATGTAAACAATCTATTTGTGCATGATTGTAGTTGTCGTCGTGGAGATTTGAAATAAACATTTTGATTGTTGAAACAATGTAATACAACCTAAGACCTCACGTTTCACGATAACATTATATAAAATTTCAAACTCGCACATCTCCGTTACTATAGAAGATACTGAAATGATTTTACACTCAATGGAATCAGGTCAACGCTCTCTATTGGCTCATCCGGAAAAATTGAATCCATGTGTAATATTCATGCTT
Source organism: Lepisma saccharinum (assembly GCF_977018435.1). Lineage (NCBI taxonomy): Eukaryota > Metazoa > Arthropoda > Insecta > Zygentoma > Lepismatidae > Lepisma > Lepisma saccharinum. The sequence continues at coordinate 56,953,795 of NC_139235.1, read as the reverse complement.
AGTTACCATGGAAACTCCCATAACAATCATGTAAACAATCTATTTGTGAATGATTGTAGTCGTCGTCGTTGAGATTTGAAATAACAATTTTGATTGTTGAAACAATGTAATACAAACTAAGTAATCAAGTTTTACGATAACATTATATAACATTTCAAACTCGCATATATCCGTTACTATAGAAGATACTGAGGTGATTTTACACTCAATGGAATCAGGTCGACGCTCTCTATTGGCACATCGGGAAAAATTGAATCCATGTGTAATATTCATGCTTAGTTACCATGGAAAATCTCATAAGAATCATGTAAACAATCTATTTATGCGTGATTGTAGCCGTCGTCGTGGAGATTTGAAAAAAACATTTTGATCGTTGAAACAATGTAATACAAACTAAGGCCTCACGCATTACGATAACATTATATAAAATTACAAACTCGCATATCTCCGTTACTATAGAAGATACTGAAGTGATTTTACAATCAATGGAATCAGGTCGACGCTCTCTTATGGCACATCCGGAAAAATTGAAATCATGTGTAATATTCATGCTTAGTTACCATGGAAAGTCTCATAACAATCAGGTGAACAATCTATTTGTGCGCCAATGTAGTAGTCGTCGTCGTGATTTGAAATAACCATTTTGATTGTTGAAACAATGTAATACAAACCAAAGAAACACGTTTTAAAATAACATTATATAAAATTTCACACTCGCATATATCCGTTACTATAGAAGATACTGAAGTGTACTTTACACTCAATGGAATCAGGTCGACGCTCTCCATTGGCTCATCCGGAAAAATGAATCCATGTGGAATATTCATGCTTAGTTACCATGGAAAGTCTCATAACAATCAAGTAAGCAATCTATTTTTGCGTGATTGTAGTCGTCGTCGTGGAGATTTGAAATAAACATTTTGATGGTTGAAACAAAGTAATACAACCTAAGGCCTCACGTTTTACGATAACATTATATAAAATTTCAAACTCGCACATCTCCGTTACTATAGAAGATACTGAAATGATTTTACACTCAATGGAATCAGGTCGACGCTCTCTATTAGCTCATCAGGAAAAATTGAATCCATGTGTAATATTCATGCTTAGTTACCATGGAAACTCTCATAACAATCATGTAAACAATTTTTTGTTCGTGATTGTAGTCGTCGTCGTGGAGATTTGAAATAACCCTTTTGATTTTTGAAACAATGTAATACAAACTAAGGAATCACGTTTTAAGATAACATTATGTAAAATTTGAAACTTGCATATCTCCGTTACTATAGAAGATACTGAAGTGATTTTACCCTCAATGGAATCAGGTCGAAACACTCTATTGGCTCATCCGAAAAAATTGAATCCATGTGTAATATTCATGCTTAGTTAGCATGGAAACACTCATAACAATCATGTAAACAATCTATTTGTGCGTGATTGTAGTCGTCGTCTTGGAGATTTGAAATAACCCTTTTGATTGTTGAAGCAATGTAATACAAACTAAGGAATCACGTTTTAAGATAACATTATGTAAAATTTCAAACTTGCATATCTCCGTTACTATAGAATATACTGAAGTGATTTTACACTCATAGGAATCAGGTCGACGCTCTCTATTGGTTCATCCGGAAAATTCAATCCATGTGTAATATTCATGCTTAGTTACCATGGAAAATCTCATAAGAATCATGTAAACAATCTATTTGTGCGTGATTGTAGTCGTCGTCGTGGAGATTTGAAATAACCCTTTTGATTGTTGAAGCAATGTAATACAAACTAAGGAATCACGTTTTAAGATAACATTATGTAAAATTTCAAACTTGCATATCTCCGTTACTATAGAAGATACTGAAGTGATTTTACACTCAATGGAATCAGGTCGACGCTCTCTATTGGCTCATCCGAATAAAATGAATCCATGTGTAATATTCATCCTTAGTTACCATGGAAACTCTCATAACAATAAAGTAAACAATCTATTTGTGAATGATTGTAGTCGTCGTCGTGGAGATCTGAAATAACAATTTTCATTGTTGAAACAATGTAATACAAACTAAGGAATCACGTTTTAAAATAACATTATATAAAATTTCAAACTCGCATATCTAAGTTACTATAGAAGATACTGAAGTTATTTTACAATCAATGGAATCAGGTCGACGCTCTCTATTGGCTCATCCCGAAAAATTGAATCCATGTGTAATATTCATGCTTAGTTACAATGGAAACTCTCATAACAATCAGGTGAACAATCTATTTGTGCGCCAATGTAGTAGTCGTTGTCGTGATTTGAAATAACCATTTTGTTTGTTGAAACAATGTAATACAAACCAAAGAAACACGTTTTAAAATAACATTATATAAAATTTCACACTCGCATATATCCGTTACTATAGAAGATACTGAAGTGTACTTTACACTCAATGGAATCAGGTCGACGCTCTCTATTAGCACATCCGGAAAAATTGAAATCATGTGTAATATTCATGCTTAGTTACCATGGAAAGTCTCATAACAATCAAGTAAGCAATCTATTTGTGCATGATTGTAGTTGTCGTCGTGGAGATTTGAAATAAACATTTTGATTGTTGAAACAATGTAATACAACCTAAGACCTCACGTTTCACGATAACATTATATAAAATTTCAAACTCGCACATCTCCGTTACTATAGAAGATACTGAAATGATTTTACACTCAATGGAATCAGGTCAACGCTCTCTATTGGCTCATCCGGAAAAATTGAATCCATGTGTAATATTCATGCTTAGTTACCATGGAAACTCCCATAACAATCATGTAAACAATCTATTTGTGAATGATTGTAGTCGTCGTCGTTGAGATTTGAAATAACAATTTTGATTGTTGAAACAATGTAATACAAACTAAGTAATCAAGTTTTACGATAACATTATATAACATTTCAAACTCGCATATATCCGTTACTATAGAAGATACTGAGGTGATTTTACACTCAATGGAATCAGGTCGACGCTCTCTATTGGCACATCCGGAAAAATTGAATCCATGTGTAATATTCATGCTTAGTTACCATGGAAAATCTCATAAGAATCATGTAAACAATCTATTTATGCGTGATTGTAGCCGTCGTCGTGGAGATTTGAAAAAAACATTTTGATCGTTGAAACAATGTAATACAAACTAAGGCCTCACGCATTACGATAACATTATATAAAATTACAAACTCGCATATCTCCGTTACTATAGAAGATACTGAAGTGATTTTACAATCAATGGAATCAGGTCGACGCTCTCTTATGGCACATCCGGAAAAATTGAAATCATGTGTAATATTCATGCTTAGTTACCATGGAAAGTCTCATAACAATCAAGTAAGCAATCTATTTTTGCGTGATTGTAGTCGTCGTCGTGGAGATTTGAAATAAACATTTTGATTGTTGAAACAGTGTTATACAACCTAAGGCCTCACGTTTTACGATAACATTATATAAAATTTCAAACTCGCACATCTCCGTTACTATAGAAGATACTGAAATGATTTTACACTCAATGGAATCAGGTCAACGCTATCTATTTCCTCATCCGGAAAAATTGAATCCATGTGTAATATTCATGCTTAGTTACCATGGAAACTCTCATAACAATAAAGTAAACAATTTTTTTTTGCGTGATTGTAGTCGTCGTCGTGGAGATCTGAAATAACAATTTTCATTGTTGAAACAATGTAATACAAACTAAGGAATCACGTTTTAAAATAACATAATATAAAATTTCAAACTCGCATATCTCCGTTACTATAGAAGATACTGAAGTGATTTTACAATCAATGGAATCAGGTCGACGCTCTCTATTCGCTCATCCCGAAAAATTGAATCCATGTGTAATATTCATGCTTAGTTACAATGGAAACTCTCATAACAATCAGGTGAACAATCTATTTGTGCGCCAATGTAGTAGTCGTCGTCGTGATTTGAAATAACCATTTTGATTGTTGAAACAATGTAATACAAACCAAAGAAACACGTTTTAAAATAACATTATATAAAATTTCACACTCGCATATATCCGTTACTATAGAAGATACTGAAGTGTACTTTACACTCAATGGAATCAGGTCGACGCTCTCCATTGGCTCATCCGGAAAAATGAATCCATGTGGAATATTCATGCTTAGTTACCATGGAAAGTCTCATAACAATCAAGTAAGCAATCTATTTTTGCGTGATTGTAGTCGTCGTCGTGGAGATTTGAAATAAACATTTTGATGGTTGAAACAAAGTAATACAACCTAAGGCCTCACGTTTTACGATAACATTATATAAAATTTCAAACTCGCACATCTCCGTTACTATAGAAGATACTGAAATGATTTTACACTCAATGGAATCAGGTCGACGCTCTCTATTAGCTCATCAGGAAAAATTGAATCCATGTGTAATATTCATGCTTAGTTACCATGGAAACTCTCATAACAATCATGTAAACAATTTTTTGTTCGTGATTGTAGTCGTCGTCGTGGAGATTTGAAATAACCCTTTTGATTTTTGAAACAATGTAATACAAACTAAGGAATCACGTTTTAAGATAACATTATGTAAAATTTGAAACTTGCATATCTCCGTTACTATAGAAGATACTGAAGTGATTTTACCCTCAATGGAATCAGGTCGAAACACTCTATTGGCTCATCCGAAAAAATTGAATCCATGTGTAATATTCATGCTTAGTTAGCATGGAAACACTCATAACAATCATGTAAACAATCTATTTGTGCGTGATTGTAGTCGTCGTCTTGGAGATTTGAAATAACCCTTTTGATTGTTGAAGCAATGTAATACAAACTAAGGAATCACGTTTTAAGATAACATTATGTAAAATTTCAAACTTGCATATCTCCGTTACTATAGAATATACTGAAGTGATTTTACACTCATAGGAATCAGGTCGACGCTCTCTATTGGTTCATCCGGAAAATTCAATCCATGTGTAATATTCATGCTTAGTTACCATGGAAAATCTCATAAGAATCATGTAAACAATCTATTTGTGCGTGATTGTAGTCGTCGTCGTGGAGATTTGAAATAACCCTTTTGATTGTTGAAGCAATGTAATACAAACTAAGGAATCACGTTTTAAGATAACATTATGTAAAATTTCAAACTTGCATATCTCCGTTACTATAGAAGATACTGAAGTGATTTTACACTCAATGGAATCAGGTCGACGCTCTCTATTGGCTCATCCGAATAAAATGAATCCATGTGTAATATTCATCCTTAGTTACCATGGAAACTCTCATAACAATCATGTAAACAATCTAATTGTGCGTGATTGTAGTCGTCGTCGTGGAGATTTGAAATAACCATTTTGACTGTTGAAACAATGTAATACAAACTAAGGCCTCACGTTTTACGATAACATTATATAACATTTCAAACTCGCATATATCCGTTACTATAGAAGATACTGAGGTGATTTTACACTCAATGGAATCAGGTCGAAACTCTCTATTGGGTCATCCGGAAAATTGAATCCACGTGTAATATTCATGCTTAGTTACCATGGAAACTCCCATAACAATCATGTAAAGAATCTATTTGTGCGTGATTGTAGTCGTCGTCGTGGAGATTTGAAATAACCATTTTGACTGTTGAAACAATGTAATACAAACTAAGGCCTCACGCTTTACGATAACATTATATAACATTTCAAACTCGCATATATCCGTTACTATAGAAGATACTGAGGTGATTTTACACTCAATGCAATCAGGTCGAAACTCTCTATTGGGTCATCCGGAAAATTGAATCCATGTGTAATATTCATGCTTAGTTACCATGGAAACTCTCATAACAATCATGTAAACAATCTATTTGTGCGTGATTGTAGTCGTCGTCGTGGAGATTTGAAATAACCATTTTGACTGTTGAAACAATGTAATACAAACTAAGGCCTCACTCTTTACGATAACATTATATAAAATTTCAAACTCGCATATATCCGTTACTATAGAAGATACTGAGGTGATTTTACACTCAATGGAATCAGGTCGAAACTCTCTATTGGCTCATCCTGAAAATTGAATCCATGTGGAATATTCATGCTTAGTTACCATGGAAACTCCCATAACAATCATGTAAACAATCTATTTGTGAATTATTGTAGTCGTCGTCGTTGAGATTTGAAATAACAATTTTGATTGTTGAAACAATGTAATACAAACTAAGTAATCACGTTTTACGATAACATTATATAACATTTCAAACTCGCATATATCCGTTACTATAGAAGATACTGAGGTGATTTTACACACAATGGAATCAGGTCAACGCTCTCTTTTGGCACATCCCGAAAAATTGAATCCATTTGTAATATTCATGCTTAGTTAGAATGGAAACTCTCATAACAATCAGGTAAACAATCTATTTGTGCGCCAATGAAGTAGTCGTGGTCGTGATTTGAAATAACCATTTTGATTGCTGAAACAATGCAATACAAACTAAAGAATCACGTTTTAAAATAACATTATATAAAATTTCACACTCGCTTATATACGTTACTATAGAAGATACTGAAGTGTACTTTACACTCAATGGAATCAGGTCGACGCTCTCTATTGGCACATCCGGAAAAATTTAATCCATGTGTAATATTCATGCTTTGTTACCAAGTAAACTCTCATAACAATCATGTAAACAATCTATTTATGCGTGATTGTAGCCGTCGTCGTGGAGATTTGAAAAAAACATTTTGATCGTTGAAACAATGTAATGCAAACTAAGGCCTCACGCATTACGATAACATTATATAAAATTACAAACTCGCATATCTCCGTTACTATAGAAGATACTGAAGTGATTTTACAATCAATGGAATCAGGTCGACGCTCTCTATTGGCACATCCGGAAAAATTGAATCCATGTGTAATATTCATGCTTAGTTACCATGGAAACTCTCATAACAATAAAGTAAACAATATTTTTTTGCGTGATTGTAGTCGTCGTCGTGGAGATCTGAAATAACAATTTTCATTGTTGAAACAATGTAATACAAACTAAGGAATCACGTTTTAAAATAACATAATATAAAATTTCAAACTCGCATATCTCCGTTACTATAGAAGATACTGAAGTGATTTTACAATCAATGGAATCAGGTCGACGCTCTCTATTGGCTCATCCCGAAAAATTGAATCCATGTGTAATATTCATGCTTAGTTACAATGGAAACTCTCATAACAAACAGGTGAACAATCTATTTGTGCGCCAATGTAGTAGTCGTCGTCGTGATTTGAAATAACCATTTTGATTGTTGAAACAATGTAATACAAACCAAAGAAACACGTTTTAAAATAACATTATATAAAATTTCACACTCGCATATATCCGTTACTATAGAAGATACTGAAGTGTACTTTACACTCAATGGAATCAGGTCGACGCTCTCCATTGGCTCATCCGGAAAAATGAATCCATGTGGAATATTCATGCTTAGTTACCATGGAAACTCCCATAACAATCATGTAAACAATCTATTTGTGAATGATTGTAGTCGTCGTCGTGGAGATTTGAAATAACAATTTTGATTGTTGAAACAATGTAATACAAACTAAGTAATCACGTTTTACGATAACATTATATAACATTTCACACTCGCATATATCCGTTACTATAGAAGATACTGAGGTGATTTTACACTCAATGAAATCAGGTCGAAACTCTCTATTGGCTCATCCGGAAAATTGAATCCATGTGTAATATTCATGTTTAGTTACCGTGGAAACTCTCATAAAAATGATGTAAAAAAATCTATTTGTGCGCGATTGTAGTCGGCATCATAGAGATTTGAAATCACCATTTTCATTGTTTAAACAATGTAGTACAACCTAACGCCTCACGTTTTAAAATAACATTATATAAAATTTCAAACTCGCATATCTCCGTTACTATAGAAGATACTGAAGTGACTTGACACTCAATGGAATCAGGTCAACGCTCTCTTTTGGCACATCCCGAAAAATTGAATCCATGTGTAATATTCATGCTTAGTTACAATGGAAACTCTCATAACAATCAGGTGAACAATCTATTTGTGCGCCAATGTAGTAGTCGTCGTCGTGATTTGAAATAACCATTTTGTTTGTTGAAACAATGTAATACAAACCAAAGAAACACGTTTTAAAATAACATTATATAAAATTTCACACTCGCATATATCCGTTACTATAAAAGATACTGAAGTGTACTTTACACTCAATGGAATCAGGTCAACGCTCTCTATTAGCACATCCGGAAAAATTGAAATCATGTGTAATATTCATGCTTAGTTACCATGGAAAGTCTCATAACAATCAAGTAAGCAATCTATTTGTGCATGATTGTAGTTGTCGTCGTGGAGATTTGAAATAAACATTTTGATTGTTGAAACAATGTAATACAACCTAAGGCCTCACGTTTCACGATAACATTATATAAAATTTCAAACTCGCACATCTCCGTTACTATAGAAGATACTGAAATGATTTTACACTCAATGGAATCAGGTCAACGTTCTCTATTGGCTCATCCGGAAAAATTGAATCCATGTGTAATATTCATGCTTAGTTACCATGGAAACTCTCATAACGATAAAGTAAACAATATTTTTTTGCGTGATTGTAGTCGTCGTCGTGGAGATCTGAAATAACCATTTTCATTGTTGAAACAATGTAATACAAACTAAGGTATCACGTTTTAAGATAACATTATATAAAATTTCAAACTCGCATATCTCCGTTACTATAGAAAATGCTGAAGTGATTTTACAATCAATGGAATCAATTCGAAGCTCTCTATTGGTTCATCCGGAAAAATTGAATCCATGCGTAATATTCATGCTTAGTTACCATGGAAACTCTCATAACGATAAAGTAAACAATATTTTTTGCGTGATTGTAGTCGTCGTCGTGGAGATCTGAAATAACCCTTTTGATTGTTGAAGCAATGTAATACAAACTAAGGAATCACGTTTTAAGATAACATTATGTAAAATTTCAAACTTGCATATCTCCGTTACTATAGAAGATACTGAAGTGATTTTACACTCAATGGAATCAGGTCGACGCTCTCTATTGGCTCATCCGAAAAAAATGAATCCATGTGTAATATTCATGCTTAGTTACCATGGAAACTCTCATAACAATCATGTAAACAATCTATTTGTGCGTGATTGTAGTCGTCGTCGTGGAGATTTGAAATAACCATTTTGACTGTTGAAACAATGTAATACAAACTAAGGCCTCACGCTTTACGATAACATTATATAACATTTCAAACTCGCATATATCCGTTACTATAGAAGATACTGAGGTGATTTTACACTCAATGAAATCAGGTCGAAACTCTCTATTGGCTCATCCGGAAAATTGAATCCATGTGTAATATTCTTGCTTAGTTACCATGGAAACTCTCATAACAATAAAGTAAACAATATTTTTTTGCGTGATTGTAGTTGTCGTCGTGGAGATCTGAAATAACAATTTTCATTGTTGAAACAATGTAATACAAACTAAGGAATCACTTTTTAAAATAACATTATATAAAATTTCAAACTCGCATATCTCCGTTACTATAGAAGATACTGAAGTGATTTTACAATCAATGGAATCAGGTCGACGCTCTCTATTGGCTCATCCCGAAAAATTGAATCCATGTGTAATATTCATGCTTAGTTACAATGGAAACTCTCATAACAATCAGGTGAACAATCTATTTGTGCGCCAATGTAGTAGTCGTCGTCGTGATTTGAAATAACCATTTTGTTTGTTGAAACAATGTAATACAAACCAAAGAAACACGTTTTAAAATAACATTATATAAAATTTCACACTCGCATATATCCGTTATATAGAAGATACTGAAGTGTACTTTACACTCAATGGAATCAGGTCGACGCTCTCTATTAGCACATCCGGAAAAATTGAAATCATGTGTAATATTCATGCTTAGTTACCATGGAAAGTCTCATAACAATCAAGTAAGCAATCTATTTGTGCATGATTGTAGTCGTCGTCGTGGAGATTTGAAATAAACATTTTGATTGTTGAAACAATGTAATACAACCTAAGGCCTCACGTTTCACGATAACATTATATAAAATTTCAAACTCGCACATCTCCGTTACTATAGAAGATACTGAAATGATTTTACACTCAATGGAATCAGGTCAACGCTCTCTATTGGCTCATCCGGAAAAATTGAATCCATGTGTAATATTCATGCTTAGTTACCATGGAAACTCTCATAACGATAAATTAAACAATATTTTTTTGCGTGATTGTAGTCGTCGTCGTAGAGATCTGAAATAACCATTTTCATTGTTGAAACAATGTAATACAAACTAAGGTATCACGTTTTAAGATAACATTATATAAAATTTCAAACTCGCATATCTCCGTTACTATAGAAAATACTGAAGTGATTTTACAATCAATGGAATCAATTCGAAGCTCTCTATTGGTTCATCCGGAAAAATTGAATCCATGTGTAATATTCATGCTTAGTTACCATGGAAACTCTCATAACAATCATGTAAACAATTTTTTGTGCGTGATCGTAGTCGTCGTCGTGGAGATTTGAAATAACCCTTTTGATTTTTGAAACAATGTAATACAAACTAAGGAATCACGTTTTAAGATAACATTATGTAAAATTTCAAACTTGCATATCTCCGTTACTATAGAAGATACTGAAGTGATTTTACACTCAATGGAATCAGGTCGACGCTCTCTATTGGCTCATCAGGAAAATTGAATCCATGTGGAATATTCATGCTTAGTTACCATGGAAACTCCCATAACAATCATGTAAACAATCTATTTGTGATTGATTGTAGTCGTCGTCGTGGAGATTTGAAATCACCATTTTCATTGTTTAAACAATGTAGTACAACCTAAGGCCTCACGTTTTAAAATAACATTATATAAAATTTCAAACTCGCATATCTCCGTTACTATAGAAGATACTGAAGTGACTTGACACTCAACGGAATCAGGTCAACGCTCTCTTTTGGCACATCCCGAAAAATTGAATCCATGTGTAATATTCATGCTTAGTTACCATGGAAACTCTCATAACAATCATGTAAACAATCTATTTGTGCGTGACTGTAGTCGTCGTCGTGAAGATCTGAAATAACAATTTTCATTGTTGAAAAAATGTAATACAAACTAAGGAATCACGTTTTAAAATAACATTATATAAAATTTCAAACTCGCATATCTCCGTTACTATAGAAGATACTGAAGTGATTTTACAATCAATGGAATCAGGTCGACGCTCTCTATTGGCTCATCCCGAAAAATTGAATCCATGTGTAATATTCATGCTTAGTTACAATGGAAACTCTCATAACAAACAGGTGAACAATCTATTTGTGCGCCAATGTAGTAGTCGTCGTCGTGATTTGAAATAACCATTTTGATTGTTGAAACAATGTAATACAAACCAAAGAAACACGTTTTAAAATAACATTATATAAAATTTCACACTCGCATATATCCGTTACTATAGAAGATACTGAAGTGTACTTTACACTCAATGGAATCAGGTCGACGCTCTCCATTGGCTCATCCGGAAAAATGAATCCATGTGGAATATTCATGCTTAGTTACCATGGAAACTCCCATAACAATCATGTAAACAATCTATTTGTGAATGATTGTAGTCGTCGTCGTGGAGATTTGAAATAACAATTTTGATTGTTGAAACAATGTAATACAAACTAAGTAATCACGTTTTACGATAACATTATATAACATTTCACACTCGCATATATCCGTTACTATAGAAGATACTGAGGTGATTTTACACTCAATGGAATCAGGTCGAAACTCTCTATTGGCTCATCCGGAAAATTGAATCCATGTGTAATATTCATGTTTAGTTACCGTGGAAACTCTCATAAAAATGATGTAAAAAAATCTATTTGTGCGCGATTGTAGTCGGCATCATAGAGATTTGAAATCACCATTTTCATTGTTTAAACAATGTAGTACAACCTAACGCCTCACGTTTTAAAATAACATTATATAAAATTTCAAACTCGCATATCTCCGTTACTATAGAAGATACTGAAGTGACTTGACACTCAATGGAATCAGGTCAACGCTCTCTTTTGGCACATCCCGAAAAATTGAATCCATGTGTAATATTCATGCTTAGTTACAATGGAAACTCTCATAACAATCAGGTGAACAATCTATTTGTGCGCCAATGTAGTAGTCGTCGTCGTGATTTGAAATAACCATTTTGTTTGTTGAAACAATGTAATACAAACCAAAGAAACACGTTTTAAAATAACATTATATAAAATTTCACACTCGCATATATCCGTTACTATAAAAGATACTGAAGTGTATTTTACACTCAATGGAATCAGGTCAACGCTCTCTATTAGCACATCCGGAAAAATTGAAATCATGTGTAATATTCATGCTTAGTTACCATGGAAAGTCTCATAACAATCAAGTAAGCAATCTATTTGTGCATGATTGTAGTTGTCGTCGTGGAGATTTGAAATAAACATTTTGATTGTTGAAACAATGTAATACAACCTAAGGCCTCACGTTTCACGATAACATTATATAAAATTTCAAACTCGCACATCTCCGTTACTATAGAAGATACTGAAATGATTTTACACTCAATGGAATCAGGTCAACGTTGTCTATTGGCTCATCCGGAAAAATTGAATCCATGTGTAATATTCATGCTTAGTTACCATGGAAACTCTCATAACGATAAAGTAAACAATATTTTTTTGCGTGATTGTAGTCGTCGTCGTGGAGATCTGAAATAACCATTTTCATTGTTGAAACAATGTAATACAAACTAAGGTATCACGTTTTAAGATAACATTATATAAAATTTCAAACTCGCATATCTCCGTTACTATAGAAAATGCTGAAGTGATTTTACAATCAATGGAATCAATTCGAAGCTCTCTATTTGTTCAACCCGAAAAATTCAATCCATGCGTAATATTCATGCTTAGTTACCATGGAAACTCTCATAACGATAAAGTAAACAATATTTTTTGCGTGATTGTAGTCGTCGTCGTGGAGATCTGAAATAACCCTTTTGATTGTTGAAGCAATGTAATACAAACTAAGGAATCACGTTTTAAGATAACATTATGTAAAATTTCAAACTTGCATATCTCCGTTACTATAGAAGATACTGAAGTGATTTTACACTCAATGGAATCAGGTCGAAACTCTCTATTGGCTCATCCGGAAAATTGAATCCATGTGTAATATTCATGCTTAGTTACCATGGAAACTCTCATAACAATAAAGTAAACAATATTTTTTTGCGTGATTGTAGTTGTCGTCGTGGAGATCTGAAATAACAATTTTCATTGTTGAAACAATGTAATACAAACTAAGGAATCACTTTTTAAAATAACATTATATAAAATTTCAAACTCGCATATCTCCGTTACTATAGAAGATACTGAAGTGATTTTACAATCAATGGAATCAGGTCGACGCTCTCTATTGGTTCATCCCGAAAAATTGAATCCATGTGTAATATTCATGCTTAGTTACAATGGAAACTCTCATAAAAATCAGGTGAACAATCTATTTGTGCGCCAATGTAGTAGTCGTCGTCGTGATTTGAAATAACCATTTTGTTTGTTGAAACAATGTAATACAAACCAAAGAAACACGTTTTAAAATAACATTATATAAAATTTCACACTCGCATATATCCGTTACTATAGAAGATACTGAAGTGTACTTTACACTCAATGGAATCAGGTCGACGCTCTCTATTAGCACATCCGGAAAAATTGAAATCATGTGTAATATTCATGCTTAGTTACCATGGAAAGTCTCATAACAATCAAGTAAGCAATCTATTTGTGCATGATTGTAGTCGTCGTCGTGGAGATTTGAAATAAACATTTTGATTGTTGAAACAATGCAATACAACCTAAGGCCTCACGTTTCACGATAACATTATATAAAATTTCAAACTCGCACATCTCCGTTACTATAGAAGATACTGAAATGATTTTACACTCAATGGAATCAGGTCAACGCTCTCTATTGGCTCATCCGGAAAAATTGAATCTATGTGTAATATTCATGCTTAGTTACCATGGAAACTCTCATAACGATAAAGTAAACAATATTTTTTTGCGTGATTGTAGTCGTCGTCGTGGAGATCTGAAATAACCATTTTCATTGTTGAAACAATGTAATACAAACTAAGGTATCACGTTTTAAGATAACATTATATAAAATTTCAAACTCGCATATCTCCGTTACTATAGAAGATACTGAAGTGATTTTACACTCAATGGAATCAGGTCGACGCTCTCTATTGGCTCATCCGGAAAAATTGAATCCATGTGTAATATTCATGCTTTGTTACCATGTAAACTCTCATAACAATCATGTAAACAATCTATTTGTGCGTGATTGTAGCCGTCGTCCTGGAGATTTGAAAAAAACATTTTGATCGTTGAAACAATGTAATACAAACTAAGGCCTCACGCATTACGATAACATTATATAAAATTACAAACTCGCATATCTCCGTTACTATAGAAGATACTGAAGTGATTTTACAATCAATGGAATCAGGTCGACGCTCTCTATTGGCACATCCGGAAAAATTGAATCCATGTGTAATATTCATGCTTAGTTACCATGGAAACTCTCATAACAATCATGTAAACAATTTTTTGTGCGTGATCGTAGTCGTCGTCGTGGAGATTTGAAATAACCCTTTTGATTTTTGAAACAATGTAATACAAACTAAGGAATCACGTTTTAAGATAACATTATGTAAAATTTCAAACTTGCATATCTCCGTTACTATAGAAGATACTGAAGTGATTTTACACTCAATGGAATCAGGTCGACGCTCTCTATTGGCTCATCCGGAAAAATTGAATCCATGTGTAATATTCATGCTTTGTTACCATGTAAACTCTCATAACAATCATGTAAACAATCTATTTGTGCGTGATTGTAGCCGTCGTCCTGGAGATTTGAAAAAAACATTTTGATCGTTGAAACAATGTAATACAAACTAAGGCCTCACGCATTACGATAACATTATATAAAATTACAAACTCGCATATCTCCGTTACTATAGAAGATACTGAAGTGATTTTACAATCAATGGAATCAGGTCGACGCTCTCTATTGGCACATCCGGAAAAATTGAATCCATGTGTAATATTCATGCTTAGTTACCATGGAAACTCTCATAACAATAAAGTAAACAATATTTTTTTGCGTGATTGTAGTCGTCGTCGTGAAGATCTGAAATAACAATTTTCATTGTTGAAAAAATGTAATACAAACTAAGGAATCACGTTTTAAAATAACATTATATAAAATTTCAAACTCGCATATCTCCGTTACTATAGAAGATACTGAAGTGATTTTACAATCAATGGAATCAGGTCGACGCTCTCTATTGGCTCATCCTGAAAAATTGAATCCATGTGTAATATTCATGCTTAGTTACCATGGAAACTCTCATAACAATCATGTAAACAATTTTTTGTGCGTGATCGTAGTCGTCGTCGTGGAGATTTGAAATAACCCTTTTGATTTTTGAAACAATGTAATACAAACTAAGGCCTCACGCTTTACGATAACATTATATAACATTTCAAACTCGCATATATCCGTTACTATAGAAGATACTGAGGTGATTTTACACTCAATGGAATCAGGTCGAAACTCTCTATTGGCTCATCCTGAAAATTGAATCCATGTGGAATATTCATGCTTAGTTACCATGGAAACTCCCATAACAATCATGTAAACAATCTATTTGTGAATGATTGTAGTCGTCGTCGTTGAGATTTGAAATAACAATTTTGATTGTTGAAACAATGTAATACAAACTAAGTAATCACGTTTTACGATAACATTATAAAACATTTCAAACTCGCATATATCCGTTACTATAGAAGATTCTGAGGTGATTTTACACTCAATGGAATCAGGTCAACGCTCTCTTTTGGCACATCCCGAAAAATTGAATCCATGTGTAATATTCATGCTTAGTTAGAATGGAAACTCTCATAACAATCAGGTAAACAATCTATTTGTGCGCCAATGTAGTAGTCGTGGTCGTGATTTGAAATAACCATTTTGATTGTTGAAACAATGCAAAACAAACTAAAGAATCACGTTTTAAAATAACATTATATAAAATTTCACACTCGCTTATATACGTTACTATAGAAGATACTGAAGTGTACTTTACACTCAATGGAATCAGGTCGACGCTCTCTATTGGCACATCCGGAAAAATTGAATCCATGTGTAATATTCATGCTTTGTTACCATGTAAACTCTCATAACAATCATGTAAACAATCTATTTATGCGTGATTGTAGCCGTCGTCGTGGAGATTTGAAAAAAAACATTTTGATCGTTGAAACAATGTAATACAAACTAAGGCCTCACGCATTACGATAACATTATATAAAATTACAAACTCGCATATCTCCGTTACTATAGAAGATACTGAAGTGATTTTACAATCAATGGAATCAGGTCGACGCTCTCTATTGGCACATCCGGAAAAATTGAAATCATGTGTAATATTCATGCTTAGTTACCATGGAAAGTCTCAAAACAATCAAGTAAGCAATCTATTTTTGCGTGATTGTAGTCGTCGTCGTGGAGATTTGAAATAACCATTTTGACTGTTGAAACAATGTAATACAAACTAAGGCCTCACGCTTTACGATAACATTATATAACATTTCAAACTCGCATATATCCGTTACTATAGAAGATACTGAGGTGATTTTACACTCAATGGAATCAGGTCGAAACTCTCTATTGGCTCATCCTGAAAATTGAATCCATGTGGAATATTCATGCTTAGTTACCATGCAAACTCCCATAACAATCATGTAAACAATCTATTTGTGAATGATTGTAGTCGTCGTTGTTGAGATTTGAAATAACAATTTTGATTGTTGAAACAATGTAATACAAACTAAGTAATCACGTTTTACGATGACATTATATAACATTTCAAACTCGCATATATCCGTTACTGTAGAAGATTCTGAGGTGATTTTACACTCAATGGAATCAGGTCAACGCTCTCTTTTGGCACATCCCGAAAAATTGAATCCATGTGTAATATTCATGCTTAGTTAGAATGGAAACTCTCATAACAATCAGGTAAACAATCTATTTGTGCGCCAATGTAGTAGTCGTGGTCGTGATTTGAAATAACCATTTTGATTGTTGAAACAATGCAAAACAAACTAAAGAATCACGTTTTAAAATAACATTATATAAAATTTCACACTCGCTTATATACGTTACTATAGAAGATACTGAAGTGTACTTTACACTCAATGGAATCAGGTCGACGCTCTCTATTGGCACATCCGGAAAAATTGAATCCATGTGTAATATTCATGCTTTGTTACCATGTAAACTCTCATAACAATCATGTAAACAATCTATTTATGCGTGATTGTAGCCGTCGTCGTGGAGATTTGAAAAAAACATTTTGATCGTTGAAACAATGTAATACAAACTAAGGCCTCACGCATTACGATAACATTATATAAAATTACAAACTCGCATATCTCCGTTACTATAGAAGATACTGAAGTGATTTTACAATCAATGGAATCAGGTCAACGCTCTCTATTTCCTCATCCGGAAAAATTGAATCCATGTGTAATATTCATGCTTAGTTACCATGGAAACTCTCATAACAATAAAGTAAACAATATTTTTTTGCGTGATTGTAGTCGTCGTCGTGGAGATCTGAAATAACAATTTTCATTGTTGAAACAATATAATACAAACTAAGGAATCACGTTTTAAAATAACATAATATAAAATTTCAAACTCGCATATCTCCGTTACTATAGAAGATACTGAAGTGATTTTACAATCAATGGAATCAGGTCGACGCTCTCTATTGGCTCATCCCGAAAAATTGAATCCATGTGTAATATTCATGCTTAGTTACAATGGAAACTCTCATAACAATCAGGTGAACAATCTATTTGTGCGCCAATGTAGTAGTCGTCGTCGTGATTTGAAATAACCATTTTGTTTGTTGAAACAATATAATACAAACCAAAGAAACACGTTTTAAAATAACATTATATAAAATTTCACACTCGCATATATCCGTTACTATAGAAGATACTGAAGTGTACTTTACACTCAATGGAATCAGGTCGACGCTCACTATTAGCACATCCGGAAAAATTGAAATCATGTGTAATATTCATGCTTAGTTACCATGGAAAGTCTCATAACAATCAAGTAAGCAATCTATTTGTGCATGATTGTAGTCGTCGTCGTGGAGATTTGAAATAAACATTTTGATTGTTGAAACAATGTAATACAACCTAAGGCCTCACGTTTCACGATAACATTATATAAAATTTCAAACTCGCACATCTCCGTTACTATAGAAGATACTGAAATGATTTTACACTCAATGGAATCAGGTCAACGCTCTCTATTGGCTCATCCGTAAAAATTGAATCCATGTGTAATATTCATGCTTAGTTACCATGGAAACTCTCATAACGATAAAGTAAACAATATTTTTTTGCGTGATTGTAGTCGTCGTCGTGGAGATCTGAAATAACCATTTTCATTGTTGAAACAATGTAATACAAACTAAGGTATCACGTTTTAAGATAACATTATATAAAATTTCAAACTCGCATATCTCCGTTACTATAGAAAATACTGAAGTGATTTTACAATCAATGGAATCAATTCGAAGCTCTCTATTGGTTCATCCGGAAAAATTGAATCCATGCGTAATATTCATGCTTAGTTACCATGGAAACTCTCATAACGATAAAGTAAACAATATTTTTTTGCGTGATTGTAGTCGTCGTCGTGGAGATCTGAAATAACCCTTTTGATTGTTGAAGCAATGTAATACAAACTAAGGAATCACGTTTTAAGATAACATTATGTAAAATTTCAAACTTGCATATCTCCGTTACTATAGAAGATACTGAAGTGATTTTACACTCAATGGAATCAGGTCGACGCTCTCTATTGGCTCATCCGAAAAAAATGAATCCATGTGTAATATTCATGCTTAGTTACCATGGAAACTCTCATAACAATCATGTAAACAATCTATTTGTGCGTGATTGTAGTCGTCGTCGTGGAGATTTGAAATAACCATTTTGACTGTTGAAACAATGTAATACAAACTAAGGCCTCACGCTTTACGATAACATTATATAACATTTCAAACTCGCATATATCCGTTACTATAGAAGATACAGAGGTGATTTTACACTCAATGAAATCAGGTCGAAACTCTCTATTGGCTCATCAGGAAAATTGAATCCATGTAGAATATTCATGCTTAGTTACCATGGAAACTCCCATAACAATCATGTAATCAATCTATTTGTGAATGATTGTAGTCGTCGTCGTGGAGATTTGAAATCACCTTTTTCATTGTTTAAACAATGTAGTACAACCTAAGGCCTCACGTTTTAAAATAACATTATATAAAATTTCAAACTCGCATATCTCCGTTATTATAGAAGATACTGAAGCGACTTGACACTCAACGGAATCATGTCAACGCTCTCTTTTGGCACATCCCGAAAAATTGAATCCATGTGTAATATTCATGCTTAGTTAGAATGGAAACTCTCATAACAATCAGGTAAACAATCTATTTGTGCGCCAATGTAGTAGTCGTCGTCGTGATTTGAAATAACCATTTTGATTGTTGAAACAATGTAATACAAAATAAAGAATCACGTTTTAAAATAACATTATATAAAATTTCACACTCGCTTATATCCGTTACTATAGAAGATACTGAAATGATTTTACACTCAATGTAATCAGGTCGACGCTTTCTATTGGCACATCCGGAAAAATTGAATCCATGTGTAATATTCATGCTTAGTTACCATGGAAACTCTCATAACAATAAAGTAAACAATATTTTTTTGCGTGATTGTAGTCGTCGTCGTGAAGATCTGAAATAACAATTTTCATTGTTGAAAAAATGTAATACAAACTAAGGAATCACGTTTTAAAATAACATTATATAAAATTTCAAACTCGCATATCTCCGTTACTATAGAAGATACTGAAATGATTTTACACTCAATGGAATCAGGTCGACGCTCTCTATTGGCTCATCCCGAAAAATTGAATCCATGTGTAATATTCATGCTTAGTTACCATGGAAACTCTCATAACAATCATGTAAACAATTTTTTGTGCGTGATCGTAGTCGTCGTCGTGGAGATTTGAAATAACCCTTTTGATTTTTGAAACAATGTAATACAAACTAAGGAATCACGTTTTAAGATAACATTATGTAAAATTTCAAACTCGCATATCTCCGTTACTATAGAAGATACTGAAGTGACTTGACACTCAACGGAATCAGGTCAACGCTCTCTTTTGGCACATCCCGAAAAATTGAATCCATGTGTAATATTCATGCTTAGTTAGAATGGAAACTCTCATAACAATCAGGTAAACAATCTATTTGTGCGCCAATGTAGTAGTCGTCGTCGTGATTTGAAATAACCATTTTGATTGTTGAAACAATGTAATACAAAATAAAGAATCACGTTTTAAAATAACATTATATAAAATTTCACACTCGCTTATATCCGTTACTATAGAAGATACTGAAGTGTACTTTACACTCAATGGAATCAGGTCGACGCTTTCTATTGGCACATCCGGAAAAATTGAATCATGTGTAATATTCATGCTTTGTTACCATGTAAACTCTCATAACAATCATGTAAACAATCTATTTGTGCGTGATTGTAGCCGTCGTCCTGGAGATTTGAAAAAAACATTTTGATCGTTGAAACAATGTAATACAAACTAAGGAATCACGTTTTAAAATAACATTATATAAAATTTCAAACTCGCATATCTCCGTTACTATAGAAGATACTGAAGTGATTTTACAATCAATGGAATCAGGTCGACGCTCTCTATTGGCACATCCGGAAAAATTGAATCCATGTGTAATATTCATGCTTAGTTACCATGGAAACTCTCATAACAATAAAGTAAACAATATTTTTTTGCGTGATTGTAGTCGTCGTCGTGAAGATCTGAAATAACAATTTTCATTGTTGAAAAAATGTAATACAAACTAAGGAATCACGTTTTAAAATAACATTATATAAAATTTCAAACTCGCATATCTCCGTTACTATAGAAGATACTGAAGTGATTTTACAATCAATGGAATCAGGTCGACGCTCTCTATTGGCTCATCCTGAAAAATTGAATCCATGTGTAATATTCATGCTTAGTTACCATGGAAACTCTCATAACAATCATGTAAACAATTTTTTGTGCGTGATCGTAGTCGTCGTCGTGGAGATTTGAAATAACCCTTTTGATTTTTGAAACAATGTAATACAAACTAAGGCCTCACGCTTTACGATAACATTATATAACATTTCACACTCGCTTATATCCGTTACTATAGAAGATACTGAAGTGTACTTTACACTCAATGGAATCAGGTCGACGCTTTCTATTGGCACATCCGGAAAAATTGAATCCAAGTGTAATATTCATGCTTTGTTACCATGTAAACTCTCATAACAATCATGTAAACAATCTATTTGTGCGTGATTGTAGCCGTCGTCCTGGAGATTTGAAAAAAACATTTTGATCGTTGAAACAATGTAATACAAACTAAGGCCTCACGCATTACGATAACATTATATAAAATTACAAACTCGCATATCTCCGTTACTATAGAAGATACTGAAGTGATTTTACAATCAATGGAATCAGGTCGACGCTCTCTATTGGCACATCCGGAAAAATTGAATCCATGTGTAATATTCATGCTTAGTTACCATGGAAACTCTCATAACAATAAAGTAAACAATATTTTTTTGCGTGATTGTAGTCGTCGTCGTGAAGATCTGAAATAACAATTTTCATTGTTGAAAAAATGTAATACAAACTAGGGAATCACGTTTTAAAATAACATTATATAAAATTTCAAACTCGCATATCTCCGTTACTATAGAAGATACTGAAGTGATTTTACAATCATTGGAATCAGGTCGACGCTCTCTATTGGCTCATCCTGAAAAATTGAATCCATGTGTAATATTCATGCTTAGTTACCATGGAAACTCTCATAACAATCATGTAAACAATTTTTTGTGCGTGATCGTAGTCGTCGTCGTGGAGATTTGAAATAACTCTTTTGATTTTTGAAACAATGTAATACAAACTAAGGCCTCACGCTTTACGATAACATTATATAACATTTCAAACTCGCATATATCCGTTACTATAGAAGATACTGAGGTGATTTTACACTCAATGGAATCAGGTCGAAACTCTCTATTGGCTCATCCTGAAAATTGAATCCATGTGGAATATTCATGCTTAGTTACCATGGAAACTCCCATAACAATCATGTAAACAATCTATTTGTGAATGATTGTAGTCGTCGTCGTTGAGATTTGAAATAACAATTTTGATTGTTGAAACAATGTAATACAAACTAAGTAATCACGTTTTACGATAACATTATAAAACATTTCAAACTCGCATATATCCGTTACTATAGAAGATTCTGAGGTGATTTTACACTCAATGGAATCAGGTCAACGCTCTCTTTTGGCACATCCCGAAAAATTGAATCCATGTGTAATATTCATGCTTAGTTAGAATGGAAACTCTCATAACAATCAGGTAAACAATCTATTTGTGCGCCAATGTAGTAGTCGTGGTCGTGATTTGAAATAACCATTTTGATTGTTGAAACAATGCAAAACAAACTAAAGAATCACGTTTTAAAATAACATTATATAAAATTTCACACTCGCTTATATACGTTACTATAGAAGATACTGAAGTGTACTTTACACTCAATGGAATCAGGTCGACGCTCAATATTGGCACATCCGGAAAAATTGAATCCATGTGTAATATTCATGCTTTGTTACCATGTAAACTCTCATAACAATCATGTAAACAATCTATTTGTGAATGATTGTAGTCGTCGTCGTGGAGATCTGAAATAACAATTTTCATTGTTGAAACAATGTAATACAAACTAAGGAATCACGTTTTAAAATAACATTATATAAAATTTCAAACTCGCATATCTCCGTTACTATAGAAGATACTGAAGTTATTTTACAATCAATGGAATCAGGTCGACGCTCTCTATTGGCTCATCCCGAAAAATTGAATCCATGTGTAATATTCATGCTTAGTTACCATGGAAACTCTCATAACAATCATGTAAACAATCTATTTGTGCGTGATTGTAGCCGTCGTCGTGGAGATTTGAAAAAAACATTTTGATCGTTGAAACAATGTAATACAAACTAAGGCCTCACGCATTACGATAACATTATATAAAATTACAAACTCGCATATCTCCGTTACTATAGAAGATACTGAAGTGATTTTACAATCAATGGAATCAGGTCGACGCTCTCTATTGGCACATCCGGAAAAATTGAATCCATGTGTAATATTCATGCTTAGTTACCATGGAAACTCTCATAACAATCATGTAAACAATTTTTTGTGCGTGATCGTAGTCGTCGTCGTGGAGATTTGAAATAACCCTTTTGATTTTTGAAACAATGTAATACAAACTAAGGAATCACGTTTTAAGATAACATTATGTAAAATTTCAAACTCGCATATCTCCGTTACTATAGAAGATACTGAAGTGACTTGACACTCAACGGAATCAGGTCAACGCTCTCTTTTGGCACATCCCGAAAAATTGAATCCATGTGTAATATTCATGCTTAGTTAGAATGGAAACTCTCATAACAATCAGGTAAACAATCTATTTGTGCGCCAATGTAGTAGTCGTCGTTGTGATTTGAAATAACCATTTTGATTGTTGAAACAATGTAATACAAAATAAAGAATCACGTTTTAAAATAACATTATATAAAATTTCACACTCGCTTATATCCGTTACTATAGAAGATACTGAAGTGTACTTTACACTCAATGGAATCAGGTCGACGCTTTCTATTGGCACATCCGGAAAAATTGAATCATGTGTAATATTCATGCTTTGTTACCATGTAAACTCTCATAACAATCATGTAAACAATCTATTTGTGCGTGATTGTAGCCGTCGTCCTGGAGATTTGAAAAAAACATTTTGATCGTTGAAACAATGTAATACAAACTAAGGAATCACGTTTTAAAATAACATTATATAAAATTTCAAACTCGCATATCTCCGTTACTATAGAAGATACTGAAGTGATTTTACAATCAATGGAATCAGGTCGACGCTCTCTATTGGCACATCCGGAAAAATTGAATCCATGTGTAATATTCATGCTTAGTTACCATGGAAACTCTCATAACAATAAAGTAAACAATATTTTTTTGCGTGATTGTAGTCGTCGTCGTGAAGATCTGAAATAACAATTTTCATTGTTGAAAAAATGTAATACAAACTAAGGAATCACGTTTTAAAATAACATTATATAAAATTTCAAACTCGCATATCTCCGTTACTATAGAAGATACTGAAGTGATTTTACAATCAATGGAATCAGGTCGACGCTCTCTATTGGCTCATCCTGAAAAATTGAATCCATGTGTAATATTCATGCTTAGTTACCATGGAAACTCTCATAACAATCATGTAAACAATTTTTTGTGCGTGATCGTAGTCGTCGTCGTGGAGATTTGAAATAACCCTTTTGATTTTTGAAACAATGTAATACAAACTAAGGCCTCACGCTTTACGATAACATTATATGACATTTCACACTCGCTTATATCCGTTACTATAGAAGATACTGAAGTGTACTTTACACTCAATGGAATCAGGTCGACGCTTTCTATTGGCACATCCGGAAAAATTGAATCCAAGTGTAATATTCATGCTTAGTTACCATGGAAACTCTCATAACAATCATGTAAACAATTTTTTGTGCGTGATCGTAGTCGTCGTCGTGGAGATTTGAAATAACCCTTTTGATTTTTGAAACAATGTAATACAAACTAAGGCCTCACGCTTTACGATAACATTATATAACATTTCAAACTCGCATATATCCGTTACTATAGAAGATACTGAGGTGATTTTACAATCAATGGAATCAGGTCGAAACTCTCTATTGGCTCATCCTGAAAATTGAATCCATGTGGAATATTCATGCTTAGTTACCATGGAAACTCCCATAACAATCATGTAAACAATCTATTTGTGAATGATTGTAGTCGTCGTCGTTGAGATTTGAAATAACAATTTTGATTGTTGAAACAATGTAATACAAACTAAGTAATCACGTTTTACGATAACATTATAAAACATTTCAAACTCGCATATATCCGTTACTATAGAAGATTCTGAGGTGATTTTACACTCAATGGAATCAGGTCAACGCTCTCTTTTGGCACATCCCGAAAAATTGAATCCATGTGTAATATTCATGCTTAGTTAGAATGGAAACTCTCATAACAATCAGGTAAACAATCTATTTGTGCGCCAATGTAGTAGTCGTGGTCGTGATTTGAAATAACCATTTTGATTGTTGAAACAATGCAAAACAAACTAAAGAATCACGTTTTAAAATAACATTATATAAAATTTCACACTCGCTTATATACGTTACTATAGAAGATACTGAAGTGTACTTTACACTCAATGGAATCAGGTCGACGCTCAATATTGGCACATCCGGAAAAATTGAATCCATGTGTAATATTCATGCTTTGTTACCATGTAAACTCTCATAACAATCATGTAAACAATCTATTTGTGAATGATTGTAGTCGTCGTCGTGGAGATCTGAAATAACAATTTTCATTGTTGAAACAATGTAATACAAACTAAGGAATCACGTTTTAAAATAACATTATATAAAATTTCAAACTCGCATATCTCCGTTACTATAGAAGATACTGAAGTTATTTTACAATCAATGGAATCAGGTCGACGCTCTCTATTGGCTCATCCCGAAAAATTGAATCCATGTGTAATATTCATGCTTAGTTACCATGGAAACTCTCATAACAATCATGTAAACAATCTATTTGTGCGTGATTGTAGCCGTCGTCGTGGAGATTTGAAAAAAACATTTTGATCGTTGAAACAATGTAATACAAACTAAGGCCTCACGCATTACGATAACATTATATAAAATTACAAACTCGCATATCTCCGTTACTATAGAAGATACTGAAGTGATTTTACAATCAATGGAATCAGGTCGACGCTCTCTATTGGCACATCCGGAAAAATTGAATCCATGTGTAATATTCATGCTTAGTTACCATGGAAACTCTCATAACAATCATGTAAACAATTTTTTGTGCGTGATCGTAGTCGTCGTCGTGGAGATTTGAAATAACCCTTTTGATTTTTGAAACAATGTAATACAAACTAAGGAATCACGTTTTAAGATAACATTATGTAAAATTTCAAACTCGCATATCTCCGTTACTATAGAAGATACTGAAGTGACTTGACACTCAACGGAATCAGGTCAACGCTCTCTTTTGGCACATCCCGAAAAATTGAATCCATGTGTAATATTCATGCTTAGTTAGAATGGAAACTCTCATAACAATCAGGTAAACAATCTATTTGTGCGCCAATGTAGTAGTCGTCGTCGTGATTTGAAATAACCATTTTGATTGTTGAAACAATGTAATACAAAATAAAGAATCACGTTTTAAAATAACATTATATAAAATTTCACACTCGCTTATATCCGTTACTATAGAAGATACTGAAGTGTACTTTACACTCAATGGAATCAGGTCGACGCTTTCTATTGGCACATCCGGAAAAATTGAATCATGTGTAATATTCATGCTTTGTTACCATGTAAACTCTCATAACAATCATGTAAACAATCTATTTGTGCGTGATTGTAGCCGTCGTCCTGGAGATTTGAAAAAAACATTTTGATCGTTGAAACAATGTAATACAAACTAAGGAATCACGTTTTAAAATAACATTATATAAAATTTCAAACTCGCATATCTCCGTTACTATAGAAGATACTGAAGTGATTTTACAATCAATGGAATCAGGTCGACGCTCTCTATTGGCACATCCGGAAAAATTGAATCCATGTGTAATATTCATGCTTAGTTACCATGGAAACTCTCATAACAATAAAGTAAACAATATTTTTTTGCGTGATTGTAGTCGTCGTCGTGAAGATCTGAAATAACAATTTTCATTGTTGAAAAAATGTAATACAAACTAAGGAATCACGTTTTAAAATAACATTATATAAAATTTCAAACTCGCATATCTCCGTTACTATAGAAGATACTGAAGTGATTTTACAATCAATGGAATCAGGTCGACGCTCTCTATTGGCTCATCCTGAAAAATTGAATCCATGTGTAATATTCATGCTTAGTTACCATGGAAACTCTCATAACAATCATGTAAACAATTTTTTGTGCGTGATCGTAGTCGTCGTCGTGGAGATTTGAAATAACCCTTTTGATTTTTGAAACAATGTAATACAAACTAAGGCCTCACGCTTTACGATAACATTATATGACATTTCACACTCGCTTATATCCGTTACTATAGAAGATACTGAAGTGTACTTTACACTCAATGGAATCAGGTCGACGCTTTCTATTGGCACATCCGGAAAAATTGAATCCAAGTGTAATATTCATGCTTAGTTACCATGGAAACTCTCATAACAATCATGTAAACAATTTTTTGTGCGTGATCGTAGTCGTCGTCGTGGAGATTTGAAATAACCCTTTTGATTTTTGAAACAATGTAATACAAACTAAGGCCTCACGCTTTACGATAACATTATATAACATTTCAAACTCGCATATATCCGTTACTATAGAAGATACTGAGGTGATTTTACAATCAATGGAATCAGGTCGAAACTCTCTATTGGCTCATCCTGAAAATTGAATCCATGTGGAATATTCATGCTTAGTTACCATGGAAACTCCCATAACAATCATGTAAACAATCTATTTGTGAATGATTGTAGTCGTCGTCGTTGAGATTTGAAATAACAATTTTGATTGTTGAAACAATGTAATACAAACTAAGTAATCACGTTTTACGATAACATTATAAAACATTTCAAACTCGCATATATCCGTTACTATAGAAGATTCTGAGGTGATTTTACACTCAATGGAATCAGGTCAACGCTCTCTTTTGGCACATCCCGAAAAATTGAATCCATGTGTAATATTCATGCTTAGTTAGAATGGAAACTCTCATAACAATCAGGTAAACAATCTATTTGTGCGCCAATGTAGTAGTCGTGGTCGTGATTTGAAATAACCATTTTGATTGTTGAAACAATGCAAAACAAACTAAAGAATCACGTTTTAAAATAACATTATATAAAATTTCACACTCGCTTATATACGTTACTATAGAAGATACTGAAGTGTACTTTACACTCAATGGAATCAGGTCGACGCTCAATATTGGCACATCCGGAAAAATTGAATCCATGTGTAATATTCATGCTTTGTTACCATGTAAACTCTCATAACAATCATGTAAACAATCTATTTGTGAATGATTGTAGTCGTCGTCGTGGAGATCTGAAATAACAATTTTCATTGTTGAAACAATGTAATACAAACTAAGGAATCACGTTTTAAAATAACATTATATAAAATTTCAAACTCGCATATCTCCGTTACTATAGAAGATACTGAAGTTATTTTACAATCAATGGAATCAGGTCGACGCTCTCTATTGGCTCATCCCGAAAAATTGAATCCATGTGTAATATTCATGCTTAGTTACCATGGAAACTCTCATAACAATCATGTAAACAATCTATTTGTGCGTGATTGTAGCCGTCGTCGTGGAGATTTGAAAAAAACATTTTGATCGTTGAAACAATGTAATACAAACTAAGGCCTCACGCATTACGATAACATTATATAAAATTACAAACTCGCATATCTCCGTTACTATAGAAGATACTGAAGTGATTTTACAATCAATGGAATCAGGTCGACGCTCTCTATTGGCACATCCGGAAAAATTGAAATCATGTGTAATATTCATGCTTAGTTACCATGGAAAGTCTCATAACAATCAAGTAAGCAATCTATTTTTGCGTGATTGTAGTCGTCGTCGTGGAGATTTGAAATAAACATTTTGATTATTGAAACAATGTAATACAACCTGAGGCCTCACGTTTTACGATAACATTATATAAAATTTCAAACTCGCACATCTCCGTTACTATAGAAGATACTGAAATGATTTTACACTCAATGGAATCAGGTCAACGCTCTCTATTGGCTCATCCGGAAAAATTGAAATCATGTGTAATATTCATGCTTAGTTACCATGGAAACTCTCATAACAATAAAGTAAACAATCTATTTGTGAATGATTGTAGTCGTCGTCGTGGAGATCTGAAATAACAATTTTCATTGTTGAAACAATGTAATACAAACTAAGGAATCACGTTTTAAAATAACATTATATAAAATTTCAAACTCGCATATCTAAGTTACTATAGAAGATACTGAAGTTATTTTACAATCAATGGAATCAGGTCGACGCTCTCTATTGGCTCATCCCGAAAAATTGAATCCATGTGTAATATTCATGCTTAGTTACAATGGAAACTCTCATAACAATCAGGTGAACAATCTATTTGTGCGCCAATGTAGTAGTCGTTGTCGTGATTTGAAATAACCATTTTGTTTGTTGAAACAATGTAATACAAACCAAAGAAACACGTTTTAAAATAACATTATATAAAATTTCACACTCGCATATATCCGTTACTATAGAAGATACTGAAGTGTACTTTACACTCAATGGAATCAGGTCGACGCTCTCTATTAGCACATCCGGAAAAATTGAAATCATGTGTAATATTCATGCTTAGTTACCATGGAAAGTCTCATAACAATCAAGTAAGCAATCTATTTGTGCATGATTGTAGTTGTCGTCGTGGAGATTTGAAATAAACATTTTGATTGTTGAAACAATGTAATACAACCTAAGACCTCACGTTTCACGATAACATTATATAAAATTTCAAACTCGCACATCTCCGTTACTATAGAAGATACTGAAATGATTTTACACTCAATGGAATCAGGTCAACGCTCTCTATTGGCTCATCCGGAAAAATTGAATCCATGTGTAATATTCATGCTTAGTTACCATGGAAACTCCCATAACAATCATGTAAACAATCTATTTGTGAATGATTGTAGTCGTCGTCGTTGAGATTTGAAATAACAATTTTGATTGTTGAAACAATGTAATACAAACTAAGTAATCAAGTTTTACGATAACATTATATAACATTTCAAACTCGCATATATCCGTTACTATAGAAGATACTGAGGTGATTTTACACTCAATGGAATCAGGTCGACGCTCTCTATTGGCACATCGGGAAAAATTGAATCCATGTGTAATATTCATGCTTAGTTACCATGGAAAATCTCATAAGAATCATGTAAACAATCTATTTATGCGTGATTGTAGCCGTCGTCGTGGAGATTTGAAAAAAACATTTTGATCGTTGAAACAATGTAATACAAACTAAGGCCTCACGCATTACGATAACATTATATAAAATTACAAACTCGCATATCTCCGTTACTATAGAAGATACTGAAGTGATTTTACAATCAATGGAATCAGGTCGACGCTCTCTTATGGCACATCCGGAAAAATTGAATTCATGTGTAATATTCATGCTTAGTTACCATGGAAAGTCTCATAACAATCAAGTAAGCAATCTATTTTTGCGTGATTGTAGTCGTCGTCGTGGAGATTTGAAATAAACATTTTGATTGTTGAAACAGTGTTATACAACCTAAGGCCTCACGTTTTACGATAACATTATATAAAATTTCAAACTCGCACATCTCCGTTACTATAGAAGATACTGAAATGATTTTACACTCAATGGAATCAGGTCAACGCTCTCTATTTCCTCATCCGGAAAAATTGAATCCATGTGTAATATTCATGCTTAGTTACCATGGAAACTCTCATAACAATAAAGTAAACAATTTTTTTTTGCGTGATTGTAGTCGTCGTCGTGGAGATCTGAAATAACAATTTTCATTGTTGAAACAATGTAATACAAACTAAGGAATCACGTTTTAAAATAACATAATATAAAATTTCAAACTCGCATATCTCCGTTACTATAGAAGATACTGAAGTGATTTTACAATCAATGGAATCAGGTCGACGCTCTCTATTCGCTCATCCCGAAAAATTGAATCCATGTGTAATATTCATGCTTAGTTACAATGGAAACTCTCATAACAATCAGGTGAACAATCTATTTGTGCGCCAATGTAGTAGTCGTCGTCGTGATTTGAAATAACCATTTTGATTGTTGAAACAATGTAATACAAACCAAAGAAACACGTTTTAAAATAACATTATATAAAATTTCACACTCGCATATATCCGTTACTATAGAAGATACTGAAGTGTACTTTACACTCAATGGAATCAGGTCGACGCTCTCCATTGGCTCATCCGGAAAAATGAATCCATGTGGAATATTCATGCTTAGTTACCATGGAAAGTCTCATAACAATCAAGTAAGCAATCTATTTTTGCGTGATTGTAGTCGTCGTCGTGGAGATTTGAAATAAACATTTTGATGGTTGAAACAAAGTAATACAACCTAAGGCCTCACGTTTTACGATAACATTATATAAAATTTCAAACTCGCACATCTCCGTTACTATAGAAGATACTGAAATGATTTTACACTCAATGGAATCAGGTCGACGCTCTCTATTAGCTCATCAGGAAAAATTGAATCCATGTGTAATATTCATGCTTAGTTACCATGGAAACTCTCATAACAATCATGTAAACAATTTTTTGTTCGTGATTGTAGTCGTCGTCGTGGAGATTTGAAATAACCCTTTTGATTTTTGAAACAATGTAATACAAACTAAGGAATCACGTTTTAAGATAACATTATGTAAAATTTGAAACTTGCATATCTCCGTTACTATAGAAGATACTGAAGTGATTTTACCCTCAATGGAATCAGGTCGAAACACTCTATTGGCTCATCCGAAAAAATTGAATCCATGTGTAATATTCATGCTTAGTTAGCATGGAAACACTCATAACAATCATGTAAACAATCTATTTGTGCGTGATTGTAGTCGTCGTCTTGGAGATTTGAAATAACCCTTTTGATTGTTGAAGCAATGTAATACAAACTAAGGAATCACGTTTTAAGATAACATTATGTAAAATTTCAAACTTGCATATCTCCGTTACTATAGAATATACTGAAGTGATTTTACACTCATAGGAATCAGGTCGACGCTCTCTATTGGTTCATCCGGAAAATTCAATCCATGTGTAATATTCATGCTTAGTTACCATGGAAAATCTCATAAGAATCATGTAAACAATCTATTTGTGCGTGATTGTAGTCGTCGTCGTGGAGATTTGAAATAACCCTTTTGATTGTTGAAGCAATGTAATACAAACTAAGGAATCACGTTTTAAGATAACATTATGTAAAATTTCAAACTTGCATATCTCCGTTACTATAGAAGATACTGAAGTGATTTTACACTCAATGGAATCAGGTCGACGCTCTCTATTGGCTCATCCGAATAAAATGAATCCATGTGTAATATTCATCCTTAGTTACCATGGAAACTCTCATAACAATAAAGTAAACAATCTATTTGTGAATGATTGTAGTCGTCGTCGTGGAGATCTGAAATAACAATTTTCATTGTTGAAACAATGTAATACAAACTAAGGAATCACGTTTTAAAATAACATTATATAAAATTTCAAACTCGCATATCTAAGTTACTATAGAAGATACTGAAGTTATTTTACAATCAATGGAATCAGGTCGACGCTCTCTATTGGCTCATCCCGAAAAATTGAATCCATGTGTAATATTCATGCTTAGTTACAATGGAAACTCTCATAACAATCAGGTGAACAATCTATTTGTGCGCCAATGTAGTAGTCGTTGTCGTGATTTGAAATAACCATTTTGTTTGTTGAAACAATGTAATACAAACCAAAGAAACACGTTTTAAAATAACATTATATAAAATTTCACACTCGCATATATCCGTTACTATAGAAGATACTGAAGTGTACTTTACACTCAATGGAATCAGGTCGACGCTCTCTATTAGCACATCCGGAAAAATTGAAATCATGTGTAATATTCATGCTTAGTTACCATGGAAAGTCTCATAACAATCAAGTAAGCAATCTATTTGTGCATGATTGTAGTTGTCGTCGTGGAGATTTGAAATAAACATTTTGATTGTTGAAACAATGTAATACAACCTAAGACCTCACGTTTCACGATAACATTATATAAAATTTCAAACTCGCACATCTCCGTTACTATAGAAGATACTGAAATGATTTTACACTCAATGGAATCAGGTCAACGCTCTCTATTGGCTCATCCGGAAAAATTGAATCCATGTGTAATATTCATGCTTAGTTACCATGGAAACTCCCATAACAATCATGTAAACAATCTATTTGTGAATGATTGTAGTCGTCGTCGTTGAGATTTGAAATAACAATTTTGATTGTTGAAACAATGTAATACAAACTAAGTAATCAAGTTTTACGATAACATTATATAACATTTCAAACTCGCATATATCCGTTACTATAGAAGATACTGAGGTGATTTTACACTCAATGGAATCAGGTCGACGCTCTCTATTGGCACATCCGGAAAAATTGAAATCATGTGTAATATTCATGCTTAGTTACCATGGAAAGTCTCATAACAATCAAGTAAGCAATCTATTTTTGCGTGATTGTAGTCGTCGTCGTGGAGATTTGAAATAAACATTTTGATTGTTGAAACAGTGTTATACAACCTAAGGCCTCACGTTTTACGATAACATTATATAAAATTTCAAACTCGCACATCTCCGTTACTATAGAAGATACTGAAATGATTTTACACTCAATGGAATCAGGTCGACGCTCTCTTATGGCACATCCGGAAAAATTGAAATCATGTGTAATATTCATGCTTAGTTACCATGGAAAGTCTCATAACAATCAAGTAAGCAATCTATTTTTGCGTGATTGTAGTCGTCGTCGTGGAGATTTGAAATAAACATTTTGATTGTTGAAACAGTGTTATACAACCTAAGGCCTCACGTTTTACGATAACATTATATAAAATTTCAAACTCGCACATCTCCGTTACTATAGAAGATACTGAAATGATTTTACACTCAATGGAATCAGGTCAACGCTCTCTATTTCCTCATCCGGAAAAATTGAATCCATGTGTAATATTCATGCTTAGTTACCATGGAAACTCTCATAACAATAAAGTAAACAATTTTTTTTTGCGTGATTGAAGTCGTCGTCGTGGAGATCTGAAATAACAATTTTCATTGTTGAAACAATGTAATACAAACTAAGGAATCACGTTTTAAAATAACATAATATAAAATTTCAAACTCGCATATCTCCGTTACTATAGAAGATACTGAAGTGATTTTACAATCAATGGAATCAGGTCGACGCTCTCTATTCGCTCATCCCGAAAAATTGAATCCATGTGTAATATTCATGCTTAGTTACAATGGAAACTCTCATAACAATCAGGTGAACAATCTATTTGTGCGCCAATGTAGTAGTCGTCGTCGTGATTTGAAATAACCATTTTGATTGTTGAAACAATGTAATACAAACCAAAGAAACACGTTTTAAAATAACATTATATAAAATTTCACACTCGCATATATCCGTTACTATAGAAGATACTGAAGTGTACTTTACACTCAATGGAATCAGGTCGACGCTCTCCATTGGCTCATCCGGAAAAATGAATCCATGTGGAATATTCATGCTTAGTTACCATGGAAAGTCTCATAACAATCAAGTAAGCAATCTATTTTTGCGTGATTGTAGTCGTCGTCGTGGAGATTTGAAATAAACATTTTGATGGTTGAAACAAAGTAATACAACCTAAGGCCTCACGTTTTACGATAACATTATATAAAATTTCAAACTCGCACATCTCCGTTACTATAGAAGATACTGAAATGATTTTACACTCAATGGAATCAGGTCGACGCTCTCTATTGGTTCATCCGGAAAATTCAATCCATGTGTAATATTCATGCTTAGTTACCATGGAAACTCTCATAACAATCATGTAAACAATTTTTTGTTCGTGATTGTAGTCGTCGTCGTGGAGATTTGAAATAACCCTTTTGATTTTTGAAACAATGTAATACAAACTAAGGAATCACGTTTTAAGATAACATTATGTAAAATTTGAAACTTGCATATCTCCGTTACTATAGAAGATACTGAAGTGATTTTACCCTCAATGGAATCAGGTCGAAACACTCTATTGGCTCATCCGAAAAAATTGAATCCATGTGTAATATTCATGCTTAGTTAGCATGGAAACACTCATAACAATCATGTAAACAATCTATTTGTGCGTGATTGTAGTCGTCGTCTTGGAGATTTGAAATAACCCTTTTGATTGTTGAAGCAATGTAATACAAACTAAGGAATCACGTTTTAAGATAACATTATGTAAAATTTCAAACTTGCATATCTCCGTTACTATAGAATATACTGAAGTGATTTTACACTCATAGGAATCAGGTCGACGCTCTCTATTGGTTCATCCGGAAAATTCAATCCATGTGTAATATTCATGCTTAGTTACCATGGAAAATCTCATAAGAATCATGTAAACAATCTATTTGTGCGTGATTGTAGTCGTCGTCGTGGAGATTTGAAATAACCCTTTTGATTGTTGAAGCAATGTAATACAAACTAAGGAATCACGTTTTAAGATAACATTATGTAAAATTTCAAACTTGCATATCTCCGTTACTATAGAAGATACTGAAGTGATTTTACACTCAATGGAATCAGGTCGACGCTCTCTATTGGCTCATCCGAATAAAATGAATCCATGTGTAATATTCATCATAAGTTACCATGGAAACTCTCATAACAATCATGTAAACAATCTAATTGTGCGTGATTGTAGTCGTCGTCGTGGAGATTTGAAATAACCATTTTGACTGTTGAAACAATGTAATACAAACTAAGGCCTCACGTTTTACGATAACATTATATAACATTTCAAACTCGCATATATCCGTTACTATAGAAGATACTGAGGTGATTTTACACTCAATGGAATCAGGTCGAAACTCTCTATTGGGTCATCCGGAAAATTGAATCCACGTGTAATATTCATGCTTAGTTACCATGGAAACTCCCATAACAATCATGTAAAGAATCTATTTGTGCGTGATTGTAGTCGTCGTCGTGGAGATTTGAAATAACCATTTTGACTGTTGAAACAATGTAATACAAACTAAGGCCTCACGCTTTACGATAACATTATATAACATTTCAAACTCGCATATATCCGTTACTATAGAAGATACTGAGGTGATTTTACACTCAATGCAATCAGGTCGAAACTCTCTATTGGGTCATCCGGAAAATTGAATCCATGTGTAATATTCATGCTTAGTTACCATGGAAACTCTCATAACAATCATGTAAACAATCTATTTGTGCGTGATTGTAGTCGTCGTCGTGGAGATTTGAAATAACCATTTTGACTGTTGAAACAATGTAATACAAACTAAGGCCTCACTCTTTACGATAACATTATATAAAATTTCAAACTCGCATATATCCGTTACTATAGAAGATACTGAGGTGATTTTACACTCAATGGAATCAGGTCGAAACTCTCTATTGGCTCATCCTGAAAATTGAATCCATGTGGAATATTCATGCTTAGTTACCATGGAAACTCCCATAACAATCATGTAAACAATCTATTTGTGAATTATTGTAGTCGTCGTCGTTGAGATTTGAAATAACAATTTTGATTGTTGAAACAATGTAATACAAACTAAGTAATCACGTTTTACGATAACATTATATAACATTTCAAACTCGCATATATCCGTTACTATAGAAGATACTGAGGTGATTTTACACACAATGGAATCAGGTCAACGCTCTCTTTTGGCACATCCCGAAAAATTGAATCCATTTGTAATATTCATGCTTAGTTAGAATGGAAACTCTCATAACAATCAGGTAAACAATCTATTTGTGCGCCAATGAAGTAGTCGTGGTCGTGATTTGAAATAACCATTTTGATTGCTGAAACAATGCAATACAAACTAAAGAATCACGTTTTAAAATAACATTATATAAAATTTCACACTCGCTTATATACGTTACTATAGAAGATACTGAAGTGTACTTTACACTCAATGGAATCAGGTCGACGCTCTCTATTGGCACATCCGGAAAAATTTAATCCATGTGTAATATTCATGCTTTGTTACCAAGTAAACTCTCATAACAATCATGTAAACAATCTATTTATGCGTGATTGTAGCCGTCGTCGTGGAGATTTGAAAAAAACATTTTGATCGTTGAAACAATGTAATGCAAACTAAGGCCTCACGCATTACGATAACATTATATAAAATTACAAACTCGCATATCTCCGTTACTATAGAAGATACTGAAGTGATTTTACAATCAATGGAATCAGGTCGACGCTCTCTATTGGCACATCCCGAAAAATTGAATCCATGTGTAATATTCATGCTTAGTTACAATGGAAACTCTCATAACAAACAGGTGAACAATCTATTTGTGCGCCAATGTAGTAGTCGTCGTCGTGATTTGAAATAACCATTTTGATTGTTGAAACAATGTAATACAAACCAAAGAAACACGTTTTAAAATAACATTATATAAAATTTCACACTCGCATTTATCCGTTACTATAGAAGATACTGAAGTGTACTTTACACTCAATGGAATCAGGTCGACGCTCTCCATTGGCTCATCCGGAAAAATGAATCCATGTGGAATATTCATGCTTAGTTACCATGGAAACTCCCATAACAATCATGTAAACAATCTATTTGTGAATGATTGTAGTCGTCGTCGTGGAGATTTGAAATAACAATTTTGATTGTTGAAACAATGTAATACAAACTAAGTAATCACGTTTTACGATAACATTATATAACATTTCACACTCGCATATATCCGTTACTATAGAAGATACTGAGGTGATTTTACACTCAATGAAATCAGGTCGAAACTCTCTATTGGCTCATCCGGAAAATTGAATCCATGTGTAATATTCATGTTTAGTTACCGTGGAAACTCTCATAAAAATGATGTAAAAAAATCTATTTGTGCGCGATTGTAGTCGGCATCATAGAGATTTGAAATCACCATTTTCATTGTTTAAACAATGTAGTACAACCTAACGCCTCACGTTTTAAAATAACATTATATAAAATTTCAAACTCGCATATCTCCGTTACTATAGAAGATACTGAAGTGACTTGACACTCAATGGAATCAGGTCAACGCTCTCTTTTGGCACATCCCGAAAAATTGAATCCATGTGTAATATTCATGCTTAGTTACAATGGAAACTCTCATAACAATCAGGTGAACAATCTATTTGTGCGCCAATGTAGTAGTCGTCGTCGTGATTTGAAATAACCATTTTGTTTGTTGAAACAATGTAATACAAACCAAAGAAACACGTTTTAAAATAACATTATATAAAATTTCACACTCGCATATATCCGTTACTATAAAAGATACTGAAATGTACTTTACACTCAATGGAATCAGGTCAACGCTCTCTATTAGCACATCCGGAAAAATTGAAATCATGTGTAATATTCATGCTTAGTTACCATGGAAAGTCTCATAACAAACAAGTAAGCAATCTATTTGTGCATGATTGTAGTTGTCGTCGTGGAGATTTGAAATAAACATTTTGATTGTTGAAACAATGTAATACAACCTAAGGCCTCACGTTTCACGATAACATTATATAAAATTTCAAACTCGCACATCTCCGTTACTATAGAAGATACTGAAATGATTTTACACTCAATGGAATCAGGTCAACGTTCTCTATTGGCTCATCCGGAAAAATTGAATCCATGTGTAA
Source organism: Lepisma saccharinum (assembly GCF_977018435.1). Classification (NCBI taxonomy): domain Eukaryota; kingdom Metazoa; phylum Arthropoda; class Insecta; order Zygentoma; family Lepismatidae; genus Lepisma; species Lepisma saccharinum. Next base: position 56,914,768 of record NC_139235.1, on the reverse strand, counting down.
TATTCATGCTTAGTTACCATGGAAACTCTCATAACGATAAAGTAAACAATATTTTTTTGCGTGATTGTAGTCGTCGTCGTGGAGATCTGAAATAACCATTTTCATTGTTGAAACAATGTAATACAAACTAAGGTATCACGTTTTAAGATAACATTATATAAAATTTCAAACTCGCATATCTCCGTTACTATAGAAAATGCTGAAGTGATTTTACAATCAATGGAATCAATTCGAAGCTCTCTATTGGTTCATCCGGAAAAATTGAATCCATGCGTAATATTCATGCTTAGTTACCATGGAAACTCTCATAACGATAAAGTAAACAATATTTTTTGCGTGATTGTAGTCGTCGTCGTGGAGATCTGAAATAACCCTTTTGATTGTTGAAGAAATGTAATACAAACTAAGGAATCACGTTTTAAGATAACATTATGTAAAATTTCAAACTTGCATATCTCCGTTACTATAGAAGATACTGAAGTGATTTTACACTCAATGGAATCAGGTCGACGCTCTCTATTGGCTCATCCGAAAAAAATGAATCCATGTGTAATATTCATGCTTAGTTACCATGGAAACTCTCATAACAATCATGTAAACAATCTATTTGTGCGTGATTGTAGTCGTCGTCGTGGAGATTTGAAATAACCATTTTGACTGTTGAAACAATGTAATACAAACTAAGGCCTCACGCTTTACGATAACATTATATAACATTTCAAACTCGCATATATCCGTTACTATAGAAGATACTGAGGTGATTTTACACTCAATGAAATCAGGTCGAAACTCTCTATTGGCTCATCCGGAAAATTGAATCCATGTGTAATATTCATGCTTAGTTACCATGGAAACTCTCATAACAATAAAGTAAACAATATTTTTTTGCGTGATTGTAGTTGTCGTCGTGGAGATCTGAAATAACAATTTTCATTGTTGAAACAATGTAATACAAACTAAGGAATCACTTTTTAAAATAACATTATATAAAATTTCAAACTCGCATATCTCCGTTACTATAGAAGATACTGAAGTGATTTTACAATCAATGGAATCAGGTCGACGCTCTCTATTGGCTCATCCCGAAAAATTGAATCCATGTGTAATATTCATGCTTAGTTACAATGGAAACTCTCATAACAATCAGGTGAACAATCTATTTGTGCGCCAATGTAGTAGTCGTCGTCGTGATTTGAAATAACCATTTTGTTTGTTGAAACAATGTAATACAAACCAAAGAAACACGTTTTAAAATAACATTATATAAAATTTCACACTCGCATATATCCGTTATATAGAAGATACTGAAGTGTACTTTACACTCAATGGAATCAGGTCGACGCTCTCTATTAGCACATCCGGAAAAATTGAAATCATGTGTAATATTCATGCTTAGTTACCATGGAAAGTCTCATAACAATCAAGTAAGCAATCTATTTGTGCATGATTGTAGTCGTCGTCGTGGAGATTTGAAATAAACATTTTGATTGTTGAAACAATGTAATACAACCTAAGGCCTCACGTTTCACGATAACATTATATAAAATTTCAAACTCGCACATCTCCGTTACTATAGAAGATACTGAAATGATTTTACACTCAATGGAATCAGGTCAACGCTCTCTATTGGCTCATCCGGAAAAATTGAATCCATGTGTAATATTCATGCTTAGTTACCATGGAAACTCTCATAACGATAAATTAAACAATATTTTTTTGCGTGATTGTAGTCGTCGTCGTGGAGATCTGAAATAACCATTTTCATTGTTGAAACAATGTAATACAAACTAAGGTATCACGTTTTAAGATAACATTATATAAAATTTCAAACTCGCATATCTCCGTTACTATAGAAAATACTGAAGTGATTTTACAATCAATGGAATCAATTCGAAGCTCTCTATTGGTTCATCCGGAAAAATTGAATCCATGTGTAATATTCATGCTTAGTTACCATGGAAACTCTCATAACAATCATGTAAACAATTTTTTGTGCGTGATCGTAGTCGTCGTCGTGGAGATTTGAAATAACCCTTTTGATTTTTGAAACAATGTAATACAAACTAAGGAATCACGTTTTAAGATAACATTATGTAAAATTTCAAACTTGCATATCTCCGTTACTATAGAAGATACTGAAGTGATTTTACACTCAATGGAATCAGGTCGACGCTCTCTATTGGCTCATCAGGAAAATTGAATCCATGTGGAATATTCATGCTTAGTTACCATGGAAACTCCCATAACAATCATGTAAACAATCTATTTGTGAATGATTGTAGTCGTCGTCGTGGAGATTTGAAATCACCATTTTCATTGTTTAAACAATGTAGTACAACCTAAGGCCTCACGTTTTAAAATAACATTATATAAAATTTCAAACTCGCATATCTCCGTTACTATAGAAGATACTGAAGTGACTTGACACTCAACGGAATCAGGTCAACGCTCTCTTTTGGCACATCCCGAAAAATTGAATCCATGTGTAATATTCATGCTTAGTTACCATGGAAACTCTCATAACAATCATGTAAACAATCTATTTGTGCGTGATTGTAGACGTCGTCGTGAAGATCTGAAATAACAATTTTCATTGTTGAAAAAATGTAATACAAACTAAGGAATCACGTTTTAAAATAACATTATATAAAATTTCAAACTCGCATATCTCCGTTACTATAGAAGATACTGAAGTGATTTTACAATCAATGGAATCAGGTCGACGCTCTCTATTGGCTCATCCCGAAAAATTGAATCCATGTGTAATATTCATGCTTAGTTACAATGGAAACTCTCATAACAAACAGGTGAACAATCTATTTGTGCGCCAATGTAGTAGTCGTCGTCGTGATTTGAAATAACCATTTTGATTGTTGAAACAATGTAATACAAACCAAAGAAACACGTTTTAAAATAACATTATATAAAATTTCACACTCGCATATATCCGTTACTATAGAAGATACTGAAGTGTACTTTACACTCAATGGAATCAGGTCGACGCTCTCCATTGGCTCATCCGGAAAAATGAATCCATGTGGAATATTCATGCTTAGTTACCATGGAAACTCCCATAACAATCATGTAAACAATCTATTTGTGAATGATTGTAGTCGTCGTCGTGGAGATTTGAAATAACAATTTTGATTGTTGAAACAATGTAATACAAACTAAGTAATCACGTTTTACGATAACATTATATAACATTTCACACTCGCATATATCCGTTACTATAGAAGATACTGAGGTGATTTTACACTCAATGGAATCAGGTCGAAACTCTCTATTGGCTCATCCGGAAAATTGAATCCATGTGTAATATTCATGTTTAGTTACCGTGGAAACTCTCATAAAAATGATGTAAAAAAATCTATTTGTGCGCGATTGTAGTCGGCATCATAGAGATTTGAAATCACCATTTTCATTGTTTAAACAATGTAGTACAACCTAACGCCTCACGTTTTAAAATAACATTATATAAAATTTCAAACTCGCATATCTCCGTTACTATAGAAGATACTGAAGTGACTTGACACTCAATGGAATCAGGTCAACGCTCTCTTTTGGCACATCCCGAAAAATTGAATCCATGTGTAATATTCATGCTTAGTTACAATGGAAACTCTCATAACAATCAGGTGAACAATCTATTTGTGCGCCAATGTAGTAGTCGTCGTCGTGATTTGAAATAACCATTTTGTTTGTTGAAACAATGTAATACAAACCAAAGAAACACGTTTTAAAATAACATTATATAAAATTTCACACTCGCATATATCCGTTACTATAAAAGATACTGAAGTGTATTTTACACTCAATGGAATCAGGTCAACGCTCTCTATTAGCACATCCGGAAAAATTGAAATCATGTGTAATATTCATGCTTAGTTACCATGGAAAGTCTCATAACAATCAAGTAAGCAATCTATTTGTGCATGATTGTAGTTGTCGTCGTGGAGATTTGAAATAAACATTTTGATTGTTGAAACAATGTAATACAACCTAAGGCCTCACGTTTCACGATAACATTATATAAAATTTCAAACTCGCACATCTCCGTTACTATAGAAGATACTGAAATGATTTTACACTCAATGGAATCAGGTCAACGTTGTCTATTGGCTCATCCGGAAAAATTGAATCCATGTGTAATATTCATGCTTAGTTACCATGGAAACTCTCATAACGATAAAGTAAACAATATTTTTTTGCGTGATTGTAGTCGTCGTCGTGGAGATCTGAAATAACCATTTTCATTGTTGAAACAATGTAATACAAACTAAGGTATCACGTTTTAAGATAACATTATATAAAATTTCAAACTCGCATATCTCCGTTACTATAGAAAATGCTGAAGTGATTTTACAATCAATGGAATCAATTCGAAGCTCTCTATTTGTTCAACCCGAAAAATTCAATCCATGCGTAATATTCATGCTTAGTTACCATGGAAACTCTCATAACGATAAAGTAAACAATATTTTTTGCGTGATTGTAGTCGTCGTCGTGGAGATCTGAAATAACCCTTTTGATTGTTGAAGCAATGTAATACAAACTAAGGAATCACGTTTTAAGATAACATTATGTAAAATTTCAAACTTGCATATCTCCGTTACTATAGAAGATACTGAAGTGATTTTACACTCAATGGAATCAGGTCGAAACTCTCTATTGGCTCATCCGGAAAATTGAATCCATGTGTAATATTCATGCTTAGTTACCATGGAAACTCTCATAACAATAAAGTAAACAATATTTTTTTGCGTGATTGTAGTTGTCGTCGTGGAGATCTGAAATAACAATTTTCATTGTTGAAACAATGTAATACAAACTAAGGAATCACTTTTTAAAATAACATTATATAAAATTTCAAACTCGCATATCTCCGTTACTATAGAAGATACTGAAGTGATTTTACAATCAATGGAATCAGGTCGACGCTCTCTATTGGTTCATCCCGAAAAATTGAATCCATGTGTAATATTCATGCTTAGTTACAATGGAAACTCTCATAAAAATCAGGTGAACAATCTATTTGTGCGCCAATGTAGTAGTCGTCGTCGTGATTTGAAATAACCATTTTGTTTGTTGAAACAATGTAATACAAACCAAAGAAACACGTTTTAAAATAACATTATATAAAATTTCACACTCGCATATATCCGTTACTATAGAAGATACTGAAGTGTACTTTACACTCAATGGAATCAGGTCGACGCTCTCTATTAGCACATCCGGAAAAATTGAAATCATGTGTAATATTCATGCTTAGTTACCATGGAAAGTCTCATAACAATCAAGTAAGCAATCTATTTGTGCATGATTGTAGTCGTCGTCGTGGAGATTTGAAATAAACCTTTTGATTGTTGAAACAATGCAATACAACCTAAGGCCTCACGTTTCACGATAACATTATATAAAATTTCAAACTCGCACATCTCCGTTACTATAGAAGATACTGAAATGATTTTACACTCAATGGAATCAGGTCAACGCTCTCTATTGGCTCATCCGGAAAAATTGAATCAATGTGTAATATTCATGCTTAGTTACCATGGAAACTCTCATAACGATAAAGTAAACAATATTTTTTTGCGTGATTGTAGTCGTCGTCGTGGAGATCTGAAATAACCATTTTCATTGTTGAAACAATGTAATACAAACTAAGGTATCACGTTTTAAGATAACATTATATAAAATTTCAAACTCGCATATCTCCGTTACTATAGAAAATACTGAAGTGATTTTACAATCAATGGAATCAATTCGAAGATCTCTATTGGTTCATCCGGAAAAATTGAATCCATGTGTAATATTCATGCTTAGTAACCATGGAAACTCTCATAACAATCATGTAAACAATTTTTTGTGCGTGATCGTAGTCGTCGTCGTGGAGATTTGAAATAACCCTTTTGATTTTTGAAACAATGTAATACAAACTAAGGAATCACGTTTTAAGATAACATTATGTAAAATTTCAAACTTGCATATCTCCGTTACTATAGAAGATACTGAAGTGATTTTACACTCAATGGAATCAGGTCGACGCTCTCTATTGGCTCATCCGGAAAAATTGAATCCATGTGTAATATTCATGCTAAGTTAGAATGGAAACTCTCATAACAATCAGGTAAACAATCTATTTGTGCGCCAATGTAGTAGTCGTCGTCGTGATTTGAAATAACCATTTTGATTGTTGAAACAATGTAATACAAAATAAAGAATCACGTTTTAAAATAACATTATATAAAATTTCACACTCGCTTATATCCGTTACTATAGAAGATACTGAAGTGTACTTTACACTCAATGGAATCAGGTCGACGCTTTCTATTGGCACATCCGGAAAAATTGAATCCATGTGTAATATTCATGCTTTGTTACCATGTAAACTCTCATAACAATCATGTAAACAATCTATTTGTGCGTGATTGTAGCCGTCGTCCTGGAGATTTGAAAAAAACATTTTGATCGTTGAAACAATGTAATACAAACTAAGGCCTCACGCATTACGATAACATTATATAAAATTACAAACTCGCATATCTCCGTTACTATAGAAGATACTGAAGTGATTTTACAATCAATGGAATCAGGTCGACGCTCTCTATTGGCACATCCGGAAAAATTGAATCCATGTGTAATATTCATGCTTAGTTACCATGGAAACTCTCATAACAATAAAGTAAACAATATTTTTTTGCGTGATTGTAGTCGTCGTCGTGAAGATCTGAAATAACAATTTTCATTGTTGAAAAAATGTAATACAAACTAAGGAATCACGTTTTAAAATAACATTATATAAAATTTCAAACTCGCATATCTCCGTTACTATAGAAGATACTGAAGTGATTTTACAATCAATGGAATCAGGTCGACGCTCTCTATTGGCTCATCCTGAAAAATTGAATCCATGTGTAATATTCATGCTTAGTTACCATGGAAACTCTCATAACAATCATGTAAACAATTTTTTGTGCGTGATCGTAGTCGTCGTCGTGGAGATTTGAAATAACCCTTTTGATTTTTGAAACAATGTAATACAAACTAAGGCCTCACGCTTTACGATAACATTATATAACATTTCAAACTCGCATATATCCGTTACTATAGAAGATACTGAGGTGATTTTACACTCAATGGAATCAGGTCGAAACTCTCTATTGGCTCATCCTGAAAATTGAATCCATGTGGAATATTCATGCTTAGTTACCATGGAAACTCCCATAACAATCATGTAAACAATCTATTTGTGAATGATTGTAGTCGTCGTCGTTGAGATTTGAAATAACAATTTTGATTGTTGAAACAATGTAATACAAACTAAGTAATCACGTTTTACGATAACATTATAAAACATTTCAAACTCGCATATATCCGTTACTATAGAAGATTCTGAGGTGATTTTACACTCAATGGAATCAGGTCAACGCTCTCTTTTGGCACATCCCGAAAAATTGAATCCATGTGTAATATTCATGCTTAGTTAGAATGGAAACTCTCATAACAATCAGGTAAACAATCTATTTGTGCGCCAATGTAGTAGTCGTGGTCGTGATTTGAAATAACCATTTTGATTGTTGAAACAATGCAAAACAAACTAAAGAATCACGTTTTAAAATAACATTATATAAAATTTCACACTCGCTTATATACGTTACTATAGAAGATACTGAAGTGTACTTTACACTCAATGGAATCAGGTCGACGTTCTCTATTGGCACATCCGGAAAAATTGAATCCATGTGTAATATTCATGCTTTGTTACCATGTAAACTCTCATAACAATCATGTAAACAATCTATTTATGCGTGATTGTAGCCGTCGTCGTGGAGATTTGAAAAAAAACATTTTGATCGTTGAAACAATGTAATACAAACTAAGGCCTCACGCATTACGATAACATTATATAAAATTACAAACTCGCATATCTCCGTTACTATAGAAGATACTGAAGTGATTTTACAATCAATGGAATCAGGTCGACGCTCTCTATTGGCACATCCGGAAAAATTGAAATCATGTGTAATATTCATGCTTAGTTACCATGGAAAGTCTCAAAACAATCAAGTAAGCAATCTATTTTTGCGTGATTGTAGTCGTCGTCGTGGAGATTTGAAATAAACATTTTGATTGTTGAAACAATGTAATACAACCTAAGGCCTCACGTTTTACGATAACATTATATAAAATTTCAAACTCGCACATCTCCGTTACTATAGAAGATACTGAAATGATTTTACACTCAATGGAATCAGGTCAACGCTCTCTATTTCCTCATCCGGAAAAATTGAATCCATGTGTAATATTCATGCTTAGTTACCATGGAAACTCTCATAACAATCATGTAAACAATCTATTTGTGCGTGATTGTAGTCGTCGTCGTGGAGATCTGAAATAACAATTTTCATTGTTGAAACAATGTAATACAAACTAAGGAATCACGTTTTAAAATAACATAATATAAAATTTCAAACTCGCATATCTCCGTTACTATAGAAGATACTGAAGTGATTTTACAATCAATGGAATCAGGTCGACGCTCTCTATTGGCTCATCCCGAAAAATTGAATCCATGTGTAATATTCATGCTTAGTTACCATGGAAACTCTCATAACAATCAGGTGAACAATCTATTTGTGCGCCAATGTAGTAGTCGTCGTCGTGATTTGAAATAACCATTTTGATTGTTGAAACAGTGTAATACAAACCAAAGAAACACGTTTTAAAATAACATTATATAAAATTTCACACTCGCATATATCCGTTACTATAGAAGATACTGAAGTGTACTTTACACTCAATGGAATCAGGTCGACGCTCTCCATTGGCTCATCCGGAAAAATGAATCCATGTGGAATATTCATGCTTAGTTACCATGGAAACTCCCATAACAATCATGTAAACAATCTATTTGTGAATGATTGTAGTCGTCGTCGTGGAGATTTGAAATAACAATTTTGATTGTTGAAACAATGTAATACAAACTAAGTAATCACGTTTTACGATAACATTATATAACATTTCACACTCGCATATATCCGTTACTATGGAAGATACTGAGGTGATTTTACACTCAATGGAATCAGGTCGAAACTCTCTATTGGCTCATCCGGAAAATTGAATCCATGTGTAATATTCATGTTTAGTTACCATGGAAACTCTCATAAAAATGATGTAAAAAAATCTATTTGTGCGCGATTGTAGTCGGCATCATAGAGATTTGAAATCACCATTTTCATTGTTTAAACAATGTAGTACAACCTAACGCCTCACGTTTTAAAATAACATTATATAAAATTTCAAACTCGCATATCTCCGTTACTATAGAAGATACTGAAGTGACTTGACACTCAATGGAATCAGGTCAACGCTCTCTTTTGTCACATCCCGAAAAATTGAATCCATGTGTAATATTCATGCTTAGTTAGAATGGAAACTCTCATAACAATCAGGTAAACAATCTATTTGTGCGCCAATGTAGTAGTCGTCGTCGTGATTTGAAATAACCATTTCGATTGTTGAAACAATGTAATACAAACTAAAGAATCACGTTTTAAAATATCATTTTATAAAATTTCACACTCGCTTATATCCGTTACTATAGAAGATACTGAAGTGTACTTTACACTCAATGGAATCAGGTCGACGCTCTCTATTGGCACATCCGGAAAAATTGAATCCATGTGTAATATTCATGCTTTGTTACCATGTAAACTCTCATAACAATCATGTAAACAATCTATTTGTGCGTGATTGTAGCCGTCGTCGTGGAGATTTGAAAAAAACATTTTGATCGTTGAAACAATGTAATACAAACTAAGGCCTCACGCATTACGATAACATTATATAAAATTACAAACTCGCATATCTCCGTTACTATAGAAGATACTGAAGTGATTTTACAATCAATGGAATCAGGTCGACGCTCTCTATTGGCACATCCGGAAAAATTGAAATCATGTGTAATATTCATGCTTAGTTACCATGGAAAGTCTCATAACAATCAAGTAAGCAATCTATTTTTGCGTGATTGTAGTCGTCGTCGTGGAGATTTGAAATAAACATTTTGATTATTGAAACAATGTAATACAACCTGAGGCCTCACGTTTTACGATAACATTATATAAAATTTCAAACTCGCACATCTCCGTTACTATAGAAGATACTGAAATGATTTTACACTCAATGGAATCAGGTCAACGCTCTCTATTGGCTCAACCGGAAAAATTGAATCCATGTGTAATATTCATGCTTAGTTACCATGGAAACTCTCATAACAATAAAGTAAACAATATTTTTTTGCGTGATTGTAGTCGTCGTCGTGGAGATCTGAAATAACAATTTTCATTGTTGAAACAATGTAATACAAACTAAGGAATCACGTTTTAAAATAACATTATATAAAATTTCAAACTCGCATATCTCCGTTACTATAGAAGATACTGAAGTGATTTTACAATCAATGGAATCAGGTCGACGCTCTCTATTGGCTCATCCCGAAAAATTGAATCCATGTGTAATATTCATGCTTAGTTACAATGGAAACTCTCATAACAATCAGGTGAACAATCTATTTGTGCGCCAATGTAGTAGTCGTTGTCGTGATTTGAAATAACCATTTAGTTTGTTGAAACAATGTAATACAAACCAAATAAACACGTTTTAAAATAACATTATATAAAATTTCACACTCGCATATATCCGTTACTATAGAAGATACTGAAGTGTACTTTACACTCAATGGAATCAGGTCGACGCTCTCTATTAGCACATCCGGAAAAATTGAAATCATGTGTAATATTCATGCTTAGTTACCATGGAAAGTCTCATAACAATCAAGTAAGCAATCTATTTGTGCATGATTGTAGTTGTCGTCGTGGAGATTTGAAATAAACATTTTGATTGTTGAAACAATGTAATACAACCTAAGGCCTCACGTTTCACGATAACATTATATAAAATTTCAAACTCGCACATCTCCGTTACTATAGAAGATACTGAAATGATTTTACACTCAATGGAGTCAGGTCAACGCTCTCTATTGGCTCATCCGGAAAAATTGAATCCATGTGTAATATTCATGCTTAGTTACCATGGAAACTCTCATAACGATAAAGTAAACAATATTTTTTGCGTGATTGTTGTCGTCGTCGTGGAGATCTGAAATAACCCTTTTGATTGTTGAAGCAATGTAATACAAACTAAGGAATCACGTTTTAAGATAACATTATGTAAAATTTCAAACTTGCATATCTCCGTTACTATAGAAGATACTGAAGTGATTTTACACTCAATGGAATCAGGTCGACGCTCTCTATTGGCTCATCCGAAAAAAATGAATCCATGTGTAATATTCATGCTTAGTTACCATGGAAACTCTCATAACAATCATGTAAACAATCTATTTGTGCGTGATTGTAGTCGTCGTCGTGGAGATTTGAAATAACCATTTTGACTGTTGAAACAATGTAATACAAACTAAGGCCTCACGCTTTACGATAACATTATATAACATTTCAAACTCGCATATATCCGTTACTGAGGTGATTTTACACTCAATGAAATCAGGTCGAAACTCTCTATTGGCTCATCCGGAAAATTGAATCCATGTGTAATATTCATGCTTAGTTACCATGGAAACTCTCATAACAATAAAGTAAACAATATTTTTTTGCGTGATTGTAGTCGTCGTCGTGGAGATCTGAAATAACAATTTTCATTGTTGAAACAATGTAATACAAACTAAGGAATCACTTTTTAAAATAACATTATATAAAATTTCAAACTCGCATATCTCCGTTACTATAGAAGATACTGAAGTGATTTTACAATCAATGGAATCAGGTCGACGCTCTCTATTGGCTCATCCCGAAAAATTGAATCCATGTGTAATATTCATGCTTAGTTACAATGGAAACTCTCATAACAATCAGGTGAACAATCTATTTGTGCGCCAATGTAGTAGTCGTCGTCGTGATTTGAAATAACCATTTTGTTTGTTGAAACAATGTAATACAAACCAAAGAAACACGTTTTAAAATAACATTATATAAAATTTCACACTCGCATATATCCGTTACTATAGAAGATACTGAAGTGTACTTTACACTCAATGGAATCAGGTCGACGCTCTCTATTAGCACACCCGGAAAAATTGAAATCATGTGTAATATTCATGCTTAGTTACCATGGAAACTCTCATAACGATAAAGTAAACAATATTTTTTTGCGTGATTGTAGTCGTCGTCGTGGAGATCTGAAATAACCATTTTCATTGTTGAAACAATGTAATACAAACTAAGGTATCACGTTTTAAGATAACATCATATAAAATTTCAAACTCGCATATCTCCGTTACTATAGAAAATACTGAAGTGATTTTACAATCAATGGAATCAATTCGAAGCTCTCTATTGGTTCATCCGGAAAAATTGAATCCATGCGTAATATTCATGCTTAGTTACCATGGAAACTCTCATAACGATAAAGTAAACAATATTTTTTTGCGTGATTGTAGTCGTCGTCGTGTAGATCTGAAATAACCCTTTTGATTGTTGAAGCAATGTAATACAAACTAAGGCCTCACGCTTTACGATAACATTATATAACATTTCAAACTCGCATATATCCGTTACTATAGAAGATACTGAGGTGATTTTACACTCAATGAAATCAGGTCGAAACTCTCTATTGGCTCATCCGGAAAATTGAATCCATGTGGAATATTCATACTTAGTTACCATGGAAACTCCCATAACAATCATGTAAACAATCTATTTGTGAATGATTGTAGTCGTCGTCGTGTAGATTTGAAATCACCATTTTCATTGTTTAAACAATGTAGTACAACCTAAGGCCTCACGTTTTAAAATAACATTATATAAAATTTCAAACTCGCATATCTCCGTTACTATAGAAGATACTGAAGTGACTTGACACTCAACGGAATCAGGTCAACGCTCTCTTTTGGCACATCCCGAAAAATTGAATCCATGTGTAATATTCATGCTTAGTTAGAATGGAAACTCTCATAACAATCAGGTAAACAATATGTTTGTGCGCCAATGTAGTAGTCGTCGTCGTGATTTGAAATAACCATTTTGATTGTTGAAACAATGTAATACAAAATAAAGAATCACGTTTTAAAATAACATTATATAAAATTTCACACTCGCTTATATCCGTTACTATAGAAGATACTGAAGTGTACTTTACACTCAATGGAATCAGGTCGACGCTTTCTATTGGCACATCCGGAAAAATTGAATCCATGTGTAATATTCATGCTTTGTTACCATGTAAACTCTCATAACAATCATGTAAACAATCTATTTGTGCGTGATTGTAGCCGTCGTCCTGGAGATTTTGAAAAAAACATTTTGATCGTTGAAACAATGTAATACAAACTAAGGCCTCACGCATTACGATAACATTATATAAAATTACAAACTCGCATATCTCCGTTACTATAGAAGATACTGAAGTGATTTTACACTCAATGGAATCAGGTCAACGCTCTCTATTGGCTCATCCCGAAAAATTGAATCCATATGTATTATTTAAGCTTAGTTACCATGGAAACTCTCATAACAATCATGTAAACACCCTATTTGTGCGTTATTATAGTCGTCGTCGTGGAGGATTGAAATTAACATTTTGATAGTTGAAACAATGTAACACAAACTAAGGGCTCACGCTTTACGATAATATTATATAAAATTTCAAACTCGCATATATCTACGTTATTATAAAAGATACTGAAGTGATTTTACATTCAATGGAATCAGTTCGACGCTGTTTATTGTCTCATCCGGAAAAATTGAATCCATGTGTAATATTCATGCTTAGTTACCATGGAAAGTCTCATAACAATCAAGTAAGCAATCTATTTGTGCATGATTGTAGTTGTCGTCGTGGAGATTTGAAATAAACATTTTGATTGTTGAAACAATGTAATGCAACCTAAGGCCTCACGTTTCACGATAACATTATATAAAATTTCAAACTCGCACATCTCCGTTACTATAGAAGATACTGAAATGATTTTACACTCAATGGAATCAGGTCAACGCTCTCTATTGGCTCATCCGGAAAAATTGAATCCATGTGTAATATTCATGCTTAGTTACCATGGAAACTCTCATAACGATAAAGTAAACAATATTTTTTGCGTGATTGTTGTCGTCGTCGTGGAGATCTGAAATAACCCTTTTGATTGTTGAAGCAATGTAATACAAACTAAGGAATCACGTTTTAAGATAACATTATGTAAAATTTCAAACTTGCATATCTCCGTTACTATAGAAGATACTGAAGTGATTTTACACTCAATGGAATCAGGTCGACGCTCTCTATTGGCTCATCCGAAAAAAATGAATCCATGTGTAATATTCATGCTTAGTTACCATGGAAACTCTCATAACAATCATGTAAACAATCTATTTGTGCGTGATTGTAGTCGTCGTCGTGGAGATTTGAAATAACCATTTTGACTGTTGAAACAATGTAATACAAACTAAGGCCTCACGCTTTACGATAACATTATATAACATTTCAAACTCGCATATATCCGTTACTGAGGTGATTTTACACTCAATGAAATCAGGTCGAAACTCTCTATTGGCTCATCCGGAAAATTGAATCCATGTGTAATATTCATGCTTAGTTACCATGGAAACTCTCATAACAATAAAGTAAACAATATTTTTTTGCGTGATTGTAGTCGTCGTCGTGGAGATCTGAAATAACAATTTTCATTGTTGAAACAATGTAATACAAACTAAGGAATCACTTTTTAAAATAACATTATATAAAATTTCAAACTCGCATATCTCCGTTACTATAGAAGATACTGAAGTGATTTTACAATCAATGGAATCAGGTCGACGCTCTCTATTGGCTCATCCCGAAAAATTGAATCCATGTGTAATATTCATGCTTAGTTACAATGGAAACTCTCATAACAATCAGGTGAACAATCTATTTGTGCGCCAATGTAGTAGTCGTCGTCGTGATTTGAAATAACCATTTTGTTTGTTGAAACAATGTAATACAAACCAAAGAAACACGTTTTAAAATAACATTATATAAAATTTCACACTCGCATATATCCGTTACTATAGAAGATACTGAAGTGTACTTTACACTCAATGGAATCAGGTCGACGCTCTCTATTAGCACACCCGGAAAAATTGAAATCATGTGTAATATTCATGCTTAGTTACCATGGAAACTCTCATAACGATAAAGTAAACAATATTTTTTTGCGTGATTGTAGTCGTCGTCGTGGAGATCTGAAATAACCATTTTCATTGTTGAAACAATGTAATACAAACTAAGGTATCACGTTTTAAGATAACATCATATAAAATTTCAAACTCGCATATCTCCGTTACTATAGAAAATACTGAAGTGATTTTACAATCAATGGAATCAATTCGAAGCTCTCTATTGGTTCATCCGGAAAAATTGAATCCATGCGTAATATTCATGCTTAGTTACCATGGAAACTCTCATAACGATAAAGTAAACAATATTTTTTTGCGTGATTGTAGTCGTCGTCGTGGAGATCTGAAATAACCCTTTTGATTGTTGAAGCAATGTAATACAAACTAAGGCCTCACGCTTTACGATAACATTATATAACATTTCAAACTCGCATATATCCGTTACTATAGAAGATACTGAGGTGATTTTACACTCAATGAAATCAGGTCGAAACTCTCTATTGGCTCATCCGGAAAATTGAATCCATGTGGAATATTCATACTTAGTTACCATGGAAACTCCCATAACAATCATGTAAACAATCTATTTGTGAATGATTGTAGTCGTCGTCGTGGAGATTTGAAATCACCATTTTCATTGTTTAAACAATGTAGTACAACCTAAGGCCTCACGTTTTAAAATAACATTATATAAAATTTCAAACTCGCATATCTCCGTTACTATAGAAGATACTGAAGTGACTTGACACTCAACGGAATCAGGTCAACGCTCTCTTTTGGCACATCCCGAAAAATTGAATCCATGTGTAATATTCATGCTTAGTTAGAATGGAAACTCTCATAACAATCAGGTAAACAATATGTTTGTGCGCCAATGTAGTAGTCGTCGTCGTGATTTGAAATAACCATTTTGATTGTTGAAACAATGTAATACAAAATAAAGAATCACGTTTTAAAATAACATTATATAAAATTTCACACTCGCTTATCTCCGTTACTATAGAAGATACTGAAGTGAATTTACAATCAATGGAATCAGGTCGACGCTCTCTATTGGCACATCCGGAAAAATTGAATCCATGTGTAATATTCATGCTTAGTTACCATGGAAAGTCTCATAACAATCAAGTAAGCAATCTATTTTTGCGTGATTGTAGTCGTCGTCGTGGAGATTTGAAATAAACATTTTGATTGTTGAAACAATGTAATACAACCTAAGGCCTCACGTTTTACGATAAAATTATATAAAATTTCAAACTCGCACATCTCCGTTACTATAGAAGATACTGAAGTGATTTTACACTCAATGGAATCAGGTCAACGCTCTCTATTGGCTCATCCCGAAAAATTGAATCCATATGTATTATTTAAGCTTAGTTACCATGGAAACTCTCATAACAATCATGTAAACACCCTATTTGTGCGTTATTATAGTCGTCGTCGTGGAGGATTGAAATTAACATTTTGATAGTTGAAACAATGTAACACAAACTAAGGGCTCACGCTTTACGATAATATTATATAAAATTTCAAACTCGCATATATCTACGTTATTATAAAAGATACTGAAGTGATTTTACATTCAATGGAATCAGTTCGACGCTGTTTATTGTCTCATCCGGAAAAATTGAATCCATGTGTAATATTCGTTCTTAGTTACCATGGAAACTCTCATAACAATCATGTAAACAATCTATTGGTGCGTGATTGTAGTCGTCGTCGTGGAGATTTGAAATAAACATTTTGATTGTTGAAACAATGTAATACAACCTAAGGCCTCACGTTTTACGATAACATTATATAATATTTCAAACTCGAACATCTCCGTTACTATAGAAGATTCTGAAATGATTTTACACTCAATGGAATCAGGTCAACGCTCTCTATTGGCTCATCCGGAAAAATTGAATCCATGTGTAATATTCATGCTTAGTTACCATGTAAACTCTCATAACAATAAAGTAAACAATATATTTTTGCGTGATTGTAGTCGTCGTCGTGGAGATTTGAAATAACCATTTTGATTTTTGAAACAATGTAATACAAACTAAGGAATCACGTTTTAAGATAACATCATATAAAATTTCACACTCGCATATCTCCGTTACTATAGAAGATACTGAAGTGATTTTACACTCAAAGGAATCAGGTCGACGCTCTCTATTGACACATTTGGAAAAATTGAATCCATGTGTAATATTCATGCTTAGTTACCATGGAAACTCTCATAACAAGAAAGTAAACAATATTTTTTTGCGTGATTGTAGTCGTCGTCGTGGAGATTTTTAAATAACCATTTTGATTGTTGAAAAAATGTAATACAACCTAAGGAATCACGTTTTACGATAACATTATATTACATTTCACACTCCTATTTTCAATTAATTTTTTCCCAACAATCATGCAAACAATCTATTTGGGCGTGATTGTTGTCGTCATCATAGAGATTTGAAATAACCATTTTGATTGTTGAAACAATGTAATACAAACTAAGGAATCACGTTTTACGATTTTCAATCCTATTTGCTCATCCGGAAAATTGAATCCATGTGTAATATTCATGCTTAGTTACCATGTAAACTCTCATAACAATAAAGTAAACAATATTTTTTTTCGTTATTGTAGTCGTCGTCGTGGAGATTTGAAATAACCATTTTGATTTTTGAAACAATGTAATACAAACTAAGGAATCACGTTTTAAGATAACATTATATAAAATTTCACACTCGCATATCTCAGTTACTATAGAAGATACTGAAGTGTACTTTTCACTCAATGGAATCTGGTCGACGCTCTCTATTGGCACATTTTGAAAAATTGAATCCATGTGTAATATTCATGCGTAGTTTCCATGGAAACACTCGTAACAATCATGTAAACAATCTATTTGTACGTGATTGTCGTCGTCCTCGTTGAGATTTGTAATAACCATTTGGATTGATGAAACAATGTAATACAAACTAAAGGATCACGTTTAAAATTACATTATATAAATTTCACACTCGCATATCTCCGTTACTATAGAAGATACTGAAGTGTACTTTCCACTCAATGGAATCAGCTCGACGCTCTCTATTGGCACATTGTGAAAAATTGAATCCATGTTTAATATTCATTCTTTCTTACCATGTAAACTCTCATAACAATTTTGTAAACAATCTATTTGTGCGTGATTGCAGTCGTCGTTGTGGAGATTTTAAATAACCATTTTGATTGTTGAAACAATGTAATACAACTTAAGGCCTCAGGTTTTACGATAACATTATATAAAATTTCAAACTCGCACATCTCCGTTACTATAAAAGCTACTGAAGTGATTTTACACTCAATGGAATCAGTTCGACGCTCTCTATTGGCTCATCCGGAAAAATTGAATCCATGTTTAATATTCATGCTTAGTTACCGTGGAAACTCCCTTAACAATCGTGTAAAGAATCTATTTGTGCGTGATTGTAGCTGTCGTCGTGGAGAACTGAAATTACCATTTTGATTGTTGAAACAATGTAATACAAACTAAGGCCTCACGCTTTACGATAACATTATATAAAATTTCAAACTCGCATATCTCCGTTACTATAGAAGATACTGAAGTGAATTTACACTCAATGGAATCAGGTCAACGCTCTCTTTTATCACATCCCGAAAAATTGAATCCATGTGTAATATTCATGCTTAGTTACCATGGAAACTCTCATAACAATCATGTAAACAATCCCTTTGGGCGTGATTGTAGTCGTCGTCGTGGAGATTTGAAATAAACATTTTGATTGTTGAAACAATGTAATACAAACTAAGGAATCACGTTTTAAGATAACATTATGTAAAATTTCAAACTTGCATATCTCCGTTACTATAGAAGATACTGAAGTGATTTTACACTCAATGGAATCAGGTCGACGCTCTCTATTGGCTCATCCGAATAAAATGAATCCATGTGTAATATTCATGCTTAGTTACCATGGAAACTCTCATAACAATCATGTAAACAATCTATTTGTGCGTGATTGTAGTCGTCGTCGTGGAGATTTGAAATAACCATTTTGACTGTTGAAACAATGTAATACAAACTAAGGCCTCACGCTTTACGATAACATTATATAACATTTCAAACTCGCATATATCCGTTACTATAGAAGATACTGAGGTGATTTTACACTCAATGGAATCAGGTCGAAACTCTCTATTGGCTCATCCGGAAAATTGAATCCATGTGGAATATTCATGCTTAGTTACCATGGAAACTCCCATAACAATCATGTAAAGAATCTATTTGTGCGTGATTGTAGTCGTCGTCGTGGAGATTTGAAATAACCATTTTGACTGTTGAAACAATGTAATACAAACTAAGGCCTCACGCTTTACGATAACATTATATAACATTTCAAACTCGCATATATCCGTTACTATAGAAGATACTGAGGTGATTTTACACTCAATGCAATCAGGTCGACGCTCTCTATTAGCTCATCCTGAAAAATTGAATCCATGTGTAATATTCATGCTTAGTTACCATGGAAACTCTCATAACAATCATGTAAACAATTTTTTGTGCGTAATCGTAGTCGTCGTCGTGGAGATTTGAAATAACCCTTTTGATTTTTGAAACAATGTAATACAAACTAAGGAATCACGTTTTAAGATAACATTATGTAAAATTTCAAACTTGCATATCTCCGTTACTATAGAAGATACTGAAGTGATTTTACACTCAATGGAATCAGGTCGACGCTCTCTATTGGCTCATCCTGAAAAATTGAATCCATGTGTAATATTCATGCTTAGTTACCATGGAAACTCTCATAACAATCATGTAAACAATCTATTTGTGCGTGATTGTAGTCGTCGTCGTGGAGATTTGAAATAACCATTTTGACTGTTGAAACAATGTAATACAAACTAATGCCTCACGCTTTACGATAACATTATATAACATTTCAAACTCGCATATATCCGTTACTATAGAAGATACTGAGGTGATTTTACACTCAATGGAATCAGGTCGAAACTCTCTATTGGCTCATCCTGAAAATTGAATCCATGTGGAATATTCATGCTTAGTTACCATGGAAACTCCCATAACAATCATGTAAACAATCTATTTGTGAATGATTGTAGTCGTCGTCGTTGAGATTTGAAATAACAATTTTGATTGTTGAAACAATGTAATACAAACTAAGTAATCACGTTTTACGATAACATTATATAACATTTCAAACTCGCATATATCCGTTACTATAGAAGATACTGAGGTGATTTTACACTCAATGGAATCAGGTCAACGCTCTCTTTTGGCACATCCCGAAAAATTGAATCCATGTGTAATATTCATGCTTAGTTAGAATGGAAACTCTCACAACAATCAGGTAAACAATCTATTTGTGCGCCAATGTAGTAGTCGTGGTCGTGATTTGAAATAACCATTTTGATTGTTGAAACAATGCAATACAAACTAAAGAATCACGTTTTAAAATAACATTATATAAAATTTCACACTCGATTATATCCGTTACTATAGAAGATACTGAAGTGTACTTTACACTCAATGGAATCAGGTCGACGCTCTCTATTGGCACATCCGGAAAAATTGAATCCATGTGTAATATTCATGCTTAGTTACCATGGAAAGTCTCATAACAATCAAGTAAGCAATCTATTTTTGCGTGATTGTAGTCGTCGTCGTGGAGATTTGAAATAAACATTTTGATTGTTGAAACAATGTAATACAACCTAAGGCCTCACGTTTTACGATAACATTATATAAAATTTCAAACTCGCACATCTCCGTTACTATAGAAGATACTGAAATGATTTTACACTCAATGGAATCAGGTCAACGCTCTCTATTTCCTCATCCGGAAAAATTGAATCCATGTGTAATATTCATGCTTAGTTACCATGGAAACTCTCATAACAATAAAGTAAACAATATTTTTTTGCGTGATTGTAGTCGTCGTCGTGGAGATCTGAAATAACAATTTTCATTGTTGAAACAATGTAATACAAACTAAGGAATCACGTTTTAAAATAACATTATATAAAATTTCAAACTCGCATATCTCCGTTACTATAGAAGATACTGAAGTGATTTTACAATCAATGGAATCATGTCGACGCTCTCTATTGGCTCATCCGGAAAAATGAATCCAAGTGGAATATTCATGCTTAGTTACCATGGAAACTCCCATAACAATCATGTAAACAATCTATTTGTGAATGATTGTAGTCGTCGTCGTGGAGATTTGAAATAACAATTTTCATTGTTGAAACAATGTAATACAAACTAAGGAATCACGTTTTAAAATAACATTATATAAAATTTCAAACTCGCATATCTCCGTTACTATAGAAGATACTGAATTGATTTTACAATCAATGGAATCAGGTCGACGCTCTCTATTGGCTCATCCCGAAAAATTGAATCCATGTGTAATATTCATGTTTAGTTACCATGGAAACTCTCATAAAAATGATGTAAAAAAATCTATTTGTGCGCGATTGTAGTCGGCATCATAGAGATTTGAAATCACCATTTTCATTGTTTAAACAATGTAGTACAACCTAACGCCTCACGTTTTAAAATAACATTATATAACATTTCAAACTCGCATATATCCGTTACTATAGAAGATACTGAGGTGATTTTACACTCAATGGAATCAGGTCGAAACACTCTATTGGCTCATCCTGAAAATTGAATCCATGTGGAATATTCATGCTTAGTTACCATGGAAACTCTCATAACGATAAAGTAAACAATATTTTTTTGCGTGATTGTAGTCGTCGTCGTGGAGATCTGAAATAACCATTTTCATTGTTGAAACAATGTAATACAAACTAAGGTATCACGTTTTAAGATAACATTATATAAAATTTCAAACTCGCATATCTCCGTTACTATAGAAAATGCTGAAGTGATTTTACAATCAATGGAATCAATTCGAAGCTCTCTATTGGTTCATCCGGAAAAATTGAATCCATGCGTAATATTCATGCTTAGTTACCATGGAAACTCTCATAACGATAAAGTAAACAATATTTTTTGCGTGATTGTTGTCGTCGTCGTGGAGATCTGAAATAACCCTTTTGATTGTTGAAGCAATGTAATACAAACTAAGGAAACACGTTTTAAGATAACATTATGTAAAATTTCAAACTTGCATATCTCCGTTACTATAGAAGATACTGAAGTGATTTTACACTCAATGGAATCAGGTCGATGCTCTCTATTGGCTCATCCGAAAAAATTGAAATCATGTGTAATATTCATGCTTAGTTACCATGGAAAGTCTCATAACAATCAAGTAAGCAATCTATTTTTGCGTGATTGTAGTCGTCGTCGTGGAGATTTGAAATAAACATTTTGATTGTTGAAACAATGTAATACAACCTAAGGCCTCACGTTTTACGATAAAATTATATAAAATTTCAAACTCGCACATCTCCGTTACTATAGAAGATACTGAAGTGATTTTACACTCAATGGAATCAGGTCAACGCTCTCTATTGGCTCATCCCGAAAAATTGAATCCATATGTATTATTTAAGCTTAGTTACCATGGAAACTCTCATAACAATCATGTAAACACCCTATTTGTGCGTTATTATAGTCGTCGTCGTGGAGGATTGAAATTAACATTTTGATAGTTGAAACAATGTAACACAAACTAAGGGCTCACGCTTTACGATAATATTATATAAAATTTCAAACTCGCATATATCTACGTTATTATAAAAGATACTGAAGTGATTTTACATTCAATGGAATCAGTTCGACGCTGTTTATTGTCTCATCCGGAAAAATTGAATCCATGTGTAATATTCGTTCTTAGTTACCATGGAAACTCTCATAACAATCATGTAAACAATCTATTTGTGCGTGATTGTAGTCGTCGTCGTGGAGATTTGAAATAAACATTTTGATTGTTGAAACAATGTAATACAACCTAAGGCCTCACGTTTTACGATAACATTATATAATATTTCAAACTCGAACATCTCCGTTACTATAGAAGATTCTGAAATGATTTTACACTCAATGGAATCAGGTCAACGCTCTCTATTGGCTCATCCGGAAAAATTGAATCCATGTGTAATATTCATGCTTAGTTACCATGTAAACTCTCATAACAATAAAGTAAACAATATTTTTTTGCGTGATTGTAGTCGTCGTCGTGGAGATTTGAAATAACCATTTTGATTTTTGAAACAATGTAATACAAACTAAGGAATCACGTTTTAAGATAACATCATATAAAATTTCACACTCGCATATCTCCGTTACTATAGAAGATACTGAAGTGATTTTACACTCAAAGGAATCAGGTCGACGCTCTCTATTGGCTCATCCGGAAAAATTGAATCCATGTGTAATATTCATGCTTAGTTACCATGTAAACTCTCATAACAATAAAGTAAACAATATTTTTTTGCGTGATTGTAGTCGTCGTCGTGGAGATTTGAAATAACCATTTTGATTTTTGAAACAATGTAATACAAACTAAGGAATCACGTTTTAAGATAACATCATATAAAATTTCACACTCGCATATCTCCGTTACTATAGAAAATGCTGAAGTGATTTTACAATCAATGGAATCAATTCGAAGCTCTCTATTGGTTCATCCGGAAAAATTGAATCCATGCGTAATATTCATGCTTAGTTACCATGGAAACTCTCATAACGATAAAGTAAACAATATTTTTTGCGTGATTGTTGTCGTCGTCGTGGAGATCTGAAATAACCCTTTTGATTGTTGAAGCAATGTAATACAAACTAAGGAATCACGTTTTAAGATAACATTATGTAAAATTTCAAACTTGCATATCTCCGTTACTATAGAAGATACTGAAGTGATTTTACACTCAATGGAATCAGGTCGATGCTCTCTATTGGCTCATCCGAAAAAAATGAATCCATGTGTAATATTCATGCTTAGTTACCATGGAAACTCTCATAACAATCATGTAAACAATCTATTTGTGCGTGATTGTAGTCGTCGTCGTGGAGATTTGAAATAACCATTTTGACTGTTGAAACAATGTAATACAAACTAAGGCCTCACGCTTTACGATAACATTATATAACATTTCAAACTCGCATATATCCGTTACTATAGAAGATACTGAGGTGATTTTACACTCAATGAAATCAGGTCGAAACTCTCTATTGGCTCATCCGAAAAAATTGAAATCATGTGTAATATTCATGCTTAGTTACCATGGAAAGTCTCATAACAATCAAGTAAGCAATCTATTTTTGCGTGATTGTAGTCGTCGTCGTGGAGATTTGAAATAAACATTTTGATTGTTGAAACAATGTAATACAACCTAAGGCCTCACGTTTTACGATAAAATTATATAAAATTTCAAACTCGCACATCTCCGTTACTATAGAAGATACTGAAGTGCTTTTACACTCAATGGAATCAGGACAACGCTCTCTATTGGCTCATCCCGAAAAATTGAATCCATATGTATTATTTAAGCTTAGTTGCCATGGAAACTCTCATAACAATCATGTAAACACCCTATTTGTGAGTTAATATAGTCGTCGTCGTGGAGGATTGAAATTAACATTTTGATAGTTGAAACAATGTAACACAAACTAAGGGCTCACGCTTTACGATAATATTATATAAAATTTCAAACTCGCATATATCTACGTTATTATAAAAGATACTGAAGTGATTTTACATTCAATGGAATCAGTTCGACGCTGTTTATTGTCTCATCCGGAAAAATTGAATCCATGTGTAATATTCGTTCTTAGTTACCATGGAAACTCTCATAACAATCATGTAAACAATCTATTTGTGCGTGATTGTAGTCGTCGTCGTGGAGATTTGAAATAAACATTTTGATTGTTGAAACAATGTAATACAACCTAAGGCCTCACGTTTTACGATAACATTATATAATATTTCAAACTCGAACATCTCCGTTACTATAGAAGATTCTGAAATGATTTTACACTCAATGGAATCAGGTCAACGCTCTCTATTGGCTCATCCGGAAAAATTGAATCCATGTGTAATATTCATGCTTAGTTACCATGTAAACTCTCATAACAATAAAGTAAACAATATTTTTTTGCGTGATTGTAGTCGTCGTCGTGGAGATTTGAAATAATCATTTTGATTTTTGAAACAATGTAATACAAACTAAGGAATCACGTTTTAAGATAACATCATATAAAATTTCACACTCGCATATCTCCGTTACTATAGAAGATACTGAAGTGATTTTACACTCAAAGGAATCAGGTCGACGCTCTCTATTGACACATTTGGAAAAATTGAATCCATGTGTAATATTCATGCTTAGTTACCATGGAAACTCTCATAACAAGAAAGTAAACAATATTTTTTTGCGTGATTGTAGTCGTCGTCGTGGAGATTTTTAAATAACCATTTTGATTGTTGAAAAAATGTAATACAACCTAAGGAATCACGTTTTACGATAACATTATATTACATTTCACACTCCTATTTTCAATTAATTTTTTCCCAACAATCATGCAAACAATCTATTTGGGCGTGATTGTTGTCGTCATCATAGAGATTTGAAATAACAATTTTGATTGTTGAAACAATGTAATACAAACTAAGGAATCACGTTTTACGATTTTCAATCCTATTTGCTCATCCGGAAAATTGAATCCATGTGTAATATTCATGCTTAGTTACCATGTAAACTCTCATAACAATAAAGTAAACAATATTTTTTTTCGTTATTGTAGTCGTCGTCGTGGAGATTTGAAATAACCATTTTGATTTTTGAAACAATGTAATACAAACTAAGGAATCACGTTTTAAGATAACATTATATAAAATTTCACACTCGCATATCTCAGTTACTATAGAAGATACTGAAGTGTACTTTTCACTCAATGGAATCTGGTCGACGCTCTCTATTGGCACATTTGGAAAAATTGAATCCATGTGTAATATTCATGCGTAGTTTCCATGGAAACACTCGTAACAATCATGTAAACAATCTATTTGTACGTGATTGTCGTCGTCCTCGTTGAGATTTGTAATAACCATTTGGATTGTTGAAACAATGTAATACAAACTAAAGGATCACGTTTAAAATTACATCATATAAATTTCACACTCGCATATCTCCGTTACTATAGAAGATACTGAAGTGTACTTTCCACTCAATGGAATCAGTTCGACGCTCTCTATTGGCTCATCCGGAAAAATTGAATCCATGTTTAATATTCATGCTTAGTTACCGTGGAAACTCCCTTAACAATCGTGTAAAGAATCTATTTGTGCGTGATTGTAGCTGTCGTCGTGGAGAACTGAAATTACCATTTTGATTGTTGAAACAATGTAATACAAACTAAGGCCTCACGCTTTACGATAACATTATATAAAATTTCAAACTCGCATATCTCCGTTACTATAGAAGATACTGAAGTGAATTTACACTCAATTGAATCAGGTCAACGCTCTCTTTTATCACATCCCGAAAAATTGAATCCATGTGTAATATTCATGCTTAGTTACCATGGAAACTCTCATAACAATCATGTAAACAATCTCTTTGGGCGTGATTGTAGTCGTCGTCGTGGAGATTTGAAATAAACATTTTGATTGTTGAAACAATGTAATACAAACTAAGGAATCACGTTTTAAGATAACATTATGTAAAATTTCAAACTTGCATATCTCCGTTACTATAGAAGATACTGAAGTGATTTTACACTCAATGGAATCAGGTCGACGCTCTCTATTGGCTCATCCGAATAAAATGAATCCATGTGTAATATTCATGCTTAGTTACCATGGAAACTCTCATAACAATCATGTAAACAATCTATTTGTGCGTGATTGTAGTCGTCGTCGTGGAGATTTGAAATAACCATTTTGACTGTTGAAACAATGTAATACAAACTAAGGCCTCACGCTTTACGATAACATTATATAACATTTCAAACTCGCATATATCCGTTACTATAGAAGATACTGAGGTGATTTTACACTCAATGGAATCAGGTCGAAACTCTCTATTGGCTCATCCGGAAAATTGAATCCATGTGGAATATTCATGCTTAGTTACCATGGAAACTCCCATAACAATCATGTAAAGAATCTATTTGTGCGTGATTGTAGTCGTCGTCGTGGAGATTTGAAATAACCATTTTGACTGTTGAAACAATGTAATACAAACTAAGGCCTCACGCTTTACGATAACATTATATAACATTTCAAACTCGCATATATCCGTTACTATAGAAGATACTGAGGTGATTTTACACTCAATGCAATCAGGTCGACGCTCTCTATTAGCTCATCCTGAAAAATTGAATCCATGTGTAATATTCATGCTTAGTTACCATGGAAACTCTCATAACAATAATGTAAACAATTTTTTGTGCGTGATCGTAGTCGTCGTCGTGGAGATTTGAAATAACCCTTTTGATTTTTGAAACAATGTAATACAAACTAAGGAATCACGTTTTAAGATAACATTATGTAAAATTTCAAACTTGCATATCTCCGTTACTATAGAAGATACTGAAGTGATTTTACACTCAATGGAATCAGGTCGACGCTCTCTATTGGCTCATCCGGAAAAATTGAATCCATGTGTAATATTCATGCTTAGTTACCATGGAAACTCTCATAACAATCATGTAAACAATCTATTTGTGCGTGATTGTAGTCGTCGTCGTGGAGATTTGAAATAACCATTTTGACTGTTGAAACAATGTAATACAAACTAATGCCTCACGCTTTACGATAACATTATATAACATTTCAAACTCGCATATATCCGTTACTATAGAAGATACTGAGGTGATTTTACACTCAATGGAATCAGGTCGAAACTCTCTATTGGCTCATCCTGAAAATTGAATCCATGTGGAATATTCATGCTTAGTTACCATGGAAACTCCCATAACAATCATGTAAACAATCTATTTGTGAATGATTGTAGTCGTCGTCGTTGAGATTTGAAATAACAATTTTGATTGTTGAAACAATGTAATACAAACTAAGTAATCACGTTTTACGATAACATTATATAACATTTCAAACTCGCATATATCCGTTACTATAGAAGATACTGAGGTGATTTTACACTCAATGGAATCAGGTCAACGCTCTCTTTTGGCACATCCCGAAAAATTGAATCCATGTGTAATATTCATGCTTAGTTAGAATGGAAACTCTCATAACAATCAGGTAAACAATCTATTTGTGCGCCAATGTAGTAGTCGTGGTCGTGATTTGAAATAACCATTTTGATTGTTGAAACAATGCAATACAAACTAAAGAATCACGTTTTAAAATAACATTATATAAAATTTCACACTCGATTATATCCGTTACTATAGAAGATACTGAAGTGTACTTTACACTCAATGGAATCAGGTCGACGCTCTCTATTGGCACATCCGGAAAAATTGAATCCATGTGTAATATTCATGCTTAGTTACCATGGAAAGTCTCATAACAATCAAGTAAGCAATCTATTTTTGCGTGATTGTAGTCGTCGTCGTGGAGATTTGAAATAAACATTTTGATTGTTGAAACAATGTAATACAACCTAAGGCCTCACGTTTTACGATAACATTATATAAAATTTCAAACTCGCACATCTCCGTTACTATAGAAGATACTGAAATGATTTTACACTCAATGGAATCAGGTCAACGCTCTCTATTTCCTCATCCGGAAAAATTGAATCCATGTGTAATATTCATGCTTAGTTACCATGGAAACTCTCATAACAATAAAGTAAACAATATTTTTTTGCGTGATTGTAGTCGTCGTCGTGGAGATCTGAAATAACAATTTTCATTGTTGAAACAATTTAATACAAACTAAGGAATCACGTTTTAAAATAACATTATATAAAATTTCAAACTCGCATATCTCCGTTACTATAGAAGATACTGAAGTGATTTTACAATCAATGGAATCATGTCGACGCTCTCTATTGGCTCATCCGGAAAAATGAATCCAAGTGGAATATTCATGCTTAGTTACCATGGAAATTCCCATAACAATCATGTAAACAATCTATTTGTGAATGATTGTAGTCGTCGTCGTGGAGATTTGAAATAACAATTTTGATTGTTGAAACAATGTAATACAAACTAAGTAATCACGTTTTAAAATAACATTATATAAAATTTCAAACTCGCATATCTCCGTTACTATAGAAGATACTGAATTGATTTTACAATCAATGGAATCAGGTCGACGCTCTCTATTGGCTCATCCCGAAAAATTGAATCCATGTGTAATATTCATGTTTAGTTACCATGGAAACTCTCATAAAAATGATGTAAAAAAATCTATTTGTGCGCGATTGTAGTCGGCATCATAGAGATTTGAAATCACCATTTTCATTGTTTAAACAATGTAGTACAACCTAACGCCTCACGTTTTAAAATAACATTATATAACATTTCAAACTCGCATATATCCGTTACTATAGAAGATACTGAGGTGATTTTACACTCAATGGAATCAGGTCGAAACACTCTATTGGCTCATCCTGAAAATTGAATCCATGTGGAATATTCATGCTTAGTTACCATGGAAACTCTCATAACGATAAAGTAAACAATATTTTTTTGCGTGATTGTAGTCGTCGTCGTGGAGATCTGAAATAACCATTTTCATTGTTGAAACAATGTAATACAAACTAAGGTATCACGTTTTAAGATAACATTATATAAAATTTCAAACTCGCATATCTCCGTTACTATAGAAAATGCTGAAGTGATTTTACAATCAATGGAATCAATTCGAAGCTCTCTATTGGTTCATCCGGAAAAATTGAATCCATGCGTAATATTCATGCTTAGTTACCATGGAAACTCTCATAACGATAAAGTAAACAATATTTTTTGCGTGATTGTTGTCGTCGTCGTGGAGATCTGAAATAACCCTTTTGATTGTTGAAGCAATGTAATACAAACTAAGGAATCACGTTTTAAGATAACATTTTGTAAAATTTCAAACTTGCATATCTCCGTTACTATAGAAGATACTGAAGTGATTTTACACTCAATGGAATCAGGTCGACGCTCTCTATTGGCTCATCCGAAAAAAATGAATCCATGTGTAATATTCATGCTTAGTTACCATGGAAACTCTCATAACAATCATGTAAACAATCTATTTGTGCGTGATTGTAGTCGTCGTCGTGGTGATTTGAAATAACCATTTTGACTGTTGAAACAATGTAATACAAACTAAGGCCTCACGCTTTACGATAACATTATATAACATTTCAAACTCGCATATATCCGTTACTATAGAAGATACTGAGGTGATTTTACACTCAATGAAATCAGGTCGAAACTCTCTATTGGCTCATCCGGAAAATTGAATCCATGTGTAATATTCATGCTTAGTTACCATGGAAACTCTCATAACAATAAAGTAAACAATATTTTTTTGCGTGATTGTAGTCGTCGTCGTGGAGATCTGAAATAACAATTTTCATTGTTGAAACAATGTAATACAAACTAAGGAATCACTTTTTAAAATAACATTATATAAAATTTCAAACTCGCATATCTCCGTTACTATAGAAGATACTGAAGTGATTTTACAATCAATGGAATCAGGTCGACGCTCTCTATTGGCTCATCCCGAAAAATTGAATCCATGTGTAATATTCATGCTTAGTTACAATGGAAACTCTCATAACAATCAGGTGAACAATCTATTTGTGCGAAAATGTAGTAGTCGTCGTCGTGATTTGAAATAACCATTTTGTTTGTTGAAACAATGTAATACAAACCAAAGAAACACGTTTTAAAATAACATTATATAAAATTTCACACTCGCATATATCCGTTACTATAGAAGATACTGAAGTGTACTTTACACTCAATGGAATCAGGTCGACGCTCTCTATTAGCACACCCGGAAAAATTGAAATCATGTGTAATATTCATGCTTAGTTACAATGGAAACTCTCATAACGATAAAGTAAACAATATTTTTTTGCGTGATTGTAGTCGTCGTCGTGGAGATCTGAAATAACCATTTTCATTGTTGAAACAATGTAATACAAACTAAGGTATCACGTTTTAAGATAACATCATATAAAATTTCAAACTCGCATATCTCCGTTACTATAGAAAATACTGAAGTGATTTTACAATCAATGGAATCAATTCGAAGCTCTCTATTGGTTCACCCGGAAAAATTGAATCCATGCGTAATATTCATGCTTAGTTACCATGGAAACTCTCATAACGATAAAGTAAACAATATTTTTTTGCGTGATTGTAGTCGTCGTCGTGGAGATCTGAAATAACCCTTTTGATTGTTGAAGCAATGTAATACAAACTAAGGAATCACGTTTTAAGATAACATTATGTAAAATTTCAAACTTGCATATCTCCGTTACTATAGAAGATACTGAAATGATTTTACACTCAATGGAATCAGGTCGACGCTCTCTATTGGCTCATCCGAAAAAAATGAATCCATGTGTAATATTCATGCTTAGTTACCATGGAAACTCTCATAACAATCATGTAAACAATCTATTTGTGCGTGATTGTAGTCGCCGTCGTGGAGATTTGAAATAACCATTTTGACTGTTGAAACAATGTAATACAAACTAAGGCCTCACGCTTTACGATAACATTATATAACATTTCAAACTCGCATATATCCGTTACTATAGAAGATACTGAGGTGATTTTACACTCAATGAAATCAGGTCGAAACTCTCTATTGGCTCATCCGGAAAATTGAATCCATGTGGAATATTCATACTTAGTTACCATGGAAACTCCCATAACAATCATGTAAACAATCTATTTGTGAATGATTGTAGTCGTCGTCGTGGAGATTTGAAATCACCATTTTCATTGTTTAAACAATGTAGTACAACCTAAGGCCTCACGTTTTAAAATAACATTATATAAAATTTCAAACTCGCATATCTCCGTTACTATAGAAGATACTGAAGTGACTTGACACTCAACGGAATCAGGTCAACGCTCTCTTTTGGCACATCCCGAAAAATTGAATCCATGTGTAATATTCATGCTTAGTTAGAATGGAAACTCTCATAACAATCAGGTAAACAATATGTTTGTGCGCCAATGTAGTAGTCGTCGTCGTGATTTGAAATAACCATTTTGATTGTTGAAACAATGTAATACAAAGTAAAGAATCACGTTTTAAAATAACATTATATAAAATTTCACACTCGCTTATATCCGTTACTATAGAAGATACTGAAGTGTAATTTACACTCAATGGAATCAGGTCGACGCTTTCTATTGGCACATCCGGAAAAATTGAATCCATGTGTAATATTCATGCTTTGTTACCATGTAAACTCTCATAACAATCATGTAAACAATCTATTTGTGCGTGATTGTAGCCGTCGTCGTGGAGGGTTGAAATAAACATTTTGATAGTTGAAACAATGTAACACAAACTAAGGGCTCACGCTTTACGATAATATTATATAAAATTTCAAACTCGCATATATCTACGTTATTATAAAAGATACTGAAGTGATTTTACATTTAATGGAATCAGTTCGACGCTGTTTATTGTCTCATCCGGAAAAATTGAATCCATGTGTAATATTCGTTCTTAGTTACCATGGAAACTCTCATAACAATCATGTAAACAATCTATTTGTGCGTGATTGTAGTCGTCGTCGTGGGGATTTGAAATAAACATTTTGATTGTTGAAACAATGTAATACAACCTAAGGCCTCACGTTTTACGATAACATTATATAATATTTCAAACTCGAACATCTCCGTTACTATAGAAGATTCTGAAATGATTTTACACTCAATGGAATCAGGTCAACGCTCTCTATTGGCTCATCCGGAAAAATTGAATCCATGTGTAATATTCATGCTTAGTTACCATGTAAACTCTCATAACAATAAAGTAAACAATATTTTTTTGCGTGATTGTAGTCGTCGTCGTGGAGATTTGAAATAACCATTTTGATTTTTGAAACAATGTAATACAAACTAAGGAATCACGTTTTAAGATAACATCATATAAAATTTCACACTCGCATATCTCCGTTACTATAGAAGATACTGAAGTGATTTTACACTCAAAGGAATCAGGTCGACGCTCTCTATTGACACATTTCGAAAAATTGAATCCATGTGTAATATTCATGCTTAGTTACCATGGAAACTCTCATAACAAGAAAGTAAACAATATTTTTTTGCGTGATTGTAGTCGTCGTCGTGGAGATTTTTAAATAACCATTTTGATTGTTGAAAACATGTAATACAACCTAAGGAATCACGTTTTACGATAACATTATATTACATTTCACACTCCTATTTTCAATTAATTTTTTCCCAACAATCATGCAAACAATCTATTTGGGCGTGATTGTTGTCGTCATCATAGAGATTTGAAATAACCATTTTGATTGTTGAAACAATGTAATACAAACTAAGGAATCACGTTTTACGATTTTCAATCCTATTTGCTCATCCGGAAAATTGAATCCATGTGTAATATTCATGCTTAGTTACCATGTAAACTCTCATAACAATAAAGTAAACAATATTTTTTTTCGTTATTGTAGTCGTCGTCGTGGAGATTTGAAATAACCATTTTGATTTTTGAAACAATGTAATACAAACTAAGGAATCACGTTTTAAGATAACATTATATAAAATTTCACACTCGCATATCTCAGTTACTATAGAAGATACTGAAGTGTACTTTTCACTCAATGGAATCTGGTCGACGCTCTCTATTGGCACATTTGGAAAAATTGAATCCATGTGTAATATTCATGCGTAGTTTCCATGGAAACACTCGTAACAATCATGTAAACAATCTATTTGTACGTGATTGTCGTCGTCCTCGTTGAGATTTGTAATAACCATTTGGATTGTTGAAACAATGTAATACAAACTAAAGGATCACGTTTAAAATTACATTATATAAATTTCACACTCGCATATCTCCGTTACTATAGAAGATACTGAAGTGTACTTTCCACTCAATGGAATCAGCTCGACGCTCTCTATTGGCACATTGTGAAAAATTGAATCCATGTTTAATATTCATTCTTTCTTACCATGTAAACTCTCATAACAATTTTGTAAACAATCTATTTGTGCGTGATTGTAGTCGTCGTTGTGGAGATTTTAAATAACCATTTTGATTGTTGAAACAATGTAATACAACTTAAGGCCTCAGGTTTTACGATAACATTATATAAAATTTCAAACTCGCACATCTCCGTTACTATAAAAGCTACTGAAGTGATTTTACACTCAATGGAATCAGTTCGACGCTCTCTATTGGCTCATCCGGAAAAATTGAATCCATGTTTAATATTCATGCTTAGTTACCGTGGAAACTCCCTTAACAATCGTGTAAAGAATCTATTTGTGCGTGATTGTAGCTGTCGTCGTGGAGAACTGAAATTACCATTTTGATTGTTGAAACAATGTAATACAAACTAAGGCCTCACGCTTTACGATAACATTATATAAAATTTCAAACTCGCATATCTCCGTTACTATAGAAGATACTGAAGTGAATTTACACTCAATGGAATCAGGTCAACGCTCTCTTTTATCACATCCCGAAAAATTGAATCCATGTGTAATATTCATGCTTAGTTACCATGGAAACTCTCATAACAATCATGTAAACAATCTCTTTGGGCGTGATTGTAGTCGTCGTCGTGGAGATTTGAAATAAACATTTTGATTGTTGAAACAATGTAATACAAACTAAGGAATCACGTTTTAAGATAACATTATGTAAAATTTCAAACTTGCATATCTCCGTTACTATAGAAGATACTGAAGTGATTTTACACTCAATGGAATCAGGTCGACGCTCTCTATTGGCTCATCCGAATAAAATGAATCCATGTGTAATATTCATGCTTAGTTACCATGGAAACTCTCATAACAATCATGTAAACAATCTATTTGTGCGTGATTGTAGTCGTCGTCGTGGAGATTTGAAATAACCATTTTGACTGTTGAAGCAATGTAATACAAACTAAGGCCTCACGCTTTACGATAACATTATATAACATTTCAAACTCGCATATATCCGTTACTATAGAAGATACTGAGGTGATTTTACACTCAATGGAATCAGGTCGAAACTCTCTATTGGCTCATCCGGAAAATTGAATCCATGTGGAATATTCATGCTTAGATACCATGGAAACTCTCATAACAATCATGTAAAGAATCTATTTGTGCGTGATTGTAGTCGTCGTCGTGGAGATTTGAAATAACCATTTTGACTGTTGAAACAATGTAATACAAACTAAGGCCTCACGCTTTACGATAACATTATATAACATTTCAAACTCGCATATATCCGTTACTATAGAAGATACTGAGGTGATTTTACACTCAATGCAATCAGGTCGAAACTCTCTATTGGCTCATCCTGAAAATTGAATCCATGTGGAATATTCATGCTTAGTTACCATGGAAACTCCCATAACAATCATGTAAACAATCTATTTGTGAATGATTGTAGTCGTCGTCGTTGAGATTTGAAATAACAATTTTGATTGTTGAAACAATGTAATACAAACTAAGTAATCACGTTTTACGATAACATTATATAACATTTCAAACTCGCATATATCCGTTACTATAGAAGATACTGAGGTGATTTTACACTCAATGGAATCAGGTCAACGCTCTCTTTTGGCACATCCCGAAAAATTGAATCCATGTGTAATATTCAAGCTTAGTTAGAATGGAAACTCTCATAACAATCAGGTAAACAATCTATTTGTGCGCCAATGTAGTAGTCGTGGTCGTGATTTGAAATAACCATTTTGATTGTTGAAACAATGCAATACAAACTAAAGAATCACGTTTTAAAATAACATTATATAAAATTTCACACTCGCTTATATCCGTTACTATAGAAGATACTGAAGTGTACTTTACACTCAATGGAATCAGGTCGACGCTCTCTATTGGCACATCCGGAAAAATTGAATCCATGTGTAATATTCATGCTTAGTTACCATGGAAAGTCTCATAACAATCAAGTAAGCAATCTATTTTTGCGTGATTGTAGTCGTCGTCGTGGAGATTTGAAATAAACATTTTGATTGTTGAAACAATGTAATACAACCTAAGGCCTCACGTTTTACGATAACATTATATAAAATTTCAAACTCGCACATCTCCGTTACTATAGAAGATACTGAAATGATTTTACACTCAATGGAATCAGGTCAACGCTCTCTATTTCCTCATCCGGAAAAATTGAATCCATGTGTAATATTCATGCTTAGTTACCATGGAAACTCTCATAACAATAAAGTAAACAATATTTTTTTGCGTGATTGTAGTCGTCGTCGTGGAGATCTGAAATAACAATTTTCATTGTTGAAACAATGTAATACAAACTAAGGAATCACGTTTTAAAATAACATTATATAAAATTTCAAACTCGCATATCTCCGTTACTATAGAAGATACTGAAGTGATTTTACAATCAATGGAATCATGTCGACGCTCTCTATTGGCTCATCCGGAAAAATGAATCCAAGTGGAATATTCATGCTTAGTTACCATGGAAACTCCCATAACAATCATGTAAACAATCTATTTGTGAATGATTGTAGTCGTCGTCGTGGAGATTTGAAATAACAATTTTGATTGTTGGAACAATGTAATACAAACTAAGTAATCACGTTTTAAAATAACATTATATAAAATTTCAAACTCGCATATCTCCGTTACTATAGAAGATACTGAATTGATTTTACAATCAATGGAATCAGGTCGACGCTCTCTATTGGCTCATCCCGAAAAATTGAATCCATGTGTAATATTCATGTTTAGTTACCATGGAAACTCTCATAAAAATGATGTAAAAAAATCTATTTGTGCGCGATTGTAGTCGGCATCATAGAGATTTGAAATCACCATTTTCATTGTTTAAACAATGTAGTACAACCTAACGCCTCACGTTTTAAAATAACATTATATAACATTTCAAACTCGCATATCTCCGTTACTATAGAAGATACTGAAGTGATTTTACACTCAATGGAATCAGGTCAACGCTCTCTTTTGGCACATCCCGATAAATTGAATCCATGTGTAATATTCATGCTTAGTTACAATGGAAACTCTCATAACAATCAGGTAAACAATCTATTTGTGCGTGATTGTAGCCGTCGTCGTGGAGATTTGAAAAAAACATTTTGATCGTTGAAACAATGTAATACAAACTAAGGCCTCACGCATTACGATAACATTATATAAAATTACAAACTCGCATATCTCCGTTACTATAGAATATACTGAAGTGATTTTACAATCAATGGAATCAGGTCGACGCTCTCTATTGGCACATCCGGAAAAATTGAAATCATGTGTAATAATCATGCTTAGTTACCATGGAAACTCTCATAACAATAAATTAAACAATATTTTTTTGCGTGATTGTAGTCGTCGTCGTGGAGATCTGAAATAACAATTTTCATTGTTGAAACAATGTAATACAAACTAAGGAATCACGTTTTAAAATAACATTATATAAAATTTCAAACTCGCATATCTCCGTTACTATAGAAAATACTGAATTGATTTTACAATCAATGGAATCAGGTCGACGCTCTCTATTGGCTCATCCCGAAAAATTGAATCCATGTGTAATATTCATGCTTAGTTACAATGGAAACTCTCATAACAATCAGGTGAACAATCTATTTGTGCGCCAATGTAGTAGTCGTCGTCGTGATTTGAAATAACAATTTTCATTGTTGAAACAATGTAATACAAACTAAGGAATCACGTTTTAAAATAACATTATATAAAATTTCAAACTCGCATATCTCCGTTACTATAGAAGATACTGAAGTGATTTTACACTCAATGGAATCAGGTCGACGCTCTCTATTGGCTCATCCGGAAAAATTGAATTGAAAGAGATTCATTGTCCTTGCTAGTTTTTTATTGTGTATGTGATAATTTGAGACAGTCAAAGTTTTTTTTTATTTTAGTTATAGTTATTTAAGTTTATTATTTTTTCAATTGCATTGCCTACAATTTTTACTATTTTCTAAACGATAGTGTCCCCAAGGCAACGTGTGGATTCCACAAGACAAAATAAATCTTTTATCGTCGTGCGGATCTAATGCTACTTTCCTAACTTCGTTTGTTGTAATCACGTGGTCTACACTTTGGATTCTTTGTTCTATACTTAGTATCGTCGATTGTGAGTAAAGGCAATCGATGTAATCGTGGAAGGTGAGTTTGTTCTCCACCGTATTCTTGCCCACACCTTTTGCTTTCTTCGTGACGCTACTCTCTGTTCTCATGGCATACATCTTCGAACGCAAACCCGCGAACTCGACAATAATATCACCGTTACATTCATCTTTCAGTTTACCTAGGACTTTTTTGTTACGAGATGGAATCCCAAATCTGTTGGGTTGAGGATACGCAGAAGTATCGAAATACTCAAGCATGGAAGGATTTTTTACGTCTTCGTATAGGTTAGGTGTTTGTATGCTGTAAATGAAGCTGTCGGTGTCCGTGTACAAAAGTGATATCTTATCATTGTAGAAGGGTTTCATCACGTCGTAATGAAATTCGAACATGTAAAGTTTCGACAAGTCGAGAACCGTTGCGCCAACGTAAATTGGTTTTCTGAATTTCATCAATTTTATATCTAGATTGAAAAGTGCCAAATTCTCGTTGTAAATTTTTCTCGACTTGAATCTAGGATCGGCTATCCACTTCCGACATTTATTCTTATCGGAAATTAATTTCACGTCTACGTGCTTTCTAACATTCTCCATGGTCTTTCCGTACACCGCATTGTTCATTAATTTAAAGAAGTCCTTGTCTAAATCGGAAGTGGCAGCTGTTCTATGTTGTGTGTTAGTTTCTATGTAAGGTCTTAACCACGTGGAATGTTTAAACTTCAGTATTCTTCTAACATTTACTATCTGAACACCCTTCCCAATCAAAAACCGGAGATTCTTGTAGTGGACGACGTATCTCTGTTTAGGGTCCAATGTTAACAAAAGCTTGTCCTGAACCGAGTCGGGTGGACATTTGATTTCGGGAGTCGGAGGCAAATCCGAAAACGTGTCGTGCAGGTGGTCGGAGAATTGGAGATCTACCTCTGCGAAGAAACCACACTCGCTATCGTCGAAATGAATAATGTCTATCGAAGTGGGATCTAACCATTCGAATCCCCCGTAAGGAAGTTTCTGAACCATGGCATGTCCGTAGAGATTATTAACGTCGGCGTAGAAGATGTAATTCAATGCTCGATTTGAATCGTAATCTTCTTTCATGTGTACGTTATTAGCTTTTGCATGTCTCTGTACGCATTGCACCATTCCACCTCGTATCCCTCTTTCGATAAATAGCAACATGTCAACGTCCGATATCAGTTCCAGCTTGACCTTTGTCTGGAATAACATTGCCGACCACGCTAATCCCGGTAGGCTGTAGAAATACGCTGGATCTAATTTATAAATATTCGTTGCCGTTTTCCTGAACGCTTGAAAAACATCCGCAAGTATCGTCACGTCTAATTTTAAGTATGCGTCGTGGTAGTCTCCGAGTGTCCTACATTCTAATTTCTCCCACATGAGTTGCGCGTGTTGGTATTCTTCGTCCGTGATTCCTTTCTCTCTGAGTCTGCTGTAAAATTCTCTTGGAAGTGGGAGAGCGTCGTCGTTAAATTTAGAACCATCACTAACGTATTCGTAAGGATAAATCCCTTTACGTCTAACGAGTTCTATGTCTACGTTGGGAAAACTAGCTCTAGTTATTTTAAATTGATCGTCGGTGAGTTTGTTCGCTAAAGCGTCCAGGCTGGCAGAGAGAAATCTATACGAATCCAGGAAGCGCATCTCGATTGTATTTTTCGTTCCCGGAATCGACACTTGCTTGCTGAGACTAATGTAGCGTTCTTCATTCTCGGCCAAGACACCTATACGTTTCGGATCGTAGCCAAGATGTCTCACCAGGTGGTGAAAATCATATCCGCTTCCGTTGTGAAAGAATATGGGGATGAATTTAGGTTTCTGGATTTTAAGATTGCACGTGTTGCAAATTCCACCTATGTAGTTTCCGCTGAAATGATCGTGGTGGAATATTTTTTTGTTCTCATCAGTGAAACTTTGATCACATACCGGACACACCTCAGTGGAATTGTAATTTTGAAGTTCATTTTCAGTTAAAGGTGCCATCGGTTTTGATGTAAGCAGTACGCTACCAATTACCTCAACCTCCTCCATCATTTTTTCCAGGAAGTGTTCGATTGCATTTGGCCCGCGGTATATATATGCTTCATTCATTTTATCACGTCGCACAACAACATAGCCGAAACTATTAGGTTGATGAAGCTGGTACGGCGTTGTGGAGGAAATTTCAGGATCCGGTTCGCAGTAGGAGAGTGGTTTGAGGAACGCCTCGAAATCTGCGACGATGATTGCGGGATGTTCCAACAATGCCTTGTGCATTTTGAATTCTTCGACTTCGTTCGTTTCGGGCATCAACATTCTAGCCGGTCTGTTGTCACCGCAATAAATTTTATGTTCGGCAAGTTTCTCGATAGCAATTTGACGTCCGGTGTAATTTCGATAATTGAGTTGTTTTCGATCGTCGAACGTGGTTAGGCATCTCGGGCAAACTTCGATGTTGTTTGCATGCTTGGTTGATTGACTTCTGACCAAACGTGATAGTGAACGAATTAGCGTGTAGTGATGAACATCCTCGTTGGAAATTAGAAGAAGATTAATCACACGAGCATCGTCATCGTCGATATCGCTTATCCTGACGGGGTGCACAAGATATTTATCTGACGTAAAGGAATATACATTAATAGCGATGCGTTTTCCTGCACGATTTTCGAACTTTGTTATATCCGACAATATCACCGGGTATTCGATGTCAGACATTACACTTTCAAATTCGGACTCGTATTTCTTGTAATGAGAAACCTGTTCTGGATTATTTTTGCAATGAACAGGATGCAGTGCAGCCAACACACACCAGAGAAAACACTTGTTATCGCTGTTCTGTATATTTAACACAGCCCTCTTGTGTTGAATGTTCGGTGGAAGAGGGACGTAGCTGGATGCACGAAGAGGCGAGAATCGGTTCACGTAAACGGTTAACGTGTGAGGACTTCCACATAGAGACCATCCCGACCCTTTAGCCTCGAAATCGTCATGTTTCTTAACCAGCTCGTTGGAAACTTTATAATAGAAGTTGTCCAAATTTTCGACGTCAGCAAAATAAAGTGTCTGGTTTTTAGTACATTGATAAAAAATACTCGTTGTGCCATCGACTTTCTCGTATTCGGAAAACAGAACAACGTATACTTTTATAGAGTTGTTTTCAAGTTTATCTTTCAAAATATTTAGTACAGATGTTTTCGTTTCATCCAAGAAACTAAGGATGTCACGGCCTGGTTCTGACTTAATTGAAAAATCCTGGAGTTGGTCGTTGAATGCAGATCTAATTGGTTTGCGTTCATTGGATAATTTAATTTGCTTGGAAGTGGAAGCTTCGGTTCCTGGATCATCGATTTTTCTTTTCAATGTTCCTTGTTCGGTCGATGGTTTGCAAATTTTGAGGTGTTTACTTAAATTTGTAATGCAGATCATCTTTCCGCATCGAGCACAAGACTTAGAAGGTGACGAACGATTAATTCTCGAACCTGTTTCGCTACATCTTGCCCTGTGTACCGATAAATTGTTCCTTGAGATTAGCTTCCCACAAGTAACACATTCAGTTTTATCATTTTTACGATTGAAACTGGTGGTGGATGCCATTGCTTTTTCGAAAATCACAGAAATCAAAAAGTCTAGTATATAGCGATACAATTTTCAGGTATGTTATTTATATAGAATTTCTTGAGGTGAAATGGAAAATGCACGATCACGTCAAAATTCAATCTGGTCGAAATTACTATGAAAAACCACGTGAAACACCTTTGAACTTGAAATAATAGATGGTATGTAGCTTCAAAGAAAGTTAAATACCTATTTTTTTTACAAAAACGAGGAGCGCTGCAACAGGACGTCCGTACTCTTCGGCTGCTCTCACGCCACGTTAGATATGACTCATCACATTACGTCATAACTTGTTGCAACATGTTGTGTAATAGTTTACTCCCTTGTAGTTAATACAACGAAGAGCATTAGATATGAGTCATCACAATGTTACGTAATAACTTGTTGCAAAAACGTTGTGCAATAGTATACCCTTATAAGTAATACAATTAAGAGGTACTTAATATGAGTCATCACAATGTTAGTTACATGGTTACAGTTAGGATGATGATTTTTTTGGTTTGTTGGATAGGGGTTGAAGAAGACTATTTGTTGTAGTGACCACAGTATTGTTTTTTTTTTTGTGTGTGTGCGTTTTCTGTTCTCTTACGAGAATTAATATAAGTTGCCATAGAACCCTCCAATTCATGACTTAGGAAAAATCTGTTTGCGGATTCATCACGTACGCCTATACGTGAGTAA
This sequence comes from Lepisma saccharinum, assembly GCF_977018435.1. NCBI lineage: Eukaryota > Metazoa > Arthropoda > Insecta > Zygentoma > Lepismatidae > Lepisma > Lepisma saccharinum. The sequence goes on along the minus strand of NC_139235.1, from coordinate 56,872,034 downwards.
AATGTGAATAGAACCTATGTTCGGAAATCCAAAATGGCGACCGGAAGTGGGATTATCTTGGAAACAGTAAGACTTAGGAAAAATCTGTTTGCTGATTCACCACAAACGCCTATATGTAAGTAAAATATGAATAGAACCTATGGTCGGAAATTCAAAATAGCGACCGGAAGTGGGGTTATCTTGGAAACGGTAAGACTTAGGAAAAATCTGTTTGCGGATTCATTAGGTACACCTATACGTGAGAAAAAATATGAATAGAAGCTATGATCGGAAATCCAAAATGGCGACCGGAAGTAGAGTTATCTTGGAAACGGTAAAACTTAGGAAAAATCTGTTTGCTGATTCATCACGTACGCCTATATGTAAGTAAAATATGAATAGAACCTATGCTCGGAAATCCAAAATAGCAACCGGAAGTGGGGTTAGGGGCCAGGAATCTTAAAAAAAAATATTATTTGTTTGTTTGTTTGCATCACAATATAGGCACGCGCGCGCGTGTATGTATAGCACATCGTTCCCGAGAGAGAGGTTTACAAAGGTCACGATATACAAACATTTGACCGGGGCTTGGAAAATTACGATAAGGTGCATTCATCCTTCAAGAATAAGAGACTGCATTATTTACTCATCACGTTGTGTCAGCACAATAAATGAGGCGCTGAACATAGAGAGAAAATGAGAGTTTTTGAGGTTTGGTAAACCTCAATTAATAAAAATAAGTTTTTGAGGTTTTGGTGAGCTCCAAATAATCAAAATGAGTTTTTGATGTTTTGGTGCTGTTTTCTACGCTGTGAAACATCGTCAGCACAATAAATGAGGCGCGGAACGTGAAGAGAAAATGAGTTTTTGAGGTTTGGCGAGCCTCACCGAGCCTCACCGAGCCCCATTTTCGGTTGGTGAACCGGCTAATCTGCACTACTAGTTATGTTGGAAACAGTGAGAGTTAGGAAAAATCTGTTTGCGGATTCGTCATGTACGCCTATATGTAAGTAAAATATGAATAGAACCTATGCTCGGAAATCCAAAATGGCGACCGGAAGTGGGGTTATCTTTGAAACGGTAAGACTTAGGAAAAATCTGTTTGCAGATTCACCACGAACGCCTATATGTAAGTAAAATATGAATAGAACCTATGTTCAGAAATCCAAAATGGCAACCGGAAGTGGGGTTATCTTGGAAACAGTAAGACTTAGGAAAAATCTGTTTGGGGATTCATCATATACACCTATACGTAAGAAAAAATATGAATAAAACCAATAGTGTTCGGAAGTCATGCAGGTTTGGACGTGACGACGCAGTTCAATAACATAGGTTAGACCAAGAAAAAAAACCTTGGTGATTTTATTTCGAGTAAAATGTTGGCAACACTGCGAGAAAATAAGGCTTATGTCTTACAAGAGCAAACTATTAACGAGCCTCACCGAGCCTCACTTCGAGCCTCACTTTCGGTTGCAGCTCTGTCTTTATGGTTCTACTCTAAAGTAGGTCAAAGCACGTAGAGGCTCTCGTGTAGTTTAGCACGAAAAAAAAATAAATAGGTTAAGTTATATCACGTAAGATCGCGGCATTCGTGCCAAGTACGAGTGGGGAAAAAAAAATAGGAAATTTTACAAAAACATCGCTAAACGCTAAAACATCGACAAAAATTTGTCAAAATATGTCAAAAACTGATTTTCAATTGATAAAAAAAAGGCTACAAATGCATACCTACCAAGTACGAGTGGGAAGAAAATGAGATGCGGTAAAAATTGCACTGAAAAATCGTCAAACGCTAAAACATCGACAAAAAATTGTCAAAATATGTCAAAAAGTGATATTCAATTGATAAAAAAAAACAATACCTACTAAGTACTACTTTGAAACAACCAATATACACTACTTACACTCAATGGAATCAGGTCGAAACTCTCTATTGGCTCATCCTGAAAATTGAATCCATGTGAAATATTCATGCTTAGTTACCATGGAAACTCCCATAACAATCATGTAAACAATCTATTTGTGAATGATTGTAGTCTTCGTCGTTGAGATTTGAAATTACAATTTTGATTGTTGAAACAATGTAATACAAACTAAGTAATCACGTTTTACGATAACATTATATAACATTTCAAACTCGCATAATTCCGTTACTATAGAAGATACTGAGGTGATTTTACACTCAATGGAATCAGGTCAACGCTCTCTTTTGGCACATCCCGAAAAATTGAATCCATGTGTAATATTCATGCTTAGTTAGAATGGAAACTCTCATAACAATCAGGTAAACAATCTATTTGTGCGCCAATGTAGTAGTCGTGGTCGTGATTTGAAATAACCATTTTGATTGTTGAAACAATGCAATACAAACTAAAGAATCACGTTTTAAAATAACATTATATAAAATTTCACACTCGCTTATATCCGTTACTATAGAAGATACTGAAGTGTACTTTACACTCAATGGAATCAGGTCGACGCTCTCTATTGGCACATCCGGAAAAATTGAATCCATGTGTAATATTCATGCTTAGTTACCATGGAAAGTCTCTTAACAATCAAGTAACCAATCTATTTTTGCGTGATTGTAGTCGTCGTCGTGGAGATTTGAAATAAACATTTTGATTGTTGAAACAATGTAATACAACCTAAGGCCTCACGTTTTACGATAACATTATATAAAATTTCAAACTCGCACATCTCCGTTACTATAGAAGATACTGAAATGATTTTACACTCAATGGAATCAGGTCAACGCTCTCTATTTCCTCATCCGGAAAAATTGAATCCATGTGTAATATTCATGCTTAGTTACCATGGAAACTCTCATAACAATAAAGTAAACAATATTTTTTTGCGTGATTTGTAGTCGTCGTCGTGGAGATCTGAAATAACAATTTTCATTGTTGAAACAATGTAATACAAACTAAGGAATCACGTTTTAAAATAACATTATATAAAATTTCAAACTCGCATATCTCCGTTACTATAGAAGATACTGAAGTGATTTTACAATCAATGGAATCAGGTCGACGCTCTCTATTGGCTCATCCCGAAAAATTGAATCCATGTGTAATATTCATGCTTAGTTACAATGGAAACTCTCATAACAATCAGGTGAACAATCTATTTGTGCGCCAATGTAGTAATCGTCGTCGTGATTTGAAATAACCATTTTGATTGTTGAAACAATGTAATACAAACCAAAGAAACACGTTTTAAAATAACATTATATAAAATTTCACACTCGCATATATCCGTTACTATAGAAGATACTGAAGTGTACTTTACACTCGATGGAATCAGGTCGACGCTCTCCATTGGCTCATCCGGAAAAATGAATCCAAGTGGAATATTCATGCTTAGTTACCATGGAAACTCCCATAACAATCATGTAAACAATCTATTTGTGAATGATTGTAGTCGTCGTCGTGGAGATTTGAAATAACAATTTTGATTGTTGAAACAATGTAATACAAACTAAGTAATCACGTTTTACGATAACATTATATAACATTTCACACTCGCATATATCCGTTACTATAGAAGATACTGAGGTGATTTTACACTCAATGGAATCAGGTCAACGCTCTCTATTTCCTCATCCGGAAAAATTGAATCCATGTGTAATATTCATGCTTAGTAACCATGGAAACTCTCATAACAATAAAGTAAACAATATTTTTTTGCGTGATTTGTAGTCGTCGTCGTGGAGATCTGAAATAACAATTTTCATTGTTGAAACAATGTAATACAAACTAAGGAATCACGTTTTAAAATAACATTATATAAAATTTCAAACTCGCATATCTCCGTTACTATAGAAGATACTGAAGTGATTTTACAATCAATGGAATCAGGTCGACGCTCTCTATTGGCTCATCCCGAAAAATTGAATCCATGTGTAATATTCATGCTTAGTTACAATGGAAACTCTCATAACAATCAGGTGAACAATCTATTTGTGCGCCAATGTAGTAGTCGTCGTCGTGATTTGAAATAACCATTTTGATTGTTGAAACAATGTAATACAAACCAAAGAAACACGTTTAAAATAACATTATATAAAATTTCACACTCGCATATATCCGTTACTATAGAAGATACTGAAGTGTACTTTACACTCGATGGAATCAGGTCGACGCTCTCCATTGGCTCATCCGGAAAAATGAATCCAAGTGGAATATTCATGCTTAGTTACCATGGAAACTCCCATAACAATCATGTAAACAATCTATTTGTGAATGATTGTAGTCGTCGTCGTGGAGATTTGAAATAACAATTTTGATTGTTGAAACAATGTAATACAAACTAAGTAATCACGTTTTACGATAACATTATATAACATTTCACACTCGCATATATCCGTTACTATAGAAGATACTGAGGAGATTTTACACTCAATGGAATCAGGTCGAAACTCTCTATTGGCTCATCCGGAAAATTGAATCCATGTGTAATATTCATGTTTAGTTACCATGGAAACTCTCATAAAAATGATGTAAAAAAATCTATTTGTGCGCGATTGTAGTCTGCATCATAGATTTTTTAAATCACCATTTTCATTGTTTAAACAATGTAGTACAACCTAACGCCTCACGTTTTAAAATAACATTATATAAAATTTCAAACTCGCATATCTCCGTTACTATAGAAGATACTGAAGTGACTTGACACTCAATGGAATCAGGTCAACGCTCCCTTTTGGCACATCCCGATAAATTGAATCCATGTGTAATATTCATGCTTAGTTAGAATGGAAACTCTCATAACAATCAGGTAAACAATCTATTTGTGCGCCAATGTAGTAGTCGTCGTCGTGATTTGAAATAACCATTTTGATTGTTGAAACAATGTAATACAAACTAAAGAATCACGTTTTAAAATAACATTATATAAAATTTCACACTCGCTTATATCCGTTACTATAGAAGATACTGAAGTGTACTTTACACTCAATGGAATCAGGTCGACGCTCTCTATTGGCACATCCGGAAAAATTGAATCCATGTGTAATATTCATGCTTTGTTACCATGTAAACTCTCATAACAATCATGTAAACAATCTATTTGTGCGTGATTGTAGCCGTCGTCGTGGAGATTTGAAAAAAACATTTTGATCGTTGAAACAATGTAATACAAACTAAGGCCTCACGCATTACGATAACATTATATAAAATTACAAACTCGCATATCTCCGTTACTATAGAAGATACTGAAGTGATTTTACAATCAATGGAATCAGGTCGACGCTCTCTATTGGCACATCCGGAAAAATTGAAATCATGTGTAATATTCATGCTTAGTTACCATGGAAACTCTCATAACAATAAAGTAAACAATATTTTTTTCCGTGATTGTAGTCGTCGTCGTGGAGATCTGAAATAACAATTTTCATTGTTGAAACAATGTAATACAAACTAAGGAATCACGTTTTAAAATAACATTATATAAAATTTCAAACTCGCATATCTCCGTTAGTATAGAAGATACTGAAGTGATTTTACAATCAATGGAATCAGGTCGACGCTCTCTATTGGCTCATCCCGAAAAATTGAATCCATGTGTAATATTCATGCTTAGTTACAATGGAAACTCTCATAACAATCAGGTGAACAATCTATTTGTGCGCCAATGTAGTAGTCGTCGTCGTGATTTGAAATAACCATTTTGATTGTTGAAACAATGTAATACAAACCAAAGAAACACGTTTTAAAATAACATTATATAAAATTTCACACTCGCATATATCCGTTACTATAGAAGATACTGAAGTGTACTTTACACTCAATGGAATCAGGTCGACGCTCTCTATTAGCACATCCTGAAAAATTGAAATCATGTGTAATATTCATGCTTAGTTACCATGGAAAGTCTCATAACAATCAAGTAAGCAATCTATTTGTGCATGATTGTAGTCGTCGTCGTGGAGATTTGAAATAAACATTTTGATTGTTGAAACAATGTAATACAACCTAAGGCCTCACGTTTCACGATAACATTATATAAAATTTCAAACACGCACATCTCCGTTACTATAGAAGATACTGAAATGATTTTACACTCAATGGAATCAGGTCAACGCTCTCTATTGGCTCATCCGGAAAAATTGAATCCATGTTTAATATTCATGCTTAGTTACCATGGAAACTCTCATAACGATAAAGTAAACAATATTTTTTTGCGTGATTGTAGTCGTCGTCGTGGAGATCTGAAATAACCATTTTCATTGTTGAAACAATGTAATACAAACTAAGGTATCACGTTTTAAGATAACATTATATAAAATTTCAAACTCGCATATCTCCGTTACTATAGAAAATACTGAAGTGATTTTACAATCAATGGAATCAATTCGAAGCTCTCTATTGGTTCATCCGGAAAAATTGAATCCATGCGTAATATTCATGCTTAGTTACCATGGAAACTCTCATAACGATAAAGTAAACAATATTTTTTTGCGTGATTGTAGTCGTCGTCGTGGAGATCTGAAATAACCCTTTTGATTGTTGAAGCAATGTAATACAAACTAAGGAATCACGTTTTAAGATAACATTATGTAAAATTTCAAACTTGCATATCTCCGTTACTATAGAAGATACTGAAGTGATTTTACACTCAATGGAATCAGGTCGACGCTCTCTATTGGCTCATCCGAAAAAAATGAATCCATGTGTAATATTCATGCTTAGTTACCATGGAAACTCTCATAACAATCATGTAAACAATCTATTTGTGCGTGATTGTAGTCGTCGTCGTGGAGATTTGAAATAACCATTTTGACTGTTGAAACAATGTAATACAAACTAAGGCCTCACGCTTTACGATAACATTATATAACATTTCAAACTCGCATATATCCGTTACTATAGAAGATACTGAGGTGATTTTACACTCAATGGAATCAGGTCGAAACTCTCTATTGGCTCATCCGGAAAATTGAATCCATGTGGAATATTCATGCTTAGTTACCATGGAAACTCCCATAACAATCATGTAAACAATCTATTTGTGAATGATTGTAGTCGTCGTCGTGGAGATTTGAAATCACCATTTTCATTGTTTAAACAATGTAGTACAACCTAAGGCCTCACGTTTTAAAATAACATTATATAAAATTTCAAACTCGCATATCTCCGTTACTATAGAAGATACTGAAGTGATTTTACAATCAATGGAATCAGGTCGAGGCTCTCTATTGGCTCATCCGGAAAAATTGAATCCATGTTTAATATTCATGCTTAGTTACCATGGAAACTCTCATAACGATAAAGTAAACAATATTTTTTTGCGTGATTGTAGTCGTCGTCGTGGAGATCTGAAATAACCATTTTCATTGTTGAAACAATGTAATACAAACTAAGGTATCACGTTTTAAGATAACATTATATAAAATTTCAAACTCGCATATCTCCGTTACTATAGAAAATACTGAAGTGATTTTACAATCAATGGAATCAATTCGAAGCTCTCTATTGGTTCATCCGGAAAAATTGAATCCATGCGTAATATTCATGCTTAGTTACCATGGAAACTCTCATAACAATCAGGTAAACAATCTATTTATGCGCCAATGTAGTAGTCGTCGTCGTGATTTGAAATAACCATTTTGATTGTTGAAACAATGTAATACAAAATAAAGAATCACGTTTTAAAATAACATTATATAAAATTTCACACTCGCTTATATCCGTTACTATAGAAGATACTGAAGTGTACTTTACACTCAATGGAATCAGGTCGACGCTCTCTATTGGCACATCCGGAAAAATTGAATCCATGTGTAATATTCATGCTTTGTTACCATGTAAACTCTCATAACAATCATGTAAACAATCTATTTGTGCGTGATTGTAGCCGTCGTCGTGGAGATTTGAAAAAAACATTTTGATCGTTGAAACAATGGAATACAAACTAAGGCCTCACGCATTACGATAACATTATATAAAATTACAAACTCGCATATCTGCGTTACTATAGAAGATACTGAAGTGATTTTACAATCAATGGAATCAGGTCGAGGCTCTCTATTGGCACATCCGGAAAAATTGAAATCATGTGTAATATTCATGCTTAGTTACCATGGAAAGTCTCATAACAATCAAGTAAGCAATCTATTTTTGCGTGATTGTAGTCGTCGTCGTGGAGATTTGAAATAAACATTTTGATTGTTGAAACAATGTAATACAGCCTAAGGCCTCACGTTTTACGATAAAATTATATAAAATTTCAAACTCGCACATCTCCGTTACTATAGAAGATACTGAAATGATTTTACACTCAATGGAATCAGGTCAACGCTCTCTATTGGCTCATCCTGAAAAATTGAATCCATATGTATTATTTAAGCTTAGTTACCATGGAAACTCTCATAACAATAATGTAAACACTATATTTGTGCGTTATTATAGTCGTCGTCGTGGAGGATTGAAATAAACATTTTGATAGTTGAAACAATGTAACACAAACTAAGGGCTCACGCTTTACGATAACATTATATAAAATTTCAAACCCGCATATATCTACGTTATTATAAAAGATACTGAAGTGATTTTACACTCAATGGAATCAGTTCGACGCTGTTTATTGTCTCATCCGGAAAAATTGAATCCATGTGTAATATTCATGTTTAGTTACCATGGAAACTATCATAAAAATGATGTAAAAAAATCTATTTGTGCGCGATTGTAGTCGGCATCATAGAGATTTGAAATCACCATTTTCATTGTTTAAACAATGTAGTACAACCTAACGCCTCACGTTTTAAAATAACATTATATAAAATTTCAAACTCGCATATCTTGGTTACTATAGAAGATACTGAAGTGACTTGACACTCAATGGAATCAGGTCAACGCTCTCTTTTGGCACATCCCGATAAATTGAATCCATGTGTAATATTCATGCTTAGTTAGAATGGAAACTCTCATAACAATCAGGTAAACAATCTATTTGTGCGCCAATGTAGTAGTCGTCGTCGTGATTTGAAATAACCATTTTGATTGTTGAAACAATGTAATACAAACTAAAGAATCACGTTTTAAAATAACATTATATAAAATTTCACACTCGCTTATATCCGTTACTATAGAAGATACTGAAGTGTACTTTACACTCAATGGAATCAGGTCGACGCTCTCTATTGGCACATCCGGAAAAATTGAATCCATGTGTAATATTCATGCTTTGTTACCATGTAAACTCTCATAACAATCATGTAAACAATCTATTTGTGCGTGATTGCAGCCGTCGTCGTGGAGATTTGAAAAAAACATTTTGATCGTTGAAACAATGTAATACAAACTAAGGCCTCACGCATTACGATAACATTATATAAAATTACAAACTCGCATATCTCCGTTACTATAGAAGATACTGAAGTGATTTTACAATCAATGGAATCAGGTCGATGCTCTCTATTGGCTCATCCCGAAAAATTGAATCCATGTGTAATATTCATGCTTAGTTACAATGGAAACTCTCATAACAATCAGGTGAACAATCTATTTGTGCGCCAATGTAGTAGTCGTCGTCGTGATTTGAAATAACCATTTTGATTGTTGAAACAATGTAATACAAACCAAAGAAACACGTTTTAAAATAACATTATATAAAATTTCACACTCGCATATATCCGTTACTATAGAAGATACTGAAGTGTACTTTACACTCAATGGAATCAGGTCGACGCTCTCTATTAGCACATCCTGAAAAATTGAAATCATGTGTAATATTCATGCTTAGTTACCATGGAAAGTCTCATAACAATCAAGTAAGCAATCTATTTGTGCATGATTGTGGTCGTCGTCGTGGAGATTTGAAATAAACATTTTGATTGTTGAAACAATGTAATACAACCTAAGGCCTCACGTTTCACGATAACATTATATAAAATTTCAAACACGCACATCTCCGTTACTATAGAAGATACTGAAATGATTTTACACTCAATGGAATCAGGTCAACGCTCTCAATTGGCTCATCCGGAAAAATTGAATCCATGTTTAATATTCATGCTTAGTTACCATGGAAACTCTCATAACGATAAAGTAAACAATATTTTTTTGCGTGATTGTAGTCGTCGTCGTGGAGATCTGAAATAACCATTTTCATTGTTGAAACAATGTAATACAAATTAAGGTATCACGTTTTAAGATAACATTATATAAAATTTCAAACTCGCATATCTCCGTTACTATAGAAAATACTGAAGTGATTTTACAATCAATGGAATCAATTCGAAGCTCTCTATTGGTTCATCCGGAAAAATTGAATCCATGCGTAATATTCATGCTTAGTTACCATGGAAACTCTCATAACGATAAAGTAAACAATATTTTTTTGCGTGATTGTAGTCGTCGTCGTGGAGATCTGAAATAACCCTTTTGATTGTTGAAGCAATGTAATACAAACTAAGGAATCACGTTTTAAGATAACATTATGTAAAATTTCAAACTTGCATATCTCCGTTACTATTGAAGATACTGAAGTGATTTTACACTCAATGGAATCAGGTCGACGCTCTCTATTGGCTCATCCGAAAAAAATGAATCCATGTGTAATATTCATGCTTAGTTACCATGGAAACTCTCATAACAATCATGTAAACAATCTATTTGTGCGTGATTGTAGTCGTCGTCGTGGAGATTTGAAATAACCATTTTGACTGTTGAAACAATATAATACAAACTAAGGCCTCACGCTTTACGATAACATTATATAACATTTCAAACTCGCATATATCCGTTACTATAGAAGATACTGAGGTGATTTTACACTCAATGGAATCAGGTCGAAACTCTCTATTGGCTCATCCGGAAAATTGAATCCATGTGGAATATTCATGCTTAGTTACCATGGAAACTCCCATAACAATCATGTAAACAATCTATTTGTGAATGATTGTAGTCGTCGTCGTGGAGATTTGAAATCACCATTTTCATTGTTTAAACAATGTAGTACAACCTAAGGCCTCACGTTTTAAAATAACATTATATAAAATTTCAAACTCGCATATCTCCGTTACTATAGAAGATACTGAAGTGACTTGACACTCAACGGAATCAGGTGAACGCTCTCTTTTGGCACATCCCGAAAAATTGAATCCATGTGTAATATTCATGCTTAGTTAGAATGGAAACTCTCATAACAATCAGGTAAACAATCTATTTATGCGCCAATGTAGTAGTCGTCGTCGTGATTTGAAATAACCATTTTGATTGTTGAAACAATGTAATACAAAATAAAGAATCACGTTTTAAAATAACATTATATAAAATTTCACACTCGCTTATATCCGTTACTATAGAAGATACTGAAGTGTACTTTACACTCAATGGAATCAGGTCGACGCTCTCTATTGGCACATCCGGAAAAATTGAATCCATGTGTAATATTCATGCTTTGTTACCATGTAAACTCTCATAACAATCATGTAAACAATCTATTTGTGCGTGATTGTAGCCGTCGTCGTGGAGATTTGAAAAAAACATTTTGATCGTTGAAACAATGTAATACAAACTAAGGCCTCACGCATTACGATAACATTATATAAAATTACAAACTCGCATATCTCCGTTACTATAGAAGATACTGAAGTGATTTTACAATCAATGGAATCAGGTCGAGGCTCTCTATTGGCACATCCGGAAAAATTGAAATCATGTGAAATATTCATGCTTAGTTACCATGGAAAGTCTCATAACAATCAAGTAAGCAATCAATTTTTGCGTGATTGTAGTCGTCGTCGTGGAGATTTGAAATAAACATTTTGATTGTTGAAACAATGTAATACAACCTAAGGCCTCACGTTTTACGATAAAATTATATAAAATTTCAAACTCGCACAACTCCGTTACTATAGAAGATACTGAAGTGATTTTACACTCAATGGAATCAGGTCAACGCTCTCTATTGGCTCATCCGGAAAAATTGAATCCATGTGTAATATTCATGCTTAGTTACCATGTAAACTCTCATAACAATAAAGTAAACAATATTTTTTTGCGTGATTGTAGTCGTCGTCGTGGAGATTTTAAATAACCATTTTGATTTTTGAAACAATGTAATACAAACTAAGGAATCACGTTTTAAGATAACATTATATAAAATTTCACACTCGCATATCTCCGTTACTATAGAAGATACTGAAGTGATTTTACACTCAAAGGAATTAGGTCGACGCTCTCTATTGACACATTTGGAAAAATTGAATCCATGTGTAATATTCATGCTTAGTTACCATGGAAACTCTTATAACAAGAAAGTAAACAATTTTTTTTTGCGTGATTGTAGTCGTCGTCGTGGAGATTTTTAAATAACCATTTTGATTGTTGAAAAAATGTAATACAACCTAAGGAATCACGTTTTACGATAACATTATATTACATTTCACACTCCTATTTTCAATTATTTTTTTCCCAACAATCATGCAAACAATCTATTTGGGCGTGATTGTTGTCGTCATCATAGAGATTTGAAATAACCATTTTGATTGTTGAAACAATGTAATACAAACTAAGGAATCACGTTTTACGATTTTCAATCCTATTTGCTCATCCGGAAAAATTGAATCCATGTGTAATATTCATGCTTAGTTACCATGTAAACTCTCATAACAATAAAGTAAACAATATTTTTTTTCGTTATTGTAGTCGTCGTCGTGGAGATTTGAAATAACCATTTTGATTTTTGAAACAATGTAATACAAACTAAGGAATCATGTTTTAAGATAACATTATATAAAATTTCACACTCGCATATCTCAGTTACTATAGAAGATACTGAAGTGATTTTACACTCAAAGGAATCAGTTCGACGCTCTCTTTTGGTACATCCCGAAAAATTGAATCCATGTGTAATATTCATGCTTGGTTACCATGGAAACTCTCATAACAATCATGTAAACAATCTATTTGGGCGTGATTGTAGTCGTCATCATAGAGATTTGAAATAACCATTTTGATTGTTGAAACAATGTAATACAAACTAAGGAATCACGTTTTACGATTAAATTATATACAGTTTCACACTCGCATATCTCCGTTACTATAGAAATACTGAAGTGTACTTTTCACTCAATGGAATCTGGTCGACGCTCTCTATTGGCACATTTGGAAAAATTGAATCCATGTGTAATATTCATGCGTAGTTTCCATGGAAACACTCGTAACAATCATGTAAACAATCTATTTGTACGTGATTGTCGTCGTCCTCGTTGAGATTTGTAATAACCATTTGGATTGTTGAAACAATGTAATACAAACTAAAGGATCACGTTTTAAAATTACATTATATAAATTTCACACTCGCATATCTCCGTTACTATAGAAGATACTAAAGTGTACTTTCCACTCAATGGAATCAGCTCGACGCTCTCTATTGGCACATTGTGAAAAATTGAATCCATGTTTAATATTCATGCTTAGTTACCGTGGAAACTCTCATAACAATCGTGTAAAGAATCTATTTGTGCGTGATTGTAGCTGTCGTCGTGGAGAACTGAAATTACCATTTTGGTTGTTGAAACAATGTAATACAAACTAAGTCCTCACGCTTTACGATAACATTATATAAAATTTCAAACTCGCATATCTCCGTTACTATAGAAGATACTGAAGTGAATTTACACTCAATGGAATCAGGTCAACGCTCTCTATTGGCTCATCAGGAAAAATTGAATCCATGTGTAATATTCATGCTTAGTTACCATGGAAACTCTCATAACAAGAAAGTAAACAATATTTTTTTGCGTGATTGTAGTCGTCGTCGTGGAGATCTGAAATAACCATTTTGATTCTTGAAACAATGTAATACAAACTAAGGAATCACGCTTTAAGATAACATTATATAAAATTTCAAACTCGCATATTTCCGTTACTATAGAAGATACTGAAGTGATTTTACAATCAATGGAATCAGGTCGACGCTCTCTATTGGCTCATCCGGAAAAATTGAATCCATGTGTAATATTCATGCTTAGTTACCATGGAAACTCTCATAACAATAAAGTAAACAATATTTTTTTGCGTGATTGTAGTCGTCGTCGTGGAGATCTGAAATAACCATTTTCATTGTTGAAACAATGTAATACAAACTAAGGTATCACGTTTTAAGATAACATTATATAAAATTTCAAACTCGCATATCTCCGTTACTATCGAAAATACTGAAGTGATTTTACAATCAATGGAATCAATTCGAAGCTCTCTATTGGTTCATCCGGAAAAATTGTATCCATGCGTAATATTCATGCTTAGTTACCATGGAAACTCTCATAACAAGAAAGTAAACAATATTTTTTTGCGTGATTGTAGTCGTCGTCGTGGAGATCTGAAATAACCATTTTGATTCTTGAAACAATGTAATACAAACTAAGGAATCACGCTTTAAGATAACATTATATAAAATTTCAAACTCGCATATTTCCGTTACTATAGAAGATACTGAAGTGATTTTACAATCAATGGAATCAGGTCGACGCTCTCTATTGGCTCATCAGGAAAAATTGTATCCATGCGTAATATTCATGCTTAGTTACCATGGAAACTCTCATAACGATAAAGTAAACAATATTTTTTTGCGTGATTGTAGTCGTCGTCGTGGAGATTTGAAATAACCATTTTGACTGTTGAAACAATGTAATACAAACTAAGGCCTCACGCTTTACGATAACATTATATAACATTTCAAACTCGCATATATCCGTTACTATAGAAGATACTGAGGTGATTTTACACTCAATGGAATCAGGTCGAAACTCTCTATTGGCTCATCGGGAAAATTGAATCCATGTGGAATATTCATGCTTAGTTACCATGGAAACTCCCATAACAATCATGTAAACAATCTATTTGTGAATGATTGTAGTCGTCGTCGTGCAGATTTGAAATAACAATTTTGATTGTTGAAACAATGTAATACAAACTAAGTAATCACGTTTTACGATAACATTATATAACATTTCAAACTCGCATATATCCGTTACTATAGAAGATACTGAGGTGATTTTACACTCAATGGAATCAGGTCGAAACTCTCTATTGGCTCATCCGGAAAATTGAATCCATGTGTAATATATATGTTTTGTTACCATGGAAAATCTCATAAAAATCATGTAAAAAAATCTATTTGTGCGCGATTGTAGTCGGCATCATAGAAATTTGAAATCACCATTTTCGTTGTTTAAACAATGTAGTTCAACCTAAGGTCTCACGTTTTAAAATAACATTATATAAAATTTCAAACTCGCATATCTCCGTTACTGTAGAAGATACTGAAGTGACTTGACACTCAATGGAATCAGGTCAACGCTCTCTTTTGGCACATCCCGAAAAATTGAATCCATGTGTAATATTCATGCTTAGTTAGAATGGAAACTCTCATAACAATCAGGTAAACAATCTATTTGTGCGCCAATGTAGTAGTCGTCGTCGTGATTTGAAATAACCATTTTGATTGTTGAAACAATGTAATACAAACTAAAGAATCACGTTTTAAAATAACATTATATAAAATTTCACACTCGCTTATATCCGTTACTATAGAAGATACTGAAGTGTACTTTACACTCAATGGAATCAGGTCGACGCTCTCTATTGGCACATCCGGAAAAATTGAAATCATGTGTAATATTCATGCTTAGTTACCATGGAAAGTCTCATAACAATCAAGTAAGCAATCTATTTTTGCGTGATTGTAGTCGTCGTCGTGGAGATTTGAAATAAACATTTTGATTGTTGAAACAATGTAATACAACCTAAGGCCTCACGTTTTACGATAAAATTATATAAAATTTCAAATTCTCACATCTCCGTTACTATAGAAGATACTGAAATGATTTTACACTCAATGGAATCAGGTCAACGCTCTCTATTGGCTCAACCGGAAAAATTGAATCCATGTGTAATATTCATGCTTAGTTACCATGGAAACTCTCATAACAATAAAGTAAACAATTTTTTTTTGCGTGATTGTAGTAGTCGTCGTGGAGATCTGAAATAACAATTTTCATTGTTGAAACAATGTAATACAAACTAAGGAATCACGTTTTAAAATAACATTATATAAAATTTCAAACTCGCATATCTCCGTTACTATAGAAGATACTGAAGTGATTTTACAATCAATGGAATCAGGTCGACACTCTCTATTGGGTCATCCCGAAAAATTGAATCCTTATGTATTATTTAAGCTTAGTTACCATGGAAACTCTCATAACAATCATGTAAACAATCTATTTGTGCGTGATTGTAGTCGTCGTCGTGGAGATTTGAAATAACCATTTTGATTTTTGAAACAATGTAATACAAACTAAGGAATGACGTTTTAAGATAACATTATATAAAATTTCACACTCGCATATCTCCGTTACTATAGAAGATACTGAAGTGATTTTACACTCAAAGGAATCAGGTCGACGCTCTCTATTGGCACATTTGGAAAAATTGAATCCATGTGTAATATTCATGCTTAGTTACCATGGAAACTCTCATAACAAGAAAGTAAACAATATTTTTTTGCGTGATTGTAGTCGTCGTCGTGGAGATTTTTAAATAACCATTTTGATTGTTGAAAAAATGTAATACAACCTAAGGAATCACGTTTTACGATAACATTATATTACATTTCACACTCCTATTTTCAATTATTTTTTTCCCAACATTCATGCAATCAATCTATTTGGGCGTGATTGTAGTCGTCATCATAGAGATTTGAAATAACCATTTTGATTGTTGAAACAATGTAATACAAACTAAGGAATCACGTTTTACGATTTTCAAACCTATTTGCTCATCCGGAAAAATTGAATCCATGTGTAATATTCATGCTTAATTACCATGTAAACTCTCATAACAATAAAGTAAACAATATTTTTTTTCGTGATTGTAGTCGTCGTCGTGGAGATTTGAAATAACCATTTTGATTTTTGAAACAATGTAATACAAACTAAGGAATTACGTTTTAAGATAACATTATATAAAATTTCACACTCGCATATCTCAGTTACTATAGAAGATACTGAAGTGATTTTACACTCAAAGGAATCAGTTCGACGCTCTCTTTTGGTACATCCCGAAAAATTGAATCCATGTGTAATATTCATGCTTGGTTACCATGGAAACTCTCATAACAATCATGTAAACTATCTATTTGGGCGTGATTGTAGTCCTCATCATAGAGATTTGAAATAACCATTTTGATTGTTGAAACAATGTAATACAAACTAAGGAATCACGTTTTACGATTACCTTATATACAGTTTCACACTCGCATATCTCCGTTACTATAGAAATACTGAAGTGTACTTTTCACTCAATGGAATTTGGCCGACGCTCTCTATTGGCACATTTGGAAAAATTGAATCCATGTGTAATATTCATGCTTAGTTACCATGAAAACTCTCATAACAATCATGTAAACAATCTATTTGTGCGTGATTATGGTCGTCGTCGTGGAGATTTGAAATAACCAATTTCATTGTTGAAACAATGTAATACAAACTAAGGTATCACGTTTTGAGATAACATTATATAAAATTTCAAACTCCCATATCTCCGTTACTATAGAAAATACTGAAGTGATTTTACAATCAATGGAATCAATTCGAAGCTCTCTATTGGTTCATCCGGAAAAATTGAATCAATGCGTAATATTCATGCTTAGTTACCATGGAAACTCTCATAACGATAAAGTAAACAATATTTTTTTGCGTGATTGTAGTCGTCGTCGTGGAGATATGAAATAAAACTTTTGATTGTTGAAGCAATGTAATACAAACTAAGGAATCACGTTTTAAGATAACATTATGTAAAATTTCAAACTGGCATATCTCCGTTACTATAGAAAATACTGAAGTGATTTTACACTCAATGGAATCAGGTCGAAACTCTCTATTGGCTCATCCGGAAAATTGAATCCATGTGGAATATTCATGCTTAGTTACCATGGAAACTCCCATAACAATCATGTAAAGAATCTATTTGTGCGTGATTGTAGTCGTCGTCGTGGAGATTTGAAATAACCATTTTGACTGTTGAAACAATGTAATACAAACTAAGGCCTCACGCTTTACGATAACATTATATAACATTTCAAACTCGCATATATCCGTTACTATAGAAGATACTGAGGTGATTTTACACTCAATGGAATCAGGTCGAAACTCTCTATTGGCACATCCGGAAAAATTGAAATCATGTGTAATATTCATGCTTAGTTACCATGGAAAGTCTCATAACAATCAAGTAAGCAATCTATTTTTGCGTGATTGTAGTCGTCGTCGTGGAGATTTGAAATAACCATTTTGATTGTTGAAACAATGTAATACAAACTAAAGAATCACGTTTTAAAATAACATTATATAAAATTTCACACTCCCTTATATCCGTTACTATAGAAGATACTGAAGTGTACTTTACACTCAATGGAATCAGGTCGACGCTCTCTATTGGCACATCCGGAAAAATTGAATCCATGTGTAATATTCATGCTTTGTTACCATGTAAACTCTCATAACAATCATGTAAACAATCTATTTGTGCGTGATTGTAGCCGTCGTCGTGGAGATTTGAAAAAAACATTTTGATCGTTGAAACAATGTAATACAAACTAAGGCCTCACGCATTACGATAAAATTATATAAAATTACAAACTCGCATATCTCCGTTACTAGAGAAGATACTGAAGTGATTTTACAATCAATGGAATCAGGTCGACGCTCTCTATTGGCACATCCGGAAAAATTGAAATCATGTGTAATATTCATGCTTAGTTACCATGGAAAGTCTCATAACAATCAAGTAAGCAATCTAATTTTGCGTGATTGTAGTCGTCGTCGTGGAGATTTGAAATAAACATTTTGATTGTTGAAACAATGTAATACAACCTAAGGCCTCACGTTTTACGATAAAATTATATAAAATTTCAAACTCGCACATCTCCGTTACTATAGAAGATACTGAAATGATTTTACACTCAATGGAATCAGGTCAACGCTCTCTATTGGCTCATCCGGAAAAATTGAATCCATGTGTAAGATTCATGCTTGGTTACCATGGAAACTCTCATAACAATCATGTAAATAATCTATTTGGGCGTGATTGTAGTCGTCATCATAGAGATTTGAAATAACCATTTTGATTGTTGAAACAATGTAATACAAACTAAGGAATCACGTTTTACGATTACATTATATACAGTTTCACACTCGCATATCTCCGTTACTATAGAAATACTGAAGTGTACTTTTCACTCAATGGAATCTGGTCGACGCTCTCTATTGGCACATTTGGAAAAATTGAATCCATGTGTAATATTCATGCGTAGTTACCATGAAAACTCTCATAACAATCATGTAAACAATCTATTTGTGCGTGATTATGGACGTCGTCGTGGAGATTTGAAATAACCAATTTCATTGTTGAAACAATGTAATACAAACTAAGGTATCACGTTTTAAGATAACATTATATAAAATTTCAAACTCGCATATCTCCGTTACTATAGAAAATACTGAAGTGATTTTACAATCAATGGAATCAATTCGAAGCTCTCTATTGGTTCATCCGGAAAAATTGAATCCATGCGTAATATTCATGCTTAGTTACCATGGAAACTCTCATAACGATAAAGTAAACAATATTTTTTTGCGTGATTGTAGTCGTCGTCGTCGAGATCTGAAATAACCCTTTTGATTGTTGAAGCAATGTAATACAAACTAAGGAATTACGTTTTAAGATAACATTATGTAAAATTTCAAACTTGCATATCTCCGTTACTATAGAAGATACTGAAGTGATTTTACACTCAATGGAATCAGGTCGACGCTCTCTATTGGCTCATCCGAAAAAAATGAATCCATGTGTAATATTCATGCTTAGTTACCATGGAAACTCTCATAACAATCATGTAAACAATCTATTTGTGCGTGATTGTAGTCGTCGTCGTGGAGATTTGAAATAACCATTTTGACTCTTGAAACAATGTAATACAAACTAAGGCCTCACGCTTTACGGTAACATTATATAACATTTCAAACTCGCATATATCCGTTACTATAGAAGATACTGGGGTGATTTTAAACTCAATGGAATCAGGTCGAAACTCTCTATTGGCTCATCCGGAAAATTGAATCCATGTGGAATATTCATGCTTAGTTACCATGGAAACTCCCATAACAATCATGTAAAGAATCTATTTGTGCGTGATTGTAGTCGTCGTCGTGGAGATTTGAAATAACCATTTTGACTGTTGAAACAATGTAATACAAACTAAGGCCTCACGCTTTACGATAACATTATATAACATTTCAAACTCGCATATATCCGTTACTATAGAAGATACTGAGGTGATTTTACACTCAATGGAATCAGGTCGAAACTCTCTATTGGCTCATCCGGAAAATTGAATCCATGTGTAATATTCATGCTTAGTTACCATGGAAACTCCCATAACAATCATGTAAACAATCTATTTGTGAATGATTGTAGTCGTCGTCGTGGAGATTTGAAATAACAATTTTGATTGTTGAAACAATGTAATACAAACTAAGTAATCACGTTTTACGATAACATTATATAACATTTCAAACTCGCATATATCCGTTACTATAGAAGATACTGAGGTGATTTTACACTCAATGGAATCAGGTCGAAACTCTCTATTGGCTCATCCGGAAAATTGAATCCATGTGTAATATTCATGTTTAGTTACCATGGAAATTCTCATAAAAATCAAGTAAAAAAATCTATTTGTGCGCGATTGTAGTCGGCATCATAGAGATTTGAAATCACCATTTTCATTGTTTAAACAATGTAGTACAACCTAAGGCCTCAAGTTTTAAAATAACATTATATAAAATTTCAAACTCGCATATCTCCGTTACTATAGAAGATACTGAAGTGACTTGACACTCAATGGAATCAGGTCAACGCTCTCTTTTGGCACATCCCGAAAAATTGAATCCATGTGTAATATTCATGCTTAGTTAGAATGGAAACTCTCATAACAGTCAGGTAAACAATCTATTTGTGCGCCAATGTAGTAGTCGTCGTCGTGATTTGAAATAAACATTTTGATTGTTGAAACAATGTAATACAAACTAAAGAATCACGTTTTAAAATAACATTATATAAAATTTCAAACTCCCATATCTCCGTTACTATAGAAAATACTGAAGTGATTTTACAATCAATGGAATCAATTCGATGCTCTCTATTGGTTCATCCCGAAAAATTGAAATCATGTGTAATATTCATGCTTAGTTACCATGGAAACTCTCATAACAAGAAAGTAAATAATATTTTTTTGCGTGATTGTAGTCGTCGTCGTGGAGATTTTTAAATAACCATTTTGATTGTTGAAAAAATGTAATACAACCTAAGGAATCACGTTTTACGATAACATTATATTACATTTCACACTCCTATTTTCAATTATTTTTTTCCCAACAATCATGCAAACAATCTATTTGGGCGTGCTTGTAGTCGTCATCATAGAGATTTGAAATAACCATTTTGATTGTTGAAACAATGTAATACAAACTAAGGAATCACGTTTTACGATTTTCAATCCTATTTGCTCATCCGGAAAAATTGAATCCATGTGTAATATTCATGCTTAGTTACCATGTAAACTCTCATAACAATAAAGTAAACAATATTTTTTTTCGTGATTGTAGTCGTCGTCGTGGAGATTTGAAATAACCATTTTGATTTTTGAAACAATGTAATACAAACTAAGGAATCACGTTTTACGATTACATTATATACAGTTTCACACTTGTATATCTCCGTTACTATAGAAATACTGAAGTGTACTTTTCACTCAATGGAATCTGGTCGACGCTCTCTATTGGCACATTTGGAAAAATTGAATCCATGTGTAATATTCATGCCTAGTTACCATGGAAACTCTCATAACAATCGTGTAAAGAATCTATTTGTGCGTGATTGTAGCTGTCGTCGTGGAGAACTGAAATTACCATTTTGGTTGTTGAAACAATGTAATACAAACTAAGGCCTCACGCTTTACGATAACATTATATAAAATTTCAAACTCGCATATCTCCGTTACTATAGAAGATACTGAAGTGAATTTACACTCAATGGAATCAGGTCAACGCTCTCTATCGGCTCATCAGGAAAAATTGAATCCATGAGTAATATTCATGCTTAGTTACCATGGAAACTCTCATAACAAGAAAGTAAACAATATTTTTTTGCGTGATTGTAGTCGTCGTCGTGGAGATCTGAAATAACCATTTTGATTCTGGAAACAATGTAATACAAACTAAGGAATCACGCTTTAAGATAACATTATATAAAATTTCAAACTCGCATATTTCCGTTACTATAGAAGATACTGAAGTGATTTTACAATCAATGGAATCAGGTCGACGCTCTCTATTGGCTCATCCGGAAAAATTGAATCGATGTGTAATATTCATGCTTAGTTACCATGGAAACTCTCATAACAATAAAGTAAACAATATTTTTTTGCGTGATTGTACTCGTCGTCGTGGAGATCTGAAATAACCATTTTCATTGTTGAAACAATGTAATACAAACTAAGGTATCACGTTTTAAGATAACATTATATAAAATTTCAAACTCGCATATCTCCGTTACTATAGAAAATACTGAAGTGATTTTACAATCAATGGAATCAATTCGAAGCTCTCTATTGGTTCATCCGGAAAAATTGTATCCATGCGTAATATTCATGCTTAGTTACCATGGAAACTCTCATAACAAGAAAGTAAACAATATTTTTTTGCGTGATTGTAGTCGTCGTCGTGGAGATCTGAAATAACCATTTTGATTCTTGAAACAATGTAATACAAACTAAGGAATCACGCTTTAAGATAACATTATATAAAATTTCAAACTCGCATATTTCCGTTACTATAGAAGATACTGAAGTGATTTTACAATCAATGGAATCAGGTCGACGCTCTCTATTGGCTCATCAGGAAAAATTGTATCCATGCGTAATATTCATGCTTAGTTACCATGGAAACTCTCATAACGATAAAGTAAACAATATTTTTTTGCGTGATTGTAGTCGTCGTCGTGGAGATTTGAAATAACCATTTTGACTGTTGAAACAATGTAATACAAACTAAGGCCTCACGCTTTACGATAACATTATATAACATTTCAAACTCGCATATATCCGTTACTATAGAAGATACTGAGGTGATTTTACACTCAATGGAATCAGGTCGAAACTCTCTATTGGCTCATCCGGAAAATTGAATCCATGTGGAATATTCATGCTTAGTTACCATGGAAACTCCCATAACAATCATGTAAACAATCTATTTGTGAATGATTGTAGTCGTCGTCGTGCAGATTTGAAATAACAATTTTGATTGTTGAAACAATGTAATACAAACTAAGTAATCACGTTTTACGATAACATTATATAACATTTCAAACTCGCATATATCCGTTACTATAGAAGATACTGAGGTGATTTTACACTCAATGGAATCAGGTCGAAACTCTCTATTGGCTCATCCGGAAAATTGAATCCATGTGTAATATACATGTTTTGTTACCATGGAAAATCTCATAAAAATCATGTAAAAAAATCTATTTGTGCGCGATTGTAGTCGGCATCATAGAAATTTGAAATCACCATTTTCATTGTTTAAACAATGTAGTTCAACCTAAGGTCTCACGTTTTAAAATAACATTATATAAAATTTCAAACTCGCATATCTCCGTTACTGTAGAAGATACTGAAGTGACTTGACACTCAATGGAATCAGGTCAACGCTCTCTTTTGGCACATCCCGAAAAATTGAATCCATGTGTAACATTCATGCTTAGTTAGAATGGAAACTCTCATAACAATCAGGTAAACAATCTATTTGTGCGCCAATGTAGTAGTCGTCGTCGTGATTTGAAATAACCATTTTGATTGTTGAAACAATGTAATACAAACTAAAGAATCACGTTTTAAAATAACATTATATAAAATTTCACACTCGCTTATATCCGTTACTATAGAAGATACTGAAGTGTACTTTACACTCAATGGAATCAGGTCGACGCTCTCTATTGGCACATCCGGAAAAATTGAAATCATGTGTAATATTCATGCTTAGTTACCATGGAAAGTCTCATAACAATCAAGTAAGCAATCTATTTTTGCGTGATTGTAGTCGTCGTCGTGGAGATTTGAAATAAACATTTTGATTGTTGGAACAATGTAATACAACCTAAGGCCTCACGTTTTACGATAAAATTATATAAAATTTCAAATTCTCACATCTCCGTTACTATAGAAGATACTGAAATGATTTTACACTCAATGGAATCAGGTCAACGCTCTCTATTGGCTCAACCGGAAAAATTGAATCCATGTGTAATATTCATGCTTAGTTACCATGGAAACTCTCATAACAATAAAGTAAACAATTTTTTTTTGCGTGATTGTAGTAGTCGTCGTGGAGATCTGAAATAACAATTTTCATTGTTGAAACAATGTAATACAAACTAAGGAATCACGTTTTAAAATAACATTATATAAAATTTCAAACTCGCATATCTCCGTTACTATAGAAGATACTGAAGTGATTTTACAATCAATGGAATCAGGTCGACACTCTCTATTGGCTCATCCCGAAAAATTGAATCCTTATGTATTATTTAAGCTTAGTTACCATGGAAACTCTCATAACAATCATGTAAACAATCTATTTGTGCGTTATTATAGTCGTCGTCGTGGAGGATTGAAATAAACATTTTGATAGTTGAAACAATGTAACACAAAGTAAGGGCTCACGCTTTACGATAACATTATATAAAATTACAAACTCACATATATCTACTAACTAACTAACTCTCTAGCCTTCTTAAACCCGAAGGTTCATGGCTGCAGCAACACAGGCCTTCCATCTGTCCCTATCTTGAGCAAGATCTATATACTCTCTTCCATCCCTACCGATTTCCTTTAGGTCCATCTCAACGTTGTCCCTCCATCTTCGTCTTGGCCTTCCTACAGGTCTCTTACCATCTGGTTTCCCAACAAGAATCCTGTAAACTCCTCTTTCCTCTCCCATTCGTGCCACATGGCCTGCCCACCTAAGTCTTCTTGATTTAATTATTCTAATAATATCTGGACATGAATACAAATTATGTAGTTCTGAATTATGTAACCTTCTCCACTCACCTGTCTCCTCATCCCTTTTAGGTCCAAATATTTTCCTAAGGATCTTATTTTCAAATACTCTCAATTTATGTTCCTCTTTCAATGTAAGGGACCAAGTTTCACACCCATATAATACTACAGGCAAAATTACTGTTTTGTATATTTTAACTTTTAGTTTCTTAGATATTAAACGAGAAGACAAAAGTTTATGAAGAGAGAAGTAACATGCATTTCCTGAATTAAGCCTACTTTTTATTTCCTCTTTAATATAATTTTCATTTGTTAATATTACTCCTAAGTATTTGAATTTGGAAACTGTTTCAAACGAGTTGTTATCAATAATTAGATTTTGATTATTACCTAACACTTGGTTTCGGCCTGTAAGCATATATTTAGTTTTCTCTTTGTTAACTTCCAAACCTATCTCTTTAGCAGTTTTGAAAAATATTTTAGCATTATTCTTAATCGTATTTATATCATCCCCCAGTAAGTCTACATCATCTGCATATGCTAACAACTGAGTCACACCATTTAATTTTAGTCCTTCTTTAGTTTCTTTTACCTTCCGAACAGCATATTCTAAGGCAAAATTAAAGAGCAATGGAGATAATGCATCTCCTTGTTTTAACCCATCATGAATTATAAATTTGTCAGACATATTATTACCCACACGAATTTTACTTTCTGTTTCACTGGTGCATATTTTTATCATACTAACAAGCTTCTTAGGTATTCCAAACTCTACTAATATATTATATAATTTATCTCTTTTGACCGAATCATATGCTTTTTTGAAATCAATGAATAGCTGATGGACATTTTGATTATATTCCCACTTTTTTTCAAGTGTCTGTCTGATGTGAAAAATTTGATCTGTAGTTGATCTGTTACGTTTAAATCCACATTGATAATCACCTATAATTTCATTAGCATATGGGGTTAGTCTTGTTAAAAGAATGTTAGACAATATTTTGTATGTTGTTGAGAGTAGAGAAATTCCACGGTAATTATTGCAGTTCATTTTATCACCTTTTTTAAACACAGGAACAATTATGGATTCTTTCCACTGTTGAGGGATTTCTTCTTTATTCCATATTAAACAAATTAATTTATGAATTTGACATATTAATGAATTTCCACCATATTTAATTAACTCAGCTGGTATTAAATCAATGCCAGGTGCTTTGTTATTCTTTAGCCTTTTAATAGCATCTTTAACTTCAGTCAAGTTTGGTTCTGGAACTAAAGGTTCTGCTGTGTGTACTTCATTTATTTCTGATTTATCTCCTACATGGACATTTAAAAGGTCATTAAAGTAGTTCTTCCATCTATTTAGAATATCCCTTGGGTCAGCTAGAAAATCACCGTCTTTATCTTTTATCAAGTTTACTTTAGGTTGCCACCCCTTTCTAAATTCATTTACACCTTTATATAAATCTCTGATATTTTTATTTTTGCTGTTTGTTTCAATTTCGTTAATTTTACTTTTCAAGTAATCTCTTTTTTTACTTCTAAACGTGCGGTTAACTTCTCGCTTTATTCTATTATAATTGCTTAGATTTGTATCATCCGAGTTATTTAACCACCTAAGTCTAGCCTGATTTCTTATTTCTATTAGATTATGACATTCATTATCAAACCATGGCTTACTTTTTCTTGGTTTATGGTATCCTATACTTTCTTTAGCTGCTGATTCTATTGCATTACGTATGTGCTCCCAATTCTTATTTACGTCTGTTTCATTTATATTTTCATCATCATTTAAATCCTGCAAAACATCAAATCTATTTGACAGTTTAATTTGGTAATCTTTCTTAATTCTTTCATCAGCAAACTTTCCTGTATCAAATTTTATAACTTTTAGATTTTGTTGCTTATGATTTATCACTGAGAGTCTTTCTCTTAATTTAGCAATTACTAAATAATGGTCACTGGCACAGTCAGCACCTCTATGTGTACGAACGTCAATTATACTAGTATGCCTTCTCTTATCAATGAGAATATGATCTATCTGATTATGAGTTTTACCATCTGGAGAAGACCAGGTATATTTATGGATATCTTTATGTTTAAAAGTGGTACTTTTCACAATTAAATTCTTTGAGGTTGCAAAAGTAATCAATCTTATACCATTATCATTACTTAATTCATGAAGACTTTCTTTACCAATCGTGGGTTTAAATGTATCTTCTTTGCCAATCTGTGCATTACAGTCACCTAACAGAATTTTCATATCATACTGAGAAAATTTATCAAAGACCTGTTCTAACTCTGCATAAAAATCATCTTTAGTATTATCATCTTTATCTTCCGTTGGTGCATGTATGTTTATTAAAATAATTTTACACCACCTACCCTGTAAAACTGCATATGATATCCTATCATTAATAAATTCTACTGTTTTAAGAGCCGCGATAATTCTATTATTTATGAAAAAGCCTGTTCCAAAATTATGATTTTCAGTACCACCATAGAAAAAAGTATAATTTTTAGTTTTACAATTCCCTTCTCCTGGCCACCTAACTTCCTGGACAGCTACAACATCTAATTTATACTTGACTATCTCATTAACTGTACACTGAAATGCCCCAGGCCGGTAAAGGCTCAGAACATTCCAGGTGCCTAATTTAATATCCTTATTCCTAACGTAGATCTTATCCTTAGTCCAGGGACCTCCCAAAGTAGTCCCCACCCGGAGATCCGAGCGGGGGACTATTTTACCTCCGGAATATTTTACCTTGGGAACATCCATGGCCTCATATTTCTGTTTCTTGACATGTCTTTTTACAGTGCAGAGTTGTCAGCTCTACGCCTAACCCCCGATATGAATGGAGGAACTACTACACAAGACGAACACCAACACATTAGACAGCATAACTACTACACAAGACACACACAAACACATCACAACTACTACACAAGACACACATACACATAACACAATATAAACACACACACACCACAACTACTACACAATATAAAAAACAAATAAACAAACAAACAAACAAACACACACACACAGTACGTATGCAAAATAATAATGATAATAATAATCCGATATTGTATTAAGAGAATACTGTAATACACAAAGGAAAAGGAAGTAGGGATACACGTAAATAAAGAGCAAAATACGGAACGAAGAAAATGAGAGAGACTTCAGACGAGGGGATTTAGATAGAGAGGGACAAAAGGAGAATAAATAGACAATGAAAGAAAGGATGAGAGAGAATAGGAAACAAAATGAAAGTAAGATATAAAGAAATAAGAAAACAAGAGATAAGGTTCGAAGATATTGAGAGAAAAAGAAAGAGAGAGAAAAAAAATGGAGACAAGGAAGAGCGACAATAAGAGACAGGTGTAAAAGAAGGAGCATAAGAGATATAGAAAAGTGAGAGAGAATATAATAGGATAGAGAGAAATAGACAAAGAATAGAATAAGGGACATAGGAGAAAGGACAAGAGACAAAAAAAATAGAGAGGATTACAGGAATGGGTTCAGTGTTCCACACAAAGAGCGGACTCCTCACAGCCACATATATAGGCAACCTTATGAGCATGTCTGCTCAAGGAGATATTAACATCTGAGTTAGATATAATACTGCAGAATGATATGATACAAAGAACATAATTACACTAAATAGTAATAGAAATTATATGAATGAGCACTCATTAAGTTACTGTTAGTTGGTTAGTCAGTTTAAATGATACATTTTCAATAAGATTCGAACATTATCTAATTTTAATTTAAGTCTCTTGGGAACAACTGGTATCCAGCAGCAATTTGGTCTAGGATGTTTTATGTCAGGCTACTGTGCCCTATATTGAAAAAGTCTTGTAGTTCTTCGAGAGTTAGAAGGAAGTTTGTTTAAATGCAAAATACTAGAGGGTCTGTATGTATTTGCATTATTTTTGTGGCTACTTTTTTAAAATATATTATTTTTATCACAAGAAACTCTAAATTATCAAACATGCTTGTTAGTTTAATTTATTTAAGTTTTAATTAATTTCATCTAGGTTGAATCCTATAAATGTAATGTTGGTGCTCTTCTCAAGGTAGACGTGGTGAGCTCTCATTAAGTTACTGTTAGTTGGTTAGTCAGTTTAAATTTGTTCTCCCTCTGGCTGCCGCTACCTGTCTCCCTGTAGACATGGTGAAATTCCTGCATCGTGATGCTCCCTCCTTTTCTACTTGGTTTCTTTCTAGTCGCGGGTGGTCCTCGGGGAAGGGCCTGATTTCGTTGTCTGGATGTTCTTCTGGGTAATTGTGGGGGTGTGGGTTGTCTTTTATGTTTTATGTATCATTGTAACGCCACTTGCAAGTTCTATGTATTGTTGTAACTCCGCTTGCGAGACTAAGTCGACTAGTTCATTGAGCTTGTCTTTGTGGTGATCACGTAGCAATCGGAAGGTGTTCATGTCCGGTAAAGTCTGCCTGGCAAGCACAATTTTCTTGTCGGACGTGGGACAAAAGTACACTCGGTGTTCTGGAGTGCCTACCTCATTCTTGCAAGTCGGGTTCTTGTCAGTTTCCCCTTTTCCAAAATCTCTTTAGATTAGATCCATAAGGGCCGTGTCCAGGGAGAAAGTGCACTAGGCCTCTAGAGAGTAGGACATTATTTTGTGTTATGTAATCTTGCATATTTGGGATAAACTGATAGTCTCCTTCCCATAGCTGATGTTTTCCACTCCCTCTCCATTCCTGATTAACCTGATTCTTTAGTTCCGGACACGACACGAATCACAAACAAAGCTCTACCTCCATGAACCTCACCTCCGAGCCACGCTCCCTTGTAGCGTCCTGAGCAGGAGGCAAGTTTTCACAGACAGGGAACAAAAGAGGGAATCCCCGTTCATGATAAAAATAAATTATTCTATTTCCAGTGAAAGTAAAACTACTTTGTAAATATAAGGCGTAGCTAGCATTTTAATTTACATAATTTGATATGAAGACTTACTTTACAAATATAAGTTCTTTAGACTTTCTGTTTACGCTACGGTGTTGGGTGAATCGACAAGACCATCAGAACTCTGACTAGAAAATGAAGTCAGAACTACAGTACTCCGTAATTTTCAATTTCACTTACACTTGTCGATGAAAGGAAGGAAAACCTAAGTTTCGTACAAAATATGGAGAATGTACAATGAAATAGGAATATCTCTGCACGAACACAGGGTAATGTTTACAAAAAATGCTGGTACACCACAAATTTCCAACCCTGGCGGAAATGCAGTGTTGCTGATATTCTGTTCGTCCTAGTGGGTAACACCGCGAGGCCGGCCTCAGGAGCACGCTATAAGCATACGTACAGTACTCGTAAGATTAGGTAACTAGGTAACACACATATATCTACGTTATTATAAAATATACTGAAGTGATTTTACACTCAATGGAATCAGTTCGACGCTGTTTATTGTCTCATCAGGAAAAAATTGAATCCATGTGTAATATTCGTGCTTAGTTACCATGAAAACTCTCATAACAATCATGTAAACAATCTATTTGTGCGTGATTGTAGTCGTCGTCGTGGAGATTTGAAATAAACATTTTGATTGTTGAAACAATGTAATACAACCTAAGGCCTCAAGTTTTACGATAACATTATATAATATTTCAAACTCGAACATCTCCGTTACTATAGAAGATACTGAAATGATTTTACACTCAATGGAATCAGGTCAACGCTCTCGATTTGCTCATCCGGAAAAATTGAATCCATGTGTAATATTCATGCTTAGTTACCATGTAAACTCTCATAACAATAAAGTAAACAATATTTTTTTGCGTGATTGTAGTCGTCGTCGTGGAGATTTGAAATAACCATTTTGATTTTTGAAACAATGTAATACAAACTAAGGAATGACGTTTTAAGATAACATTATATAAAATTTCACACTCGCATATCTCCGTTACTATAGAAGATACTGAAGTGATTTTACACTCAAAGGAATCAGGTCGACGCTCTCTATTGGCACATTTGGAAAAATTGAATCCATGTGTAATATTCATGCTTAGTTACCATGGAAACTCTCATAACAAGAAATTAAACAATATTTTTTTGCGTGATTGTAGTCGTCGTCGTGGAGATTTTTAAATAACCATTTTGATTGTTGAAAAAATGTAATACAACCTAAGGAATCACGTTTTACGATAACATTATATTACATTTCACACTCCTATTTTCAATTATTTTTTTCCCAACATTCATGCAATCAATCTATTTGGGGGTGATTGTAGTCGTCATCATAGAGATTTGAAATAACCATTTTGATTGTTGAAACAATGTAATACAAACTAAGGAATCACGTTTTACGATTTTCAAACCTATTTGCTCATCCGGAAAAATTGAATCCATGTGTAATATTCATGCTTAATTACCATGTAAACTCTCATAACAATAAAGTAAACAATATTTTTTTTCGTGATTGTAGTCGTCGTCGTGGAGATTTGAAATAACCATTTTGATTTTTGAAACAATGTAATACAAACTAAGGAATTACGTTTTAAGATAACATTATATAAAATTTCACACTCGCATATCTCAGTTACTATAGAAGATACTGAAGTGATTTTACACTCAAAGGAATCAGTTCGACGCTCTCTTTTGGTACATCCCGAAAAATTGAATCCATGTGTAATATTCATGCTTGGTTACCATGGAAACTCTCATAACAATCATGTAAACAATCTATTTGGGCGTGATTGTAGTCCTCATCATAGAGATTTGAAATAACCATTTTGATTGTTGAAACAATGTAATACAAACTAAGGAATCACGTTTTACGATTACCTTATATACAGTTTCACACTCGCATATCTCCGTTACTATAGAAATACTGAAGTGTACTTTTCACTCAATGGAATTTGGCCGACGCTCTCTATTGGCACATTTGGAAAAATTGAATCCATGTGTAATATTCATGCTTAGTTACCATGAAAACTCTCATAACAATCATGTAAACAATCTATTTGTGCGTGATTATGGTCGTCGTCGTGGAGATTTGAAATAACCAATTTCATTGTTGAAACAATGTAATACAAACTAAGGTATCACGTTTTGAGATAACATTATATAAAATTTCAAACTCCCATATCTCCGTTACTATAGAAAATACTGAAGTGATTTTACAATCAATGGAATCAATTCGAAGCTCTCTATTGGTTCATCCGGAAAAATTGAATCAATGCGTAATATTCATGCTTAGTTACCATGGAAACTCTCATAACGATAAAGTAAACAATATTTTTTTGCGTGATTGTAGTCGTCGTCGTGGAGATGTGAAATAAAACATTTGATTGTTGAAGCAATGTAATACAAACTAAGGAATCACGTTTTAAGATAACATTATGTAAAATTTCAAACTGGCATATCTCCGTTACTATAGAAAATACTGAAGTGATTTTACACTCAATGGAATCAGGTCGAAACTCTCTATTGGCTCATCCGGAAAATTGAATCCATGTGGAATATTCATGCTTAGTTACCATGGAAACTCCCATAACAATCATGTAAAGAATCTATTTGTGCGTGATTGTAGTCGTCGTCGTGGAGATTTGAAATAACCATTTTGACTGTTGAAACAATGTAATACAAACTAAGGCCTCACGCTTTACGATAACATTATATAACATTTCAAACTCGCATATATCCGTTACTAGAGAAGATACTGAAGTGATTTTACAATCAATGGAATCAGGTCGACGCTCTCTATTGGCACATCCGGAAAAATTGAAATCATGTGTAATATTCATGCTTAGTTACCATGGAAAGTCTCATAACAATCAAGTAAGCAATCTATTTTTGCGTGATTGTAGTCGTCGTCGTGGAGATTTGAAATAACCATTTTGATTGTTGAAACAATGTAATACAAACTAAAGAATCACGTTTTAAAATAACATTATATAAAATTTCACACTCGCTTATATCCGTTACTATAGAAGATACTGAAGTGTACTTTACACTCAATGGAATCAGGTCGACGCTCTCTATTGGCACATCCGGAAAAATTGAATCCATGTGTAATATTCATGCTTTGTTACCATGTAAACTCTCATAACAATCATGTAAACAATCTATTTGTGCGTGATTGTAGCCGTCGTCGTGGAGATTTGAAAAAAACATTTTGATCGTTGAAACAATGTAATACAAACTAAGGCCTCACGCATTACGATAAAATTATATAAAATTACAAACTCGCATATCTCCGTTACTAGAGAAGATACTGAAGTGATTTTACAATCAATGGAATCAGGTCGACGCTCTCTATTGGCACATCCGGAAAAATTGAAATCATGTGTAATATTCATGCTTAGTTACCATGGAAAGTCTCATAACAATCAAGTAAGCAATCTATTTGGGCGTGATTGTAGTCGTCGTCGTGGAGATTTGAAATAAACATTTTGATTGTTGAAACAATGTAATACAACCTAAGGCCTCACGTTTTACGATAAAATTATATAAAATTTCAAACTCGCACATCT
This sequence comes from Lepisma saccharinum, assembly GCF_977018435.1. Taxonomy (NCBI): domain Eukaryota; kingdom Metazoa; phylum Arthropoda; class Insecta; order Zygentoma; family Lepismatidae; genus Lepisma; species Lepisma saccharinum. The sequence goes on along the minus strand of NC_139235.1, from coordinate 56,838,415 downwards.
CCGTTACTATAGAAGATACTGAAATGATTTTACACTCAATGGAATCAGGTCAACGCTCTCTATTGGCTCATCCGGAAAAATTGAATCCTGTGTAATATTCAAACTTAGTTACCATGGAAACTCTCATAACAATAAAGTAAACAATATTTCTTTGCGTGATTGTAGTCGTCGAATTGGAGATCTGAAATAACCATTTTTATTGTTGAAACAATGTAATACAAACTAAGGAATCACGTTTTAAGATAAGATTATATAAAATTTCAAACTCGCATATCTCCGTTACTATAGAAGATACTGAAGTGATTTTACATTCAATGGAATAAGGTCAACGCTCTCTATTGGCACATCTGAAAAAATTGGATTCGTGTGTAATATTCATGCTTAGTTACCGTGGAAACTCTCATAACAATCGTGTAAACAATCTATTTGTGCGTGGTTGTAGCTGTCGTCGTGGAGAACTGAAATAACCATTTTGATTGGTTAAACAATGTAATAAAAACTAAGTAATCACGTTTTAAGATAACATTATATAAGATTTCAAACTCGCATATCTCCTTTACTATAGAAGGTAATGAAGTGATTTGACACTCAATGGAATCAGGTCAACGCACTCTTTTGGCACATCCCGAAAATTGAATCCATGTGTAATATTCATGCTTAGTTACCATGGAATCTCTCATAACAATCATGTAAACAATCTATTTGTGCGTGATTGTAGCTGTCGTCGTGGAGAACTGAAATAACCATTTTGATTGTTGAAACAATGTAATAAAAACTAAGGAATCATTTTTAAGATAACATTATATAAGATTTCAAACTCGCATATCTCCTTTTTTATAGAAGGTAATGAAGTGATTTGACACTCAATGTAATCAGGTCAACGCTATATTTTGGCACATCCCGAAAATTGAATCCATGTGTAATATTCATGCTTAGTTACCATGGAAACTCTCATAACAATTTTGTAAACAATCTATTTGTGCGTGATTGTAGTCGTCGTCGTGGAGATTTGATATATCCATTTTGATTGTTGAAACAATGTAATACAAACTAAGGCCTCACGCTTTACGATAACATTATATAAAATTTCAAACTTGCATATCTCCGTTACTATAGAAAATACGGTAGTGACTTTACAACCAATGGAATCAGGTCGACGCTCTCTATTGGCTCATCCGGAAAAATTGAATCCATGTGTAATATTCATGCTTAGTTACCGTGGAAACTCTCATAACAATCGTGTAAAGAATCTATTTGTGCGTGATTGTAGCTGTCGTCGTGGAGAACTGAAATAACCATTTTGATTGTTGAAACAATGTAATACAAACTAAGGCCTCACGCTTTACGATAACATTATATAAAATTTCAAACTCGCATATCTCCGTTACTATTGAAGATACTGAAGTGAATTTACACTCAATGGAATCAGGTCAACGCTCTCTTTTATCACATCCCGAAAAATTGAATCCATGTGTAATATTCATGCTTAGTTACCATGGAAACTCTCATAACAATCATGTAAACAATCTTTTTGGGCTTGATTGTAGTCGTCGTCGTGGAGATTTTAAATAACCATTTTGATTGTTGAAACAATGTAATACAATCTAAGGCCTCACGTTTTACGATAACATTATATAAAATTTCAAACTCGCACATCTCCGTTACTATAGAAGATACTGAAATGATTTTACACTCAATGGAATCAGGTCAACGCTCTCTATTGGCTCATCCGTAAAAATTGAATCCATGTGTAATATTCATGCTTAGTTACCATGGAAACTCTCATAACAATCATGTAAACAATCTATTTGGGCGTGATTGTAGCCGTCGTCGTGGAGATTTGAAATAACCATTTTGATTGTTGAAACAATGTAATACAAACTAAGGAATCACGTTTTAAGATAACATTATATAAAAATTCAAACTCGCATATCTCCCTTACTATAGAAGATACTGAAGGGATTTTACAATCAATGGAATCAGGTCGACGCTCTTTTTTTCCAATCCAGAAAAATTGAATCCATGTGTAATATTCATGCTTAGTTACCATGGAAACTCTCAAAACAATCATGTAAACAATCTATTTGTGCGTGATTGTAGTCGTCATCATAGAGATTTGAAATAACCATTTTGATTGTTGAAACAATGTAATACAAACTAAGGAATCACGTTTTACGATAACATTATATAAAATTTTAAACTCGCATATCTCCGTTACTGTAGATGATACTGAAGTGATTTTAAAAACAATGTAATCAGGTTGACGCTCTCTATTGGCACATCCCGAAAAATTGAATCCATGTGTAATATTCATGCTTAGGTACCATGGAAACTCTCATAACAATCATGTAAACAATCTATTTGGGCGTGATTGTAGTCGTCGTCGTGGAGATTTGAAATAAACATTTAGATTGTTGAAACAATGTAATACAACCTAAGGCCTCACGTTTTACGATAACATTATATAAAATTTCAAACTCGCACATCTCCGTTACTATAGAAGATACTGAAATGATTTTACAATCAATGGAATCAGGTCAACGCTCTCTATTGGCTCATCCGGAAAAATTGAATCCATGTGTAATATTCAAGCTTAGTTACCATGGAAACTCTCATAACAATAAAGTAAACAATATTTTTTTGCGTGATTGTAGTCGTCGTCTTGGAGATCTGAAATAACCATTTTTATTGTTGAAACAATGTAATACAAACTAAGGAATCACGTTTTAAGATAACATTATATAAAATTTCAAACTCGCATATCTCCGTTACTTTAGAAGATACTGAAATGATTTTACACTCAATGGAATCAGGTCGACGGTCTCTTTTCTCCCATCCAGAAAAATTGAATCCATGTGTAATATTCATGCTTAGTTACCGTGGAAACTCTCATAACAATCGTGTAAACAATCTATTTGTGCGTGATTGTAGTCGTCGTCGTGGAGATTTGAAATAACCATTTTGATTGTTGAAACAATGTAATACAAACTAAAGAATCACGTTTTAAAATAACATTATATAAAATTTCACACTCGCTTATATCCGTTACTATAGAAGATACTGAAGTGTACTTTACACTCAATGGAATCAGGTCGACGCTCTCTATTGGCACATCCGGAAAAATTGAATCCATGTGTAATATTCATGCTTTGTTACCATGTAAACTCTCATAACAATCATGTAAACAATCTATTTGTGCGTGATTGTAGCCGTCGTCGTGGAGATTTGAAAAAAACATTTTGATCGTTGAAACAATGTAATACAAACTAAGGCCTCACGCATTACGATAAAATTATATAAAATTACAAACTCGCATATCTCCGTTACTAGAGAAGATACTGAAGTGATTTTACAATCAATGGAATCAGGTCGACGCTCTCTATTGGCACATCCGGAAAAATTGAAATCATGTGTAATATTCATGCTTAGTTACCATGGAAAGTCTCATAACAATCAAGTAAGCAATCTATTTGGGCGTGATTGTAGTCGTCGTCGTGGAGATTTGAAATAAACATTTTGATTGTTGAAACAATGTAATACAACCTAAGGCCTCACGTTTTACGATAAAATTATATAAAATTTCAAACTCGCACATCTCCGTTACTATAGAAGATACTGAAATGATTTTACACTCAATGGAATCAGGTCAACGCTCTCTATTGGCTCATCCGGAAAAATTGAATCCTGTGTAATATTCAAACTTAGTTACCATGGAAACTCTCATAACAATAAAGTAAACAATATTTCTTTGCGTGATTGTAGTCGTCGAATTGGAGATCTGAAATAACCATTTTTATTGTTGAAACAATGTAATACAAACTAAGGAATCACGTTTTAAGATAAGATTATATAAAATTTCAAACTCGCATATCTCCGTTACTATAGAAGATACTGAAGTGATTTTACATTCAATGGAATAAGGTCAACGCTCTCTATTGGCACATCTGAAAAAATTGGATTCGTGTGTAATATTCATGCTTAGTTACCGTGGAAACTCTCATAACAATCGTGTAAACAATCTATTTGTGCGTGGTTGTAGCTGTCGTCGTGGAGAACTGAAATAACCATTTTGATTGGTTAAACAATGTAATAAAAACTAAGTAATCACGTTTTAAGATAACATTATATAAGATTTCAAACTCGCATATCTCCTTTACTATAGAAGGTAATGAAGTGATTTGACACTCAATGGAATCAGGTCAACGCACTCTTTTGGCACATCCCGAAAATTGAATCCATGTGTAATATTCATGCTTAGTTACCATGGAATCTCTCATAACAATCATGTAAACAATCTATTTGTGCGTGATTGTAGCTGTCGTCGTGGAGAACTGAAATAACCATTTTGATTGTTGAAACAATGTAATAAAAACTAAGGAATCATTTTTAAGATAACATTATATAAGATTTCAAACTCGCATATCTCCTTTTTTATAGAAGGTAATGAAGTGATTTGACACTCAATGTAATCAGGTCAACGCTATATTTTGGCACATCCCGAAAATTGAATCCATGTGTAATATTCATGCTTAGTTACCATGGAAACTCTCATAACAATTTTGTAAACAATCTATTTGTGCGTGATTGTAGTCGTCGTCGTGGAGATTTGATATATCCATTTTGATTGTTGAAACAATGTAATACAAACTAAGGCCTCACGCTTTACGATAACATTATATAAAATTTCAAACTTGCATATCTCCGTTACTATAGAAAATACGGTAGTGACTTTACAACCAATGGAATCAGGTCGACGCTCTCTATTGGCTCATCCGGAAAAATTGAATCCATGTGTAATATTCATGCTTAGTTACCGTGGAAACTCTCATAACAATCGTGTAAAGAATCTATTTGTGCGTGATTGTAGCTGTCGTCGTGGAGAACTGAAATAACCATTTTGATTGTTGAAACAATGTAATACAAACTAAGGCCTCACGCTTTACGATAACATTATATAAAATTTCAAACTCGCATATCTCCGTTACTATTGAAGATACTGAAGTGAATTTACACTCAATGGAATCAGGTCAACGCTCTCTTTTATCACATCCCGAAAAATTGAATCCATGTGTAATATTCATGCTTAGTTACCATGGAAACTCTCATAACAATCATGTAAACAATCTTTTTGGGCTTGATTGTAGTCGTCGTCGTGGAGATTTTAAATAACCATTTTGATTGTTGAAACAATGTAATACAATCTAAGGCCTCACGTTTTACGATAACATTATATAAAATTTCAAACTCGCACATCTCCGTTACTATAGAAGATACTGAAATGATTTTACACTCAATGGAATCAGGTCAACGCTCTCTATTGGCTCATCCGTAAAAATTGAATCCATGTGTAATATTCATGCTTAGTTACCATGGAAACTCTCATAACAATCATGTAAACAATCTATTTGGGCGTGATTGTAGCCGTCGTCGTGGAGATTTGAAATAACCATTTTGATTGTTGAAACAATGTAATACAAACTAAGGAATCACGTTTTAAGATAACATTATATAAAAATTCAAACTCGCATATCTCCCTTACTATAGAAGATACTGAAGGGATTTTACAATCAATGGAATCAGGTCGACGCTCTTTTTTTCCAATCCAGAAAAATTGAATCCATGTGTAATATTCATGCTTAGTTACCATGGAAACTCTCAAAACAATCATGTAAACAATCTATTTGTGCGTGATTGTAGTCGTCATCATAGAGATTTGAAATAACCATTTTGATTGTTGAAACAATGTAATTCAAACTAAGGAATCACGTTTTACGATAACATTATATAAAATTTTAAACTCGCATATCTCCGTTACTGTAGATGATACTGAAGTGATTTTAAAAACAATGTAATCAGGTTGACGCTCTCTATTGGCACATCCCGAAAAATTAAATCCATGTGTAATATTCATGCTTAGGTACCATGGAAACTCTCATAACAATCATGTAAACAATCTATTTGGGCGTGATTGTAGTCGTCGTCGTGGAGATTTGAAATAAACATTTAGATTGTTGAAACAATGTAATACAACCTAAGGCCTCACGTTTTACGATAACATTATATAAAATTTCAAACTCGCACATCTCCGTTACTATAGAAGATACTGAAATGATTTTACAATCAATGGAATCAGGTCAACGCTCTCTATTGGCTCATCCGGAAAAATTGAATCCATGTGTAATATTCAAGCTTAGTTACCATGGAAACTCTCATAACAATAAAGTAAACAATATTTTTTTGCGTGATTGTAGTCGTCGTCTTGGAGATCTGAAATAACCATTTTTATTGTTGAAACAATGTAATACAAACTAAGGAATCACGTTTTAAGATAACATTATATAAAATTTCAAACTCGCATATCTCCGTTACTTTAGAAGATACTGAAATGATTTTACACTCAATGGAATCAGGTCGACGGTCTCTTTTCTCCCATCCAGAAAAATTGAATCCATGTGTAATATTCATGCTTAGTTACCGTGGAAACTCTCATAACAATCGTGTAAACAATCTATTTGTGCGTGATTGTAGCTGTCGTCGTGGAGAACTGAAATAACCATTTTGATTGTTGAAACAATGTAATACAAACTAAGGCCTCACGCTTTACGATAACATTATATAAAATTTTAAACTCGCATATCTCCGTTACTATAGAAGATACTGAATTGAATTTACACTCAATGGAATCAGGTCAACGCTCTCTTTTGGCACATCCCGAAAAATTGAATCCATGTGTAATATGCATGCTTAGTTACCATGGAAACTCTCATAACAATCATGTAAACAATCTATTTGTGCGTGATTGTAGTAGTCATCATAGAGATTTGAATAAACCATTTTGATTGTTACAACAATGTAATACAAACTAAGGTATCACGTTTTACGTTAACATTATATAAAATTTTAAACTCGCATATCTCCGTTACTGTAGATGATACTGAAGTGATTTTAAAAACAATGTAATCAGGTCGACGCTCTCCATTGGCACATCCGGAAAATTTGAATCCATCTGTAATATTATATGCTTAGTTACCATGGAAACTCTCATAACAATCATGTAAACAATCTATTTGGGCGTGATTGTAATCGTCGTCGTGGAGATTTGAAATAACCATTTTGATTGTATAAACAATGTAATAAAAACTAAGTAATCACGTTTTAAGATAACATTATATAAGATTTCAAACTCGCATATCTCCTTTACAATAGAAGGTAATGAAGTGATTTGACACTCAATGGAATCAGGTCAACGCTCTCTTTTGGCACATCCCGAAAATTGAATCCATGTGTAATATTCATGCTTAGTTACCATGGAATCTCTCATAACAATCATGTAAACAATCTATTCGTGCGTGATTGTAGCTGTCGTCGTGGAGAACTTAAATAACCATTTTGATTGTTGAAACAATGTAATACAAACTAAGGCCTCACGCTTTACGATAACATTATATAAAATTTCAAACTCGCATATCTCCGTTACTATAGAAAATACTGAAATGATTTTATACTCAATGGAATCAGGTCAACGCTCTCTTTTGGCACATCCCGAAAAACTGAATCCATGTGTAATATTCATGCTTAGTTACCATGGAAACTCTCATAACAATAAAGTAAACAATATTTTTTTGCGTGATTGTAGTCGTCGTCGTGGAGATCTGAAATAACCATTTTGATTGTTGAGAAAATGTAATACAAACTAAGGAATCACGTTTTAAGATAACATTATATAAAATTTCAAACTCGCATATATCCGTTACTATAGAAGATACTGAAGTGATTTTACAATCAATGGAATAAGGTTTACGCTCTCTATTGGCACATCCGAAAAAATTGAATTCGTGTGTAATATTCATGCTTAGTTACCATGGAAACTCTCATAACAATAATTTAAACAATCTATTGGTGCGTGATTGTAGTCGTCGTCATAGAGATTTGGAATAACCATTTTGATTGTTGAAACAATGTAATACAAACTAAGGAATAACGTTTTACGATATCATTATATAAAATTTTAAACTCGCATATCTCCGTTACTATAGAAGATACCTAAGTGATTTTAAAATCAATGTAATCAGGACGACGCTCTCTTTTGGCACATCGGGAAAATTTGAATCCATGTGTAATATCCTTGGTTAGGTACCATGGAAACTCTCATAACAATCATGTAAACCATCTATTTGTGCGTGATTGTAGTCGGCGTCGTGGAGATTTGAAATAACCATTTTGATTGTTGAAACAATGTAATACAAACTAAGGCCTCTCGCTTTACGATAGCATTATATAAAATTTCAAACTTGCATATCTCCGTTACTATAGAAAATACGGAAGTGATTTTACAATCAATGGAATCAGGTCGACGCTCTCTATTGGCTCATCCGGAAAAATTGAATCCATGTGTAATATTCATGCGTAGTTACCATGGAAACACTCGTAACAATCATGTAAACAATCTATTTGTACGTGATTGTCGTCGTCCTCGTTGAGATTTGTAATAACCATTTGGATTGTTGAAACAATGTAATACAAACTAAAGGATCACGTTTTAAAATTACATTATATAAACTTCACACTCGCATATCTCCGTTACTACAGAAGATACTGAAGTGTACTTTACACTCAATGGAATCAGGTCGACGCTCTCTATTGGCACATTGGGAAAAATTGAATCCATGTTTAATATTCATTCTTTCTTACCATCTAAATTCTCATAACAATTTTGTAAACAATCTATTTGTGCGTGATTGTAGTCGTCGTCGTTGAGATTTTAAATAACCATTTTGATTGTTGAAACAATGTAATACAAGCTAAGGCCTCACGCTTTACGAAAACATTATATAAAATTTCAAACTCGCATATCTCCGTTACTATAAAAGATAATGAAGTGACTTTACAATCAATGGAATCAGTTAGACGCTCTCTATTGGCTCATCCGGAAAAATTGAATCCATGTGTAATATTCATGCTTAGTTACCGTGGAAACTCTCATAACAATCGTGTAAACAATCTATTTGTGCGTGATTTTAGCTGTCGTCGTAGAGAACTGAAATAACCATTTTGATTGTTGAAACAATGTAATACAAACTAAGGCCTCACGCTTTACGATAACATTATGTAAAATTTCAAACTCGCATATCTCCGTTACTATAGAAGATACTGAAGTGAATTTACACTCAATGGAATCAGGTCAACGCTCTCTATTGGCTCATCGGGAAAAATTGAATCCATGTGTAATATTCATGCTTAGTTACCATGGAAACTCTCATAACAATAAAGTAAACAATATTTTTTTGCGTGATTGTAGTCGTCGTCGTGGAGATCTGAAATAACCATTTTGATTGTTGAAACAATGTAATGCAAACTAAGGAATCACGTTTTAAGATAACATTATATAAAATTTCAAACTCGCATATCTCCGTTACTATAGAAGATACTGAAATGATTTTACACTCAATGGAATCAGGTCGACGCTCTCTTTTTTCCCATCCAGAAAAATTGAATCCATGTGTAATAATTATGCTTAGTTACCATGGAAACTCTCATAACAATCATGTAAACAATCTATTTGTGCGTGATTGTAGTCGTCATCATAGAGATTTGAAATAACCATTTTGATTTTTGAAACAATGTAATACAAACTAAGGAATCACGATTTACGATAACATTATATAAAATTTTAAACTCGCATATCTCCGTTACTGTAGATGATACTGAAGTGATTTTAAAAACAATGTAATCAGGTCGACGATCTCTATTGGCACATCCGGAAAAATTGAATCCATGTGTAATATTATGTGCTTAGTTACCATGGAAACTCTCATAACAATCATGTAAACAATCTATTTGTACGTGATTGTCGTCGTCCTCGTTGAGATTTGTAATAACAATTTTGATTGTTGAAACAATGTAATACAAATTAAAGAATCACGTCTTAAAATTACATTATATAAAATTTCACACTCGCATATCTCCGTTACTATAGAAGATACTGAAGTGTACTTTACACTCAATGGAATCAGCTCGACGCTCTCTATTGGCACATCGGGAAAAATTGAAGCCATGTTTAATATTCATTCTTTCTTACCATGTAAACTCTCATAACAATTTTGTAAACAATCTATTTGTGCGTGACTGTAGTCGTCGTCGTGGAGATTTTAAATAACCATTTTGATTGTTGAAACAATATAATACAAGCTAAGGCCTCACGCTCTACGAAAACATTATATAAAATTTCAAACTCGCATATCTCTTTACTATGAAAGATAATTAAGTGACTTTACAATCAATGGAATCAGTTCGACGCTCTCTATTGGCTCATCCGGAAAAATTGAATCCATGTGTAATATTCATGCTTAGTTACCATGGAAACTCTCATAACAATCATGTAAACAATCTATTTGGGCGTGATTCTAGTCGTCGTAGTGGAGATTTGAAATAAACATTTTGATTGTTGAATCAATGTAATACAAACTAAGGAATCACGTTTTAAGATAACATTATATAAAATTTCACACTCGCATATCTCCGTTACTTTAGAAGATACTGAAGTGTACTTTCCACTCAATGAAATCAGGTCGACGCTCTGCATTGGCACATCCGGAAAAATTGAATCCATGTATAATATTCATGCTTAGTTACCATGGAGAGTCTCATAACAATCATGTTAGCAATCTATTTGTGCGTGATTGTAGTCGTCGTTGTGGAGATTTGAAATAAACATTTTGATTGTTGAAACAATATAATACAACCTAAGGCCTCACGTTTTACGATAACATTATTTAAAATTTCAAACTCGCACATATCCGTCACTATAGAAGATACTGAGATGATTTTACACTCAATGGAATTAGGTCGACGCTCTCTATTGGCTCATCCGGAAAAATTGAATCCATGTGTAATATTCATGCGTAGTTACCATGGAAACACTCATAACAATCATGTAAACAATCTATTTGTACGAGATTGTCGTCGTCCTCGTTGAGATTTGTAATAACAATTTTGATTGTTGAAACAATGTAATACAAACTAAAGAATCACGTTTTAAAATTACATTATATAAAATTTCACACTCGCATATCTCCGTTACTATAGAAGATACTGAAGTGTACTTTACACTCAATGGAATCAGCTCGACGCTATCTATTGGCACATCGGGAATAATTGAATCCATGTTTAATATTCATTCTTTCTTACCATGTAAACTCTCATAACAATTTTGTAAACAATCTATTTGTGCGTGATTGTAGTCGTCGTCGTGGAGATTTTAAATAACCATTTTGATTGTTGAAACAATGTAATACAAGCTAAGGCCTCACGCTTTACGAAAACATTATATAAAATTTCAAACTCGCATATCTCCGTTACTATAAAAGATAATGAAGTGACTTTACAATCAATGGAATCAGTTGGAAGCTCTCTATTGGCTCTTCCGGAAAAATTGAATCCATGTGTAATATTCATGCTTAGTTACCATGGAAACTCTCATAACAAGAAAGTAAACAATATTTTTTTGCGTGATTGTAGTCGTCGTCGTGGAGATTTGAAATAACCATTTTGACTGTTGAAACAATGTAATACAAACTAAGGCCTCACGCTTTACGATAACATTATATAACATTTCAAACTCGCATATATCCGTTACTATAGAAGATACTGAGGTGATTTTACACTCAATGGAATCAGGTCGAAACTCTCTATTGGCTCATCCGGAAAATTGAATCCATGTGGAATATTCATGCTTAGTTACCATGGAAACTCCCATAACAATCATGTAAACAATTTTTTGTGCGTGATTGTAGTCGTCGTCGTGGAGATTTGAAATAACCGTTTTGATTTTTGAAACAATGTAATACAAACTAAGGAATCACGTTTTAAGATAACATTATGTAAAATTTCAAACTTGCATATCTCCGTTACTATAGAAGATACTGAAGTGATTTTACACTCAATGGAATCAGGTCGAAACTCTCTATTGGCTCATCCGGAAAAATTGAATCCATGTGTAATATTCATGCTTAGTTACCATGGAAACTCTGATAACAATCATGTAAACAATCTATTTGTGCGTGATTGTAGTCGTCGTCGTGGAGATTTGAAATAACCATTTTGACTGTTGAAACAATGCAATACAAACTAAGGCCTCACGCTTTACGATAACATTATATAACATTTCAAACTCGCATATATCCGTTACTATAGAAGATACTGAGGTGATTTTACACTCAATGGAATCAGGTCGAAACTCTCTATTGGCTCATCCTGAAAATTGAATCCATGTGGAATATTCATGCTTAGTTACCATGGAAACTCCCATAACAATCATGTAAACAATCTATTTGTGAATGATTGTAGTCGTCGTCGTTGAGATTTGAAATAACAATTTTGATTGTTGAAACAATGTAATACAAACTAAGTAATCACGTTTTATGATAACATTATATAACATTTCAAACTCGCATATATCCGTTACTATAGAAGATACTGAGGTGATTTTACACTCAATGGAATCAGGTCAACGCTCTCTTTTGGCACATCCCGAGAAATTGAATCCATGTGTAATATTCATGCTTAGTTAGAATGGAAACTCTCATAACAATCAGGTAAACAATCTATTTGTGCGCCAATGTAGTAGTCGTGGTCGTGATTTGAAATAACCATTTTGATTGTTGAAACAATGCAATACAAACTAAAGAATCACGTTTTAAAATAACATTATATAAAATTTCACACTCGCTTATATCCGTTACTATAGAAGATACTGAAGTGTACTTTACACTCAATGGAATCAGGTCGACGCTCTCTATTTGCACATCCGGAAAAATTGAATCCATGTGTAATATTCATGCTTTGTTACCATGTAAACTCTCATAACAATCATGTAAACAATCTATTTGTGCGTGATTGTAGCCGTCGTCGTGGAGATTTGAAAAAAACATTTTGATCGTTGAAACAATGTAATACAAACTAAGGCCTCACGCATTACGATAACATTATATAAAATTACAAACTCGCATATCTCCGTTACTATAGAAGATACTGGAGTGATTTTACAATCAATGGAATCAGGTCGACGCTCTCTATTGGCACATCCGGAAAAATTGAAATCATGTGTAATATTCATGCTTAGTTACCATGGAAAGTCTCATAACAATCAAGTAAGCAATCTATTTTTGCGTGATTATAGTCGTCGTCGTGGAGATTTGAAATAAACATTTTGATTGTTGAAACAATGTAATACAACCTAAGGCCTCACGTTTTACGATAACATTATATAAAATTTTAAACTCGCACATCTCCGTTACTATAGAATATACTGAAATGATTTTACACTCAATGAAATCAGGTCAACGCTCTCTATTTCCTCATGCGGAAAAATTGAATCCATGTGTAATATTCATGCTTAGTTACCATGGAAACTCTCATAACAATAAAGTAAACAATATTTTTTTGCGTGATTGTAGTTGTCGTCGTGGAGATCTGAAATAACAATTTTCATTGTTGAAACAATGTAATACAAACTAAGGAATCACGTTTTAAAATAACATTATATAAAATTTCAAACTCGCATATCTCCGTTACTATAGAAGATACTGAAGTGATTTTACAATCAATGGAATCAGGTCGACGCTCTCTATTGGCTCATCCGGAAAATTGAATCCATGTGTAATATTCATGCTTAGTTACCATGGAAATTCTCATAACAATCATGTAAACAATGTATTTGTGCGTGATTGTAGTCGTCGTCATGGAGATTTGAAATAACTCTTTTGATTGTTTAAGCAATGTAATACAAACTAAGGAATCACGTTTTAAGATAACAGTATGTAAAATTTCAAACTTGCATATCTCCGTTACTATAAAATATAATGAAGTGACTTTACAATCAATGGAATCAGTTCGACGCTCTCTATTGGCTCTTCCGGAAAAATTGAATCCATGTGTAATATTCATGCTTAGTTACCATGGAAACTCTCATAACAAGAAAGTAAACAATATTTTTTTGCGTGATTGTAGTCGTCGTCGTGGAGATTTGAAATAACCATTTTGACTGTTGAAACAATGTAATACAAACTAAGGCCTCACGCTTTACGATAACATTATATAACATTTCAAACTCGCATATATCCGTTACTATAGAAGATACTGAGGTGATTTTACACTCAATGGAATCAGGTCGAAACTCTCTATTGGCTCATCCGGAAAATTGAATCCATGTGGAATATTCATGCTTAGTTACCATGGAAACTCCCATAACAATCATGTAAAGAATCTATTTGTGCGTGATTGTAGTCGTCGTCGTGGAGATTTGAAATAACCATTTTGACTGTTGAAACAATGTAATACAAACTAAGGAATCACGTTTTAAGATAACATTATGTAAAATTTCAAACTTGCATATCTCCGTTACTATAGAAGATACTGAAGTGATTTTACACTCAATGGAATCAGGTCGACGCTCTCTATTGGCTCATCCGAATAAAATGAATCCATGTGTAATATTCATGCTTAGTTACCATGGAAACTCTCATAACAATCATGTAAACAATCTATTTGTGCGTGATTGTAGTCGTCGTCGTGGAGATTTGAAATAACCATTTTGACTGTTGAAACAATGTAATACAAACTAAGGCCTCACGCTTTACGATAACATTATATAACATTTCAAACTCGCATATATCCGTTACTATAGAAGATACTGAGGTGTTTTTACACTCAATGGAATCAGGTCGAAACTCTCTATTGGCTCATCCGGAAAATTGAATCCATGTGGAATATTCATGCTTAATTACCATGGAAACTCCCATAACAATCATGTAAAGAATCTATTTGTGCGTGATTGTAGTCGTCGTCGTGGAGATTTGAAGTAACCATTTTGACTGTTGAAACAATGTAATACAAACTAAGGCCTCACGCTTTACGATAACATTATATAACATTTCAAACTCGCATATATCCGTTACTATAGAAGATACTGAGGTGATTTTACACTCAATGCAATCAGGTCGACGCTCTCTATTGGCTCATCCTGAAAAATTGAATCCATGTGTAATATTCATGCTTAGTTACCATGGAAACTCTCATAACAATCATGTAAACAATTTTTTGTGCGTGATTGTAGTCGTCGTCGTGGAGATTTGAAATAACCCTTTTGATTTTTGAAACAATGTAATACAAACTAAGGAATCACGTTTTAAGATAACATTATGTAAAATTTCAAACTTGCATATCTCCGTTACTATAGAAGATACTGAAGTGATTTTACACTCAATGGAACCAGGTCGACGCTCTCTATTGGCTCATCCGGAAAAATTGAATCCATGTGTAATATTCATGCTTAGTTACCATGGAAACTCTCATAACAATCATGTAAACAATCTATTTGTGCGTGATTGTAGTCGTCGTCGTGGAGATTTGAAATAACCATTTTGACTGTTGAAACAATGCAATACAAACTAAGGCCTCACGCTTTACGATAACATTATATAACATTTCAAACTCGCATATATCCGTTACTATAGAAGATACTGAGGTGATTTTACACTCAATGGAATCAGGTCGAAACTCTCTATTGGCTCATCCTGAAAATTGAATCCATGTGGAATATTCATGCTTAGTTACCATGGAAACTCCCATAACAATCATGTAAACAATCTATTTGTGAATGATTGTAGTCGTCGTCGTTGAGATTTGAAATAACAATTTTGATTGTTGAAACAATGTAATACAAACTAAGTAATCACGTTTTATGATAACATTATATAACATTTCAAACTCGCATATATCCGTTACTATAGAAGATACTGAGGTGATTTTACACTCAATGGAATCAGGTCAACGCTCTCTTTTGGCACATCCCGAAAAATTGAATCCATGTGTAATATTCATGCTTAGTTAGAATGGAAACTCTCATAACAATCAGGTAAACAATCTATTTGTGCGCCAATGTAGTAGTCGTGGTCGTGATTTGAAATAACCATTTTGATTGTTGAAACAATGCAATACAAACTAAAGAATCACGTTTTAAAATAACATTATATAAAATTTCACACTCGCTTATATCCGTTACTATAGAAAATACTGAAGTGTACTTTACACTCAATGGAATCAGGTCGACGCTCTCTATTTGCACATCCGGAAAAATTGAATCCATGTGTAATATTCATGCTTTGTTACCATGTAAACTCTCATAACAATCATGTAAACAATCTATTTGTGCGTGATTGTAGCCGTCGTCGTGGAGATTTGAAAAAAACATTTTGATCGTTGAAACAATGTAATACAAACTAAGGCCTCACGCATTACGATAACATTATATAAAATTACAAACTCGCATATCTCCGTTACTATAGAAGATACTGAAGTGATTTTACAATCAATGGAATCAGGTCGACGCTCTCTATTGGCACATCCGGAAAAATTGAAATCATGTGTAATATTCATGCTTAGTTACCATGGAAAGTCTCATAACAATCAAGTAAGCAATCTATTTTTGCGTGATTATAGTCGTCGTCGTGGAGATTTGAAATAAACATTTTGATTGTTGAAACAATGTAATACAACCTAAGGCCTCACGTTTTACGATAACATTGTATAAAATTTTAAACTCGCACATCTCCGTTACTATAGAATATACAGAAATGATTTTACACTCAATGAAATCAGGTCAACGCTCTCTATTTCCTCATCCGGAAAAATTGAATCCATGTGTAATATTCATGCTTAGTTACCATGGAAACTCTCATAACAATAAAGTAAACAATATTTTTTTGCGTGATTGTAGTTGTCGTCGTGGAGATCTGAAATAACAATTTTCATTGTTGAAACAATGTAATACAAACTAAGGAATCACGTTTTAAAATAACATTATATAAAATTTCAAACTCGCATATCTCCGTTACTATAGAAGATACTGAAGTGATTTTACAATCAATGGAATCAGGTCGACGCTCTCTATTGGCTCATCCGGAAAATTGAATCCATGTGTAATATTCATGCTTAGTTACCATGGAAATTCTCATAACAATCATGTAAACAATGTATTTGTGCGTGATTGTAGTCGTCGTCGTGGAGATTTGAAATAACTCTTTTGATTGTTTAAGCAATGTAATACAAACTAAGGAATCACGTTTTAAGATAACAGTATGTAAAATTTCAAACTTGCATACCTCCGTTACTATAGAATATACTGAAGTGATTTTACACTCAATGGAATCAGGTCGACGCTCTCTATTGGTTCATCCGGAAAATTCAATCCATGTGTAATATTCATGCTTAGTTACCATGGAAAATCTCATAAGAATCATGTAAACAATCTATTTGTGCGTGATTGTAGTCGTCGTCGTGGAGATTTGAAATAACCCTTTTGATTGTTGTAGCAATGTAATACAAACTAAGGAATCACGTTTTAAGATAACATTATGTAAAATTTCAAACTCGCATATATCCGTTACTATAGAAGATACTGAGGTGATTTTACACTCAATGGAATCAGGTCGAAACTCTCTATTGGCTCATCCTGAAAATTGAATCCATGTGGAATATTCATGCTTAGTTACCATGGAAACTCTCATAACAATCATGTAAACAATCTATTTGTGCGTGATTGTAGTCGTCGTCGTGGAGATTTGAAATAACCATTTTGACTGTTGAAACAATGTAATACAAACTAAGGCCTCACGATTTACGATAACATTATATAACATTTCAAACTCGCATTTATCCGTTACTATAGAAGATACTGAGGTGATTTTACACTCAATGGAATCAGGTCGAAACTCTCTATTGGCTCATCCGGAAAATTGAATCCATGTGGAATATTCATGCTTAATTACCATGGAAACTCCCATAACAATCATGTAAAGAATCTATTTGTGCGTGATTGTAGTCGTCGTCGTGGAGATTTGAAATAAAAATTTTGACTGTTGAAACAATGTAATACAAACTAAGGCCTCACGCTTTACGATAACATTATATAACATTTCAAACTCGCATATATCCGTTACTATAGAAGATACTGAGGTGATTTTACACTCAATGCAATCAGGTCGACGCTCTCTATTGGCTCATCCTGAAAAATTGAATCCATGTGTAATATTCATGCTTAGTTACCATGGAAACTCTCATAACAATCATGTAAACAATTTTTTGTGCGTGATTGTAGTCGTCGTCGTGGAGATTTGAAATAACCCTTTTGATTTTTGAAACAATGTAATACAAACTAAGGAATCACGTTTTAAGATAACATTATGTAAAATTTCAAACTTGCATATCTCCGTTACTATAGAAGATACTGAAGTGATTTTACACTCAATGGAACCAGGTCGACGCTCTCTATTGGCTCATCCGGAAAAATTGAATCCATGTGTAATATTCATGCTTAGTTACCATGGAAACTCCCATAAGAATCATGTAAACAATCTATTTGTGAATGATTGTAGTCGTCGTCGTTGAGATTTGAAATAACAATTTTGATTGTTGAAACAATGTAATACAAACTAAGTAATCACGTTTTACGATAACATTATATAACATTTCAAACTCGCATATCTCCGTTACTATAGAAGATACTGAAGTGATTTTACACTCATTGGAATCAGGTCGACGCTCTCTATTGGCTCATCCGGAAAATTGAATCCATGTGTAATATTCATGCTTAGTTACCATGGAAACTCCCATAACAATCATGTAAACAATCTATTTGTGAATGATTGTAGTCGTCGTCGTGGAGATTTGAAATAACAATTTTGATTGTTGAAACAATGTAATACAAACTAAGTAATCACGTTTTACGATAACATTATGTAAAATTTCAAACTTGCATATCTCCGTTACTCTAGAAGATACTGAAGTGATTTTACACTCAATGGAATCAAGTCGACGCTCTCTATTGGCTCATCCGAATAAAATGAATCCATGTGTAATATTCATGCTTAGTTACCATGGAAACTCTCATAACAATCATGTAAACAATCTATTTGTGCGTGATTGTAGTCGTCGTCGTGGAGATTTTAAATAACCATTTTGACTGTTGAAACAATGTAATACAAACTAAGGCCTCACGCTTTACGATAACATTATATAACATTTCAAACTCGCATATATCCGTTACTATAGAAGATACTGAGGTGATTTTACACTCAATGGAATCAGGTGGAAACTCTCTATTGGCTCATCCGGAAAATTGAATCCATGTGGAATATTCATGCTTAGTTACCATGGAAACTCCCATAACAATCATGTAAAGAATCTATTTGTGCGTGATTGTAGTCGTCGTCGTGGAGATTTGAAATAACCATTTTGACTGTTGAAACAATGTAATACAAACTAAGGCCTCACGCTTTACTATAACATTATATAACATTTCAAACTCGCATATATCCGTTACTATAGAAGATACTGAGGTGATTTTACACTCAATGCAATCAGGTCGACGCTCTCTATTGGCTCATCCTGAAAAATTGAATCCATGTGTAATATTCATGCTTAGTTACCATGGAAACTCTCATAACAATCATGTAAACAATTTTTTGTGCGTGATTGTAGTCGTCGTCGTGGAGATTTGAAATAACCCATTTGATTTTTGAAACAATGTAATACAAACTAAGGAATCACGTTTTAAGATAACATTATGTAAAATTTCAAACTTGCATATCTCCGTTACTATAGAAGATACTGAAGTGATTTTACACTCAATGGAATCAGGTCGACGCTCTCTATTGGCTCATCCGGAAAAATTGAATCCATGTGTAATATTCATGCTTAGTTACCATGGAAACTCTCATAACAATCATGTAAACAATCTATTTGTGCGTGATTGTAGTCGTCGTCGTGGAGATTTGAAATAACCATTTTGACTGTTGAAACAATGCAATACAAACTAAGGCCTCACGCTTTACGATAACATTATGTAACATTTCAAACTCGCATATATCCGTTACTATAGATGATACTGAGGTGATTTTACACTCAATGGAATCAGGTCGAAACTCTCTATTGGCTCATCCTGAAAATTGAATCCATGTGGAATATTCATGCTTAGTTACCATGGAAACTCCCATAACAATCATGTAAACAATCTATTTGTGAATGATTGTAGTCGTCGTCGTTGAGATTTGAAATAAAAATTTTGATTGTTGAAACAATGTAATACAAATTAAGTAATCACGTTTTACGATAACATTATATAACATTTCAAACTCGCATATATCCGTTACTATAGAAGATACTGAGGTGATTTTACACTCAATGGAATCAGGTCAACGCTCTCTTTTGGCACATCCCGAAAAATTGAATCCATGTGTAATATTCATGCTTAGTTAGAATGGAAACTCTCATAACAATCAGGTAAACAATCTATTTGTGCGCCAATGTAGTAGTCGTGGTCGTGATTTGAAATAACCATTTTGATTGTTGAAACAATGCAATACAAACTAAAGAATCACGTTTTAAAATAACATTATATAAAATTTCACACTCGCTTATATCCGTTACTATAGAAGATACTGAAGTGTACTTTACACTCAATGGAATCAGGTCGACGCTCTCTATTTGCACATCCGGAAAATTGAATCCATGTGTAATATTCATGCTTTGTTACCATGTAAACTCTCATAACAATCATGTAAACAATCTATTTGTGCGTGATTGTAGCCGTCGTCGTGGAGATTTGAAAAAAACATTTTGATCGTTGAAACAATGTAATACAAACTAAGGCCTCACGCATTACGATAACATTATATAAAATTACAAACTCGCATATCTCCGTTACTATAGAAGATACTGAAGTGATTTTACAATCAATGGAATCAGGTCGACCGTCTCTATTGGCACATCCGGAAAAATTGAAATCATGTGTAATATTCATGCTTAGTTACCATGGAAAGTCTCATAACAATCAAGTAAGCAATCTATTTTTGCGTGATTGTAGTCGTCGTCGTGGAGATTTGAAATAAACATTTTGATTGTTGAAACAATGTAATACAACCTAAGGCCTCACGTTTTACGATAACATTATATAAAATTTTAAACTCGCACATCTCCGTTACTATAGAAGATACTGAAATGATTTTACACTCAATGAAATCAGGTCAACGCTCTCTATTGGCTCATCCCGAAAAATTGAATCCATGTGTAATATTCATGCTTAGTTACAATGGAAACTCTCATAACAATCAGGTGAACAATCTATTTGTGCGCCAATGTAGTAGT
The DNA here is from genome assembly GCF_977018435.1 of Lepisma saccharinum. Classification (NCBI taxonomy): domain Eukaryota; kingdom Metazoa; phylum Arthropoda; class Insecta; order Zygentoma; family Lepismatidae; genus Lepisma; species Lepisma saccharinum. Next base: position 56,817,214 of record NC_139235.1, on the reverse strand, counting down.
CGTCGTCGTGATTTGAAATAACCATTTTGATTGTTGAAACAATGTAATACAAACCAAAGAAACACGTTTTTAAATAACATTATATAAAATTTCACACTCGCATATATCCGTTACTATAGAAGATACTGTAGTGTACTTTACACTCAATGGAATCAGGTCGACGCTCTCCATTGGCTCATCCGGAAAAATGAATCCATGTGGAATTTTCATGCTTAGTTACCATGGAAACTCCCATAACAATCATGTAAACAATCTATTTGTGAATGATTGTAGTCGTCGTCGTGGAGATTTGAAATAACAATTTTGATTGTTGAAACAATGTAATACAACCTAAGGCCTCACGTTTTACGATAACATTATATAAAATTTTAAACTCGCACATCTCCGTTACTATAGAATATACTGAAATGATTTTACACTCAATGAAATCAGGTCAACGCTCTCTATTTCCTCATGCGGAAAAATTGAATCCATGTGTAATATTCATGCTTAGTTACCATGGAAACTCTCATAACAATAAAGTAAACAATATTTTTTTGCGTGATTGTAGTTGTCGTCGTGGAGATCTGAAATAACAATTTTCATTGTTGAAACAATGTAATACAAACTAAGGAATCACGTTTTAAAATAACATTATATAAAATTTCAAACTCGCATATCTCCGTTACTATAGAAGATACTGAAGTGATTTTACAATCAATGGAATCAGGTCGACGCTCTCTATTGGCTCATCCGGAAAATTGAATCCATGTGTAATATTCATGCTTAGTTACCATGGAAATTCTCATAACAATCATGTAAACAATGTATTTGTGCGTGATTGTAGTCGTCGTCATGGAGATTTGAAATAACTCTTTTGATTGTTTAAGCAATGTAATACAAACTAAGGAATCACGTTTTAAGATAACAGTATGTAAAATTTCAAACTTGCATATCTCCGTTACTATAAAATATAATGAAGTGACTTTACAATCAATGGAATCAGTTCGACGCTCTCTATTGGCTCTTCCGGAAAAATTGAATCCATGTGTAATATTCATGCTTAGTTACCATGGAAACTCTCATAACAAGAAAGTAAACAATATTTTTTTGCGTGATTGTAGTCGTCGTCGTGGAGATTTGAAATAACCATTTTGACTGTTGAAACAATGTAATACAAACTAAGGCCTCACGCTTTACGATAACATTATATAACATTTCAAACTCGCATATATCCGTTACTATAGAAGATACTGAGGTGATTTTACACTCAATGGAATCAGGTCGAAACTCTCTATTGGCTCATCCGGAAAATTGAATCCATGTGGAATATTCATGCTTAGTTACCATGGAAACTCCCATAACAATCATGTAAAGAATCTATTTGTGCGTGATTGTAGTCGTCGTCGTGGAGATTTGAAATAACCATTTTGACTGTTGAAACAATGTAATACAAACTAAGGAATCACGTTTTAAGATAACATTATGTAAAATTTCAAACTTGCATATCTCCGTTACTATAGAAGATACTGAAGTGATTTTACACTCAATGGAATCAGGTCGACGCTCTCTATTGGCTCATCCGAATAAAATGAATCCATGTGTAATATTCATGCTTAGTTACCATGGAAACTCTCATAACAATCATGTAAACAATCTATTTGTGCGTGATTGTAGTCGTCGTCGTGGAGATTTGAAATAACCATTTTGACTGTTGAAACAATGTAATACAAACTAAGGCCTCACGCTTTACGATAACATTATATAACATTTCAAACTCGCATATATCCGTTACTATAGAAGATACTGAGGTGTTTTTACACTCAATGGAATCAGGTCGAAACTCTCTATTGGCTCATCCGGAAAATTGAATCCATGTGGAATATTCATGCTTAATTACCATGGAAACTCCCATAACAATCATGTAAAGAATCTATTTGTGCGTGATTGTAGTCGTCGTCGTGGAGATTTGAAGTAACCATTTTGACTGTTGAAACAATGTAATACAAACTAAGGCCTCACGCTTTACGATAACATTATATAACATTTCAAACTCGCATATATCCGTTACTATAGAAGATACTGAGGTGATTTTACACTCAATGCAATCAGGTCGACGCTCTCTATTGGCTCATCCTGAAAAATTGAATCCATGTGTAATATTCATGCTTAGTTACCATGGAAACTCTCATAACAATCATGTAAACAATTTTTTGTGCGTGATTGTAGTCGTCGTCGTGGAGATTTGAAATAACCCTTTTGATTTTTGAAACAATGTAATACAAACTAAGGAATCACGTTTTAAGATAACATTATGTAAAATTTCAAACTTGCATATCTCCGTTACTATAGAAGATACTGAAGTAATTTTACACTCAATGGAACCAGGTCGACGCTCTCTATTGGCTCATCCGGAAAAATTGAATCCATGTGTAATATTCATGCTTAGTTACCATGGAAACTCTCATAACAATCATGTAAACAATCTATTTGTGCGTGATTGTAGTCGTCGTCGTGGAGATTTGAAATAACCATTTTGACTGTTGAAACAATGCAATACAAACTAAGGCCTCACGCTTTACGATAACATTATATAACATTTCAAACTCGCATATATCCGTTACTATAGAAGATACTGAGGTGATTTTACACTCAATGGAATCAGGTCGAAACTCTCTAATGGCTCATCCTGAAAATTGAATCCATGTGGAATATTCATGCTTAGTTACCATGGAAACTCCCATAACAATCATGTAAACAATCTATTTGTGAATGATTGTAGTCGTCGTCGTTGAGATTTGAAATAACAATTTTGATTGTTGAAACAATGTAATACAAACTAAGTAATCACGTTTTATGATAACATTATATAACATTTCAAACTCGCATATATCCGTTACTATAGAAGATACTGAGGTGATTTTACACTCAATGGAATCAGGTCAACGCTCTCTTTTGGCACATCCCGAAAAATTGAATCCATGTGTAATATTCATGCTTAGTTAGAATGGAAACTCTCATAACAATCAGGTAAACAATCTATTTGTGCGCCAATGTAGTAGTCGTGGTCGTGATTTGAAATAACCATTTTGATTGTTGAAACAATGCAATACAAACTAAAGAATCACGTTTTAAAATAACATTATATAAAATTTCACACTCGCTTATATCCGTTACTATAGAAAATACTGAAGTGTACTTTACACTCAATGGAATCAGGTCGACGCTCTCTATTTGCACATCCGGAAAAATTGAATCCATGTGTAATATTCATGCTTTGTTACCATGTAAACTCTCATAACAATCATGTAAACAATCTATTTGTGCGTGATTGTAGCCGTCGTCGTGGAGATTTGAAAAAAACATTTTGATCGTTGAAACAATGTAATACAAACTAAGGCCTCACGCATTACGATAACATTATATAAAATTACAAACTCGCATATCTCCGTTACTATAGAAGATACTGAAGTGATTTTACAATCAATGGAATCAGGTCGACGCTCTCTATTGGCACATCCGGAAAAATTGAAATCATGTGTAATATTCATGCTTAGTTACCATGGAAAGTCTCATAACAATCAAGTAAGCAATCTATTTTTGCGTGATTATAGTCGTCGTCGTGGAGATTTGAAATAAACATTTTGATTGTTGAAACAATGTAATACAACCTAAGGCCTCACGTTTTACGATAACATTGTATAAAATTTTAAACTCGCATATCTCCGTTACTATAGAAGATACTGAAGTGATTTTACAATCAATGGAATCAGGTCGACCGTCTCTATTGGCACATCCGGAAAAATTGAAATCATGTGTAATATTCATGCTTAGTTACCATGGAAAGTCTCATAACAATCAAGTAAGCAATCTATTTTTGCGTGATTGTAGTCGTCGTCGTGGAGATTTGAAATAAACATTTTGATTGTTGAAACAATGTAATACAACCTAAGGCCTCACGTTTTACGATAACATTATATAAAATTTTAAACTCGCACATCTCCGTTACTATAGAAGATACTGAAATGATTTTACACTCAATGAAATCAGGTCAACGCTCTCTATTGGCTCATCCCGAAAAATTGAATCCATGTGTAATATTCATGCTTAGTTACAATGGAAACTCTCATAACAATCAGGTGAACAATCTATTTGTGCGCCAATGTAGTAGTCGTCGTCGTGATTTGAAATAACCATTTTGATTGTTGAAACAATGTAATACAAACCAAAGAAACACGTTTTTAAATAACATTATATAAAATTTCACACTCGCATATATCCGTTACTATAGAAGATACTGTAGTGTACTTTACACTCAATGGAATCAGGTCGACGCTCTCCATTGGCTCATCCGGAAAAATGAATCCATGTGGAATTTTCATGCTTAGTTACCATGGAAACTCCCATAACAATCATGTAAACAATCTATTTGTGAATGATTGTAGTCGACGTCGTGGAGATTTGAAATAACAATTTTGATTGTTGAAACAATGTAATACAACCTAGGGCCTCACGTTTTACGATAACATTATATAAAATTTTAAACTCGCACATCTCCGTTACTATAGAATATACTGAAATGATTTTACACTCAATGAAATCAGGTCAACGCTCTCTATTTCCTCATGCGGAAAAATTGAATCCATGTGTAATATTCATGCTTAGTTACCATGGAAACTCTCATAACAATAAAGTAAACAATATTTTTTTGCGTGATTGTAGTTGTCGTCGTGGAGATCTGAAATAACAATTTTCATTGTTGAAACAATGTAATACAAACTAAGGAATCACGTTTTAAAATAACATTATATAAAATTTCAAACTCGCATATCTCCGTTACTATAGAAGATACTGAAGTGATTTTACAATCAATGGAATCAGGTCGACGCTCTCTATTGGCTCATCCGGAAAATTGAATCCATGTGTAATATTCATGCTTAGTTACCATGGAAATTCTCATAACAATCATGTAAACAATGTATTTGTGCGTGATTGTAGTCGTCGTCATGGAGATTTGAAATAACTCTTTTGATTGTTTAAGCAATGTAATACAAACTAAGGAATCACGTTTTAAGATAACAGTATGTAAAATTTCAAACTTGCATATCTCCGTTACTATAAAATATAATGAAGTGACTTTACAATCAATGGAATCAGTTCGACGCTCTCTATTGGCTCTTCCGGAAAAATTGAATCCATGTGTAATATTCATGCTTAGTTACCATGGAAACTCTCATAACAAGAAAGTAAACAATATTTTTTTGCGTGATTGTAGTCGTCGTCGTGGAGATTTGAAATAACCATTTTGACTGTTGAAACAATGTAATACAAACTAAGGCCTCACGCTTTACGATAACATTATATAACATTTCAAACTCGCATATATCCGTTACTATAGAAGATACTGAGGTGATTTTACACTCAATGGAATCAGGTGGAAACTCTCTATTGGCTCATCCGGAAAATTGAATCCATGTGGAATATTCATGCTTAGTTACCATGGAAACTCCCATAACAATCATGTAAAGAATCTATTTGTGCGTGATTGTAGTCGTCGTCGTGGAGATTTGAAATAACCATTTTGACTGTTGAAACAATGTAATACAAACTAAGGAATCACGTTTTAAGATAACATTATGTAAAATTTCAAACTTGCATATCTCCGTTACTATAGAAGATACTGAAGTGATTTTACACTCAATGGAATCAGGTCGACGCTCTCTATTGGCTCATCCGAATAAAATGAATCCATGTGTAATATTCATGCTTAGTTACCATGGAAACTCTCATAACAATCATGTAAACAATCTATTTGTGCGTGATTGTAGTCGTCGTCGTGGAGATTTGAAATAACCATTTTGACTGTTGAAACAATGTAATACAAACTAAGGCCTCACGCTTTACGATAACATTATATAACATTTCAAACTCGCATATATCCGTTACTATAGAAGATACTGAGGTGTTTTTACACTCAATGGAATCAGGTCGAAACTCTCTATTGGCTCATCCGGAAAATTGAATCCATGTGGAATATTCATGCTTAATTACCATGGAAACTCCCATAACAATCATGTAAAGAATCTATTTGTGCGTGATTGTAGTCGTCGTCGTGGAGATTTGAAGTAACCATTTTGACTGTTGAAACAATGTAATACAAACTAAGGCCTCACGCTTTACGATAACATTATATAACATTTCAAACTCGCATATATCCGTTACTATAGAAGATACTGAGGTGATTTTACACTCAATGCAATCAGGTCGACGCTCTCTATTGGCTCATCCTGAAAAATTGAATCCATGTGTAATATTCATGCTTAGTTACCATGGAAACTCTCATAACAATCATGTAAACAATTTTTTGTGCGTGATTGTAGTCGTCGTCGTGGAGATTTGAAATAACCCTTTTGATTTTTGAAACAATGTAATACAAACTAAGGAATCACGTTTTAAGATAACATTATGTAAAATTTCAAACTTGCATATCTCCGTTACTATAGAAGATACTGAAGTAATTTTACACTCAATGGAACCAGGTCGACGCTCTCTATTGGCTCATCCGGAAAAATTGAATCCATGTGTAATATTCATGCTTAGTTACCATGGAAACTCTCATAACAATCATGTAAACAATCTATTTGTGCGTGATTGTAGTCGTCGTCGTGGAGATTTGAAATAACCATTTTGACTGTTGAAACAATGCAATACAAACTAAGGCCTCACGCTTTACGATAACATTATATAACATTTCAAACTCGCATATATCCGTTACTATAGAAGATACTGAGGTGATTTTACACTCAATGGAATCAGGTCGAAACTCTCTAATGGCTCATCCTGAAAATTGAATCCATGTGGAATATTCATGCTTAGTTACCATGGAAACTCCCATAACAATCATGTAAACAATCTATTTGTGAATGATTGTAGTCGTCGTCGTTGAGATTTGAAATAACAATTTTGATTGTTGAAACAATGTAATACAAACTAAGTAATCACGTTTTATGATAACATTATATAACATTTCAAACTCGCATATATCCGTTACTATAGAAGATACTGAGGTGATTTTACACTCAATGGAATCAGGTCAACGCTCTCTTTTGGCACATCCCGAAAAATTGAATCCATGTGTAATGTTCATGCTTAGTTAGAATGGAAACTCTCATAACAATCAGGTAAACAATCTATTTGTGCGCCAATGTAGTAGTCGTGGTCGTGATTTGAAATAACCATTTTGATTGTTGAAACAATGCAATACAAACTAAAGAATCACGTTTTAAAATAACATTATATAAAATTTCACACTCGCTTATATCCGTTACTATAGAAAATACTGAAGTGTACTTTACACTCAATGGAATCAGGTCGACGCTCTCTATTTGCACATCCGGAAAAATTGAATCCATGTGTAATATTCATGCTTTGTTACCATGTAAACTCTCATAACAATCATGTAAACAATCTATTTGTGCGTGATTGTAGCCGTCGTCGTGGAGATTTGAAAAAAACATTTTGATCGTTGAAACAATGTAATACAAACTAAGGCCTCACGCATTACGATAACATTATATAAAATTACAAACTCGCATATCTCCGTTACTATAGAAGATACTGAAGTGATTTTACAATCAATGGAATCAGGTCGAAGCTCTCTATTGGCACATCCGGAAAAATTGAAATCATGTGTAATATTCATGCTTAGTTACCATGGAAAGTCTCATAACAATCAAGTAAGCAATCTATTTTTGCGTGATTATAGTCGTCGTCGTGGAGATTTGAAATAAACATTTTGATTGTTGAAACAATGTAATACAACCTAAGGCCTCACGTTTTACGATAACATTGTATAAAATTTTAAACTCGCACATCTCCGTTACTATAGAATATACAGAAATGATTTTACACTCAATGAAATCAGGTCAACGCTCTCTATTTCCTCATCCGGAAAAATTGAATCCATGTGTAATATTCATGCTTAGTTACCATGGAAACTCTCATAACAATAAAGTAAACAATATTTTTTTGCGTGATTGTAGTTGTCGTCGTGGAGATCTGAAATAACAATTTTCATTGTTGAAACAATGTAATACAAACTAAGGAATCACGTTTTAAAATAACATTATATAAAATTTCAAACTCGCATATCTCCGTTACTATAGAAGATACTGAAGTGATTTTACAATCAATGGAATCAGGTCGACGCTCTCTATTGGCTCATCCGGAAAATTGAATCCATGTGTAATATTCATGCTTAGTTACCATGGAAATTCTCATAACAATCATGTAAACAATGTATTTGTGCGTGATTGTAGTCGTCGTCGTGGAGATTTGAAATAACTCTTTTGATTGTTTAAGCAATGTAATACAAACTAAGGAATCACGTTTTAAGATAACAGTATGTAAAATTTCAAACTTGCATACCTCCGTTACTATAGAATATACTGAAGTGATTTTACACTCAATGGAATCAGGTCGACGCTCTCTATTGGTTCATCCGGAAAATTCAATCCATGTGTAATATTCATGCTTAGTTACCATGGAAAATCTCATAAGAATCATGTAAACAATCTATTTGTGCGTGATTGTAGTCGTCGTCGTGGAGATTTGAAATAACCCTTTTGATTGTTGAAGCAATGTAATACAAACTAAGGAATCACGTTTTAAGATAACATTATGTAAAATTTCAAACTCGCATATATCCGTTACTATAGAAGATACTGAGGTGATTTTACACTCAATGGAATCAGGTCGAAACTCTCTATTGGCTCATCCTGAAAATTGAATCCATGTGGAATATTCATGCTTAGTTACCATGGAAACTCTCATAACAATCATGTAAACAATCTATTTGTGCGTGATTGTAGTCGTCGTCGTGGAGATTTGAAATAACCATTTTGACTGTTGAAACAATGTAATACAAACTAAGGCCTCACGATTTACGATAACATTATATAACATTTCAAACTCGCATTTATCCGTTACTATAGAAGATACTGAGGTGATTTTACACTCAATGGAATCAGGTCGAAACTCTCTATTGGCTCATCCGGAAAATTGAATCCATGTGGAATATTCATGCTTAGTTACCATGGAAACTCCCATAACAATCATGTAAAGAATCTATTTGTGCGTGATTGTAGTCGTCGTCGTGGAGATTTGAAATAACCATTTTGACTGTTGAAACAATGTAATACAAACTAAGGCCTCACGCTTTACGATAACATTATATAACATTTCAAACTCGCATATATCCGTTACTATAGAAGATACTGAGGTGATTTTACACTCAATGCAATCAGGTCGACGCTCTCTATTGGCTCATCCTGAAAAATTGAATCCATGTGTAATATTCATGCTTAGTTACCATGGAAACTCTCATAACAATCATGTAAACAATTTTTTGTGCGTGATTGTAGTCGTCGTCGTGGAGATTTGAAATAACCCTTTTGATTTTTGAAACAATGTAATACAAACTAAGGAATCACGTTTTAAGATAACATTATGTAAAATTTCAAACTTGCATATCTCCGTTACTATAGAAGATACTGAAGTGATTTTACACTCAATGGAACCAGGTCGACGCTCTCTATTGGCTCATCCGGAAAAATTGAATCCATGTGTAATATTCATGCTTAGTTACCATGGAAACTCCCATAAGAATCATGTAAACAATCTATTTGTGAATGATTGTAGTCGTCGTCGTTGAGATTTGAAATAACAATTTTGATTGTTGAAACAATGTAATACAAACTAAGTAATCACGTTTTACGATAACATTATATAACATTTCAAACTCGCATATCTCCGTTACTATAGAAGATACTGAAGTGATTTTACACTCATTGGAATCAGGTCGACGCTCTCTATTGGCTCATCCGGAAAATTGAATCCATGTGTAATATTCATGCTTAGTTACCATGGAAACTCCCATAACAATCATGTAAACAATCTATTTGTGAATGATTGTAGTCGTCGTCGTGGAGATTTGAAATAACAATTTTGATTGTTGAAACAATGTAATACAAACTAAGTAATCACGTTTTACGATAACATTATGTAAAATTTCAAACTTGCATATCTCCGTTACTCTAGAAGATACTGAAGTGATTTTACACTCAATGGAATCAAGTCGACGCTCTCTATTGGCTCATCCGAATAAAATGAATCCATGTGTAATATTCATGCTTAGTTACCATGGAAACTCTCATAACAATCATGTAAACAATCTATTTGTGCGTGATTGTAGTCGTCGTCGTGGAGATTTTAAATAACCATTTTGACTGTTGAAACAATGTAATACAAACTAAGGCCTCACGCTTTACGATAACATTATATAACATTTCAAACTCGCATATATCCGTTACTATAGAAGATACTGAGGTGATTTTACACTCAATGGAATCAGGTGGAAACTCTCTATTGGCTCATCCGGAAAATTGAATCCATGTGGAATATTCATGCTTAGTTACCATGGAAACTCCCATAACAATCATGTAAAGAATCTATTTGTGCGTGATTGTAGTCGTCGTCGTGGAGATTTGAAATAACCATTTTGACTGTTGAAACAATGTAATACAAACTAAGGCCTCACGCTTTACTATAACATTATATAACATTTCAAACTCGCATATATCCGTTACTATAGAAGATACTGAGGTGATTTTACACTCAATGCAATCAGGTCGACGCTCTCTATTGGCTCATCCTGAAAAATTGAATCCATGTGTAATATTCATGCTTAGTTACCATGGAAACTCTCATAACAATCATGTAAACAATTTTTTGTGCGTGATTGTAGTCGTCGTCGTGGAGATTTGAAATAACCCATTTGATTTTTGAAACAATGTAATACAAACTAAGGAATCACGTTTTAAGATAACATTATGTAAAATTTCAAACTTGCATATCTCCGTTACTATAGAAGATACTGAAGTGATTTTACACTCAATGGAATCAGGTCGACGCTCTCTATTGGCTCATCCGGAAAAATTGAATCCATGTGTAATATTCATGCTTAGTTACCATGGAAACTCTCATAACAATCATGTAAACAATCTATTTGTGCGTGATTGTAGTCGTCGTCGTGGAGATTTGAAATAACCATTTTGACTGTTGAAACAATGCAATACAAACTAAGGCCTCACGCTTTACGATAACATTATGTAACATTTCAAACTCGCATATATCCGTTACTATAGATGATACTGAGGTGATTTTACACTCAATGGAATCAGGTCGAAACTCTCTATTGGCTCATCCTGAAAATTGAATCCATGTGGAATATTCATGCTTAGTTACCATGGAAACTCCCATAACAATCATGTAAACAATCTATTTGTGAATGATTGTAGTCGTCGTCGTTGAGATTTGAAATAAAAATTTTGATTGTTGAAACAATGTAATACAAATTAAGTAATCACGTTTTACGATAACATTATATAACATTTCAAACTCGCATATATCCGTTACTATAGAAGATACTGAGGTGATTTTACACTCAATGGAATCAGGTCAACGCTCTCTTTTGGCACATCCCGAAAAATTGAATCCATGTGTAATATTCATGCTTAGTTAGAATGGAAACTCTCATAACAATCAGGTAAACAATCTATTTGTGCGCCAATGTAGTAGTCGTGGTCGTGATTTGAAATAACCATTTTGATTGTTGAAACAATGCAATACAAACTAAAGAATCACGTTTTAAAATAACATTATATAAAATTTCACACTCGCTTATATCCGTTACTATAGAAGATACTGAAGTGTACTTTACACTCAATGGAATCAGGTCGACGCTCTCTATTTGCACATCCGGAAAATTGAATCCATGTGTAATATTCATGCTTTGTTACCATGTAAACTCTCATAACAATCATGTAAACAATCTATTTGTGCGTGATTGTAGCCGTCGTCGTGGAGATTTGAAAAAAACATTTTGATCGTTGAAACAATGTAATACAAACTAAGGCCTCACGCATTACGATAACATTATATAAAATTACAAACTCGCATATCTCCGTTACTATAGAAGATACTGAAGTGATTTTACAATCAATGGAATCAGGTCGACCGTCTCTATTGGCACATCCGGAAAAATTGAAATCATGTGTAATATTCATGCTTAGTTACCATGGAAAGTCTCATAACAATCAAGTAAGCAATCTATTTTTGCGTGATTGTAGTCGTCGTCGTGGAGATTTGAAATAAACATTTTGATTGTTGAAACAATGTAATACAACCTAAGGCCTCACGTTTTACGATAACATTATATAAAATTTTAAACTCGCACATCTCCGTTACTATAGAAGATACTGAAATGATTTTACACTCAATGAAATCAGGTCAACGCTCTCTATTGGCTCATCCCGAAAAATTGAATCCATGTGTAATATTCATGCTTAGTTACAATGGAAACTCTCATAACAATCAGGTGAACAATCTATTTGTGCGCCAATGTAGTAGTCGTCGTCGTGATTTGAAATAACCATTTTGATTGTTGAAACAATGTAATACAAACCAAAGAAACACGTTTTTAAATAACATTATATAAAATTTCACACTCGCATATATCCGTTACTATAGAAGATACTGTAGTGTACTTTACACTCAATGGAATCAGGTCGACGCTCTCCATTGGCTCATCCGGAAAAATGAATCCATGTGGAATTTTCATGCTTAGTTACCATGGAAACTCCCATAACAATCATGTAAACAATCTATTTGTGAATGATTGTAGTCGTCGTCGTGGAGATTTGAAATAACAATTTTGATTGTTGAAACAATGTAATACAAACTAAGTAATCACGTTTTACGATAACATTATATAACATTTCACACTCGCATATATCCGTTACTATAGAAGATACTGAGGTGATTTTACACTCAATGGAATCAGGTCGAAACTCTCTATTGGCTCATCCGGAAAATTGAATCCATGTGTAATATTCATGTTTAGTTACCATGGAAACTCTCATAAAAATGATGTAAAAAAATCTATTTGTGCGCGATTGTAGTCGGCATCATAGAGATTTGAAATCACCATTTTCATTGTTTAAACAATGTAGTACAACCTAACGGCTCACGTTTTAAAATAACATTATATAAAATTTCAAACTCGCATATCTCCGTTACTATAGAAGATACTGAAGTGACTTGACACTCAATGGAATCAGGTCAACGCTCTCTTTTGGCACATCCCGAAAAATTGAATCCATGTGTAATATTCATGCTTAGTTAGAATGGAAACTCTCATAACAATCAGGTAAACAATCTATTTGTGCGCCAATGTAGTAGTCGTCGTCGTGATTTGAAATAACCATTTTGATTGTTGAAACAATGTAATACAAACTAAAGAATCACGTTTTAAAAAAACATTATATAAAATTTCACACTCGCTTATATCCGTTACTATAGAAGATACTGAAGTGTACTTTACACTCAATGGAATCAGGTCGACGCTCTCTATTGGCACATCCGGAAAAATTGAATCCATGTGTAATATTCATGCTTTGTTACCATGTAAACTGTCATAACAATCATGTAAACAATCTATTTGTGCGTGATTGTAGCCGTCGTCGTGGAGATTTGAAAAAAACATTTTGATCGTTGAAACAATGTAATACAAACTAAGGCCTCACGCATTACGATAACATTATATAAAATTACAAACTCGCATATCTCCGTTACTATAGAAGATAGTGAAGTGATTTTACAATCAATGGAATCAGGTCGACGCTCTCTATTGGCACATCCGGAAAAATTGAAATCATGTGTAATATTCATGCTTAGTTACCATGGAAAGTCTCATAACAATCAAGTAAGCAATCTATTTTTGCGTGATTGTAGTCGTCGTCGTGGAGATTTGAAATAAACATTTTGATTGTTGAAACAATGTAATACAAACTAAGGCCTCACGTTTTACGATAACATTATATAAAATTTCAAACTCGCACATCTCCGTTACTATAGAAGATACTGAAATGATTTTACACTCAATGGAATCAGGTCAACGCTCTCTATTGGCTCATCCGGAAAAATTGAATCCATGTGTAATATTCATGCTTAGTTACCATGGAAACTCTCATAACAATAAAGGAAACAATATTTTTTTGCGTGATTGTAGTCGTCGTCGTGGAGATCTGAAATAACAGTTTTGATTGTTGAAACAATGTAATACAAACTAAGGAATCACGTTTTAAAATAACATTATATAAAATTTCAAACTCGCATATCTCCGTTACTATAGAAGATACTGAAGTGATTTTACAATCAATGGAATCAGGTCGACGCTCTCTATTGGCTCATCCGGAAAAATTGAATCCATGCGTAATATTCATGCTTAGTTACAATGGAAACTCTCATAACAATCAGGTGAACAATCTATTTGTGCGCCAATGTATTAGTCGTAGTCGTGATTTGAAATAACAATTTTGATTGTTGAAACAATGTAATACAAACCAAAGAAACACGTTTAAAAATAACATTATATAAAATTTCACACTCGCATATATCCGTTACTATAGAAGATACTGAAGTGTACTTTACACTCAATGGAATCAGGTCGACGCTCTCTATTAGCACATCCCGAAAAATTGAAATCATGTGTAATATTCATGCTTAGTTACCATGGAAAGTCTCATAACAATCAAGTAAGCAATCTATTTGTGCATGATTGTAGTCGTCGTCGTGGAGATTTGAAATAAACATTTTGATTGTTGAAACAATGTAATACAACCTAAGGCCTCACCTTTCACGATAACATTATATAAAATTTCAAACTCGCACATCTCCGTTACTATAGAAGATACTGAAATGATTTTACACTCAATGGAATCAGGTCAACGCTCTCTATTGGCTCATCCGGAAAAATTGAATCCATGTGTAATATTCATGCTTAGTTACCATGGAAACTCTCATAACAATAAAGTAAACAATATTTTTTTGCGTGATTGTAGTCGTCGTCGTGGAGATCTGAAATAACCATTTTCATTGCTGAAACAATGTAAAACAAACTAAGGTATCACGTTTTAAGATAACATTTTATAAAATTTCAAACTCGCATATCTCCGTTACTATAGAAAATACTGAAGTGATTTTACAATCAATGGAATCAATTCGATGCTCTCTATTGGTTCATCCGGAAAAATTGAATCCATGCGTAATATTCATGCTTAGTTACCATGGAAACTCTCATAACGATAAAGTAAAATATATTTTTTTGCGTGATTGTAGTCGTCGTCGTGGAGATCTGAAATAACCCTTTTGATTGTTGAAGCAATGTAATACAAACTAAGTAATCACGTTTTACGATAACATTATATAACATTTCAAACTCGCATATCTCCGTTACTATAGAAGATACTGAAGTGATTTTACACTCATTGGAATCAGGTCGACGCTCTCTATTGGCTCATCCGGAAAATTGAATCCATGTGTAATATTCATGCTTAGTTACCATGGAAACTCCCATAACAATCATGTAAACAATCTATTTGTGAATGATTGTAGTCGTCGTCGTGGAGATTTGAAATAACAATTTTGATTGTTGAAACAATGTAATACAAACTAAGTAATCACGTTTTACGATAACATTATGTAAAATTTCAAACTTGCATATCTCCGTTACTCTAGAAGATACTGAAGTGATTTTACACTCAATGGAATCAAGTCGACGCTCTCTATTGGCTCATCCGAATAAAATGAATCCATGTGTAATATTCATGCTTAGTTACCATGGAAACTCTCATAACAATCATGTAAACAATCTATTTGTGCGTGATTGTAGTCGTCGTCGTGGAGATTTTAAATAACCATTTTGACTGTTGAAACAATGTAATACAAACTAAGGCCTCACGCTTTACGATAACATTATATAACATTTCAAACTCGCATATATCCGTTACTATAGAAGATACTGAGGTGATTTTACACTCAATGGAATCAGGTGGAAACTCTCTATTGGCTCATCCGGAAAATTGAATCCATGTGGAATATTCATGCTTAGTTACCATGGAAACTCCCATAACAATCATGTAAAGAATCTATTTGTGCGTGATTGTAGTCGTCGTCGTGGAGATTTGAAATAACCATTTTGACTGTTGAAACAATGTAATACAAACTAAGGCCTCACGCTTTACTATAACATTATATAACATTTCAAACTCGCATATATCCGTTACTATAGAAGATACTGAGGTGATTTTACACTCAATGCAATCAGGTCGACACTCTCTATTGGCTCATCCTGAAAAATTGAATCCATGTGTAATATTCATGCTTAGTTACCATGGAAACTCTCATAACAATCATGTAAACAATTTTTTGTGCGTGATTGTAGTCGTCGTCGTGGAGATTTGAAATAACCCTTTTGATTTTTGAAACAATGTAATACAAACTAAGGAATCACGTTTTAAGATAACATTATGTAAAATTTCAAAC
This sequence comes from Lepisma saccharinum, assembly GCF_977018435.1. Lineage (NCBI taxonomy): Eukaryota > Metazoa > Arthropoda > Insecta > Zygentoma > Lepismatidae > Lepisma > Lepisma saccharinum. The sequence goes on along the minus strand of NC_139235.1, from coordinate 56,800,792 downwards.
TTGCATATCTCCGTTACTATAGAAGATACTGAAGTGATTTTACACTCAATGGAATCAGGTCGACGCTCTCTATTGGCTCATCCGGAAAAATTGAATCCATGTGTAATATTCATGCTTAGTTACCATGGAAACTCTCATAACAATCATGTAAACAATCTATTTGTGCGTGATTGTAGTCGTCGTCGTGGAGATTTGAAATAACCATTTTGACTGTTGAAACAATGCAATACAAACTAAGGCCTCACGCTTTACGATAACATTATGTAACATTTCAAACTCGCATATATCCGTTACTATAGAAGATACTGAGGTGATTTTACACTCAATGGAATCAGGTCGAAACTCTCTATAGGCTCATCCTGAAAATTGAATCCATGTGGAATATTCATGCTTAGTTACCATGGAAACTCCCATAACAATCATGTAAACAATCTATTTGTGAATGATTGTAGTCGTCGTCGTTGAAATTTGAAATAAAAATTTTGATTGTTGAAACAATGTAATACAAATTAAGTAATCACGTTTTACGATAACATTATATAACATTTCAAACTCGCATATATCCGTTACTATAGAAGATACTGAGGTGATTTTACACTCAATGGAATCAGGTCAACGCTCTCTTTTGGCACATCCCGAAAAATTGAATCCATGTGTAATATTCATGCTTAGTTAGAATGGAAACTCTCATAACAATCAGGTAAACAATCTATTTGTGCGCCAATGTAGTAGTCGTGGTCGTGATTTGAAATAACCATTTTGATTGTTGAAACAATGCAATACAAACTAAAGAATCACGTTTTAAAATAACATTATATAAAATTTCACACTCGCTTATATCCGTTACTATAGAAGATACTGAAGTGTACTTTACACTCAATGGAATCAGGTCGACGCTCTCTATTTGCACATCCGGAAAATTGAATCCATGTGTAATATTCATGCTTTGTTACCATGTAAACTCTCATAACAATCATGTAAACAATCTATTTGTGCGTGATTGTAGCCGTCGTCGTGGAGATTTGAAAAAAACATTTTGATCGTTGAAACAATGTAATACAAACTAAGGCCTCACGCATTACGATAACATTATATAAAATTACAAACTCGCATATCTCCGTTACTATAGAAGATACTGAAGTGATTTTACAATCAATGGAATCAGGTCGACGCTCTCTATTGGCACATCCGGAAAAATTGAAATCATGTGTAATATTCATGCTTAGTTACCATGGAAAGTCTCATAACAATCAAGTAAGCAATCTATTTTTGCGTGATTGTAGTCGTCGTCGTGGAGATTTGAAATAAACATTTTGATTGTTGAAACAATGTAATACAACCTAAGGCCTCACGTTTTACGATAACATTATATAAAATTTTAAACTCGCACATCTCCGTTACTATAGAAGATACTGAAATGATTTTACACTCAATGAAATCAGGTCAACGCTCTCTATTTCCTCATCCGGAAAAATTGAATCCATGTGTAATATTCATGCTTAGTTACCATGGAAACTCTCATAACAATAAAGTAAACAATATTTTTTTGCGTGATTTTAGTCGTCGTCGTGGAGATCTGAAATAACAATTTTCATTGTTGAAACAATGTAATACAAACTAAGGAATCACGTTTTAAAATAACATTATATAAAATTTCAAACTCGCATATCTCCGTTACTATAGAAGATACTGAAGTGATTTTACAATCAATGGAATCAGTTCGACGCTCTCTATTGGCTCATCCCGAAAAATTGAATCCATGTGTAATATTCATGCTTAGTTACAATGGAAACTCTCATAACAATCAGGTGAACAATCTATTTGTGCGCCAATGTAGTAGTCGTCGTCGTGATTTGAAATAACCATTTTGATTGTTGAAACAATGTAATACAAACCAAAGAAACACGTTTTTAAATAACATTATATAAAATTTCACACTCGCATATATCCGTTACTATAGAAGATACTGAAGTGTACTTTACACTCAATGGAATCAGGTCGACGCTCTCCATTGGCTCATCCGGAAAAATGAATCCATGTGGAATTTTCATGCTTAGTTACCATGGAAACTCCCATAACAATCATGTAAACAATCTATTTGTGAATGATTGTAGTCGTCGTCGTGGAGATTTGAAATAACAATTTTGATTGTTGAAACAATGTAATACAAACTAAGTAATCACGTTTTACGATAACATTATATAACATTTCACACTCGCATATATCCGTTACTATAGAAGATACTGAGGTGATTTTACACTCAATGGAATCAGGTCGAAACTCTCTATTGGCTCATCCGGAAAATTGAATCCATGTGTAATATTCATGTTTAGTTACCATGGAAACTCTCATAAAAATGATGTAAAAAAATCTATTTGTGCGCGATTGTAGTCGGCATCATAGAGATTTGAAATCACCATTTTCATTGTTTAAACAATGTAGTACAACCTAACGGCTCACGTTTTAAAATAACATTATATAAAATTTCAAACTCGCATATCTCCGTTACTATAGAAGATACTGAAGTGACTTGACACTCAATGGAATCAGGTCAACGCTCTCTTTTGGCACATCCCGAAAAATTGAATCCATGTGTAATATTCATGCTTAGTTAGAATGGAAACTCTCATAACAATCAGGTAAACAATCTATTTGTGCGCCAATGTAGTAGTCGTCGTCGTGATTTGAAATAACCATTTTGATTGTTGAAACAATGTAATACAAACTAAAGAATCACGTTTTAAAAAACATTATATAAAATTTCACACTCGCTTATATCCGTTACTATAGAAGATACTGAAGTGTACTTTACACTCAATGGAATCAGGTCGACGCTCTCTATTGGCACATCCGGAAAAATTGAATCCATGTGTAATATTCATGCTTTGTTACCATGTAAACTCTCATAACAATCATGTAAACAATCTATTTGTGCGTGATTGTAGCCGTCGTCGTGGAGATTTGAAAAAAACATTTTGATCGTTGAAACAATGTAATACAAACTAAGGCCTCACGCATTACGATAACATTATATAAAATTACAAACTCGCATATCTCCGTTACTATAGAAGATAGTGAAGTGATTTTACAATCAATGGAATCAGGTCGACGCTCTCTATTGGCACATCCGGAAAAATTGAAATCATGTGTAATATTCATGCTTAGTTACCATGGAAAGTCTCATAACAATCAAGTAAGCAATCTATTTTTGCGTGATTGTAGTCGTCGTCGTGGAGATTTGAAATAAACATTTTGATTGTTGAAACAATGTAATACAACCTAAGGCCTCACCTTTCACGATAACATTATATAAAATTTCAAACTCGCACATCTCCGTTACTATAGAAGATACTGAAATGATTTTACACTCAATGGAATCAGGTCAACGCTCTCTATTGGCTCATCCGGAAAAATTGAATCCATGTGTAATATTCATGCTTAGTTACCATGGAAACTCTCATAACAATAAAGTAAACAATATTTTTTTGCGTGATTGTAGTCGTCGTCGTGGAGATCTGAAATAACCATTTTCATTGCTGAAACAATGTAAAACAAACTAAGGTATCACGTTTTAAGATAACATTTTATAAAATTTCAAACTCGCATATCTCCGTTACTATAGAAAATACTGAAGTGATTTTACAATCAATGGAATCAATTCGATGCTCTCTATTGGTTCATCCGGAAAAATTGAATCCATGCGTAATATTCATGCTTAGTTACCATGGAAACTCTCATAACGATAAAGTAAAATATATTTTTTTGCGTGATTGTAGTCGTCGTCGTGGAGATCTGAAATAACCCTTTTGATTGTTGAAGCAATGTAATACAAACTAAGGAATCACGTTTTAAGATAACATTATGTAAAATTTCAAACTTGCATATCTCCGTTACTATAGAAGATACTGAAGTGATTTTACACTCAATGGAATCAGGTCGACGCTCTCTATTGGCTCATCCGAAAAAAATGAATCCATGTGTAATATTCATGCTTAACTACCATGGAAACTCTCATAACAATCATGTAAACAATCTATTTGTGCGTGATTGTAGTCGTCGTCGTGGAGATTTGAAATAACCATTTTGACTGTTGAAACAATGTAATACAAACTAAGGCCTCACGCTTTACGATAACATTATATAACATTTCAAACTCGCATATATCCGTTACTATAGAAGATACTGAGGTGATTTTACACTCAATGAAATCAGGTCGAAACTCTCTATTGGCTCATCCGGAAAATTGAATCCATGTGGAATATTCATGCTTAGTTACCATGGAAACTCCCATAACAATCATGTAAACAATCTATTTGTGAATGATTGTAGTCGTCGTCGTGGAGATTTGAAATCACCATTTTCATTGTTTAAACAATGTAGTACAAACTAAGACCTCACGTTTTAAAATAACATTATATAAAATTTCAAACTCGCATATCTCCGTTACTATAGAAGATACTGAAGTGACTTGACACTCAACGGAATCAGGTCAACGCTCTCTTTTGGCACATCGCGAAAAATTGAATCCATGTTTAATATTCATGCTTAGTTAGAATGGAAACTCTCATAACAATCAGGTAAACAATCTATTTGTGCGCCAATGTAGTAGTCGTCGTCGTGATTTGAAATAACCATTTTGATTGTTGAAACAATGTAATACAGAATAAAGAATCACGTTTTAAAATAACATTATATAAAATTTCACACTCGCTTATATCCGTTACTATAGAAGATACTGAAGTGTACTTTACACTCAATGGAATCAGGTCGACGCTCTCTATTGGCACATCCGGAAAAATTGAATCCATGTGTAATATTCATGCTTTGTTACAATGTAAACTCTCATAACAATCATGTAAACAATCTATTTGTGCGTGATTGTAGCCGTCGTCGTGGAGATTTGAAAAAAACATTTTGATCGTTGAAACAATGTAATACAAACTAAGGCCTCACGCATTACGATAACATTATATAAAATTACAAACTTGCATATCTCCGTTACTATAGAAGATACTGAAGTGATTTTACAATCAATGGAATCAGGTCGACGCTCTCTATTGGCACATCCGGAAAAATTGAAATCATGTGTAATATTCATGCTTAGTTACAATGGAAACTCTCATAACAATCAGGTGAACAATCTATTTGTGCGCCAATGTATTAGTCGTCGTCGTGATTTGAAATAACAATTTTGATTGTTGAAACAATGTAATACAAACCAAAGAAACACGTTTAAAAATAACATTATATAAAATTTCACACTCGCATATATCCGTTACTATAGAAGATACTGAAGTGTACTTTACACTCAATGGAATCAGGTCGACGCTCTCTATTAGCACATCCGGAAAAATTGAAATCATGTGTAATATTCATGCTTAGTTACCATGGAAAGTCTCATAACAATCAAGTAAGCAATCTATTTGTGCATGATTGTATTCGTCGTCGTGGAGATTTGAAATAAACATTTTGATTGTTGAAACAATGTAATACAACCTAAGGCCTCACGTTTCACGATAACATTATATAAAATTTCAAACTCGCACATCTCCGTTACTATAGAAGATACTGAAATGATTTTACACTCAATGGAATCAGGTCAACGCTCTCTATTGGCTCATCCGGAAAAATTGAATCCATCTGTAATATTCATGCTTAGTTACCATGGAAACTCTCATAACAATAAAGTAAACAATATTTTTTTGCGTGATTGTAGTCGTCGTCGTGGAGATCTGAAAAAACCATTTTCATTGTTGAAACAATGTAATACAAACTAAGGTATCACGTTTTAAGATAACATTATATAAAATTTCAAACTCGCATATCTCCGTTACTATAGAAAATACTGAAGTGATTTTACAATCAATGGAATCAATTCGATGCTCTCTATTGGTTCATCCGGAAAAATTGAATCCATGCGTAATATTCATGCTTAGTTACCATGGAAACTCTCATAACGATAAAGTAAACAATATTTTTTTGCGTGATTGTAGTCGTCGTCGTGGAGATCTGAAATAACCATTTTGACTGTTGAAACAATGTAATACAAACTAAGGCCTCACGCTTTACGATAACATTATATAACATTTCAAACTCGCATATATCCGTTACTATAGAAGATACTGAGGTGATTTTACACTCAATGGAATCAGGTCGAAACTCTCTATTGGCTCATCCGGAAAATTGAATCCATGTGGAATATTCATGCTTAGTTACCATGGAAACTCCCATAACAATCATGTAAACAATCTATTTGTGAATGATTGTAGTCGTCGTTGTGGAGATTTGAGATCACCATTTTCATTGTTTAAACAATGTAGTACAACCTAAGGCCTCACGTTTTAAAATAACATTATATAAAATTTCAAACTCGCATATCTCCGTTACTATAGAAGATACTGAAGTGACTTGACACTCAACGGAATCAGGTCAACGCTCTCTTTTGGCACATCCCGAAAAATTGAATCCATGTTTAATATTCATGCTTAGTTAGAATGGAAACTCTCATAACAATCAGGTAAACAATCTATTTGTGCGCCAATGTAGTAGTCGTCGTCGTGATTTGAAATAACCATTTTGATTGTTGAAACAATGTAATACAAAATAAAGAATCACGTTTTAAAATAACATTATATAAAATTTCACACTCGCTTATATCCGTTACTATAGAAGATACTGAAGTGTACTTTACACTCAATGGAATCAGGTCGACGCTCTCTATTGGCACATCCGGAAAAATTGAATCCATGTGTAATATTCATGCTTTGTTACAATGTAAACTCTCATAACAATCATGTAAACAATCTATTTGTGCGTGATTGTAGCCGTCGTCGTGGAGATTTGAAATAAACATTTTGATTGTTGAAACAATGTAATACAACCTAAGGCCTCACGTTTTACGATAAAATTATATAAAATTTCAAACTCGCACATCTCCGTTACTATAGAAGATACTGAAATGATTTTACACTCAATGGAATCAGGTCAACGCTCTCTATTGGCTCATCCCGAAAAATTGAATCCATATGTATTATTTAAGCTTAGTTACCATGGAAACTCTCATAACAATCATGTAAACACTCTATTTGTGCGTTATTATAGTCGTCGTCGTGGAGGATTGAAATAAACATTTTGATAGTTGAAACAATGTAACACAAACTAAGGGCTCACGCTTTACGATAACATTATATAAAATTTCAAACTCGCATATATCTACGTTATTATAAAAGATACTGAAGTGATTTTACACTCAATGGAATCAGTTCGACGCTGTTTATTGTCTCATCCGGAAAAATTGAATGCATGTGTAATATTCGTTCTTAGTTACCATGGAAACTCTCATAACAATCATGTAAACAATCTATTTGTGCGTGACTGTAGTCGTCGTCGTGGAGATTTGAAATAAACATTTTGATTGTTGAAACAATGTAATACAACCTAAGGCCTCACGTTTTACGATAACATTATATAATATTTCAAACTCGAACATCTCCGTTACTATAGAAGATACTGAAATGATTTTATACTCAATGGAATCAGGTCAACGCTCTCTATTGGCTCATCCGGAAAAATTGAATCCATGTGTAATATTCATGCTTAGTTACCATGTAAACTCTCATAACAATAAAGTAAACAATATTTTTTTGCGTGATTGTAGTCGTCGTCGTGGAGATTTGAAATAACCATTTTGATTTTTGAAACAATGTAATACAAACTAAGGAATCACGTTTAAAGATAACATTATATAAAATTTCACACTCGCATATCTCCGTTACTATAGAAGATACTGAAGTGATTTTACACTCAAAGGAATCAGGTCGACGCGCTCTATTGACACATTTGGAAAAATTGAATCCATGTGTAATATTCATGCTTAGTTACCATGGAAACTCTCATAACAATCAGGTGAACAATCTATATGTGCGCCAATGTATTAGTCGTCGTCGTGATTTGAAATAACAATTTTGATTGTTGAAACAATGTAATACAAACCAAAGAAACACGTTTAAAAATAACATTATATAAAATTTCACACTCGCATATATCCGTTACTATAGAAGATACTGAAGTGTACTTTACACTCAATGGAATCAGGTCGACGATCTCTATTAGCACATCCGGAAAAATTGAAATCATGTGTAATATTCATGCTTAGTTACCATGGAAAGTCTCATAACAATCAAGTAAGCAATCTATTTGTGCATGATTGTAGTCGTCGTCGTGGAGATTTGAAATTAACTTTTTGATTGTTGAAACAATGTAATACAACCTAAGGCCTCACGTTTCACGATAACATTATATAAAATTTCAAACTCGCACATCTCCGTTACTATAGAAGATACTGAAATGATTTTACACTCAATGGAATCAGGTCAACGCTCTCTATTGGCTCATCCGGAAAAATTGAATTAATGTGTAATATTCATGCTTAGTTACCATGGAAACTCTCATAACAATAAAGTAAACAATATTTTTTTGCGTGATTGTAGTCGTCGTCGTGGAGATCTGAAAAAACCATTTTCATTGTTGAAACAATGTAATACAAACTAAGGTATCACGTTTTAAGATAACATTATATAAAATTTCAAACTCGCATATCTCCGTTACTATAGAAAATACTGAAGTGATTTTACAATCAATGGAATCAATTCGATGCTCTCTATTGGTTCATCCGGAAAAATTGAATCCATGCGTAATATTCATGCTTAGTTACCATGGAAACTCTCATAACGATAAAGTAAACAATATTTTTTTGCGTGATTGTAGTCGTCGTCGTGGAGATCTGAAATAACCCTTTTGATTGTTGAAGCAATGTAATACAAACTAAGGAATCACGTTTTAAGATAACATTATGTAAAATTTCAAACTTGCATATCTCCGTTAATATAGAAGATACTGAAGTGATTTTACACTCAATGGAATCAGGTCGACGCTCTCTATTGGCTCATCCGAAAAAAATGAATCCATGTGTAATATTCATGCTTAGTTACCATGGAAACTCTCATAACAATCATGTAAACAATCTATTTGTGCGTGATTGTAGTCGTCGTCGTGGAGATTTGAAATAACCATTTTGACTGTTGAAACAATGTAATACAAACTAAGGCCTCACGCTTTACGATAACATTATATAACATTTCAAACTCGCATATATCCGTTACTATAGAAGATACTGAGGTGATTTTACACTCAATGGAATCAGGTCGAAACTCTCTATTGGCTCATCCGGAAAATTGAATCCATGTGGAATATTCATGCTTAGTTACCATGGAAACTCCCATAACAATCATGTAAACAATCTATTTGTTAATGATTGTAGTCGTCGTCGTGGAGATTTGAAATCACCATTTTCATTGTTTAAACAATGTAGTACAACCTAAGGCCTCACGTTTTAAAATAACATTATATAAAATTTCAAACTCGCATATCTCCGTTACTATAGAAGATACTGAAGTGACTTGACACTCAACGGAATCAGGTCAACGCTCTCTTTTGGCACATCCCGAAAAATTGAATCCATGTTTAATATTCATGCTTAGTTAGAATGGAAACTCTCATAACAATCAGGTAAACAATCTATTTGTGCGCCAATGTAGTAGTCGTCGTCGTGATTTGAAATAACCATTTTGATTGTTGAAACAATGTAATAGAAAATAAAGAATCACGTTTTAAAATAACATTATATAAAATTTCACACTCGCTTATATCCGTTACTATAGAAGATACTGAAGTGTACTTTACACTCAATGGAATCAGGTCGACGCTCTCTATTGGCACATCCGGAAAAATTGAATCCATGTGTAATATTCATGCTTTGTTACAATGTAAACTCTCATAACAATCATGTAAACAATCTATTTGTGCGTGATTGTAGCCGTCGTCGTGGAGATTTGAAATAAACATTTTGATTGTTGAAACAATGTAATACAACCTAAGGCCTCACGTTTTACGATAAAATTATATAAAATTTCAAACTCGCACATCTCCGTTACTATAGAAGATACTGAAATGATTTTACACTCAATGGAATCAGGTCAACGCTCTCTATTGGCTCATCCCGAAAAATTGAATCCATATGTATTATTTAAGCTTAGTTACCATGGAAACTCTCATAACAATCATGTAAACACTCTATTTGTGCGTTATTATAGTCGTCGTCGTGGAGGATTGAAATAAACATTTTGATAGTTGAAACAATGTAACACAAACTAAGGGCTCACGCTTTACGATAACATTATATAAAATTTCAAACTCGCATATATCTACGTTATTATAAAAGATACTGAAGTGATTTTACACTCAATGGAATCAGTTCGACGCTGTTTATTGTCTCATCCGGAAAAATTGAATGCATGTGTAATATTCGTTCTTAGTTACCATGGAAACTCTCATAACAATCATGTAAACAATCTATTTGTGCGTGATTGTAGTCGTCGTCGTGGAGATTTGAAATAAACATTTTGATTGTTGAAACAATGTAATAAAACCTAAGGCCTCACGTTTTACGATAACATTATATAATATTTCAAACTCGAACATCTCCGTTACTATAGAAGATACTGAAATGATTTTATACTCAATGGAATCAGGTCGACGCTCTCTATTGGCTCATCCGGAAAAATTGAATCCATGTGTAATATTCATGCTTAGTTACCATGTAAACTCTCATAACAATAAAGTAAACAATATTTTTTTGCGTGATTGTAGTCGTCGTCGTGGAGATTTGAAATAACCATTTTGATTTTTGAAACAATGTAATACAAACTAAGGAATCACGTTTAAAGATAACATTATATAAAATTTCACACTCGCATATCTCCGTTACTATAGAAGATACTGAAGTGATTTTACACTCAAAGGAATCAGGTCGACGCGCTCTATTGACACATTTGGAAAAATTGAATCCATGTGTAATATTCATGCTTAGTTACCATGGAAACTCTCATAACAATCAGGTGAACAATCTATTTGTGCGCCAATGTATTAGTCGTCGTCGTGATTTGAAATAACAATTTTGATTGTTGAAACAATGTAATACAAACCAAAGAAACACGTTTAAAAATAACATTATATAAAATTTCACACTCGCATTTATCCGTTACTATAGAAGATACTGAAGTGTACTTTACACTCAATGGAATCAGGTCGACGCTCTCTATTAGCACATCCGGAAAAATTGAAATCATGTGTAATATTCATGCTTAGTTACCATGGAAAGTCTCATAACAATCAAGTAAGCAATCTATTTGTGCATGATTGTAGTCGTCGTCGTGGAGATTTGAAATAAACATTTTGATTGTTGCAACAATGTAATACAACCTAAGGCCTCACGTTTCACGATAACATTATATAAAATTTCAAACTCGCACATCTCCGTTACTATAGAAGATACTGAAATGATTTTACACTCAATGGAATCAGGTCAACGCTCTCTATTGGCTCATCCGGAAAAATTGAATCCATGTGTAATATTCATGCTTAGTTACCATGGAAACTCTCATAACAATAAAGTAAACAATATTTTTTTGCGTGATTGTAGTCGTCGTCGTGGAGATCTGAAAAAAACATTTTCATTGTTGAAACAATGTAATACAAACTAAGGTATCACGTTTTAAGATAACATTATATAAAATTTCAAACTCGCATATCTCCGTTACTATAGAAAATACTGAAGTGATTTTACAATCAATGGAATCAATTCGATGCTCTCTATTGGTTCATCCGGAAAAATTGAATCCATGCGTAATATTCATGCTTAGTTACCATGGAAACTCTCATAACGATAAAGTAAACAATATTTTTTTGCGTGATTGTAGTCGTCGTCGTGGAGATCTGAAATAACCCTTTTGATTGTTGAAGCAATGTAATACAAACTAAGGAATCACGTTTTAAGATAACATTATGTAAAATTTCAAACTTGCATATCTCCGTTAATATAGAAGATACTGAAGTGATTTTACACTCAATGGAATCAGGTCGACGCTCTCTATTGGCTCATCCGAAAAAAATGAATCCATGTGTAATATTCATGCTTAGTTACCATGGAAACTCTCATAACAATCATGTAAACAATCTATTTGTGCGTGATTGTAGTCGTCGTCGTGGAGATTTGAAATAACCATTTTGACTGTTGAAACAATGTAATACAAACTAAGGCCTCACGCTTTACGATAACATTATATAACATTTCAAACTCGCATATATCCGTTACTATAGAAGATACTGAGGTGATTTTACACTCAATGGAATCAGGTCGAAACTCTCTATTGGCTCATCCGGAAAATTGAATCCATGTGGAATATTCATGCTTAGTTACCATGGAAACTCCCATAACAATCATGTAAACAATCTATTTGTGAATGATTGTAGTCGTCGTCGTGGAGATTTGAAATCACCATTTTCATTGTTTAAACAATGTAGTACAACCTAAGGCCTCACGTTTTAAAATAACATTATATAAAATTTCAAACTCGCATATCTCCGTTACTATAGAAGATACTGAAGTGACTTGACACTCAACGGAATCAGGTCAACGCTCTCTTTTGGCACATCCCGAAAAATTGAATCCATGTTTAATATTCATGCTTAGTTAGAATGGAAACTCTCATAACAATCAGGTAAACAATCTATTTGTGCGCCAATGTAGTAGTCGTCGTCGTGATTTGAAATAACCATTTTGATTGTTGAAACAATGTAATACAAAATAAAGAATCACGTTTTAAAATAACATTATATAAAATTTCACACTCGCTTATATCCGTTACTATAGAAGATACTGAAGTGTACTTTACACTCAATGGAATCAGGTCGACGCTCTCTATTGGCACATCCGGAAAAATTGAATCCATGTGTAATATTCATGCTTTGTTACAATGTAAACTCTCATAACAATCATGTAAACAATCTATTTGTGCGTGATTGTAGCCGTCGTCGTGGAGATTTGAAAAAAACCATTTTGATCGCTGAAACAATGTAATACAAACTAAGGCCTCACGCATTACGATAACATTATATAAAATTACAAACTCGCATATCTCCGTTACTATGGAAGATACTGAATTGATTTTACAATCAATGGAATCAGGTCGAGGCTCTCTATTGGCACATCCCGAAAAATTGAATCCATATGTATTATTTAAGCTTAGTTACCATGGAAACTCTCATAACAATCATGTAAACACTCTATTTGTGCGTTATTATAGTCGTCGTCGTGGAGGATTGAAATAAACATTTTGATAGTTGAAACAATGTAACACAAACTAAGGGCTCACGCTTTACGATAACATTATATAAAATTTCAAACTCGCATATATCTACGTTATTATAAAAGATACTGAAGTGATTTTACACTCAATGGAATCAGTTCGACGCTGTTTATTGTCTCATCCGGAAAAATTGAATGCATGTGTAATATTCGTTCTTAGTTACCATGGAAACTCTCATAACAATCATGTAAACAATCTATTTGTGCGTGATTGTAGTCGTCGTCGTGGAGATTTGAAATAAACATTTTGATTGTTGAAACAATGTAATACAACCTAAGGCCTCACGTTTTACGATAACATTATATAATATTTCAAACTCGAACATCTCCGTTACTATAGAAGATACTGAAATGATTTTATACTCAATGGAATCAGGTCAACGCTCTCTATTGGCTCATCCGGAAAAATTGAATCCATGTGTAATATTCATGCTTAGTTACCATGTAAACTCTCATAACAATAAACTAAACAATATTTTTTTGCGTGATTGTAGTCGTCGTCGTGGAGGTTTGAAATAACCATTTTGATTTTTGAAACAATGTAATACAAACTAAGGAATCACGTTTAAAGATAACATTATATAAAATTTCACACTCGCATATCTCCGTTACTATAGAAGATACTGAAGTGATTTTACACTCAAAGGAATCAGGTCGACGCGCTCTATTGACACATTTGGAAAAATTGAATCCATGTGTAATATTCATGCTTAGTTACCATGGAAACTCTCATAACAAGAAAGTAAACAATATTTTTTTGCGTGATTGTAGTCGTCGTCGTGGAGATTTTTAAATAACCATTTTGATTGTTGAAAAAATGTAATACAACCTAAGGAATCACGTTTTACGATAACATTATATTACATTTCACACTCCTATTTTCAATTATTTTTTTCCCAACAATCATGCAAACAATCTATTTGGGCGTGATTGTTGTCGTCATCATTGAGATTTGAAATAACCATTTTGATTGTTGAAACAATGTAATACAAACTAAGGAATCACGTTTTACGATTTTCAATCCTATTTGCTCATCCGGAAAAATTGAATCCATGTGTAATATTCATTCTTAGTTACCATGTAAACTCTCATAACAATAAAGTAAACAATATTTTTTTTCGTTATTGTAGTCGTCGTCGTGGAGATTTGAAATAACCATTTTGATTTTTGAAACAATGTAATACAAACTAAGGAATCACGTTTTAAGATAACATTATATAAAATTTCACACTCGCATATCTCAGTTACTATAGAAGATACTGAAGTGATTTTACACTCAAAGGAATCAGTTCGACGCTCTCTTTTAGTACATCCCGAAAAATTGAATCCATGTGTAATATTCATGCTTGGTTACCATGGAAACTCTCATATCAATCATGTAAACAATCTATTTGGGCGTGATTGTAGTCGTCATCATAGAGATTTGAAATAACCATTTTGATTGTTGAAACAATGTAATACAAACTAAGGAATCACGTTTTACGATTAAATTATATACAGTTTCACACTCGCATATCTCCGTTACTATAGAAATACTGAAGTGTACTTTTCACTCAATGGAATCTGGTCGACGCTCTCTATTGGCACATTTGGAAAAATTGAATCCATGTGTAATATTCATGCTTAGTTACCATGGAAACTCTCATGACAATCATCTAAACAATCTATTTATGCGTGATTGTAGTCGTCGTCGTGGAGATTTGAAATAACAATTTTGATTGTTGAAACAATGTAATACAATCTAAGTAATCACGTTTTACGATAACATTATATAACATTTCAAACTCGCATATATCCGTTACTATAGAAGATACTGAGGTGATTTTACACTCAATGGATTCAGGTCGAAACTCTCTATTGGCTCATCCGGAAAATTGAATCCACGTGGAATATTCATGCTTAGTTACAATGGAAACTCCCATAACAATCATGTAAACAATCTATTTGTGAATGATTGTAGTCGTCGTCGTGGAGATTTGAAATCACCATTTTCATTGTTTAAACAATGTAGTACAACCTAAGGCCTCACGTTTTAAAATAACATTATACAAAATTTCAAACACGCATATCTCCGTTACTATAGAAGATACTGAAGTGACTTGACACTCAATGGAATCAGGTCAACGCTCTCTTTTGGCACATCCCGATAAATTGAATCCATGTGTAATATTCATGCTTAGTTACCATGGAAACTCTCATAACAATAAAGTAAACAATTTTTTTTGCGTGATTGTAGTCGTCGTCGTGGAGAACTGAAATAACAATTTTCATTGTTGAAACAATGTAATACAAACTAAGGAATCACGTTTTAAAATAACATTATATAAAATTTCAAACTCGCATATCTCCGTTACTATAGAAGATACTGAAGTGATTTTACAATCAATGGAATCAGGTCGACGCTCTCTATTGGCTCATCTCGAAAAATTGAATCCATATGTATTATTTAAGCTTAGTTACCATGGAAACTCTCATAACAATCATGTAAACACTCTATTTGTGCGTTATTATAGTCGTCGTCGTGGAGGATTGAAATAAACATTTTGATAGTTGAAACAATGTAACACAAACTAAGGGCTCACGCTTTACGATAACATTATATAAAATTTCAAACTCGCATATATCTACGTTATTATAAAAGATACTGAAGTGATTTTACACTCAATGGAATCAGTTCGACGCTGTTTATTGTCTCATCCGGAAAAATTGAATGCATGTGTAATATTCGTTCTCAAATACCATGGAAACTCTCATAACAATCATGTAAACAATCTATTTGTGCGTGATTGTAGTCGTCGTCGTGGAGATTTGAAATAAACATTTTGATTGTTGAAACAATGTAATACAACCTAAGGCCTCACGTTTTACGATAACATTATATAATATTTCAAACTCGAACATCTCCGTTACTATAGAAGATACTGAAATGATTTTATACTCAATGGAATCAGGTCAACGCTCTCTATTGGCTCATCCGGAAAAATTGAATCCATGTGTAATATTCATGCTTAGTTACCATGTAAACTCTCATAACAATAAAGTAAACAATATTTTTTTGCGTGATTGTAGTCGTCGTCGTGGAGATTTGAAATAACCATTTTGATTTTTGAAACAATGTAATACAAACTAAGGAATCACGTTTAAAGATAACATTATATAAAATTTCACACTCGCATATCTCCGTTACTATAGAAGATACTGAAGTGATTTTACACTCAAAGGAATCAGGTCGACGCGCTCTATTGACACATTTGGAAAAATTGAATCCATGTGTAATATTCATGCTTAGTTACCATGGAAACTCTCATAACAAGAAAGTAAACAATATTTTTTTGCGTGATTGTAGTCGTCGTCGTGGAGATTTTTAAATAACCATTTTGATTGTTGAAAAAATGTAATACAACCTAAGGAATCACGTTTTACGATAACATTATATTACATTTCACACTCCTATTTTCAATTATTTTTTTCCCAACAATCATGCAAACAATCTATTTGGGCGTGATTGTTGTCGTCATCATAGAGATTTGAAATAACCATTTTGATTGTTGAAACAATGTAATACAAACTAAGGAATCACGTTTTACGATTTTCAATCCTATTTGCTCATCCGGAAAAATTGAATCCATGTGTAATATTCATTCTTAGTTACCATGTAAACTCTCATAACAATAAAGTAAACAATATTTTTTTTCGTTATTGTAGTCGTCGTCGTGGAGATTTGAAATAACCATTTTGATTTTTGAAACAATGTAATACAAACTAAGGAATCACGTTTTAAGATAACATTATATAAAATTTCACACTCGCATATCTCAGTTACTATAGAAGATACTGAAGTGATTTTACACTCAAAGGAATCAGTTCGACGCTCTCTTTTAGTACATCCCGAAAAATTGAATCCATGTGTAATATTCATGCTTGGTTACCATGGAAACTCTCATAACAATCATGTAAACAATCTATTTGGGCGTGATTGTAGTCGTCATCATAGAGATTTGAAATAACCATTTTGATTGTTGAAACAATGTAATACAAACTAAGGAATCACGTTTTACGATTAAATTATATACAGTTTCACACTCGCATATCTCCGTTACTATAGAAATACTGAAGTGTACTTTTCACTCAATGGAATCTGGTCGACGCTCTCTATTGGCACATTTGGAAAAATTGAATCCATGTGTAATATTCATGCTTAGTTACCATGGAAACTCTCATGACAATCATCTAAACAATCTATTTATGCGTGATTGTAGTCGTCGTCGTGGAGATTTGAAATAACAATTTTGATTGTTGAAACAATGAAATACAATCTAAGTAATCACGTTTTACGATAACATTATATAACATTTCAAACTCGCATATATCCGTTACTATAGAAGATACTGAGGTGATTTTACACTCAATGGATTCAGGTCGAAACTCTCTATTGGCTCATCCGGAAAATTGAATCCATGTGGAATATTCATGCTTAGTTACAATGGAAACTCCCATAACAATCATGTAAACAATCTATTTGTGAATGATTGTAGTCGTCGTCGTGGAGATTTGAAATCACCATTTTCATTGTTTAAACAATGTAGTACAACCTAAGGCCTCACGTTTTAAAATAACATTATACAAAATTTTAAAACTCGCATATCTCCGTTACTATAGAAGATACTGAAGTGACTTGACACTCAATGGAATCAGGTCAACGCTCTCTTTTGGCACATCCCGATAAATTGAATCCATGTGTAATATTCATGCTTAGTTACCATGGAAACTCTCATAACAATAAAGTAAACAATTTTTTTTTGCGTGATTGTAGTCGTCGTCGTGGAGAACTGAAATAACAATTTTCATTGTTGAAACAATGTAATACAAACTAAGGAATCACGTTTTAAAATAACATTATATAAAATTTCAAACTCGCATATCTCCGTTACTATAGAAGATACTGAAGTGATTTTACAATCAATGGAATCAGGTCGACGCTCTCTATTGGCTCATCTCGAAAAATTGAATCCATATGTATTATTTAAGCTTAGTTACCATGGAAACTCTCATAACAATCATGTAAACACTCTATTTGTGCGTTATTATAGTCGTCGTCGTGGAGGATTGAAATAAACATTTTGATAGTTGAAACAATGTAACACAAAGTAAGGGCTCACGCTTTACGATAACATTATATAAAATTTCAAACTCGCATATATCTACGTTATTATAAAAGATACTGAAGTGATTTTACACTCAATGGAATCAGTTCGACGCTGTTTATTGTCTCATCAGGAAAAAATTGAATCCATGTGTAATATTTGTGCTTAGTTACCATGGAAACTCTCATAACAATCATGTAAACAATCTATTTGTGCGTGATTGTAGTCGTCGTCGTGGAGATTTGAAATAAACATTTTGATTGTTGAAACAATGTAATACAACCTAAGGCCTCACGTTTTACGATAACATTATATAATATTTCAAACTCGCATATCTCCGTTACTATAGAAGATACTGAAATGATTTTACACTCAATGCAATCAGGTCAACGCTCTCTATTTGCTCATCCGGAAAAATTGAATCCATGTGTAATATTCATGCTTAGTTACCATGTAAACTCTCATAACAATAAAGTAAACAATATTTTTTTGCGTGATTGTAGTCGTCGTCGTGGAGATTTGAAATAACCATTTTGATTTTTGAAACAATGTAATACAACCTAAGGAATCACGTTTTACGATAACATTATATTACATTTCACACTCCTATTTTCAGTTATTTTTTTCCCAACAATCATGCAAAAGTAGGGGGAACCCAACGTTCTGGAACGGTCTTTTGACCTACTTTTGAAGTGACTTACGACATTTTCCTATAAGGCGGCGCAGCCCTTTGACCTACTTTTTATTTTACGACGTTTTACGCACTAAACTAACCTACAATGAGAGAAAAATGGACAGAAAAAGCTCTGGCATTACTTTTTAAGTTATTTTTTACCTCCTGCAAATTTTGCCCTTATGCTAACTCGCTTTTTGACCAACCTTTGAAATGACTTACGACATTTTCCTATAAGGCGGCGCAGCCCTTTGACCTACTTTTTATTTTACGACGTTTTACGCACTAAACTAACCTACAATGAGAGAAAAATGGAGAGAAAAAGCTCTGGCATCACTTTTTAAGCTATTTTTTTTACCTCGTGCAAATTTTGCTCTTATGCTAACTCGCCTTTTGACCTACTTTTGAAATGACTTACGATATTTTTCTATAAGGCTGTCTCCTCACACTGTAAGGTCCCACAGTGTAATCTACTACGACCTGCTAATGGGCTTCTGCTCTCAGCGTAATCTGTTTTTTACGCACTAAACTAACCTACAATAAAAGAAAAAATGGACAGAAGAAAAGCTCTGGCATTACTTTTTAAGCTATTTTTTTACCTTGTGCAAATTTTGCTCTCACCTCTTTGACCTACTTTTGAAATGACTTTCCTATAAGGCTGTCTCTTTTACTGTAAGGTCCCTCAGTGTAATCTAGCACAACCTTGCTCTCAGCGTAATCTGCTATGATGTGTTTTTATTTTTTAAAACTCTCAGGTGTGATCTTCTACGATGTGTGTGTGTGTGAGATAGTCAAAATTTATTTTTGTTAAGGAAATCCCTGGCCCCTGCTACAACCTAACAGGGGACCTCTTCTACGATGTTTTGGGCTCCTGTTACGATATTTTTCTGTAAATTGCTCCCCATAATGTAAAAAATTGGTATTGTAGCGGTATGTGAAATCGAGTGTGCCGCCTGAAGGGGGAAAAATCTCTTCATGTTCACTGAACAATAGGAGAGCGGAAGAGTAGTTCCGGGGCTTTTCATCGAAAATCGTCGGGTGCGATGAAAAGCCCGGAAGAGCACTTCCCGGCTTTTCATCGAAATCGTGGGGTGCGATGAAAAGCCCCCGGAAGAGCAGCACTTCCGGGCTTTTCATCGAAAGCGTGGCGTGCGATGATGTTCAGTTCACACAATGGGATTGAGGGACTATTGCTCAACATATCACTCCTCGCACCCCCTTATAATCCGAAGTTCTGCCATGGAAACTTCCATATCATCTAGAGCGACTGTTCAGCGAGTTGATTCTTGAAACTAACCAAAACAGACGTTAAGGGATTGTAGATGCGACTCGCATGAAACAAGCCAAACACCCCTTAACGTATTGTTGAAGGAAAATATACTCGCAGAACACAAAGTATAGAAAGTTTTTTTGTTCCTGTTGAGTGTGTGTTCCAGAGAAAAGTAAGTACCTTGCATGATATGTTTTCTTATTGGTGTTTTATTCTGCGAGTTGATTCTTGAAACAAGCGACTCGCATGAAACAAACCAAAACAGCCTCTTAACGTATTGTAGAAGAAAATATACTCGCAGAACTACACATACATTTTAGCATGCATTTTTTGTTTGTGTACCGTTTGTTGATAGGAAAAAATGTGTGTGCGGGACACATTATTAGGCTATTTTTTTATTGCGCTTGATATCAAGTGGAAAGTGTGGTTCGGATCTTAACTGTTTTAACTTTTTATACTAAAAAAAAAAAACTGTAGGCCTATTTATGTTCAGAAGAAAAAAAAGTGTAGACCCAAAATTTTATGAATGTGAATTTTCAGATCAAAGGCTGTGACTATGATTGCAGGGGGGGCTGTCTGCTGTTTTAAATCCACTTTATGCACAGTGAGGCTAATCGGGACTGGACCTACAGTTTAAAGTGGGATCCGAACCAATGTGTGCCTCCACCGGGTATCGAACCCCGGGAGCTGCCAATTACAACAATGACGCTATTACTGCGCCATGGGGTAGGCCCTGTCTGCTGTGTTTTTCTTGGCTAATAACCGGTTGCGTGGTGCTAACCACATCACATATGCGAGTTGTTCTAAATCCAAAAAGCGGGAGAGTTAGGGGAGATCCGTGAAGGCACTAGACCAAAAAGTTACATTGTTGTAGGTCCCATAGGAGCCGAGAAAATCAAT
Source organism: Lepisma saccharinum (assembly GCF_977018435.1). NCBI lineage: Eukaryota > Metazoa > Arthropoda > Insecta > Zygentoma > Lepismatidae > Lepisma > Lepisma saccharinum. The sequence continues at coordinate 56,779,541 of NC_139235.1, read as the reverse complement.
GTCTTGGAAAACGTCTTAAGACAATTATCTTAATCTTTAAGAAAGTCGACTTTCGGTCTGTCAAGATGTTACTTCCGGTCTATCAAGAAAATTTTCTTAAGACAAATATCTTAAGACGTTTTCAAAGACATTCATTTTCTCGGCTCCTAATTGAGCTAGGATGATGATTGTGGGTTTGTTGGATAGGTTTTGATGATAACTACTCAACTACAAGCAAGTGCCCCCTTAAGTTTTTTTTTTTTTTTTACGAAATTCTAGTTTTGTTCCTGCATCCTATTGGAGTGCCTTGGACGTTTTTTAGATTAAAAATTTTGTAATTGGGATTGTAGAAAAGCCATTCTTGCTCGACGAAAGGGGATATTTAAAACTGCTCTGTGACCCTCTCGTTCTTCACGTCGTACGCGAAAGACTTCTCTGCAATCAGGATGACGCTACACACGGTGTCCTCGGGCAAGGCATCGTGGAACTCGCAGACGACCTTGATGTTGGTGCGATCGTTGACCACGACCTGCTTTCTCTTAGATGTGTTAATGACAGTCATGGGTCTCTGTGCTTTGAATTCGCTGGGGGTGTAGTACATGTCCACGCTTCCCTCGGTCACGCGTTTGTAAGCCGAGAACGCTTCGTAAAGTTTGAGATAATCGTTTTTGGTCATGTCGAGGTTGTAATTCTCGCGCGGGAACACTTCGTTCCTCCCGTTCTTGAGATAAACGTTCTTGATCTTGCAGTCGTCGAACTTGCTGGAATCTTTTTCCTGATTCTTATCGCGTCCGGTCTGAAAAAGCACTACGACAAAATCTGGCATGTCGAACTGTATGTTGTTGAACTGCGTCGTCACGTCGAATTCCATGTGACTTCCCGACGCCATCTTCTGCACGCACTGGTAACCGTGAAAGTGAATCGGCACCTGCGGACTTTTCAAGATCTCCGCTTTGTACTTGAGGGCGTAGTTCGTTTCGTATTCCACCACCGGCATTCTCAATTCCATGCTCCGGATGACGCATTTCGCTGCTTCGGGTAAAGTGTTGGCTATCGGCGTGGTGCCGTCCGGACCCAAAGTAGCATATCGCATCAGTGCGTCGTTGTCGTTGGCCGCTCTTCGAAACGTGATCCTCAGTCCTCCCTTCCACATGATCTCCTTGTAGTCTGAGAAGAAACCAGGCAGCAGACGCATGGGAAAAAGCACCGTGTGACTTCTCGTCGATATTTTGGCCCCGGCTTCGAATCCCCCGGCCTGGTAGTACGCTGCGTCCGTTTTGGATAATTTCAATGTTCCCACTGCCGTCGACGTGATGCCTGGATAATCTATTCTGTCGATGACGGTACCGTGTTTCCTCACCTCCACCTGTGAGAACAGGTGTGGCACGAAGTTGTCCACGAGTATCAAGTTTGCTGCTGCAGGAAACGCGTCTCCGCTTTCCTTCTTCACCACGTCGAATTGAAGGTAGAGGTCCGCTCTGTGAGGATGAATGAACCCGTCGCCTACGTCCACGTCGTATTCGATCTCCCTGTTCGCTTCGTTCAGATTGGCGAACGTGCGACGGTTGGGAGGGAAAGATTGCAATTCGTAACTTTCGATTTGCTCCATTTTACATGTATGGTTATTTATTATACATTGATCTCCACGATGACTGTCGTAGTGGCACCTGCGAAATCCACCGCGTCTCCTTTCTCGTTCGTCACCACCAACTCTATGTCGTCTATGCTGTTGCGACATACTGGAAAATAGATCGGCGAAGAGGGCGTGTAGATGATCGGTTCCATGAACTCGGAACTTGGTTTGAAAGTGGCTATGATTCCCGTCTGCTTGTGACTTCCTAATAATCCGTCCGAAGATTTCGTGATCATGCCTTCCGCCACGTTGCAGTGTACGTTCAGAGTCTCTATGGCCAAGAATTTAGGAATGTTGGTTGCTACGTGCTTGATGCCAGCTTCGAGTTTTGGGTGGTTGTTCTCGAAACCTAAAAGTTCTCCCATGGTGCCCAGGTCCACGGTCTGCGTCGCGGATAAGATTTCCACTCTGTGCGTGACCGAATTTTGAGAAAGGTATGTGCCTTTGGGTAATTGAGCTTGCAAAGTGGAAAGATTGTATTGTCCTGGCGTGACGACGATGTGTTCGCTTCCGACGCTAATTTTGTTGTTGTGCTGCGTGACGTTAGGTATGAGGTACATGCTGTAGAATGCACGCAGAGCCACGGATTTAGGATAGACGATGTCGTCGTGCAGCGTGAGTTTCAAGATTGAAGATTCGCTCGTGAGATGGAACACGCCCATCCTAGTGATGCTGTTTGAGGTTCCACAATGCTTTCTGGAAATCCTCGATCGTAGGGTTATTTATTTTAGAGAGAAACGCGAGCACGGAGAGGCAGAGATGACCGCAGTTCACGTCTCCGAAATTTTGAATGCGTTCGTCGTTGTAGTATATAGAGGTTTTGTTCGTTTTCAGATAATGAATTAAATTTGTAGGTGGAACACCTCCGAAAGAATCGAAAACGAATGCTTTATCATTATTTTTGTGGTAACATATCCAATGCGTGCCTGGATTTTCTTGACCGTCCAAGTTGACTACTCCGCATTCTCTTCTTTTAACGCTTGAAGGTAACGAGTCGGACATGAAAACTCCTCTGAAGTGTTTGATTTGTAACGGTTTGATCAGAGATTCAATATCTCGGTTGGTGAGTGCTGTTTCTTTTTTTTAAACTTTTTCATCACGCCCACCCCCTTGCCCCCTTTCTTCTCCATGGCCAGGTTGTGACGTTTCTGTTCTTCCAATTCCGCCTTGTTCTTCTTCGAGTCGATGACGGTTTTCGCGATGGCGGCACTTCCGCCAGCCAAACTTCCAACGGCCCCCAATGCTGCTAGGATGGCCAGGATGCTGAATATGAAACCTCCGATCTTTTGCTGTTTCCGCGAACGCTGCAAGCGTTTTAATTGTGGAGTGCTGAGAAGTAATTTCATTCCGTGTCCTTTGCTCAAGCAAGAACGTTTCTTCTCGCGCTGTTTCTTGGTGAGTAACCCATCGAGGGCACCTAGATTTTTTAGATTGGAGTATGGTATCTGGTACACGACACCCTTGGGCTTCATGTTGATGCTCTATGTGTTATTTTCACGGTATGTTATTTATATATATATTCTGAGATTTTTTCTCGTGTAGTTTTTTTACGGTATGTTATTTATATATAAATGTTCTGAGATTTTTTTTTCACGGCCTCGCAGTCGTTACACAAATTCTATTACGTGCTTCGTTTTCTTGCCAAGAAGTTCCTTTGTCCCCTTGTACACGATTCGAGTTTTGTTCTCGATTAAAATAGATAGCTTCTCGTCGGATAACATGTTAGCGTATCGATCTGGTAAAAATAGACTGTATTGTGCGTTGAGCAACAGGCGTACCTTGGGACCATACTGGGTAGAAACAATTGAACCGGAAGTTATCGTGTAAGGTTTGTCGACTTCCAATTCCTGAATTTTTACATACTCGACTGACAAATTTAGCATTTGTTTTAATGCTTGGAGATCACTCATTTTTTCAGTCGTCATATCAAAAAAATTTCAGAGTGTTACAGAGAAATTTAATTGTTTTTCACGATGTGTGTTATTTATATATACCAATTTTTTTTTTCACGATGTGTGTTATTTATATATCAAGTTTTTTTTTTTTGATGCGTATATATATTATTATTTTTTAACAGAGGAAGAAAGTCCGTGCTTCGGAAAACGCGATGATGTGCGTAATGATATCTTCCGTCTCCTGCTTAGACTTGCGCCAATCTACTGTGTACCGTCTTCTTCCCTGCCTTGCCTCGTGCAATTCATCTAACCTATCGTTTAATTTTTCCCCTGCAGCCGAAAGCAGAATGTTGAGATCACCGCACCTCAGGCCGCTGATCTCCCAAAGATGGTCCTTGAGAACCATTTCACAAGGGATGCGAAATTCCGGCGTCGTTCTTGCTATGATTACAAGTTTCCCTACATCCTCACAATCTCCGTTTACTGCGTGTTTGAATATTTTACATAGTAGCTCGGGCGGCAAATCGGTTATACGAGACATGTTGTTATTATTATTATTTTTTACTCTATGTTATTTATATACCCCACCCCAATTTTTGTTTCGTGTTCATGGCGATGGTGGTACCCAGTGCGGCTACCCGTTCACCCAGCGATGCGTCTCTGGTGACGAATCTTTCGAAAGCTGCGTGCTCTAACTTTCTGTCTGCTTCGTGACGCGCATCCAGATCCGTCTGCGTGGTGTTGTAAGCAATGTCGTGATCTTTGCATGCCGCGTCCAACGGATTCACACCCTTGTCTCCTCTCTCCAATCTTTTCTCGAGTTTGGTACCTGGTCCGCAGTACTGGTAGCCAGGTAAATGCATCTCGAAAGGTAACTTGTTGATGATGTCGTTCACGAGTCCCTTTCCTTCGGCCACGTTCCAAAATTTCGGAGGCAGCGTGTTGATGATTTTGATCAGGTAACCTATGCCCTTGTCGTCGTTCACGATGAAGTTGGAAAGTTTCGTGCTGATCATGTCCACGATGCCAACCTTCTCGTTGTAGAAATTACGGTTGCCTGCATTCTCTTCGCCGGCTATCACCAACAATCGGTCCACGAGTTTCCTCACATCATCCACCCAAACGAATTCTTTGGGTAACGTGTTGTAGCGTTTGACGCCGCTGCCTGTTTTGACCTGGTTCCAAATCGGTTTGATGAGATTCCTGTACTTCTCGCCGCTGCTCGATTTCACCCTATTCTGCGAGGCGTCGTTGTTCTGGTACAAGGCATCCGTCATGATCAGAATTTCCTTGTAACTCTGGTAATCTTCGTCGGTGTAATCTTTCGGCTGCTTTTTGGCGACAAGTTCCCACAGTCCCACCGTACCCGGATACCTGTTCCAACTATCCTTGTCGCCTAAATTGACTTTAATGTCGTTGCCTTCGAAGGTCACCTTCGATTTCCCAATCTTCCACACCACACCGCCGCCTTCGTTGGTTTCCATGCTGGGATACAATCCGAACACTTCATCCTTGTCGAATTTTCCCGTACTCAGGTAGTCTCGTGCCAAAGGTCCCAACTCGATTTTATCCGAAGACGACGACGTGCTACCAATAGCTCGACGTCGTGCCGGTGCATCCTTCAGTTCGAACGGCGTCGAAGGAATGCTCGAAATGGGCGTGGGTACGGCGTAACTTTTAGCTGCGAGCGGTACGAGTTCGTTGATCAAATTTTTATTTTGTTCCGTGACACTTTTAATTTCTTTACCTAGACCGCTGATGGCATCGATCACAGGTTGATCCTGACGTTTCTTCTCTTCGTAGAATCCGCGATTCTCGGATTTCCAACCTTTGAAGCGTTTCGCGAGGTAATCGCGAAGCTTGAGATTTTCGTCCTCGATTTTTCGTTTCGTCATGACGTTTATTTATATACGTCGTTTCTCACAACGTTGCAACGTTTAGAAAGTCGTTGATTTTGTTTCTGTATTTTCCGTTGTTGGGTTTCCTCGTCATGTCGATCGTCGCGAATCCGAAATCGTCACCGTTCCAGCAAGTAGAGCAGCAGCATTCCGAAAATTGATTGTAGTTCATGTCTCCGCCTACGTAGTCATCGTACGCATGCTTGAGGTTGGTGTGATCTTGACGAAACAAACATATGAAATTAGCGTTGTCTCGTACTAACTGTTTTGGAATTTTGGAAAACGTTTGAGCTAGATAGAAGCAATCCATTCCTTTGTGACGACCTTGCGTGAAAAAGTTGCGAATTTCATTTTGATTTTCCAGGATGGCGTCGTCGAACACAACAACTGAATTTTCACGACAATCGTCGAGTGGTTTTATTTCCGAGGCGAACGTTGCAATGTCCAGACCATCGTACAGTTTCATCAGTTGCTGGTATTTGGTTTGCTCCAAACTTTTCGAGAACACGTACAGGTGCCTGTTCTTCCAATCTAACCAATTCGGTGCGAGGAGAAAATTGTCCACGAGCAGTGTCGTTTTCCCACACCCCGAAGGACCTACGATCAGACAGCGGATGCTGTCGGGAAGCAACTCGCCGTTCTTTTTTTTTCTCGTTTGACTTTCCGGATCCGGTAGACGCTTCACCACGTTCCACGTACTCACAAGATCACTTCGTTCGCGTCGATCCAACTCTTTTCCGGAAGTCCCAGCCATTTGACAAACAGTTTGTCACCTTTCCTACGCAATATTTTCTCGATGAGGTACGTGTCGGGGTGTTTCGTTTTAGAGAGTTCCTCTTCGTAAAATCTTCCTTTCAAAATCTCGCCGCTACTATCTTTTATTATATACGTGTGTCGGTTTCCGGGTAGAACTCGAACCACCGTAAAGAGTTCCGTGCTCCAATTTTTTGTGAACCCCTTCTAGAAGGTGCGTTTGAATTTGCTGATCCTCACCCGGTCTCCAATTTTGTATTTAGCTTTCTTTGTCGTGGGTGTGTACTTTGGACAGTAAACTGTAGAAATTAAACGCTGCTCGTCAGATTTCGTAACGTCAGCCGGCTTCATGCCTATCGTTTTGTGTACCGTATCATTATAGGTGTCGACGAGTTCCGGCAGGATGTCGACCCATTTGTAATTCCCCCGAAGCGTGAATCGTTTCCACATGTGTGTTTTCAAGGTTCGATTGAATCTTTCCACGATGCTGGCTTTGATGTGACTGAAGGTCGAATAATGTCGAATGCCATGTTTTTGAATAAACTTTTGGAATACGGCGTTGTAAAATTCTTTACCGTTGTCCGTTTGCAGAAACCGAGGTCGTCTGTCGCTTTCGCGAAAAATTAATTTGAATGCTTCCGTGACGCACGATCCCGTTTTCGCCTTCAAAGGTAGAGCCCATGCGAATTTCGAAAACGTGTCTATGACGGTGAGGAGGTACTTGTTGCCCTTGTTCAATTTATGTACATTTTTCAAATTGCCGCTGCTCATCTCCACGAGGTCACTTTGCCAGAGGTCGTCGATGCCCTTGGTTACCACAGCCAAACGTTCGTAGTTGCGGCGTGCAGGTTTATGCAATTCTTCGACGATGGCTTGCCTAGACATTTTTTGTTTAGAGATTACGTTTCAAGAGAAGCACCAGCGTGCTGGGATTCAAAGAGGGTGGCACCTCGCTCGTGTTTTGAATGATCAGCTTATCGCCGGCACTCACGTCGAAAACGGTGAGATCTTCGTCTTCGTGTATTTCATATATGTTGCGCGTTTCGTTCCAACGTGCCAGAGGAATGTTTCCCGCTTTCTGGACACCACGATTCGATATCAAAGTCATGGTGGGAACGCTAGCTTTTCTGCCGTGAGACCAGTACGAAAATTCGTTTATCTGAATCGTGCCATCGAGGAGAAACTTGTAGTACGGATGATAAGGATGTAACATGTACAGTTTGTTACCTTCGACGAACGTGGAGATTCTCTGTTGATTGGGTACGCTGTTGATTTCGATGGCTTGCAAGGTGAACAATTTGGCGAATTTAGTGTCGACGCCGAGCAGATTACTGTGAACGTGCCCGAGTTTATTTTCGATAGGCAGCAAATGCTCGATTATGGTATCCGTTACGGTAGAAAATGACGGTTTGATTTTCACTTCCACGTTCAACTGCTTGTAGTTTTCGTTGAGTTCTTGCAACTTGCCACCGAAAGATGCCGGCGTCGATTCCTGCGTGGATTCCAGCATTCCAACTTGATCTCTGACGTTGACGACAATGTTCTGAAGGTTCTCGACTTGATTCAATTTCGAGCTCTTCTCGGTAAGATCGTTCACGATGCTTAGCATCTCTGTAAACTGCGTGTGAAGGTCGGCGACGCTCTGCGAAGTGGGCAGCGTCGACACCAGCAAACTAATTTCGTCTCGAATCTGTTCCACGTTCGCCGTTTCCGTTTCTAGTCGTTTCAGCATTCGAGATATGTTTCTTTTCAAAGCGTGCAATTCTTTGGAGGTGGGGAGATTGGCCACCCTACTCTCGAGATCGCTCAATGAACTTTTGATGGCGCTCGAATCGGATAGTGCCGTCACCGCCGTTTTCAATTTTTCCAAATCTTCGCTCGAAGGCACGCTCGTCCGTAACGATTCCAAGTCACCCTGTATGTTGTCGAGTACGTGATGAAAATGAGCGAGATTCGTTTCGACGTTCAAATTTTCTAAATATTCGATCTTCTGCTGAACCGTGCTTAACGTGTCTTGAATGCTCGTCAACGCTCTTGCTTCAGCGTGAATATTTTTAATTTCTTCGTTGATCAATTCCAAGGACGCCTGAAGCGTAGCGATGGTGGTTTGAATGTGTTCGAAATCTCGATACGCCTCCAATTGAATTTTTATGTTCGCGACGCTTTTACCGATGACCTGCAGTTCGTCCGACGATGGTAGGTTCGTCATGGTATCTTCCAAAATCTGCAACTTGGATTTAATTTCTTCCAAAGTGCAGGTGAATTTTTCTTGTAATTTGGAAACGACGACGTGCAAGCGTTCTACATCAATATCCTTCACCACGGTTTGAAGTTCGGAGAAATTCTTCTCGATTGCGGAAGTTCGTTCTTCGATTTCGAGTTTCAATTTTTCCAAATCTTCATTTTTCGATTGAAATTGCTGTAATTTGGCCAAATCATTTTGAAGCGAATCCACGCTCAACTGTATATTTTGAACGCTGTCGTAAGAAGGTACGTCGACATAATTTTTTATCAGCGTCTTCAGTTCGGAATCGATTTTCAGAATGGGGTCGAGACATTGCGTTTGGAGCGTGGCGATTTCCGACTCTAAACTTTTGTTTAAGGTCTCCTGCAAAGCAATCAAATCGCTCCTCAACTTCTTAACTCGAATGTCCAACATGAGAATCTCTTCTGCATGGTCTACACGCTTGGTGTTGCCGAAAATGTCGTTAGGCATTTTTGGTTAACGGTTATTTATAATAGGATAGACGATTCGTAATTCTACGAAGAGAGGAATAAGTTTGTCATAATCTCCGAGGAGTTCCACGTAAAAGTAATCTCCTGGGAAACATCGTATGCCATGTTAGAAAGCATTTTGTCGTTCTTGATTCGAAAAATGTTCTTGCCGGTAGATATTTTGATTTCGCCTACGTTCTCCGGATTCACGGTGATCCGAAGTTTCCCCTCGATCGGAATTTCATAGAAATGTAAATTGTTGTTGAAGACGTAAAACATCTTGCCCACGTCCTCATCCAATTTCGTCCAAATGCTGTTGAGGTGAATAATCAACAGACCGTTGAGTTTAGTTAACGCGGAAGGTAGAAATTCATGATCTGTCGTCGTGCGGTGTACAGTCTCCATTGTTTGCTTTCGGAAACCAAAAAGATTCATGTTGGTTATTTAAGAAAAAAATTGAGATCGTATCTAATATAAATAACACCACAAAAAATGTGCAATTTTTAGTAACTTCATCTTTTTTTTCTTAGCAAAAAAAATGGAGAAGAAGGAAGCGAAACGTGCATGCGACCAATGTGGGAAATATATATCCATTTCTAACTTGAGAAGACATCGGAAGGATATGCATGGCGAAGGATCAAGTAAGAGAGAGCTCGATGTTGACGATCAAGCGCCACGAAAGAAGCAGAAGAGTGCCGGCGAAAGTATTCGAAATATTTTAAGCGAGGAGACTTTCCGATCTGAAGAAACATCTGATCTAAACAACTTTTTTCGCTCGGTCAAAAGCAAGTTAATTTCGTCTATCACCGAAGCTTTGTCGCAATGCTCGTTGAAAATCCACCTTATCGTTTCCGTCATTTACGAAAACATGAAAAAAGAGCGAGAAACTTTCCATCATTACACTGGTGTAAAGAGCCTCCACGCCGCTGACGTCGATGAGGTGGATGCCATTTGCAACCAGATGTTTGACGCTTTGTTGAACAAGCACGAGACTTTCCAAAAACGTGGATCGGGTTGGACACTTTGCGGTTCGCCTCACACTTTAACTTTGAAGGTGGCACGATACAACCCGATGGGAGCATCCAGCTACATCAATTTGCCTCGGGAAATAGCCGATAAGAAAGCCATAATCAACATACAAAATGAGGATTACAGATGCTTTTTGTGGTGCATCATTGCCGATCATCACCCAGCCAATAATAACAAACATCGTTTATACCACTACAACAAGCCAGAATATCTCTCAGAATTTGAAAAACCTATGGCTGGCATTAATTACCCTGTAAATCTACGAGACATTAGTAAATATGAGACACAGTACAAGACAGATAAAAACGAAAGTATAGCAGTACACATATTCGGATTAGACAAAAACAACACCATCTACGTTCTCAGACATAGCAACATTAAAAGTAATCGTGATATCAGATTACTCCTGATCGAAGATGATGATAATTATCATTATTGTCTAATTCAGAATCTTCCAAAATTAACAAGAAGTCAAATTACCACAGATCACCATAAAATTCGAGTATGCGACAGATGCCTGAGTATATTCTACGGTCAAGGAAAAAAGAACGCTGATGAAGAACTCCGAGATCATCATGAAATGTGTAGTAAACATCCGGCCACGGCTATCAAAATGCCTTCTCGAGACATGACATTTTCCAACTACAAGGCATTACTCTGGCATCCCGTGGTGATATGCGCCGACTTTGAAAGTTTCCAACTTCCACTCGCCATATGCGAACCGAATCCCAGCGTATCGAGCACTACCGAAATTCTACATCACGAAGCCTGCGCTTTTGGATTGATGGTCAACAACACAGGCAATGTTATTTTACATCGCGGCAATGATGCTCCACAAAAATTCGTTCAAACCTTGAAACAGATGGCCATACAATTCGCTCCTCTACTAAGAGAAGACAAAGCAATGGAGTCTCTTACCCAGGAAGAGAAGGAAGCATACGACCATGACTCTCAGTGTGGTGTGTGCGAAAGTAACTTCACCCTCGAAAATGTCAAAGTTCGCCACCACAATCATCACACGGGAAAATATGTGGCCCCGTGTGTAACAACTGTAATCTTCAAATCAAAAAACCAAATTTTATTCCTGTATTCATTCACAATTTGGAGGGCTACGACGCCAAAATCTTCATAAAGGAGATGGGATGCGACGCTCAACCCATTAGCGTCATAGCTCGCACCAACGAGAAATTCATTTCATTCAGCAAGAAGGTGGACGTTGGAAATGGCAATCACGTAGAAATTCGCTTCTTGGACTCCTACAACTTTCTGTCTTCGAGTTTGGCGACACTCGCGTCTCAACTCACCGACGATGATTTGGTCGCCACCAGGAAATGTTTCGGCGACCAACATTTAGCACTGTTGAGACGCAAGGGTGTTTACCCCTACGAATACATGACGGATGCTTCCAAATTCTCAGAAACATCGTTACCACCGAGAGAAGCATTCTACAGTCGTCTTAGCGACACCTGTTGCACCGAAGAGGACTACCATCATGCTCAGCTCGTCTGGTCTACATTCTCTTGTCAAACCATGGCCGACTATCACGATCTGTATCTGAAACTGGATGTTACGCTATTGAGCGACCGTTTTCATCTCCATCGCTCGAGAGGAATGGCAGCATATGGTTTGGACGCCGCTTTCAGCTACACCACACCGGGTTATTCTTGGCAGGCGATGTTAAAATCCACGAAGGTGAAGATAGAACTCATCAAAGACATCAATCAACTTTTGTTTGTTGAAGAGGCAAAACGTGGTGGAATCGTCCAGCGTCCCCTTCGATACGTCAAGGCCAACAATCCATATGTCGCCGATTTTGATGCAAAAAAACCGACAAACTTCTTGGCATACTGGGACATGAACAATCTATATGGTTATGCCATGTCCGAGCCTCTGCCCATCGGAGAATATGAATGGATGAGTGAGCAGGAACTTCAAGATTGTTTGGAATGGAGCGAAGATCATGAAAATGGATGTTTCCTGAAAGTAGATTTGGAATATCCTGCATCGCTTCATCGAAAACACCATGGATTTGCGATGGCACCTGTGATGGAATCGGCTCCGGAGAAGAAGCTGATGCTCACCTTCAAGAGCAAAGAGAATTACGTGGTGCATTATCGTCTCCTACAATTCTACCTCCGGCATGGATTGGTTTTGAAGCGCGTGCACTCGGGATTGAAGTTTAGACAGACCAGGTGGCTAGCACCCTATATCGACGGCAACACTCAACGTCGAGCATCAGCTTCTTCTTCCGCAGACAAAGACCTATACAAATTGATGAACAACAGCATCTACGGCAAGAGCATGGAAGATGCGAGGAAAAAAAGAAATATCAACTTGGTCTCCAACCCGAAGAAAATAAACAAGCACGTCGCTCAGCCCACGTACAAAAACTTCACGATACTGAGCGACACGTTGGTATTGATCGAACGTGCTCTCCACCACATAACATTCGACAAACCAATCGCCGCGGGAGTCGCGATCCTCGAGTTGTCGAAGCTGGCCATGTACAAGTTTCACTACGACATTATGAAACCACGCTATGGAGAGGCGATCGAGGTGGCGTACACCGACACGGACAGCTTCGTGTACAACATCCACACCGATGATCTATACGAAGATCTGAAAAACATGAGCCAGCATTTCGACTTCTCTAATTATCCGAAAAATCACGCTCTCTTCGACGACAGCCAGAAAATGACGATCGGGAAGATGAAGGATGAAGTCAACGGCCGCATCATCACAGAGTTTGCGGGTCTTCGAGCGAAAATGTATGCCATCAAAATTCAGGATAAGACCGAAATAAAGAAGGCAAAGGGGGTGGGGCGTTCGAGCACAAACAAACTAACCGTAGAAGATTACAAGTCGTGCTTGTTCGACAAAAAAATCAAACGCATGACCGAACATCGGATCACGAGCACCATCGACCAATTGCGTACATCCACGATCAACAAAGTGGCGCTTGATCCCCACGACACCAAATTGAGGCTACTGGACTGCAACATCCACACCCGAGAATGGGGATACCATGACGAGGAAGAAATCTGCTCGCACCATTAGACTTCCGCATCAAAAAAGTACGTATTATTTCTTGCACCACTTTTTATTTTTTTTAAAAAAAAAAAACAATCATTCAGACTAATTTTTGCATTCACACATTTTTTTTATATTTTTCTATCATATTATGTACACTATTTGAGTATATTTTTTTTATTTTTTTTTCAGATGCTGCACCCCCACGGAAACTTTTTTTAGTTCTTACACATTCCATTCTTAACCAAAATTTTTTCTTCTCTTCAATCATAAAACACACACATTACACACGGAGGTCCTCTGTAGGGAGTCATGGGGGGGGGTTAAAAAAAAAACCATGAAACTCTACAGAGGCATGGCTTTGTTAGCCGTGGCCATTAGAACTGTGTTGGGCACCACGCACCCCTGGCGGGATATTTTCTTTTTTTGAGGGGCCAGGGATTTCCTTAACAAAAATAAATTTTGATTATCTCACACACACACACATCGTAGAAGATCACACCTGAGAGTTTTAAAAAATAAAAACACATCATAGCAGATTACGCTGAGAGCAAAATTGTGCTAGATTACACTGAGGGACCTTACAGTAAAAGAGACAGCCTTATAGGAAAGTCATTTCAAAAGTAGGTCAAAGAGGTGAGAGCAAAATTTGCACAAGGTAAAAAAATAGCTTAAAAAGTAATGCCAGAGCTTTTCTTCTGTCCATTTTTTCTTTTATTGTAGGTTAGTTTAGTGCGTAAAAAACAGATTACGCTGAGAGCAGAAGCCCATTAGCAGGTCGTAGTAGATTACACTGTGGGACCTTACAGTGTGAGGAGACAGCCTTATAGGAAAATATCGTAAGTCATTTCAAAAGTAGGTCAAAAGGCGAGTTAGCATAAGAGCAAAATTTGCACGAGGTAAAAAAATAGCTTAAAAAGTGATGCCAGAGCTTTTTCTCTCCATTTTTCTCTCATTGTAGGTTAGTTTAGTGCGTAAAACGTCGTAAAATAAAAAGTAGGTCAAAGGGCTGCGCCACCTTATAGGAAAATGTCGTAAGTCATTTCAAAGGTTGGTCAAAAAGCGAGTTAGCATAAGGGCAAAATTTGCAGGAGGTAAAAAATAACTTAAAAAGTAATGCCAGAGCTTTTTCTGTCCATTTTTCTCTCATTGTAGGTTAGTTTAGTGCGTAAAACGTCGTAAAATAAAAAGTAGGTCAAAGGGCTGCGCCGCCTTATAGGAAAATGTCGTAAGTCACTTCAAAAGTAGGTCAAAAGACCGTTCCAGAACGTTGGGTTCCCCCTACTTGCAAACAATCTATTTGGGCGTGATTGTAGTCGTCATCATAGAGATTTGAAATAACCATTTTGATTGTTGAAACAATGTAATACAAACTAAGGAATCACGTTTTACGATTTTCAATCCTATTTGCTCATCCGGAAAAATTGAATCCATGTGTAATATTCATGCTTAGTTACCATGTAAACTCTCATAACAATAAAGTAAACAATATTTTTTTTCGTGATTGTAGTCGTCGTCGTGGAGATTTGAAATAACCATTTTGATTTTTGAAACAATGTAATACAAACTAAGGAATCACGTTTTAAGATAACATTATATAAAATTTCACACTCGCATATCTCAGTTACTATAGAAGATACTGAAGTGATTTTACACTCAAAGGAATCAGTTCGACGCTCTCTTTTGGTACATCCCGAAAAATTGAATCCATGTGTAATATTCATGCTTGGTTACCATGGAAACTCTCATAACAATCATGTAAACAATGTATTTGGGCGTGATTGTAGTCCTCATCATAGAGATTTGAAATAACCATTTTGATTGTTGAAACAATGTAATACAAACTAAGGAATCACGTTTTACGATTACATTATATACAGTTTCACACTCGCATATCTCCGTTACTATAGAAATACTGAAGTGTACTTTTCACTCAATGGAATCTGGCCGACGCTCTCTATTGGCACATTTGGAAAAATTGAATCCATGTGTAATATTCATGCTTAGTTACCATGAAAACTCTCATAACAATCATGTAAACAATCTATTTGTGCGTGATTATGGTCGTCGTCGTGGAGATTTGAAATAACCAATTTCATTGTTGAAACAATGTAATACAAACTAAGGTATCACGTTTTAAGATAACATTATATAAAATTTCAAACTCGCATATCTCCGTTACTATAGAAAATACTGAAGTGTTTTTACAATCAATGGAATCAATTCGAAGCTCTCTATTGGTTCATCCGGAAAAATTGAATCAATGCGTAATATTCATGCTTAGTTACCATGGAAACTCTCATAACGATAAAGCAAACAATATTTTTTTGCGTGATTGTAGTCGTCGTCGTGGAGATCTGAAATAACCCTTTTGATTGTTGAAGCAATGTAATACAAACTAAGGAATCACGTTTTAAGATAACATTATGTAAAATTTCAAACTTGCATATCTCCGTTACTATAGAAGATACTGAAGTGATTTTACACTCAATGGAATCAGGTCGACGCTCTCTATTGGCTCATCCGAAAAAAATGAATCCATGTGTAATATTCATGCTTAGTTACCATGGAAACTCTCATAACAATCATGTAAACAATCTATTTGTGCGTGATTGTAGTCGTCGTCGTGGAGATTTGAAATAACCATTTTGATTCTTGAAACAATGTAATACAAACTAAGGCCTCACGCTTTACGATAACATTATATAACATTTCAAACTCGCATATATCCGTTACTATAGAAGATACTGAGGTGATTTTAAACTCAATGCAATCAGGTCGAAACTCTCTATTGGCTCATCCGGAAAATTGAATCCATGTGGAATATTCATGCTTAGTTACCATGGAAACTCCCATAACAATCATGTAAAGAATCTATTTGTGCGTGATTGTAGTCGTCGTCGTGGAGATTTGAAATAACCATTTTGACTGTTGAAACAATGTAATACAAACTAAGGCCTCACGCTTTACGATAACATTATATAACATTTCAAACTCGCATATATCCGTTACTATAGAAGATACTGAGGTGATTTTACACTCAATGGAATCAGGTCGAAACTCTCTATTGGCTCATCCGGAAAATTGAATCCATGTGGAATATTCATGCTTAGTTACCATGGAAACTCCCATAACAATCATGTAAACAATCTATTTGTGAATGATTGTAGTCGTCGTCGTGGAGATTTGAAATAACAATTTTAATTGTTGAAACAATGTAATACAAACTAAGTAATCACGTTTTACGATAACATTATATAACATTTCAAACTCGCATATATCCGTTACTATAGAAGATACTGAGGTGATTTTACACTCAATGGAATCAGGTCGAAACTCTCTATTGGCTCATCCAGAAAATTGAATCCATGTGTAATGTTAATGTTTAGTTACCATGGAAACTCTCATAAAAATCATGTAAAAAAATCTATTTGTGCGCGATTGTAGTCGGCATCATAGAGATTTGAAATCACCATTTTCGTTGTTTAAACAATGTAGTACAACATAAGGCCTCAAGTTTTAAAATAACATTATATAAAATTTCAAACTCGCATATCTCCGTTACTATAGAAGATACTGAAGTGACTTGACACTCAATGGAATCAGGTCAACGCTCTCTTTTGGCACATCCGGAAAAATTGAATCCATGTGTAATATTCATGCTTAGTCACCATGGAAACTCTCATAACTAGAAAGTAAACAATATTTTTTTGCGTGATTGTAGTCGTCGTCGTGGAGATTTTTAAATAACCATTTTGATTGTTGAAAAAATGTAATACAACCTAAGGAATCACGTTTTACGATAACATTATATTACATTTCACACTCCTATTTTCAATTATTTTTTTCCCAACAATCATTCAAACAATCTATTTGGGCGTGATTGTAGTCGTCATCTTAGAGATTTGAAATAACCATTTTGATTGTTGAAACAATGTAATACAAACTAAGGATCACGTTTTACGATTTTCAATCCTATTTGCTCGTCCGGAAAAATTGAATCCATGTGTAATAGTCATGCTTAGTTAGAATGGAAACTCTCATAACAATCAGGTAAACAATCTATTTGTGCGCCAATGTAGTAGTCGTCGTCGTGATTTGAAATAACCATTTTGATTGTTGAAACAATGTAATACAAACTAAAGAATCACGTTTTAAAATAACATTATATAAAATTTCACACTCGCTTATATCCGTTACTATAGAAGATACTGAAGTGTACTTTACACTCAATGGAATCAGGTCGACGCTCTCTATTGGCACATCCGGAAAAATTGAAATCATGTGTAATATTCATGCTTAGTTACCATGGAAAGTCTCATAACAATCAAGTAAGCAATCTATTTTTGCGTGATTGTAGTCGTCGTCGTGGAGATTTGAAATAAACATTTTGATTGTTGAAACAATGTAATACAACCTAAGGCCTCACGTTTTCCGATAAAATTATATAAAATTTCAAACTCGCACATCTCCGTTACTATAGAAGATACTGAAATGATTTTACACTCAATGGAATCAGGTCAACGCTCTCTATTGGCTCATTCCTAAAAATTGAATCCATATGTATTATTTAAGCTTAGTTACCATGGAAACTCTCATAACAATCATGTAAACACTTTATTTGTGCGTTATTATAGTCGTCGTCGTGGAGGATTGAAATAAACATTTTGATAGTTGAAACAATGTAACACAAAGTAAGGGCTCACGCTTTACGATAACATTATATAAAATTTCAAACTCGCATATATCTACGTTATTATAAAAGATACTGAAGTGATTTTACACTCAATGGAATCAGTTCGACGCTGTTTATTGTCTCATCAGGAAAAAATTGAATCCATGTGTAATACTCGTGCTTAGTTACCATGGAAACTCTTACAACAATCATGTAAACAATCTATTTGTGCGTGATTGTAGTCGTCGTCGTGGAGATTTGAAATAAACATTTTTATTGTTGAAACAATGTAATACAACCTAAGGCCTCACGTTTTGCGATAACATTATATAATAATTCAAACTCGAACATCTCCGTTACTATAGAAGATACTGAAATGATTTTACACTCAATGGAATCAGGTCAACGCTCTCTATTTGCTCATCCGGAAAAATTGAATCCATGTGTAATATTCATGCTTAGTTACCATGTAAACTCTCATAACAATAAAGTAAACAATATTTTTTTGCGTGATTGTAGTCGTCGTCGTGGAGATTTGAAATAACCATTTTGATTTTTGAAACAATGTAATACAAACTAAGGAATCACGTTTTAAGATAACATTATATAAAATTTCACACTCGCATATCTCCGTTACTATAGAAGATACTGAAGTGATTTTACACTCAAAGGAATCAGGTCGACGCTCTCTATTGGCACATTTGGAAAAATTGAATCCATGTTTAATATTCATGCTTAGTTACCATGGAAACTCTCATAACAAGAAAGTAAACAATATTTTTTTGCGTGATTGTAGTCGTCGTCGTGGAGATTTTTAAATAACCATTTTGATTGTTGAAAAAATGTAATACAACCTAAGGAATCACGTTTTACGATAACATTATATTACATTTCACACTCCTATTTTCAATTATTTTTTTCCCAACAATCATGCAAACATTCTATTTGGGCGTGATTGTAGTCGTCATCATAGAGATTTGAAATAACCATTTTGATTGTTGAAACAATGTAATACAAACTAAGGAATCACCTTTTACGATTTTCGATCCTATTTGCTCATCCGGAAAAATTGAATCCATGTGTAATATTCATGCTTAGTTACCATGTAAACTCTCATAACAATAAAGTAAACAATATTTTTTTTCGTGATTGTAGTCGTCGTCGTGGAGATTTGAAATAACCATTTTGATTTTTGAAACAATGTAATACAAACTAAGGAATCACGTTTTAAGATAACATTATATAAAATTTCACACTCGCATATCTCAGTTACTATAGAAGATACTGAAGTGATTTTACACTCAAAGTAATCAGTTCGACGCTCTCTTTTGGTACATCCCGAAAAATTGAATCCATGTGTAATATTCATGCTTGGTTACCATGGAAACTCTCATAACAATCATGTAAACAATCTATTTGGGCGTGATTGTAGTCCTCATCATAGAGATTTGAAATAACCATTTTGATTGTTGAAACAATGTAATACAAACTAAGGAATCACGTTTTACGATTACATTATATACAGTTTCACACTCGCATATCTCCGTTACTATAGAAATACTGAAGTGTACTTTTCACTCAATGGAATCTGGTCGACGCTCTCTATTGGCACATTTGGAAAAATTGAATCCATGTGTAATATTCATGCTTAGTAACCATGAAAACTCTCATAACAATCATGTAAACAATCTATTTGTGCGTGATTATGGTCGTCGTCGTGGAGATTTGAAATAACCAATTTCATTGTTGAAACAATGTAATACAAACTAAGGTATCTCGTTTTAAGATAACATTATATAAAATTTCAAACTCGCATATCTCCGTTTCTATAGAAAATACTGAAGTGATTTTACAATCAGTGGAATCAATTCGAAGCTCTCTATTGGTTCATCCGGAAAAATTGAATCCATGCGTAATATTCATGCTTTGTTACAATGGAAACTTTCATAACGATAAAGTAAACAATATTTTTTTGCGTGATTGTAGTCGTCGTCGTGGAGATCTGAAATAACCAATTTCATTGTTGAAGCAATGTAATACAAACTAAGGAATCACGTTTTAAGATAACATTATGTAAAATTTCAAACTAGCATATCTCCGTTACTATAGAAGATACTGAAGTGATTTTACACTCAATGGAATCAGGTCGACGCTCTGTTTTGGCACATCCCGAAAAATTGAATCCATGTGTAATATTCATGCTTAGTTAGAATGGAAACTCTCATAACTATCAGGTAAACAATTTATTTGTGCGCCAATGTAGTAGTCGTCGTCGTGATTTGAAATAACCATTTTGATTGTTGAAACAATGTAATACAAACTAAAGAATCACGTTTTAAAATAACATTATATAAAATTTCACACTCGCTTATATCCGTTACTATAGAAGATACTGAAGTGTACTTTACACTCAATGGAATCAGGTCGACGCTCTCTATTGGCACATCCGGAAAAATTGAATCCATGTGTAATATTCATGCTTAGTTACCATTGAAAGTCTCATAACAATCAAGTAAGCAATCTATTTTTGCGTGATTGTAGTCGTCGTCGTGGAGATTTGAAATAAACATTTTGATTGTTGAAACAATGTAATACAACCTAAGGCCTCACGCTTTACGATAAAATTATATAAAATTTCAAACTCGCACATCTCCGTTACTATAGAAGATACTGAAATGATTTTACACTCAATAGAATCAGGTCAACGCTCTCTATTGGCTCATCCGGAAAAATTGAATCCATGTGTAATATTCATGCTTAGTTACCATGGAAACTCTCATAACAAGAAAGTGAACAATATTTTTTTGCGTGATTGTAGTCGTCGTCGTGGAGATTTTTAAATAACCATTTTGATTGTTGAAAAAATGTAATACAACCTAAGGAATCACGTTTTACGATAATATTATATTACATTTCACACTCCTATTTTCAATTATTTTTTTCCCAACAATCATGCAAACAATCTATTTGGGCGTGATTGTAGTCGTCATCATAGAGATTTGAAATAACCATTTTGATTGTTGAAACAATGTAATACAAACTAAGGAATCACGTTTTACGATTTTCAATCCTATTTGCTCATCCGGAAAAATTGAATCCATGTGTAATATTCATGCTTAGTTAGAATGGAAACTCTCATAACAATCAGGTAAACAATCTATTTGTGCGCCAATGTAGTAGTCGTCGTCGTGATTTGAAATAACCATTTTGATTGTTGAAACAATGTAATACAAACTAAAGAATCACGTTTTAAAATAACATTATATAAAATTTCACACTCGCTTATATCCGTTACTATAGAAGATACTGAAGTGTACTTTACACTCAATGGAATCAGGTCGACGCTCTCTATTGGCACATCCGGAAAAATTGAATCCATGTGTAATATTCATGCTTAGTTACCATGGAAAGTCTCATAACAATCAAGTAAGCAATCTATTTTTGCGTGATTGTAGTCGTCGTCGTGGAGATTTGAAATAAACATTTTGATTGTTGAAACAATGTAATACAACCTAAGGCCTCAAGTTTTCCGATAAAATTATATAAAATTTCAAACTCGCACATCTCCGTTACTATAGAAGATACTGAAATGATTTTACACTCAATGGAATCAGGTCAACGCTCTCTATTGGCTCATTCCTAAAAATTGAATCCATATGTATTATTTAAGCTTAGTTACCATGGAAACTCTCATAACAATCATGTAAACACTCTATTTGTGCGTTATTATAGTCGTCGTCGTGGAGGATTGAAATAAACATTTTGATAGTTGAAACAATGTAACACAAAGTAAGGGCTCACGCTTTACGATAACATTATATAAAATTTCAAACTCGCATATATCTACGTTATTATAAAAGATACTGAAGTGATTTTACACTCAATGGAATCAGTTCGACGCTCTCTATTTGCTCATCCGGAAAAATTGAATCCATGTGTAATATTCATGCTTAGTTACCATGTAAACTCTCATAACAATAAAGTAAACAATATTTTTTTGCGTGATTGTAGTCGTCGTCGTGGAGATTTGAAATAACCATTTTGATTTTTGAAACAATGTAATACAAACTAAGGAATCACGTTTTAAGATAACATTATATAAAATTTCACACTCGCATATCTCCGTTACTATAGAAGATACTGAAGTGATTTTACACTCAAAGGATTCAGGTCGACGCTCTCTATTGGCACATTTGGAGAAATTGAATCCATGTGTAATATTCATGCTTGGTTACCATGGAAACTCTCATAACAAGAAAGTAAACAATATTTTTTTGCGTGATTTTAGTCGTCGTCGTGGAGATTTTTAAATAACCATTTTGATTGTTGAAAAAATGTAATACAACCTAAGGAATCACGTTTTACGATAACATTATATTACATTTCACACTCCTATTTTCAATTATTTTTTTCCCAACAATCATGCAAACAATCTATTTGGGCGTGATTGTAGTCGTCATCATAGAGATTTGAAATAACCATTTTGATTGTTGAAACAATGTAATACAAACTAAGGAATCACCTTTTACGATTTTCGATCCTATTTGCTCATCCGGAAAAATTCATGTGTAATATTCATGCTTAGTTACCATGTAAACTCTCATAACAATAAAGTAAACAATATTTTTTTTCGTGATTGTAGTCGTCGTCGTGGAGATTTGAAATAACCATTTTGATTTTTGAAGCAATGTAATACAAACTAAGGAATCACGTTTTAAGATAACATTATATAAAATTTCACACTCGCATATCTCAGTTACTATAGAAGATACTGAAGTGATTTTACACTCAAAGGAATCAGTTCGACGCTCTCTTTTGGTACATACCGAAAAATTGAATCCGTGTGTAATATTCATGCTTGGTTACCATGGAAACTCTCATAACAATCATGTAAACAATCTATTTGGGCGTGATTGTAGTCCTCATCATAGAGATTTGAAATAACCATTTTGATTGTTGAAACAATGTAATACAAACTAAGGAATCACGTTTTACGATTACATTATATACAGTTTCACACTCGCATATCTCCGTTACTATAGAAATACTGAAGTGTACTTTTCACTCAATGGAATCTGGTCGACGCTCTCTATTGGCACATTTGGAAAAATTGAATCCATGTGTAATATTCATGCTTAGTTACCATGAAAACTCTCATAACAATCATGTAAACAATCTATTTGTGCGTGATTATGGTCGTCGTCGTGGAGATTTGAAATAACCAATTTCATTGTTGAAACAATGTAATACAAACTAAGGTATCACGTTTTAAGATAACATTATATAAAATTTCAAACTCGCATATCTCCGTTACTATAGAAAATACTGAAGTGATTTTACAATCAATGGAATCAATTCGAAGCTCTCTATTGGCTCATCCGGAAAAATTGAATCCATGTGTAATATTCATGCTTAGTTACCATGTAAACTCTCATAACAATAAACTAAACAATATTTTTTTGCGTGATTGTAGTCGTCGTCGTGGAGGTTTGAAATAACCATTTTGATTTTTGAAACAATGTAATACAAACTAAGGTATCACGTTTAAAGATAACATTATATAAAATTTCACACTCGCATATCTCCGTTACTATAGAAGATACTGAAGTGATTTTACACTCAAAGGAATCAGGTCGACGCGCTCTATTGACACATTTGGAAAAATTGAATCCATGCGTAATATTCATGCTTAGTTACCATGGAAACTCTCATAACAATAAAGTAAACAATATTTTTTTGCGTGATTGTAGTCGTCGTCGTGGAGATCTGAAATAACCCTTTTGATTGTTGAAGCAATGTAATACAAACTAAGGAATCACGTTTTAAGATAACATTATGTAAAATTTCAAACTTGCATATCTCCGTTACTATAGAAGATACTGAAGTGATTTTACACTCAATGGAATCACGTCGACGCTCTCTATTGGCTCATCCGAAAAAAATGAATCCATGTGTAATATTCATGCTTAGTTACCATGGAAACTCTCATAACAACCATGTAAACAATCTATTTGTGCGTGATTGTAGTCGTCATCGTGGAGATTTGAAATAACCATTTTGACTCTTGAAACAATGTAGTACAAACTAAGGCCTCACGCTTTACGATAACATTATATAACATTTAAAAATCGCATATATCCGTTACTATAGAAGACACTGAGGTGATTTTAAACTCAATGGAATCAGGTCGAAACTCTCTATAGGCTCATCCGGAAAATTGAATCCATGTGGAATATTCATGCTTAGTTACCATGGAAACTCCCATAACAATCATGTAAAGAATCTATTTGTGCGTGATTGTAGTCGTCGTCGTGGAGATTTGAAATAACCATTTTGACTGTTGAAACAATGTAATACAAACTAAGGCCTCACGCTTTACGATAACATTATATAACATTTCAAACTCGCATATATCCGTTACTATAGAAGATACTGAGGTGATTTTACACTCAATCGAATCAGGTCGAAACTCTCTATTGGCTCATCCGGAAAATTGAATCCATGTGGAATATTCATGCTTAGTTACCATGTAAACTCTCATAACAATCATGTAAACAATCTATTTGTGCGTCATTGTAGCCGTCGTCGTGGAGATTTGAAAAAAACATTTTGATCGTTGAAACAATGTAATACAAACTAAAGAATCACGTTTTAAAATAACATTATATAAAATTTCACACTCGCTTATATCCGTTACTATAGAAGATACTGAAGTGATTTTACAATCAATGGAATCAGGTCGACGCTCTCTATTGGCACATCCGGAAAAATTGAAATCATGTGTAATATTCATGCTTTGTTACCATGTAAACTCTCATAACAATCATGTAAACAATCTATTTGTGCGTCATTGTAGCCGTCGTCGTGGAGATTTGAAAAAAACATTTTGATCGTTGAAACAATGTAATACAAACTAAAGAATCACGTTTTAAAATAACATTATATAAAATTTCACACTCGCTTATATCCGTTACTATAGAAGATACTGAAGTGATTTTACAATCAATGGAATCAGGTCGACGCTCTCTATTGGCACATCCGGAAAAATTGAAATCATGTGTAATATTCATGCTTAGTTACCATGGAAAGTCTCGTAACAATCAAGTAAGCAATCTATTTTTGCGTGATTGTAGTCGTCGTCGTGGAGATTTGAAATAAACATCTTGATTGTTGAAACAATGTAATACAACCTAAGGCCTCACGTTTTACGATAAAATTATATAAAATTTCAAACTCGTACATCTCCGTTACTATAGAAGATACTGAAATGATTTTACACTCAATGGAATCAGGTCAACGCTCTCTATTGGCTCATCCGGAAAAATTGAATCCATGTGTAATATTCATGCTTAGTTACCATGGAAACTCTCATAACAAGAAAGTAAACAATATTTTTTTGCGTGATTGTAGTCGTCGTCGTGGAGATTTTTAAATAACCATTTTGATTGTTGAAAAAATGTAATACAACCTAAGGAATCACGTTTTACGATAACATTATATTACATTTCACACTCTTATTTTCAATTATTTTTTTCCCAACAATCATGCAAACAATCTATTTGGGCGTGATTGTAGTCGTCATCATAGAGATTTGAAATAACCATTTTGATTGTTGAAACAATGTAATACAAACTAAGGAATCACGTTTTACGATTTTCAATCCTATTTGCTCATCCGGAAAAATTGAATCCATGTGTAATATTCATGCTTAGTTAGAATGGAAACTCTCATAACAATCAGGTAAACAATCTATTTGTGCGCCAATGTAGTAGTCGTCGTCGTGATTTGAAATAACCATTTTGATTGTTGAAACAATGTAATACAAACTAAAGAATCACGTTTTAAAATAACATTATATAAAATTTCACACTCGCTTATATCCGTTACTATAGAAGATACTGAAGTGTACTTTACACTCAATGGAATCAGGTCGACGCTCTCTATTGGCACATCCGGAAAAATTGAATCCATGTGTAATATTCATGCTTAGTTACCATGGAAAGTCTCATAACAATCAAGTAAGCAATCTATTTTTGCGTGATTGTAGTCGTCGTCGTGGAGATTTGAAATAAACATTTTGATTGTTGAAACAATGTAATACAACCTAAGGCCTCACGTTTTACGATAAAATTATATAAAATTTCAAACTCGCACATCTCCGTTACTATAGAAGATACTGAAATGATTTTACACTCAATGGAATCAGGTCAACGCTCTCTATTGGCTCATTCCTAAAAATTGAATCCATATGTATTATTTAAGCTTAGTTACCATGGAAACTCTCATAACAATCATGTAAACACTCTATTTGTGCGTTATTATAGTCGTCGTCGTGGAGGATTGAAATAAACTTTTTGATAGTTGAAACAATGTAACACAAAGTAAGGGCTCACGCTTTACGATAACATTATATAAAATTTCAAACTCGCATATATCTACGTTATTATAAAAGATACTGAAGTGATTTTACACTCAATGGAATCAGTTCGACGCTGTTTATTGTCTCATCTGGAAAAAATTGAATCCATGTGTAATATTCGTGCTTAGTCACCATGGAAACTCTCATAACAATCATGTAAACAATCTATTTGTGCGTGATTGTAGTCGTAATCGTGGAGATTTGAAATAAACATTTTGATTGTTGAAACAATGTAATACAACCTAATGCCTCACGTTTTACGATAACATTATATAATATTTCAAACTCGAACATCTCCGTTACTATAGAAGATACTGAAATAATTTTACACTCAATGGAATCAGGTCAACGCTCTCTATTTGCTCATCCGGAAAAATTGAATCCATGTGTAATATTCATGCTTAGTTACCATGTAAACTCTCATAACAATAAAGTAAACAATATTTTTTTGCGTGATTGTAGTCGTCGTCGTGGAGATTTGAAATAACCATTTTGATTTTTGAAACAATGTAATACAAACTAAGGAATCACGTTTTAAGATAACATTATATAAAATTTCACACTCGCATATCTCCGTTACTATAGAAGATACTGAATTGATTTTACACTCAAAGGAATCAGGTCGACGCTCTCTATTGGCACATTTGGAAAAATTGAATCCATGTTTAATATTCATGCTTAGTTACCATGGAAACTCTCATAACAAGAAAGTAAACAATATTTTTTTGCGTGATTGTAGTCGTCGTCATGGAGATTTTTAAATAACCATTTTGATTGTTGAAAAAATGTAATACAACCTAAGGAATCACGTTTTACGATAACATTATATTACATTTCACACTCCTATTTTCAATTATTTTTTTCCCAACAATCATGCAAACAATCTATTTGGGCGTGATTGTAGTCGTCATCATAGAGATTTGAAATAACCATTTTGATTGTTGAAATAATGTAATACAAACTAAGGAATCACCTTTTACGATTTTCGATCCTATTTGCTCATCCGGAAAAATTGAATCCATGTGTAATATTCATGCTTAGTTACCATGTAAACTCTCATAACAATAAAGTAAACAATATTTTTTTTCGTGATTGTAGTCGTCGTCGTGGAGATTTGTAATAACCATTTTGATTTTTGAAACAATGTAATACAAACTAAGGAATCACGTTTTAAGATAACATTATATAAAATTTCACACTCGCATATCTCAGTTACTATAGAAGATACTGAAGTGATTTTACACTCAAAGGAATCAGTTCGACGCTCTCTTTTGGTACATCCCGAAAAATTGAATCCATGTGTAATATTCATGCTTGGTTACCATGGAAACTCTCATAACAATCATGTAAACAATCTATTTGGGCGTGATTGTAGTCCTCATCATAGAGATTTGAAATAACCATTTTGATTGTTGAAACAATGTAATACAAACTAAGGAATCACGTTTTACGATTACATTATATACAGTTTCACACTCGCATATCTCCGTTACTGTAGAAATACTGAAGTGTACTTTTCACTCAATGGAATCTGGTCGACGCTCTCTATTGGCACATTTGGAAAAATTGAATCCATGTGTAATATTCATGCTTAGTTACCATGAAAACTCTCATAACAATCATGTAAACAATGTATTTGTGCGTGATTATGGTCGTCGTCGTGGAGATTTGAAATAACCAATTTCATTGTTGAAACAATGTAATACAAACTAAGGTATCACGTTTTAAGATAACATTATATAAAATTTCAAACTCGCATATCTCCGTTACTATAGAAAATACTGAAGTGATTTTACAATCAGTGGAATCAATTCGAAGCTCTCTATTGGTTCAACAGGAAAAATTGAATCCATGCGTAATATTCATGCTTAGTTACCATGGAAACTCTCATAACGATAAAGTAAGCAATCTATTTCTGCGTGATTGTAGTCGTCGTCGTGGAGATTTGAAATAAACATTTTGATTGTTGAAACAATGTAATACAACCTAAGGCATCACGTTTTACGATAAAATTATATAAAATTTCAAACTCGCACATCTCCGTTACTATAGAAGATACTGAAATGATTTTACACTCAAAGGAATCAGTTCGACGCTCTCTTTTGGTACATCCCGAAAAATTGAATCCGTGTGTAATATTCATGCTTGGTTACCTTGGAAACTCTCATAACAATCATGTAAACAATCTATTTGGGCGTGATTGTAGTCCTCATCATAGAGATTTGAAATAACCATTTTGATTGTTGAAACAATGTAATACAAACTAAGGAATCACGTTTTACGATTACATTATATACAGTTTCACACTCGCATATCTCCGTTACTATAGAAATACTGAAGTGTACTTTTCACTCAATGGAATCTGGTCGACGCTCTCTATTGGCACATTTGGAAAAATTGAATCCATGTGTAATATTCATGCTTAGTTACAATGAAAACTCTCATAACAATCATGTAAACAATCTATTTGTGCGTGATTATGGTCGTCGTCGTGGAGATTTGAAATAACCAATTTCATTGTTGAAACAATGTAATACAAACTAAGGTATCACGTTTTAAGATAACATTATATAAAATTTCAAACTCGCATATCTCCGTTACTATAGAAAATACTGAAGTGATTTTACAATCAATGGAATCAATTCGAAGCTCTCTATTGGTTCAACAGGAAAAATTGAATCCATGCGTAATATTCATGCTTAGTTACCATGGAAACTCTCATAACGATAAAGTAAACAATATTTTTTTGCGTGATTGTAGTCGTCGTCGTGGAGATCTGAAATAACCCTTTTGATTGTTGAAGCAATGTATTACAAACTAAGGAATCACGTTTTAAGATAACATTATGTAAAATTTCAAACTTGCATATCTCCGTTACTATAGAAGATACTGAAGTGATTTTACACTCAATGGAATCAGGTCGACGCTCTCTATTGGCTCATCCGGAAAATTGAATCCATGTGGAATATTCATGCTTAGTTACCATGGAAACTCCCATAACAATCATGTAAACAATCTATTTGTGTGTGATTGTAGTCGTCGTCGTGGAGATTTGAAATAACCATTTTGACTGTTGAAACAATGTAATACAAACTAAGGCCTCACGCTTTACGATAACATTATATAACATTTCAAACTCGCATATATCCGTTACTATAGAAGATACTGAGGTGATTTTACACTCAATGGAATCAGGTCGAAACTCTCTATTGGCTCATCCGGAAAATTGAATCCATGTGGAATATTCATGCTTAGTTACCATGGAAACTCCCATAACAATCATGTAAACAATCTATTTGTGAATGATTGTAGTCGTCGTCGTGGAGATTTGAAATAACAATTTTAATTGTTGAAACAATGTAATACAAACTAAGTAATCACGTTTTACGATAACATTATATAACATTTCAAACTCGCATATATCCGTTACTATAGAAGATACTGAGGTGATTTTACACTCAATGGAATCAGGTCGAAACTCTCTATTGGCTCATCCGGAAAATTGAATCCATGTGTAATATTCATGTTTAGTTACCATGGAAACTCTCATAAAAATCATGTAAAAAAATCTATTTGTGCGCGATTGTAGTCGGCATCATAGAGATTTGAAATCACCATTTTCATTGTTTAAACAATGTAGTACATCCTAAGGCCTCAAGTTTTAAAATAACATTATATAAAATTTCAAACTCGCATATCTCCGTTACTATAGAAGATACTGAAGTGACTTGACACTCAATGGAATCAGGTCAACGCTCTCTTTTGGCACATCCCGAAAAATTGAATCCATGTGTAATATTCATGCTTAGTTAGAATGGAAACTCTCATAACAATCAGGTAAACAATCTATTTGAGCGCCAATGTAGAAGTCGTCGTCGTGATTTGAAATAACCATTTTGATTGTTGAAACAATGTAATACAAACTAAAGAATCACGTTTTAAAATAACATTATATAAAATTTCACACTCGCTTATATCCGTTACTATAGAAGATACTGAAGTGTACTTTACACTCAATGGAATCAGGTCGACGCTCTCTATTGGCACATCCGGAAAAATTGAATCCATGTGTAATATTCATGCTTTGTTACCATGTAAACTCTCATAACAATCATGTAAACAATCTATTTGTGCGTGATTGTAGCCGTCGTCGTGGAGATTTGAAAAAAACATTTTGATCGTTGAAACAATGTAGTACAAACTAAGGCCTCACGCATTACGATAACATTATATAAAATTACAAACTCGCATATCTCCGTTACTATAGAAGATACTGAAGTGATTTTACAATCAATGGAATCAGGTCGACGCTGTTTATTGTCTCACCAGGAAAAAATTGAATCCATGTGTAATATTCGTGCTTAGTTACCATGGAAACTCTCATAACAATCATGTAAACAATCTATTTGTGCGAGATTGTAGTCGTCGTCGTGGAGATTTGAAATAAACATTTTGATTGTTGAAACAATGTAATACAACCTAAGGCCTCACGTTTTACGATAACATTATATAATATTTCAAACTCGAACATCTCCGTTACTATAGAAGATACTGAAATGATTTTACACTCAATGGAATCAGGTCAACGCTCTCTATTTGCTCATCCGGAAAAATTGAATCCATGTGTAATATTCATGCTTAGTTACCATGTAAACTCTCATAACAATAAAGTAAACAATATTTTTTTGCGTGATTGTAGTCGTCGTCGTGGAGATTTGAAATAACCATTTTGATTTTTGAAACAATGTAATACAAACTAAGGAATCACGTTTTAAGATAACATTATATAAAATTTCACACTCGCATATCTCCGTTACTATAGAAGATACTGAAGTGATTTTACACTCAAAGGAATCAGGTCGACGCTC
This sequence comes from Lepisma saccharinum, assembly GCF_977018435.1. NCBI lineage: Eukaryota > Metazoa > Arthropoda > Insecta > Zygentoma > Lepismatidae > Lepisma > Lepisma saccharinum. Next base: position 56,748,647 of record NC_139235.1, on the reverse strand, counting down.
TCTATTGGCACATTTGGAAAAATTGAATCCATGTGTAATATTCATGCTTAGTTACCATGGAAACTCTCATAACAAGAAAGTAAACAATATTTTTTTGCGTGATTGTAGTCGTCGTCGTGGAGATTTTTAAATAACCATTTTGATTGTTGAAAAAATGTAATACAACCTAAGGAATCACGTTTTACGATAACATTATATTACATTTCACACTCCTATTTTCAATTATTTTTTTCCCAACAATCATGCAAACAATCTATTTGGGCGTGATTGTAGTCGTCATCATAGAGATTTGAAATAACCATTTTGATTGTTGAAACAATGTAATACAAACTAAGGAATCACCTTTTACGATTTTCGATCCTATTTGCTTATCCGGAAAAATTCATGTGTAATATTAATGCTTAGTTAAAATGTAAACTCTCATAACAATAAAGTAAACAATATTTTTTTTCGTGATTGTAGTCGTCGTCGTGGAGATTTGAAATAACCATTTTGATTTTTGAAACAATGTAATACAAACTAAGGAATCACGTTTTAAGATAACATTATATAAAATTTCACACTCGCATATCTCAGTTACTATAGAAGAAACTGAAGTGATTTTACACTCAAAGGAATCAGTTCGACGCTCTCTTTTGGTACATCCCGAAAAATTGAATCCGTGTGTCATATTCATGCTTGGTTACCATGGAAACTCTCATAACAATCATGTAAACAATCTATTTGGGCGTGATTGTAGTCCTCATCATAGAGATTTGAAATAACCATTTTGATTGTTGAAACAATGTAATACAAACTAAGGAATCACGTTTTACGATTACATTATATACAGTTTCACACTCGCATATCTCCGTTACTATAGAAATACTGAAGTGTACTTTTCACTCAATGGAATCTGGTCGACGCTCTCTATTGGCACATTTGGAAAAATTGAATCCATGTGTAATATTCATGCTTAGTTACCATGAAAACTCTCATAACAATCATGTAAACAATCTATTTGTGCGTGATTATGGTCGTCGTCGTGGAGATTTGAAATAACCAATTTCATTGTTGAAACAATGTAATACAAACTAAGGTATCACGTTTTAAGATAACATTATATAAAATTTCAAACTCGCATATCTCCGTTACTATAGAAAATACTGAAGTGATTTTACAATCAATGGAATCAATTCGAAGCTCTTTATTGGTTCAAGCGGAAAAATTGAATCCATGCGTAATATTCACGCTTAGTTACCATGGAAACTCTCATAACGATAAAGTAAACAATATTTTTTGCGTGATTGTAGTCGTCGTCGTGGAGATCTGAAATAACCCTTTTGATTGTTGAAGCAATGTAATACAAACTAAGGAATCACGTTTTAAGAAAACATTATATAAAATTTCAAACTTGCATATCTCCGTTACTATAGAAGATACTGAAGTGATTTTACACTCAATGGAATCAGGTCGACGCTCTCTATTGGCTCATCCGGAAAATTGAATCCATGTGGAATATTCATGCTTAGTTACCATGGAAACTCCCATAACAATCATGTAAAGAATCTATTTGTGCGTGATTGTAGTCGTCGTCGTGGAGATTTGAAATAAACATTTTGACTCTTGAAACAATGTAGTACAAACTAAGGCCTCACGCTTTACGATAACATTATATATCATTTCAAACTCGCATATATCCGTTACTATAGAAGATACTGAAGTGATTTTACAATCAATGGAATCAGGTCGAAACTCTCTATTGGCTCATCCGGAAAATTGAATCCATGTGGAATATTCATGCTTAGTTACCATGGAAACTCCCATAACAATCATGTAAAGAATCTATTTGTGCGTGATTGTAGTCGTCGTCGTGGAGATTTGAAATAACCATTTTGACCGTTGAAACAATGTAATACAAACTAAGGCCTCACGCTTTACGATAACATTATATAACATTTCAAACTCGCATATATCCGTTACTATAGAAGATACTGAGGTGATTTTACACACAATGGAATCAGGTCGAAACTCTCTATTGGCTCATCCGGAAAATTGAATCCATGTGGAATATTCATGCTTAGTTACCATGGAAACTCCCATAACAATCATGTAAACAATCTATTTGTGAATGATTGTAGTCGTCGTCGTGGAGATTTGAAATAACAATTTTAATTGTTGAAACAATGTAATACAAACTAAGTAATCACGTTTTACGATAACATTATATAACATTTCAAACTCGCATATATCCGTTACTATAGAAGATACTGAGGTGATTTTACACTCAATGGAATCAGGTCGAAACTCTCTATTGGCTCATCCGGAAAATTGAATCCATGTGTAATATTCATGTTTAGTTACCATGGAAACTCTCATAACAATCAGGTAAACAATCTATTTGTGCGCCAATGTAGTAGTCGTCGTCGTGATTTGAAATAACCATTTTGATTGTTGAAACAATGTAATACAAACTAAAGAATCACGTTTTAAAATAACATTATATAAAATTTCACACTCGCTTATATCCGTTACTATAGAAGATACTGAAGTGATTTTACAATCAATGGAATCAGGTCGACGCTCTCTATTGGCACATTTGGAAAAATTGAATCCATGTGTAATATTCATGCCTAGTTACCATGGAAACTCTCATGACAATCATCTAAACAATCTATTTATGCGTGATTGTAGTCGTCGTCGTGGAGATTTTTAAATAACCATTTTGATTGTTGAAAAAATATAATACAACCTAAGGAATCACGTTTTACGATAACATTATATTACATTTCACACTCGCATATCTCGGTTACTATAGAAGATACTGAAGTGAATTTACACTCAATGGAATCAGATCGACGCTCTCTATTTGCTCATCCTGAAAAATTGAATCCATGTGTAATATTCATGCGTAGTTTCCATGGAAACACTCGTAACAATCATGTGAACAATCTATTTGTACGTGATTGTCGTCGTCCTCGTTGAGATTTGTAATAACCATTTGGATTGTTGAAACAATGTAATACAAACTGAAGGATCACGTTTTAAAATTACATTATATAAATTTCACACTCGCATATCTCCGTTACTATAGAAGATACTGAAGAATACTTTCCACTCAATGGAATCAGCTCGACGCTCTCTATTGGCACATTGTGAAAAATTGAATCCATGTTTAATATTCATTCTTTCTTTCCATGTAAACTCTCATAACAATTTTGTAAACAATCTATTTGTGCGTGATTGTAGTCGTCGTCGTGGAGATTTTAAATAACCATTTTGATTGTATAAACAATGTAATAAAAACTAAGTAATCACGTTTTAAGATAACATTATAAAAGATTTCAAACTCGCATATCTCCTTTACTATAGAAGGTAATGAAGTGATTTGACACTCAATGGAATCAGGTCAACGCTCTCTTTTGGCACATCCCGAAAATTGAATCCATGTGTAATATTCATGCTTAGTTACCATGGAAACTCTCATAACAATAAAGTAAACAATATTTTTTTGCGTGATTGTAGTTGTCGTCGTGGAGATCTGAAATAACCATTTTGATTGTTGAGAAAATGTAATACAAACTAAGGAATCACGTTTTAAGATAACATTATATAAAATTTCAAACTTGCACATATCCGTTACTATAGAAGATACTGAAGTGATTTTACAATCAATGGAATAAGGTCAACGCTCTCTATTGGCACATCCGAAAAAATTGAATTCGTGTGTAATATTCATGCTTAGTTACCATGGAAACTCTCATAACAATAATTTAAACAATCTATTGGTGCGTGATTGTAGTCGTCGTCATAGAGATTTGGAATAACCATTTTGATTGTTGAAACAATGTAATACAAACTAAGGAATCACGTTTTAAGATAACATTATATAAAATTTCAAACTCGCATATATCCGTTACTATAGAAGATACTGAAGTGATTTTACAATCAATGGAATAAGGTCAACGCTCTCTATTGGCACATCCGAAAAAATTGAATCCATGTGTAATATCCTTGGTTAGGTACCATGGAAACTCTCATAACAATCATGTAAACAATCTATTTGTGCGTGATTGTAGTCGGCGTCGTGGAGATTTGAAATAACCATTTTGATTGTTGAAACAATGTAATACAAACTAAGGCCTCACGCTTTACGATAACATTATATAAAATTTCAAACTTGTATATCTCTGTTACTATAGAAAATACGGAAGTGATTTTACAATCAATGGAATCAGGTCGACGCTCTCTATTGGCTCATCCGGAAAAATTGAATCCATGTGTAATTTTCATGCGTAGTTACCATGGAAACACTCGTAACAATCATGTAAACAATCTATTTGTACGTGATTGTCGTCGTCCTCGTTGAGATTTGTAATAACCATTTGGATTGTTGAAACAATGTAATACAAACTAAAGGATCACGTTTTAAAATTACATTATATAAACTTCACACTCGCATATCTCCGTTACTACAGAAGATACTGAAGTGTACTTTACACTCAATGGAATCAGGTCGACGCTCTCTATTGGCACATTGGGAAAAATTGAATCCATGTTTAATATTCATTCTTTCTTACCATCTAAATTCTCATAACAATTTTTTAAACAATCTATTTGTGCGTGATTGTAGTCGTCGTCGTGGAGATTTTAAATAACCATTTTGATTGTTGAAACAATGTAATACAAGCTAAGGCCTCACGCTTAACGAAAATATTATATAAAATTTCAAACTCGCATATCTCCGTTACTATAAAAGATAATGAAGTGACTTTACAATCAATGGAATCAGTTCGACGCTCTCTATTGGCTCATCCGGAAAAATTGAATCCATGTGTAATATTCAGGCTTAGTTACCGTGGAAACTCTCATAACAATCGTGTAAACAATCTATTTGTGCGTGATTGTAGCTGTCGTCGTAGAGAACTGAAACAACCATTTTGATTGTTGAAACAATGTAATACAAACTAAGGCCTCACGCTTTACGATAACATTATGTAAAATTTCAAACTCGCATATCTCCGTTACTATAGAAGATACTGAAGTGAATTTACACTCAATGGAATCAGGTCAACGCTCTCTATTGGCTCATCCGGAAAAATTGAATCCATGTGTAATATTCATGCTTAGTTACCATGGAAACTCTCATTACAATAAAGTAAACAATATTTTTATGTGTGTTTGTAGTCGTCGTCGTGGAGATCTGAAATAACCATTTTGATTGTTGAAACAATGTAATACAAACTAAGGAATCACGTTTTAAGATAACATTACATAAAATTTCAAACTCGCATATCTCCGTTACTATAGAAGATACTGAAATGATTTTACACTCAATGGAATCAGGTCGACGCTCTCTTTTTTCCCATCCAGAAAAATTGAATCCATGTGCAATATTCATGCTTAGTTACCATGGAAACTCTCATAACAATCATGTAAACAATCTATTTGTGCGTGATTGTAGTCGTCATCATAGAGATTTGAAATAACCATTTTGATTGTTGAAACAATGTAATACAAACTAAGGAATCACGTTTTAAAATAACATTATATAAAATTTCAAACTCGCATATATCCGTTACTATAGAAGATACTGAAGTGATTTTACAATCAATGGAATAAGGTCAACGCTCTCTATTGGCACATCCGAAAAAATTGAATTCGTGTGTAATATTCATGCTTAGTTACCATGGAAACTCTCATAACAATAATTTAAACAATCTATTGGTGCGTGATTGTAGTCGTCGTCATAGAGATTTGGAATAACCATTTTGATTGTTGAAACAATGTAATACAAACTAAGGAATCACGTTTTAAGATAACATTATATAAAATTTCAAACTCGCATATATCCGTTACTATAGAAGATACTGAAGTGATTTTACAATCAATGGAATAAGGTCAACGCTCTCTATTGGCACATCCGAAAAAATTGAATCCATGTGTAATATCCTTGGTTAGGTACCATGGAAACTCTCATAACAATCATGTAAACAATCTATTTGTGCGTGATTGTAGTCGGCGTCGTGGAGATTTGAAATAACCATTTTGATTGTTGAAACAATGTAATACAAACTAAGGCCTCACGCTTTACGATAACATTATATAAAATTTCAAACTTGTATATCTCCGTTACTATAGAAAAATACGGAAGTGATTTTACAATCAATGGAATCAGGTCGACGCTCTCTATTGGCTCATCCGGAAAAATTGAATCCATGTGTAATATTCATGCGTAGTTACCATGGAAACACTCGTAACAATCATGTAAACAATCTATTTGTACGTGATTGTCGTCGTCCTCGTTGAGATTTGTAATAACCATTTGGATTGTTGAAACAATGTAATACAAACTAAAGGATCACGTTTTAAAATTACATTATATAAACTTCACACTCGCATATCTCCGTTACTACAGAAGATACTGAAGTGTACTTTACACTCAATGGAATCAGGTCGACGCTCTCTATTGGCACATTGGGAAAAATTGAATCCATGTGTAATATTCATGCTTAGTTACCATGGAAACTCTCATAACAATAAAGTAAACAATATTTTTATGCGTGATTGTAGTCGTCGTCGTGGAGATCTGAAATAACCATTTTGATTGTTGAAACAATGTAATACAAATTAAGGAATCACGTTTTAAGATAACATTACATAAAATTTCAAACTCGCATATCTCCGTTACTATAGAAGATACTGAAATGATTTTACACTCAATGGAATCAGGTCGACGCTCTCTTTTTTCCCATCCAGAAAAATTGAATCCATGTGTAATATTCATGCTTAGTTACCATGGAAACTCTCATAACAATCATGTAAACAATCTATTTGTGCGTGATTGTAGTCGTCATCATAGAGATTTGAAATAACCATTTTGATTGTTGAAACAATGTAATACAAACTAAGGAATCACGATTTACGATAACATTATATAAAATTTTAAACTCGCATATCTCCGTTACTGAAGATGATACTGAAGTGATTTTAAAAACAATGTAATCAGGTCGACGATCTCTATTGGCACATCCGGAAAAATTGAATCCATGTGTAATATTATATGCTTAGTTACCATGGAAACTCTCATAACAATCATGTAAACAATCTATTTGGGCGTGATTGTAATCGTCGTCGTGGAGATTTCAAATAACCATTTTGATTGTTGAAACAATGTAATACAAGCTAAGGCCTCAAGCTTTACGAAAACATTATATAAAATTTCAAACTCGCATATCTCTTTACTATGAAAGATAATTAATTGACTTTACAATCAATGGAATCAGTTCGACGCTCTCTATTGGCTCATCCGGAAAAATTGAATCCATGTGTAATATTCATGCTTAGTTACCATGGAAACTCTCATAACAATCATGTAAACAATCTATTTGGGCGTGATTGTAATCGTCGTCGTGGAGATTTGAAATAACCATTTTGATTGTATAAACAATGTAATAAGAACTAAGGAATCACGTTTTAAGATAACATTATATAAGATTTCAAACTTGCATATCTTATTTACTATAGAAGGTAATGAAGTGATTTGACACTCAGTGGAATCAGGTCAACGCTCTCTTTTGGCACATCCCGAAAATTGAATCCATGTGTAATATTCATGCTTAGTTACCATGGAAACTCACATAACAATCATGTACACAATCTATTTGGGCGTGATTGTAGTCGTCGTAGTGGAGATTTGAAATAACCATTTTGATTGTTGAATCAATGTAATACAAACTAAGGAATCACGATTTAAGATAACATTATATAAAATTTCAAACTCACATATCTCCGTTACTTTAGAAGATACTGAAGTGTACTTTCCACTCAATGAAATCAGGTCGACGCTCTGCATTGGCACATCCGGAAAAATTGAATCCATGTATAATATTCATGCTTAGTTACCATGGAGAGTCTCATAACAATCATGTTAGCAATCTATTTGTGCGTGATTGTAGTCGTCGTTGTGGAGATTTGAAATAAACATTTTGATTGTTGAAACAATATATTACAACCTAAGGCCTCACGTTTTACGATAACATTATATAAAATTTCAAACTCGCACATCTCCGTCACTATAGAAGATACTGAGATGATTTTACACTCAATGGAATTAGGTCGACTCTCTCTATTGGCTCATCCGGAAAAATTGAATCCATGTGTAATATTCATGCGTAGTTACCATGGAAACACTCATAACAATCATGTAAACAAATCTATTTGTTCGAGATTTTCGTCGTCCTAGTTGAGATTTGTAATAACAATTTTGATTGTTGAAACAATGTAATACAAACTAAAGAATCACGTTTTAAAATTACATTATATAAAATTTCACACTCGCATATCTCCGTTACTATAGAAGATACTGAAGTGTACTTTACACTCAATGGAATCAGCTCCACGCTCTCTATTGGCACATCGGGAATAATTGAATCCATGTTTAATATTCAATCTTTCTTACCATGTAAACTCTCATAACAATTTTGTAAACAATCTATTTGTGCGTGATTGTAGTCGTCGTCGTGGAGATTTTAAATAACCATTTTGATTGTTGAAACAATGTAATACAAGCTAGGGCCTCACGCTTTACGAAAACATTATATAAAATTTCAAACTCGCATATCTCCGTTACTATTAAAGATAATGAAGTGACTTTACAATCAATGGAATCAGTTCGACGCTCTCTATTGGCTCTTCCGGAAAAATTGAATCCATGTGTAATATTCATGCTTAGTTACCATGGAAACTCTCATAACAAGAAAGTAAACAATATTTTTTTGCGTGATTGTAGTCGTCGTCGTGGAGATCTGAAATAACCATTTTGATTGTTGAAACAATGTAATACAAACTAAGGAATCACGTTTTAACATAAAATTATATAAAATTTCAAAGTCACATATCTCCGTTACTATAGAAGATACTGAAGTGATTTTACAATCAATGGAATCAGGTCGACGCTCTCTATTGGCTCATCCGGAAAAATTGAATCCATGTGTAATATTCATGGTTAGTTACCATGGAAACTCTCATAACAATCATGTAAACAATCTATTTGGGCGTGATTGTAGTCGTCGTCGTGGAGATTTGAAATAACCATTTTGATTGTTGAAACAATGTAATACAAACTAAGGAATCACGTTTTAAGATAACATTAATTAAAATTTCAAACTCGCATATCTCCGTTACTTTAGAAGATACTGAAATGATTTTACACTCAATGGAATCTGGTCGACGCTCTTTTTTTCCCATCCAGAAAAATTGAATCCATGTGTAATATTCATGCTTAGTTACCATGGAAACTCTCATAACAATCATGTAAACAATCTATTTGTGCGTGATTGTAGTCGTCATCACAGAGATTTGAAATAACCATTTTGATTGTTGAAACAATGTAATACAAACTAAGGAATCACGTTTTACGATAACATTATATAAAATCTTAAACTCGCATATCTCCGTTACTGTAGATTATACTGAAGTGATTTTAAAAACAATGTAATCAGGTCGACGCTCTCTATTGGCACATCCCGAAAAATTGAATCCATGTGTAATATTCATGCTTAGTTACAATGGAAACTCTCATAACAATAAAGTAATCAATATTTTTATGCGTGATTGTAGTCGTCGTCGTGGAGATCTGAAATAACCATTTTGATTGTTGAAACAATGTAATACAAACTAAGGAATCACGTTTTAAGATAACATTACATAAAATTTCAAACTCGCATATCTCCGTTACTATAGAAGATACTGAAATGATTTTACACTCAATGGAATCAGGTCGACGCTCTCTTTTTTCCCATCCAGAAAAATTGAATCCATGTGTAATATTCATGCTTAGGTACCATGGAAACTCTCATAACAATCATGTAAACAATCTATTTGTGCGTGATTGTAGTCGTCATCATAGAGATTTGAAATAACCATTTTGATTGTTGAAACAATGTAATACAAACTAAGGAATCACGTTTTAAGATAACATTATATAAGATTTCAAACTCGCATATCTCCTTTACTATAGAAGGTAATGAAGTGATTTGACACTCAGTGGAATCAGGTCAACACTCTCTTTTGGCACATCCCGAAAATTGAATCCATGTGTAATATTCATGCTTAGTTACCATGGAAACTCACATAACAATCATGTAAACAATCTATTTGGGCGTGATTGTAGTCGTCGTAGTGGAGATTTGAAATAACCATTTTGATTGTTGAATCAATGTAATACAAACTAAGGAATCACGTTTTAAGATAACATTATATAAAATTTCAAACTCGCATATCTCCGTTACTTTAGAAGATACTGAAGTGTACTTTCCACTCAATGAAATCAGGTCGACGCTCTGCATTGGCACATCCGGAAAAATTGAATCCATGTATAATATTCACGCTTAGTTACCATGGAGAGTCTCATAACAATCATGTTAGCAATCTATTTGTGCGTGATTGTAGTCGTCGTTGTGGAGATTTGAAATAAACATTTTGATTGTTGAAACAATATAATACAACCTAAGGCCTCACGTTTTACGATAACATTATATAAAATTTCAAACTCGCACATCTCCGTCACTATAGAAGATACTGAGATGATTTTACACTCAATGGAATTAGGTCGACGCTCTCTATTGGCTCATCCGGAAAAATTGAATCCATGTGTAATATTCATGCTTAGTTACCATGGAAACACTCATAACAATCATGTAAACAAATCTATTTGTACGAGATTGTCGTCGTCCTCGTTGAGATTTGTAATAACAATTTTGATTGTTGAAACAATGTAATACAAACTAAAGAATCACGTTTTAAAATTACATTATATAAAATTTCACACTCGCATATCTCCGTTACTATAGAAGATACTGAAGTGTACTTTACACTCAATGGAATCAGCTCCACGCTCTCTATTGGCACATCGGGAATAATTGAATCCATGTTTAATATTCATTCTTTCTTACCATGTAAACTCTCATAACAATTTTGTAAACAATCTATTTGTGCGTGATTGTAGTCGTCGTCGTGGAGATTTTAAATAACCATTTTGATTGTTGAAACAATGTAATACAAGCTAAGGCCTCACGCTTTACGAAAACATTATATAAAATTTCAAACTCGCATATCTCCGTTACTATAAAAGATAATAAAGTGACTTTACAATCAATGGAATCAGTTCGACGCTCTCTATTGGCTCATCCGGAAAAATTGAATCCATGTGTAATATTCATGCTTAGTTACCATGGAAACTCTCATAACAATCATGTAAACAATCTATTTGGGCGTGATTGTAGTCGCCGTCGTGGAGATTTGAAATAACCATTTTGATTGTTGAAACAATGTAATACAAACTAAGGAATCACGTTTTAAGATAACATTAATTAAAATTTCAAACTCGCATATCTCCGTTACTTTAGAAGATACTGAAATGATTTTACACTCAATGGAATCTGGTCGACGCTCTTTTTTTCCCATCCAGGAAAATAGAATCCATGTGTAATATTCATGCTTAGTTACCATGGAAACTCTCATATCAATCATGTAAACAATCTATTTGTGCGTGATTGTAGTCGTCATCATAGAGATTTGAAATAACCATTTTGATTGTTGAAACAATGTAATACAAACTAAGGAATCACGTTTTACGATAACATTATATAAAATCTTAAACTCGCATATCTCCGTTACTGTAGATTATACTGAAGTGATTTTAAAAACAATGTAATCAGGTCGACGCTCTCTATTGGCACATCCCGAAAAATTGAATCCATGTGTAATATTCATGCTTAGGTACCATGGAAACTCTCATAACAATCATGTAAACAATCTATTTGGGCGTGATTGTAGTCGTCGTCGTGGAGATTTGAAATAACCATTTTGATTGTTGAAACAATGTAATACAACCTAAGGCCTCACGTTTTACGATAACATTATATAAAATTTAAAACTCGCACATCTCCGTTACTATAGAAGATACTGAAATGATTTTACACTCAATGGAATCAGGTCAACGCTCTCTATTGGCTCATCCGAAAAAATTGAATCCATGTGTAATATTCATGCTTAGTTACCGTGGAAACTCTCATAACAATCGTGTAAACAATCTATTTGTGCGTGATTGTAGCTGTCGTCGTGGAGAACTGAAATAACCATTTTGATTGTTGAAACAATGTAATACAAACTAAGGCCTCACGCTTTACGATAACATTATATAAAATTTCAAACTCGCATATCTCCGTTACTATAGAAGATACTGAAGTGAATTTACACTCAATGGAATCAGGTCAACGCTCTCTTTTGGTACATACCGAAAAATTGAATCCATGTGTAATATTCATGCTTAGTTACCATGGAAACTCACATAACAATGATGTAAACAATCTATTTGGGCGTGATTGTAGTCGTCGTCGTGGAGATTTTAAATAAACATTTAGATTGTTGAAACAATGTAATACAACCTAAGGCCTCACGTTTTACGATAACATTATATAAAATTTCAAACTCGCACATCTCCGTTACTATAGAAGATACTGAAATGATTTTACACTCAATGGAAATGATGTCAACGCTCTCTATTGGCTCATCCGGAAAAATTGAATCCATGTGTAATATTCATGCTTAGTTACCATGGAAACTCTCATAACAATCATGTAAACAATCTATTTGTGCGGGATTGTAGTAGTCATCATAGAGATTTGAAATAACCATTTTGATTGTTAAAACAATGTAATACAAACTAAGGAATCACGTTTTACGTTAACATTATATAAAATTTTAAACTCGCATATCTCTGTTACTGTAGATGATACTGAAGTGATTTTAAAAACAATGTAATCAGGTCGACGCTCTCTATTGGCACATCCGGAAAAATTTAATCCATCTGTAATATTATATGCTTAGTTACCATGGAAACTCTCATAACAATCATGTAAACAATCTATTTGGGCGTGATTGTAATCGTCGTCGTGGAGATTTGAAATAACCATTTTGATTGTTGAAACAATGTAATACAAACTAAGGAATCACGTTTTAAGATAACATTACATAAAATTTCAAACTCGCATATCTCCGTTACTATAGAAGATACTGAAATGATTTTACACTCAATGGAATCAGGTCGACGCTCTCTTTTTTCCCATCCAGAAAAATTGAATCCATGTGCAATATTCATGCTTAGTTACCATGGAAACTCTCATAACAATCATGTAAACAATCTATTTGTGCGTGATTGTAGTCGTCATCATAGAGATTTGAAATAACCATTTTGATTGTTGAAACAATGTAATACAAACTAAGGAATCACGTTTTAAAATAACATTATATAAAATTTCAAACTCGCATATATCCGTTACTATAGAAGATACTGAAGTGATTTTACAATCAATGGAATAAGGTCAACGCTCTCTATTGGCACATCCGAAAAAATTGAATTCGTGTGTAATATTCATGCTTAGTTACCATGGAAACTCTCATAACAATAATTTAAACAATCTATTGGTGCGTGATTGTAGTCGTCGTCATAGAGATTTGGAATAACCATTTTGATTGTTGAAACAATGTAATACAAACTAAGGAATCACGTTTTAAGATAACATTATATAAAATTTCAAACTCGCATATATCCGTTACTATAGAAGATACTGAAGTGATTTTACAATCAATGGAATAAGGTCAACGCTCTCTATTGGCACATCCGAAAAAATTGAATCCATGTGTAATATCCTTGGTTAGGTACCATGGAAACTCTCATAACAATCATGTAAACAATCTATTTGTGCGTGATTGTAGTCGGCGTCGTGGAGATTTGAAATAACCATTTTGATTGTTGAAACAATGTAATACAAACTAAGGCCTCACGCTTTACGATAACATTATATAAAATTTCAAACTTGTATATCTCCGTTACTATAGAAAATACGGAAGTGATTTTACAATCAATGGAATCAGGTCGACGCTCTCTATTGGCTCATCCGGAAAAATTGAATCCATGTGTAATATTCATGCGTAGTTACCATGGAAACACTCGTAACAATCATGTAAACAATCTATTTGTACGTGATTGTCGTCGTCCTCGTTGAGATTTGTAATAACCATTTGGATTGTTGAAACAATGTAATACAAACTAAAGGATCACGTTTTAAAATTACATTATATAAACTTCACACTCGCATATCTCCGTTACTACAGAAGATACTGAAGTGTACTTTACACTCAATGGAATCAGGTCGACGCTCTCTATTGGCACATTGGGAAAAATTGAATCCATGTGTAATATTCATGCTTAGTTACCGTGGAAACTCTCATAACAATCGTGTAAACAATCTATTTGTGCGTGATTGTAGCTGTCGTCGTAGAGAACTGAAATAACCATTTTGATTGTTGAAACAATGTAATACAAACTAAGGAATCACGTTTTAAGATAACATTAATTAAAATTTCAAACTCGCATATCTCCGTTACTTTAGAAGATACTGAAATGATTTTACACTCAATGGAATCTGGTCGACGCTCTTTTTTTCCCATCCAGAAAAATTGAATCCATGTGTAATATTCATGCTTAGTTACCATGGAAACTCTCATAACAATCATGTAAACAATCTATTTGTGCGTGATTGTAGTCGTCATCACAGAGATTTGAAATAACCATTTTGATTGTTGAAACAATGTAATACAAACTAAGGAATCACGTTTTACGATAACATTATATAAAATCTTAAACTCGCATATCTCCGTTACTGTAGATTATACTGAAGTGATTTTAAAAACAATGTAATCAGGTCGACGCTCTCTATTGGCACATCCCGAAAAATTGAATCCATGTGTAATATTCATGCTTAGTTACAATGGAAACTCTCATAACAATAAAGTAATCAATATTTTTATGCGTGATTGTAGTCGTCGTCGTGGAGATCTGAAATAACCATTTTGATTGTTGAAACAATGTAATACAAACTAAGGAATCACGTTTTAAGATAACATTACATAAAATTTCAAACTCGCATATCTCCGTTACTATAGAAGATACTGAAATGATTTTACACTCAATGGAATCAGGTCGACGCTCTCTTTTTTCCCATCCAGAAAAATTGAATCCATGTGTAATATTCATGCTTAGGTACCATGGAAACTCTCATAACAATCATGTAAACAATCTATTTGTGCGTGATTGTAGTCGTCATCATAGAGATTTGAAATAACCATTTTGATTGTTGAAACAATGTAATACAAACTAAGGAATCACGTTTTAAGATAACATTATATAAGATTTCAAACTCGCATATCTCCTTTACTATAGAAGGTAATGAAGTGATTTGACACTCAGTGGAATCAGGTCAACACTCTCTTTTGGCACATCCCGAAAATTGAATCCATGTGTAATATTCATGCTTAGTTACCATGGAAACTCACATAACAATCATGTAAACAATCTATTTGGGCGTGATTGTAGTCGTCGTAGTGGAGATTTGAAATAACCATTTTGATTGTTGAATCAATGTAATACAAACTAAGGAATCACGTTTTAAGATAACATTATATAAAATTTCAAACTCGCATATCTCCGTTACTTTAGAAGATACTGAAGTGTACTTTCCACTCAATGAAATCAGGTCGACGCTCTGCATTGGCACATCCGGAAAAATTGAATCCATGTATAATATTCACGCTTAGTTACCATGGAGAGTCTCATAACAATCATGTTAGCAATCTATTTGTGCGTGATTGTAGTCGTCGTTGTGGAGATTTGAAATAAACATTTTGATTGTTGAAACAATATAATACAACCTAAGGCCTCACGTTTTACGATAACATTATATAAAATTTCAAACTCGCACATCTCCGTCACTATAGAAGATACTGAGATGATTTTACACTCAATGGAATTAGGTCGACGCTCTCTATTGGCTCATCCGGAAAAATTGAATCCATGTGTAATATTCATGCTTAGTTACCATGGAAACACTCATAACAATCATGTAAACAAATCTATTTGTACGAGATTGTCGTCGTCCTCGTTGAGATTTGTAATAACAATTTTGATTGTTGAAACAATGTAATACAAACTAAAGAATCACGTTTTAAAATTACATTATATAAAATTTCACACTCGCATATCTCCGTTACTATAGAAGATACTGAAGTGTACTTTACACTCAATGGAATCAGCTCCACGCTCTCTATTGGCACATCGGGAATAATTGAATCCATGTTTAATATTCATTCTTTCTTACCATGTAAACTCTCATAACAATTTTGTAAACAATCTATTTGTGCGTGATTGTAGTCGTCGTCGTGGAGATTTTAAATAACCATTTTGATTGTTGAAACAATGTAATACAAGCTAAGGCCTCACGCTTTACGAAAACATTATATAAAATTTCAAACTCGCATATCTCCGTTACTATAAAAGATAATAAAGTGACTTTACAATCAATGGAATCAGTTCGACGCTCTCTATTGGCTCATCCGGAAAAATTGAATCCATGTGTAATATTCATGCTTAGTTACCATGGAAACTCTCATAACAATCATGTAAACAATCTATTTGGGCGTGATTGTAGTCGCCGTCGTGGAGATTTGAAATAACCATTTTGATTGTTGAAACAATGTAATACAAACTAAGGAATCACGTTTTAAGATAACATTAATTAAAATTTCAAACTCGCATATCTCCGTTACTTTAGAAGATACTGAAATGATTTTACACTCAATGGAATCTGGTCGACGCTCTTTTTTTCCCATCCAGGAAAATTGAATCCATGTGTAATATTCATGCTTAGTTACCATGGAAACTCTCATATCAATCATGTAAACAATCTATTTGTGCGTGATTGTAGTCGTCATCATAGAGATTTGAAATAACCATTTTGATTGTTGAAACAATGTAATACAAACTAAGGAATCACGTTTTACGATAACATTATATAAAATCTTAAACTCGCATATCTCCGTTACTGTAGATTATACTGAAGTGATTTTAAAAACAATGTAATCAGGTCGACGCTCTCTATTGGCACATCCCGAAAAATTGAATCCATGTGTAATATTCATGCTTAGGTACCATGGAAACTCTCATAACAATCATGTAAACAATCTATTTGGGCGTGATTGTAGTCGTCGTCGTGGAGATTTGAAATAACCATTTTGATTGTTGAAACAATGTAATACAACCTAAGGCCTCACGTTTTACGATAACATTATATAAAATTTAAAACTCGCACATCTCCGTTACTATAGAAGATACTGAAATGATTTTACACTCAATGGAATCAGGTCAACGCTCTCTATTGGCTCATCCGAAAAAATTGAATCCATGTGTAATATTCATGCTTAGTTACCGTGGAAACTCTCATAACAATCGTGTAAACAATCTATTTGTGCGTGATTGTAGCTGTCGTCGTGGAGAACTGAAATAACCATTTTGATTGTTGAAACAATGTAATACAAACTAAGGCCTCACGCTTTACGATAACATTATATAAAATTTCAAACTCGCATATCTCCGTTACTATAGAAGATACTGAAGTGAATTTACACTCAATGGAATCAGGTCAACGCTCTCTTTTGGTACATACCGAAAAATTGAATCCATGTGTAATATTCATGCTTAGTTACCATGGAAACTCACATAACAATGATGTAAACAATCTATTTGGGCGTGATTGTAGTCGTCGTCGTGGAGATTTTAAATAAACATTTAGATTGTTGAAACAATGTAATACAACCTAAGGCCTCACGTTTTACGATAACATTATATAAAATTTCAAACTCGCACATCTCCGTTACTATAGAAGATACTGAAATGATTTTACACTCAATGGAAATGATGTCAACGCTCTCTATTGGCTCATCCGGAAAAATTGAATCCATGTGTAATATTCATGCTTAGTTACCATGGAAACTCTCATAACAATCATGTAAACAATCTATTTGTGCGGGATTGTAGTAGTCATCATAGAGATTTGAAATAACCATTTTGATTGTTAAAACAATGTAATACAAACTAAGGAATCACGTTTTACGTTAACATTATATAAAATTTTAAACTCGCATATCTCTGTTACTGTAGATGATACTGAAGTGATTTTAAAAACAATGTAATCAGGTCGACGCTCTCTATTGGCACATCCGGAAAAATTTAATCCATCTGTAATATTATATGCTTAGTTACCATGGAAACTCTCATAACAATCATGTAAACAATCTATTTGGGCGTGATTGTAATCGTCGTCGTGGAGATTTGAAATAACCATTTTGATTGTTGAAACAATGTAATACAAACTAAGGAATCACGTTTTAAGATAACATTACATAAAATTTCAAACTCGCATATCTCCGTTACTATAGAAGATACTGAAATGATTTTACACTCAATGGAATCAGGTCGACGCTCTCTTTTTTCCCATCCAGAAAAATTGAATCCATGTGCAATATTCATGCTTAGTTACCATGGAAACTCTCATAACAATCATGTAAACAATCTATTTGTGCGTGATTGTAGTCGTCATCATAGAGATTTGAAATAACCATTTTGATTGTTGAAACAATGTAATACAAACTAAGGAATCACGTTTTAAAATAACATTATATAAAATTTCAAACTCGCATATATCCGTTACTATAGAAGATACTGAAGTGATTTTACAATCAATGGAATAAGGTCAACGCTCTCTATTGGCACATCCGAAAAAATTGAATTCGTGTGTAATATTCATGCTTAGTTACCATGGAAACTCTCATAACAATAATTTAAACAATCTATTGGTGCGTGATTGTAGTCGTCGTCATAGAGATTTGGAATAACCATTTTGATTGTTGAAACAATGTAATACAAACTAAGGAATCACGTTTTAAGATAACATTATATAAAATTTCAAACTCGCATATATCCGTTACTATAGAAGATACTGAAGTGATTTTACAATCAATGGAATAAGGTCAACGCTCTCTATTGGCACATCCGAAAAAATTGAATCCATGTGTAATATCCTTGGTTAGGTACCATGGAAACTCTCATAACAATCATGTAAACAATCTATTTGTGCGTGATTGTAGTCGGCGTCGTGGAGATTTGAAATAACCATTTTGATTGTTGAAACAATGTAATACAAACTAAGGCCTCACGCTTTACGATAACATTATATAAAATTTCAAACTTGTATATCTCCGTTACTATAGAAAATACGGAAGTGATTTTACAATCAATGGAATCAGGTCGACGCTCTCTATTGGCTCATCCGGAAAAATTGAATCCATGTGTAATATTCATGCGTAGTTACCATGGAAACACTCGTAACAATCATGTAAACAATCTATTTGTACGTGATTGTCGTCGTCCTCGTTGAGATTTGTAATAACCATTTGGATTGTTGAAACAATGTAATACAAACTAAAGGATCACGTTTTAAAATTACATTATATAAACTTCACACTCGCATATCTCCGTTACTACAGAAGATACTGAAGTGTACTTTACACTCAATGGAATCAGGTCGACGCTCTCTATTGGCACATTGGGAAAAATTGAATCCATGTGTAATATTCATGCTTAGTTACCGTGGAAACTCTCATAACAATCGTGTAAACAATCTATTTGTGCGTGATTGTAGCTGTCGTCGTAGAGAACTGAAATAACCATTTTGATTGTTGAAACAATGTAATACAAACTAAGGCCTCACGCTTTACGATAACATTATGTAAAATTTCAAACTCGCATATCTCCGTTACTATAGAAGATACTGAAGTGAATTTACACTCAATGGAATCAGGTCAACGCTCTCTATTGGCTCATCCGGAAAAATTGAATCCATGTGTAATATTCATGCTTAGTTACCATGGAAACTCTCATAACAATAAAGTAAACAATATTTTTATGCGTGATTGTAGTCGTCGTCGTGGAGATCTGAAATAACCATTTTGATTGTTGAAACAATGTAATACAAACTAAGGAATCACGTTTTAAGATAACATTACATAAAATTTCAAACTCGCATATCTCCGTTACTATAGAAGATACTGAAATGATTTTACACTCAATGGAATCAGGTCGACGCTCTCTTTTTTCCCATCCAGAAAAATTGAATCCATGTGTAATATTCATGCTTAGTTACCATGGAAACTCTCATAACAATCATGTAAACAATCTATTTGTGCGTGATTGTAGTCGTCATCATAGAGATTTGAAATAACCATTTTGATTGTTGAAACAATGTAATACAAACTAAGGAATCACGATTTACGATAACATTATATAAAATTTTAAACTCGCATATCTCCGTTACTGAAGATGATACTGAAGTGATTTTAAAAACAATGTAATCAGGTCGACGATCTCTATTGGCACATCCGGAAAAATTGAATCCATGTGTAATATTATATGCTTAGTTACCATGGAAACTCTCATAACAATCATGTAAACAATCTATTTGGGCGTGATTGTAATCGTCGTCGTGGAGATTTCAAATAACCATTTTGATTGTTGAAACAATGTAATACAAGCTAAGGCCTCAAGCTTTACGAAAACATTATATAAAATTTCAAACTCGCATATCTCTTTACTATGAAAGATAATTAATTGACTTTACAATCAATGGAATCAGTTCGACGCTCTCTATTGGCTCATCCGGAAAAATTGAATCCATGTGTAATATTCATGCTTAGTTACCATGGAAACTCTCATAACAATCATGTAAACAATCTATTTGGGCGTGATTGTAATCTTCGTCGTGGAGATTTGAAATAACCATTTTGATTGTATAAACAATGTAATAAGAACTAAGGAATCACGTTTTAAGATAACATTATATAAGATTTCAAACTTGCATATCTCCTTTACTATAGAAGGTAATGAAGTGATTTGACACTCAGTGGAATCAGGTCAACGCTCTCTTTTGGCACATCCCGAAAATTGAATCCATGTGTAATATTCATGCTTAGTTACCATGGAAACTCACATAACAATCATGTAAACAATCTATTTGGGCGTGATTGTAGTCGTCGTAGTGGAGATTTGAAATAACCATTTTGATTGTTGAATCAATGTAATACAAACTAAGGAATCACGATTTAAGATAACATTATATAAAATTTCAAACTCACATATCTCCGTTACTTTAGAAGATACTGAAGTGTACTTTCCACTCAATGAAATCAGGTCGACGCTCTGCATTGGCACATCCGGAAAAATTGAATCCATGTATAATATTCATGCTTAGTTACCATGGAAACACTCATAACAATCATGTAAACAAATCTATTTTTACGAGATTTTCGTCGTCCTAGTTGAGATTTGTAATAACAATTTTGATTGTTGAAACAATGTAATACAAACTAAAGAATCACGTTTTAAAATTACATTATATAAAATTTCACACTCGCATATCTCCGTTACTATAGAAGATACTGAAGTGTACTTTACACTCAATGGAATCAGCTCCACGCTCTCTATTGGCACATCGGGAATAATTGAATCCATGTTTAATATTCAATCTTTCTTACCATGTAAACTCTCATAACAATTTTGTAAACAATCTATTTGTGCGTGATTGTAGTCGTCGTCGTGGAGATTTTAAATAACCATTTTGATTGTTGAAACAATGTAATACAAGCTAGGGCCTCACGCTTTACGAAAACATTATATAAAATTTCAAACTCGCATATCTCCGTTACTATTAAAGATAATGAAGTGACTTTACAATCAATGGAATCAGTTCGACGCTCTCTATTGGCTCTTCCGGAAAAATTGAATCCATGTGTAATATTCATGCTTAGTTACCATGGAAACTCTCATAACAAGAAAGTAAACAATATTTTTTTGCGTGATTGTAGTCGTCGTCGTGGAGATCTGAAATAACCATTTTGATTGTTGAAACAATGTAATACAAACTAAGGAATCACGTTTTAACATAAAATTATATAAAATTTCAAACTCACATATCTCCGTTACTATAGAAGATACTGAAGTGATTTTACAATCAATGGAATCAGGTCGACGCTCTCTATTGGCTCATCCGGAAAAATTGAATCCATGTGTAATATTCATGCTTAGTTACCATGGAAACTCTCATAACAATCATGTAAACAATCTATTTGGGCGTGATTGTAGTCGTCGTCGTGGAGATTTGAAATAACCATTTTGATTGTTGAAACAATGTAATACAAACTAAGGAATCACCTTTTTAGATAACATTAATTAAAATTTCAAACTCGCATATCTCCGTTACTGTAGATTATACTGAAGTGATTTTAAAAACAATGTAATCAGGTCGACGCTCTCTATTGGCACATCCCGAAAAATTGAATCCATGTGTAATATTCATGCTTAGTTACAATGGAAACTCTCATAACAATAAAGTAATCAATATTTTTATGCGTGATTGTAGTCGTCGTCGTGGAGATCTGAAATAACCATTTTGATTGTTGAAACAATGTAATACAAACTAAGGAATCACGTTTTAAGATAACATTACATAAAATTTCAAACTCGCATATCTCCGTTACTATAGAAGATACTGAAATGATTTTACACTCAATGGAATCAGGTCGACGCTCTCTTTTTTCCCATCCAGAAAA
Organism: Lepisma saccharinum; assembly: GCF_977018435.1. Taxonomy (NCBI): domain Eukaryota; kingdom Metazoa; phylum Arthropoda; class Insecta; order Zygentoma; family Lepismatidae; genus Lepisma; species Lepisma saccharinum. Next base: position 56,726,108 of record NC_139235.1, on the reverse strand, counting down.
ATTGAATCCATGTGTAATATTCATGCTTAGGTACCATGGAAACTCTCATAACAATCATGTAAACAATCTATTTGTGCGTGATTGTAGTCGTCATCATAGAGATTTGAAATAACCATTTTGATTGTTGAAACAATGTAATACAACTAAGGAATCACGATTTACGATAACATTATATAAAATTTTAAACTCGCATATCTCCGTTACTGTAGATGATACTGAAGTGATTTTAAAAACAATGTAATCAGGTCGACGATCTCTATTGGCACATCCGGAAAAATTGAATCCATGTGTAATATTATATGCTTAGTTACCATGGAAACTCTCATAACAATCATGTAAACAATCTATTTGGGCGTGATTGTAATCGTCGTCGAGGAGATTTCAAATAACCATTTTGATTGTTGAAACAATGTAATAAAAACTAAGGAATCATTTTTAAGATAACATTATATAAGATTTCAAACTCGCATATCTCCTTTACTATAGAAGGTAATGAAGTGATTTGACACTCAATGTAATCAGGTCGACGCTCTCTATTGGCTCATCTGGAAAAATTGAATCCATGTGTAATATTCAAGCGTAGTTACCATGGAAACACTCATAACAATCATGTAAACAATCTATTTGTACGTGATTGTCGTCGTCCTCGTTGAGATTTGTAATAACAATTTTGATTGTTGAAACAATGTAATACAAACTAAAGAATCACGTCTTAAAATTACATTATATAAAATTTCACACTCGCATATCTCCGTTACTATAGAAGATACTGAAGTGTACTTTACACTCAATGGAATCAGCTCAACGCTCTCTATTGGCACATCGGGAAAAATTGAATCCATGTTTAATATTCATTCTTTCTTACCATGTAAACTCTCATAACAATTTTGTAAACAATCTATTTGTGCGTGATTGTAGTCGTCGTCGTGGAGATTTTAAATAACCATTTTGATTGTTGAAACAATGTAATACAAGCTAAGGCCTCACGCTTTACGAAAACATTATATTAAATTTCAAACTCGCATATCTCTTTACTATGAAAGATAATTAAGTGACTTTACAATCAATGGAATCAGTTCGACGCTCTCTATTGGCTCATCCGGAAAAATTGAATCCATGTGTAATATTCATGCTTAGTTACCATGGAAACTCTCATAACAATCATGTAAACAATCTATTTGGGCGTGATTGTAATCGTCGTCGTGGAGATTTGAAATAACCATTTTGATTGTATAAACAATGTAATAAGAACTAAGGAATCACGTTTTAAGATAACATTATATAAGATTTCAAACTCGCATATCTCCTTTACTATAGAAGGTAATGAAGTGATTTGACACTCAGTGGAATCAGGTCAACACTCTCTTTTGGCACATCCCGAAAATTGAATCCATGTGTAATATTCATGCTTAGTTACCATGGAAACTCACATAACAATCATGTAAACAATCTATTTGGGTGTGATTGTAGTCGTCGTAGTGGAGATTTGAAATAACCATTTTGATTGTTGAATCAATGTAATACAAACTAAGGAATCACGTTTTAAGATAACATTATATAAAATTTCAAACTCGCATATCTCCGTTACTTTAGAAGATACTGAAGTGTACTTTCCACTCAATGAAATCAGGTCGACGCTCTGCATTGGCACATCCGGAAAAATTGAATCCATGTATAATATTCATGCTTAGTTACCATGGAGAGTCTCATAACAATCATGTTAGGAATCTATTTGTGCGTGATTGTAGTCGTCGTTGTGGAGATTTGAAATAAACATTTTGATTGTTGAAACAATATAATACAACCTAAGGCCTCACGTTTTACGATAACATTATATAAAATTTCAAACTCGCACATCTCCGTCACTATAGAAGATACTGAGATGATTTTACACTCAATGGAATTAGGTCGACGCTCTCTATTGGCTCATCCGGAAAAATTGAATCCATGTGTAATATTCATGCTTAGTTACCATGGAAACACTCATAACAATCATGTAAACAAATCTATTTGTACGAGATTGTCGTCGTCCTCGTTGAGATTTGTAATAACAATTTTGATTGTTGAAACAAAGTAATACAAACTAAAGAATCACGTTTTAAAATTACATTATATAAAATTTCACACTCGCATATCTCCGTTACTATAGAAGATACTGAAGTGTACTTTACACTCAATGGAATCAGCTCCACGCTCTCTATTGGCACATCGGGAATAATTGAATCCATGTTTAATATTCATTCTTTCTTACCATGTAAACTCTCATAACAATTTTGTAAACAATCTATTTGTGCGTGATTGTAGTCGTCGTCGTGGAGATTTTAAATAACCATTTTGATTGTTGAAACAATGTAATACAAGCTAAGGCCTCACGCTTTACGAAAACATTATATAAAATTTCAAACTCGCATATCTCCGTTACTATAAAAGATAATAAAGTGACTTTACAATCAATGGAATCAGTTCGACGCTCTCTATTGGCTCATCCGGAAAAATTGAATCCATGTGTAATATTCATGCTAAGTTACCATGGAAACTCTCATAACAATCATGTAAACAATCTATTTGGGCGTGATTGTAGTCGCCGTCGTGGAGATTTGAAATAACCATTTTGATTGTTGAAACAATGTAATACAAACTAAGGAATCACGTTTTAAGATAACATTAATTAAAATTTCAAACTCGCATATCTCCGTTACTTTAGAAGATACTGAAATGATTTTACACTCAATGGAATCTGGTCGACGCTCTTTTTTTCCCATCCAGGAAAATTGAATCCATGTGTAATATTCATGCTTAGTTACCATGGAAACTCTCATATCAATCATGTAAACAATCTATTTGTGCGTGATTGTAGTCGTCATCATAGAGATTTGAAATAACCATTCTGATTGTTGAAACAATGTAATACAAACTAAGGAATCACGTTTTACGATAACATTATATAAAATCTTAAACTCGCATATCTCCGTTACTGTAGATTATACTGAAGTGATTTTAAAAACAATGTAATCAGGTCGACGCTCTCTATTGGCACATCCCGAAAAATTGAATCCATGTGTAATATTCATGCTTAGGTACCATGGAAACTCTCATAACAATCATGTAAACAATCTATTTGGGCGTGATTGTAGTCGTCGTCGTGGAGATTTGAAATAACCATTTTGATTGTTGAAACAATGTAATACAACCTAAGGCCTCACGTTTTACGATAACATTATATAAAATTTAAAACTCGCACATCTCCGTTACTATAGAAGATACTGAAGTGTACTTTCCACTCAATGAAATCAGGTCGACGCTCTGCATTGGCACATCCGGAAAAATTGAATCCATGTATAATATTCATGCTTAGTTACCATGGAGAGTCTCATAACAATCATGTTAGCAATCTATTTGTGCGTGATTGTAGTCGTCGTTGTGGAGATTTGAAATAAACATTTTGATTGTTGAAACAATATATTACAACCTAAGGCCTCACGTTTTACGATAACATTATATAAAATTTCAAACTCGCACATCTCCGTCACTATAGAAGATACTGAGATGATTTTACACTCAATGGAATTAGGTCGACGCTCTCTATTGGCTCATCCGGAAAAATTGAATCCATGTGTAATATTCATGCGTAGTTACCATGGAAACACTCATAACAATCATGTAAACAAATCTATTTGTACGAGATTTTCGTCGTCCTAGTTGAGATTTGTAATAACAATTTTGATTGTTGAAACAATGTAATACAAACTAAAGAATCACGTTTTAAAATTACATTATATAAAATTTCACACTCGCATATCTCCGTTACTATAGAAGATACTGAAGTGTACTTTACACTCAATGGAATCAGCTCCACGCTCTCTATTGGCACATCGGGAATAATTGAATCCATGTTTAATATTCAATCTTTCTTACCATGTAAACTCTCATAACAATTTTGTAAACAATCTATTTGTGCGTGATTGTAGTCGTCGTCGTGGAGATTTTAAATAACCATTTTGATTGTTGAAACAATGTAATACAAGCTAGGGCCTCACGCTTTACGAAAACATTATATAAAATTTCAAACTCGCATATCTCCGTTACTATTAAAGATAATGAAGTGACTTTACAATCAATGGAATCAGTTCGACGCTCTCTATTGGCTCTTCCGGAAAAATTGAATCCATGTGTAATATTCATGCTTAGTTACCATGGAAACTCTCATAACAAGAAAGTAAACAATATTTTTTTGCGTGATTGTAGTCGTCGTCGTGGAGATCTGAAATAACCATTTTGATTGTTGAAACAATGTAATACAAACTAAGGAATCACGTTTTAACATAAAATTATATAAAATTTCAAACTCACATATCTCCGTTACTATAGAAGATACTGAAGTGATTTTACAATCAATGGAATCAGGTCGACGCTCTCTATTGGCTCATCCGGAAAAATTGAATCCATGTGTAATATTCATGCTTAGTTACCATGGAAACTCTCATAACAATCATGTAAACAATCTATTTGGGCGTGATTGTAGTCGTCGTCGTGGAGATTTGAAATAACCATTTTGATTGTTGAAACAATGTAATACAAACTAAGGAATCACGTTTTAAGATAACATTAATTAAAATTTCAAACTCGCATATCTCCGTTACTTTAGAAGATACTGAAATGATTTTACACTCAATGGAATCTGGTCGACGCTCTTTTTTTCCCATCCAGAAAAATTGAATCCATGTGTAATATTCATGCTTAGTTACCATGGAAACTCTCATAACAATCATGTAAACAATCTATTTGTGCGTGATTGTAGTCGTCATCACAGAGATTTGAAATAACCATTTTGATTGTTGAAACAATGTAATACAAACTAAGGAATCACGTTTTACGATAACATTATATAAAATCTTAAACTCGCATATCTCCGTTACTGTAGATTATACTGAAGTGATTTTAAAAACAATGTAATCAGGTCGACGCTCTCTATTGGCACATCCCGAAAAATTGAATCCATGTGTAATATTCATGCTTAGTTACAATGGAAACTCTCATAACAATAAAGTAATCAATATTTTTATGCGTGATTGTAGTCGTCGTCGTGGAGATCTGAAATAACCATTTTGATTGTTGAAACAATGTAATACAAACTAAGGAATCACGTTTTAAAATAACATTACATAAAATTTCAAACTCGCATATCTCCGTTACTATAGAAGATACTGAAATGATTTTACACTCAATGGAATCAGGTCGACGCTCTCTTTTTTCCCATCCAGAAAAATTGAATCCATGTGTAATATTCATGCTTAGGTACCATGGAAACTCTCATAACAATCATGTAAACAATCTATTTGTGCGTGATTGTAGTCGTCATCATAGAGATTTGAAATAACCATTTTGATTGTTGAAACAATGTAATACAACTAAGGAATCACGATTTACGATAACATTATATAAAATTTTAAACTCGCATATCTCCGTTACTGTAGATGATACTGAAGTGATTTTAAAAACAATGTAATCAGGTCGACGATCTCTATTGGCACATCCGGAAAAATTTAATCCATGTGTAATATTATATGCTTAGTTACCATGGAAACTCTCATAACAATCATGTAAACAATCTATTTGGGCGTGATTGTAATCGTCGTCGTGGAGATTTCAAATAACCATTTTGATTGTTGAAACAATGTAATAAAAACTAAGGAATCATTTTTAAGATAACATTATATAAGATTTCAAACTCGCATATCTCCTTTACTATAGAAGGTAATGAAGTGATTTGACACTCAATGTAATCAGGTCGACGCTCTCTATTGGCTCATCTGGAAAAATTGAATCCATGTGTAATATTCAAGCGTAGTTACCATGGAAACACTCATAACAATCATGTAAACAATCTATTTGTACGTGATTGTCGTCGTCCTCGTTGAGATTTGTAATAACAATTTTGATTGTTGAAACAATGTAATACAAACTAAAGAATCACGTCTTAAAATTACATTATATAAAATTTCACACTCGCATATCTCCGTTACTATAGAAGATACTGAAGTGTACTTTACACTCGATGGAATCAGCTCAACGCTCTCTATTGGCACATCGGGAAAAATTGAATCCATGTTTAATATTCATTCTTTCTTACCATGTAAACTCTCATAACAATTTTGTAAACAATCTATTTGTGCGTGATTGTAGTCGTCGTCGTGGAGATTTTAAATAACCATTTTGATTGTTGAAACAATGTAATACAAGCTAAGGCCTCACGCTTTACGAAAACATTATATTAAATTTCAAACTCGCATATCTCTTTACTATGAAAGATAATTAAGTGACTTTACAATCAATGGAATCAGTTCGACGCTCTCTATTGGCTCATCCGGAAAAATTGAATCCATGTGTAATATTCATGCTTAGTTACCATGGAAACTCTCATAACAATCATGTAAACAATCTATTTGGGCGTGATTGTAATCGTCGTCGTGGAGATTTGAAATAACCATTTTGATTGTATAAACAATGTAATAAGAACTAAGGAATCACGTTTTAAGATAACATTATATAAGATTTCAAACTCGCATATCTCCTTTACTATAGAAGGTAATGAAGTGATTTGACACTCAGTGGAATCAGGTCAACACTCTCTTTTGGCACATCCCGAAAATTGAATCCATGTGTAATATTCATGCTTAGTTACCATGGAAACTCACATAACAATCATGTAAACAATCTATTTGGGCGTGATTGTAGTCGTCGTAGTGGAGATTTGAAATAACCATTTTGATTGTTGAAACAATGTAATACAAACTAAGGAATCACGTTTTACGATAACATTATATAAAATCTTAAACTCGCATATCTCCGTTACTGTAGATTATACTGAAGTGATTTTAAAAACAATGTAATCAGGTCGACGCTCTCTATTGGCACATCCCGAAAAATTGAATCCATGTGTAATATTATATGCTTAGTTACCATGGAAACTCTCATAACAATCATGTAAACAATCTATTTGGGCGTGATTGTAATCGTCGTCGTGGAGATTTCAAATAACCATTTTGATTGTTGAAACAATGTAATAAAAACTAAGGAATCATTTTTAAGATAACATTATATAAGATTTCAAACTCGCATATCTCCTTTACTATAGAAGGTAATGAAGTGATTTGACACTCAATGTAATCAGGTCGACGCTCTCTATTGGCTCATCTGGAAAAATTGAATCCATGTGTAATATTCAAGCGTAGTTACCATGGAAACACTCATAACAATCATGTAAACAATCTATTTGTACGTGATTGTCGTCGTCCTCGTTGAGATTTGTAATAACAATTTTGATTGTTGAAACAAAGTAATACAAACTAAAGAATCACGTTTTAAAATTACATTATATAAAATTTCACACTCGCATATCTCCGTTACTATAGAAGATACTGAAGTGTACTTTACACTCAATGGAATCAGCTCCACGCTCTCTATTGGCACATCGGGAATAATTGAATCCATGTTTAATATTCATTCTTTCTTACCATGTAAACTCTCATAACAATTTTGTAAACAATCTATTTGTGCGTGATTGTAGTCGTCGTCGTGGAGATTTTAAATAACCATTTTGATTGTTGAAACAATGTAATACAAGCTAAGGCCTCACGCTTTACGAAAACATTATATAAAATTTCAAACTCGCATATCTCCGTTACTATAAAAGATAATAAAGTGACTTTACAATCAATGGAATCAGTTCGACGCTCTCTATTGGCTCATCCGGAAAAATTGAATCCATGTGTAATATTCATGCTAAGTTACCATGGAAACTCTCATAACAATCATGTAAACAATCTATTTGGGCGTGATTGTAGTCGCCGTCGTGGAGATTTGAAATAACCATTTTGATTGTTGAAACAATGTAATACAAACTAAGGAATCACGTTTTAAGATAACATTAATTAAAATTTCAAACTCGCATATCTCCGTTACTTTAGAAGATACTGAAATGATTTTACACTCAATGGAATCTGGTCGACGCTCTTTTTTTCCCATCCAGGAAAATTGAATCCATGTGTAATATTCATGCTTAGTTACCATGGAAACTCTCATATCAATCATGTAAACAATCTATTTGTGCGTGATTGTAGTCGTCATCATAGAGATTTGAAATAACCATTTTGATTGTTGAAACAATGTAATACAAACTAAGGAATCACGTTTTACGATAACATTATATAAAATCTTAAACTCGCATATCTCCGTTACTGTAGATTATACTGAAGTGATTTTAAAAACAATGTAATCAGGTCGACGCTCTCTATTGGCACATCCCGAAAAATTGAATCCATGTGTAATATTCATGCTTAGGTACCATGGAAACTCTCATAACAATCATGTAAACAATCTATTTGGGCGTGATTGTAGTCGTCGTCGTGGAGATTTGAAATAACCATTTTGATTGTTGAAACAATGTAATACAACCTAAGGCCTCACGTTTTACGATAACATTATATAAAATTTAAAACTCGCACATCTCCGTTACTATAGAAGATACTGAAGTGTACTTTACACTCAATGGAATCAGCTCCACGCTCTCTATTGGCACATCGGGAATAATTGAATCCATGTTTAATATTCAATCTTTCTTACCATGTAAACTCTCATAACAATTTTGTAAACAATCTATTTGTGCGTGATTGTAGTCGTCGTCGTGGAGATTTTAAATAACCATTTTGATTGTTGAAACAATGTAATACAAGCTAGGGCCTCACGCTTTACGAAAACATTATATAAAATTTCAAACTCGCATATCTCCGTTACTATTAAAGATAATGAAGTGACTTTACAATCAATGGAATCAGTTCGACGCTCTCTATTGGCTCTTCCGGAAAAATTGAATCCATGTGTAATATTCATGCTTAGTTACCATGGAAACTCTCATAACAAGAAAGTAAACAATATTTTTTTGCGTGATTGTAGTCGTCGTCGTGGAGATCTGAAATAACCATTTTGATTGTTGAAACAATGTAATACAAACTAAGGAATCACGTTTTAACATAAAATTATATAAAATTTCAAACTCACATATCTCCGTTACTATAGAAGATACTGAAGTGATTTTACAATCAATGGAATCAGGTCGACGCTCTCTATTGGCTCATCCGGAAAAATTGAATCCATGTGTAATATTCATGCTTAGTTACCATGGAAACTCTCATAACAATCATGTAAACAATCTATTTGGGCGTGATTGTAGTCGTCGTCGTGGAGATTTGAAATAACCATTTTGATTGTTGAAACAATGTAATACAAACTAAGGAATCACGTTTTAAGATAACATTAATTAAAATTTCAAACTCGCATATCTCCGTTACTTTAGAAGATACTGAAATGATTTTACACTCAATGGAATCTGGTCGACGCTCTTTTTTTCCCATCCAGAAAAATTGAATCCATGTGTAATATTCATGCTTAGTTACCATGGAAACTCTCATAACAATCATGTAAACAATCTATTTGTGCGTGATTGTAGTCGTCATCACAGAGATTTGAAATAACCATTTTGATTGTTGAAACAATGTAATACAAACTAAGGAATCACGTTTTACGATAACATTATATAAAATCTTAAACTCGCATATCTCCGTTACTGTAGATTATACTGAAGTGATTTTAAAAACAATGTAATCAGGTCGACGCTCTCTATTGGCACATCCCGAAAAATTGAATCCATGTGTAATATTCATGCTTAGTTACAATGGAAACTCTCATAACAATAAAGTAATCAATATTTTTATGCGTGATTGTAGTCGTCGTCGTGGAGATCTGAAATAACCATTTTGATTGTTGAAACAATGTAATACAAACTAAGGAATCACGTTTTAAGATAACATTACATAAAATTTCAAACTCGCATATCTCCGTTACTATAGAAGATACTGAAATGATTTTACACTCAATGGAATCAGGTCGACGCTCTCTTTTTTCCCATCCAGAAAAATTGAATCCATGTGTAATATTCATGCTTAGGTACCATGGAAACTCTCATAACAATCATGTAAACAATCTATTTGTGCGTGATTGTAGTCGTCATCATAGAGATTTGAAATAACCATTTTGATTGTTGAAACAATGTAATACAACTAAGGAATCACGATTTACGATAACATTATATAAAATTTTAAACTCGCATATCTCCGTTACTGTAGATGATACTGAAGTGATTTTAAAAACAATGTAATCAGGTCGACGATCTCTATTGGCACATCCGGAAAAATTTAATCCATGTGTAATATTATATGCTTAGTTACCATGGAAACTCTCATAACAATCATGTAAACAATCTATTTGGGCGTGATTGTAATCGTCGTCGTGGAGATTTCAAATAACCATTTTGATTGTTGAAACAATGTAATAAAAACTAAGGAATCATTTTTAAGATAACATTATATAAGATTTCAAACTCGCATATCTCCTTTACTATAGAAGGTAATGAAGTGATTTGACACTCAATGTAATCAGGTCGACGCTCTCTATTGGCTCATCTGGAAAAATTGAATCCATGTGTAATATTCAAGCGTAGTTACCATGGAAACACTCATAACAATCATGTAAACAATCTATTTGTACGTGATTGTCGTCGTCCTCGTTGAGATTTGTAATAACAATTTTGATTGTTGAAACAATGTAATACAAACTAAAGAATCACGTCTTAAAATTACATTATATAAAATTTCACACTCGCATATCTCCGTTACTATAGAAGATACTGAAGTGTACTTTACACTCGATGGAATCAGCTCAACGCTCTCTATTGGCACATCGGGAAAAATTGAATCCATGTTTAATATTCATTCTTTCTTACCATGTAAACTCTCATAACAATTTTGTAAACAATCTATTTGTGCGTGATTGTAGTCGTCGTCGTGGAGATTTTAAATAACCATTTTGATTGTTGAAACAATGTAATACAAGCTAAGGCCTCACGCTTTACGAAAACATTATATTAAATTTCAAACTCGCATATCTCTTTACTATGAAAGATAATTAAGTGACTTTACAATCAATGGAATCAGTTCGACGCTCTCTATTGGCTCATCCCGAAAAATTGAATCCATGTGTAATATTCATGCTTAGTTACCATGGAAACTCTCATAACAATCATGTAAACAATCTATTTGGGCGTGATTGTAATCGTCGTCGTGGAGATTTGAAATAACCATTTTGATTGTATAAACAATGTAATAAGAACTAAGGAATCACGTTTTAAGATAACATTATATAAGATTTCAAACTCGCATATCTCCTTTACTATAGAAGGTAATGAAGTGATTTGACACTCAGTGGAATCAGGTCAACACTCTCTTTTGGCACATCCCGAAAATTGAATCCATGTGTAATATTCATGCTTAGTTACCATGGAAACTCACATAACAATCATGTAAACAATCTATTTGGGCGTGATTGTAGTCGTCGTAGTGGAGATTTGAAATAACCATTTTGATTGTTGAAACAATGTAATACAAACTAAGGAATCACGTTTTACGATAACATTATATAAAATCTTAAACTCGCATATCTCCGTTACTGTAGATTATACTGAAGTGATTTTAAAAACAATGTAATCAGGTCGACGCTCTCTATTGGCACATCCCGAAAAATTGAATCCATGTGTAATATTATATGCTTAGTTACCTTGGAAACTCTCATAACAATCATGTAAACAATCTATTTGGGCGTGATTGTAATCGTCGTCGTGGAGATTTCAAATAACCATTTTGATTGTTGAAACAATTTAATAAAAACTAAGGAATCATTTTTAAGATAACATTATATAAGATTTCAAACTCGCATATCTCCTTTACTATAGAAGGTAATGAAGTGATTTGACACTCAATGTAATCAGGTCGACGCTCTCTATTGGCTCATCTGGAAAAATTGAATCCATGTGTAATATTCAAGCGTAGTTACCATGGAAACACTCATAACAATCATGTAAACAATCTATTTGTACGTGATTGTCGTCGTCCTCGTTGAGATTTGTAATAACAATTTTGATTGTTGAAACAAAGTAATACAAACTAAAGAATCACGTTTTAAAATTACATTATATAAAATTTCACACTCGCATATCTCCGTTACTATAGAAGATACTGAAGTGTACTTTACACTCAATGGAATCAGCTCCACGCTCTCTATTGGCACATCGGGAATAATTGAATCCATGTTTAATATTCATTCTTTCTTACCATGTAAACTCTCATAACAATTTTGTAAACAATCTATTTGTGCGTGATTGTAGTCGTCGTCGTGGAGATTTTAAATAACCATTTTGATTGTTGAAACAATGTAATACAAGCTAAGGCCTCACGCTTTACGAAAACATTATATAAAATTTCAAACTCGCATATCTCCGTTACTATAAAAGATAATAAAGTGACTTTTCAATCAATGGAATCAGTTCGACGCTCTCTATTGGCTCATCCGGAAAAATTGAATCCATGTGTAATATTCATGCTAAGTTACCATGGAAACTCTCATAACAATCATGTAAACAATCTATTTGGGCGTGATTGTAGTCGCCGTCGTGGAGATTTGAAATAACCATTTTGATTGTTGAAACAATGTAATACAAACTAAGGAATCACGTTTTAAGATAACATTAATTAAAATTTCAAACTCGCATATCTCCGTTACTTTAGAAGATACTGAAATGATTTTACACTCAATGGAATCTGGTCGACGCTCTTTTTTTCCCATCCAGGAAAATTGAATCCATGTGTAATATTCATGCTTAGTTACCATGGAAACTCTCATATCAATCATGTAAACAATCTATTTGTGCGTGATTGTAGTCGTCATCATAGAGATTTGAAATAACCATTTTGATTGTTGAAACAATGTAATACAAACTAAGGAATCACGTTTTACGATAACATTATATAAAATCTTAAACTCGCATATCTCCGTTACTGTAGATTATACTGAAGTGATTTTAAAAACAATGTAATCAGGTCGACGCTCTCTATTGGCACATCCCGAAAAATTGAATCCATGTGTAATATTCATGCTTAGGTACCATGGAAACTCTCATAACAATCATGTAAACAATCTATTTGGGCGTGATTGTAGTCGTCGTCGTGGAGATTTGAAATAACCATTTTGATTGTTGAAACAATGTAATACAACCTAAGGCCTCACGTTTTACGATAACATTATATAAAATTTAAAACTCGCACATCTCCGTTACTATAGAAGATACTGAAGTGTACTTTACACTCAATGGAATCAGCTCCACGCTCTCTATTGGCACATCGGGAATAATTGAATCCATGTTTAATATTCAATCTTTCTTACCATGTAAACTCTCATAACAATTTTGTAAACAATCTATTTGTGCGTGATTGTAGTCGTCGTCGTGGAGATTTTAAATAACCATTTTGATTGTTGAAACAATGTAATACAAGCTAGGGCCTCACGCTTTACGAAAACATTATATAAAATTTCAAACTCGCATATCTCCGTTACTATTAAAGATAATGAAGTGACTTTACAATCAATGGAATCAGTTCGACGCTCTCTATTGGCTCTTCCGGAAAAATTGAATCCATGTGTAATATTCATGCTTAGTTACCATGGAAACTCTCATAACAAGAAAGTAAACAATATTTTTTTGTGTGATTGTAGTCGTCGTCGTGGAGATCTGAAATAACCATTTTGATTGTTGAAACAATGTAATACAAACTAAGGAATCACGTTTTAACATAAAATTATATAAAATTTCAAACTCACATATCTCCGTTACTATAGAAGATACTGAAGTGATTTTACAATCAATGGAATCAGGTCGACGCTCTCTATTGGCTCATCCGGAAAAATTGAATCCATGTGTAATATTCATGCTTAGTTACCATGGAAACTCTCATAACAATCATGTAAACAATCTATTTGGGCGTGATTGTAGTCGTCGTCGTGGAGATTTGAAATAACCATTTTGATTGTTGAAACAATGTAATACAAACTAAGGAATCACGTTTTAAGATAACATTAATTAAAATTTCAAACTCGCATATCTCCGTTACTTTAGAAGATACTGAAATGATTTTACACTCAATGGAATCTGGTCGACGCTCTTTTTTTCCCATCCAGAAAAATTGAATCCATGTGTAATATTCATGCTTAGTTACCATGGAAACTCTCATAACAATCATGTAAACAATCTATTTGTGCGTGATTGTAGTCGTCATCACAGAGATTTGAAATAACCATTTTGATTGTTGAAACAATGTAATACAAACTAAGGAATCACGTTTTACGATAACATTATATAAAATCTTAAACTCGCATATCTCCGTTACTGTAGATTATACTGAAGTGATTTTAAAAACAATGTAATCAGGTCGACGCTCTCTATTGGCACATCCCGAAAAATTGAATCCATGTGTAATATTCATGCTTAGTTACAATGGAAACTCTCATAACAATAAAGTAATCAATATTTTTATGCGTGATTGTAGTCGTCGTCGTGGAGATCTGAAATAACCATTTTGATTGTTGAAACAATGTAATACAAACTAAGGAATCACGTTTTAAGATAACATTACATAAAATTTCAAACTCGCATATCTCCGTTACTATAGAAGATACTGAAATGATTTTACACTCAATGGAATCAGGTCGACGCTCTCTTTTTTCCCATCCAGAAAAATTGAATCCATGTGTAATATTCATGCTTAGGTACCATGGAAACTCTCATAACAATCATGTAAACAATCTATTTGTGCGTGATTGTAGTCGTCATCATAGAGATTTGAAATAACCATTTTGATTGTTGAAACAATGTAATACAACTAAGGAATCACGATTTACGATAACATTATATAAAATTTTAAACTCGCATATCTCCGTTACTGTAGATGATACTGAAGTGATTTTAAAAACAATGTAATCAGGTCGACGATCTCTATTGGCACATCCGGAAAAATTTAATCCATGTGTAATATTATATGCTTAGTTACCATGGAAACTCTCATAACAATCATGTAAACAATCTATTTGGGCGTGATTGTAATCGTCGTCGTGGAGATTTCAAATAACCATTTTGATTGTTGAAACAATGTAATAAAAACTAAGGAATCATTTTTAAGATAACATTATATAAGATTTCAAACTCGCATATCTCCTTTACTATAGAAGGTAATGAAGTGATTTGACACTCAATGTAATCAGGTCGACGCTCTCTATTGGCTCATCTGGAAAAATTGAATCCATGTGTAATATTCAAGCGTAGTTACCATGGAAACACTCATAACAATCATGTAAACAATCTATTTGTACGTGATTGTCGTCGTCCTCGTTGAGATTTGTAATAACAATTTTGATTGTTGAAACAATGTAATACAAACTAAAGAATCACGTCTTAAAATTACATTATATAAAATTTCACACTCGCATATCTCCGTTACTATAGAAGATACTGAAGTGTACTTTACACTCGATGGAATCAGCTCAACGCTCTCTATTGGCACATCGGGAAAAATTGAATCCATGTTTAATATTCATTCTTTCTTACCATGTAAACTCTCATAACAATTTTGTAAACAATCTATTTGTGCGTGATTGTAGTCGTCGTCGTGGAGATTTTAAATAACCATTTTGATTGTTGAAACAATGTAATACAAGCTAAGGCCTCACGCTTTACGAAAACATTATATTAAATTTCAAACTCGCATATCTCTTTACTATGAAAGATAATTAAGTGACTTTACAATCAATGGAATCAGTTCGACGCTCTCTATTGGCTCATCCGGAAAAATTGAATCCATGTGTAATATTCATGCTTAGTTACCATGGAAACTCTCATAACAATCATGTAAACAATCTATTTGGGCGTAATTGTAATCGTCGTCGTGGAGATTTGAAATAACCATTTTGATTGTATAAACAATGTAATAAGAACTAAGGAATCACGTTTTAAGATAACATTATATAAGATTTCAAACTCGCATATCTCCTTTACTATAGAAGGTAATGAAGTGATTTGACACTCAGTGGAATCAGGTCAACACTCTCTTTTGGCACATCCCGAAAATTGAATCCATGTGTAATATTCATGCTTAGTTACCATGGAAACTCACATAACAATCATGTAAACAATCTATTTGGGCGTGATTGTAGTCGTCGTAGTGGAGATTTGAAATAACCATTTTGATTGTTGAAACAATGTAATACAAACTAAGGAATCACGTTTTACGATAACATTATATAAAATCTTAAACTCGCATATCTCCGTTACTGTAGATTATACTGAAGTGATTTTAAAAACAATGTAATCAGGTCGACGCTCTCTATTGGCACATCCCGAAAAATTGAATCCATGTGTAATATTATATGCTTAGTTACCTTGGAAACTCTCATAACAATCATGTAAACAATCTATTTGGGCGTGATTGTAATCGTCGTCGTGGAGATTTCAAATAACCATTTTGATTGTTGAAACAATTTAATAAAAACTAAGGAATCATTTTTAAGATAACATTATATAAGATTTCAAACTCGCATATCTCCTTTACTATAGAAGGTAATGAAGTGATTTGACACTCAATGTAATCAGGTCGACGCTCTCTATTGGCTCATCTGGAAAAATTGAATCCATGTGTAATATTCAAGCGTAGTTACCATGGAAACACTCATAACAATCATGTAAACAATCTATTTGTACGTGATTGTCGTCGTCCTCGTTGAGATTTGTAATAACAATTTTGATTGTTGAAACAAAGTAATACAAACTAAAGAATCACGTTTTAAAATTACATTATATAAAATTTCACACTCGCATATCTCCGTTACTATAGAAGATACTGAAGTGTACTTTACACTCAATGGAATCAGCTCCACGCTCTCTATTGGCACATCGGGAATAATTGAATCCATGTTTAATATTCATTCTTTCTTACCATGTAAACTCTCATAACAATTTTGTAAACAATCTATTTGTGCGTGATTGTAGTCGTCGTCGTGGAGATTTTAAATAACCATTTTGATTGTTGAAACAATGTAATACAAGCTAAGGCCTCACGCTTTACGAAAACATTATATAAAATTTCAAACTCGCATATCTCCGTTACTATAAAAGATAATAAAGTGACTTTTCAATCAATGGAATCAGTTCGACGCTCTCTATTGGCTCATCCGGAAAAATTGAATCCATGTGTAATATTCATGCTAAGTTACCATGGAAACTCTCATAACAATCATGTAAACAATCTATTTGGGCGTGATTGTAGTCGCCGTCGTGGAGATTTGAAATAACCATTTTGATAGTTGAAACAATGTAATATAAACTAAGGAATCACGTTTTAAGATAACATTAATTAAAATTTCAAACTCGCATATCTCCGTTACTTTAGAAGATACTGAAATGATTTTACACTCAATGGAATCTGGTCGACGCTCTTTTTTTCCCATCCAGGAAAATTGAATCCATGTGTAATATTCATGCTTAGTTACCATGGAAACTCTCATATCAATCATGTAAACAATCTATTTGTGCGTGATTGTAGTCGTCATCATAGAGATTTGAAATAACCATTTTGATTGTTGAAACAATGTAATACAAACTAAGGAATCACGTTTTACGATAACATTATATAAAATCTTAAACTCGCATATCTCCGTTACTGTAGATTATACTGAAGTGATTTTAAAAACAATGTAATCAGGTCGACGCTCTCTATTGGCACATCCCGAAAAATTGAATCCATGTGTAATATTCATGCTTAGGTACCATGGAAACTCTCATAACAATCATGTAAACAATCTATTTGGGCGTGATTGTAGTCGTCGTCGTGGAGATTTGAAATAACCATTTTGATTGTTGAAACAATGTAATACAACCTAAGGCCTCACGTTTTACGATAACATTATATAAAATTTAAAACTCGCACATCTCCGTTACTATAGAAGATACTGAAGTGTACTTTACACTCAATGGAATCAGCTCCACGCTCTCTATTGGCACATCGGGAATAATTGAATCCATGTTTAATATTCAATCTTTCTTACCATGTAAACTCTCATAACAATTTTGTAAACAATCTATTTGTGCGTGATTGTAGTCGTCGTCGTGGAGATTTTAAATAACCATTTTGATTGTTGAAACAATGTAATACAAGCTAGGGCCTCACGCTTTACGAAAACATTATATAAAATTTCAAACTCGCATATCTCCGTTACTATTAAAGATAATGAAGTGACTTTACAATCAATGGAATCAGTTCGACGCTCTCTATTGGCTCTTCCGGAAAAATTGAATCCATGTGTAATATTCATGCTTAGTTACCATGGAAACTCTCATAACAAGAAAGTAAACAATATTTTTTTGCGTGATTGTAGTCGTCGTCGTGGAGATCTGAAATAACCATTTTGATTGTTGAAACAATGTAATACAAACTAAGGAATCACGTTTTAACATAAAATTATATAAAATTTCAAACTCACATATCTCCGTTACTATAGAAGATACTGAAGTGATTTTACAATCAATGGAATCAGGTCGACGCTCTCTATTGGCTCATCCGGAAAAATTGAATCCATGTGTAATATTCATGCTTAGTTACCATGGAAACTCTCATAACAATCATGTAAACAATCTATTTGGGCGTGATTGTAGTCGTCGTCGTGGAGATTTGAAATAACCATTTTGATTGTTGAAACAATGTAATACAAACTAAGGAATCACGTTTTAAGATAACATTAATTAAAATTTCAAACTCGCATATCTCCGTTACTTTAGAAGATACTGAAATGATTTTACACTCAATGGAATCTGGTCGACGCTCTTTTTTTCCCATCCAGAAAAATTGAATCCATGTGTAATATTCATGCTTAGTTACCATGGAAACTCTCATAACAATCATGTAAACAATCTATTTGTGCGTGATTGTAGTCGTCATCACAGAGATTTGAAATAACCATTTTGATTGTTGAAACAATGTAATACAAACTAAGGAATCACGTTTTACGATAACATTATATAAAATCTTAAACTCGCATATCTCCGTTACTGTAGATTATACTGAAGTGATTTTAAAAACAATGTAATCAGGTCGACGCTCTCTATTGGCACATCCCGAAAAATTGAATCCATGTGTAATATTCATGCTTAGTTACAATGGAAACTCTCATAACAATAAAGTAATCAATATTTTTATGCGTGATTGTAGTCGTCGTCGTGGAGATCTGAAATAACCATTTTGATTGTTGAAACAATGTAATACAAACTAAGGAATCACGTTTTAAGATAACATTACATAAAATTTCAAACTCGCATATCTCCGTTACTATAGAAGATACTGAAATGATTTTACACTCAATGGAATCAGGTCGACGCTCTCTTTTTTCCCATCCAGAAAAATTGAATCCATGTGTAATATTCATGCTTAGGTACCATGGAAACTCTCATAACAATCATGTAAACAATCTATTTGTGCGTGATTGTAGTCGTCATCATAGAGATTTGAAATAACCATTTTGATTGTTGAAACAATGTAATACAACTAAGGAATCACGATTTACGATAACATTATATAAAATTTTAAACTCGCATATCTCCGTTACTGTAGATGATACTGAAGTGATTTTAAAAACAATGTAATCAGGTCGACGATCTCTATTGGCACATCCGGAAAAATTTAATCCATGTGTAATATTATATGCTTAGTTACCATGGAAACTCTCATAACAATCATGTAAACAATCTATTTGGGCGTGATTGTAATCGTCGTCGTGGAGATTTCAAATAACCATTTTGATTGTTGAAACAATGTAATAAAAACTAAGGAATCATTTTTAAGATAACATTATATAAGATTTCAAACTCGCATATCTCCTTTACTATAGAAGGTAATGAAGTGATTTGACACTCAATGTAATCAGGTCGACGCTCTCTATTGGCTCATCTGGAAAAATTGAATCCATGTGTAATATTCAAGCGTAGTTACCATGGAAACACTCATAACAATCATGTAAACAATCTATTTGTACGTGATTGTCGTCGTCCTCGTTGAGATTTGTAATAACAATTTTGATTGTTGAAACAATGTAATACAAACTAAAGAATCACGTCTTAAAATTACATTATATAAAATTTCACACTCGCATATCTCCGTTACTATAGAAGATACTGAAGTGTACTTTACACTCAATGGAATCAGCTCAACGCTCTCTATTGGCACATCGGGAAAAATTGAATCCATGTTTAATATTTATTCTTTCTTACCATGTAAACTCTCATAACAATTTTGTAAACAATCTATTTGTGCGTGATTGTAGTCGTCGTCGTGGAGATTTTAAATAACCATTTTGATTGTTGAAACAATGTAATACAAGCTAAGGCCTCACGCTTTACGAAAACATTATATTAAATTTCAAACTCGCATATCTCTTTACTATGAAAGATAATTAAGTGACTTTACAATCAATGGAATCAGTTCGACGCTCTCTATTGGCTCATCCGGAAAAATTGAATCCATGTGTAATATTCATGCTTAGTTACCATGGAAACTCTCATAACAATCATGTAAACAATCTATTTGGGCGTGATTGTAATCGTCGTCGTGGAGATTTGAAATAACCATTTTGATTGTATAAACAATGTAATAAGAACTAAGGAATCACGTTTTAAGATAACATTATATAAGATTTCAAACTCGCATATCTCCTTTACTATAGAAGGTAATGAAGTGATTTGACACTCAGTGGAATCAGGTCAACACTCTCTTTTGGCACATCCCGAAAATTGAATCCATGTGTAATATTCATGCTTAGTTACCATGGAAACTCACATAACAATCATGTAAACAATCTATTTGGGCGTGATTGTAGTCGTCGTAGTGGAGATTTGAAATAACCATTTTGATTGTTGAATCAATGTAATACAAACTAAGGAATCACGTTTTAAGATAACATTATATAAAATTTCAAACTCGCACATCTCCGTCACTATAGAAGATACTGAGATGATTTTACACTCAATGGAATTAGGTCGACGCTCTCTATTGGCTCATCCGGAAAAATTGAATCCATGTGTAATATTCATGCTTAGTTACCATGGAAACACTCATAACAATCATGTTAGGAATCTATTTGTGCGTGATTGTAGTCGTCGTTGTGGAGATTTGAAATAAACATTTTGATTGTTGAAACAATATAATACAACCTAAGGCCTCACGTTTTACGATAACATTATATAAAATTTCAAACTCGCACATCTCCGTCACTATAGAAGATACTGAGATGATTTTACACTCAATGGAATTAGGTCGACGCTCTCTATTGGCTCATCCGGAAAAATTGAATCCATGTGTAATATTCATGCTTAGTTACCATGGAAACACTCATAACAATCATGTAAACAAATCTATTTGTACGAGATTGTCGTCGTCCTCGTTGAGATTTGTAATAACAATTTTGATTGTTGAAACAAAGTAATACAAACTAAAGAATCACGTTTTAAAATTACATTATATAAAATTTCACACTCGCATATCTCCGTTACTATAGAAGATACTGAAGTGTACTTTACACTCAATGGAATCAGCTCCACGCTCTCTATTGGCACATCGGGAATAATTGAATCCATGTTTAATATTCATTCTTTCTTACCATGTAAACTCTCATAACAATTTTGTAAACAATCTATTTGTGCGTGATTGTAGTCGTCGTCGTGGAGATTTTAAATAACCATTTTTGATTGTTGAAACAATGTAATACAAGCTAAGGCCTCACGCTTTACGAAAACATTATATAAAATTTCAAACTCGCATATCTCCGTTACTATAAAAGATAATAAAGTGACTTTACAATCAATGGAATCAGTTCGACGCTCTCTATTGGCTCATCCGGAAAAATTGAATCCATGTGTAATATTCATGCTAAGTTACCATGGAAACTCTCATAACAATCATGTAAACAATCTATTTGGGCGTGATTGTAGTCGCCGTCGTGGAGATTTGAAATAACCATTTTGATTGTTGAAACAATGTAATACAAACTAAGGAATCACGTTTTAAGATAACATTAATTAAAATTTCAAACTCGCATATCTCCGTTACTTTAGAAGATACTGAAATGATTTTACACTCAATGGAATCTGGTCGACGCTCTTTTTTTCCCATCCAGGAAAATTGAATCCATGTGTAATATTCATGCTTAGTTACCATGGAAACTCTCATATCAATCATGTAAACAATCTATTTGTGCGTGATTGTAGTCGTCATCATAGAGATTTGAAATAACCATTTTGATTGTTGAAACAATGTAATACAAACTAAGGAATCACGTTTTACGATAACATTATATAAAATCTTAAACTCGCATATCTCCGTTACTGTAGATTATACTGAAGTGATTTTAAAAACAATGTAATCAGGTCGACGCTCTCTATTGGCACATCCCGAAAAATTGAATCCATGTGTAATATTCATGCTTAGGTACCATGGAAACTCTCATAACAATCATGTAAACAATCTATTTGGGCGTGATTGTAGTCGTCGTCGTGGAGATTTGAAATAACCATTTTGATTGTTGAAACAATGTAATACAACCTAAGGCCTCACGTTTTACGATAACATTATATAAAATTTAAAACTCGCACATCTCCGTTACTATAGAAGATACTGAAGTGTACTTTCCACTCAATGAAATCAGGTCGACGCTCTGCATTGGCACATCCGGAAAAATTGAATCCATGTATAATATTCATGCTTAGTTACCATGGAGAGTCTCATAACAATCATGTTAGCAATCTATTTGTGCGTGATTGTAGTCGTCGTTGTGGAGATTTGAAATAAACATTTTGATTGTTGAAACAATATATTACAACCTAAGGCCTCACGTTTTACGATAACATTATATAAAATTTCAAACTCGCACATCTCCGTCACTATAGAAGATACTGAGATGATTTTACACTCAATGGAATTAGGTCGACGCTCTCTATTGGCTCATCCGGAAAAATTGAATCCATGTGTAATATTCATGCGTAGTTACCATGGAAACACTCATAACAATCATGTAAACAAATCTATTTGTACGAGATTTTCGTCGTCCTAGTTGAGATTTGTAATAACAATTTTGATTGTTGAAACAATGTAATACAAACTAAAGAATCACGTTTTAAAATTACATTATATAAAATTTCACACTCGCATATCTCCGTTACTATAGAAGATACTGAAGTGTACTTTACACTCAATGGAATCAGCTCCACGCTCTCTATTGGCACATCGGGAATAATTGAATCCATGTTTAATATTCAATCTTTCTTACCATGTAAACTCTCATAACAATTTTGTAAACAATCTATTTGTGCGTGATTGTAGTCGTCGTCGTGGAGATTTTAAATAACCATTTTGATTGTTGAAACAATGTAATACAAGCTAGGGCCTCACGCTTTACGAAAACATTATATAAAATTTCAAACTCGCATATCTCCGTTACTATTAAAGATAATGAAGTGACTTTACAATCAATGGAATCAGTTCGACGCTCTCTATTGGCTCTTCCGGAAAAATTGAATCCATGTGTAATATTCATGCTTAGTTACCATGGAAACTCTCATAACAAGAAAGTAAACAATATTTTTTTGCGTGATTGTAGTCGTCGTCATGGAGATCTGAAATAACCATTTTGATTGTTGAAACAATGTAATACAAACTAAGGAATCACGTTTTAACATAAAATTATATAAAATTTCAAACTCACATATCTCCGTTACTATAGAAGATACTGAAGTGATTTTACAATCAATGGAATCAGGTCGACGCTCTCTATTGGCTCATCCGGAAAAATTGAATCCATGTGTAATATTCATGGTTAGTTACCATGGAAACTCTCATAACAATCATGTAAACAATCTATTTGGGCGTGATTGTAGTCGTCGTCGTGGAGATTTGAAATAACCATTTTGATTGTTGAAACAATGTAATACAAACTAAGGAATCACGTTTTAAGATAACATTAATTAAAATTTCAAACTCGCATATCTCCGTTACTTTAGAAGATACTGAAATGATTTTACACTCAATGGAATCTGGTCGACGCTCTTTTTTTCCCATCCAGAAAAATTGAATCCATGTGTAATATTCATGCTTAGTTACCATGGAAACTCTCATAACAATCATGTAAACAATCTATTTGTGCGTGATTGTAGTCGTCATCACAGAGATTTGAAATAACCATTTTGATTGTTGAAACAATGTAATACAAACTAAGGAATCACGTTTTACGATAACATTATATAAAATCTTAAACTCGCATATCTCCGTTACTGTAGATTATACTGAAGTGATTTTAAAAACAATGTAATCAGGTCGACGCTCTCTATTGGCACATCCCGAAAAATTGAATCCATGTGTAATATTCATGCTTAGTTACAATGGAAACTCTCATAACAATAAAGTAATCAATATTTTTATGCGTGATTGTAGTCGTCGTCGTGGAGATCTGAAATAACCATTTTGATTGTTGAAACAATGTAATACAAACTAAGGAATCACGTTTTAAGATAACATTACATAAAATTTCAAACTCGCATATCTCCGTTACTATAGAAGATACTGAAATGATTTTACACTCAATGGAATCAGGTCGACGCTCTCTTTTTTCCCATCCAGAAAAATTGAATCCATGTGTAATATTCATGCTTAGGTACCATGGAAACTCTCATAACAATCATGTAAACAATCTATTTGTGCGTGATTGTAGTCGTTATCATAGAGATTTGAAATAACCATTTTGATTGTTGAAACAATGTAATACAACTAAGGAATCACGATTTACGATAACATTATATAAAATTTTAAACTCGCATATCTCCGTTACTGTAGATGATACTGAAGTGATTTTAAAAACAATGTAATCAGGTCGACGATCTCTATTGGCACATCCGGAAAAATTGAATCCATGTGTAATATTATATGCTTAGTTACCATGGAAACTCTCATAACAATCATGTAAACAATCTATTTGGGCGTGATTGTAATCGTCGTCGTGGAGATTTCAAATAACCATTTTGATTGTTGAAACAATGTAATAAAAACTAAGGAATCATTTTTAAGATAACATTATATAAGATTTCAAACTCGCATATCTCCTTTACTATAGAAGGTAATGAAGTGATTTGACACTCAATGTAATCAGGTCGACGCTCTCTATTGGCTCATCTGGAAAAATTGAATCCATGTGTAATATTCAAGCGTAGTTACCATGGAAACACTCATAACAATCATGTAAACAATCTATTTGTACGTGATTGTCGTCGTCCTCGTTGAGATTTGTAATAACAATTTTGATTGTTGAAACAATGTAATACAAACTAAAGAATCACGTCTTAAAATTACATTATATAAAATTTCACACTCGCATATCTCCGTTACTATAGAAGATACTGAAGTGTACTTTACACTCAATGGAATCAGCTCAACGCTCTCTATTGGCACATCGGGAAAAATTGAATCCATGTTTAATATTCATTCTTTCTTACCATGTAAACTCTCATAACAATTTTGTAAACAATCTATTTGTGCGTGATTGTAGTCGTCGTCGTGGAGATTTTAAATAACCATTTTGATTGTTGAAACAATGTAATACAAGCTAAGGCCTCACGCTTTACGAAAACATTATATTAAATTTCAAACTCGCATATCTCTTTACTATGAAAGATAATTAAGTGACTTTACAATCAATGGAATCAGTTCGACGCTCTCTATTGGCTCATCCGGAAAAATTGAATCCATGTGTAATATTCATGCTTAGTTACCATGGAAACTCTCATAACAATCATGTAAACAATCTATTTGGGCGTGATTGTAATCGTCGTCGTGGAGATTTGAAATAACCATTTTGATTGTATAAACAATGTAATAAGAACTAAGGAATCACGTTTTAAGATAACATTATATAAGATTTCAAACTCGCATATCTCCTTTACTATAGAAGGTAATGAAGTGATTTGACACTCAGTGGAATCAGGTCAACACTCTCTTTTGGCACATCCCGAAAATTGAATCCATGTGTAATATTCATGCTTAGTTACCATGGAAACTCACATAACAATCATGTAAACAATCTATTTGGGCGTGATTGTAGTCGTCGTAGTGGAGATTTGAAATAACCATTTTGATTGTTGAATCAATGTAATACAAACTAAGGAATCACGTTTTAAGATAACATTATATAAAATTTCAAACTCGCATATCTCCGTTACTTTAGAAGATACTGAAGTGTACTTTCCACTCAATGAAATCAGGTCGACCCTCTGCATTGGCACATCCGGAAAAATTGAATCCATGTATAATATTCACGCTTAGTTACCATGGAGAGTCTCATAACAATCATGTTAGCAATCTATTTGTGCGTGATTGTAGTCGTCGTTGTGGAGATTTGAAATAAACATTTTGATTGTTGAAACAATATAATACAACCTAAGGCCTCACGTTTTACGATAACATTATATAAAATTTCAAACTCGCACATCTCCGTCACTATAGAAGATACTGAGATGATTTTACACTCAATGGAATTAGGTCGACGCTCTCTATTGGCTCATCCGGAAAAATTGAATCCATGTGTAATATTCATGCTTAGTTACCATGGAAACACTCATAACAATCATGTAAACAAATCTATTTGTACGAGATTGTCGTCGTCCTCGTTGAGATTTGTAATAACAATTTTGATTGTTGAAACAATGTAATACAAACTAAAGAATCACGTTTTAAAATTACATTATATAAAATTTCACACTCGCATATCTCCGTTACTATAGAAGATACTGAAGTGTACTTTACACTCAATGGAATCAGCTCCACGCTCTCTATTGGCACATCGGGAATAATTGAATCCATGTTTAATATTCATTCTTTCTTACCATGTAAACTCTCATAACAATTTTGTAAACAATCTATTTGTGCGTGATTGTAGTCGTCGTCGTGGAGATTTTAAATAACCATTTTGATTGTTGAAACAATGTAATACAAGCTAAGGCCTCACGCTTTACGAAAACATTATATAAAATTTCAAACTCGCATATCTCCGTTACTATAAAAGATAATAAAGTGACTTTACAATCAATGGAATCAGTTCGACGCTCTCTATTGGCTCATCCGGAAAAATTGAATCCATGTGTAATATTCATGCTTAGTTACCATGGAAACTCTCATAACAATCATGTAAACAATCTATTTGGGCGTGATTGTAGTCGCCGTCGTGGAGATTTGAAATAACCATTTTGATTGTTGAAACAATGTAATACAAACTAAGGAATCACGTTTTAAGATAACATTAATTAAAATTTCAAACTCGCATATCTCCGTTACTTTAGAAGATACTGAAATGATTTTACACTCAATGGAATCTGGTCGACGCTCTTTTTTTCCCATCCAGGAAAATTGAATCCATGTGTAATATTCATGCTTAGTTACCATGGAAACTCTCATATCAATCATGTAAACAATCTATTTGTGCGTGATTGTAGTCGTCATCATAGAGATTTGAAATAACCATTTCGATTGTTGAAACAATGTAATACAAACTAAGGAATCACGTTTTACGATAACATTATATAAAATCTTAAACTCGCATATCTCCGTTACTGTAGATTATACTGAAGTGATTTTAAAAACAATGTAATCAGGTCGACGCTCTCTATTGGCACATCCCGAAAAATTGAATCCATGTGTAATATTCATGCTTAGGTACCATGGAAACTCTCATAACAATCATGTAAACAATCTATTTGGGCGTGATTGTAGTCGTCGTCGTGGAGATTTGAAATAACCATTTTGATTGTTGAAACAATGTAATACAACCTAAGGCCTCACGTTTTACGATAACATTATATAAAATTTAAAACTCGCACATCTCCGTTACTATAGAAGATACTGAAATGATTTTACACTCAATGGAATCAGGTCAACGCTCTCTATTGGCTCATCCGAAAAAATTGAATCCATGTGTAATATTCATGCTTAGTTACCGTGGAAACTCTCATAACAATCGTGTAAACAATCTATTTGTGCGTGATTGTAGCTGTCGTCGTGGAGAACTGAAATAACCATTTTGATTGTTGAAACAATGTAATACAAACTAAGGCCTCACGCTTTACGATAACATTATATAAAATTTCAAACTCGCATATCTCCGTTACTATAGAAGATACTGAAGTGAATTTACACTCAATGGAATCAGGTCAACGCTCTCTTTTGGTACATACCGAAAAATTGAATCCATGTGTAATATTCATGCTTAGTTACCATGGAAACTCACATAACAATGATGTAAACAATCTATTTGGGCGTGATTGTAGTCGTCGTCGTGGAGATTTTAAATAAACATTTAGATTGTTGAAACAATGTAATACAACCTAAGGCCTCACGTTTTACGATAACATTATATAAAATTTCAAACTCGCACATCTCCGTTACTATAGAAGATACTGAAATGATTTTACACTCAATGGAAATGATGTCAACGCTCTCTATTGGCTCATCCGGAAAAATTGAATCCATGTGTAATATTCATGCTTAGTTACCATGGAAACTCTCATAACAATCATGTAAACAATCTATTTGTGCGTGATTGTAGTAGTCATCATAGAGATTTGAAATAACCATTTTGATTGTTAAAACAATGTAATACAAACTAAGGAATCACGTTTTACGTTAACATTATATAAAATTTTAAACTCGCATATCTCTGTTACTGTAGATGATACTGAAGTGATTTTAAAAACAATGTAATCAGGTCGACGCTCTCTATTGGCACATCCGGAAAAATTTAATCCATCTGTAATATTATATGCTTAGTTACCATGGAAACTCTCATAACAATCATGTAAACAATCTATTTGGGCGTGATTGTAATCGTCGTCGTGGAGATTTGAAATAACCATTTTGATTGTTGAAACAATGTAATACAAACTAAGGAATCACGTTTTAAGATAACATTACATAAAATTTCAAACTCGCATATCTCCGTTACTATAGAAGATACTGAAATGATTTTACACTCAATGGAATCAGGTCGACGCTCTCTTTTTTCCCATCCAGAAAAATTGAATCCATGTGTAATATTCATGCTTAGGTACCATGGAAACTCTCATAACAATCATGTAAACAATCTATTTGTGCGTGATTGTAGTCGTTATCATAGAGATTTGAAATAACCATTTTGATTGTTGAAACAATGTAATACAACTAAGGAATCACGATTTACGATAACATTATATAAAATTTTAAACTCGCATATCTCCGTTACTGTAGATGATACTGAAGTGATTTTAAAAACAATGTAATCAGGTCGACGATCTCTATTGGCACATCCGGAAAAATTGAATCCATGTGTAATATTATATGCTTAGTTACCATGGAAACTCTCATAACAATCATGTAAACAATCTATTTGGGCGTGATTGTAATCGTCGTCGTGGAGATTTCAAATAACCATTTTGATTGTTGAAACAATGTAATAAAAACTAAGGAATCATTTTTAAGATAACATTATATAAGATTTCAAACTCGCATATCTCCTTTACTATAGAAGGTAATGAAGTGATTTGACACTCAATGTAATCAGGTCGACGCTCTCTATTGGCTCATCTGGAAAAATTGAATCCATGTGTAATATTCAAGCGTAGTTACCATGGAAACACTCATAACAATCATGTAAACAATCTATTTGTACGTGATTGTCGTCGTCCTCGTTGAGATTTGTAATAACAATTTTGATTGTTGAAACAATGTAATACAAACTAAAGAATCACGTCTTAAAATTACATTATATAAAATTTCACACTCGCATATCTCCGTTACTATAGAAGATACTGAAGTGTACTTTACACTCAATGGAATCAGCTCAACGCTCTCTATTGGCACATCGGGAAAAATTGAATCCATGTTTAATATTCATTCTTTCTTACCATGTAAACTCTCATAACAATTTTGTAAACAATCTATTTGTGCGTGATTGTAGTCGTCGTCGTGGAGATTTTAAATAACCATTTTGATTGTTGAAACAATGTAATACAAGCTAAGGCCTCACGCTTTACGAAAACATTATATTAAATTTCAAACTCGCATATCTCTTTACTATGAAAGATAATTAAGTGACTTTACAATCAATGGAATCAGTTCGACGCTCTCTATTGGCTCATCCGGAAAAATTGAATCCATGTGTAATATTCATGCTTAGTTACCATGGAAACTCTCATAACAATCATGTAAACAATCTATTTGGGCGTGATTGTAATCGTCGTCGTGGAGATTTGAAATAACCATTTTGATTGTATAAACAATGTAATAAGAACTAAGGAATCACGTTTTAAGATAACATTATATAAGATTTCAAACTCGCATATCTCCTTTACTATAGAAGGTAATGAAGTGATTTGACACTCAGTGGAATCAGGTCAACACTCTCTTTTGGCACATCCCGAAAATTGAATCCATGTGTAATATTCATGCTTAGTTACCATGGAAACTCACATAACAATCATGTAAACAATCTATTTGGGCGTGATTGTAGTCGTCGTAGTGGAGATTTGAAATAACCATTTTGATTGTTGAATCAATGTAATACAAACTAAGGAATCACGTTTTAAGATAACATTATATAAAATTTCAAACTCGCATATCTCCGTTACTTTAGAAGATACTGAAGTGTACTTTCCACTCAATGAAATCAGGTCGACCCTCTGCATTGGCACATCCGGAAAAATTGAATCCATGTATAATATTCACGCTTAGTTACCATGGAGAGTCTCATAACAATCATGTTAGCAATCTATTTGTGCGTGATTGTAGTCGTCGTTGTGGAGATTTGAAATAAACATTTTGATTGTTGAAACAATATAATACAACCTAAGGCCTCACGTTTTACGATAACATTATATAAAATTTCAAACTCGCACATCTCCGTCACTATAGAAGATACTGAGATGATTTTACACTCAATGGAATTAGGTCGACGCTCTCTATTGGCTCATCCGGAAAAATTGAATCCATGTGTAATATTCATGCTTAGTTACCATGGAAACACTCATAACAATCATGTAAACAAATCTATTTGTACGAGATTGTCGTCGTCCTCGTTGAGATTTGTAATAACAATTTTGATTGTTGAAACAATGTAATACAAACTAAAGAATCACGTTTTAAAATTACATTATATAAAATTTCACACTCGCATATCTCCGTTACTATAGAAGATACTGAAGTGTACTTTACACTCAATGGAATCAGCTCCACGCTCTCTATTGGCACATCGGGAATAATTGAATCCATGTTTAATATTCATTCTTTCTTACCATGTAAACTCTCATAACAATTTTGTAAACAATCTATTTGTGCGTGATTGTAGTCGTCGTCGTGGAGATTTTAAATAACCATTTTGATTGTTGAAACAATGTAATACAAGCTAAGGCCTCACGCTTTACGAAAACATTATATAAAATTTCAAACTCGCATATCTCCGTTACTATAAAAGATAATAAAGTGACTTTACAATCAATGGAATCAGTTCGACGCTCTCTATTGGCTCATCCGGAAAAATTGAATCCATGTGTAATATTCATGCTTAGTTACCATGGAAACTCTCATAACAATCATGTAAACAATCTATTTGGGCGTGATTGTAGTCGCCGTCGTGGAGATTTGAAATAACCATTTTGATTGTTGAAACAATGTAATACAAACTAAGGAATCACGTTTTAAGATAACATTAATTAAAATTTCAAACTCGCATATCTCCGTTACTTTAGAAGATACTGAAATGATTTTACACTCAATGGAATCTGGTCGACGCTCTTTTTTTCCCATCCAGGAAAATTGAATCCATGTGTAATATTCATGCTTAGTTACCATGGAAACTCTCATATCAATCATGTAAACAATCTATTTGTGCGTGATTGTAGTCGTCATCATAGAGATTTGAAATAACCATTTCGATTGTTGAAACAATGTAATACAAACTAAGGAATCACGTTTTACGATAACATTATATAAAATCTTAAACTCGCATATCTCCGTTACTGTAGATTATACTGAAGTGATTTTAAAAACAATGTAATCAGGTCGACGCTCTCTATTGGCACATCCCGAAAAATTGAATCCATGTGTAATATTCATGCTTAGGTACCATGGAAACTCTCATAACAATCATGTAAACAATCTATTTGGGCGTGATTGTAGTCGTCGTCGTGGAGATTTGAAATAACCATTTTGATTGTTGAAACAATGTAATACAACCTAAGGCCTCACGTTTTACGATAACATTATATAAAATTTAAAACTCGCACATCTCCGTTACTATAGAAGATACTGAAATGATTTTACACTCAATGGAATCAGGTCAACGCTCTCTATTGGCTCATCCGAAAAAATTGAATCCATGTGTAATATTCATGCTTAGTTACCGTGGAAACTCTCATAACAATCGTGTAAACAATCTATTTGTGCGTGATTGTAGCTGTCGTCGTGGAGAACTGAAATAACCATTTTGATTGTTGAAACAATGTAATACAAACTAAGGCCTCACGCTTTACGATAACATTATATAAAATTTCAAACTCGCATATCTCCGTTACTATAGAAGATACTGAAGTGAATTTACACTCAATGGAATCAGGTCAACGCTCTCTTTTGGTACATACCGAAAAATTGAATCCATGTGTAATATTCATGCTTAGTTACCATGGAAACTCACATAACAATGATGTAAACAATCTATTTGGGCGTGATTGTAGTCGTCGTCGTGGAGATTTTAAATAAACATTTAGATTGTTGAAACAATGTAATACAACCTAAGGCCTCACGTTTTACGATAACATTATATAAAATTTCAAACTCGCACATCTCCGTTACTATAGAAGATACTGAAATGATTTTACACTCAATGGAAATGATGTCAACGCTCTCTATTGGCTCATCCGGAAAAATTGAATCCATGTGTAATATTCATGCTTAGTTACCATGGAAACTCTCATAACAATCATGTAAACAATCTATTTGTGCGTGATTGTAGTAGTCATCATAGAGATTTGAAATAACCATTTTGATTGTTAAAACAATGTAATACAAACTAAGGAATCACGTTTTACGTTAACATTATATAAAATTTTAAACTCGCATATCTCTGTTACTGTAGATGATACTGAAGTGATTTTAAAAACAATGTAATCAGGTCGACGCTCTCTATTGGCACATCCGGAAAAATTTAATCCATCTGTAATATTATATGCTTAGTTACCATGGAAACTCTCATAACAATCATGTAAACAATCTATTTGGGCGTGATTGTAATCGTCGTCGTGGAGATTTGAAATAACCATTTTGATTGTTGAAACAATGTAATACAAACTAAGGAATCACGTTTTAAGATAACATTACATAAAATTTCAAACTCGCATATCTCCGTTACTATAGAAGATACTGAAATGATTTTACACTCAATGGAATCAGGTCGACGCTCTCTTTTTTCCCATCCAGAAAAATTGAATCCATGTGCAATATTCATGCTTAGTTACCATGGAAACTCTCATAACAATCATGTAAACAATCTATTTGTGCGTGATTGTAGTCGTCATCATAGAGATTTGAAATAACCATTTTGATTGTTGAAACAATGTAATACAAACTAAGGAATCACGTTTTAAAATAACATTATATAAAATTTCAAACTCGCATATATCCGTTACTATAGAAGATACTGAAGTGATTTTACAATCAATGGAATAAGGTCAACGCTCTCTATTGGCACATCCGAAAAAATTGAATTCGTGTGTAATATTCATGCTTAGTTACCATGGAAACTCTCATAACAATAATTTAAACAATCTATTGGTGCGTGATTGTAGTCGTCGTCATAGAGATTTGGAATAACCATTTTGATTGTTGAAACAATGTAATACAAACTAAGGAATCACGTTTTAAGATAACATTATATAAAATTTCAAACTCGCATATATCCGTTACTATAGAAGATACTGAAGTGATTTTACAATCAATGGAATAAGGTCAACGCTCTCTATTGGCACATCCGAAAAAATTGAATCCATGTGTAATATCCTTGGTTATGTACCATGGAAACTCTCATAACAATCATGTAAACAATCTATTTGTGCGTGATTGTAGTCGGCGTCGTGGAGATTTGAAATAACCATTTTGATTGTTGAAACAATGTAATACAAACTAAGGCCTCACGCTTTACGATAACATTATATAAAATTTCAAACTTGTATATCTCCGTTACTATAGAAAATACGGAAGTGATTTTACAATCAATGGAATCAGGTCGACGCTCTCTATTGGCTCATCCGGAAAAATTGAATCCATGTGTAATATTCATGCGTAGTTACCATGGAAACACTCGTAACAATCATGTAAACAATCTATTTGTACGTGATTGTCGTCGTCCTCGTTGAGATTTGTAATAACCATTTGGATTGTTGAAACAATGTAATACAAACTAAAGGATCACGTTTTAAAATTACATTATATAAACTTCACACTCGCATATCTCCGTTACTACAGAAGATACTGAAGTGTACTTTACACTCAATGGAATCAGGTCGACGCTCTCTATTGGCACATTGGGAAAAATTGAATCCATGTGTAATATTCATGCTTAGTTACCGTGGAAACTCTCATAACAATCGTGTAAACAATCTATTTGTGCGTGATTGTAGCTGTCGTCGTAGAGAACTGAAATAACCATTTTGATTGTTGAAACAATGTAATACAAACTAAGGCCTCACGCTTTACGATAACATTATGTAAAATTTCAAACTCGCATATCTCCGTTACTATAGAAGATACTGAAGTGAATTTACACTCAATGGAATCAGGTCAACGCTCTCTATTGGCTCATCCGGAAAAATTGAATCCATGTGTAATATTCATGCTTAGTTACCATGGAAACTCTCATAACAATAAAGTAAACAATATTTTTATGCGTGATTGTAGTCGTCGTCGTGGAGATCTGAAATAACCATTTTGATTGTTGAAACAATGTAATACAAACTAAGGAATCACGTTTTAAGATAACATTACATAAAATTTCAAACTCGCATATCTCCGTTACTATAGAAGATACTGAAATGATTTTACACTCAATGGAATCAGGTCGACGCTCTCTTTTTTCCCATCCAGAAAAATTGAATCCATGTGTAATATTCATGCTTAGTTACCATGGAAACTCTCATAACAATCATGTAAACAATCTATTTGTGCGTGATTGTAGTCGTCATCATAGAGATTTGAAATAACCATTTTGATTGTTGAAACAATGTAATACAAACTAAGGAATCACGATTTACGATAACATTATATAAAATTTTAAACTCGCATATCTCCGTTACTGAAGATGATACTGAAGTGATTTTAAAAACAATGTAATCAGGTCGACGATCTCTATTGGCACATCCGGAAAAATTGAATCCATGTGTAATATTATATGCTTAGTTACCATGGAAACTCTCATAACAATCATGTAAACAATCTATTTGGGCGTGATTGTAATCGTCGTCGTGGAGATTTCAAATAACCATTTTGATTGTTGAAACAATGTAATACAAGCTAAGGCCTCAAGCTTTACGAAAACATTATATAAAATTTCAAACTCGCATATCTCTTTACTATGAAAGATAATTAATTGACTTTACAATCAATGGAATCAGTTCGACGCTCTCTATTGGCTCATCCGGAAAAATTGAATCCATGTGTAATATTCATGCTTAGTTACCATGGAAACTCTCATAACAATCATGTAAACAATCTATTTGGGCGTGATTGTAATCTTCGTCGTGGAGATTTGAAATAACCATTTTGATTGTATAAACAATGTAATAAGAACTAAGGAATCACGTTTTAAGATAACATTATATAAGATTTCAAACTTGCATATCTCCTTTACTATAGAAGGTAATGAAGTGATTTGACACTCAGTGGAATCAGGTCAACGCTCTCTTTTGGCACATCCCGAAAATTGAATCCATGTGTAATATTCATGCTTAGTTACCATGGAAACTCACATAACAATCATGTAAAAATCTATTTGGGCGTGATTGTAGTCGTCGTAGTGGAGATTTGAAATAACCATTTTGATTGTTGAATCAATGTAATACAAACTAAGGAATCACGATTTAAGATAACATTATATAAAATTTCAAACTCACATATCTCCGTTACTTTAGAAGATACTGAAGTGTACTTTCCACTCAATGAAATCAGGTCGACGCTCTGCATTGGCACATCCGGAAAAATTGAATCCATGTATAATATTCATGCTTAGTTACCATGGAGAGTCTCATAACAATCATGTTAGCAATCTATTTGTGCGTGATTGTAGTCGTCGTTGTGGAGATTTGAAATAAACATTTTGATTGTTGAAACAATATATTACAACCTAAGGCCTCACGTTTTACGATAACATTATATAAAATTTCAAACTCGCACATCTCCGTCACTATAGAAGATACTGAGATGATTTTACACTCAATGGAATTAGGTCGACGCTCTCTATTGGCTCATCCGGGAAAATTGAATCCATGTGTAATATTCATGCGTAGTTACCATGGAAACACTCATAACAATCATGTAAACAAATCTATTTGTACGAGATTTTCGTCGTCCTAGTTGAGATTTGTAATAACAATTTTGATTGTTGAAACAATGTAATACAAACTAAAGAATCACGTTTTAAAATTACATTATATAAAATTTCACACTCGCATATCTCCGTTACTATAGAAGATACTGAAGTGTACTTTACACTCAATGGAATCAGCTCCACGCTCTCTATTGGCACATCGGGAATAATTGAATCCATGTTTAATATTCAATCTTTCTTACCATGTAAACTCTCATAACAATTTTGTAAACAATCTATTTGTGCGTGATTGTAGTCGTCGTCGTGGAGATTTTAAATAACCATTTTGATTGTTGAAACAATGTAATACAAGCTAGGGCCTCACGCTTTACGAAAACATTATATAAAATTTCAAACTCGCATATCTCCGTTACTATTAAAGATAATGAAGTGACTTTACAATCAATGGAATCAGTTCGACGCTCTCTATTGGCTCTTCCGGAAAAATTGAATCCATGTGTAATATTCATGCTTAGTTACCATGGAAACTCTCATAACAATCATGTAAACAATCTATTTGGGCGTGATTGTAGTCGTCGTCGTGGAGATTTGAAATAACCATTTTGATTGTTGAAACAATGTAATACAAACTAAGGAATCACGTTTTAAGATAACATTAATTAAAATTTCAAACTCGCATATCTCCGTTACTTTAGAAGATACTGAAATGATTTTACACTCAATGGAATCTGGTCGACGCTCTTTTTTTCCCATCCAGAAAAATTGAATCCATGTGTAATATTCATGCTTAGTTACCATGGAAACTCTCATAACAATCATGTAAACAATCTATTTGTGCGTGATTGTAGTCGTCATCACAGAGATTTGAAATAACCATTTTGATTGTTGAAACAATGTAATACAAACTAAGGAATCACGTTTTACGATAACATTATATAAAATCTTAAACTCGCATATCTCCGTTACTGTAGATTATACTGAAGTGATTTTAAAAACAATGTAATCAGGTCGACGCTCTCTATTGGCACATCCCGAAAAATTGAATCCATGTGTAATATTCATGCTTAGTTACAATGGAAACTCTCATAACAATAAAGTAATCAATATTTTTATGCGTGATTGTAGTCGTCGTCGTGGAGATCTGAAATAACCATTTTGGTTGTTGAAACAATGTAATACAACTAAGGAATCACGATTTACGATAACATTATATAAAATTTTAAACTCGCACATCTCCGTCACTATAGAAGATACTGAGATGATTTTACACTCAATGGAATTAGGTCGACGCTCTCTATTGGCTCATCCGGAAAAATTGAATCCATGTGTAATATTCATGCTTAGTTACCATGGAAACACTCATAACAATCATGTAAACAAATCTATTTGTACGAGATTGTCGTCGTCCTCGTTGAGATTTGTAATAACAATTTTGATTGTTGAAACAAAGTAATACAAACTAAAGAATCACGTTTTAAAATTACATTATATAAAATTTCACACTCGCATATCTCCGTTACTATAGAAGATACTGAAGTGTACTTTACACTCAATGGAATCAGCTCCACGCTCTCTATTGGCACATCGGGAATAATTGAATCCATGTTTAATATTCATTCTTTCTTACCATGTAAACTCTCATAACAATTTTGTAAACAATCTATTTGTGCGTGATTGTAGTCGTCGTCGTGGAGATTTTAAATAACCATTTTGATTGTTGAAACAATGTAATACAAGCTAAGGCCTCACGCTTTACGAAAACATTATATAAAATTTCAAACTCGCATATCTCCGTTACTATAAAAGATAATAAAGTGACTTTACAATCAATGGAATCAGTTCGACGCTCTCTATTGGCTCATCCGGAAAAATTGAATCCATGTGTAATATTCATGCTAAGTTACCATGGAAACTCTCATAACAATCATGTAAACAATCTATTTGGGCGTGATTGTAGTCGCCGTCGTGGAGATTTGAAATAACCATTTTGATTGTTGAAACAATGTAATACAAACTAAGGAATCACGTTTTAAGATAACATTAATTAAAATTTCAAACTCGCATATCTCCGTTACTTTAGAAGATACTGAAATGATTTTACACTCAATGGAATCTGGTCGACGCTCTTTTTTTCCCATCCAGGAAAATTGAATCCATGTGTAATATTCATGCTTAGTTACCATGGAAACTCTCATATCAATCATGTAAACAATCTATTTGTGCGTGATTGTAGTCGTCATCATAGAGATTTGAAATAACCATTTTGATTGTTGAAACAATGTAATACAAACTAAGGAATCACGTTTTACGATAACATTATATAAAATCTTAAACTCGCATATCTCCGTTACTGTAGATTATACTGAAGTGATTTTAAAAACAATGTAATCAGGTCGACGCTCTCTATTGGCACATCCCGAAAAATTGAATCCATGTGTAATATTCATGCTTAGGTACCATGGAAACTCTCATAACAATCATGTAAACAATCTATTTGGGCGTGATTGTAGTCGTCGTCGTGGAGATTTGAAATAACCATTTTGATTGTTGAAACAATGTAATACAACCTAAGGCCTCACGTTTTACGATAACATTATATAAAATTTAAAACTCGCACATCTCCGTTACTATAGAAGATACTGAAGTGTACTTTCCACTCAATGAAATCAGGTCGACGCTCTGCATTGGCACATCCGGAAAAATTGAATCCATGTATAATATTCATGCTTAGTTACCATGGAGAGTCTCATAACAATCATGTTAGCAATCTATTTGTGCGTGATTGTAGTCGTCGTTGTGGAGATTTGAAATAAACATTTTGATTGTTGAAACAATATATTACAACCTAAGGCCTCACGTTTTACGATAACATTATATAAAATTTCAAACTCGCACATCTCCGTCACTATAGAAGATACTGAGATGATTTTACACTCAATGGAATTAGGTCGACGCTCTCTATTGGCTCATCCGGAAAAATTGAATCCATGTGTAATATTCATGCGTAGTTACCATGGAAACACTCATAACAATCATGTAAACAAATCTATTTGTACGAGATTTTCGTCGTCCTAGTTGAGATTTGTAATAACAATTTTGATTGTTGAAACAATGTAATACAAACTAAAGAATCACGTTTTAAAATTACATTATATAAAATTTCACACTCGCATATCTCCGTTACTATAGAAGATACTGAAGTGTACTTTACACTCAATGGAATCAGCTCCACGCTCTCTATTGGCACATCGGGAATAATTGAATCCATGTTTAATATTCAATCTTTCTTACCATGTAAACTCTCATAACAATTTTGTAAACAATCTATTTGTGCGTGATTGTAGTCGTCGTCGTGGAGATTTTAAATAACCATTTTGATTGTTGAAACAATGTAATACAAGCTAGGGCCTCACGCTTTACGAAAACATTATATAAAATTTCAAACTCGCATATCTCTTTACTATGAAAGATAATTAATTGACTTTACAATCAATGGAATCAGTTCGACGCTCTCTATTGGCTCATCCGGAAAAATTGAATCCATGTGTAATATTCATGCTTAGTTACCATGGAAACTCTCATAACAATCATGTAAACAATCTATTTGGGCGTGATTGTAATCTTCG
Organism: Lepisma saccharinum; assembly: GCF_977018435.1. NCBI lineage: Eukaryota > Metazoa > Arthropoda > Insecta > Zygentoma > Lepismatidae > Lepisma > Lepisma saccharinum. The sequence continues at coordinate 56,685,846 of NC_139235.1, read as the reverse complement.
TCGTGGAGATTTGAAATAACCATTTTGATTGTATAAACAATGTAATAAGAACTAAGGAATCACGTTTTAAGATAACATTATATAAGATTTCAAACTTGCATATCTCCTTTACTATAGAAGGTAATGAAGTGATTTGACACTCAGTGGAATCAGGTCAACGCTCTCTTTTGGCACATCCCGAAAATTGAATCCATGTGTAATATTCATGCTTAGTTACCATGGAAACTCACATAACAATCATGTAAAAATCTATTTGGGCGTGATTGTAGTCGTCGTAGTGGAGATTTGAAATAACCATTTTGATTGTTGAATCAATGTAATACAAACTAAGGAATCACGATTTAAGATAACATTATATAAAATTTCAAACTCACATATCTCCGTTACTTTAGAAGATACTGAAGTGTACTTTCCACTCAATGAAATCAGGTCGACGCTCTGCATTGGCACATCCGGAAAAATTGAATCCATGTATAATATTCATGCTTAGTTACCATGGAGAGTCTCATAACAATCATGTTAGCAATCTATTTGTGCGTGATTGTAGTCGTCGTTGTGGAGATTTGAAATAAACATTTTGATTGTTGAAACAATATATTACAACCTAAGGCCTCACGTTTTACGATAACATTATATAAAATTTCAAACTCGCACATCTCCGTCACTATAGAAGATACTGAGATGATTTTACACTCAATGGAATTAGGTCGACGCTCTCTATTGGCTCATCCGGGAAAATTGAATCCATGTGTAATATTCATGCGTAGTTACCATGGAAACACTCATAACAATCATGTAAACAAATCTATTTGTACGAGATTTTCGTCGTCCTAGTTGAGATTTGTAATAACAATTTTGATTGTTGAAACAATGTAATACAAACTAAAGAATCACGTTTTAAAATTACATTATATAAAATTTCACACTCGCATATCTCCGTTACTATAGAAGATACTGAAGTGTACTTTACACTCAATGGAATCAGCTCCACGCTCTCTATTGGCACATCGGGAATAATTGAATCCATGTTTAATATTCAATCTTTCTTACCATGTAAACTCTCATAACAATTTTGTAAACAATCTATTTGTGCGTGATTGTAGTCGTCGTCGTGGAGATTTTAAATAACCATTTTGATTGTTGAAACAATGTAATACAAGCTAGGGCCTCACGCTTTACGAAAACATTATATAAAATTTCAAACTCGCATATCTCCGTTACTATTAAAGATAATGAAGTGACTTTACAATCAATGGAATCAGTTCGACGCTCTCTATTGGCTCTTCCGGAAAAATTGAATCCATGTGTAATATTCATGCTTAGTTACCATGGAAACTCTCATAACAATCATGTAAACAATCTATTTGGGCGTGATTGTAGTCGTCGTCGTGGAGATTTGAAATAACCATTTTGATTGTTGAAACAATGTAATACAAACTAAGGAATCACGTTTTAAGATAACATTAATTAAAATTTCAAACTCGCATATCTCCGTTACTTTAGAAGATACTGAAATGATTTTACACTCAATGGAATCTGGTCGACGCTCTTTTTTTCCCATCCAGAAAAATTGAATCCATGTGTAATATTCATGCTTAGTTACCATGGAAACTCTCATAACAATCATGTAAACAATCTATTTGTGCGTGATTGTAGTCGTCATCACAGAGATTTGAAATAACCATTTTGATTGTTGAAACAATGTAATACAAACTAAGGAATCACGTTTTACGATAACATTATATAAAATCTTAAACTCGCATATCTCCGTTACTGTAGATTATACTGAAGTGATTTTAAAAACAATGTAATCAGGTCGACGCTCTCTATTGGCACATCCCGAAAAATTGAATCCATGTGTAATATTCATGCTTAGTTACAATGGAAACTCTCATAACAATAAAGTAATCAATATTTTTATGCGTGATTGTAGTCGTCGTCGTGGAGATCTGAAATAACCATTTTGGTTGTTGAAACAATGTAATACAACTAAGGAATCACGATTTACGATAACATTATATAAAATTTTAAACTCGCACATCTCCGTCACTATAGAAGATACTGAGATGATTTTACACTCAATGGAATTAGGTCGACGCTCTCTATTGGCTCATCCGGAAAAATTGAATCCATGTGTAATATTCATGCTTAGTTACCATGGAAACACTCATAACAATCATGTAAACAAATCTATTTGTACGAGATTGTCGTCGTCCTCGTTGAGATTTGTAATAACAATTTTGATTGTTGAAACAAAGTAATACAAACTAAAGAATCACGTTTTAAAATTACATTATATAAAATTTCACACTCGCATATCTCCGTTACTATAGAAGATACTGAAGTGTACTTTACACTCAATGGAATCAGCTCCACGCTCTCTATTGGCACATCGGGAATAATTGAATCCATGTTTAATATTCATTCTTTCTTACCATGTAAACTCTCATAACAATTTTGTAAACAATCTATTTGTGCGTGATTGTAGTCGTCGTCGTGGAGATTTTAAATAACCATTTTGATTGTTGAAACAATGTAATACAAGCTAAGGCCTCACGCTTTACGAAAACATTATATAAAATTTCAAACTCGCATATCTCCGTTACTATAAAAGATAATAAAGTGACTTTACAATCAATGGAATCAGTTCGACGCTCTCTATTGGCTCATCCGGAAAAATTGAATCCATGTGTAATATTCATGCTAAGTTACCATGGAAACTCTCATAACAATCATGTAAACAATCTATTTGGGCGTGATTGTAGTCGCCGTCGTGGAGATTTGAAATAACCATTTTGATTGTTGAAACAATGTAATACAAACTAAGGAATCACGTTTTAAGATAACATTAATTAAAATTTCAAACTCGCATATCTCCGTTACTTTAGAAGATACTGAAATGATTTTACACTCAATGGAATCTGGTCGACGCTCTTTTTTTCCCATCCAGGAAAATTGAATCCATGTGTAATATTCATGCTTAGTTACCATGGAAACTCTCATATCAATCATGTAAACAATCTATTTGTGCGTGATTGTAGTCGTCATCATAGAGATTTGAAATAACCATTTTGATTGTTGAAACAATGTAATACAAACTAAGGAATCACGTTTTACGATAACATTATATAAAATCTTAAACTCGCATATCTCCGTTACTGTAGATTATACTGAAGTGATTTTAAAAACAATGTAATCAGGTCGACGCTCTCTATTGGCACATCCCGAAAAATTGAATCCATGTGTAATATTCATGCTTAGGTACCATGGAAACTCTCATAACAATCATGTAAACAATCTATTTGGGCGTGATTGTAGTCGTCGTCGTGGAGATTTGAAATAACCATTTTGATTGTTGAAACAATGTAATACAACCTAAGGCCTCACGTTTTACGATAACATTATATAAAATTTAAAACTCGCACATCTCCGTTACTATAGAAGATACTGAAGTGTACTTTCCACTCAATGAAATCAGGTCGACGCTCTGCATTGGCACATCCGGAAAAATTGAATCCATGTATAATATTCATGCTTAGTTACCATGGAGAGTCTCATAACAATCATGTTAGCAATCTATTTGTGCGTGATTGTAGTCGTCGTTGTGGAGATTTGAAATAAACATTTTGATTGTTGAAACAATATATTACAACCTAAGGCCTCACGTTTTACGATAACATTATATAAAATTTCAAACTCGCACATCTCCGTCACTATAGAAGATACTGAGATGATTTTACACTCAATGGAATTAGGTCGACGCTCTCTATTGGCTCATCCGGAAAAATTGAATCCATGTGTAATATTCATGCGTAGTTACCATGGAAACACTCATAACAATCATGTAAACAAATCTATTTGTACGAGATTTTCGTCGTCCTAGTTGAGATTTGTAATAACAATTTTGATTGTTGAAACAATGTAATACAAACTAAAGAATCACGTTTTAAAATTACATTATATAAAATTTCACACTCGCATATCTCCGTTACTATAGAAGATACTGAAGTGTACTTTACACTCAATGGAATCAGCTCCACGCTCTCTATTGGCACATCGGGAATAATTGAATCCATGTTTAATATTCAATCTTTCTTACCATGTAAACTCTCATAACAATTTTGTAAACAATCTATTTGTGCGTGATTGTAGTCGTCGTCGTGGAGATTTTAAATAACCATTTTGATTGTTGAAACAATGTAATACAAGCTAGGGCCTCACGCTTTACGAAAACATTATATAAAATTTCAAACTCGCATATCTCCGTTACTATTAAAGATAATGAAGTGACTTTACAATCAATGGAATCAGTTCGACGCTCTCTATTGGCTCTTCCGGAAAAATTGAATCCATGTGTAATATTCATGCTTAGTTACCATGGAAACTCTCATAACAAGAAAGTAAACAATATTTTTTTGCGTGATTGTAGTCGTCGTCGTGGAGATCTGAAATAACCATTTTGATTGTTGAAACAATGTAATACAAACTAAGGAATCACGTTTTAACATAAAATTATATAAAATTTCAAACTCACATATCTCCGTTACTATAGAAGATACTGAAGTGATTTTACAATCAATGGAATCAGGTCGACGCTCTCTATTGGCTCATCCGGAAAAATTGAATCCATGTGTAATATTCATGCTTAGTTACCATGGAAACTCTCATAACAATCATGTAAATAATCTATTTGGGCGTGATTGTAGTCGTCGTCGTGGAGATTTGAAATAACCATTTTGATTGTTGAAACAATGTAATACAAACTAAGGAATCACGTTTTAAGATAACATTAATTAAAATTTCAAACTCGCATATCTCCGTTACTTTAGAAGATACTGAAATGATTTTACACTCAATGGAATCTGGTCGACGCTCTTTTTTTCCCATCCAGAAAAATTGAATCCATGTGTAATATTCATGCTTAGTTACCTTGGAAACTCTCATAACAAGAAAGTAAACAATATTTTTTTGCGTGATTGTAGTCGTCGTCGTGGAGATCTGAAATAACCATTTTGATTGTTGAAACAATGTAATACAAACTAAGGAATCACGTTTTAACATAAAATTATATAAAATTTCAAACTCACATATCTCCGTTACTATAGAAGATACTGAAGTGATTTTACAATCAATGGAATCAGGTCGACGCTCTCTATTGGCTCATCCGGAAAAATTGAATCCATGTGTAATATTCATGCTTAGTTACCATGGAAACTCTCATAACAATCATGTAAACAATCTATTTGGGCGTGATTGTAGTCGTCGTCGTGGAGATTTGAAATAACCATTTTGATTGTTGAAACAATGTAATACAAACTAAGGAATCACGTTTTAAGATAACATTAATTAAAATTTCAAACTCGCATATCTCCGTTACTTTAGAAGATACTGAAATGATTTTACACTCAATGGAATCTGGTCGACGCTCTTTTTTTCCCATCCAGAAAAATTGAATCCATGTGTAATATTCATGCTTAGTTACCATGGAAACTCTCATAACAATCATGTAAACAATCTATTTGTGCGTGATTGTAGTCGTCATCACAGAGATTTGAAATAACCATTTTGATTGTTGAAACAATGTAATACAAACTAAGGAATCACGTTTTACGATAACATTATATAAAATCTTAAACTCGCATATCTCCGTTACTGTAGATTATACTGAAGTGATTTTAAAAACAATGTAATCAGGTCGACGCTCTCTATTGGCACATCCCGAAAAATTGAATCCATGTGTAATATTCATGCTTAGTTACAATGGAAACTCTCATAACAATAAAGTAATCAATATTTTTATGCGTGATTGTAGTCGTCGTCGTGGAGATCTGAAATAACCATTTTGATTGTTGAAACAATGTAATACAAACTAAGGAATCACGTTTTAAGATAACATTACATAAAATTTCAAACTCGCATATCTCCGTTACTATAGAAGATACTGAAATGATTTTACACTCAATGGAATCAGGTCGACGCTCTCTTTTTTCCCATCCAGAAAAATTGAATCCATGTGTAATATTCATGCTTAGGTACCATGGAAACTCTCATAACAATCATGTAAACAATCTATTTGTGCGTGATTGTAGTCGTCATCATAGAGATTTGAAATAACCATTTTGATTGTTGAAACAATGTAATACAACTAAGGAATCACGATTTACGATAACATTATATAAAATTTTAAACTCGCATATCTCCGTTACTGTAGATGATACTGAAGTGATTTTAAAAACAATGTAATCAGGTCGACGATCTCTATTGGCACATCCGGAAAAATTGAATCCATGTGTAATATTATATGCTTAGTTACCATGGAAACTCTCATAACAATCATGTAAACAATCTATTTGGGCGTGATTGTAATCGTCGTCGTGGAGATTTCAAATAACCATTTTGATTGTTGAAACAATGTAATAAAAACTAAGGAATCATTTTTAAGATAACATTATATAAGATTTCAAACTCGCATATCTCCTTTACTATAGAAGGTAATGAAGTGATTTGACACTCAATGTAATCAGGTCGACGCTCTCTATTGGCTCATCTGGAAAAATTGAATCCATGTGTAATATTCAAGCGTAGTTACCATGGAAACACTCATAACAATCATGTAAACAATCTATTTGTACGTGATTGTCGTCGTCCTCGTTGAGATTTGTAATAACAATTTTGATTGTTGAAACAATGTAATACAAACTAAAGAATCACGTCTTAAAATTACATTATATAAAATTTCACACTCGCATATCTCCGTTACTATAGAAGATACTGAAGTGTACTTTACACTCAATGGAATCAGCTCAACGCTCTCTATTGGCACATCGGGAAAAATTGAATCCATGTTTAATATTCATTCTTTCTTACCATGTAAACTCTCATAACAATTTTGTAAACAATCTATTTGTGCGTGATTGTAGTCGTCGTCGTGGAGATTTTAAATAACCATTTTGATTGTTGAAACAATGTAATACAAGCTAAGGCCTCACGCTTTACGAAAACATTATATTAAATTTCAAACTCGCATATCTCTTTACTATGAAAGATAATTAAGTGACTTTACAATCAATGGAATCAGTTCGACGCTCTCTATTGGCTCATCCGGAAAAATTGAATCCATGTGTAATATTCATGCTTAGTTACCATGGAAACTCTCATAACAATCATGTAAACAATCTATTTGGGCGTGATTGTAATCGTCGTCGTGGAGATTTGAAATAACCATTTTGATTGTATAAACAATGTAATAAGAACTAAGGAATCACGTTTTAAGATAACATTATATAAGATTTCAAACTCGCATATCTCCTTTACTATAGAAGGTAATGAAGTGATTTGACACTCAGTGGAATCAGGTCAACACTCTCTTTTGGCACATCCCGAAAATTGAATCCATGTGTAATATTCATGCTTAGTTACCATGGAAACTCACATAACAATCATGTAAACAATCTATTTGGGCGTGATTGTAGTCGTCGTAGTGGAGATTTGAAATAACCATTTTGATTGTTGAATCAATGTAATACAAACTAAGGAATCACGTTTTAAGATAACATTATATAAAATTTCAAACTCGCATATCTCCGTTACTTTAGAAGATACTGAAGTGTACTTTCCACTCAATGAAATCAGGTCGACGCTCTGCATTGGCACATCCGGAAAAATTGAATCCATGTATAATATTCATGCTTAGTTACCATGGAGAGTCTCATAACAATCATGTTAGGAATCTATTTGTGCGTGATTGTAGTCGTCGTTGTGGAGATTTGAAATAAACATTTTGATTGTTGAAACAATATAATACAACCTAAGGCCTCACGTTTTACGATAACATTATATAAAATTTCAAACTCGCACATCTCCGTCACTATAGAAGATACTGAGATGATTTTACACTCAATGGAATTAGGTCGAGGCTCTCTATTGGCTCATCCGGAAAAATTGAATCCATGTGTAATATTCATGCTTAGTTACCATGGAAACACTCATAACAATCATGTAAACAAATCTATTTGTACGAGATTGTCGTCGTCCTCGTTGAGATTTGTAATAACAATTTTGATTGTTGAAACAAAGTAATACAAACTAAAGAATCACGTTTTAAAATTACATTATATAAAATTTCACACTCGCATATCTCCGTTACTATAGAAGATACTGAAGTGTACTTTACACTCAATGGAATCAGCTCCACGCTCTCTATTGGCACATCGGGAATAATTGAATCCATGTTTAATATTCATTCTTTCTTACCATGTAAACTCTCATAACAATTTTGTAAACAATCTATTTGTGCGTGATTGTAGTCGTCGTCGTGGAGATTTTAAATAACCATTTTGATTGTTGAAACAATGTAATACAAGCTAAGGCCTCACGCTTTACGAAAACATTATATAAAATTTCAAACTCGCATATCTCCGTTACTATAAAAGATAATAAAGTGACTTTACAATCAATGGAATCAGTTCGACGCTCTCTATTGGCTCATCCGGAAAAATTGAATCCATGTGTAATATTCATGCTAAGTTACCATGGAAACTCTCATAACAATCATGTAAACAATCTATTTGGGCGTGATTGTAGTCGCCGTCGTGGAGATTTGAAATAACCATTTTGATTGTTGAAACAATGTAATACAAACTAAGGAATCACGTTTTAAGATAACATTAATTAAAATTTCAAACTCGCATATCTCCGTTACTTTAGAAGATACTGAAATGATTTTACACTCAATGGAATCTGGTCGACGCTCTTTTTTTCCCATCCAGGAAAATTGAATCCATGTGTAATATTCATGCTTAGTTACCATGGAAACTCTCATATCAATCATGTAAACAATCTATTTGTGCGTGATTGTAGTCGTCAACATAGAGATTTGAAATAACCATTTTGATTGTTGAAACAATGTAATACAAACTAAGGAATCACGTTTTACGATAACATTATATAAAATCTTAAACTCGCATATCTCCGTTACTGTAGATTATACTGAAGTGATTTTAAAAACAATGTAATCAGGTCGACGCTCTCTATTGGCACATCCCGAAAAATTGAATCCATGTGTAATATTCATGCTTAGGTACCATGGAAACTCTCATAACAATCATGTAAACAATCTATTTGGGCGTGATTGTAGTCGTCGTCGTGGAGATTTGAAATAACCATTTTGATTGTTGAAACAATGTAATACAACCTAAGGCCTCACGTTTTACGATAACATTATATAAAATTTAAAACTCGCACATCTCCGTTACTATAGAAGATACTGAAGTGTACTTTCCACTCAATGAAATCAGGTCGACGCTCTGCATTGGCACATCCGGAAAAATTGAATCCATGTATAATATTCATGCTTAGTTACCATGGAGAGTCTCATAACAATCATGTTAGCAATCTATTTGTGCGTGATTGTAGTCGTCGTTGTGGAGATTTGAAATAAACATTTTGATTGTTGAAACAATATATTACAACCTAAGGCCTCACGTTTTACGATAACATTATATAAAATTTCAAACTCGCACATCTCCGTCACTATAGAAGATACTGAGATGATTTTACACTCAATGGAATTAGGTCGACGCTCTCTATTGGCTCATCCGGAAAAATTGAATCCATGTGTAATATTCATGCGTAGTTACCATGGAAACACTCATAACAATCATGTAAACAATCTATTTGTACGAGATTTTCGTCGTCCTAGTTGAGATTTGTAATAACAATTTTGATTGTTGAAACAATGTAATACAAACTAAAGAATCACGTTTTAAAATTACATTATATAAAATTTCACACTCGCATATCTCCGTTACTATAGAAGATACTGAAGTGTACTTTACACTCAATGGAATCAGCTCCACGCTCTCTATTGGCACATCGGGAATAATTGAATCCATGTTTAATATTCAATCTTTCTTACCATGTAAACTCTCATAACAATTTTGTAAACAATCTATTTGTGCGTGATTGTAGTCGTCGTCGTGGAGATTTTAAATAACCATTTTGATTGTTGAAACAATGTAATACAAGCTAGGGCCTCACGCTTTACGAAAACATTATATAAAATTTCAAACTCGCATATCTCCGTTACTATTAAAGATAATGAAGTGACTTTACAATCAATGGAATCAGTTCGACGCTCTCTATTGGCTCTTCCGGAAAAATTGAATCCATGTGTAATATTCATGCTTAGTTACCATGGAAACTCTCATAACAAGAAAGTAAACAATATTTTTTTGCGTGATTGTAGTCGTCGTCGTGGAGATCTGAAATAACCATTTTGATTGTTGAAACAATGTAATACAAACTAAGGAATCACGTTTTAACATAAAATTATATAAAATTTCAAACTCACATATCTCCGTTACTATAGAAGATACTGAAGTGATTTTACAATCAATGGAATCAGGTCGACGCTCTCTATTGGCTCATCCGGAAAAATTGAATCCATGTGTAATATTCATGCTTAGTTACCATGGAAACTCTCATAACAATCATGTAAACAATCTATTTGGGCGTGATTGTAGTCGTCGTCGTGGAGATTTGAAATAACCATTTTGATTGTTGAAACAATGTAATACAAACTAAGGAATCACGTTTTAAGATAACATTAATTAAAATTTCAAACTCGCATATCTCCGTTACTTTAGAAGATACTGAAATGATTTTACACTCAATGGAATCTGGTCGACGCTCTTTTTTTCCCATCCAGAAAAATTGAATCCATGTGTAATATTCATGCTTAGTTACCATGGAAACTCTCATAACAATCATGTAAACAATCTATTTGTGCGTGATTGTAGTCGTCATCACAGAGATTTGAAATAACCATTTTGATTGTTGAAACAATGTAATACAAACTAAGGAATCACGTTTTACGATAACATTATATAAAATCTTAAGCTCGCATATCTCCGTTACTGTAGATTATACTGAAGTGATTTTAAAAACAATGTAATCAGGTCGACGCTCTCTATTGGCACATCCCGAAAAATTGAATCCATGTGTAATATTCATGCTTAGTTACAATGGAAACTCTCATAACAATAAAGTAATCAATATTTTTATGCGTGATTGTAGTCGTCGTCGTGGAGATCTGAAATAACCATTTTGATTGTTGAAACAATGTAATACAAACTAAGGAATCACGTTTTAAGATAACATTACATAAAATTTCAAACTCGCATATCTCCGTTACTATAGAAGATACTGAAATGATTTTACACTCAATGGAATCAGGTCGACGCTCTCTTTTTTCCCATCCAGAAAAATTGAATCCATGTGTAATATTCATGCTTAGGTACCATGGAAACTCTCATAACAATCATGTAAACAATCTATTTGTGCGTGATTGTAGTCGTCATCATAGAGATTTGAAATAACCATTTTGATTGTTGAAACAATGTAATACAACTAAGGAATCACGATTTACGATAACATTATATAAAATTTTAAACTCGCATATCTCCGTTACTGTAGATGATACTGAAGTGATTTTAAAAACAATGTAATCAGGTCGACGATCTCTATTGGCACATCCGGAAAAATTGAACCCATGTGTAATATTATATGCTTAGTTACCATGGAAACTCTCATAACAATCATGTAAACAATCTATTTGGGCGTGATTGTAATCGTCGTCGTGGAGATTTCAAATAACCATTTTGATTGTTGAAACAATGTAATAAAAACTAAGGAATCATTTTTAAGATAACATTATATAAGATTTCAAACTCGCATATCTCCTTTACTATAGAAGGTAATGAAGTGATTTGACACTCAATGTAATCAGGTCGACGCTCTCTATTGGCTCATCTGGAAAAATTGAATCCATGTGTAATATTCAAGCGTAGTTACCATGGAAACACTCATAACAATCATGTAAACAATCTATTTGTACGTGATTGTCGTCGTCCTCGTTGAGATTTGTAATAACAATTTTGATTGTTGAAACAATGTAATACAAACTAAAGAATCACGTCTTAAAATTACATTATATAAAATTTCACACTCGCATATCTCCGTTACTATAGAAGATACTGAAGTGTACTTTACACTCAATGGAATCAGCTCAACGCTCTCTATTGGCACATCGGGAAAAATTGAATCCATGTTTAATATTCATTCTTTCTTACCATGTAAACTCTCATAACAATTTTGTAAACAATCTATTTGTGCGTGATTGTAGTCGTCGTCGTGGAGATTTTAAATAACCATTTTGATTGTTGAAACAATGTAATACAAGCTAAGGCCTCACGCTTTACGAAAACATTATATTAAATTTCAAACTCGCATATCTCTTTACTATGAAAGATAATTAAGTGACTTTACAATCAATGGAATCAGTTCGACGCTCTCTATTGGCTCATCCGGAAAAATTGAATCCATGTGTAATATTCATGCTTAGTTACCATGGAAACTCTCATAACAATCATGTAAACAATCTATTTGGGCGTGATTGTAATCGTCGTCGTGGAGATTTGAAATAACCATTTTGATTGTATAAACAACGTAATAAGAACTAAGGAATCACGTTTTAAGATAACATTATATAAGATTTCAAACTCGCATATCTCCTTTACTATAGAAGGTAATGAAGTGATTTGACACTCAGTGGAATCAGGTCAACACTCTCTTTTGGCACATCCCGAAAATTGAATCCATGTGTAATATTCATGCTTAGTTACCATGGAAACTCACATAACAATCATGTAAACAATCTATTTGGGCGTGATTGTAGTCGTCGTAGTGGAGATTTGAAATAACCATTTTGATTGTTGAATCAATGTAATACAAACTAAGGAATCACGTTTTAAGATAACATTATATAAAATTTCAAACTCGCATATCTCCGTTACTTTAGAAGATACTGAAGTGTACTTTCCACTCAATGAAATCAGGTCGACGCTCTGCATTGGCACATCCGGAAAAATTGAATCCATGTATAATATTCATGCTTAGTTACCATGGAGAGTCTCATAACAATCATGTTAGCAATCTATTTGTGCGTGATTGTAGTCGTCGTTGTGGAGATTTGAAATAAACATTTTGATTGTTGAAACAATATAATACAACTTAAGGCCTCACGTTTTACGATAACATTATATAAAATTTCAAACTCGCACATCTCCGTCACTATAGAAGATACTGAGATGATTTTACACTCAATGGAATTAGGTCGACGCTCTCTATTGGCTCATCCGGAAAAATTGAATCCATGTGTAATATTCATGCTTAGTTACCATGGAAACACTCATAACAATCATGTAAACAAATCTATTTGTACGAGATTGTCGTCGTCCTCGTTGAGATTTGTAATAACAATTTTGATTGTTGAAACAATGTAATACAAACTAAAGAATCACGTTTTAAAATTACATTATATAAAATTTCACACTCGCATATCTCCGTTACTATAGAAGATACTGAAGTGTACTTTACACTCAATGGAATCAGCTCCACGCTCTCTATTGGCACATCGGGAATAATTGAATCCATGTTTAATATTCATTCTTTCTTACCATGTAAACTCTCATAACAATTTTGTAAACAATCTATTTGTGCGTGATTGTAGTCGTCGTCGTGGAGATTTTAAATAACCATTTTGATTGTTGAAACAATGTAATACAAGCTAAGGCCTCACGCTTTACGAAAACATTATATAAAATTTCAAACTCGCATATCTCCGTTACTATAAAAGATAATAAAGTGACTTTACAATCAATGGAATCAGTTCGACGCTCTCTATTGGCTCATCCGGAAAAATTGAATCCATGTGTAATATTCATGCTTAGTTACCATGGAAACTCTCATAACAATCATGTAAACAATCTATTTGGGCGTGATTGTAGTCGCCGTCGTGGAGATTTGAAATAACCATTTTGATTGTTGAAACAACGTAATACAAACTAAGGAATCACGTTTTAAGATAACATTAATTAAAATTTCAAACTCGCATATCTCCGTTACTTTAGAAGATACTGAAATGATTTTACACTCAATGGAATCTGGTCGACGCTCTTTTTTTCCCATCCAGGAAAATTGAATCCATGTGTAATATTCATGCTTAGTTACCATGGAAACTCTCATATCAATCATGTAAACAATCTATTTGTGCGTGATTGTAGTCGTCATCATAGAGATTAGAAATAACCATTTTGATTGTTGAAACAATGTAATACAAACTAAGGAATCACGTTTTACGATAACATTATATAAAATCTTAAACTCGCATATCTCCGTTACTGTAGATTATACTGAAGTGATTTTAAAAACAATGTAATCAGGTCGACGCTCTCTATTGGCACATCCCGAAAAATTGAATCCATGTGTAATATTCATGCTTAGGTACCATGGAAACTCTCATAACAATCATGTAAACAATCTATTTGGGCGTGATTGTAGTCGTCGTCGTGGAGATTTGAAATAACCATTTTGATTGTTGAAACAATGTAATACAACCTAAGGCCTCACGTTTTACGATAACATTATATAAAATTTAAAACTCGCACATCTCCGTTACTATAGAAGATACTGAAATGATTTTACACTCAATGGAATCAGGTCAACGCTCTCTATTGGCTCATCCGAAAAAATTGAATCCATGTGTAATATTCATGCTTAGTTACCGTGGAAACTCTCATAACAATCGTGTAAACAATCTATTTGTGCGTGATTGTAGCTGTCGTCGTGGAGAACTGAAATAACCATTTTGATTGTTGAAACAATGTAATACAAACTAAGGCCTCACGCTTTACGATAACATTATATAAAATTTCAAACTCGCATATCTCCGTTACTATAGAAGATACTGAAGTGAATTTACACTCAATGGAATCAGGTCAACGCTCTCTTTTGGTACATACCGAAAAATTGAATCCATGTGTAATATTCATGCTTAGTTACCATGGAAACTCACATAACAATGATGTAAACAATCTATTTGGGCGTGATTGTAGTCGTCGTCGTGGAGATTTTAAATAAACATTTAGATTGTTGAAACAATGTAATACAACCTAAGGCCTCACGTTTTACGATAACATTATATAAAATTTCAAACTCGCACATCTCCGTTACTATAGAAGATACTGAAATGATTTTACACTCAATGGAAATGATGTCAACGCTCTCTATTGGCTCATCCGGAAAAATTGAATCCATGTGTAATATTCATGCTTAGTTACCATGGAAACTCTCATAACAATCATGTAAACAATCTATTTGTGCGTGATTGTAGTAGTCATCATAGAGATTTGAAATAACCATTTTGATTGTTAAAACAATGTAATACAAACTAAGGAATCACGTTTTACGTTAACATTATATAAAATTTTAAACTCGCATATCTCTGTTACTGTAGATGATACTGAAGTGATTTTAAAAACAATGTAATCAGGTCGACGCTCTCTATTGGCACATCCGGAAAAATTTAATCCATCTGTAATATTATATGCTTAGTTACCATGGAAACTCTCATAACAATCATGTAAACAATCTATTTGGGCGTGATTGTAATCGTCGTCGGGGAGATTTGAAATAACCATTTTGATTGTTGAAACAATGTAATACAAACTAAGGAATCACGTTTTAAGATAACATTACATAAAATTTCAAACTCGCATATCTCCGTTACTATAGAAGATACTGAAATGATTTTACACTCAATGGAATCAGGTCGACTCTCTCTTTTTTCCCATCCAGAAAAATTGAATCCATGTGCAATATTCATGCTTAGTTACCATGGAAACTCTCATAACAATCATGTAAACAATCTATTTGTGCGTGATTGTAGTCGTCATCATAGAGATTTGAAATAACCATTTTGATTGTTGAAACAATGTAATACAAACTAAGGAATCACGTTTTAAAATAACATTATATAAAATTTCAAACTCGCATATATCCGTTACTATAGAAGATACTGAAGTGATTTTACAATCAATGGAATAAGGTCAACGCTCTCTATTGGCACATCCGAAAAAATTGAATTCGTGTGTAATATTCATGCTTAGTTACCATGGAAACTCTCATAACAATAATTTAAACAATCTATTGGTGCGTGATTGTAGTCGTCGTCATAGAGATTTGGAATAACCATTTTGATTGTTGAAACAATGTAATACAAACTAAGGAATCACGTTTTAAGATAACATTATATAAAATTTCAAACTCGCATATATCCGTTACTATAGAAGATACTGAAGTGATTTTACAATCAATGGAATAAGGTCAACGCTCTCTATTGGCACATCCGAAAAAATTGAATCCATGTGTAATATCCTTGGTTAGGTACCATGGAAACTCTCATAACAATCATGTAAACAATCTATTTGTGCGTGATTGTAGTCGGCGTCGTGGAGATTTGAAATAACCATTTTGATTGTTGAAACAATGTAATACAAACTAAGGCCTCACGCTTTACGATAACATTATATAAAATTTCAAACTTGTATATCTCCGTTACTATAGAAAATACGGAAGTGATTTTACAATCAATGGAATCAGGTCGACGCTCTCTATTGGCTCATCCGGAAAAATTGAATCCATGTGTAATATTCATGCGTAGTTACCATGGAAACACTCGTAACAATCATGTAAACAATCTATTTGTACGTGATTGTCGTCGTCCTCGTTGAGATTTGTAATAACCATTTGGATTGTTGAAACAATGTAATACAAACTAAAGGATCACGTTTTAAAATTACATTATATAAACTTCACACTCGCATATCTCCGTTACTACAGAAGATACTGAAGTGTACTTTACACTCAATGGAATCAGGTCGACGCTCTCTATTGGCACATTGGGAAAAATTGAATCCATGTGTAATATTCATGCTTAGTTACCGTGGAAACTCTCATAACAATCGTGTAAACAATCTATTTGTGCGTGATTGTAGCTGTCGTCGTAGAGAACTGAAATAACCATTTTGATTGTTGAAACAATGTAATACAAACTAAGGCCTCACGCTTTACGATAACATTATGTAAAATTTCAAACTCGCATATCTCCGTTACTATAGAAGATACTGAAGTGAATTTACACTCAATGGAATCAGGTCAACGCTCTCTATTGGCTCATCCGGAAAAATTGAATCCATGTGTAATATTCATGCTTAGTTACCATGGAAACTCTCATAACAATAAAGTAAACAATATTTTTATGCGTGATTGTAGTCGTCGTCGTGGAGATCTGAAATAACCATTTTGATTGTTGAAACAATGTAATACAAACTAAGGAATCACGTTTTAAGATAACATTACATAAAATTTCAAACTCGCATATCTCCGTTACTATAGAAGATACTGAAATGATTTTACACTCAATGGAATCAGGTCGACGCTCTCTTTTTTCCCATCCAGAAAAATTGAATCCATGTGTAATATTCATGCTTAGTTACCATGGAAACTCTCATAACAATCATGTAAACAATCTATTTGTGCGTGATTGTAGTCGTCATCATAGAGATTTGAAATAACCATTTTGATTGTTGAAACAATGTAATACAAACTAAGGAATCACGATTTACGATAACATTATATAAAATTTTAAACTCGCATATCTCCGTTACTGAAGATGATACTGAAGTGATTTTAAAAACAATGTAATCAGGTCGACGATCTCTATTGGCACATCCGGAAAAATTGAATCCATGTGTAATATTATATGCTTAGTTACCATGGAAACTCTCATAACAATCATGTAAACAATCTATTTGGGCGTGATTGTAATCGTCGTCGTGGAGATTTCAAATAACCATTTTGATTGTTGAAACAATGTAATACAAGCTAAGGCCTCAAGCTTTACGAAAACATTATATAAAATTTCAAACTCGCATATCCCTTTACTATGAAAGATAATTAATTGACTTTACAATCAATGGAATCAGTTCGACGCTCTCTATTGGCTCATCCGGAAAAATTGAATCCATGTGTAATATTCATGCTTAGTTACCATGGAAACTCTCATAACAATCATGTAAACAATCTATTTGGGCGTGATTGTAATCTTCGTCGTGGAGATTTGAAATAACCATTTTGATTGTATAAACAATGTAATAAGAACTAAGGAATCACGTTTTAAGATAACATTATATAAGATTTCAAACTTGCATATCTCCTTTACTATAGAAGGTAATGAAGTGATTTGACACTCAGTGGAATCAGGTCAACGCTCTCTTTTGGCACATCCCGAAAATTGAATCCATGTGTAATATTCATGCTTAGTTACCATGGAAACTCACATAACAATCATGTAAACAATCTATTTGGGCGTGATTGTAGTCGTCGTAGTGGAGATTTGAAATAACCATTTTGATTGTTGAATCAATGTAATACAAACTAAGGAATCACGATTTAAGATAACATTATATAAAATTTCAAACTCACATATCTCCGTTACTTTAGAAGATACTGAAGTGTACTTTCCACTCAATGAAATCAGGTCGACGCTCTGCATTGGCACATCCGGAAAAATTGAATCCATGTATAATATTCATGCTTAGTTACCATGGAAACACTCATAACAATCATGTAAACAAATCTATTTGTACGAGATTTTCGTCGTCCTAGTTGAGATTTGTAATAACAATTTTGATTGTTGAAACAATGTAATACAAACTAAAGAATCACGTTTTAAAATTACATTATATAAAATTTCACACTCGCATATCTCCGTTACTATAGAAGATACTGAAGTGTACTTTACACTCAATGGAATCAGCTCCACGCTCTCTATTGGCACATCGGGAATAATTGAATCCATGTTTAATATTCAATCTTTCTTACCATGTAAACTCTCATAACAATTTTGTAAACAATCTATTTGTGCGTGATTGTAGTCGTCGTCGTGGAGATTTTAAATAACCATTTTGATTGTTGAAACAATGTAATACAAGCTAGGGCCTCACGCTTTACGAAAACATTATATAAAATTTCAAACTCGCATATCTCCGTTACTATTAAAGATAATGAAGTGACTTTACAATCAATGGAATCAGTTCGACGCTCTCTATTGGCTCTTCCGGAAAAATTGAATCCATGTGTAATATTCATGCTTAGTTACCATGGAAACTCTCATAACAAGAAAGTAAACAATATTTTTTTGCGTGATTGTAGTCGTCGTCGTGGAGATCTGAAATAACCATTTTGATTGTTGAAACAATGTAATACAAACTAAGGAATCACGTTTTAACATAAAATTATATAAAATTTCAAACTCACATATCTCCGTTACTATAGAAGATACTGAAGTGATTTTACAATCAATGGAATCAGGTCGACGCTCTCTATTGGCTCATCCGGAAAAATTGAATCCATGTGTAATATTCATGCTTAGTTACCATGGAAACTCTCATAACAATCATGTAAACAATCTATTTCGGCGTGATTGTAGTCGTCGTCGTGGAGATTTGAAATAACCATTTTGATTGTTGAAACAATGTAATACAAACTAAGGAATCACGTTTTAAGATAACATTAATTAAAATTTCAAACTCGCATATCTCCGTTACTTTAGAAGATACTGAAATGATTTTACACTCAATGGAATCTGGTCGACGCTCTTTTTTTCCCATCCAGAAAAATTGAATCCATGTGTAATATTCATGCTTAGTTACCATGGAAACTCTCATAACAATCATGTAAACAATCTATTTGTGCGTGATTGTAGTCGTCATCACAGAGATTTGAAATAACCATTTTGATTGTTGAAACAATGTAATACAAACTAAGGAATCACGTTTTACGATAACATTATATAAAATCTTAAACTCGCATATCTCCGTTACTGTAGATTATACTGAAGTGATTTTAAAAACAATGTAATCAGGTCGACGCTCTCTATTGGCACATCCCGAAAAATTGAATCCATGTGTAATATTCATGCTTAGTTACAATGGAAACTCTCATAACAATAAAGTAATCAATATTTTTATGCGTGATTGTAGTCGTCGTCGTGGAGATCTGAAATAACCATTTTGATTGTTGAAACAATGTAATACAAACTAAGGAATCACGTTTTAAGATAACATTACATAAAATTTCAAACTCGCATATCTCCGTTACTATAGAAGATACTGAAATGATTTTACACTCAATGGAATCAAGTCGACGCTCTCTTTTTTCCCATCCAGAAAAATTGAATCCATGTGTAATATTCATGCTTAGGTACCATGGAAACTCTCATAACAATCATGTAAACAATCTATTTGTGCGTGATTGTAGTCGTCATCATAGAGATTTGAAATAACCATTTTGATTGTTGAAACAATGTAATACAACTAAGGAATCACGATTTACGATAACATTATATAAAATTTTAAACTCGCATATCTCCGTTACTGTAGATGATACTGAAGTGATTTTAAAAACAATGTAATCAGGTCGACGATCTCTATTGGCACATCCGGAAAAATTGAATCCATGTGTAATATTATATGCTTAGTTACCATGGAAACTCTCATAACAATCATGTAAACAATCTATTTGGGCGTGATTGTAATCGTCGTCGAGGAGATTTCAAATAACCATTTTGATTGTTGAAACAATGTAATAAAAACTAAGGAATCATTTTTAAGATAACATTATATAAGATTTCAAACTCGCATATCTCCTTTACTATAGAAGGTAATGAAGTGATTTGACACTCAATGTAATCAGGTCGACGCTCTCTATTGGCTCATCTGGAAAAATTGAATCCATGTGTAATATTCAAGCGTAGTTACCATGGAAACACTCATAACAATCATGTAAACAATCTATTTGTACGTGATTGTCGTCGTCCTCGTTGAGATTTGTAATAACAATTTTGATTGTTGAAACAATGTAATACAAACTAAAGAATCACGTCTTAAAATTACATTATATAAAATTTCACACTCGCATATCTCCGTTACTATAGAAGATACTGAAGTGTACTTTACACTCAATGGAATCAGCTCAACGCTCTCTATTGGCACATCGGGAAAAATTGAATCCATGTTTAATATTCATTCTTTCTTACCATGTAAACTCTCATAACAATTTTGTAAACAATCTATTTGTGCGTGATTGTAGTCGTCGTCGTGGAGATTTTAAATAACCATTTTGATTGTTGAAACAATGTAATACAAGCTAAGGCCTCACGCTTTACGAAAACATTATATTAAATTTCAAACTCGCATATCTCTTTACTATGAAAGATAATTAAGTGACTTTACAATCAATGGAATCAGTTCGACGCTCTCTATTGGCTCATCCGGAAAAATTGAATCCATGTGTAATATTCATGCTTAGTTACCATGGAAACTCTCATAACAATCATGTAAACAATCTATTTGGGCGTGATTGTAATCGTCGTCGTGGAGATTTGAAATAACCATTTTGATTGTATAAACAATGTAATAAGAACTAAGGAATCACGTTTTAAGATAACATTATATAAGATTTCAAACTCGCATATCTCCTTTACTATAGAAGGTAATGAAGTGATTTGACACTCAGTGGAATCAGGTCAACACTCTCTTTTGGCACATCCCGAAAATTGAATCCATGTGTAATATTCATGCTTAGTTACCATGGAAACTCACATAACAATCATGTAAACAATCTATTTGGGCGTGATTGTAGTCGTCGTAGTGGAGATTTGAAATAACCATTTTGATTGTTGAATCAATGTAATACAAACTAAGGAATCACGTTTTAAGATAACATTATATAAAATTTCAAACTCGCATATCTCCGTTACTTTAGAAGATACTGAAGTGTACTTTCCACTCAATGAAATCAGGTCGACGCTCTGCATTGGCACATCCGGAAAAATTGAATCCATGTATAATATTCATGCTTAGTTACCATGGAGAGTCTCATAACAATCATGTTAGGAATCTATTTGTGCGTGATTGTAGTCGTCGTTGTGGAGATTTGAAATAAACATTTTGATTGTTGAAACAATATAATACAACCTAAGGCCTCACGTTTTACGATAACATTATATAAAATTTCAAACTCGCACATCTCCGTCACTATAGAAGATACTGAGATGATTTTACACTCAATGGAATTAGGTCGACGCTCTCTATTGGCTCATCCGGAAAAATTGAATCCATGTGTAATATTCATGCTTAGTTACCATGGAAACACTCATAACAATCATGTAAACAAATCTATTTGTACGAGATTGTCGTCGTCCTCGTTGAGATTTGTAATAACAATTTTGATTGTTGAAACAAAGTAATACAAACTAAAGAATCACGTTTTAAAATTACATTATATAAAATTTCACACTCGCATATCTCCGTTACTATAGAAGATACTGAAGTGTACTTTACACTCAATGGAATCAGCTCCACGCTCTCTATTGGCACATCGGGAATAATTGAATCCATGTTTAATATTCATTCTTTCTTACCATGTAAACTCTCATAACAATTTTGTAAACAATCTATTTGTGCGTGATTGTAGTCGTCGTCGTGGAGATTTTAAATAACCATTTTGATTGTTGAAACAATGTAATACAAGCTAAGGCCTCACGCTTTACGAAAACATTATATAAAATTTCAAACTCGCATATCTCCGTTACTATAAAAGATAATAAAGTGACTTTACAATCAATGGAATCAGTTCGACGCTCTCTATTGGCTCATCCGGAAAAATTGAATCCATGTGTAATATTCATGCTAAGTTACCATGGAAACTCTCATAACAATCATGTAAACAATCTATTTGGGCGTGATTGTAGTCGCCGTCGTGGAGATTTGAAATAACCATTTTGATTGTTGAAACAATGTAATACAAACTAAGGAATCACGTTTTAAGATAACATTAATTAAAATTTCAAACTCGCATATCTCCGTTACTTTAGAAGATACTGAAATGATTTTACACTCAATGGAATCTGGTCGACGCTCTTTTTTTCCCATCCAGGAAAATTGAATCCATGTGTAATATTCATGCTTAGTTACCATGGAAACTCTCATATCAATCATGTAAACAATCTATTTGTGCATGATTGTAGTCGTCATCATAGAGATTTGAAATAACCATTCTGATTGTTGAAACAATGTAATACAAACTAAGGAATCACGTTTTACGATAACATTATATAAAATCTTAAACTCGCATATCTCCGTTACTGTAGATTATACTGAAGTGATTTTAAAAACAATGTAATCAGGTCGACGCTCTCTATTGGCACATCCCGAAAAATTGAATCCATGTGTAATATTCATGCTTAGGTACCATGGAAACTCTCATAACAATCATGTAAACAATCTATTTGGGCGTGATTGTAGTCGTCGTCGTGGAGATTTGAAATAACCATTTTGATTGTTGAAACAATGTAATACAACCTAAGGCCTCACGTTTTACGATAACATTATATAAAATTTAAAACTCGCACATCTCCGTTACTATAGAAGATACTGAAGTGTACTTTCCACTCAATGAAATCAGGTCGACGCTCTGCATTGGCACATCCGGAAAAATTGAATCCATGTATAATATTCATGCTTAGTTACCATGGAGAGTCTCATAACAATCATGTTAGCAATCTATTTGTGCGTGATTGTAGTCGTCGTTGTGGAGATTTGAAATAAACATTTTGATTGTTGAAACAATATATTACAACCTAAGGCCTCACGTTTTACGATAACATTATATAAAATCTTAAACTCGCATATCTCCGTTACTGTAGATTATACTGAAGTGATTTTAAAAACAATGTAATCAGGTCGACGCTCTCTATTGGCTCATCCGGAAAAATTGAATCCATGTGTAATATTCATGCGTAGTTACCATGGAAACACTCATAACAATCATGTAAACAAATCTATTTGTACGAGATTTTCGTCGTCCTAGTTGAGATTTGTAATAACAATTTTGATTGTTGAAACAATGTAATACAAACGAAAGAATCACGTTTTAAAATTACATTATATAAAATTTCACACTCGCATATCTCCGTTACTATAGAAGATACTGAAGTGTACTTTACACTCAATGGAATCAGCTCCACGCTCTCTATTGGCACATCGGGAATAATTGAATCCATGTTTAATATTCAATCTTTCTTACCATGTAAACTCTCATAACAATTTTGTAAACAATCTATTTGTGCGTGATTGTAGTCGTCGTCGTGGAGATTTTAAATAACCATTTTGATTGTTGAAACAATGTAATACAAGCTAGGGCCTCACGCTTTACGAAAACATTATATAAAATTTCAAACTCGCATATCTCCGTTACTATTAAAGATAATGAAGTGACTTTACAATCAATGGAATCAGTTCGACGCTCTCTATTGGCTCTTCCGGAAAAATTGAATCCATGTGTAATATTCATGCTTAGTTACCATGGAAACTCTCATAACAAGAAAGTAAACAATATTTTTTTGCGTGATTGTAGTCGTCGTCGTGGAGATCTGAAATAACCATTTTGATTGTTGAAACAATGTAATACAAACTAAGGAATCACGTTTTACGATAACATTATATAAAATCTTAAACTCGCATATCTCCGTTACTGTAGATTATACTGAAGTGATTTTAAAAACAATGTAATCAGGTCGACGCTCTCTATTGGCACATCCCGAAAAATTGAATCCATGTGTAATATTCATGCTTAGTTACAATGGAAACTCTCATAACAATAAAGTAATCAATATTTTTATGCGTGATTGTAGTCGTCATCATAGAGATTTGAAATAACCATTTTGATTGTTGAAACAATGTAATACAACTAAGGAATCACGATTTACGATAACATTATATAAAATTTTAAACTCGCATATCTTCGTTACTGTAGATGATACTGAAGTGATTTTAAAAACAATGTAATCAGGTCGACGATCTCTATTGGCACATCCGGAAAAATTTAATCCATGTGTAATATTATATGCTTAGTTACCATGGAAACTCTCATAACAATCATGTAAACAATCTATTTGGGCGTGATTGTAATCGTCGTCGTGGAGATTTCAAATAACCATTTTGATTGTTGAAACAATGTAATAAAAACTAAGGAATCATTTTTAAGATAACATTATATAAGATTTCAAACTCGCATATCTCCTTTACTATAGAAGGTAATGAAGTGATTTGACACTCAATGTAATCAGGTCGACGCTCTCTATTGGCTCATCTGGAAAAATTGAATCCATGTGTAATATTCAAGCGTAGTTACCATGGAAACACTCATAACAATCATGTAAACAATCTATTTGTACGTGATTGTCGTCGTCCTCGTTGAGATTTGTAATAACAATTTTGATTGTTGAAACAATGTAATACAAACTAAAGAATCACGTCTTAAAATTACATTATATAAAATTTCACACTCGCATATCTCCGTTACTATAGAAGATACTGAAGTGTACTTTACACTCAATGGAATCAGCTCAACGCTCTCTATTGGCACATCGGGAAAAATTGAATCCATGTTTAATATTCATTCTTTCTTACCATGTAAACTCTCATAACAATTTTGTAAACAATCTATTTGTGCGTGATTGTAGTCGTCGTCGTGGAGATTTTAAATAACCATTTTGATTGTTGAAACAATGTAATACAAGCTAAGGCCTCACGCTTTACGAAAACATTATATTAAATTTCAAACTCGCATATCTCTTTACTATGAAAGATAATTAAGTGACTTTACAATCAATGGAATCAGTTCGACGCTCTCTATTGGCTCATCCGGAAAAATTGAATCCATGTGTAATATTCATGCTTAGTTACCATGGAAACTCTCATAACAATCATGTAAACAATCTATTTGGGCGTGATTGTAATCGTCGTCGTGGAGATTTGAAATAACCATTTTGATTGTATAAACAATGTAATAAGAACTAAGGAATCACGTTTTAAGATAACATTATATAAGATTTCAAACTCGCATATCTCCTTTACTATAGAAGGTAATGAAGTGATTTGACACTCAGTGGAATCAGGTCAACACTCTCTTTTGGCACATCCCGAAAATTGAATCCATGTGTAATATTCATGCTTAGTTACCATGGAAACTCACATAACAATCATGTAAACAATCTATTTGGGCGTGATTGTAGTCGTCGTAGTGGAGATTTGAAATAACCATTTTGATTGTTGAATCAATGTAATACAAACTAAGGAATCACGTTTTAAGATAACATTATATAAAATTTCAAACTCGCATATCTCCGTTACTTTAGAAGATACTGAAGTGTACTTTCCACTCAATGAAATCAGGTCGACGCTCTGCATTGGCACATCCGGAAAAATTGAATCCATGTATAATATTCATGCTTAGTTACCATGGAGAGTCTCATAACAATCATGTTAGGAATCAATTTGTGCGTGATTGTAGTCGTCGTTGTGGAGATTTGAAATAAACATTTTGATTGTTGAAACAATATAATACAACCTAAGGCCTCACGTTTTACGATAACATTATATAAAATTTCAAACTCGCACATCTCCGTCACTATAGAAGATACTGAGATGATTTTACACTCAATGGAATTAGGTCGACGCTCTCTATTGGCTCATCCGGAAAAATTGAATCCATGTGTAATATTCATGCTTAGTTACCATGGAAACACTCATAACAATCATGTAAACAAATCTATTTGTACGAGATTGTCGTCGTCCTCGTTGAGATTTGTAATAACAATTTTGATTGTTGAAACAAAGTAATACAAACTAAAGAATCACGTTTTAAAATTACATTATATAAAATTTCACACTCGCATATCTCCGTTACTATAGAAGATACTGAAGTGTACTTTACACTCAATGGAATCAGCTCCACGCTCTCTATTGGCACATCGGGAATAATTGAATCCATGTTTAATATTCATTCTTTCTTACCATGTAAACTCTCATAACAATTTTGTAAACAATCTATTTGTGCGTGATTGTAGTCGTCGTCGTGGAGATTTTAAATAACCATTTTGATTGTTGAAACAATGTAATACAAGCTAAGGCCTCACGCTTTACGAAAACATTATATAAAATTTCAAACTCGCATATCTCCGTTACTATAAAAGATAATAAAGTGACTTTACAATCAATGGAATCAGTTCGACGCTCTCTATTGGCTCATCCGGAAAAATTGAATCCATGTGTAATATTCATGCTAAGTTACCATGGAAACTCTCATAACAATCATGTAAACAATCTATTTGGGCGTGATTGTAGTCGCCGTCGTGGAGATTTGAAATAACCATTTTGATTGTTGAAACAATGTAATACAAACTAAGGAATCACGTTTTAAGATAACATTAATTAAAATTTCAAACTCGCATATCTCCGTTACTTTAGAAGATACTGAAATGATTTTACACTCAATGGAATCTGGTCGACGCTCTTTTTTTCCCATCCAGGAAAATTGAATCCATGTGTAATATTCATGCTTAGTTACCATGGAAACTCTCATATCAATCATGTAAACAATCTATTTGTGCGTGATTGTAGTCGTCATCATAGAGATTTGAAATAACCATTTTGATTGTTGAAACAATGTAATACAAACTAAGGAATCACGTTTTACGATAACATTATATAAAATCTTAAACTCGCATATCTCCGTTACTGTAGATTATACTGAAGTGATTTTAAAGACAATGTAATCAGGTCGACGCTCTCTATTGGCACATCCCGAAAAATTGAATCCATGTGTAATATTCATGCTTAGGTACCATGGAAACTCTCATAACAATCATGTAAACAATCTATTTGGGCGTGATTGTAGTCGTCGTCGTGGAGATTTGAAATAACCATTTTGATTGTTGAAACAATGTAATACAACCTAAGGCCTCACGTTTTACGATAACATTATATAAAATTTAAAACTCGCACATCTCCGTTACTATAGAAGATACTGAAGTGTACTTTCCACTCAATGAAATCAGGTCGACGCTCTGCATTGGCACATCCGGAAAAATTGAATCCATGTATAATATTCATGCTTAGTTACCATGGAGAGTCTCATAACAATCATGTTAGCAATCTATTTGTGCGTGATTGTAGTCGTCGTTGTGGAGATTTGAAATAAACATTTTGATTGTTGAAACAATATATTACAACCTAAGGCCTCACGTTTTACGATAACATTATATAAAATTTCAAACTCGCACATCTCCGTCACTATAGAAGATACTGAGATGATTTTACACTCAATGGAATTAGGTCGACGCTCTCTATTGGCTCATCCGGAAAAATTGAATCCATGTGTAATATTCATGCGTAGTTACCATGGAAACACTCATAACAATCATGTAAACAAATCTATTTGTACGAGATTTTCGTCGTCCTAGTTGAGATTTGTAATAACAATTTTGATTGTTGAAACAATGTAATACAAACTAAAGAATCACGTTTTAAAATTACATTATATAAAATTTCACACTCGCATATCTCCGTTACTATAGAAGATACTGAAGTGTACTTTACACTCAATGGAATCAGCTCCACGCTCTCTATTGGCACATCGGGAATAATTGAATCCATGTTTAATATTCAATCTTTCTTACCATGTAAACTCTCATAACAATTTTGTAAACAATCTATTTGTGCGTGATTGTAGTCGTCGTCGTGGAGATTTTAAATAACCATTTTGATTGTTGAAACAATGTAATACAAGCTAGGGCCTCACGCTTTACGAAAACATTATATAAAATTTCAAACTCGCATATCTCCGTTACTATTAAAGATAATGAAGTGACTTTACAATCAATGGAATCAGTTCGACGCTCTCTATTGGCTCTTCCGGAAAAATTGAATCCATGTGTAATATTCATGCTTAGTTACCATGGAAACTCTCATAACAAGAAAGTAAACAATATTTTTTTGCGTGATTGTAGTCGTCGTCGTGGAGATCTGAAATAACCATTTTGATTGTTGAAACAATGTAATACAAACTAAGGAATCACGTTTTAACATAAAATTATATAAAATTTCAAACTCACATATCTCCGTTACTATAGAAGATACTGAAGTGATTTTACAATCAATGGAATCAGGTCGACGCTCTCTATTGGCTCATCCGGAAAAATTGAATCCATGTGTAATATTCATGCTTAGTTACCATGGAAACTCTCATAACAATCATGTAAACAATCTATTTGGGCGTGATTGTAGTCGTCGTCGTGGAGATTTGAAATAACCATTTTGATTGTTGAAACAATGTAATACAAACTAAGGAATCACGTTTTAAGATAACATTAATTAAAATTTCAAACTCGCATATCTCCGTTACTTTAGAAGATACTGAAATGATTTTACACTCAATGGAATCTGGTCGACGCTCTTTTTTTCCCATCCAGAAAAATTGAATCCATGTGTAATATTCATGCTTAGTTACCATGGAAACTCTCATAACAATCATGTAAACAATCTATTTGTGCGTGATTGTAGTCGTCATCACAGAGATTTGGAATAACCATTTTGATTGTTGAAACAATGTAATACAAACTAAGGAATCACGTTTTACGATAACATTATATAAAATCTTAAACTCGCATATCTCCGTTACTGTAGATTATACTGAAGTGATTTTAAAAACAATGTAATCAGGTCGACGCTCTCTATTGGCACATCCCGAAAAATTGAATCCATGTGTAATATTCATGCTTAGTTACAATGGAAACTCTCATAACAATAAAGAAATCAATATTTTTATGCGTGATTGTAGTCGTCGTCGTGGAGATCTGAAATAACCATTTTGATTGTTGAAACAATGTAATACAAACTAAGGAATCACGTTTTAAGATAACATTACATAAAATTTCAAACTCGCATATCTCCGTTACTATAGAAGATACTGAAATGATTTTACACTCAATGGAATCAGGTCGACGCTCTCTTTTTTCCCATCCAGAAAAATTGAATCCATGTGTAATATTCATGCTTAGGTACCATGGAAACTCTCATAACAATCATGTAAACAATCTATTTGTGCGTGATTGTAGTCGTCATCATAGAGATTTGAAATAACCATTTTGATTGTTGAAACAATGTAATACAACTAAGGAATCACGATTTACGATAACATTATATAAAATTTTAAACTCGCATATCTCCGTTACTGTAGATGATACTGAAGTGATTTTAAAAACAATGTAATCAGGTCGACGATCTCTATTGGCACATCCGGAAAAATTGAATCCATGTGTAATATTATATGCTTAGTTACCATGGAAACTCTCATAACAATCATGTAAACAATCTATTTGGGCGTGATTGTAATCGTCGTCGTGGAGATTTCAAATAACCATTTTGATTGTTGAAACAATGTAATAAAAACTAAGGAATCATTTTTAAGATAACATTATATAAGATTTCAAACTCGCATATCTCCTTTACTATAGAAGGTAATGAAGTGATTTGACACTCAAAGTAATCAGGTCGACGCTCTCTATTGGCTCATCTGGAAAAATTGAATCCATGTGTAATATTCAAGCGTAGTTACCATGGAAACACTCATAACAATCATGTAAACAATCTATTTGTACGTGATTGTCGTCGTCCTCGTTGAGATTTGTAATAACAATTTTGATTGTTGAAACAATGTAATACAAACTAAAGAATCACGTCTTAAAATTACATTATATAAAATTTCACACTCGCATATCTCCGTTACTATAGAAGATACTGAAGTGTACTTTACACTCAATGGAATCAGCTCAACGCTCTCTATTGGCACATCGGGAAAAATTGAATCCATGTTTAATATTCATTCTTTCTTACCATGTAAACTCTCATAACAATTTTGTAAACAATCTATTTGTGCGTGATTGTAGTCGTCGTCGTGGAGATTTTAAATAACCATTTTGATTGTTGAAACAATGTAATACAAGCTAAGGCCTCACGCTTTACGAAAACATTATATTAAATTTCAAACTCGCATATCTCTTTACTATGAAAGATAATTAAGTGACTTTACAATCAATGGAATCAGTTCGACGCTCTCTATTGGCTCATCCGGAAAAATTGAATCCATGTGTAATATTCATGCTTAGTTACCATGGAAACTCTCATAACAATCATGTAAACAATCTATTTGGGCGTGATTGTAATCGTCGTCGTGGAGATTTGAAATAACCATTTTGATTGTATAAACAATGTAATAAGAACTAAGGAATCACGTTTTAAGATAACATTATATAAGATTTCAAACTCGCATATCTCCTTTACTATAGAAGGTAATGAAGTGATTTGACACTCAGTGGAATCAGGTCAACACTCTCTTTTGGCACATCCCGAAAATTGAATCCATGTGTAATATTCATGCTTAGTTACCATGGAAACTCACATAACAATCATGTAAACAATCTATTTGGGCGTGATTGTAGTCGTCGTAGTGGAGATTTGAAATAACCATTTTGATTGTTGAATCAATGTAATACAAACTAAGGAATCACGTTTTAAGATAACATTATATAAAATTTCAAACTCGCATATCTCCGTTACTTTAGAAGATACTGAAGTGTACTTTCCACTCAATGAAATCAGGTCGACGCTCTGCATTGGCACATCCGGAAAAATTGAATCCATGTATAATATTCATGCTTAGTTACCATGGAGAGTCTCATAACAATCATGTTAGGAATCTATTTGTGCGTGATTGTAGTCGTCGTTGTGGAGATTTGAAATAAACATTTTGATTGTTGAAACAATATAATACAACCTAAGGCCTCACGTTTTACGATAACATTATATAAAATTTCAAACTCGCACATCTCCGTCACTATAGAAGATACTGAGATGATTTTACACTCAATGGAATTAGGTCGACGCTCTCTATTGGCTCATCCGGAAAAATTGAATCCATGTGTAATATTCATGCTTAGTTACCATGGAAACACTCATAACAATCATGTAAACAAATCTATTTGTACGAGATTGTCGTCGTCCTCGTTGAGATTTGTAATAACAATTTTGATTGTTGAAACAAAGTAATACAAACTAAAGAATCACGTTTTAAAATTACATTATATAAAATTTCACACTCGCATATCTCCGTTACTATAGAAGATACTGAAGTGTACTTTACACTCAATGGAATCAGCTCCACGCTCTCTATTGGCACATCGGGAATAATTGAATCCATGTTTAATATTCATTCTTTCTTACCATGTAAACTCTCATAACAATTTTGTAAACAATCTATTTGTGCGTGATTGTAGTCGTCGTCGTGGAGATTTTAAATAACCATTTTGATTGTTGAAACAATGTAATACAAGCTAAGGCCTCACGCTTTACGAAAACATTATATAAAATTTCAAACTCGCATATCTCCGTTACTATAAAAGATAATAAAGTGACTTTACAATCAATGGAATCAGTTCGACGCTCTCTATTGGCTCATCCGGAAAAATTGAATCCATGTGTAATATTCATGCTAAGTTACCATGGAAACTCTCATAACAATCATGTAAACAATCTATTTGGGCGTGATTGTAGTCGCCGTCGTGGAGATTTGAAATAACCATTTTGATTGTTGAAACAATGTAATACAAACTAAGGAATCACGTTTTAAGATAACATTAATTAAAATTTCAAACTCGCATATCTCCGTTACTTTAGAAGATACTGAAATGATTTTACACTCAATGGAATCTGGTCGACGCTCTTTTTTTCCCATCCAGGAAAATTGAATCCATGTGTAATATTCATGCTTAGTTACCATGGAAACTCTCATATCAATCATGTAAACAATCTATTTGTGCGTGATTGTAGTCGTCATCATAGAGATTTGAAATAACCATTTTGATTGTTGAAACAATGTAATACAAACTAAGGAATCACGTTTTACGATAACATTATATAAAATCTTAAACTCGCATATCTCCGTTACTGTAGATTATACTGAAGTGATTTTAAAAACAATGTAATCAGGTCGACGCTCTCTATTGGCACATCCCGAAAAATTGAATCCATGTGTAATATTCATGCTTAGGTACCATGGAAACTCTCATAACAATCATGTAAACAATCTATTTGGGCGTGATTGTAGTCGTCGTCGTGGAGATTTGAAATAACCATTTTGATTGTTGAAACAATGTAATACAACCTAAGGCCTCACGTTTTACGATAACATTATATAAAATTTAAAACTCGCACATCTCCGTTACTATAGAAGATACTGAAGTGTACTTTCCACTCAATGAAATCAGGTCGACGCTCTGCATTGGCACATCCGGAAAAATTGAATCCATGTATAATATTCATGCTTAGTTACCATGGAGAGTCTCATAACAATCATGTTAGCAATCTATTTGTGCGTGATTGTAGTCGTCGTTGTGGAGATTTGAAATAAACATTTTGATTGTTGAAACAATATATTACAACCTAAGGCCTCACGTTTTACGATAACATTATATAAAATTTCAAACTCGCACATCTCCGTCACTATAGAAGATACTGAGATGATTTTACACTCAATGGAATTAGGTCGACGCTCTCTATTGGCTCATCCGGAAAAATTGAATCCATGTGTAATATTCATGCGTAGTTACCATGGAAACACTCATAACAATCATGTAAACAAATCTATTTGTACGAGATTTTCGTCGTCCTAGTTGAGATTTGTAATAACAATTTTGATTGTTGAAACAATGTAATACAAACTAAAGAATCACGTTTTAAAATTACATTATATAAAATTTCACACTCGCATATCTCCGTTACTATAGAAGATACTGAAGTGTACTTTACACTCAATGGAATCAGCTCCACGCTCTCTATTGGCACATCGGGAATAATTGAATCCATGTTTAATATTCAATCTTTCTTACCATGTAAACTCTCATAACAATTTTGTAAACAATCTATTTGTGCGTGATTGTAGTCGTCGTCGTGGAGATTTTAAATAACCATTTTGATTGTTGAAACAATGTAATACAAGCTAGGGCCTCACGCTTTACGAAAACATTATATAAAATTTCAAACTCGCATATCTCCGTTACTATTAAAGATAATGAAGTGACTTTACAATCAATGGAATCAGTTCGACGCTCTCTATTGGCTCTTCCGGAAAAATTGAATCCATGTGTAATATTCATGCTTAGTTACCATGGAAACTCTCATAACAAGAAAGTAAACAATATTTTTTTGCGTGATTGTAGTCGTCGTCGTGGAGATCTGAAATAACCATTTTGATTGTTGAAACAATGTAATACAAACTAAGGAATCACGTTTTAACATAAAATTATATAAAATTTCAAACTCACATATCTCCGTTACTATAGAAGATACTGAAGTGATTTTACAATCAATGGAATCAGGTCGACGCTCTCTATTGGCTCATCCGGAAAAATTGAATCCATGTGTAATATTCATGCTTAGTTACCATGTAAACTCTCATAACAATCATGTAAACAATCTATTTGGGCGTGATTGTAGTCGTCGTCGTGGAGATTTGAAATAACCATTTTGATTGTTGAAACAATGTAATACAAACTAAGGAATCACGTTTTAAGATAACATTAATTAAAATTTCAAACTCGCATATCTCCGTTACTTTAGAAGATACTGAAATGATTTTACACTCAATGGAATCTGGTCGACGCTCTTTTTTTCCCATCCAGAAAAATTGAATCCATGTGTAATATTCATGCTTAGTTACCATGGAAACTCTCATAACAATCATGTAAACAATCTATTTGTGCGTGATTGTAGTCGTCATCACAGAGATTTGAAATAACCATTTTGATTGTTGAAACAATGTAATACAAACTAAGGAATCACGTTTTACGATAACATTATATAAAATCTTAAACTCGCATATCTCCGTTACTGTAGATTATACTGAAGTGATTTTAAAAACAATGTAATCAGGTCGACGCTCTCTATTGGCACATCCCGAAAAATTGAATCCATGTGTAATATTCATGCTTAGTTACAATGGAAACTCTCATAACAATAAAGTAATCAATATTTTTATGCGTGATTGTAGTCGTCGTCGTGGAGATCTGAAATAACCATTTTGATTGTTGAAACAATGTAATACAAACTAAGGAATCACGTTTTAAGATAACATTACATAAAATTTCAAACTCGCATATCTCCGTTACTATAGAAGATACTGAAATGATTTTACACTCAATGGAATCAGGTCGACGCTCTCTTTTTCCCATCCAGAAAAATTGAATCCATGTGTAATATTCATGCTTAGGTACCATGGAAACTCTCATAACAATCATGTAAACAATCTATTTGTGCGTGATTGTAGTCGTCATCATAGAGATTTGAAATAACCATTTTGATTGTTGAAACAATGTAATACAACTAAGGAATCACGATTTACGATAACATTATATAAAATTTTAAACTCGCATATCTCCGTTACTGTAGATGATACTGAAGTGATTTTAAAAACAATGTAATCAGGTCGACGATCTCTATTGGCACATCCGGAAAAATTGAATCCATGTGTAATATTATATGCTTAGTTACCATGGAAACTCTCATAACAATCATGTAAACAATCTATTTGGGCGTGATTGTAATCGTCGTCGTGGAGATTTCAAATAACCATTTTGATTGTTGAAACAATGTAATAAAAACTAAGGAATCATTTTTAAGATAACATTATATAAGATTTCAAACTCGCATATCTCCTTTACTATAGAAGGTAATGAAGTGATTTGACACTCAAAGTAATCAGGTCGACGCTCTCTATTGGCTCATCTGGAAAAATTGAATCCATGTGTAATATTCAAGCGTAGTTACCATGGAAACACTCATAACAATCATGTAAACAATCTATTTGTACGTGATTGTCGTCGTCCTCGTTGAGATTTGTAATAACAATTTTGATTGTTGAAACAATGTAATACAAACTAAAGAATCACGTCTTAAAATTACATTATATAAAATTTCACACTCGCATATCTCCGTTACTATAGAAGATACTGAAGTGTACTTTACACTCAATGGAATCAGCTCAACGCTCTCTATTGGCACATCGGGAAAAATTGAATCCATGTTTAATATTCATTCTTTCTTACCATGTAAACTCTCATAACAATTTTGTAAAAAATCTATTTGTGCGTGATTGTAGTCGTCGTCGTGGAGATTTTAAATAACCATTTTGATTGTTGAAACAATGTAATACAAGCTAAGGCCTCACGCTTTACGAAAACATTATATTAAATTTCAAACTCGCATATCTCTTTACTATGAAAGATAATTAAGTGACTTTACAATCAATGGAATCAGTTCGACGCTCTCTATTGGCTCATCCGGAAAAATTGAATCCATGTGTAATATTCATGCTTAGTTACCATGGAAACTCTCATAACAATCATGTAAACAATCTATTTGGGCGTGATTGTAATCGTCGTCGTGGAGATTTGAAATAACCATTTTGATTGTATAAACAATGTAATAAGAACTAAGGAATCACGTTTTAAGATAACATTATATAAGATTTCAAACTCGCATATCTCCTTTACTATAGAAGGTAATGAAGTGATTTGACACTCAGTGGAATCAGGTCAACACTCTCTTTTGGCACATCCCGAAAATTGAATCCATGTGTAATATTCATGCTTAGTTACCATGGAAACTCACATAACAATCATGTAAACAATCTATTTGGGCGTGATTGTAGTCGTCGTAGTGGAGATTTGAAATAACCATTTTGATTGTTGAATCAATGTAATACAAACTAAGGAATCACGTTTTAAGATAACATTATATAAAATTTCAAACTCGCATATCTCCGTTACTTTAGAAGATACTGAAGTGTACTTTCCACTCAATGAAATCAGGTCGACGCTCTGCATTGGCACATCCGGAAAAATTGAATCCATGTATAATATTCACGCTTAGTTACCATGGAGAGTCTCATAACAATCATGTTAGCAATCTATTTGTGCGTGATTGTAGTCGTCGTTGTGGAGATTTGAAATAAACATTTTGATTGTTGAAACAATATAATACAACCTAAGGCCTCACGTTTTACGATAACATTATATAAAATTTCAAACTCGCACATCTCCGTCACTATAGAAGATACTGAGATGATTTTACACTCAATGGAATTAGGTCGACGCTCTCTATTGGCTCATCCGGAAAAATTGAATCCATGTGTAATATTCATGCTTAGTTACCATGGAAACACTCATAACAATCATGTAAACAAATCTATTTGTACGAGATTGTCGTCGTCCTCGTTGAGATTTGTAATAACAATTTTGATTGTTGAAACAATGTAATACAAACTAAAGAATCACGTTTTAAAATTACATTATATAAAATTTCACACTCGCATATCTCCGTTACTATAGAAGATACTGAAGTGTACTTTACACTCAATGGAATCAGCTCCACGCTCTCTATTGGCACATCGGGAATAATTGAATCCATGTTTAATATTCATTCTTTCTTACCATGTAAACTCTCATAACAATTTTGTAAACAATCTATTTGTGCGTGATTGTAGTCGTCGTCGTGGAGATTTTAAATAACCATTTTGATTGTTGAAACAATGTAATACAAGCTAAGGCCTCACGCTTTACGAAAACATTATATAAAATTTCAAACTCGCATATCTCCGTTACTATAAAAGATAATAAAGTGACTTTACAATCAATGGAATCAGTTCGACGCTCTCTATTGGCTCATCCGGAAAAATTGAATCCATGTGTAATATTCATGCTTAGTTACCATGGAAACTCTCATAACAATCATGTAAACAATCTATTTGGGCGTGATTGTAGTCGCCGTCGTGGAGATTTGAAATAACCATTTTGATTGTTGAAACAATGTAATACAAACTAAGGAATCACGTTTTAAGATAACATTAATTAAAATTTCAAACTCGCATATCTCCGTTACTTTAGAAGATACTGAAATGATTTTACACTCAATGGAATCTGGTCGACGCTCTTTTTTTCCCATCCAGGAAAATTGAATCCATGTGTAATATTCATGCTTAGTTACCATGGAAACTCTCATATCAATCATGTAAACAATCTATTTGTGCGTGATTGTAGTCGTCATCATAGAGATTTGAAATAACCATTTTGATTGTTGAAACAATGTAATACAAACTAAGGAATCACGTTTTACGATAACATTATATAAAATCTTAAACTCGCATATCTCCGTTACTGTAGATTATACTGAAGTGATTTTAAAAACAATGTAATCAGGTCGACGCTCTCTATTGGCACATCCCGAAAAATTGAATCCATGTGTAATATTCATGCTTAGGTACCATGGAAACTCTCATAACAATCATGTAAACAATCTATTTGGGCGTGATTGTAGTCGTCGTCGTGGAGATTTGAAATAACCATTTTGAATGTTGAAACAATGTAATACAACCTAAGGCCTCACGTTTTACGATAACATTATATAAAATTTAAAACTCGCACATCTCCGTTACTATAGAAGATACTGAAATGATTTTACACTCAATGGAATCAGGTCAACGCTCTCTATTGGCTCATCCGAAAAAATTGAATCCATGTGTAATATTCATGCTTAGTTACCGTGGAAACTCTCATAACAATCGTGTAAACAATCTATTTGTGCGTGATTGTAGCTGTCGTCGTGGAGAACTGAAATAACCATTTTGATTGTTGAAACAATGTAATACAAACTAAGGCCTCACGCTTTACGATAACATTATATAAAATTTCAAACTCGCATATCTCCGTTACTATAGAAGATACTGAAGTGAATTTACACTCAATGGAATCAGGTCAACGCTCTCTTTTGGTACATACCGAAAAATTGAATCCATGTGTAATATTCATGCTTAGTTACCATGGAAACTCACATAACAATGATGTAAACAATCTATTTGGGCGTGATTGTAGTCGTCGTCGTGGAGATTTTAAATAAACATTTAGATTGTTGAAACAATGTAATACAACCTAAGGCCTCACGTTTTACGATAACATTATATAAAATTTCAAACTCGCACATCTCCGTTACTATAGAAGATACTGAAATGATTTTACACTCAATGGAAATGATGTCAACGCTC
Source organism: Lepisma saccharinum (assembly GCF_977018435.1). Taxonomy (NCBI): domain Eukaryota; kingdom Metazoa; phylum Arthropoda; class Insecta; order Zygentoma; family Lepismatidae; genus Lepisma; species Lepisma saccharinum. Next base: position 56,646,891 of record NC_139235.1, on the reverse strand, counting down.
TCTATTGGCTCATCCGGAAAAATTGAATCCATGTGTAATATTCATGCTTAGTTACCATGGAAACTCTCATAACAATCATGTAAACAATCTATTTGTGCGTGATTGTAGTAGTCATCATAGAGATTTGAAATAACCATTTTGATTGTTAAAACAATGTAATACAAACTAAGGAATCACGTTTTACGTTAACATTATATAAAATTTTAAACTCGCATATCTCTGTTACTGTAGATGATACTGAAGTGATTTTAAAAACAATGTAATCAGGTCGACGCTCTCTATTGGCACATCCGGAAAAATTTAATCCATCTGTAATATTATATGCTTAGTTACCATGGAAACTCTCATAACAATCATGTAAACAATCTATTTGGGCGTGATTGTAATCGTCGTCGTGGAGATTTGAAATAACCATTTTGATTGTTGAAACAATGTAATACAAACTAAGGAATCACGTTTTAAGATAACATTACATAAAATTTCAAACTCGCATATCTCCGTTACTATAGAAGATACTGAAATGATTTTACACTCAATGGAATCAGGTCGACGCTCTCTTTTTTCCCATCCAGAAAAATTGAATCCATGTGCAATATTCATGCTTAGTTACCATGGAAACTCTCATAACAATCATGTAAACAATCTATTTGTGCGTGATTGTAGTCGTCATCATAGAGATTTGAAATAACCATTTTGATTGTTGAAACAATGTAATACAAACTAAGGAATCACGTTTTAAAATAACATTATATAAAATTTCAAACTCGCATATATCCGTTACTATAGAAGATACTGAAGTGATTTTACAATCAATGGAATAAGGTCAACGCTCTCTATTGGCACATCCGAAAAAATTGAATTCGTGTGTAATATTCATGCTTAGTTACCATGGAAACTCTCATAACAATAATTTAAACAATCTATTGGTGCGTGATTGTAGTCGTCGTCATAGAGATTTGGAATAACCATTTTGATTGTTGAAACAATGTAATACAAACTAAGGAATCACGTTTTAAGATAACATTATATAAAATTTCAAACTCGCATATATCCGTTACTATAGAAGATACTGAAGTGATTTTACAATCAATGGAATAAGGTCAACGCTCTCTATTGGCACATCCGAAAAAATTGAATCCATGTGTAATATCCTTGGTTATGTACCATGGAAACTCTCATAACAATCATGTAAACAATCTATTTGTGCGTGATTGTAGTCGGCGTCGTGGAGATTTGAAATAACCATTTTGATTGTTGAAACAATGTAATACAAACTAAGGAATCACGCTTTACGATAACATTATATAAAATTTCAAACTTGTATATCTCCGTTACTATAGAAAATACGGAAGTGATTTTACAATCAATGGAATCAGGTCGACGCTCTCTATTGGCTCATCCGGAAAAATTGAATCCATGTGTAATATTCATGCGTAGTTACCATGGAAACACTCGTAACAATCATGTAAACAATCTATTTGTACGTGATTGTCGTCGTCCTCGTTGAGATTTGTAATAACCATTTGGATTGTTGAAACAATGTAATACAAACTAAAGGATCACGTTTTAAAATTACATTATATAAACTTCACACTCGCATATCTCCGTTACTACAGAAGATACTGAAGTGTACTTTACACTCAATGGAATCAGGTCGACGCTCTCTATTGGCACATTGGGAAAAATTGAATCCATGTGTAATATTCATGCTTAGTTACCGTGGAAACTCTCATAACAATCGTGTAAACAATCTATTTGTGCGTGATTGTAGCTGTCGTCGTAGAGAACTGAAATAACCATTTTGATTGTTGAAACAATGTAATACAAACTAAGGCCTCACGCTTTACGATAACATTATGTAAAATTTCAAACTCGCATATCTCCGTTACTATAGAAGATACTGAAGTGAATTTACACTCAATGGAATCAGGTCAACGCTCTCTATTGGCTCATCCGGAAAAATTGAATCCATGTGTAATATTCATGCTTAGTTACCATGGAAACTCTCATAACAATAAAGTAAACAATATTTTTATGCGTGATTGTAGTCGTCGTCGTGGAGATCTGAAATAACCATTTTGATTGTTGAAACAATGTAATACAAACTAAGGAATCACGTTTTAAGATAACATTACATAAAATTTCAAACTCGCATATCTCCGTTACTATAGAAGATACTGAAATGATTTTACACTCAATGGAATCAGGTCGACGCTCTCTTTTTTCCCATCCAGAAAAATTGAATCCATGTGTAATATTCATGCTTAGTTACCATGGAAACTCTCATAACAATCATGTAAACAATCTATTTGTGCGTGATTGTAGTCGTCGTCATAGAGATTTGAAATAACCATTTTGATTGTTGAAACAATGTAATACAAACTAAGGAATCACGATTTACGATAACATTATATAAAATTTTAAACTCGCATATCTCCGTTAGTGAAGATGATACTGAAGTGATTTTAAAAACAATGTAATCAGGTCGACGATCTCTATTGGCACATCCGGAAAAATTGAATCCATGTGTAATATTATATGCTTAGTTACCATGGAAACTCTCATAACAATCATGTAAACAATCTATTTGGGCGTGATTGTAATCGTCGTCGTGGAGATTTCAAATAACCATTTTGATTGTTGAAACAATGTAATACAAGCTAAGGCCTCAAGCTTTACGAAAACATTATATAAAATTTCAAACTCGCATATCTCTTTACTATGAAAGATAATTAATTGACTTTACAATCAATGGAATCAGTTCGACGCTCTCTATTGGCTCATCCGGAAAAATTGAATCCATGTGTAATATTCATGCTTAGTTACCATGGAAACTCTCATAACAATCATGTAAACAATCTATTTGGGCGTTATTGTAATCTTCGTCGTGGAGATTTGAAATAACCATTTTGATTGTATAAACAATGTAATAAGAACTAAGGAATCACGTTTTAAGATAACATTATATAAGATTTCAAACTTGCATATCTCCTTTACTATAGAAGGTAATGAAGTGATTTGACACTCAGTGGAATCAGGTCAACGCTCTCTTTTGGCACATCCCGAAAATTGAATCCATGTGTAATATTCATGCTTAGTTACCATGGAAACTCACATAACAATCATGTAAACAATCTATTTGGGCGTGATTGTAGTCGTCGTAGTGGAGATTTGAAATAACCATTTTGATTGTTGAATCAATGTAATACAAACTAAGGAATCACGATTTAAGATAACATTATATAAAATTTCAAACTCACATATCTCCGTTACTTTAGAAGATACTGAAGTATACTTTCCACTCAATGAAATCAGGTCGACGCTCTGCATTGGCACATCCGGAAAAATTGAATCCATGTATAATATTCATGCTTAGTTACCATGGAGAGTCTCATAACAATCATGTTAGCAATCTATTTGTGCGTGATTGTAGTCGTCGTTGTGGAGATTTGAAATAAACATTTTGATTGTTGAAACAATATATTACAACCTAAGGCCTCACGTTTTACGATAACATTATATAAAATTTCAAACTCGCACATCTCCGTCACTATAGAAGATACTGAGATGATTTTACACTCAATGGAATTAGGTCGACGCTCTCTATTGGCTCATCCGGAAAAATTGAATCCATGTGTAATATTCATGCGTAGTTACCATGGAAACACTCATAACAATCATGTAAACAAATCTATTTGTACGAGATTTTCGTCGTCCTAGTTGAGATTTGTAATAACAATTTTGATTGTTGAAACAATGTAATACAAACTAAAGAATCACGTTTTAAAATTACATTATATAAAATTTCACACTCGCATATCTCCGTTACTATAGAAGATACTGAAGTGTACTTTACACTCAATGGAATCAGCTCCACGCTCTCTATTGGCACATCGGGAATAATTGAATCCATGTTTAATATTCAATCTTTCTTACCATGTAAACTCTCATAACAATTTTGTAAACAATCTATTTGTGCGTGATTGTAGTCGTCGTCGTGGAGATTTTAAATAACCATTTTGATTGTTGAAACAATGTAATACAAGCTAGGGCCTCACGCTTTACGAAAACATTATATAAAATTTCAAACTCGCATATCTCCGTTACTATTAAAGATAATGAAGTGACTTTACAATCAATGGAATCAGTTCGACGCTCTCTATTGGCTCTTCCGGAAAAATTGAATCCATGTGTAATATTCATGCTTAGTTACCATGGAAACTCTCATAACAAGAAAGTAAACAATATTTTTTTGCGTGATTGTAGTCGTCGTCGTGGAGATCTGAAATAACCATTTTGATTGTTGAAACAATGTAATACAAACTAAGGAATCACGTTTTAACATAAAATTATATAAAATTTCAAACTCACATATCTCCGTTACTATAGAAGATACTGAAGTGATTTTACAATCAATGGAATCAGGTCGACGCTCTCTATTGGCTCATCCGGAAAAATTGAATCCATGTGTAATATTCATGCTTAGTTACCATGGAAACTCTCATAACAATCATGTAAACAATCTATTTGGGCGTGATTGTAGTCGTCGTCGTGGAGATTTGAAATAACCATTTTGATTGTTGAAACAATGTAATACAAACTAAGGAATCACGTTTTAAGATAACATTAATTAAAATTTCAAACTCGCATATCTCCGTTACTTTAGAAGATACTGAAATGATTGTACACTCAATGGAATCTGGTCGACGCTCTTTTTTTCCCATCCAGAAAAATTGAATCCATGTGTAATATTCATGCTTAGTTACCATGGAAACTCTCATAACAATCATGTAAACAATCTATTTGTGCGTGATTGTAGTCGTCATCACAGAGATTTGAAATAACCATTTTGATTGTTGAAACAATGTAATACAAACTAAGGAATCACGTTTTACGATAACATTATATAAAATCTTAAACTCGCATATCTCCGTTACTGTAGATTATACTGAAGTGATTTTAAAAACAATGTAATCAGGTCGACGCTCTCTATTGGCACATCCCGAAAAATTGAATCCATGTGTAATATTCATGCTTAGTTACAATGGAAACTCTCATAACAATAAAGTAATCAATATTTTTATGCGTGATTGTAGTCGTCGTCGTGGAGATCTGAAATAACCATTTTGGTTGTTGAAACAATGTAATACAAACTAAGGAATCACGTTTTAAGATAACATTACATAAAATTTCAAACTCGCATATCTCCGTTACTATAGAAGATACTGAAATGATTTTACACTCAATGGAATCAGGTCGACGCTCTCTTTTTTCCCATCCAGAAAAATTGAATCCATGTGTAATATTCATGCTTAGGTACCATGGAAACTCTCATAACAATCATGTAAACAATCTATTTGTGCGTGATTGTAGTCGTCATCATAGAGATTTGAAATAACCATTTTGATTGTTGAAACAATGTAATACAACTAAGGAATCACGATTTACGATAACATTATATAAAATTTTAAACTCGCATATCTCCGTTACTGTAGATGATTCTGAAGTGATTTTAAAAACAATGTAATCAGGTCGACGATCTCTATTGGCACATCCGGAAAAATTGAATCCATGTGTAATATTATATGCTTAGTTACCATGGAAACTCTCATAACAATCATGTAAACAATCTATTTGGGCGTGATTGTAATCGTCGTCGTGGAGATTTCAAATAACCATTTTGATTGTTGAAACAATGTAATAAAAACTAAGGAATCATTTTTAAGATAACATTATATAAGATTTCAAACTCGCATATCTCCTTTACTATAGAAGGTAATGAAGTGATTTGACACTCAATGTAATCAGGTCGACGCTCTCTATTGGCTCATCTGGAAAAATTGAATCCATGTGTAATATTCAAGCGTAGTTACCATGGAAACACTCATAACAATCATGTAAACAATCTATTTGTACGTGATTGTCGTCGTCCTCGTTGAGATTTGTAATAACAATTTTGATTGTTGAAACAATGTAATACAAACTAAAGAATCACGTCTTAAAATTACATTATATAAAATTTCACACTCGCATATCTCCGTTACTATAGAAGATACTGAAGTGTACTTTACACTCAATGGAATCAGCTCAACGCTCTCTATTGGCACATCGGGAAAAATTGAATCCATGTTTAATATTCATTCTTTCTTACCATGTAAACTCTCATAACAATTTTGTAAACAATCTATTTGTGCGTGATTGTAGTCGTCGTCGTGGAGATTTTAAATAACCATTTTGATTGTTGAAACAATGTAATACAAGCTAAGGCCTCACGCTTTACGAAAACATTATATTAAATTTCAAACTCGCATATCTCTTTACTATGAAAGATAATTAAGTGACTTTACAATCAATGGAATCAGTTCGACGCTCTCTATTGGCTCATCCGGAAAAATTGAATCCATGTGTAATATTCATGCTTAGTTACCATGGAAACTCTCATAACAATCATGTAAACAATCTATTTGGGCGTGATTGTAATCGTCGTCGTGGAGATTTGAAATAACCATTTTGATTGTATAAACAATGTAATAAGAACTAAGGAATCACGTTTTAAGATAACATTATATAAGATTTCAAACTCGCATATCTCCTTTACTATAGAAGGTAATGAAGTGATTTGACACTCAGTGGAATCAGGTCAACACTCTCTTTTGGCACATCCCGAAAATTGAATCCATGTGTAATATTCATGCTTAGTTACCATGGAAACTCACATAACAATCATGTAAACAATCTATTTGGGCGTGATTGTAGTCGTCGTAGTGGAGATTTGAAATAACCATTTTGATTGTTGAATCAATGTAATACAAACTAAGGAATCACGTTTTAAGATAACATTATATAAAATTTCAAACTCGCATATCTCCGTTACTTTAGAAGATACTGAAGTGTACTTTCCACTCAATGAAATCAGGTCGACGCTCTGCATTGGCACATCCGGAAAAATTGAATCCATGTATAATATTCATGCTTAGTTACCATGGAGAGTCTCATAACAATCATGTTAGGAATCTATTTGTGCGTGATTGTAGTCGTCGTTGTGGAGATTTGAAATAAACATTTTGATTGTTGAAACAATATAATACAACCTAAGGCCTCACGTTTTACGATAACATTATATAAAATTTCAAACTCGCACATCTCCGTCACTATAGAAGATACTGAGATGATTTTACACTCAATGGAATTAGGTCGACGCTCTCTATTGGCTCATCCGGAAAAATTGAATCCATGTGTAATATTCATGCTTAGTTACCATGGAAACACTCATAACAATCATGTAAACAAATCTATTTGTACGAGATTGTCGTCGTCCTCGTTGAGATTTGTAATAACAATTTTGATTGTTGAAACAAAGTAATACAAACTAAAGAATCACGTTTTAAAATTACATTATATAAAATTTCACACTCGCATATCTCCGTTACTATAGAAGATACTGAAGTGTACTTTACACTCAATGGAATCAGCTCCACGCTCTCTATTGGCACATCGGGAATAATTGAATCCATGTTTAATATTCATTCTTTCTTACCATGTAAACTCTCATAACAATTTTGTAAACAATCTATTTGTGCGTGATTGTAGTCGTCGTCGTGGAGATTTTAAATAACCATTTTGATTGTTGAAACAATGTAATACAAGCTAAGGCCTCACGCTTTACGAAAACATTATATAAAATTTCAAACTCGCATATCTCCGTTACTATAAAAGATAATAAAGTGACTTTTCAATCAATGGAATCAGTTCGACGCTCTCTATTGGCTCATCCGGAAAAATTGAATCCATGTGTAATATTCATGCTAAGTTACCATGGAAACTCTCATAACAATCATGTAAACAATCTATTTGGGCGTGATTGTAGTCGCCGTCGTGGAGATTTGAAATAACCATTTTGATTGTTGAAACAATGTAATACAAACTAAGGAATCACGTTTTAAGATAACATTAATTAAAATTTCAAACTCGCATATCTCCGTTACTTTAGAAGATACTGAAATGATTTTACACTCAATGGAATCTGGTCGACGCTCTTTTTTTCCCATCCAGGAAAATTGAATCCATGTGTAATATTCATGCTTAGTTACCATGGAAACTCTCATATCAATCATGTAAACAATCTATTTGTGCGTGATTGTAGTCGTCATCATAGAGATTTGAAATAACCATTTTGATTGTTGAAACAATGTAATACAAACTAAGGAATCACGTTTTACGATAACATTATATAAAATCTTAAACTCGCATATCTCCGTTACTGTAGATTATACTGAAGTGATTTTAAAAACAATGTAATCAGGTCGACGCTCTCTATTGGCACATCCCGAAAAATTGAATCCATGTGTAATATTCATGCTTAGTTACCATGGAAACACTCATAACAATCATGTAAACAAATCTATTTGTACGAGATTGTCGTCGTCCTCGTTGAGATTTGTAATAACAATTTTGATTGTTGAAACAAAGTAATACAAACTAAAGAATCACGTTTTAAAATTACATTATATAAAATTTCACACTCGCATATCTCCGTTACTATAGAAGATACTGAAGTGTACTTTACACTCAATGGAATCAGCTCCACGCTCTCTATTGGCACATCGGGAATAATTGAATCCATGTTTAATATTCATTCTTTCTTACCATGTAAACTCTCATAACAATTTTGTAAACAATCTATTTGTGCGTGATTGTAGTCGTCGTCGTGGAGATTTTAAATAACCATTTTGATTGTTGAAACAATGTAATACAAGCTAAGGCCTCACGCTTTACGAAAACATTATATAAAATTTCAAACTCGCATATCTCCGTTACTATAAAAGATAATAAAGTGACTTTACAATCAATGGAATCAGTTCGACGCTCTCTATTGGCTCATCCGGAAAAATTGAATCCATGTGTAATATTCATGCTAAGTTACCATGGAAACTCTCATAACAATCATGTAAACAATCTATTTGGGCGTGATTGTAGTCGCCGTCGTGGAGATTTGAAATAACCATTTTGATTGTTGAAACAATGTAATACAAACTAAGGAATCACGTTTTAAGATAACATTAATTAAAATTTCAAACTCGCATATCTCCGTTACTTTAGAAGATACTGAAATGATTTTACACTCAATGGAATCTGGTCGACGCTCTTTTTTTCCCATCCAGGAAAATTGAATCCATGTGTAATATTCATGCTTAGTTACCATGGAAACTCTCATATCAATCATGTAAACAATCTATTTGTGCGTGATTGTAGTCGTCATCATAGAGATTTGAAATAACCATTTTGATTGTTGAAACAATGTAATACAAACTAAGGAATCACGTTTTACGATAACATTATATAAAATCTTAAACTCGCATATCTCCGTTACTGTAGATTATACTGAAGTGATTTTAAAAACAATGTAATCAGGTCGACGCTCTCTATTGGCACATCCCGAAAAATTGAATCCATGTGTAATATTCATGCTTAGGTACCATGGAAACTCTCATAACAATCATGTAAACAATCTATTTGGGCGTGATTGTAGTCGTCGTCGTGGAGATTTGAAATAACCATTTTGATTGTTGAAACAATGTAATACAACCTAAGGCCTCACGTTTTACGATAACATTATATAAAATTTAAAACTCGCACATCTCCGTTACTATAGAAGATACTGAAGTGTACTTTCCACTCAATGAAATCAGGTCGACGCTCTGCATTGGCACATCCGGAAAAATTGAATCCATGTATAATATTCATGCTTAGTTACCATGGAGAGTCTCATAACAATCATGTTAGCAATCTATTTGTGCGTGATTGTAGTCGTCGTTGTGGAGATTTGAAATAAACATTTTGATTGTTGAAACAATATATTACAACCTAAGGCCTCACGTTTTACGATAACATTATATAAAATTTCAAACTCGCACATCTCCGTCACTATAGAAGATACTGAGATGATTTTACACTCAATGGAATTAGGTCGACGCTCTCTATTGGCTCATCCGGAAAAATTGAATCCATGTGTAATATTCATGCGTAGTTACCATGGAAACACTCATAACAATCATGTAAACAAATCTATTTGTACGAGATTTTCGTCGTCCTAGTTGAGATTTGTAATAACAATTTTGATTGTTGAAACAATGTAATACAAACTAAAGAATCACGTTTTAAAATTACATTATATAAAATTTCACACTCGCATATCTCCGTTACTATAGAAGATACTGAAGTGTACTTTACACTCAATGGAATCAGCTCCACGCTCTCTATTGGCACATCGGGAATAATTGAATCCATGTTTAATATTCAATCTTTCTTACCATGTAAACTCTCATAACAATTTTGTAAACAATCTATTTGTGCGTGATTGTAGTCGTCGTCGTGGAGATTTTAAATAACCATTTTGATTGTTGAAACAATGTAATACAAGCTAGGGCCTCACGCTTTACGAAAACATTATATAAAATTTCAAACTCGCATATCTCCGTTACTATTAAAGATAATGAAGTGACTTTACAATCAATGGAATCAGTTCGACGCTCTCTATTGGCTCTTCCGGAAAAATTGAATCCATGTGTAATATTCATGCTTAGTTACCATGGAAACTCTCATAACAAGAAAGTAAACAATATTTTTTTGCGTGATTGTAGTCGTCGTCGTGGAGATCTGAAATAACCATATTGATTGTTGAAACAATGTAATACAAACTAAGGAATCACGTTTTAACATAAAATTATATAAAATTTCAAACTCACATATCTCCGTTACTATAGAAGATACTGAAGTGATTTTACAATCAATGGAATCAGGTCGACGCTCTCTATTGGCTCATCCGGAAAAATTGAATCCATGTGTAATATTCATGCTTAGTTACCATGGAAACTCTCATAACAATCATGTAAATAATCTATTTGGGCGTGATTGTAGTCGTCGTCGTGGAGATTTGAAATAACCATTTTGATTGTTGAAACAATGTAATACAAACTAAGGAATCACGTTTTAAGATAACATTAATTAAAATTTCAAACTCGCATATCTCCGTTACTTTAGAAGATACTGAAATGATTTTACACTCAATGGAATCTGGTCGACGCTCTTTTTTTCCCATCCAGAAAAATTGAATCCATGTGTAATATTCATGCTTAGTTACCATGGAAACTCTCATAACAAGAAAGTAAACAATATTTTTTTGCGTGATTGTAGTCGTCGTCGTGGAGATCTGAAATAACCATTTTGATTGTTGAAACAATGTAATACAAACTAAGGAATCACGTTTTAACATAAAATTATATAAAATTTCAAACTCACATATCTCCGTTACTATAGAAGATACTGAAGTGATTTTACAATCAATGGAATCAGGTCGACGCTCTCTATTGGCTCATCCGGAAAAATTGAATCCATGTGTAATATTCATGCTTAGTTACCATGGAAACTCTCATAACAATCATGTAACAATCTATTTGGGCGTGATTGTAGTCGTCGTCGTGGAGATTTGAAATAACCATTTTGATTGTTGAAACAATGTAATACAAACTAAGGAATCACGTTTTAAGATAACATTAATTAAAATTTCAAACTCGCATATCTCCGTTACTTTAGAAGATACTGAAATGATTTTACACTCAATGGAATCTGGTCGACGCTCTTTTTTTCCCATCCAGAAAAATTGAATCCATGTGTAATATTCATGCTTAGTTACCATGGAAACTCTCATAACAATCATGTAAACAATCTATTTGTGCGTGATTGTAGTCGTCATCACAGAGATTTGAAATAACCATTTTGATTGTTGAAACAATGTAATACAAACTAAGGAATCACGTTTTACGATAACATTATATAAAATCTTAAACTCGCATATCTCCGTTACTGTAGATTATACTGAAGTGATTTTAAAAACAATGTAATCAGGTCGACGCTTTCTATTGGCACATCCCGAAAAATTGAATCCATGTGTAATATTCATGCTTAGTTACAATGGAAACTCTCATAACAATAAAGTAATCAATATTTTTATGCGTGATTGTAGTCGTCGTCGTGGAGATCTGAAATAACCATTTTGATTGTTGAAACAATGTAATACAAACTAAGGAATCACGATTTACGATAACATTATATAAAATTTTAAACTCGCATATCTCCGTTACTGTAGATGATACTGAAGTGATTTTAAAAACAATGTAATCAGGTCGACGATCTCTATTGGCACATCCGGAAAAATTGAATCCATGTGTAATATTATATGCTTAGTTACCATGGAAACTCTCATAACAATCATGTAAACATTCTATTTGGGCGTGATTGTAATCGTCGTCGTGGAGATTTCAAATAACCATTTTGATTGTTGAAACAATGTAATAAAAACTAAGGAATCATTTTTAAGATAACATTATATAAGATTTCAAACTCGCATATCTCCTTTACTATAGAAGGTAATGAAGTGATTTGACACTCAATGTAATCAGGTCGACGCTCTCTATTGGCTCATCTGGAAAAATTGAATCCATGTGTAATATTCAAGCGTAGTTACCATGGAAACACTCATAACAATCATGTAAACAATCTATTTGTACGTGATTGTCGTCGTCCTCGTTGAGATTTGTAATAACAATTTTGATTGTTGAAACAATGTAATACAAACTAAAGAATCACGTCTTAAAATTACATTATATAAAATTTCACACTCGCATATCTCCGTTACTATAGAAGATACTGAAGTGTACTTTACACTCAATGGAATCAGCTCAACGCTCTCTATTGGCACATCGGGAAAAATTGAATCCATGTTTAATATTCATTCTTTCTTACCATGTAAACTCTCATAACAATTTTGTAAACAATCTATTTGTGCGTGATTGTAGTCGTCGTCGTGGAGATTTTAAATAACCATTTTGATTGTTGAAACAATGTAATACAAGCTAAGGCCTCACGCTTTACGAAAACATTATATTAAATTTCAAACTCGCATATCTCTTTACTATGAAAGATAATTAAGTGACTTTACAATCAATGGAATCAGTTCGACGCTCTCTATTGGCTCATCCGGAAAAATTGAATCCATGTGTAATATTCATGCTTAGTTACCATGGAAACTCTCATAACAATCATGTAAACAATCTATTTGGGCGTGATTGTAATCGTCGTCGTGGAGATTTGAAATAACCATTTTGATTGTATAAACAATGTAATAAGAACTAAGGAATCACGTTTTATGATAACATTATATAAGATTTCAAACTCGCATATCTCCTTTACTATAGAAGGTAATGAAGTGATTTGACACTCAGTGGAATCAGGTCAACACTCTCTTTTGGCACATCCCGAAAATTGAATCCATGTGTAATATTCATGCTTAGTTACCATGGAAACTCACATAACAATCATGTAAACAATCTATTTGGGCGTGATTGTAGTCGTCGTAGTGGAGATTTGAAATAACCATTTTGATTGTTGAATCAATGTAATACAAACTAAGGAATCACGTTTTAAGATAACATTATATAAAATTTCAAACTCGCATATCTCCGTTACTTTAGAAGATACTGAAGTGTACTTTCCACTCAATGAAATCAGGTCGACGCTCTGCATTGGCACATCCGGAAAAATTGAATCCATGTATAATATTCATGCTTAGTTACCATGGAGAGTCTCATAACAATCATGTTAGGAATCTATTTGTGCGTGATTGTAGTCGTCGTTGTGGAGATTTGAAATAAACATTTTGATTGTTGAAACAATATAATACAACCTAAGGCCTCACGTTTTACGATAACATTATATAAAATTTCAAACTCGCACATCTCCGTCACTATAGAAGATACTGAGATGATTTTACACTCAATGGAATTAGGTCGACGCTCTCTATTGGCTCATCCGGAAAAATTGAATCCATGTGTAATATTCATGCTTAGTTACCATGGAAACACTCATAACAATCATGTAAACAAATCTATTTGTACGAGATTGTCGTCGTCCTCGTTGAGATTTGTAATAACAATTTTGATTGTTGAAACAAAGTAATACAAACTAAAGAATCACGTTTTAAAATTACATTATATAAAATTTCACACTCGCATATCTCCGTTACTATAGAAGATACTGAAGTGTACTTTACACTCAATGGAATCAGCTCCACGCTCTCTATTGGCACATCGGGAATAATTGAATCCATGTTTAATATTCATTCTTTCTTACCATGTAAACTCTCATAACAATTTTGTAAACAATCTATTTGTGCGTGATTGTAGTCGTCGTCGTGGAGATTTTAAATAACCATTTTGATTGTTGAAACAATGTAATACAAGCTAAGGCCTCACGCTTTACGAAAACATTATATAAAATTTCAAACTCGCATATCTCCGTTACTATAAAAGATAATAAAGTGACTTTACAATCAATGGAATCAGTTCGACGCTCTCTATTGGCTCATCCGGAAAAATTGAATCCATGTGTAATATTCATGCTAAGTTACCATGGAAACTCTCATAACAATCATGTAAACAATCTATTTGGGCGTGATTGTAGTCGCCGTCGTGGAGATTTGAAATAACCATTTTGATTGTTGAAACAATGTAATACAAACTAAGGAATCACGTTTTAAGATAACATTAATTAAAATTTCAAACTCGCATATCTCCGTTACTTTAGAAGATACTGAAATGATTTTACACTCAATGGAATCTGGTCGACGCTCTTTTTTTCCCATCCAGGAAAATTGAATCCATGTGTAATATTCATGCTTAGTTACCATGGAAACTCTCATATCAATCATGTAAACAATCTATTTGTGCGTGATTGTAGTCGTCATCATAGAGATTTGAAATAACCATTTTGATTGTTGAAACAATGTAATACAAACTAAGGAATCACGTTTTACGATAACATTATATAAAATCTTAAACTCGCATATCTCCGTTACTGTAGATTATACTGAAGTGATTTTAAAAACAATGTAATCAGGTCGACGCTCTCTATTGGCACATCCCGAAAAATTGAATCCATGTGTAATATTCATGCTTAGGTACCATGGAAACTCTCATAACAATCATGTAAACAATCTATTTGGGCGTGATTGTAGTCGTCGTCGTGGAGATTTGAAATAACCATTTTGATTGTTGAAACAATGTAATACAACCTAAGGCCTCACGTTTTACGATAACATTATATAAAATTTAAAACTCGCACATCTCCGTTACTATAGAAGATACTGAAGTGTACTTTCCACTCAATGAAATCAGGTCGACGCTCTGCATTGGCACATCCGGAAAAATTGAATCCATGTATAATATTCATGCTTAGTTACCATGGAGAGTCTCATAACAATCATGTTAGCAATCTATTTGTGCGTGATTGTAGTCGTCGTTGTGGAGATTTGAAATAAACATTTTGATTGTTGAAACAATATATTACAACCTAAGGCCTCACGTTTTACGATAACATTATATAAAATTTCAAACTCGCACATCTCCGTCACTATAGAAGATACTGAGATGATTTTACACTCAATGGAATTAGGTCGACGCTCTCTATTGGCTCATCCGGAAAAATTGAATCCATGTGTAATATTCATGCGTAGTTACCATGGAAACACTCATAACAATCATGTAAACAAATCTATTTGTACGAGATTTTCGTCGTCCTAGTTGAGATTTGTAATAACAATTTTGATTGTTGAAACAATGTAATACAAACTAAAGAATCACGTTTTAAAATTACATTATATAAAATTTCACACTCGCATATCTCCGTTACTATAGAAGATACTGAAGTGTACTTTACACTCAATGGAATCAGCTCCACGCTCTCTATTGGCACATCGGGAATAATTGAATCCATGTTTAATATTCAATCTTTCTTACCATGTAAACTCTCATAACAATTTTGTAAACAATCTATTTGTGCGTGATTGTAGTCGTCGTCGTGGAGATTTTAAATAACCATTTTGATTGTTGAAACAATGTAATACAAGCTAGGGCCTCACGCTTTACGAAAACATTATATAAAATTTCAAACTCGCATATCTCCGTTACTATTAAAGATAATGAAGTGACTTTACAATCAATGGAATCAGTTCGACGCTCTCTATTGGCTCTTCCGGAAAAATTGAATCCATGTGTAATATTCATGCTTAGTTACCATGGAAACTCTCATAACAAGAAAGTAAACAATATTTTTTTGCGTGATTGTAGTCGTCGTCGTGGAGATCTGAAATAACCATTTTGATTGTTGAAACAATGTAATACAAACTAAGGAATCACGTTTTAACATAAAATTATATAAAATTTCAAACTCACATATCTCCGTTACTATAGAAGATACTGAAGTGATTTTACAATCAATGGAATCAGGTCGACGCTCTCTATTGGCTCATCCGGAAAAATTGAATCCATGTGTAATATTCATGCTTAGTTACCATGGAAACTCTCATAACAATCATGTAAATAATCTATTTGGGCGTGATTGTAGTCGTCGTCGTGGAGATTTGAAATAACCATTTTGATTGTTGAAACAATGTAATACAAACTAAGGAATCACGTTTTAAGATAACATTAATTAAAATTTCAAACTCGCATATCTCCGTTACTTTAGAAGATACTGAAATGATTTTACACTCAATGGAATCTGGTCGACGCTCTTTTTTTCCCATCCAGAAAAATTGAATCCATGTGTAATATTCATGCTTAGTTACCATGGAAACTCTCATAACAAGAAAGTAAACAATATTTTTTTGCGTGATTGTAGTCGTCGTCGTGGAGATCTGAAATAACCATTTTGATTGTTGAAACAATGTAATACAAACTAAGGAATCACGTTTTAACATAAAATTATATAAAATTTCAAACTCACATATCTCCGTTACTATAGAAGATACTGAAGTGATTTTACAATCAATGGAATCAGGTCGACGCTCTCTATTGGCTCATCCGGAAAAATTGAATCCATGTGTAATATTCATGCTTAGTTACCATGGAAACTCTCATAACAATCATGTAAACAATCTATTTGGGCGTGATTGTAGTCGTCGTCGTGGAGATTTGAAATAACCATTTTGATTGTTGAAACAATGTAATACAAACTAAGGAATCACGTTTTAAGATAACATTAATTAAAATTTCAAACTCGCATATCTCCGTTACTTTAGAAGATACTGAAATGATTTTACACTCAATGGAATCTGGTCGACGCTCTTTTTTTCCCATCCAGAAAAATTGAATCCATGTGTAATATTCATGCTTAGTTACCATGGAAACTCTCATAACAATCATGTAAACAATCTATTTGTGCGTGATTGTAGTCGTCATCACAGAGATTTGAAATAACCATTTTGATTGTTGAAACAATGTAATAGAAACTAAGGAATCACGTTTTACGATAACATTATATAAAATCTTAAACTCGCATATCTCCGTTACTGTAGATTATACTGAAGTGATTTTAAAAACAATGTAATCAGGTCGACGCTCTCTATTGGCACATCCCGAAAAATTGAATCCATGTGTAATATTCATGCTTAGTTACAATGGAAACTCTCATAACAATAAAGTAATCAATATTTTTATGCGTGATTGTAGTCGTCGTCGTGGAGATCTGAAATAACCATTTTGATTGTTGAAACAATGTAATACAAACTAAGGAATCACGTTTTAAGATAACATTACATAAAATTTCAAACTCGCATATCTCCGTTACTATAGAAGATACTGAAATGATTTTACACTCAATGGAATCAGGTCGACGCTCTCTTTTTTCCCATCCAGAAAAATTGAATCCATGTGTAATATTCATGCTTAGGTACCATGGAAACTC
This sequence comes from Lepisma saccharinum, assembly GCF_977018435.1. Lineage (NCBI taxonomy): Eukaryota > Metazoa > Arthropoda > Insecta > Zygentoma > Lepismatidae > Lepisma > Lepisma saccharinum. Next base: position 56,629,092 of record NC_139235.1, on the reverse strand, counting down.
TCATAACAATCATGTAAACAATCTATTTGTGCGTGATTGTAGTCGTCATCATAGAGATTTGAAATAACCATTTTGATTGTTGAAACAATGTAATACAACTAAGGAATCACGATTTACGATAACATTATATAAAATTTTAAACTCGCATATCTCCGTTACTGTAGATGATACTGAAGTGATTTTAAAAACAATGTAATCAGGTCGACGATCTCTATTGGCACATCCGGAAAAATTGAATCCATGTGTAATATTATATGCTTAGTTACCATGGAAACTCTCATAACAATCATGTAAACATTCTATTTGGGCGTGATTGTAATCGTCGTCGTGGAGATTTCAAATAACCATTTTGATTGTTGAAACAATGTAATAAAAACTAAGGAATCATTTTTAAGATAACATTATATAAGATTTCAAACTCGCATATCTCCTTTACTATAGAAGGTAATGAAGTGATTTGACACTCAATGTAATCAGGTCGACGCTCTCTATTGGCTCATCTGGAAAAATTGAATCCATGTGTAATATTCAAGCGTAGTTACCATGGAAACACTCATAACAATCATGTAAACAATCTATTTGTACGTGATTGTCGTCGTCCTCGTTGAGATTTGTAATAACAATTTTGATTGTTGAAACAATGTAATACAAACTAAAGAATCACGTCTTAAAATTACATTATATAAAATTTCACACTCGCATATCTCCGTTACTATAGAAGATACTGAAGTGTACTTTACACTCAATGGAATCAGCTCAACGCTCTCTATTGGCACATCGGGAAAAATTGAATCCATGTTTAATATTCATTCTTTCTTACCATGTAAACTCTCATAACAATTTTGTAAACAATCTATTTGTGCGTGATTGTAGTCGTCGTCGTGGAGATTTTAAATAACCATTTTGATTGTTGAAACAATGTAATACAAGCTAAGGCCTCACGCTTTACGAAAACATTATATTAAATTTCAAACTCGCATATCTCTTTACTATGAAAGATAATTAAGTGACTTTACAATCAATGGAATCAGTTCGACGCTCTCTATTGGCTCATCCGGAAAAATTGAATCCATGTGTAATATTCATGCTTAGTTACCATGGAAACTCTCATAACAATCATGTAAACAATCTATTTGGGCGTGATTGTAATCGTCGTCGTGGAGATTTGAAATAACCATTTTGATTGTATAAACAATGTAATAAGAACTAAGGAATCACGTTTTAAGATAACATTATATAAGATTTCAAACTCGCATATCTCCTTTACTATAGAAGGTAATGAAGTGATTTGACACTCAGTGGAATCAGGTCAACACTCTCTTTTGGCACATCCCGAAAATTGAATCCATGTGTAATATTCATGCTTAGTTACCATGGAAACTCACATAACAATCATGTAAACAATCTATTTGGGCGTGATTGTAGTCGTCGTAGTGGAGATTTGAAATAACCATTTTGATTGTTGAATCAATGTAATACAAACTAAGGAATCACGTTTTAAGATAACATTATATAAAATTTCAAACTCGCATATCTCCGTTACTTTAGAAGATACTGAAGTGTACTTTCCACTCAATGAAATCAGGTCGACGCTCTGCATTGGCACATCCGGAAAAATTGAATCCATGTATAATATTCATGCTTAGTTACCATGGAGAGTCTCATAACAATCATGTTAGGAATCTATTTGTGCGTGATTGTAGTCGTCGTTGTGGAGATTTGAAATAAACATTTTGATTGTTGAAACAATATAATACAACCTAAGGCCTCACGTTTTACGATAACATTATATAAAATTTCAAACTCGCACATCTCCGTCACTATAGAAGATACTGAGATGATTTTACACTCAATGGAATTAGGTCGACGCTCTCTATTGGCTCATCCGGAAAAATTGAATCCATGTGTAATATTCATGCTTAGTTACCATGGAAACACTCATAACAATCATGTAAACAAATCTATTTGTACGAGATTGTCGTCGTCCTCGTTGAGATTTGTAATAACAATTTTGATTGTTGAAACAAAGTAATACAAACTAAAGAATCACGTTTTAAAATTACATTATATAAAATTTCACACTCGCATATCTCCGTTACTATAGAAGATACTGAAGTGTACTTTACACTCAATGGAATCAGCTCCACGCTCTCTATTGGCACATCGGGAATAATTGAATCCATGTTTAATATTCATTCTTTCTTACCATGTAAACTCTCATAACAATTTTGTAAACAATCTATTTGTGCGTGATTGTAGTCGTCGTCGTGGAGATTTTAAATAACCATTTTGATTGTTGAAACAATGTAATACAAGCTAAGGCCTCACGCTTTACGAAAACATTATATAAAATTTCAAACTCGCATATCTCCGTTACTATAAAAGATAATAAAGTGACTTTACAATCAATGGAATCAGTTCGACGCTCTCTATTGGCTCATCCGGAAAAATTGAATCCATGTGTAATATTCATGCTAAGTTACCATGGAAACTCTCATAACAATCATGTAAACAATCTATTTGGGCGTGATTGTAGTCGCCGTCGTGGAGATTTGAAATAACCATTTTGATTGTTGAAACAATGTAATACAAACTAAGGAATCACGTTTTAAGATAACATTAATTAAAATTTCAAACTCGCATATCTCCGTTACTTTAGAAGATACTGAAATGATTTTACACTCAATGGAATCTGGTCGACGCTCTTTTTTTCCCATCCAGGAAAATTGAATCCATGTGTAATATTCATGCTTAGTTACCATGGAAACTCTCATATCAATCATGTAAACAATCTATTTGTGCGTGATTGTAGTCGTCATCATAGAGATTTGAAATAACCATTTTGATTGTTGAAACAATGTAATACAAACTAAGGAATCACGTTTTACGATAACATTATATAAAATCTTAAACTCGCATATCTCCGTTACTGTAGATTATACTGAAGTGATTTTAAAAACAATGTAATCAGGTCGACGCTCTCTATTGGCACATCCCGAAAAATTGAATCCATGTGTAATATTCATGCTTAGGTACCATGGAAACTCTCATAACAATCATGTAAACAATCTATTTGGGCGTGATTGTAGTCGTCGTCGTGGAGATTTGAAATAACCATTTTGATTGTTGAAACAATGTAATACAACCTAAGGCCTCACGTTTTACGATAACATTATATAAAATTTAAAACTCGCACATCTCCGTTACTATAGAAGATACTGAAGTGTACTTTCCACTCAATGAAATCAGGTCGACGCTCTGCATTGGCACATCCGGAAAAATTGAATCCATGTATAATATTCATGCTTAGTTACCATGGAGAGTCTCATAACAATCATGTTAGCAATCTATTTGTGCGTGATTGTAGTCGTCGTTGTGGAGATTTGAAATAAACATTTTGATTGTTGAAACAATATATTACAACCTAAGGCCTCACGTTTTACGATAACATTATATAAAATTTCAAACTCGCACATCTCCGTCACTATAGAAGATACTGAGATGATTTTACACTCAATGGAATTAGGTCGACGCTCTCTATTGGCTCATCCGGAAAAATTGAATCCATGTGTAATATTCATGCGTAGTTACCATGGAAACACTCATAACAATCATGTAAACAAATCTATTTGTACGAGATTTTCGTCGTCCTAGTTGAGATTTGTAATAACAATTTTGATTGTTGAAACAATGTAATACAAACTAAAGAATCACGTTTTAAAATTACATTATATAAAATTTCACACTCGCATATCTCCGTTACTATAGAAGATACTGAAGTGTACTTTACACTCAATGGAATCAGCTCCACGCTCTCTATTGGCACATCGGGAATAATTGAATCCATGTTTAATATTCAATCTTTCTTACCATGTAAACTCTCATAACAATTTTGTAAACAATCTATTTGTGCGTGATTGTAGTCGTCGTCGTGGAGATTTTAAATAACCATTTTGATTGTTGAAACAATGTAATACAAGCTAGGGCCTCACGCTTTACGAAAACATTATATAAAATTTCAAACTCGCATATCTCCGTTACTATTAAAGATAATGAAGTGACTTTACAATCAATGGAATCAGTTCGACGCTCTCTATTGGCTCTTCCGGAAAAATTGAATCCATGTGTAATATTCATGCTTAGTTACCATGGAAACTCTCATAACAAGAAAGTAAACAATATTTTTTTGCGTGATTGTAGTCGTCGTCGTGGAGATCTGAAATAACCATTTTGATTGTTGAAACAATGTAATACAAACTAAGGAATCACGTTTTAACATAAAATTATATAAAATTTCAAACTCACATATCTCCGTTACTATAGAAGATACTGAAGTGATTTTACAATCAATGGAATCAGGTCGACGCTCTCTATTGGCTCATCCGGAAAAATTGAATCCATGTGTAATATTCATGCTTAGTTACCATGGAAACTCTCATAACAATCATGTAAACAATCTATTTGGGCGTGATTGTAGTCGTCGTCGTGGAGATTTGAAATAACCATTTTGATTGTTGAAACAATGTAATACAAACTAAGGAATCACGTTTTAAGATAACATTAATTAAAATTTCAAACTCGCATATCTCCGTTACTTTAGAAGATACTGAAATGATTTTACACTCAATGGAATCTGGTCGACGCTCTTTTTTTCCCATCCAGAAAAATTGAATCCATGTGTAATATTCATGCTTAGTTACCATGGAAACTCTCATAACAATCATGTAAACAATCTATTTGTGCGTGATTGTAGTCGTCATCACAGAGATTTGAAATAACCATTTTGATTGTTGAAACAATGTAATACAAACTAAGGAATCACGTTTTACGATAACATTATATAAAATCTTAAACTCGCATATCTCCGTTACTGTAGATTATACTGAAGTGATTTTAAAAACAATGTAATCAGGTCGACGCTCTCTATTGGCACATCCCGAAAAATTGAATCCATGTGTAATATTCATGCTTAGTTACAATGGAAACTCTCATAACAATAAAGTAATCAATATTTTTATGCGTGATTGTAGTCGTCGTCGTGGAGATCTGAAATAACCATTTTGATTGTTGAAACAATGTAATACAAACTAAGGAATCACGTTTTAAGATAACATTACATAAAATTTCAAACTCGCATATCTCCGTTACTATAGAAGATACTGAAATGATTTTACACTCAATGGAATCAGGTCGACGCTCTCTTTTTTCCCATCCAGAAAAATTGAATCCATGTGTAATATTCATGCTTAGGTACCATGGAAACTCTCATAACAATCATGTAAACAATCTATTTGTGCGTGATTGTAGTCGTCATCATAGAGATTTGAAATAACCATTTTGATTGTTGAAACAATGTAATACAACTAAGGAATCACGATTTACGATAACATTATATAAAATTTTAAACTCGCATATCTCCGTTACTGTAGATGATACTGAAGTGATTTTAAAAACAATGTAATCAGGTCGACGATCTCTATTGGCACATCCGGAAAAATTGAATCCATGTGTAATATTATATGCTTAGTTACCATGGAAACTCTCATAACAATCATGTAAACAATCTATTTGGGCGTGATTGTAATCGTCGTCGTGGAGATTTCAAATAACCATTTTGATTGTTGAAACAATGTAATAAAAACTAAGGAATCATTTTTAAGATAACATTATATAAGATTTCAAACTCGCATATCTCCTTTACTATAGAAGGTAATGAAGTGATTTGACACTCAATGTAATCAGGTCGACGCTCTCTATTGGCTCATCTGGAAAAATTGAATCCATGTGTAATATTCAAGCGTAGTTACCATGGAAACACTCATAACAATCATGTAAACAATCTATTTGTACGTGATTGTCGTCGTCCTCGTTGAGATTTGTAATAACAATTTTGATTGTTGAAACAATGTAATACAAACTAAAGAATCACGTCTTAAAATTACATTATATAAAATTTCACACTCGCATATCTCCGTTACTATAGAAGATACTGAAGTGTACTTTACACTCAATGGAATCAGCTCAACGCTCTCTATTGGCACATCGGGAAAAATTGAATCCATGTTTAATATTCATTCTTTCTTACCATGTAAACTCTCATAACAATTTTGTAAACAATCTATTTGTGCGTGATTGTAGTCGTCGTCGTGGAGATTTTAAATAACCATTTTGATTGTTGAAACAATGTAATACAAGCTAAGGCCTCACGCTTTACGAAAACATTATATTAAATTTCAAACTCGCATATCTCTTTACTATGAAAGATAATTAAGTGACTTTACAATCAATGGAATCAGTTCGACGCTCTCTATTGGCTCATCCGGAAAAATTGAATCCATGTGTAATATTCATGCTTAGTTACCATGGAAACTCTCATAACAATCATGTAAACAATCTATTTGGGCGTGATTGTAATCGTCGTCGTGGAGATTTGAAATAACCATTTTGATTGTATAAACAATGTAATAAGAACTAAGGAATCACGTTTTAAGATAACATTATATAAGATTTCAAACTCGCATATCTCCTTTACTATAGAAGGTAATGAAGTGATTTGACACTCAGTGGAATCAGGTCAACACTCTCTTTTGGCACATCCCGAAAATTGAATCCATGTGTAATATTCATGCTTAGTTACCATGGAAACTCACATAACAATCATGTAAACAATCTATTTGGGCGTGATTGTAGTCGTCGTAGTGGAGATTTGAAATAACCATTTTGATTGTTGAATCAATGTAATACAAACTAAGGAATCACGTTTTAAGATAACATTATATAAAATTTCAAACTCGCATATCTCCGTTACTTTAGAAGATACTGAAGTGTACTTTCCACTCAATGAAATCAGGTCGACGCTCTGCATTGGCACATCCGGAAAAATTGAATCCATGTATAATATTCATGCTTAGTTACCATGGAGAGTCTCATAACAATCATGTTAGCAATCTATTTGTGCGTGATTGTAGTCGTCGTTGTGGAGATTTGAAATAAACATTTTGATTGTTGAAACAATATAATACAACTTAAGGCCTCACGTTTTACGATAACATTATATAAAATTTCAAACTCGCACATCTCCGTCACTATAGAAGATACTGAGATGATTTTACACTCAATGGAATTAGGTCGACGCTCTCTATTGGCTCATCCGGAAAAATTGAATCCATGTGTAATATTCATGCTTAGTTACCATGGAAACACTCATAACAATCATGTAAACAAATCTATTTGTACGAGATTGTCGTCGTCCTCGTTGAGATTTGTAATAACAATTTTGATTGTTGAAACAATGTAATACAAACTAAAGAATCACGTTTTAAAATTACATTATATAAAATTTCACACTCGCATATCTCCGTTACTATAGAAGATACTGAAGTGTACTTTACACTCAATGGAATCAGCTCCACGCTCTCTATTGGCACATCGGGAATAATTGAATCCATGTTTAATATTCATTCTTTCTTACCATGTAAACTCTCATAACAATTTTGTAAACAATCTATTTGTGCGTGATTGTAGTCGTCGTCGTGGAGATTTTAAATAACCATTTTGATTGTTGAAACAATGTAATACAAGCTAAGGCCTCACGCTTTACGAAAACATTATATAAAATTTCAAACTCGCATATCTCCGTTACTATAAAAGATAATAAAGTGACTTTACAATCAATGGAATCAGTTCGACGCTCTCTATTGGCTCATCCGGAAAAATTGAATCCATGTGTAATATTCATGCTAAGTTACCATGGAAACTCTCATAACAATCATGTAAACAATCTATTTGGGCGTGATTGTAGTCGCCGTCGTGGAGATTTGAAATAACCATTTTGATTGTTGAAACAATGTAATACAAACTAAGGAATCACGTTTTAAGATAACATTATGTAAAATTTCAAACTCGCATATCTCCGTTACTTTAGAAGATACTGAAATGATTTTACACTCAATGGAATCTGGTCGACGCTCTTTTTTTCCCATCCAGGAAAATTGAATCCATGTGTAATATTCATGCTTAGTTACCATGGAAACTCTCATATCAATCATGTAAACAATCTATTTGTGCGTGATTGTAGTCGTCATCATAGAGATTTGAAATAACCATTTTGATTGTTGAAACAATGTAATACAAACTAAGGAATCACGTTTTACGATAACATTATATAAAATCTTAAACTCGCATATCTCCGTTACTGTAGATGATACTGAAGTGATTTTAAAAACAATGTAATCAGGTCGACGCTCTCTATTGGCACATCCGGAAAAATTTAATCCATCTGTAATATTATATGCTTAGTTACCATGGAAACTCTCATAACAATCATGTAAACAATCTATTTGGGCGTGATTGTAATCGTCGTCGTGGAGATTTGAAATAACCATTTTGATTGTATAAACAATGTAATAAAAACTAAGGAATCAAGTTTTAAGATAACATTATATAAGATTTCAAACACGCATATCTCCTTTACTATAGAAGGTAATGAAGTGATTTGACACTCAGTGGAATCAGGTCAACGCTCTCTTTTGGCACATCCCGAAAATTGAATCCATGTGTAATATTCATGCTTAGTTACCATGGAAACTCTCATAACAATCATGTAAACAATCTATTTGCGCGTGATTGTAGTCGTCGTAGTGGAGATTTGAAATAACCATTTTGATTGTTGAATCAATGTAATACAAACTAAGGAATCACGTTTTAAGATAACATTATATAAAATTTCACACTCACATATCTCCGTTACTATAGAAGATACTGAAGTGTACTTTACACTCAATGAAATCAGGTCGACGCTCTGCATTGGCACATCCGGAAAAATTGAATCCATGTGTAATATTCATGCGTAGTTACCATGGAAACACTCATAACAACCATGTAAACAATCTATTTGTACGTGATTGTCGTCGTCCTCGTTGAGATTTGTAATAACAATTTTGATTGTTGAAACAATGTAATACAAACTAAAGAATCACGTTTTAAAATTACATTATATAAAATTTCACACTCGCATATCTCCGTTACTATAGAAGATACTGAAGTGTACTTTACACTCAATGGAATCAGCTCGACGCTCTCTATTGGCACATCGGGAAAAATTGAATCCATGTTTAATATTCATTCTTTCTTACCATGTAAACTCTCATAACAATTTTGTAAAAAAAACTATTTGTGCGTGATTGTAGTCGTCGTCGTGGAGATTTTAAATAACCATTTTGATTGTTGAAACAATGTAATACAAGCTAAGGCCTCACGCTTTACGAAAACAATATATAAAATTTCAAACTCGCATATCTAAGTTACTATAAAAGATAATGAAGTGACTTTACAATCAATGGAATCAGTTCGACGCTCTCTATTGGCTCATCCGGAAAAATTGAATCCATGTGTAATATTCATGCTTAGTTACCATGGAAACTCTCATAACAAGAAAGTAAACAATATTTTTTTGCGTGATTGTAGTCGTCGTCGTGGAGATCTGAAATAACCATTTTGATTGTTGAAACAATGTAATACAAACTAAGGAATCACGTTTTAAGATAACATTATATAAAATTTCAAACTCGCATATCTCCGTTACTATAGAAGATACTGAAGTGATTTTACAATCAATGGAATCAGGTCGACGCTCTCTATTGGCTCATCCGGAAAAATTGAATCCATGTGTAATATTCATGCTTAGTTACCATGGAAACTCTCATAACAATCATGTAAACAATCTATTTGGGCGTGATTGTAGTCGTCGTCGTGGAGATTTGAAATAACCATTTTGATTGTTGATACAATGTAATACAAACTAAGGAATCACGTTTTAAGATAACATTAATTAAAATTTCAAACTCGCATATCTCCGTTACTTTAGAAGATACTGAAATGATTTTACACTCAATGGAATCTGGTCGACGCTCTTTTTTTCCCATCCAGAAAAATTGAATCCATGTGTAATATTCATGCTTAGTTACCATGGAAACTCTCATAACAATCATGTAAACAATCTATTTGTGCGTGATTGTAGCCGTCATCATAGAGATTTGAAATAACCATTTTGATTGTTGAAACAATGTAATACAAACTAAGGAATCACGTTTTACGATAACATTATATAAAATTTTAAACTCGCATATCTCCGTTACTGTAGATGATACTGAAGTGATTTTAAAAACAATGTAATCAGGTCGACGCTCTCTATTGGCACATCCCGAAAAATTGAATCCATGTGTAATATTCATGCTTAGGTACCATGGAAACTCTCATAACAATCATGTATTCAATCTATTTGGGCGTGATTGTATTCGTCGTCGTGGAGATTTGAAATAAACATTTAGATTGTTGAAACAATGTAATACAAACTAAGGAATCACGTTTTAAGATAACATTATATAAATTTTCAAACTCGCATATCTCCGTTACTATAGAAGATACTGAAGTGATTTTAAAAACAATGTAATCAGGTCGACGCTCTCTATTGGCACATCCCGAAAAATTGAATCCATGTGTAATATTCATGCTTAGGTACCATGGAAACTCTCATAACAATCATGTAAACAATCTATTTGGGCGTGATTGTATTCGTCGTCGTGGAGATTTGAAATAAACATTTAGATTGTTGAAACAATGTAATACAACCTAAGGCCTCACGTTTTACGATAATATTATGTAAAATTTCAAACTCGCACATCTCCGTTACTATAGAAGATACTGAAATGATTTTACACTCAATGGAATCAGGTCAACGCTCTCTATTGGCTCATCCGGAAAAATTGAATCCATGTGTGATTATGCTTAGTTACCATGGAAACTCTCATAACAATAAAGTAAACAATATTTTTTTGCGTGATTGTAGTCGTCGTCTTGGAGATCTGAAATATCCATTTTGATTGTTGAAACAATGTAATACAAACTAAGGAATCACGTTTTAAGATAACATTATATAAAATTTCAAACTCGCATATCTCCGTTACTATAGAAGATACTGAAGTGATTTTACAATCAATGGAATCAGGTCGACGCTATCTATTGGCACATCCGAAAAAATTGAATCCATGCGTAATATTCATGCTTAGTTACCATGGAAACTCTCATAACAATCATGTAAACAATCTATTTGGGCGCGATTGTAGTCGTCGTCGTGGAGATGTGAAATAAACATTTTGATTGTTGAAACAATGTAATACAAACTAAGGAATCACGTTTTAAGATAACATTATATAAAATTTCAAACTCGCATATCTCCGTTACTTTAGAAGATACTGAAATGATTTTACACTCAATGGAATCAGGTCGACGCTCTCTTTTCTCCCATCCAGAAAAATTGAATCCATGTGTAATATTCAAGCTTAGTTACCGTGGAAACTCTCATAACAATCGTGTAAACAATCTATTTGTGCGTGATTGTAGCTGTCGTCGTGGAGAACTGAAATAACCATTTTGATTGTTGAAACAATCTAATACAAACTAAGGCCTCACGCTTTACGATAACATTATATAAAATTTCAAACTCGCATATCTCCGTTACTATAGAAGATACTGAAGTGAATTTACACTCAATGGAATCAGGTCAACGCTCTCTTTTGGAACATACCGAAAAATTGAATCCATGTGTAATATTCATGCTTAGTTACCATGGAAACTCACATAACAATGATGTAAACAATCTATTTGGGCGTGATTGTAGTCGTCGTCGTGGAGATTTTAAATAAACATTTAGATTGTTGAAACAATGTAATACAACCTAAGGCCTCACGTTTTACGATAACATTATATAAAATTTCAAACTCGCACATCTCCGTTACTATAGAAGATACTGAAATGATTTTACACTCAATGGAAATGATGTCAACGCTCTCTATTGGCTCATCCGGAAAAATTGAATCCATGTGTAATATTCATGCTTAGTTACCATGGAAACTCTCATAACAATCATGTAAACAATCTATTTGTGCGTGATTGTAGTAGTCATCATAGAGATTTGAAATAACCATTTTGATTGTTAAAACAATGTAATACAAACTAAGGAATCACGTTTTACGTTAACATTATATAAAATTTTAAACTCGCATATCTCCGTTACTGTAGATGATACTGAAGTGATTTTAAAAACAATGTAATCAGGTCGACGCTCTCTATTGGCACATCCGGAAAAATTTAATCCATCTGTAATATTATATGCTTAGTTACCATGGAAACTCTCATAACAATCATGTAAACAATCTATTTGGGCGTGATTGTAATCGTCGTCGTGGAGATTTGAAATAACCATTTTGATTGTATAAACAATGTAATAAAAACTAAGGAATCAAGTTTTAAGATAACATTATATAAGATTTCAAACACGCATATCTCCTTTACTATAGAAGGTAATGAAGTGATTTGACACTCAGTGGAATCAGGTCAACGCTCTCTTTTGGCACATCCCGAAAATTGAATCCATGTGTAATATTCATGCTTAGTTACCATGGAAACTCTCATAACAATCATGTAAACAATCTATTTGCGCGTGATTGTAGTCGTCGTAGTGGAGATTTGAAATAACCATTTTGATTGTTGAATCAATGTAATACAAACTAAGGAATCACGTTTTAAGATAACATTATATAAAATTTCACACTCACATATCTCCGTTACTATAGAAGATACTGAAGTGTACTTTACACTCAATGAAATCAGGTCGACGCTCTGCATTGGCACATCCGGAAAAATTGAATCCATGTATAATATTCATGCTTAGTTACCATGGAGAGTCTCATAACAATCATGTTAGCAATCTATTTGTGCGTGATTATAGTCGTCGTTGTGGAGATTTGAAATAAACATTTTGATTGTTGAAACAATATAATACAACCTAAGGTCTCACGTTTTACGATAACATTATATAAAATTTCAAACTCGCACATCTCCGTTACTATAGAAGATACTGAAATGATTTTACACTCAATGGAATTAGGTCGACGCTCTCTATTTGCTCATCCGGAAAAATTGAATCCATGTGTAATATTCATGCGTAGTTACCATGGAAACACTCATAACAACCATGTAAACAATCTATTTGTACGTGATTGTCGTCGTCCTCGTTGAGATTTGTAATAACAATTTTGATTGTTGAAACAATGTAATACAAACTAAAGAATCACGTTTTAAAATTACATTATATAAAATTTCACAACCGCATATCTCCGTTACTATAGAAGATACTGAAGTGTACTTTACACTCAATGGAATCAGCTCGACGCTCTCTATTGGCACATCGGGAAAAATTGAATCCATGTTTAATATTCATTCTTTCTTACCTAGTAAACTCTCATAACAATTTTGTAAAAAAACTATTTGTGCGTGATTGTAGTCGTCGTCGTGGAGATTTTAAATAACCATTTTGATTGTTGAAACAATGTAATACAAGCTAAGGCCTCACGCTTTACGAAAACATTATATAAAATTTCAAACTCGCATATCTCCGTTACTATAAAAGATAATGAAGTGACTTTACAATCAATGGAATCAGTTCGACGCTCTCTATTGGCTCATCCGGAAAAATTGAATCCATGTGTAATATTCATGCTTAGTTACCATGGAAACTCTCATAACAAGAAAGTAAACAATATTTTTTTGCGTGATTGTAGTCGTCGTCGTGGAGATCTGAAATAACCATTTTGATTGTTGAAACAATGTAATACAAACTAAGGAATCACGTTTTAAGATAACATTATATAAAATTTCAAACTCGCATATATCCGTTACTATAGAAGATACTGAAGTGATTTTACAATCAATGGAATCAGGTCGACGCTCTCTATTGGCTCATCCGGAAAAATTGAATCCATGTGTAATATTCATGCTTAGTTACCATGGAAACTCTCATAACAATCATGTAAACAATCTATTTGGGCGTGATTGTAGTCGTCGTCGTGGAGATTTGAAATAACCATTTTGATTGTTGATACAATGTAATACAAACTAAGGAATCACGTTTTAAGATAACATTAATTAAAATTTCAAACTCGCATATCTCCGTTACTTTAGATGATACTGAAATGATTTTACACTCAATGGAATCTGGTCGACGCTCTTTTTTTCCCATCCAGAAAAATTGAATCCATGTGTAATATTCATGCTTAGTTACCATGGAAACTCTCATAACAATCATGTAAACAATCTATTTGTGCGTGATTGTAGCCGTCATCATAGAGATTTGAAATAACCATTTTGATTGTTGAAACAATGTAATACAAACTAAGGAATCACGTTTTACGATAACATTATATAAAATTTTAAACTCGCATATCTCCGTTACTGTAGATGATACTGAAGTGATTTTAAAAACAATGTAATCAGGTCGACGCTCTCTATTGGCACGTCCCGAAAAATTGAATCCATGTGTAATATTCATGCTTAGGTACCATGGAAACTCTCATAACAATCATGTAAACAATCTATTTGGGCGTGATTGTATTCGTCGTCGTGGAGATTTGAAATAAACATTTTGATTGTTGAAACAATGTAATACAACCTAAGGCCTCACGTTTTACGATAATATTATATAAAATTTCAAACTCGCACATCTCCGTTACTATAGAAGATACTGAAATGATTTTACACTCAATGGAATCAGGTCAACGCTCTCTATTGGCTCATCCGGAAAAATTGAATCCATGTGTAATATTCATGCTTAGTTACCATGGAAACTCTCATAACAATCATGTAAACAATCTATTTGGGCGTGATTGTAGTCGTCGTCGTGGAGATTTGAAATAACCATTTTGATTGTTGATACAATGTAATACAAACTAAGGAATCACGTTTTAAGATAACATTAATTAAAATTTCAAACTCTCATATCTCCGTTACTTTAGAAGATACTGAAATGATTTTACACTCAATGGAATCTGGTCGACGCTCTTTTTTTCCCATCCAGAAAAATTGAATCCATGTGTAATATTCATGCTTAGTTACCATGGAAACTCTCATAACAATCATGTAAACAATCTATTTGTGCGTGATTGTAGCCGTCATCATAGAGATTTGAAATAACCATTTTGATTCTTGAAACAATGTAATACAAACTAAGGAATCACGTTTTACGATAACATTATATAAAATTTTAAACTCGCATATCTCCGTTACTGTAGTTGATACTGAAGTGATTTTAAAAACAATTTAATCAGGTCGACGCTCTCTATTGGCACATCCCGAAAAATTGAATCCATGTGTAATATTCATGCTTAGGTACCATGGAAACTCTCATAACAATCATGTATTCAATCTATTTGGGCGTGATTGTATTCGTCGTCGTGGAGATTTGAAATAAACATTTAGATTGTTGAAACAATGTAATACAACCTAAGGCCTCACGTTTTACGATAATATTATATAAAATTTCAAACTCGCACATCTCCGTTACTATAGAAGATACTGAAATGATTTTACACTCAATGGAATCAGGTCAACGCTCTCTATTGGCTCATCCGGAAAAATTGAATCCATGTGTAATATTCATGCTTAGTTACCATGGAAACTCTCATAACAATAAAGTAAACAATATTTTTTTGCGTGATTGTAGTCGTCGTCTTGGAGATCTAAAATATCCATTTTGATTGTTGAAACAATGTAATACAAACTAAGGAATCACGTTTTAAGATAACATTATATAAAATTTCAAACTCGCATATCTCCGTTACTATAGAAGATACTGAAGTGATTTTACAATCAATGGAATCAGGTCGACGCTATCTATTGGCACATCCGAAAAAATTGAATCCATGCGTAATATTCATGCTTAGTTACCATGGAAACTCTCATAACAATCATGTAAACAATCTATTTGGGCGCGATTGTAGTCGTCGTCGTGGAGATTTGAAATAAACATTTTGATTGTTGAAACAATGTAATACAAACTAAGGAATCACGTTTTAAGATAACATTATATAAAATTTCAAACTCGCATATCTCCGTTACTTTAGAAGATACTGAAATGATTTTACACTCAATGGAATCAGGTCGACGCTCTCTTTTCTCCCATCCAGAAAAATTGAATCCATGTGTAATATTCAAGCTTAGTTACCGTGGAAACTCTCATAACAATCGTGTAAACAATCTATTTGTGCGTGATTGTAGCTGTCGTCGTGGAGAACTGAAATAACCATTTTGATTGTTGAAACAATGTAATACAAACTAAGGCCTCACGCTTTACGATAACATTATATAAAATTTCAAACTCGCATATCTCCGTTACTATAGAAGATACTGAAGTGAATTTACACTCAATGGAATCAGGTCAACGCTCTCTTTTGGTACATACCGAAAAATTGAATCCATGTGTAATATTCATGCTTAGTTACCATGGAAACTCTCATAACAATGATGTAAACAATCTATTTGGGCGTGATTGTAGTCGTCGTCGTGGAGATTTTAAATAAACATTTAGATTGTTGAAACAATGTAATACAACCTAAGGCCTCACGTTTTACGATAACATTATATAAAATTTCAAACTCGCACATCTCCGTTACTATAGAAGATACTGAAATCATTTTACACTCAATGGAAATGATGTCAACGCTCTCTATTGGCTCATCCGGAAAAATTGAATCCATGTGTAATATTCATGCTTAGTTACCATGGAAACTCTCATAACAATCATGTAAACAATCTATTTGTGCGTGATTGTAGTAGTCATCATAGAGATTTGAAATAACCTATTTGATTGTTAAAACAATGTAATACAAACTAAGGAATCACGTTTTACGTTAACATTATATAAAATTTCAAACTCGCATATCTCCGTTACTGTAGATGATACTGAAGTGATTTTAAAAACAATGTAATCAGGTCGACGCTCTCTATTGGCACATCCGGAAAAATTTAATCCATCTGTAATATTATATGCTTAGTTACCATGGAAATTCTCATAACAATCATGTAAACAATCTATTTGGGCGTGATTGTAATCGTCGTCGTGGAGATTTGAAATAACCATTTTGATTGTATAAACAATGTAATAAAAACTAAGGAATCAAGTTTTAAGATAACATTATATAAGATTTCAAACACGCATATCTCCTTTACTATAGAAGGTAATGAAGTGATTTGACACTCAGTGGAATCAGGTCAACGCTCTCTTTTGGCACATCCCGAAAATTGAATCCATGTGTAATATTCATGCTTAGTTACCATGGAAACTCTCATATCAATCATGTAAACAATCTATTTGCGCGTGATTGTAGTCGTCGTAGTGGAGATTTGAAATAACCATTTTGATTGTTGAATCAATGTAATACAAACTAAGGAATCACGTTTTAAGATAACATTATATAAAATTTCACACTCACATATCTCCGTTACTATAGAAGATACTGAAGTGTACTTTACACTCAATGAAATCAGGTCGACGCTCTGCATTGGCACATCCGGAAAAATTGAATCCATGTATAATATTCATGCTTAGTTACCATGGAGAGTCTCATAACAATCATGTTAGCAATCTATTTGTGCGTGATTGTAGTCGTCGTTGTGGAGATTTGAAATAAACATTTTGATTGTTGAAACAATATAATACAACCTAAGGTCTCACGTTTTACGATAACATTATATAAAATTTCAAACTCGCACATCTCCGTTACTATAGAAGATACTGAAATGATTTTACACTCAATGGAATTAGGTCGACGCTCTCTATTTGCTCATCCGGAAAAATTGAATCCATGTGTAATATTCATGCGTAGTTACCATGGAAACACTCATAACAACCATGTAAACAATCTATTTGTACGTGATTGTCGTCGTCCTCGTTGAGATTTGTAATAACAATTTTGATTGTTGAAACAATGTAATACAAACTAAAGAATCACGTTTTAAAATTACATTGTATAAAATTTCAGAACCGCATATCTCCGTTACTATAGAAGATACTGAAGTGTACTTTACACTCAATGGAATCAGCTCGACGCTCTCTATTGGCACATCGGGAAAAATTGAATCCATGTTTAATATTCATTCTTTCTTACCTAGTAAACTCTCATAACAATTTTGTAAAAAAAACTATTTGTGCGTGATTGTAGTCGTCGTCGTGGAGATTTTAAATAACCATTTTGATTGTTGAAACAATGTAATACAAGCTAAGGCCTCACGCTTTACGAAAACATTATATAAAATTTCAAACTCGCATATCTCCGTTACTATAAAAGATAATGAATTGACTTTACAATCAATGGAATCAGTTCGACGCTCTCTATTGGCTCATCCGGAAAAATTGAATCCATGTGTAATATTCATGCTTAGTTACCATGGAAACTCTCATAACAAGAAAGTAAACAATATTTTTTTGCGTGATTGTAGTCGTCGTCGTGGAGATCTGAAATAACCATTTTGATTGTTGAAACAATGTAATACAAACTAAGGAATCACGTTTTAAGATAACATTATATAAAATTTCAAACTCGCATATATCCGTTACTATAGAAGATACTGAAGTGATTTTACAATCAATGGAATCAGGTCGACGCTCTTTTTTTCCCATCCAGAAAAATTGAATCCATGTGTAATATTCATGCTTAGTTACCATGAAAACTCTCATAACAATCATGTAAACAATCTATTTGTGCGTGATTGTAGCCGTCATCATAGAGATTTGATATAACCATTTTGATTGTTGAAACAATGTAATACAAACTAAGGAATCACGTTTTACGATAACATTATATAAAATTTTAAACTCGCATATCTCCGTTACTGTAGATGATACTGAAGTGATTTTAAAAACAATGTAATCAGGTCGACGCTCTCTATTGGCACATCCCGAAAAATTGAATCCATGTGTAATATTCATGCTTAGGTACCATGGAAACTCTCATAACAATCATGTAAACAATCTATTTGGGCGTGATTGTATTCGTCGTCGTGGAGATTTGAAATAAACATTTAGATTGTTGAAACAATGTAATACAACCTAAGGCCTCACGTTTTACGATAAAATTATATAAAATTTCAAACTCGAACATCTCCGTTACTATAGAAGATACTGAAATGATTTTACACTCAATGGAATCAGGTCAACGCTCTCTATTGGCTCATCCGGAAAAATTGAATCCATGTGTAATATTCATGCTTAGTTACCATGGAAACTCTCATAACAATAAAGTAAACAATATTTTTTTGCGTGATTGTAGTCGTCGTCTTGGAGATCTGAAATATCCATTTTGATTGTTGAAACAATGTAATACAAACTAAGGAATCACGTTTTAAGATAACATTATATAAAATTTCAAACTCGCATATCTCCGTTACTTTAGAAGATACTGAAATGATTTTACACTCAATGGAATCAGGTCGACGCTCTCTTTTGGCACATCCCGAAAAATTGAATCCATGTGTAATATTCATGCTTAGTTACCATGGAAACTCTCATAACAATCATGTAAACAATCTATTTGTGCGTGATTGTAGTCGTCATCATAGAGATTTGAAATAACCATTTTGATTGTTAAGACAATGTAATACAAACTAAGGAATCACGTTTTACGTTAACATTATATAAAATTTTAAACTCGCATATCTCCGTTACTGTAGATGATACTGAAGTGATTTTAAAAACAATGTAATCAGGTCGACGCTCTCTATTGGCACATCCGGAAAAATTGAATCCATCTGTAATATTATATGCTTAGTTACCATGGAAACTCTCATAACAATCATGTAAACAATCTATTTGGGCGTGATTGTAATCGTCGTCGTGGAGATTTGAAATAACCATTTTGATTGTATAAACAATATAATAAGAACTAAGGAATCACGTTTTAAGATAACATTATATAAGATTTCAAACTCGCATATCTCCTTTACTATAGAAGGTAATGAAGTGATTTGACACTCAGTGGAATCAGGTCAACGCTCTCTTTTGGCACATCCCGAAAATTGAATCCATGTGTAATATTCATGCTTAGTTACCATGGAAACTCTCATAACAATCATGTAAACAATCTTTTTGGGCGTGATTGTAGTCGTCGTCGTGGAGATTTTAAATAATCATTTTGATTGTTGAAACAATGTAATACAACCTAAGGCCTCACGTTATACGATAACATTATACAAAATTTCAAACTCGCATATCTCCGTTACTATAGAAGATACTGAAATCATTTTACACTCAATGGAATCAGGTCAACGCTCTCTATTGGCTCATCCGGAAAAATTGAATCCATGTGTAATATTCATGCTTAGTTACCATGGAAACTCTCATAACAAGAAAGTAAACAATATTTTTTTGCGTGATTGTAGTCGTCGTCGTGGAGATCTGAAATAACCATTTTGATTGTTGAAACAATGTAATACAAACTAAGGAATCACGTTTTAAGATAACATTTTATAAAATTTCAAACTCGCATATTTCCGTTACTATAGAAGATACTGAAGTGATTTTACAATCAATGGAATCAGGTCGACGCTCTCTATTGGCTCATCCGGAAAAATTGAATCCATGTGTAATATTCATGCTTAGTTACCATGGAAACTCTCATAACAATCATGTAAACAATCTATTTGTGCGTGATTGTAGTCGTCATCATAGAGATTTGAAATAACCATTTTGATTGTTGAAACAATGTAATACAAACTTAGGAATCACGTTTTACGATAACATTATATAAAATTTTAAACTCGCATATCTCCGTTACTGTAGATGATACTGAAGTGATTTTAAAAACAATGTAATCAGGTCGATGCTCTCTATTGGCACATCCGGAAAAATTGTATCCATCTGTAATATTATGTGCTTAGTTACCATGGAAACTCTCATAACAATCATGTAAACAATCTATTTGGGCGTGATTGTAATCGTCGTCGTGGAGATTTGAAATAACCATTTTGATTGTATAAACAATGTAATAAGAACTAAGGAATCACGTTTTAAGATAACATTATATAAGATTTCAAACTCGCATATCTCCTTTACTATAGAAGGTAATGAAGTGATTTGACACTCAGTGGAATCAGGTCAACGCTCTCTTTTGGCACATCCCGAAAATTGAATCCATGTGTAATATTCATGCTTAGTTACCATGGAATCTCTCATAACAATCATGTAAACAATCTATTTGGGCGTGATTGTAGTCGTCGTAGTGGAGATTTGAAATAACCATTTTGATTGTTGAATCAATGTAATACAAACTAAGGAATCACGTTTTAAGATAACATTATATAAAATTTCAATCTCGCATATCTCCGTTACTATAGAAAATACTGAAGTGAATTTACACTCAATGGAATCAGGTCAACGCTCTCTTTTATCACATCCCGAAAAATTGAATCCATGTGTAATATTCATGCTTAGTTACCATGGAAAATCTCATAACAATCATGTAAACAATCTTTTTGGGCGTGATTGTAGTCGTCGTCGTGGAGATTTTAAATAACCATTTTGATTGTTGAAACAATGTAATACAACCTAAGGCCTCACGTTTTACGATAACATTATACAAAATTTCAAACTCGCATATTTCCGTTACTATAGAAGATACTGAAGTGATTTTACAATCAATGGAATCAGGTCGACGCTCTCTATTGGCTCATCCGGAAAAATTGAATCCATGTGTAATATTCATGCTTAGTTACCATGGAAACTCTCATAACAAGAAAGTAAACAATATTTTTTTGCGTGATTGTAGTCGTCGTCGTGGAGATCTGAAATAAGCATTTTGATTGTTGAAACAATGTAATACAAACTAAGGAATCACGTTTTAAGATAACATTTTATAAAATTTCAAACTCGCATATTTCCATTACTATAGAAGATACTGAAATGATTTTACAATCAATGGAATCAGGTCGAAGCTCTCTATTGGCTCATCCGGAAAAATTGAATCCATGTGTAATATTCATGCTTAGTTACCATGGAAACTCTCATAACAATCATGTAAACAATCTATTTGTGCGTGATTGTAGTCGTCATCATAGAGATTTGAAATAACCATTTTGATTGTTGAAACAATGTAATACAACCTAAGGCCTCACGTTTTACGATAACATTATATAAAATTTCAAACTCGCACATCTCCGTTACTATAGAAGATACTGAAATGATTTTACACTCAATGGAATCAGGTCAACGCTCTCTATTGGCTCATCCGGAAAAATTGAATCCATGTGTAATATTCATGCTTAGTTACCATGGGAACACTCATAACAATAAATTAAACAATATTTTTTTGCGTGATTGTAGTCGTCGTCTTGGATATCTGAAATAACCATTTTTATTGTTGAAACAATGTAATACAAACTAAGGCCTCACGTTTTACGATAACATTATATAAAATTTCAAACTCGCACATCTCCGTTACTATAGAAGATACTGAAATGATTTTACTCTCAATGGAATCAGGTCAACGCTCTCTATTGGCTCATCCGGAAAAATTGAATCCATGTGCAATATTCATGCTTAGTTACCGTGGAAACTCTCATAACAATCGTGTAAACAATCTATTTGTGCGTGATTGTACCTGTCGTCGTGGAGAACAGAAATAACCATTTTGATTGTTGAAACAATGTAATACAAACTAAGGCCTCACGCTTTACGATAACATTATATAAAATTTCAAACTCGCATATCTCCGTTACTATAGAAGATACTGAAGTGAATTTACACTCAATGGAATCAGGTCAACGCTCTCTTTTGGCACATCCCGAAAAATTAAATCCATGTGTAATATTCATGCTTAGTTACCACGGAAACTCTCATAACAATCATGTAAACAATCTTTTTGGGCGTGATTGTAGTCGTCGTCGTGGAGATTTTAAATAAACCTTTAGATTGTTGAAACAATGTAATACAACCTAAGGCCTCACGTTTTACGATAACATTATATAAAATTTCAAACTCGCACATCTCCGTTACTATAGAAGATACTGAAATGATTTTATACTCAATGGAATCATGTCAACGCTCTCTATTGGCTCATCCGGAAAAATTGAATCCATGTGTAATATTCATGCTTAGTTACCATGGAAACTCTCATAATAATCATGTAAACAATCTATTTGTGCGTGAATGTAGTAATCATCATAGAGATTTGAAATAACCATTTTGATTGTTACAACAATGTAATACAAACTAAGGTATCACGTTTTACGTTAACATTATATAAAATTTTAAACTCGCATATCTCCGTTACTGTAGATGATACTGAAGTGATTTTAAAAACAATGTAATCAGGTCGATGCTCTCTATTGGCACATCCGGAAAAATTGAATCCATCTGTAATATTATATGCTTAGTTACCATGGAAACTCTCATAACAATCATGTAAACAATCTATTTGGGCGTGATTGTAATCGTCGTCGTGGAGATTTGAAATAACCATTTTCATTGTATAAACAATGTAATAAGAACTAAGGAATCACGTTTTAAGATAACATTATATAAGATTTCAAACTCGCATATCTCCTTTACTCTAGAAGGTAATGAAGTGATTTGACACTCAGTGGAATCAGGTCAACGCTCTCTTTTGGCACATCCCGAAAATTGAATCCATGTGTAATATTCATGCTTAGTTACCATGGAAACTCTCATAACAATCATGTAAACAATCTATTTGGGCGTGATTGTAGTCGTCGTAGTGGAGATTTGAAATAACCATTTTGATTGTTGAATCAATGTAATACAAACTAAGGAATCACGTTTTAAGACAACATTATATAAAATTTCAAACTCGCATATCTCCGTTACTATAGAAAATACTGAAGTGAATTTACACTCAATGGAATCAGGTCAACGCTCTCTTTTATCACATCCCGAAAAATTGAATCCATGTGTAATATTCATGCTTAGTTACCATGGAAACTCTCATAACAATCATGTAAACAATCTTTTTGGGCGTGATTGTAGTCGTCGTCGTGGAGATTTTAAATAACCATTTTGATTGTTGAAACAATGTAATACAATCTAAGGCCTCACGTTTTACGATAACATTATACAAAATTTCAAACTCGCATATCTCCGTTACTATAGAAGATACTGAAATGATTTTACACTCAATGGAATCAGGTCGACGCTCTCTATTGGCTCATCCGGAAAAATTGAATCCATGTGTAATATTCATGCTTAGTTACCATGGAAACTCTCATAATAAGAAAGTAAACAATATTTTTTTGCGTGATTGTAGTCGTCGTCGTGGAGATCTGAAATAACCATTTTGATTGTTGAAACAATGTAATACAAACTAAGGAATCACGTTTTAAGATAACATTTTATAAAATTTCAAACTCGCATATTTCCGTTACTATAGAAGATACTGAAGTGATTTTACAATCAATGGAATCAGGTCGACGCTCTCTATTGGCTCATCCGGAAAAATTGAATCCATGTGTAATATTCATGCTTAGTTACCATGGAAACTCTCATAACAATCATGTAAACAATCTATTTGTGCGTGATTGTAGTCGTCATCATAGAGATTTGAAATAACCATTTTGATTGTTGAAACAATGTAATACAAACTTAGGAATCACGTTTTACGATAACATTATATAAAATTTCAAACTCGCACATCTCCGTTACTATAGAAGATACTGAGTAGTAGTATTGATACTACGGACAGTGCGAGAAAGTACGAACCCCTCTCCAGCAGCTTTGGCCATACTTAAAACTTGCTCAACATGCCCATATGAGTTTTTGCTCAAGTGTGGAGCTCTTATAATTCAAGATTTTTGTAAAAAATGCCCTCGGGAATTTTTCAGAAAGTACGAACCCCTCTCCAGCAGATTTGCTATACTTAAAACTTGCTCAACATGTTTATTTGTTTAAGTGTAGCACCTGCCTAACCCAAGAGTTTTGTATTCGGAAAGTATCAACCCCCCCCTCAAGCATATTTACAAAAATTGCATCAGTTTGTCTATAAACTTGTATCCATACCCACCTATACATATTTACTTCAGGTTTAAGTTCAATTGGATACCATTCAATTTGCTTATCCAATATTAAAACAATGCAATATGCAGAGCCTACCTCTAGTCTAGCCATAACAAGGTTATGTATTGATTTTTGCTTCCCGAGTTGTGCGTAAATGGGAAAGAGCGAACAAAACATGTTTTCCATGTTCTTATAATCTTTTGATCAGTCCCATTAGTAAATGCCTGGAAGTTGTATGTCAATAGATATAATCTTTATTGTGTCTTTTCAGAGAGTTATTCATCATCAAAGAGACATTAGTAAATGCATGAGTGATTATATCTGTTGATATTACCTACACTGTGCCTTTTCCGAGGAAAATTACATGTCATTTGTCATGGAACTCAAAGAGAAATTCTTATCTACACTATGCACTCTTTCAGGGACCATCCATCATATTGAGGAATTGCCTTCTCGGATATTGTCATGCAAAGGGTTGATCTTGTCGCAACAGAATAATTGCAATGGCAAATGTGCTGTGTTAGTAGGTAAAAGCTTTCCTGCTCGTAAGCATAGGTGCATAAAATGGGTAGGTAATATATTTTCTGACGGTAAAGTATTGTTTTATATCCAAAGGGTTTCTGTGTTTGAATCGTGTTTCTAGTTCGAGTTGCTGTTTTAAGTCCATTTTATGCACAGTAAGGCTAATCGGGACTGGCCCTACAGTTTTAAAGTGGGATCCGAACTACTTGTGCCTCCACCGGGTATCGAACCCGGGACCTCTTGATTACAAGGCAATGACGCTACCACTGCGCCATGGGGGAAGCCCTGAATCGTGCTTCTAGAATTGCTCTGTGACCCGCTCATTTCTCACATCATAAATATATGATTTTTCACCTATGAGAATAACGCTACATATGGTGTCATCTGGTAAAGCCTCGTGGAATTCACAGATAATTTTAATGTTTGTCCTGTCATTAACTACAACTTGTTTCCTTTTTGAAGTGTTTATTACAAACATGGGTCTCCGTTCCTTGAATTCATCTGGTGCGTAGTACAGGTCAGTATTGCCAGTAGTGACGCGCTTGAAGGAAGAAAAAGCCTCATATAATTTAAGAAAATCATCCTTGGACATGTCTAAATTATAATTTTCCCTAGGGAATACCTCATTTCTGCCATTTTTAAGATATATGTTTTTGATGTTGCAGTTATCAAATCTACTTGAATTTTTTTCCTGATTGTTGTGTCTTCCAGTCTGAAACAGTACCACTACAAAATCGGGCATGTCAAATTGAATACTGGAGAATGAATTTGTAGCATCAAATTCATAATAAGAACCAGTGGCAACCTTCTGTATGCATTGATATGTGTAAAATTGCAGAGGAATCTGGGGATTTTTTACTATATCAGCTTTGTATTTAAGAGCGTAACTGGCCTCATATTCAACAACGGGGATTCTTAACTCCATAGTCTGAATAATGCATTTGCCTGCATCTGGTAAGGTATTAGGCAAAGCTTCCCCTGTAGGGTTTATCGTACTGTACCTCATCAATGCATTATTATCATTTGCAGCTCTTCTAAATGTAATTCTTAAACCACCCTTCCACATAATTTCTTTGTAATCCGAGAAGAATCCTGGCAACAGGCGCATTGGGAACAATACAGTATGATTTTTAGATAATATTTTATCACCAGCTTCAAATCCGCCTATTTTGTAGTAAGAAGCCTCCGTTTTGGATAATTTTAGTGTGGCCAAAGCTGTGGAGGTAATGCCGGGATAATCTATTCTGTTTATAACAACGCCATGCTTTCTGATCTCAATTTCAGAGAACAGATGCGGTACAAAATTGTCTACAAGTCTTATATTTGAATTTGCCGGGTAATCTGTTCCATCGAGCTTTACAACATCAAATTTGATGTATAGATCTGCTCTGTGGGGGTGTATAAAGCCGTCCCCTACATCAAGATCAACCTCAACCTCCGTGTTGGGTTGATTTAAATTTGCAAATGTCCTCCTGTTTGGAGGGAACGATTGTAGCTCATAACTCTCAATATTTTCCATTGTATGTATTTTTATTTAAATGTTAATCTCTATGATAGCAGTTGTTGTGGCTCCAGCAAAATCAACTAATTCTTCTTTTTCATTAGTGACCATCAATTCAATGTAATCTATTCTGTTGTGACACACGGGAAAATATAATGTTGGGGATGGATTGTAGATGATGGGCTCCATGAATTCAGAATTAGGTTTGAATGTTGCAATGATGCCGGTTTGTTTGTGAGTGCCTATGCCATTTGATTTGGTGATCATACCCTCGGCCACATTACAGTGAATATTCAGAGTCTCTATGGCTAAGAATTTGGGTATATTCATAGCAGTGTGTTTGATGGCCGGTTCAAGTTTTGTGTTGTTCTCAAAGCCTAGCAGCTCTCCTATAGTACCCAGATCCACTGTTTCTGTAGCAGATACAATCTCTACTCTGTGAGTGACAGAATTTTGACTTAACACCACACCTCTGGGTAATTGAGCATTTAGAGTGGACAGATTATACTGCCCTGGAGTGATGACAATTTTTTGATCCCCTACTGCAATTGTGTTGTTGTGGTGAGTAATATTAGGGATCAGGTACATGCCGTAAAATGCTCTGAGAGCTATTGTTTTGGGATACACTATGTCATCATGCAATTTGAGCTTCAATATTGAATTTTGGCTGGTGAGATGGAATACCCCCATGATGTTTCAGATACCACAAGGCTTTTTGAAAATCTTCAATTGATGGTTTATTTATTTGAGACATATATCTGAGAACAGATAAACACAAATGTCCGCAATTAACATCTTTGAAGTTTTGAACACGGGCATTATTGTAATAAAGATTAGCTGAATTTAGATATTTTATTAAATTTTCAGGTGGAACACCTCCAAATGAATCAAACACAAATGCATCATCGTTTAAATATTTAAGATAACAGATCCAGTGAGTGCCCTGATTTTTGTACTCATCCAAATTAACAATGCCACACTCTTTGTTGAGTGGTTGTTCCGGTAAAGAATCAGACATGTACACACCTCTAAAATATTTGATTCCCAATGGCTTGATTAAAGCTTCAATATCTTGGTTTGTAAGCGGCTCTTGTTTTTTTTAAACTTATTCATGGCTCTCTTAAGACCTTTGCCTTTTTTCTCCATGGCCAGGTTATGGCGCCTCTGCTCATCTAATTCTGCCCTATTCTTCTTGGCATCTATTACTGTTTTTGCTATGGCAGCTGATCCCCCAGCCAAGCTCCCAACAGCCCCGAGAGCAGCTAAGATGGCAGGGATGGTAAATATGAAACCCCCCACATGTGATTTTTTTCTTGATTGCTGTAATTTTTTTAATTGGGGGGTGCTAAGCAACAATTTCATACCATGTCCCTTTGCAAGACAAGAGTTTTTTTTCTTGCGCTGCTTTTTGGTCAAAAGGCTGTCAATAGTTTTAAGAGATTTGAGACCTGCATAAGGTATTTGATACATAACACCCTTGGCCTTCATTGTAGGTTTATTATATATATATTCACAGCCCCCACCCCAGTTTTTGTTTGGTACTCATAGCTATGGTGGTCCCCAATGCTGCTATTTTTTCACTCAAAGAAGCATCTTTGCTTACAAATCTACCAAATGCAGCCTCTTCTAATTTCTTGTCTGCAACATGTCTCTTGTCAAGATCAGAATCTGTGTTGTATGCAATATCATGGTCTCTACAAGCAGCATCTAAAGGATTAACACCAGGGTCCCCTCTGTTTAATCTATGGTCCAATTTTGTGCCGGGACCACAATACTGATAGCCTGGAATATGTAGTTCAAATGGCAGCTTGTTTATAATGTCATTAACAAGGCCCCGACCCTCAGAAATATTCCAAAATTTGGGTGGTAGAGTATTAATAATTTTTATGAGATATCCAATCCCCTTAGGGTCATTCACTATAAAATTAGACAATTTGGTGCTTATCATGTCCATAATTCCAACCTTTTCATTGTAAAAATTGTTGTTGCCAGCATTTTCCTCCCCGGCTATCACCAATAACCTATCTACAAGTTTCCTGACATCATCAACCCACACAAATTCTTTGGGCAGGGTGTTGTATTGTTTGATCCCACTGCCAGTCTTGATCTGTGACCATATGGGCTTGATTAAATTATTGTATTTTGCCCCACTGCTCGACTTGACTCTTTTTTGTGTGGGATCATTGTTCTGGTATAGAGCATCTGATTTTATTAATATTTCTTTGTAATGCTCATAATCCTGATCTGTATAGCTGCCAGGTCTCTTCCGAGTCATCAGTTCCCACAATCCAGGTGTTCCGGGGTACTTAACAAAAGCACCTTTTTCTCCGAGACGAGATTCTGAATAAACAATTATATCATCTCCCATAAAAGTTACTCTGAAATTGCCGATTCTATGAATAATGCTACCATCAAGCTCTGTGTCAGCATATAAGCCAAACACCTCATCTTTGTTGTCTTTAGGTGTGGTTAAATATTTTTGAGCAAGAAGACCCAATTCAATAGGATCCTGAGTAGCTTCAATTCTTCTAGGAGCAACAGGACTAGGTGTATGAATACTGGAAAGTGGGGTGAATGGATAATCTAATATGTTTCTTGCAGCTACAGGCACAAGCTCTGTGATCAAATCTTGATTTTGCTCTGTAACAGTTTTGATATTCTTACCTAAATTATTAATAGCATCAATGACAGGCTGTTCTGTTTGTTTGTGTTTTTCATAAATTCCACGGTTCTCTGATTTCCATCCCTTAAATCTTTTTACAAGATAATCTCTTAACTTAAGATCATCAATGACTGGTCGTTTCATGGTTGTTTATTTATGTCTCAACGTCTAGAAAATCGTTGATTTTATTTCTGTATTTGCCAGTATTAGGTGTTCTTGTCATATCAATTGTGACAAACCCATAACTGTCCTGGCTCCAGCACTTGCTGCAAAACTTGGAAAAATCATTGTAGCTCAAGTCCCCACCTACATATTCATCATGTATGTGTTTGAGGTTGGTATGGTCTTGATGAAACACACATATAAAATTGCTGTTGTCTCGGATCAGTTGCTTCGGAATTTTAGAAAAAGTCTGTGCCAGGTAGAAGCAGTCAATATTTTTGTGCCGCCCCTGTGTAAAGAAGTTTCTAACCTTGTTTTGATTATCCAGTATAATGTCATCAAACACAACAACAGAATTATCGAGACATTCATGAAGTGGCTTAACATCTGGTTCAAAAGTGGCTATATCCAATCCATCATATAGCTTCATCAGCTGCTGATATTTTAATTGTTCCAAGCTCTTAGAGAAGACATACAAGTGCCTGTTTTTCCAGTCTAACCAGTTGGGTGCCAATAAAAAATTATCAACCATTAGTGTAGTTTTACCACAAGCAGATGGCCCAACAATAAGACACCTAATATTATCAGGCAGCAAGTTGCCATTTCTCTTATTCTGTTGTTCAGGTTCTGGCAGCCTTTTTATAACATCCCAGGTGCTCATATTATCACTTTGTCTGCATCGATCCAGCTGTTTTCCGGATGACCCAGCCATTTGACAAATAACTTGTTGCCTTTTCTGCGGATGATTTTTTCTATGAGATATGTGTCAGGCTGTTTAGTTTTGCTGAGCTCTTGTTCATAGAACCTGCCTTTGAGAATTTCTCCTCGGTGATCTTTTATTATATATGTGTTAAGGGTCCCGGGTTTAACTTGAACCACTGTAAATAATTCGGTGCTCCAGTTTCTCGTAAAGCCTCTTTTGAATAAGTGCTTATATTTGCTGATTCTTACTTGGTCACCCACCCTGTATTTGGCCTTTCTTGTTGTTGGCTGGTATCTAGGATAATAAACAGTGCTGATCAATTTTTGCTCATCAGATGAAGTTACTTCAGAGGGTTTCATGTTGATTGTGGAATGGACCGAGTTGTTATATTTATGTAGAAGTTCTGGAAGAATATTAAGCCATTTATAATTACCTTGTAGGGTAAATTGTTTATACATAAGATTTTTTAGGGTTCTGTTGAATCTCTCTACAATTGAGGCCTTGAGATCACTGTAACTCGAGTAATGTTTTATTGCCTGGCTTTTAATAAATTGTTGAAACACTGAATTATAAAATTCTTTGCCATTATCTGTTTGCAAATAGCGGGGTGATCTTCCTGAATGATTGATGATTGTCCTGAGGGCTTCTGTAACACATTTTCCAGTCTTGGATTTGAGTGGCACAGCCCAGGCAAATTTTGAAAATGTGTCTATCACAGTAAGTAGATACTTGTAGCCCTTGTTGATTTTGTCTAAGTTTTTCAGCTGTCCACTTGACAACTCAATCAAGTCGCTCTGCCATAAATCATCTATGCCTTTTGTGACTACTGGAAGTCTCTTATAATTATGTCGGGCTTGTCTGTGTAGTTCATCAACAATAATTTGTCTAGACATAATATGTAAACAAGAATATTGCAACTATAGGGTGTTCAGCAGCTGATACTGCAGGATTTTCTAAATATAATTTGTCCCCTATTTGTATTTTAAATTCCAGAGTGCCATCATCTTCAGTATAGGCTGTTTCTAATGTGTTGGGGTCTGTAAAATCCTCTAACTCTACACTGGTGATTTTTGGTTTGTTATCAGCATTTGTTATCGATAAGGTAGGGTAGTGATGTGCCTGTGGCTGATGCCAATATTTGATCTTGATTGGTCTCAGTGTGCCTCCAACAAAAAACTGGTAATAAAATTGTGCAGGGGACAGCATATATATTTTGCCACCTGGTGTAAATGGTGAATCATATTCTTTGTTGGGGATGCTGTACAATTCAAGAATTACTGTATGTTTTGGATTCTCGATTATGCCCGTTATTTCTTTTTCTGCTGTGAGCAATCTGCTTGTTACAGATTCAAGGTGCTCATTGATGGTCCTAACAACATCATCGTGGCCTGGCTTTATTTTTATGTCCACAGCAAGTCTCTTGTATTGTTGCACAATCTCTTGTAGCTGCGTGGCAAAAACAGACAGAGCATTTGCTTGATTGGATTCCATGGTCCCTAGCTGTTGCTTGATATTAGCTACAATTTGTTGCAAATTTTCAACAACTGCCAATTTTGAATTTTGAGCAGTAAGATCATGGACCTGTCTTCTGATATCCTCAAACAGGGCATGCAGTTCATTAATATGTTGATTGGTTGGAAGAGTGGCCACTGTCTGAGTGAGTTGTTTGATCTCTGCTTGGATATTCTTGATATCTTCTGATTTCAATATCCTATTCACAGCTCTCTTAATATTTTTAAGTTCCTGTGATGTGGGAAGATTTGAAACAGTATTCTGCAAAAATTCAAGTGCCAATTTTACATTGTTTAATTCAGAAGCATCAGCCACATTTTGCATAGCATTTTGGAGCAGGGCTATATCTGCCTGAGAGGGTGTGGATTGTTGTAAAATTTCAAGCTTTGTTTGGATATCATCGATCAAGTGATGAAAATGAGATAGCTCAGATTCAGTATTGAGGTTTTCAAGCTTTGTGATTTGTTGCTGGACACTGACAAGTGTGTCTACAATACCGGGCAGGCGGGATTCTAGTACATTTGCCAAATCATTTTGCACTGCTGCTATTGTACCTTCAAGATGGGTTATGGTACTTTGAATTTTTCCAAAATCTTCATATGTTTCAAGTTGCAGCTTAATATTTGCTACACTCCGAGTTATTGCATTCAAAGCATCAGAAGATGGCAAATTGTTCATAAAATTTTCAAGTGTCTCAATTTTTTCTTTAACCTCGGCTATGGCATTGTGCAGAGGATCCAGATTAGGTATTTGGAGTGATTGAATCTGTTCTTTTAGAGTGGAAATCACTAGATCAAAATCTTCTTGTGATTTTATGCTTTTGACAATTGTTTGGAGCTCTGTCTGGACATTATTTATTTGCTCTTCCAATTGCTGTTTCAATTGCTCAGAGTTGGTGGCCTGGGTCTTAAATTTGGCTTGAAGAGCTGCTACAGCTTCTTCTAAACTTTGAAAATTATCCAATGTAGCCAGATCAGTATATTTCTGAAGCAACACTTTGAGTTCGGAATCAATTTTGAGAAGAGGGTCCATGCATTGTGATTGCAAATTTGTAATTTCTAATTGAAGACTGGCATTGAGTGTGGTCTGTAAAGCTTGTAAATCACTTCTCAATTTCTTGACTCTGACATCAAGCATCAGAATCTCATCACTGTGATCTTCATGTCTTGTATGGCCAAATATATCATTAGGCATTTTCTTTTAGTGGTTATTTATTATAGAGTATCTGATTCTTAATTCTATAAAAAAGGGTATAAGCTTGTCATATGATCCCGGGACCTCAATATATAAGCAGTCACCAGCAGAAACAGTATAAACAGTGCCAGAAATCATGTTTGAGTGCTTGATTCTATAAATATTTCTCCCTACTGAAATTTTAACATCACCCTCAGGGGTTGTAATAAATTGCAATTGACCACCTACAGGTAATTATTAATGATTTAAATTATTGTTAAATATGTACAATATTTTGCCTGTTTCTTCATCATTATCTGTAAGTATGCTGTTCAGATGAATAATTAACAAGCCACTCAGTTTAGACAGCATATCAGAAGAGGGTTGTGGTGTCGGCAGGTCCATAATAGCCTGTTTTTTGAACCCAAATAAGTTCATAGGCATGTTTATTTATTTCAAATCATGCTCTGTAATTGGGCATTGTTTGCCATTTTTCAAATCACAATGCCCCCAAGGTAAAGTATGCATGCCACATGATAAAATGCATCTCTTATCATCATGTGGGTCCAGGGCCACTTTTCTTACAATATTGCTAGTCAACAAGTGATCCTCACTCTGAATTCTATTTTCTGATGTTCTAATTGAACTCTGTGATTTGATGCAATTTTTATAATCTTCAAATACAAGATCTTTTTCAACAGTCACTCTGCCAATACCCTTGGCCTTTTTGACAACTGCACTACATGTTTTAAAACTGTACACCTTGGCACTTAACCCAGCAAATTCCACAATAACATCACCAAGTGTCTCATCTTTTAACTTGCCAGGCACCTTTTTGTTGTGGGGTTGAATTCTTGTATGTTCACTGGTATCAAAGTATTGAAACAATTCAGGCTGTGACATATCTTGATAAACATCTTCTGTTTGAATATCAAGAATAAAACTATCCGTATCCATGTACAATAATTTTACACGATCACCATAAAAAGGTTTCAGCACATCATAATACAATGTTAACATATGCAATTTGGACAATTCCAATATCACAGCCCCTACATAAATAGGTTTATCAAATTTGATCTTTGTTTTCATCATGTTGAAAAGTGCCATGTGCTCATCATAAATTCTTCTGTAATTGAAATTAGGCTTTGCAACGAATTTTTTGCTCCGGCTGGGGTCAGTAATTATTTTAACATCGGTATGTTTCCTGACATTTTCAATTGTTTTGCCATACACTGAATTCACCATCAATTTAAACAGGCTCTTATCAAATTGGCTCTTTGCAGATGTTCGAAGCTCCGTGTTTGTATCAATGTATGGTTTCAACCATCTTGAGTGCCTGAACCTTAAGACTTTGCCAACTTTGGTCACTTGAACACCATGTTTCATCAGGAACTGGAGGTTTTTGTAATATGTGACATATCCCTGTTTCGGCTCCAGAGTCATCATGAGCTTCTTCTGTTTAGAGCCAGGTGAGCACTGAACCTCGGGAATTGGGGGCAGATCAGAAAATTTATTGTGCAAATCATCAGGAATTGTCAGATCAACCTCTAAGAATAGACCATATTCACTGTCATCAAAGTTCTTAAGATCCTCAATATTGAAATCTTCGACCCACTCAAGCCCTGCATATGGCAATTTATCCATCATAGCGTGACCATAGAGGTTGTTTGCATCTACATACGTTATATAATTTGATGGCCGTGCTGGATCATAATCAGGCATATGCTTGTTATTTGCTCTGGCATATCTCTGGGAACATTGCACCATCCCACCTCTTATACATTTCTCCATAAACAGATACATATCTTGATCGTGGATCAGATCCAATTGCTTTTTGGTGTTGAAAAACATTGCAGACCATGCTAGGCCCGGGGCACTGTAAAAATACACTGGGTCCAGTCCATAATTTTGCATGGAAGATTTTCTGAATGCCTGCAATATATCAGCTAAGAGGGTGACATCAAGTTTTAAATATGCCATGTGATAATCACCAAATGTCTTGCATTTTAAATTGTTCCACATCAACTGAGCATGGTGATAATCATCATCAGTGATTCCAGATCCTCTGATTTTGCTGTAAAACTCTTCTTGTGGTGGCAGAGAACACTCATCAAATTTAGAAAAACCTGTAACATAATCATATGGATATACACCCTTTCGCCTAATTAATTTCAGGTCCTGATTTGGAAACAATGCACGTGTGATTTTGAATTGATCATCAGATAATTGAGTGGCCAGTGTATCCAGGCTAGCAGATAAAAATCTGTAAGAATCAAGAAATCTTATGTGAATAGGAACACCATCAACTTTAATTATCTTGCTAATAGATATATATTTTTCATCATTTTCAGCTAAAATATTTAAATTCTGCTTCTCAAACCCCTCGTACCTGATCAGATGATGGAAATCATAATTGGATGCTCCGTGGCAAAATACGGGGACAAATCTTGGTCTCTTGATCTTAATATTACAGCTATTACACAGGGCCATTAAGAATTTACCATCTGTATGAGAATGGTGATGAACCTTGATATTTGTATCTGAAAATTCACAATCACATACCGGGCATTTTTCTGCATTGTTGAAATCCTCAATCTGTTCCTCTGTTAAAGGCAACATAGGCTTTGATTTTAATAAGATGTTATATGCTATGTCACGGCACTCATTTTCTATTCTATGTGCAAATATTTTGATGGCTTTTGGCCCCTTGTATGAATATTCTTTAATAACAACACCATCCTGTACAACCACATAACAAAAGCTGGAAGGTTCATGTTGCTGGTATGGTGTAATTGAAGATTCTTCTGGATCTGGGCAACAGAATGCAAGAGATTTGAGATTCGATTCGGAATCCCAGACAATATATGCTGGGTGTTCCAACAAGGCTTCATACTTTTTGAATTTGCAATTTTCACTTGGATTGGGCATCACCATATGAACAGGTTTATGATTCCCACAATATTTCAGATGCTCAATTAACTTGTTTTTTGCAATTTCTGCATTTTTTTCACGAACCCCATTTACCATTTTTTGACCATCAAATACAGTTAAACATCTTCTGCACAACTTGAATATTGTATTGGATTTGTCTAGTTGTGTTCTCACCAAAGCTTCAAGATTATGTATCAGAGTGTAATGGTGTGTGTCATCCCCTTCAATTAAGAGCAGATCAATCGGAATAGCAGATTCATCATCAAGTGTACTGATTCTGAGAGGTGCTATCAAGCAATTGCCACGGCCAGTGGAACAAGTAAATACATTAATAGATAATTGTTTACCATTGATGTGCCTGGCCCTTTTTTCAAATTTATCAATATTCTGAACAGACATTGGATATTCCAAACCCTCCATTGCATCGTCAAAATCATGTTCATGCTGTTTGTAATAAGTTATTCTCTCAGGATTCCTTGAAACTGGATACAAAGCAGCTAATATACACCACAAAAAGCATTTCGCGTCATTATTTTTTATATTGACCACGGCTCTTCTGTTTTTGATATTAGCAGGTAATGGCAGATATGTAGAACCTTTTAATGGGCTGAATTCAGAAATATTAACATATAACTTGTGCGGAGAGCCACATAGGGTCCATCCGGACTCTTTTGCTGCAAATTCAGAGTGTTTGATGTTCAATTGATCTATCAACCTGCTTATTATTGTGTCTAAATTTGCGTTTGAATATACCGGTACAGTTTCTGTTACGTGGGGGTGTGTAAATTTTGTAGCGTTTGGCTTCTTATATTGTACAAACAATTTAAGAAAAAGCTTATAAGAGCCATTTTGTGCATTTAGAATTGCCTGCACATCTGGATTTATACTGTTCAAGAAATTCTCAATGCCACATCTTGGCTCCGATACAAACCGATAATCCCTAAGTTGGGTATTAAAACTGCTACAGATGGGTGCATGGCATGGTTGCTTTGCTGCTCTGGCATTAACAGGTACTTCGTGCCTTCTTTTCAGACCAGAAGTGGATGGTTGTACAGAGCAAGTATCTTTATGTTTATATGTGAAATATTCCATGTTATATTTTCTATTGCATTTGGGGCAAATTTTTGTGGGAGTTTTGTATTTGTCTGGATTACAAATTTTTTGATGCTTGGCCCAATTAGAGCTGGATATATTCTTATTGCACTGATTACAATATTTTTGATTCGGCATTTTTGTTGTTGTTTATTATATACAATTTCCTGGGTTTCAATTCAAAACTTTATACTGAATAAAAAATATCAGTTGGGTTCAGCTGTGTGATTTGTATGTGTGTATATGTGTGTATGTGTGTATACACTTAATATTTTTGGCTTTGGTATTTATATAAAATTTCCTGGGATTCAAATCTAATCTCTATGGATTAATATTAATAATATTAATCTTATGACAGGTTGTAAAGCCAATAGCTTACAAGTGGAAAATCATTCACACTGACCCAGCGCAAATGCCTGCACGAACATGCATATCTTGAATGGCAATAACCTTGTTATGTATAACAGGCTGGGACAAATATAAGCTTGACTCTAAATATGAGTGGATTACAACAAATATCAGATTTTATATTGTTCAATATGAATTTAAACCAGTAAGTATGAGAAGCACTGTATCAACACATCTGTTCCCCTCAGTCACTCTCACATAACTGGCTGATGCAATAATCGGGAATTTCTGTAAATACTGGCGCTGAGGAAAAAATCAATACTACCGTCTCGGGAATTCCACACATTGCCACAGAGGAGAAACATGCAAACACGAAGCAATTCTAGAGGTAGGCTCTGCATATTGCATTGTTTTAATATTGGATAAGCAAATTGAATGGTATCCAATTGAACTTAAACCTGAAGTAAATATGTATAGGTGGGTATGGATACAAGTTTATAGACAAACTGATGCAATTTTTGTAAATATGCTTGAGGGGGGGGTTGATACTTTCCGAATACAAAACTCTTGGGTTAGGCAGGTGCTACACTTAAACAAATAAACATGTTGAGCAAGTTTTAAGTATAGCAAATCTGCTGGAGAGGGGTTCGTACTTTCTGAAAAATTCCCGAGGGCATTTTTTACAAAAATCTTGAATTATAAGAGCTCCACACTTGAGCAAAAACTCATATGGGCATGTTGAGCAAGTTTTAAGTATGGCCAAAGCTGCTGGAGAGGGGTTCGTACTTTCTCGCACTGTCCGTAGTATCAATACTACTACTATACTGAAATGATTTTACACTCAATGGAATCAGGTCAACGCTCTCTATTGGCTCATCCGGAAAAATTGAATCCATGTGTAATATTCATGCTTAGTTACCATGGAAACTCTCATAACAATAAAGTAAACAATATTTTTTTGCGTGATTGTAGTCGTCGTCTTGGAGATCTGAAATAACCATTTTTATTGTTGAAACAATGTAATACAAACTAAGGCCTCACGTTTTACGATAACATTATATAAAATTTCAAACTCGCACATCTCCGTTACTATAGAAGATACTGAAATGATTTTACACTCAATGGAATCAGGTCAACGCTCTCTATTGGCTCATCCGGAAAAATTGAATCCATGTGTAATATTCATGCTTAGTTACCGTGGAAACTCTCATAACAATCGTGTAAACAATCTATTTGTGCGTGATTGTACCTGTCGTCGTGGAGAACTGAAACAACCATTTTGATTGTTGAAACAATGTAATACAAACTAAGGCCTCACGCTTTACGATAACATTATATAAAATTTCAAACTCGCATATCTCCGTTACTATAGAAGATACTGAAGTGAATTTACACTCAATGGAATCAGGTCAACGCTCTCTTTTGGCACATCCCGAAAAATTAAATCCATGTGTAATATTCATGCTTAGTTACCATGGAAACTCTCATAACAATCATGTAAACAATCTTTTTGGGCGTGATTGTAGTCGTCGTCGTGGAGATTTTAAATAAACCTTTAGATTGTTGAAACAATGTAATACAACCTAAGGCCTCACGTTTTACGATAACATTATATAAAATTTCAAACTCGCACATCTCCGTTACTATAGAAGATACTGAAATGATTTTATACTGAATGGAATTATGTCAACGCTCTCTATTGGCTCATCCGGAAAAATTGAATCCATGTGTAATATTCATGCTTAGTTACCATGGAATCTCTCATAACAATCATGTAAACAATCTATTTGTGCGTGATTGTAGCTGTCGTCGTGGAGAACTGAAATAACCATTTTGATTGTTGAAACAATGTAACACAAAATAAAGCCTCACGCTTTACGATAACATTATATAAAATTTCAAACTCGCATATCTCCGTTACTATAGAAAATACTGAAATGATTTTATACTCAATGGAATCAGGTCAACGCTCTCTATTGGCACATCCCGAAAAATTGAATCCATGTGTAATATTCATGCTTAGTTACCATGGAAACTCTCATAACAATAAAGTAAGCAATATTTTTTGCGTGATTGTAGTCGTCGTCGTGGAGATCTGAAATAACCATTTTGATTGTTGAGAAAATGTAATACAAACTAAGGAATCACGTTTTAAGATAACATTATATAAAATTTGAAACTCGCATATCTCCGTTACTATAGAAGATACTGAAGTGATTTTACAATCAATGGAATAAGGTGAACGCTCTCTATTGGCACATCCGAAAAAATTGAATTCGTGTGTAATATTCATGCTTAGTTACCATGGAAACTCTCATAACAATCATTTAAACAATCTATTGGTGCGTGATTGTAGTCGTCGTCATAGAGATTTGGAATAACCATTTTGATTGCTGAAACAATGTAATGCAAACTAAGGAATCACGTTTAACGATAACATTATATAAAATTTTAAACTCGCATATCTCCGTTACTATAGAAGATACCGAAGTGATTTTACAATCAATGGAATCAGGTCGACGCTCTCTATTGGCTCATCCGGAAAAATTGAATCCATGTGTAATATTCATGCGTAGTTACCATGGAAACACTCATAACAATAAAGTAAACAATATTTTTTTGCGTGATTGTAGTCGTCGTCTTGGAGATCTGAAATAACCATTTTTATTGTTGAAACAATGTAATACAAACTAAGGCCTCACGTTTTACGATAACATTATATAAAATTTCAAACTCGCACATCTCCGTTACTATAGAAGATACTGAAATGATTTTACACTCAATGGAATCAGGTCAACGCTCTCTATTGGCTCATCCGGAAAAATTGAATCCATGTGTAATATTCATGCTTAGTTACCGTGGAAACTCTCATAACAATCGTGTAAACAATCTATTTGTGCGTGATTGTACCTGTCGTCGTGGAGAACTGAAATAACCATTTTGATTTTTGAAACAATGTAATACAAACTAAGGCCTCACGCTTTACGATAACATTATATAAAATTTCAAACTCGCATATCTCCGTTACTATAGAAGATACTGAAGTGAATTTACACTCAATGGAATCAGGTCAACGCTCTCTTTTGGCACATCCCGAAAAATTAAATCCATGTGTAATATTCATGCTTAGTTACCATGGAAACTCTCATAACAATCATGTAAACAATCTTTTTGGGCGTGATTGTAGTCGTCGTCTTGGAGATTTTAAATAAACCTTTAGATTGTTGAAACAATGTAATACAACCTAAGGCCTCACGTTTTACGATAACATTATATAAAATTTCAAACTCGCAAATCTCCGTTACTATAGAAGATACTGAAATGATTTTATACTCAATGGAATCATGTCAACGCTCTCTATTGGCTCATCCGGAAAAATTGAATCCATGTGTAATATTCATGCTTAGTTACCATGGAAACTCTCATAATAATCATGTAAACAATCTATTTGTGCGTGAATCTAGTAATCATCATAGAGATTTGAAATAACCATTTTGATTGTTACAACAATGTAATACAAACTAAGGTATCACGTTTTACGTTAACATTATATAAAATTTTAAACTCGCATATCTCCGTTACTGTAGATGATACTGAAGTGATTTTAAAAACAATGTAATCAGGTCGATGCTCTCTATTGGCACATCCGGAAAAATTGAATCCATCTGTAATATTATATGCTTAGTTACCATGGAAACTCTCATAACAATCATGTAAACAATCTATTTGGGCGTGATTGTAATCGTCGTCGTGGAGATTTGAAATAACCATTTTGATTGTATAAACAATGTAATAAGAACTAAGGAATCACGTTTTAAGATAACATTATATAAGATTTCAAACTCGCATATCTCCTTTACTCTAGAAGGTAATGAAGTGATTTGACACTCAGTGGAATCAGGTCAACGCTCTCTTTTGGCACATCCCGAAAATTGAATCCATGTGTAATATTCATGCTTAGTTACCATGGAAACTCTCATAACAATCATGTAAACAATCTATTTGGGCGTGATTGGAGTCGTCGTAGTGGAGATTTGAAATAACCATTTTGATTGTTGAATCAATGTAATACAAACTAAGGAATCACGTTTTAAGATAACATTATATAAAATTTCAAACTCGCATATCTCCGTTACTATAGAAAATACTGAAGTGAATTTACACTCAATGGAATCAGGTCAACGCTCTCTTTTATCACATCCCGAAAAATTGAATCCATGTGTAATATTCATGCTTAGTTACCATGGAAACTCTCATAACAATCATGTAAACAATCTTTTTGGGCGTGATTGTAGTCGTCGTCGTGGAGATTTTAAATAACCATTTTGATTGTTGAAACAATGTAATACAATCTAAGGCCTCACGTTTTACGATAACATTATACAAAATTTCAAACTCGCATATCTCCGTTACTATAGAAGATACTGAAATGATTTTACACTCAATGGAATCAGGTCAACGCTCTCTATTGGCTCATCCGGAAAAATTGAATCCATGTGTAATATTCATGCTTAGTTACCATGGAAACTCTCATAATAAGAAAGTAAACAATATTTTTTTGCGTGATTGTAGTCGTCGTCGTGGAGATCTGAAATAACCATTTTGATTGTTGAAACAATGTAATACAAACTAAGGCCTCACGCTTTACGATAACATTATACAAAATTTCAAACTCGCATATCTCCGTTACTATAGAAGATACTGAAATGATTTTACACTCAATGGAATCAGGTCAACGCTCTCTATTGGCTCATCCGGAAAAATTGAATCCATGTGTAATATTCATGCTTAGTTACCGTGGAAACTCTCATAACAATCGTGTAAACAATCTATTTGTGCGTGATTGTACCTGTCGTCGTGGAGAACTGAAACAACCATTTTGATTGTTGAAACAATGTAATACAAACTAAGGCCTCACGCTTTACGATAACATTATATAAAATTTCAAACTCGCATATCTCCGTTACTATAGAAGATACTGAAGTGAATTTACACTCAATGGAATCAGGTCAACTCTCTCTTTTGGCACATCCCGAAAAATTAAATCCATGTGTAATATTCATGCTTAGTTACCATGGAAACTCTCATAACAATCATGTAAACAATCTTTTTGGGCGTGATTGTAGTCGTCGTCGTGGAGATTTTAAATAAACCTTTAGATTGTTGAAACAATGTAATACAACCTAAGGCCTCACGTTTTACGATAACATTATATAAAATTTCAAACTCGCACATCTCCGTTACTATAGAAGATACTGAAATGATTTTATACTCAATGGAATCATGTCAACGCTCTCTATTTGCTCATCCGGAAAAATTGAATCCATGTGTAATATTCATGCTTAGTTACCATGGAATCTCTCATAACAATCATGTAAACAATCTATTTGTGCGTGATTGTAGCTGTCGTCGTGGAGAACTGAAATAACCATTTTGATTGTTGAAACAATGTAACACAAAATAAAGCCTCACGCTTTACGATAACATTATATAAAATTTCAAACTCGCATATCTCCGTTACTATAGAAAATACTGAAATGATTTTATACTCAATGGAATCAGATCAACGCTCTCTATTGGCACATCCTGAAAAATTGAATCCATGTGTAATATTCATGCTTAGTTACCATGGAAACTCTCATAACAATAAAGTAAGCAATATTTTTTGCGTGATTGTAGTCGTCGTCGTGGAGATCT
The DNA here is from genome assembly GCF_977018435.1 of Lepisma saccharinum. Lineage (NCBI taxonomy): Eukaryota > Metazoa > Arthropoda > Insecta > Zygentoma > Lepismatidae > Lepisma > Lepisma saccharinum. Next base: position 56,585,894 of record NC_139235.1, on the reverse strand, counting down.
GAAATAACCATTTTGATTGTTGAGAAAATGTAATACAAACTAAGGAATCACGTTTTAAGATAACATTATATAAAATTTGAAACTCGCATATCTCCTTTACTATAGAAGATACTGAAGTGATTTTACAATCAATGGAATAAGGTGAACGCTCTCTATTGGCACATCCGAAAAAATTGAATTCGTGTGTAATATTCATGCTTAGTTACCATGGAAACTCTCATAACAATCATTTAAACAATCTATTGGTGCGTGATTGTAGTCGTCGTCATAGAGATTTGGAATAACCATTTTGATTGTTGAAACAATGTAATGCAAACTAAGGAATCACGTTTAACGATAACATTATATAAAATTTTAAACTCGCATATCTCCGTTACTATAGAAGATACCGAAGTGATTTTACAATCAATGGAATCAGGTCGACGCTCTCTATTGGCTCATTGGGAAAAATTGAATCCATGTTTAATATACATTCTTTCTTACCATGTAAACTCTCATAACAATTTTGTAAACAATCTATTTGTGCGCGATTGTAGTCGTCGTCGTGGAGATTTTAAATAACCATTTTGATTGTTGAAACAATGTAATACAAGCTAAGGCCTCACGCTTTACGAAAACATTATATAAAATTTCAAACTCGCATATCTCCGTTACTATAAAAGATAATGAAGTGACTTTACAATCAATAGAATCAGTTCGACGCTCTCTATTGGCACATTGGGAAAAATTGAATCCATGTTTAATATACATTCTTTCTTACCATGTAAACTCTCATAACAATTTTGTAAACAATCTATTTGTGCGCGATTGTAGTCGTCGTCGTGGAGATTTTAAATAACCATTTTGATTGTTGAAACAATGTAATACAAGCTAAGGCCTCACGCTTTACGAAAACATTATATAAAATTTCAAACTCGCATATCTCCGTTACTATAGAAGATACTGAAGTGAATTTACACTCAATAGAATCAGTTCGACGCTCTCTATTGGCTCATCCGGAAAAATTGGATCCATGTGTAATATTCATGCTTAGTTACCGTGGAAACTCTCATAATAATCGTGTAAACAATCTATTTGTGCGTGATTGTAGCTGTCGTCGTAGAGAACTGAAATAACCATTTTGATTGTTGAAACAATGTAATACAAACTAAGGCCTCACGCTTTACGATAACATTATATAAAATTTCAAACTCGCATATCTCCGTTACTATAGAAGATACTGAAGTGAATTTACACTCAATGGAATCAGGTCAACGCTCTCTTTTGGCTCATCCGGAAAAATTGAATCCATGTGTAATATTCATGCTTAGTTACCATGGAAACTCTCATAACAATAAAGTAAACAATATTTTTTTGCGTGATTGTAGTCGTCGTCGTGGAGATCTGAAATAACCATTTTGATTGTTGAGAAAATGTAATACAAACTAAGGCCTCACGCTTTACGATAACATTATATAAAATTTCAAACTCGCATATCTCCGTTACTATAGAAGATACTGAAGTGAATTTACACTCAATGGAATCAGGTCAACGCTCTCTTTTGGCTCATCCGGAAAAATTGAATCCATGTGTAATATTCATGCTTAGTTACCATGGAAACTCTCATAACAATAAAGTAAACAATATTTTTTGCGTGATTGTAGTCGTCGTCGTGGAGATCTGAAATAACCATTTTGATTGTTGAAACAATGTAATACAAACTAAGGAATCACGTTTTAAGATAACATTTTATAAAATTTCAAACTCGCATATTTCCGTTACTATAGAAGATACTGAAGTGATTTTACAATCAATGGAATCAGGTCGACGCTCTCTATTGGCTCATCCGGAAAAATTGAATCCATGTGTAATATTCATGCCTAGTTACCATGGAAACTCTCATAACAATAAAGTAAACAATATTTTTTTGCGTGATTGTAGTCGTCGTCTTGGAGATCTGAAATAACCATTTTTATTGTTGAAACAATGTAATACAAACTAAGGCCTCACGTTTTACGATAACATTATATAAAATTTCAAACTCGCACATCTCCGTTACTATAGAAGATACTGAAATGATTTTACACTCAATGGAATCAGGTCAACGCTCTCTATTGGCTCATCCGGAAAAATTGAATCCATGTGTAATATTCATGCTTAGTTACCGTGGAAACTCTCATAACAATCGTGTAAACAATCTATTTGTGCGTGATTGTACCTGTCGTCGTGGAGAACTGAAACAACCATTTTGATTGTTGAAACAATGTAATACAAACTAAGGCCTCACGCTTTACGATAACATTATATAAAATTTCAAACTCGCATATCTCCGTTACTATAGAAGATACTGAAGTGAATTTACACTCAATGGAATCAGGTCAACTCTCTCTTTTGGCACATCCCGAAAAATTAAATCCATGTGTAATATTCATGCTTAGTTACCATGGAAACTCTCATAACAATCATGTAAACAATCTTTTTGGGCGTGATTGTAGTCGTCGTCGTGGAGATTTTAAATAAACCTTTAGATTGTTGAAACAATGTAATACAACCTAAGGCCTCACGTTTTACGATAACATTATATAAAATTTCAAACTCGCACATCTCCGTTACTATAGAAGATACTGAAATGATTTTATACTCAATGGAATCATGTCAACGCTCTCTATTGGCTCATCCGGAAAAATTGAATCCATGTGTAATATTCATGCTTAGTTACCATGGAATCTCTCATAACAATCATGTAAACAATCTATTTGTGCGTGATTGTAGCTGTCGTCGTGGAGAACTGAAATAACCATTTTGATTGTTGAAACAATGTAACACAAAATAAAGCCTCACGCTTTACGATAACATTATATAAAATTTCAAACTCGCATATCTCCGTTACTATAGAAAATACTGAAATGATTTTATACTCAATGGAATCAGATCAACGCTCTCTATTGGCACATCCTGAAAAATTGAATCCATGTGTAATATTCATGCTTAGTTACCATGGAAACTCTCATAACAATAAAGTAAGCAATATTTTTTGCGTGATTGTAGTCGTCGTCGTGGAGATCTGAAATAACCATTTTGATTGTTGAGAAAATGTAATACAAACTAAGGAATCACGTTTTAAGATAACATTATATAAAATTTGAAACTCGCATATCTCCGTTACTATAGAAGATACTGAAGTGATTTTACAATCAATGGAATAAGGTGAACGCTCTCTATTGGCACATCCGAAAAAATTGAATTCGTGTGTAATATTCATGCTTAGTTACCATGGAAACTCTCATAACAATCATTTAAACAATCTATTGGTGCGTGATTGTAGTCGTCGTCATAGAGATTTGGAATAACCATTTTGATTGTTGAAACAATGTAATGCAAACTAAGGAATCACGTTTAACGATAACATTATATAAAATTTTAAACTCGCATATCTCCGTTACTATAGAAGATACCGAAGTGATTTTACAATCAATGGAATCAGGTCGACGCTCTCTATTGGCTCATCCGGAAAAATTGAATCCATGTGTAATATTCATGCGTAGTTACCATGGAAACACTCGTAACAATCATGTAAACAATCCATTTGTACGTGATTGTCGTCGTCCTCGTTGAGATTTGTAATAACCATTTGGATTGTTGAAACAATGTAATACAAACTAAAGGATCACGTTTTAAAATTACATTATATAAACTTCACACTCGCATATCTCCGTTACTATAGAAGATACTGAAGTGTACTTTACACTCAATGGAATCAGCTCGACGCTCTCTATTGGCACATTGGGAAAAATTGAATCCATGTTTAATATACATTCTTTCTTACCATGTAAACTCTCATAACAATTTTGTAAACAATCTATTTGTGCGCGATTGTAGTCGTCGTCGTGGAGATTTTAAATAACCATTTTGATTGTTGAAACAATGTAATACAAGCTAAGGCCTCACGCTTTACGAAAACATTATATAAAATTTCAAACTCGCATATCTCCGTTACTATAAAAGATAATGAAGTGACTTTACAATCAATAGAATCAGTTCGACGCTCTCTATTGGCTCATCCGGAAAAATTGGATCCATGTGTAATATTCATGCTTAGTTACCGTGGAAACTCTCATAATAATCGTGTAAACAATCTATTTGTGCGTGATTGTAGCTGTCGTCGTAGAGAACTGAAATAACCATTTTGATTGTTGAAACAATGTAATACAAACTAAGGCCTCACGCTTTACGATAACATTATATAAAATTTCAAACTCGCATATCTCCGTTACTATAGAAGATACTGAAGTGAATTTACACTCAATGGAATCAGGTCAACGCTCTCTTTTGGCTCATCCGGAAAAATTGAATCCATGTGTAATATTCATGCTTAGTTACCATGGAAACTCTCATAACAATAAAGTAAACAATATTTTTTTGCGTGATTGTAGTCGTCGTCGTGGAGATCTGAAATAACCATTTTGATTGTTGAGAAAATGTAATACAAACTAAGGCCTCACGCTTTACGATAACATTATATAAAATTTCAAACTCGCATATCTCCGTTACTATAGAAGATACTGAAGTGAATTTACACTCAATGGAATCAGGTCAACGCTCTCTTTTGGCTCATCCGGAAAAATTGAATCCATGTGTAATATTCATGCTTAGTTACCATGGAAACTCTCATAACAATAAAGTAAACAATATTTTTTGCGTGATTGTAGTCGTCGTCGTGGAGATCTGAAATAACCATTTTGATTGTTGAAACAATGTAATACAAACTAAGGAATCACGTTTTAAGATAACATTTTATAAAATTTCAAACTCGCATATTTCCGTTACTATAGAAGATACTGAAGTGATTTTACAATCAATGGAATCAGGTCGACGCTCTCTATTGGCTCATCCGGAAAAATTGAATCCATGTGTAATATTCATGCTTAGTTACCATGGAAACTCTCATAACAATAAAGTAAACAATATTTTTTTGCGTGATTGTAGTCGTCGTCTTGGAGATCTGAAATAACCATTTTTATTGTTGAAACAATGTAATACAAACTAAGGCCTCACGTTTTACGATAACATTATATAAAATTTCAAACTCGCACATCTCCGTTACTATAGAAGATACTGAAATGATTTTACACTCAATGGAATCAGGTCAACGCTCTCTATTGGCTCATCCGGAAAAATTGAATCCATGTGTAATATTCATGCTTAGTTACCGTGGAAACTCTCATAACAATCGTGTAAACAATCTATTTGTGCGTGATTGTACCTGTCGTCGTGGAGAACTGAAACAACCATTTTGATTGTTGAAACAATGTAATACAAACTAAGGCCTCACGCTTTACGATAACATTATATAAAATTTCAAACTCGCATATCTCCGTTACTATAGAAGATACTGAAGTGAATTTACACTCAATGGAATCAGGTCAACGCTCTCTTTTGACACATCCCGAAAAATTAAATCCATGTGTAATATTCATGCTTAGTTACCATGGAAACTCTCATAACAATCATGTAAACAATCTTTTTGGGCGTGATTGTAGTCGTCGTCGTGGAGATTTTAAATAAACCTTTAGATTGTTGAAACAATGTAATACAACCTAAGGCCTCACGTTTTACGATAACATTATATAAAATTTCAAACTCGCACATCTCCGTTACTATAGAAGATACTGAAATGATTTTATACTGAATGGAATCATGTCAACGCTCTCTATTGGCTCATCCGGAAAAATTGAATCCATGTGTAATATTCATGCTTAGTTACCATGGAATCTCTCATAACAATCATGTAAACAATCTATTTGTGCGTGATTGTAGCTGTCGTCGTGGAGAACTGAAATAACCATTTTGATTGTTGAAACAATGTAACACAAAATAAAGCCTCACGCTTTACGATAACATTATATAAAATTTCAAACTCGCATATCTCCGTTACTATAGAAAATACTGAAATGATTTTATACTCAATGGAATCAGGTCAACGCTCTCTATTGGCACATCCCGAAAAATTGAATCCATGTGTAATATTCATGCTTAGTTACCATGGAAACTCTCATAACAATAAAGTAAGCAATATTTTTTGCGTGATTGTAGTCGTCGTCGTGGAGATCTGAAATAACCATTTTGATTGTTGAGAAAATGTAATACAAACTAAGGAATCACGTTTTAAGATAACATTATATAAAATTTGAAACTCGCATATCTCCGTTACTATAGAAGATACTGAAGTGATTTTACAATCAATGGAATAAGGTGAACGCTCTCTATTGGCACATCCGAAAAAATTGAATTCGTGTGTAATATTCATGCTTAGTTACCATGGAAACTCTCATAACAATCATTTAAACAATCTATTGGTGCGTGATTGTAGTCGTCGTCATAGAGATTTGGAATAACCATTTTGATTGTTGAAACAATGTAATGCAAACTAAGGAATCACGTTTAACGATAACATTATATAAAATTTTAAACTCGCATATCTCCGTTACTATAGAAGATACCGAAGTGATTTTACAATCAATGGAATCAGGTCGACGCTCTCTATTGGCTCATCCGGAAAAATTGAATCCATGTGTAATATTCATGCGTAGTTACCATGGAAACACTCATAACAATAAAGTAAACAATATTTTTTTGCGTGATTGTAGTCGTCGTCTTGGAGATCTGAAATAACCATTTTTATTGTTGAAACAATGTAATACAAACTAAGGCCTCACGTTTTACGATAACATTATCTAAAATTTCAAACTCGCACATCTCCGTTACTATAGAAGATACTGAAATGATTTTACACTCAATGGAATCAGGTCAACGCTCTCTATTGGCTCATCCGGAAAAATTGAATCCATGTGTAATATTCATGCTTAGTTACCGTGGAAACTCTCATAACAATCGTGTAAACAATCTATTTGTGCGTGATTGTACCTGTCGTCGTGGAGAACTGAAATAACCATTTTGATTGTTGAAACAATGTAATACAAACTAAGGCCTCACGCTTTACGATAACATTATATAAAATTTCAAACTCGCATATCTCCGTTACTATAGAAGATACTGAAGTGAATTTACACTCAATGGAATCAGGTCAACGCTCTCTTTTGGCACATCCCGAAAAATTAAATCCATGTGTAATATTCATGCTTAGTTACCATGGAAACTCTCATAACAATCATGTAAACAATCTTTTTGGGCGTGATTGTAGTCGTCGTCGTGGAGATTTTAAATAAACCTTTAGATTGTTGAAACAATGTAATACAACCTAAGGCCTCACGTTTTACGATAACATTATATAAAATTTCAAACTCGCACATCTCCGTTACTATAGAAGATACTGAAATGATTTTATACTCAATGGAATCATGTCAACGCTCTCTATTGGCTCATCCGGAAAAATTGAATCCATGTGTAATATTCATGCTTAGTTACCATGGAAACTCTCATAATAATCATGTAAACAATCTATTTGTGCGTGAATGTAGTAATCATCATAGAGATTTGAAATAACTATTTTGATTGTTACAACAATGTAATACAAACTAAGGTATCACGTTTTACGTTAACATTATATAAAATTTTAAACTCGCATATCTCCGTTACTGTAGATGATACTGAAGTGATTTTAAAAACAATGTAATCAGGTCGATGCTCTCTATTGGCACATCCGGAAAAATTGAATCCATCTGTAATATTATATGCTTAGTTACCATGGAAACTCTCATAACAATCATGTAAACAATCTATTTGGGCGTGATTGTAATCGTCGTCGTGGAGATTTGAAATAACCATTTTGATTGTATAAACAATGTAATAAGAACTAAGGAATCACGTTTTAAGATAACATTATATAAGATTTCAAACTCGCATATCTCCTTTACTCTAGAAGGTAATGAAGTGATTTGACACTCAGTGGAATCAGGTCAACGCTCTCTTTTGGCACATCCCGAAAATTGAATCCATGTGTAATATTCATGCTTAGTTACCATGGAAACTCTCATAACAATCATGTAAACAATCTATTTGGGCGTGATTGGAGTCGTCGTAGTGGAGATTTGAAATAACCATTTTGATTGTTGAATCAATGTAATACAAACTAAGGAATCACGTTTTAAGATAACATTATATAAAATTTCAAACTCGCATATCTCCGTTACTATAGAAAATACTGAAGTGAATTTACACTCAATGGAATCAGGTCAACGCTCTCTTTTATCACATCCCGAAAAATTGAATCCATGTGTAATATTCATGCTTAGTTACCATGGAAACTCTCATAACAATCATGTAAACAATCTTTTTGGGCGTGATTGTAGTCGTCGTCGTGGAGATTTTAAATAACCATTTTGATTGTTGAAACAATGTAATACAATCTAAGGCCTCACGTTTTACGATAACATTATACAAAATTTCAAACTCGCATATCTCCGTTACTATAGAAGATACTGAAATGATTTTACACTCAATGGAATCAGGTCAACGCTCTCTATTGGCTCATCCGGAAAAATTGAATCCATGTGTAATATTCATGCTTAGTTACCATGGAAACTCTCATAATAAGAAAGTAAACAATATTTTTTTGCGTGATTGTAGTCGTCGTCGTGGAGATCTGAAATAACCATTTTGATTGTTGAAACAATGTAATACAAACTAAGGAATCACGTTTTAAGATAACATTTTATAAAATTTCAAACTCGCATATTTCCGTTACTATAGAAGATACTGAAGTGATTTTACAATCAATGGAATCAGGTCGACGCTCTCTATTGGCTCATCCGGAAAAATTGAATCCATGTGTAATATTCATGCTTAGTTACCATGGAAACTCTCATAACAATCATGTAAACAATCTATTTGTGCGTGATTGTAGTCGTCATCATAGAGATTTGAAATAACCATTTTGATTGTTGAAACAATGTAATACAAACTTAGGAATCACGTTTTACGATAACATTATATAAAATTTCAAACTCGCACATCTGCGTTACTATAGAAGATACTGAAATGATTTTACACTCAATGGAATCAGGTCAACGCTCTCTATTGGCTCATCCGGAAAAATTGAATCCATGTGTAATATTCATGCTTAGTTACCATGGAAACTCTCATAACAATAAAGTAAACAATATTTTTTTGCGTGATTGTAGTCGTCGTCTTGGAGATCTGAAATAAACATTTTTATTGTTGAAACAATGTAATACAAACTAAGGCCTCACGTTTTACGATAACATTATATAAAATTTCAAACTCGCACATCTCCGTTACTATAGAAGATACTGAAATGATTTTACACTCAATGGAATCAGGTCAACGCTCTCTATTGGCTCATCCGGAAAAATTGAATCCATGTGTAATATTCATGCTTAGTTACCGTGGAAACTCTCATAACAATCGTGTAAACAATCTATTTGTGCGTGATTGTACCTGTCGTCGTGGAGAACTGAAACAACCATTTTGATTGTTGAAACAATGTAATACAAACTAAGGCCTCACGCTTTACGATAACATTATATAAAATTTCAAACTCGCATATCTCCGTTACTATAGAAGATACTGAAGTGAATTTACACTCAATGGAATCAGGTCAACTCTCTCTTTTGGCACATCCCGAAAAATTAAATCCATGTGTAATATTCATGCTTAGTTACCATGGAAACTCTCATAACAATCATGTAAACAATCTTTTTGGGCGTGATTGTAGTCGTCGTCGTGGAGATTTTAAATAAACCTTTAGATTGTTGAAACAATGTAATACAACCTAAGGCCTCACGTTTTACGATAACATTATATAAAATTTCAAACTCGCACATCTCCGTTACTATAGAAGATACTGAAATGATTTTATACTCAATGGAATCATGTCAACGCTCTCTATTGGCTCATCCGGAAAAATTGAATCCATGTGTAATATTCATGCTTAGTTACCATGGAATCTCTCATAACAATCATGTAAACAATCTATTTGTGCGTGATTGTAGCTGTCGTCGTGGAGAACTGAAATAACCATTTTGATTGTTGAAACAATGTAACACAAAATAAAGCCTCACGCTTTACGATAACATTATATAAAATTTCAAACTCGCATATCTCCGTTACTATAGAAAATACTGAAATGATTTTATACTCAATGGAATCAGATCAACGCTCTCTATTGGCACATCCCGAAAAATTGAATCCATGTGTAATATTCATGCTTAGTTACCATGGAAACTCTCATAACAATAAAGTAAGCAATATTTTTTGCGTGATTGTAGTCGTCGTCGTGGAGATCTGAAATAACCATTTTGATTGTTGAGAAAATGTAATACAAACTAAGGAATCACGTTTTAAGATAACATTATATAAAATTTGAAACTCGCATATCTCCGTTACTATAGAAGATACTGAAGTGATTTTACAATCAATGGAATAAGGTGAACGCTCTCTATTGGCACATCCGAAAAAATTGAATTCGTGTGTAATATTCATGCTTAGTTACCATGGAAACTCTCATAACAATCATTTAAACAATCTATTGGTGCGTGATTGTAGTCGTCGTCATAGAGATTTGGAATAACCATTTTGATTGTTGAAACAATGTAATGCAAACTAAGGAATCACGTTTAACGATAACATTATATAAAATTTTAAACTCGCATATCTCCGTTACTATAGAAGATACCGAAGTGATTTTACAATCAATGGAATAAGGTGAACGCTCTCTATTGGCACATCCGGAAAAATTGAATCCATGTGTAATATTCATGCGTAGTTACCATGGAAACACTCGTAACAATCATGTAAACAATCCATTTGTACGTGATTGTCGTCGTCCTCGTTGAGATTTGTAATAACCATTTGGATTGTTGAAACAATGTAATACAAACTAAAGGATCACGTTTTAAAATTACATTATATAAACTTCACACTCGCATATCTCCGTTACTATAGAAGATACTGAAGTGTACTTTACACTCAATGGAATCAGCTCGACGCTCTCTATTGGCACATTGGGAAAAATTGAATCCATGTTTAATATACATTCTTTCTTACCATGTAAACTCTCATAACAATTTTGTAAACAATCTATTTGTGCGCGATTGTAGTCGTCGTCGTGGAGATTTTAAATAACCATTTTGATTGTTGAAACAATGTAATACAAGCTAAGGCCTCACGCTTTACGAAAACATTATATAAAATTTCAAACTCGCATATCTCCGTTACTATAAAAGATAATGAAGTGACTTTACAATCAATGGAATCAGTTCGACGCTCTCTATTGGCTCATCCGGAAAAATTGGATCCATGTGTAATATTCATGCTTAGTTACCGTGGAAACTCTCATAATAATCGTGTAAACAATCTATTTGTGCGTGATTGTAGCTGTCGTCGTAGAGAACTGAAATAACCATTTTGATTGTTGAAACAATGTAATACAAACTAAGGCCTCACGCTTTACGATAACATTATATAAAATTTCAAACTCGCATATCTCCGTTACTATAGAAGATACTGAAGTGAATTTACACTCAATGGAATCAGGTCAACGCTCTCTTTTGGCTCATCCGGAAAAATTGAATCCATGTGTAATATTCATGCTTAGTTACCATGGAAACTCTCATAACAATAAAGTAAACAATATTTTTTGCGTGATTGTAGTCGTCGTCGTGTAGATCTGAAATAACCATTTTGATTGTTGAAACAATGTAATACAAACTAAGGCCTCACGCTTTACGATAACATTATATAAAATTTCAAACTCGCATATCTCCGTTACTACAGAAAATACTGAAATGATTTTATACTCAATGGAATCAGGTCAACGCTCTCTATTGGCACATCCGGAAAAATTGAATCCATGTGTAATATTCATGCTTAGTTACCATGGAAACTCTCATAACAATAAAGTAAACAATATTTTTTTGCGTGATTGTAGTCGTCGTCGTGGAGATCTGAAATAACCATTTTGATTGTTGAGAAAATGTAATACAAACTAAGGCCTCACGCTTTACGATAACATTATATAAAATTTCAAACTCGCATATCTCCGTTACTATAGAAGATACTGAAGTGAATTTACACTCAATGGAATCAGGTCAACGCTCTCTTTTGGCTCATCCGGAAAAATTGAATCCATGTGTAATATTCATGCTTAGTTACCATGGAAACTCTCATAACAATAAAGTAAACAATATTTTTTGCGTGATTGTAGTCGTCGTCGTGGAGATCTGAAATAACCATTTTGATTGTTGAAACAATGTAATACAAACTAAGGAATCACGTTTTAAGATAACATTTTATAAAATTTCAAACTCGCATATTTCCGTTACTATAGAAGATACTGAAGTGATTTTACAATCAATGGAATCAGGTCGACGCTCTCTATTGGCTCATCCGGAAAAATTGAATCCATGTGTAATATTCATGCTTAGTTACCATGGAAACTCTCATAACAATCATGTAAACAATCTATTTGTGCGTGATTGTAGTCGTCATCATAGAGATTTGAAATAACCATTTTGATTGTTGAAACAATGTAATACAAACTTAGGAATCACGTTTTACGATAACATTATATAAAATTTCAAACTCGCACATCTCCGTTACTATAGAAGATACTGAAATGATTTTACACTCAATGGAATCAGGTCAACGCTCTCTATTGGCTCATCCGGAAAAACTGAATCCATGTGTAATATTCATGCTTAGTTACCATGGAAACTCTCATAACAATAAAGTAAACAATATTTTTTTGCGTGATTGTAGTCGTCGTCTTGGAGATCTGAAATAACCATTTTTATTGTTGAAACAATGTAATACAAACTAAGGCCTCAAGTTTTACGATAACATTATATAAAATTTCAAACTCGCACATCTCCGTTACTATAGAAGATACTGAAATGATTTTACACTCAATGGAATCAGGTCAACGCTCTCTATTGGCTCATCCGGAAAAATTGAATCCATGTGTAATATTCATGCTTAGTTACCGTGGAAACTCTCATAACAATCGTGTAAACAATCTATTTGTGCGTGATTGTACCTGTCGTCGTGGAGAACTGAAACAACCATTTTGATTGTTGAAAAATGTAATACAAACTAAGGCCTCACGCTTTACGATAACATTATATAAAATTTCAAACTCGCATATCTCCGTTACTATAGAAGATACTGAAGTGAATTTACACTCAATGGAATCAGGTCAACTCTTTTTTTTGGCACATCCCGAAAAATTAAATCCATGTGTAATATTCATGCTTAGTTACCATGGAAACTCTCATAACAATCATGTAAACAATCTTTTTGGGCGTGATTGTAGTCGTCGTCGTGGAGATTTTAAATAAACCTTTAGATTGTTGAAACAATGTAATACAACCTAAGGCCTCACGTTTTACGATAACATTATATAAAATTTCAAACTCGCACATCTCCGTTACTATAGAAGATACTGAAATGATTTTATACTCAATGGAATCATGTCAACGCTCTCTATTGGCTCATCCGGAAAAATTGAATCCATGTGTAATATTCATGCTTAGTTACCACGTAATCTCTCATAACAATCATGTAAACAATCTATTTGTGCGTGATTGTAGCTGTCGTCGTGGAGAACTGAAATAACCATTTTGATTGTTGAAACAATGTAACACAAAATAAAGCCTCACGCTTTACGATAACATTATATAAAATTTCAAATTCGCATATCTCCGTTACTATAGAAAATACTGAAATGATTTTATACTCAATGGAATCAGGTCAACGCTCTCTATTGGCACATCCCGAAAAATTGAATCCATGTGTAATATTCATGCTTAGTTACCATGGAAACTCTCATAACAATAAAGTAAGCAATATTTTTTGCGTGATTGTAGTCGTCGTCGTGGAGATCTGAAATAACCATTTTGATTGTTGAGAAAATGTAATACAAACTAAGGAATCACGTTTTAAGATAACATTATATAAAATTTGAAACTCGCATATCTCCGTTACTATAGAAGATACTGAAGTGATTTTACAATCAATGGAATAAGGTGAACGCTCTCTATTGGCACATCCGAAAAAATTGAATTCGTGTGTAATATTCATGCTTAGTTACCATGGAAACTCTCATAACAATCATTTAAACAATCTATTGGTGCGTGATTGTAGTCGTCGTCATAGAGATTTGGAATAACCATTTTGATTGTTGAAACAATGTAATGCAAACTAAGGAATCACGTTTAACGATAACATTATATAAAATTTTAAACTCGCATATCTCCGTTACTATAGAAGATACCGAAGTGATTTTACAATCAATGGAATCAGGTCGACGCTCTCTATTGGCTCATCCGGAAAAATTGAATCCATGTGTAATATTCATGCGTAGTTACCATGGAAACACTCGTAACAATCATGTAAACAATCCATTTGTACGTGATTGTCGTCGTCCTCGTTGAGATTTGTAATAACCATTTGGATTGTTGAAACAATGTAATACAAACTAAAGGATCACGTTTTAAAATTACATTATATAAACTTCACACTCGCATATCTCCGTTACTATAGAAGATACTGAAGTGTACTTTACACTCAATGGAATCAGCTCGACGCTCTCTATTGGCACATTGGGAAAAATTGAATCCATGTTTAATATACATTCTTTCTTACCATGTAAACTCTCATAACAATTTTGTAAACAATCTATTTGTGCGCGATTGTAGTCGTCGTCGTGGAGATTTTAAATAACCATTTTGATTGTTGAAACAATGTAATACAAGCTAAGGCCTCACGCTTTACGAAAACATTATATAAAATTTCAAACTCGCATATCTCCGTTACTATAAAAGATAATGAAGTGACTTTACAATCAATGGAATCAGTTCGACGCTCTCTATTGGCTCATCCGGAAAAATTGGATCCATGTGTAATATTCATGCTTAGTTACCGTGGAAACTCTCATAATAATCGTGTAAACAATCTATTTGTGCGTGATTGTAGCTGTCGTCGTAGAGAACTGAAATAACCATTTTGATTGTTGAAACAATGTAATACAAACTAAGGCCTCACGCTTTACGATAACATTATATAAAATTTCAAACTCGCATATCTCCGTTACTATAGAAGATACTGAAGTGAATTTACACTCAATGGAATCAGGTCAACGCTCTCTTTTGGCTCATCCGGAAAAATTGAATCCATGTGTAATATTCAAGCTTAGTTACCATGGAAACTCTCATAACAATAAAGTAAACAATATTTTTTGCGTGATTGTAGTCGTCGTCGTGGAGATCTGAAATAACCATTTTGATTGTTGAAACAATGTAATACAAACTAAGGCCTCACGCTTTACGATAACATTATATAAAATTTCAAACTCGCATATCTCCGTTACTATAGAAAATACTGAAATGATTTTATACTCAATGGAATCAGGTCAACGCTCTCTATTGGCACATCCGGAAAAATTGAATCCATGTGTAATATTCATGCTTAGTTACCATGGAAACTCTCATAACAATAAAGTAAACAATATTTTTTTGCGTGATTGTAGTCGTCGTCGTGGAGATCTGAAATAACCATTTTGATTGTTGAGAAAATGTAATACAAACTAAGGCCTCACGCTTTACGATAACATTATATAAAATTTCAAACTCGCATATCTCCGTTACTATAGAAGATACTGAAGTGAATTTACACTCAATGGAATCAGGTCAACGCTCTCTTTTGGCTCATCCGGAAAAATTGAATCCATGTGTAATATTTATGCTTAGTTACCATGGAAACTCTCATAACAATAAAGTAAACAATATTTTTTGCGTGATTGTAGTCGTCGTCGTGGAGATCTGAAATAACCATTTTGATTGTTGAAACAATGTAATACAAACTAAGGAATCACGTTTTAAGATAACATTTTATAAAATTTCAAACTCGCATATTTCCGTTACTATAGAAGATACTGAAGTGATTTTACAATCAATGGAATCAGGTCGACGCTCTCTATTGGCTCATCCGGAAAAATTGAATCCATGTGTAATATTCATGCTTAGTTACCATGGAAACTCTCATAACAATCATGTAAACAATCTATTTGTGCGTGATTGTAGTCGTCATCATAGAGATTTGAAATAACCATTTTGATTGTTGAAACAATGTAATACAAACTTAGGAATCACGTTTTACGATAACATTATATAAAATTTCAAACTCGCACATCTCCGTTACTATAGAAGATACTGAAATGATTTTACACTCAATGGAATCAGGTCAACGCTCTCTATTGGCTCATCCGGAAAAATTGAATCCATGTGTAATATTCATGCTTAGTTACCATGGAAACTCTCATAACAATAAAGTAAACAATATTTTTTTGCGTGATTGTAGTCGTCGTCTTGGAGATCTGAAATAACCATTTTTATTGTTGAAACAATGTAATACAAACTAAGGCCTCACGTTTTACGATAACATTATATAAAATTTCAAACTCGCACATCTCCGTTACTATAGAAGATACTGAAATGATTTTACACTCAATGGAATCAGGTCAACGCTCTCTATTGGCTCATCCGGAAAAATTGAATCCATGTGTAATATTCATGCTTAGTTACCGTGGAAACTCTCATAACAATCGTGTAAACAATCTATTTGTGCGTGATTGTACCTGTCGTCGTGGAGAACTGAAACAACCATTTTGATTGTTGAAACAATGTAATACAAACTAAGGCCTCACGCTTTACGATAACATTATATAAAATTTCAAACTCGCATATCTCCGTTACTATAGAAGATACTGAAGTGAATTTACACTCAATGGAATCAGGTCAACTCTCTCTTTTGGCACATCCCGAAAAATTAAATCCATGTGTAATATTCATGCTTAGTTACCATGGAAACTGTCATAACAATCATGTAAACAATCTTTTTGGGCGTGATTGTAGTCGTCGTCGTGGAGATTTTAAATAAACCTTTAGATTGTTGAAACAATGTAATACAACCTAAGGCCTCACGTTTTACGATAACATTATATAAAATTTCAAACTCGCACATCTCCGTTACTATAGAAGATACTGAAATGATTTTATACTCAATGGAATCATGTCAACGCTCTCTATTGGCTCATCCGGAAAAATTTAATCCATGTGTAATATTCATGCTTAGTTACCATGGAATCTCTCATAACAATCATGTAAACAATCTATTTGTGCGTGATTGTAGCTGTCGTCGTGGAGAACTGAAATAACCATTTTGATTGTTGAAACAATGTAACACAAAATAAAGCCTCACGCTTTACGATAACATTATATAAAATTTCAAACTCGCATATCTCCGTTACTATAGAAAATACTGAAATTATTTTATACTCAATGGAATCAGGTCAACGCTCTCTATTGGCACATCCCGAAAAATTGAATCCATGTGTAATATTCATGCTTAGTTACCATGGAAACTCTCATAACAATAAAGTAAGCAATATTTTTTGCGTGATTGTAGTCGTCGTCGTGGAGATCTGAAATAACCATTTTGATTGTTGAGAAAATGTAATACAAACTAAGGAATCACGTTTTAAGATAACATTATATAAAATTTGAAACTCGCATATCTCCGTTACTATAGAAGATACTGAAGTGATTTTACAATCAATGGAATAAGGTGAACGCTCTCTATTGGCACATCCGAAAAAATTGAATTCGTGTGTAATATTCATGCTTAGTTACCATGGAAACTCTCATAACAATCATTTAAACAATCTATTGGTGCGTGATTGTAGTCGTCGTCATAGAGATTTGGAATAACCATTTTGATTGTTGAAACAATGTAATGCAAACTAAGGAATCACGTTTAACGATAACATTATATAAAATTTTAAACTCGCATATCTCCGTTACTATAGAAGATACCGAAGTGATTTTACAATCAATGGAATCAGGTCGACGCTCTCTATTGGCTCATCCGGAAAAATTGAATCCATGTGTAATATTCATGCGTAGTTACCATGGAAACACTCGTAACAATCATGTAAACAATCCATTTGTACGTGATTGTCGTCGTCCTCGTTGAGATTTGTAATAACCATTTGGATTGTTGAAACAATGTAATACAAACTAAAGGATCACGTTTTAAAATTACATTATATAAACTTCACACTCGCATATCTCCGTTACTATAGAAGATACTGAAGTGTACTTTACACTCAATGGAATCAGCTCGACGCTCTCTATTGGCACATTGGGAAAAATTGAATCCATGTTTAATATACATTCTTTCTTACCATGTAAACTCTCATAACAATTTTGTAAACAATCTATTTGTGCGCGATTGTAGTCGTCGTCGTGGAGATTTTAAATAACCATTTTGATTGTTGAAACAATGTAATACAAGCTAAGGCCTCACGCTTTACGAAAACATTATATAAAATTTCAAACTCGCATATCTCCGTTACTATAAAAGATAATGAAGTGACTTTACAATCAATGGAATCAGTTCGACGCTCTCTATTGGCTCATCCGGAAAAATTGGATCCATGTGTAATATTCATGCTTAGTTACCGTGGAAACTCTCATAATAATCGTGTAAACAATCTATTTGTGCGTGATTGTAGCTGTCGTCGTAGAGAACTGAAATAACCATTTTGATTGTTGAAACAATGTAATACAAACTAAGGCCTCACGCTTTACGATAACATTATATAAAATTTCAAACTCGCATATCTCCGTTACTATAGAAGATACTGAAGTGAATTTACACTCAATGGAATCAGGTCAACGCTCTCTTTTGGCTCATCCGGAAAAATTGAATCCATGTGTAATATTCATGCTTAGTTACCATGGAAACTCTCATAACAATAAAGTAAACAATATTTTTTGCGTGATTGTAGTCGTCGTCGTGTAGATCTGAAATAACCATTTTGATTGTTGAAACAATGTAATACAAACTAAGGCCTCACGCTTTACGATAACATTATATAAAATTTCAAACTCGCATATCTCCGTTACTACAGAAAATACTGAAATGATTTTATACTCAATGGAATCAGGTCAACGCTCTCTATTGGCACATCCGGAAAAATTGAATCCATGTGTAATATTCATGCTTAGTTACCATGGAAACTCTCATAACAATAAAGTAAACAATATTTTTTTGCGTGATTGTAGTCGTCGTCGTGGAGATCTGAAATAACCATTTTGATTGTTGAGAAAATGTAATACAAACTAAGGCCTCACGCTTTACGATAACATTATATAAAATTTCAAACTCGCATATCTCCGTTACTATAGAAGATACTGAAGTGAATTTACACTCAATGGAATCAGGTCAACGCTCTCTTTTGGCTCATCCGGAAAAATTGAATCCATGTGTAATATTCATGCTTAGTTACCATGGAAACTCTCATAACAATAAAGTAAACAATATTTTTTGCGTGATTGTAGTCGTCGTCGTGGAGATCTGAAATAACCATTTTGATTGTTGAAACAATGTAATACAAACTAAGGAATCACGTTTTAAGATAACATTTTATAAAATTTCAAACTCGCATATTTCCGTTACTATAGAAGATACTGAAGTGATTTTACAATCAATGGAATCAGGTCGACGCTCTCTATTGGCTCATCCGGAAAAATTGAATCCATGTGTAATATTCATGCTTAGTTACCATGGAAACTCTCATAACAATCATGTAAACAATCTATTTGTGCGTGATTGTAGTCGTCATCATAGAGATTTGAAATAACCATTTTGATTGTTGAAACAATGTAATACAAACTTAGGAATCACGTTTTACGATAACATTATATAAAATTTCAAACTCGCACATCTCCGTTACTATAGAAGATACTGAAATGATTTTACACTCAATGGAATCAGGTCAACGCTCTCTATTGGCTCATCCGGAAAAATTGAATCCATGTGTAATATTCATGCTTAGTTACCATGGAAACTCTCATAACAATAAAGTAAACAATATTTTTTTGCGTGATTGTAGTCGTCGTCTTGGAGATCTGAAATAACCATTTTTATTGTTGAAACAATGTAATACAAACTAAGGCCTCACGTTTTACGATAACATTATATAAAATTTCAAACTCGCACATCTCCGTTACTATAGAAGATACTGAAATGATTTTACACTCAATGGAATCAGGTCAACGCTCTCTATTGGCTCATCCGGAAAAATTGAATCCATGTGTAATATTCATGCTTAGTTACCGTGGAAACTCTCATAACAATCGTGTAAACAATCTATTTGTGCGTGATTGTACCTGTCGTCGTGGAGAACTGAAACAACCATTTTGATTGTTGAAAAATGTAATACAAACTAAGGCCTCACGCTTTACGATAACATTATATAAAATTTCAAACTCGCATATCTCCGTTACTATAGAAGATACTGAAGTGAATTTACACTCAATGGAATCAGGTCAACTCTCTCTTTTGGCACATCCCGAAAAATTAAATCCATGTGTAATATTCATGCTTAGTTACCATGGAAACTCTCATAACAATCATGTAAACAATCTTTTTGGGCGTGATTGTAGTCGTCGTCGTGGAGATTTTAAATAAACCTTTAGATTGTTGAAACAATGTAATACAACCTAAGGCCTCACGTTTTACGATAACATTATATAAAATTTCAAACTCGCACATCTCCGTTACTATAGAAGATACTGAAATGATTTTATACTCAATGGAATCATGTCAACGCTCTCTATTGGCTCATCCGGAAAAATTGAATCCATGTGTAATATTCATGCTTAGTTACCATGGAATCTCTCATAACAATCATGTAAACAATCTATTTGTGCGTGATTATAGCTGTCGTCGTGGAGAACTGAAATAACCATTTTGATTGTTGAAACAATGTAACACAAAATAAAGCCTCACGCTTTACGATAACATTATATAAAATTTCAAACTCGCATATCTCCGTTACTATAGAAAATACTGAAATGATTTTATACTCAATGGAATCAGGTCAACGCTCTCTATTGGCACATCCCGAAAAATTGAATCCATGTGTAATATTCATGCTTAGTTACCATGGAAACTCTCATAACAATAAAGTAAGCAATATTTTTTGCGTGATTGTAGTCGTCGTCGTGGAGATCTGAAATAACCATTTTGATTGTTGAGAAAATGTAATACAAACTAAGGAATCACGTTTTAAGATAACATTATATAAAATTTGAAACTCGCATATCTCCGTTACTATAGAAGATACTGAAGTGATTTTACAATCAATGGAATAAGGTGAACGCTCTCTATTGGCACATCCGAAAAAATTGAATTCGTGTGTAATATTCATGCTTAGTTACCATGGAAACTCTCATAACAATCATTTAAACAATCTATTGGTGCGTGATTGTAGTCGTCGTCATAGAGATTTGGAATAACCATTTTGATTGTTGAAACAATGTAATGCAAACTAAGGAATCACGTTTAACGATAACATTATATAAAATTTTAAACTCGCATATCTCCGTTACTATAGAAGATACCGAAGTGATTTTACAATCAATTGAATCAGGTCGACGCTCTCTATTGGCTCATCCGGAAAAATTGAATCCATGTGTAATATTCATGCGTAGTTACCATGGAAACACTCGTAACAATCATGTAAACAATCCATTTGTACGTGATTGTCGTCGTCCTCGTTGAGATTTGTAATAACCATTTGGATTGTTGAAACAATGTAATACAAACTAAAGGATCACGTTTTAAAATTACATTATATAAACTTCACACTCGCATATCTCCGTTACTATAGAAGATACTGAAGTGTACTTTACACTCAATGGAATCAGCTCGACGCTCTCTATTGGCACATTGGGAAAAATTGAATCCATGTTTAATATACATTCTTTCTTACCATGTAAACTCTCATAACAATTTTGTAAACAATCTATTTGTGCGCGATTGTAGTCGTCGTCGTGGAGATTTTAAATAACCATTTTGATTGTTGAAACAATGTAATACAAGCTAAGGCCTCACGCTTTACGAAAACATTATATAAAATTTCAAACTCGCATATCTCCGTTACTATAAAAGATAATGAAGTGACTTTACAATCAATGGAATCAGTTCGACGCTCTCTATTGGCTCAACCGGAAAAATTGGATCCATGTGTAATATTCATGCTTAGTTACCGTGGAAACTCTCATAATAATCGTGTAAACAATCTATTTGTGCGTGATTGTAGCTGTCGTCGTAGAGAACTGAAATAACCATTTTGATTGTTGAAACAATGTAATACAAACTAAGGCCTCACGCTTTACGATAACATTATATAAAATTTCAAACTCGCATATCTCCGTTACTATAGAAGATACTGAAGTGAATTTACACTCAATGGAATCAGGTCAACGCTCTCTTTTGGCTCATCCGGAAAAATTGAATCCATGTGTAATATTCAAGCTTAGTTACCATGGAAACTCTCATAACAATAAAGTAAACAATATTTTTTGCGTGATTGTAGTCGTCGTCGTGGAGATCTGAAATAACCATTTTGATTGTTGAAACAATGTAATACAAACTAAGGCCTCACGCTTTACGATAACATTATATAAAATTTCAAACTCGCATATCTCCGTTACTATAGAAAATACTGAAATGATTTTATACTCAATGGAATCAGGTCAACTCTCTCTATTGGCACATCCGGAAAAATTGAATCCATGTGTAATATTCATGCTTAGTTACCATGGAAACTCTCATAACAATAAAGTAAACAATATTTTTTTGCGTGATTGTAGTCGTCGTCGTGGAGATCTGAAATAACCATTTTGATTGTTGAGAAAATGTAATACAAACTAAGGCCTCACGCTTTACGATAACATTATATAAAATTTCAAACTCGCATATCTCCGTTACTATAGAAGATACTGAAGTGAATTTACACTCAATGGAATCAGGTCAACGCTCTCTTTTGGCTCATCCGGAAAAATTGAATCCATGTGTAATATTTATGCTTAGTTACCATGGAAACTCTCATAACAATAAAGTAAACAATATTTTTTGCGTGATTGTAGTCGTCGTCGTGGAGATCTGAAATAACCATTTTGATTGTTGAAACAATGTAATACAAACTAAGGAATCACGTTTTAAGATAACATTTTATAAAATTTCAAACTCGCATATTTCCGTTACTATAGAAGATACTGAAGTGATTTTACAATCAATGGAATCAGGTCGACGCTCTCTATTGGCTCATCCGGAAAAATTGAATCCATGTGTAATATTCATGCTTAGTTACCATGGAAACTCTCATAACAATCATGTAAACAATCTATTTGTGCGTGATTGTAGTCGTCATCATAGAGATTTGAAATAACCATTTTGATTGTTGAAACAATGTAATACAAACTTAGGAATCACGTTTTACGATAACATTATATAAAATTTCAAACTCGCACATCTCCGTTACTATAGAAGATACTGAAATGATTTTACACTCAATGGAATCAGGTCAACGCTCTCTATTGGCTCATCCGGAAAAATTGAATCCATGTGTAATATTCATGCTTAGTTACCATGGAAACTCTCATAACAATAAAGTAAACAATATTTTTTTGCGTGATTGTAGTCGTCGTCTTGGAGATCTGAAATAACCATTTTTATTGTTGAAACAATGTAATACAAACTAAGGCCTCACGTTTTACGATAACATTATATAAAATTTCAAACTCGCACATCTCCGTTACTATAGAAGATACTGAAATGATTTTACACTCAATGGAATCAGGTCAACGCTCTCTATTGGCTCATCCGGAAAAATTGAATCCATGTGTAATATTCATGCTTAGTTACCGTGGAAACTCTCATAACAATCGTGTAAACAATCTATTTGTGCGTGATTGTACCTGTCGTCGTGGAGAACTGAAACAACCATTTTGATTGTTGAAACAATGTAATACAAACTAAGGCCTCACGCTTTACGATAACATTATATAAAATTTCAAACTCGCATATCTCCGTTACTATAGAAGATACTGAAGTGAATTTACACTCAATGGAATCAGGTCAACTCTCTCTTTTGGCACATCCCGAAAAATTAAATCCATGTGTAATATTCATGCTTAGTTACCATGGAAACTGTCATAACAATCATGTAAACAATCTTTTTGGGCGTGATTGTAGTCGTCGTCGTGGAGATTTTAAATAAACCTTTAGATTGTTGAAACAATGTAATACAACCTAAGGCCTCACGTTTTACGATAACATTATATAAAATTTCAAACTCGCACATCTCCGTTACTATAGAAGATACTGAAATGATTTTATACTCAATGGAATCATGTCAACGCTCTCTATTGGCTCATCCGGAAAAATTTAATCCATGTGTAATATTCATGCTTAGTTACCATGGAATCTCTCATAACAATCATGTAAACAATCTATTTGTGCGTGATTGTAGCTGTCGTCGTGGAGAACTGAAATAACCATTTTGATTGTTGAAACAATGTAACACAAAATAAAGCCTCACGCTTTACGATAACATTATATAAAATTTCAAACTCGCATATCTCCGTTACTATAGAAAATACTGAAATGATTTTATACTCAATGGAATCAGGTCAACGCTCTCTATTGGCACATCCCGAAAAATTGAATCCATGTGTAATATTCATGCGTAGTTACCATGGAAACACTCGTAACAATCATGTAAACAATCCATTTGTACGTGATTGTCGTCGTCCTCGTTGAGATTTGTAATAACCATTTGGATTGTTGAAACAATGTAATACAAACTAAAGGATCACGTTTTAAAATTACATTATATAAACTTCACACTCGCATATCTCCGTTACTATAGAAGATACTGAAGTGTACTTTACACTCAATGGAATCAGCTCGACGCTCTCTATTGGCACATTGGGAAAAATTGAATCCATGTTTAATATACATTCTTTCTTACCATGTAAACTCTCATAACAATTTTGTAAACAATCTATTTGTGCGCGATTGTAGTCGTCGTCGTGGAGATTTTAAATAAACATTTAGATTGTTGAAACAATGTAATACAACCTAAGGCCTCACGTTTTACGATAACATTATATAAAATTTCAAACTAGCACATCTCCGTTACTATAGAAGATACTGAAATGATTTTACACTCAATGGAATCAGGTCAACGCTCTCTATTGGCTCATCCGGAAAAATTGAATCCATGTGTAATATTCATGCTTAGTTACCATGGAAACTCTCATAACAATCATGTAAACAATCTATTTGTGCGTGATTGTAGTCGTCATCATAGAGATTTGAAATAACCATTTTGATTGTTGAAACAATGTAATACAAACTAAGGAATCACGTTTTACATTAACATTATATAAAATTTTAAACTCGCATATCTCCGTTACTGTAGATGATACTGAAGTGATTTTAAAAACAATGTAATCAGGTCGACGCTCTCTATTGGCACATCCAGAAAAATTGAATCCATCTGTAATATTATATGCTTAGTTACCATGGAAACTCTCATAACAATCATGTAAACAATCTATTTGGGCGTGATTGTAATCGTCGTCGTGGAGATTTGAAATAACCATTTTGATTGTATAAACAATGTAATAAAAACTAAGGAATCACGTTTTAAGATAACATTATATAAGATTTCAAACTCGCATATCTCCTTTACTATAGAAGGTAATGAAGTGATTTGACACTCAGTGGAATCAGGTCAACGCTCTCTTTTGGCACATTCCGAAAATTGAATCCATGTGTAATATTCATGCTTAGTTACCATGGAAACTCTCATAACAATAAAGTAAGCAATATTTTTTGCGTGATTGTAGTCGTCGTCGTGGAGATCTGAAATAACCATTTTGATTGTTGAGAAAATGTAATACAAACTAAGGAATCACGTTTTAAGATAACATTATATAAAATTTGAAACTCGCATATCTCCGTTACTATAGAAGATACTGAAGTGATTTTACAATCAATGGAATAAGGTGAACGCTCTCTATTGGCACATCCGAAAAAATTGAATTCGTGTGTAATATTCATGCTTAGTTACCATGGAAACTCTCATAACAATCATTTAAACAATCTATTGGTGCGTGATTGTAGTCGTCGTCATAGAGATTTGGAATAACCATTTTGATTGTTGAAACAATGTAATGCAAACTAAGGAATCACGTTTAACGATAACATTATATAAAATTTTAAACTCGCATATCTCCGTTACTATAGAAGATACCGAAGTGATTTTACAATCAATGGAATCAGGTCGACGCTCTCTATTGGCTCATCCGGAAAAATTGAATCCATGTGTAATATTCATGCGTAGTTACCATGGAAACACTCGTAACAATCATGTAAACAATCCATTTGTACGTGATTGTCGTCGTCCTCGTTGAGATTTGTAATAACCATTTGGATTGTTGAAACAATGTAATACAAACTAAAGGATCACGTTTTAAAATTACATTATATAAACTTCACACTCGCATATCTCCGTTACTATAGAAGATACTGAAGTGTACTTTACACTCAATGGAATCAGCTCGACGCTCTCTATTGGCACATTCGGAAAAATTGAATCCATGTTTAATATACATTCTTTCTTACCATGTAAACTCTCATAACAATTTTGTAAACAATCTATTTGTGCGCGATTGTAGTCGTCGTCGTGGAGATTTTAAATAAACATTTAGATTGTTGAAACAATGTAATACAACCTAAGGCCTCACGTTTTACGATAACATTATATAAAATTTCAAACTAGCACATCTCCGTTACTATAGAAGATACTGAAATGATTTTACACTCAATGGAATCAGGTCAACGCTCTCTATTGGCTCATCCGGAAAAATTGAATCCATGTGTAATATTCATGCTTAGTTACCATGGAAACTCTCATAACAATCATGTAAACAATCTATTTGTGCGTGATTGTAGTCGTCATCATAGAGATTTGAAATAACCATTTTGATTGTTGAAACAATGTAATACAAACTAAGGAATCACGTTTTACATTAACATTATATAAAATTTTAAACTCGCATATCTCCGTTACTGTAGATGATACTGAAGTGATTTTAAAAACAATGTAATCAGGTCGACGCTCTCTATTGGCACATCCAGAAAAATTGAATCCATCTGTAATATTATATGCTTAGTTACCATGGAAACTCTCATAACAATCATGTAAACAATCTATTTGGGCGTGATTGTAATCGTCGTCGTGGAGATTTGAAATAACCATTTTGATTGTATAAACAATGTAATAAAAACTAAGGAATCACGTTTTAAGATAACATTATATAAGATTTCAAACTCGCATATCTCCTTTACTATAGAAGGTAATGAAGTGATTTGACACTCAGTGGAATCAGGTCAACGCTCTCTTTTGGCACATTCCGAAAATTGAATCCATGTGTAATATTCATGCTTAGTTACCATGGAAACTCTCATAACAATCATGTAAACAATCTTTTTGGGCGTGATTGTAGTCGTCGTCGTGGAGATTTTAAATAACCATTTTGATTGTTGAAACAATGTAATACAACCTAAGGCCTCACGTTTTACGATAACATTACACAAAATTTCAAACTCGCATATCTCCGTTACTATAGAAGATACTGAAATGATTTTACACTCAATGGAATCAGGTCAACGCTCTCTATTGGGTCAACCGGAAAAGTTGAATCCATGTGTAATATTCAGGCTTAGTTACCATGGAAACTCTCATAACAAGAAAGTAAACAATATTTTTTTGCGTGATTGTAGTCGTCGTCGTGGAGATCTGAAGTAACCAATTTGATTGTTGAAACAATGTAATACAAACTAAGGAATCACGTTTTAAGATAACATTATATAAAATTTCAAACTCGCATATTTCCGTTACTATAGAAGATACTGAAGTGATTTTACAATCAATGGAATCAGGTCGACGCTCTCTATTGGCTCATCCGGAAAAATTGAATCCATGTGTAATATTCATGCTTAGTTACCATGGAAACTCTCATAACAATCATGTAAACAATCTATTTGTGCGTGATTGTAGTCGTCATCATAGAGATTTGAAATAACCATTTTGATTGTTGAAACAATGTAATACAAACTTAGGAATCACGTTTTACGATAACATTATATAAAATTTTAAACTCGCATATCTATTTACTATAGAAAATACTGAAATAATTTTATACTCAATGGAATCAGGTCAACGCTCTCTATTGGCACATCCGGAAAAATTGAATCCATGTGTAATATTCATGCTTAGTTACCATGGAAACTTTCATAACAATAAAGTAAACAATATTTTTTTGCGTGATTGTAGTCGTCGTCGTGGAGATCTGAAATAACCATTTTGATTGTTGAGAAAATGTAATACAAACTAAGGCCTCACGCTTTACGATAACATTATATAAAATTTCAAACTTGCATATCTCCGTTACTATAGAAAATACGGAAGTGATTTTACAATCAATGGAATCAGGTCGACGCTCTCTATTGGCTCATCCGGAAATATTGAATCCATGTGTAATATTCATGCGTAGTTACCATGGAAACACTCGTAACAATCATGTAAACAATCTATTTGTACGTGATTGTCGTCGTCCTCGTTGAGATTTGTAATAACCATTTGGATTGTTGAAACAATGTAATACAAACTAAAGGATCACGTTTTAAAAATACATTATATAAACTTCACACTCGCATATCTCCGTTACTATAGAAGATACTGAAGTGTACTTTACACTCAATGGAATCAGCTCGACGCTCTCTATTGGCACATTGGGAAAAATTGAATCCATGTTTAATATACATTCTTTCTTACCATGTAAACTCTCATAACAATAAAGTAAACAATATTTTTTTGCGTGATTGTAGTCGTCGTCTTGGAGATCTGAAATAACCATTTTTATTGTTGAAACAATGTAATACAAACTAAGGCCTCACGTTTTACGATAACATTATATAAAATTTCAAACTCGCACATCTCCGTTACTATAGAAGATACTGAAATGATTTTACACTCAATGGAATCAGGTCAACGCTCTCTATTGGCTCATCCGGAAAAATTGAATCCATGTGTAATATTCATGCTTAGTTACCGTGGAAACTCTCATAACAATCGTGTAAACAATCTATTTGTGCGTGATTGTACCTGTCGTCGTGGAGAACTGAAACAACCATTTTGATTGTTGAAACAATGTAATACAAACTAAGGCCTCACGCTTTACGATAACATTATATAAAATTTCAAACTCGCATATCTCCGTTACTATAGAAGATACTGAAGTGAATTTACACTCAATGGAATCAGGTCAACTCTCTCTTTTGGCACATCCCGAAAAATTAAATCCATGTGTAATATTCATGCTTAGTTACCATGGAAACTGTCATAACAATCATGTAAACAATCTTTTTGGGCGTGATTGTAGTCGTCGTCGTGGAGATTTTAAATAAACCTTTAGATTGTTGAAACAATGTAATACAACCTAAGGCCTCACGTTTTACGATAACATTATATAAAATTTCAAACTCGCACATCTCCGTTACTATAGAAGATACTGAAATGATTTTATACTCAATGGAATCATGTCAACGCTCTCTATTGGCTCATCCGGAAAAATTTAATCCATGTGTAATATTCATGCTTAGTTACCATGGAATCTCTCATAACAATCATGTAAACAATCTATTTGTGCGTGATTGTAGCTGTCGTCGTGGAGAACTGAAATAACCATTTTGATTGTTGAAACAATGTAACACAAAATAAAGCCTCACGCTTTACGATAACATTATATAAAATTTCAAACTCGCATATCTCCGTTACTATAGAAAATACTGAAATGATTTTATACTCAATGGAATCAGGTCAACGCTCTCTATTGGCACATCCCGAAAAATTGAATCCATGTGTAATATTCATGCTTAGTTACCATGGAAACTCTCATAACAATAAAGTAAGCAATATTTTTTGCGTGATTGTAGTCGTCGTCGTGGAGATCTGAAATAACCATTTTGATTGTTGAGAAAATGTAATACAAACTAAGGAATCACGTTTTAAGATAACATTATATAAAATTTGAAACTCGCATATCTCCGTTACTATAGAAGATACTGAAGTGATTTTACAATCAATGGAATAAGGTGAACGCTCTCTATTGGCACATCCGAAAAAATTGAATTCGTGTGTAATATTCATGCTTAGTTACCATGGAAACTCTCATAACAATCATTTAAACAATCTATTGGTGCGTGATTGTAGTCGTCGTCATAGAGATTTGGAATAACCATTTTGATTGTTGAAACAATGTAATGCAAACTAAGGAATCACGTTTAACGATAACATTATATAAAATTTTAAACTCGCATATCTCCGTTACTATAGAAGATACCGAAGTGATTTTACAATCAATGGAATCAGGTCGACGCTCTCTATTGGCTCATCCGGAAAAATTGAATCCATGTGTAATATTCATGCGTAGTTACCATGGAAACACTCGTAACAATCATGTAAACAATCCATTTGTACGTGATTGTCGTCGTCCTCGTTGAGATTTGTAATAACCATTTGGATTGTTGAAACAATGTAATACAAACTAAAGGATCACGTTTTAAAATTACATTATATAAACTTCACACTCGCATATCTCCGTTACTATAGAAGATACTGAAGTGTACTTTACACTCAATGGAATCAGCTCGACGCTCTCTATTGGCACATTGGGAAAAATTGAATCCATGTTTAATATACATTCTTTCTTACCATGTAAACTCTCATAACAATTTTGTAAACAATCTATTTGTGCGCGATTGTAGTCGTCGTCGTGGAGATTTTAAATAAACATTTAGATTGTTGAAACAATGTAATACAACCTAAGGCCTCACGTTTTACGATAACATTATATAAAATTTCAAACTAGCACATCTCCGTTACTATAGAAGATACTGAAATGATTTTACACTCAATGGAATCAGGTCAACGCTCTCTATTGGCTCATCCGGAAAAATTGAATCCATGTGTAATATTCATGCTTAGTTACCATGGAAACTCTCATAACAATCATGTAAACAATCTATTTGTGCGTGATTGTAGTCGTCATCATAGAGATTTGAAATAACCATTTTGATTGTTGAAACAATGTAATACAAACTAAGGAATCACGTTTTACATTAACATTATATAAAATTTTAAACTCGCATATCTCCGTTACTGTAGATGATACTGAAGTGATTTTAAAAACAATGTAATCAGGTCGACGCTCTCTATTGGCACATCCAGAAAAATTGAATCCATCTGTAATATTATATGCTTAGTTACCATGGAAACTCTCATAACAATCATGTAAACAATCTATTTGGGCGTGATTGTAATCGTCGTCGTGGAGATTTGAAATAACCATTTTGATTGTATAAACAATGTAATAAAAACTAAGGAATCACGTTTTAAGATAACATTATATAAGATTTCAAACTCGCATATCTCCTTTACTATAGAAGGTAATGAAGTGATTTGACACTCAGTGGAATCAGGTCAACGCTCTCTTTTGGCACATTCCGAAAATTGAATCCATGTGTAATATTCATGCTTAGTTACCATGGAAACTCTCATAACAATCATGTAAACAATCTTTTTGGGCGTGATTGTAGTCGTCGTCGTGGAGATTTTAAATAACCATTTTGATTGTTGAAACAATGTAATACAACCTAAGGCCTCACGTTTTACGATAACATTACACAAAATTTCAAACTCGCATATCTCCGTTACTATAGAAGATACTGAAATGATTTTACACTCAATGGAATCAGGTCAACGCTCTCTATTGGGTCAACCGGAAAAGTTGAATCCATGTGTAATATTCAGGCTTAGTTACCATGGAAACTCTCATAACAAGAAAGTAAACAATATTTTTTTGCGTGATTGTAGTCGTCGTCGTGGAGATCTGAAGTAACCAATTTGATTGTTGAAACAATGTAATACAAACTAAGGAATCACGTTTTAAGATAACATTATATAAAATTTCAAACTCGCATATTTCCGTTACTATAGAAGATACTGAAGTGATTTTACAATCAATGGAATCAGGTCGACGCTCTCTATTGGCTCATCCGGAAAAATTGAATCCATGTGTAATATTCATGCTTAGTTACCATGGAAACTCTCATAACAATCATGTAAACAATCTATTTGTGCGTGATTGTAGTCGTCATCATAGAGATTTGAAATAACCATTTTGATTGTTGAAACAATGTAATACAAACTTAGGAATCACGTTTTACGATAACATTATATAAAATTTTAAACTCGCATATCTATTTACTATAGAAAATACTGAAATGATTTTATACTCAATGGAATCAGGTCAACGCTCTCTATTGGCACATCCGGAAAAATTGAATCCATGTGTAATATTCATGCTTAGTTACCATGGAAACTTTCATAACAATAAAGTAAACAATATTTTTTTGCGTGATTGTAGTCGTCGTCGTGGAGATCTGAAATAACCATTTTGATTGTTGAGAAAATGTAATACAAACTAAGGCCTCACGCTTTACGATAACATTATATAAAATTTCAAACTTGCATATCTCCGTTACTATAGAAAATACGGAAGTGATTTTACAATCAATGGAATCAGGTCGACGCTCTCTATTGGCTCATCCGGAAATATTGAATCCATGTGTAATATTCATGCGTAGTTACCATGGAAACACTCGTAACAATCATGTAAACAATCTATTTGTACGTGATTGTCGTCGTCCTCGTTGAGATTTGTAATAACCATTTGGATTGTTGAAACAATGTAATACAAACTAAAGGATCACGTTTTAAAAATACATTATATAAACTTCACACTCGCATATCTCCGTTACTATAGAAGATACTGAAGTGTACTTTACACTCAATGGAATCAGCTCGACGCTCTCTATTGGCACATTGGGAAAAATTGAATCCATGTTTAATATACATTCTTTCTTACCATGTAAACTATCATAACAATTTTGTAAACAATCTATTTGTGCGCGATTGTAGTCGTCGTCGTGGAGATTTTAAATAACCATTTTGATTGTTGAAACAATGTAATACAACCTAAGGCCTCACGTTTTACGATAACATTATATAAAATTTCTAACTCGCACATCTCCGTTACTATAGAAGATACTGAAATGATTTTACACTCAATGGAATCAGGTCAACGCTCTCTATTGGCTCATCCGGAAAAATTGAATCCATGTGTAATATTCATGCTTAGTTACCATGGAAACTCTCATAACAATAAAGTAAACAATATTTTTTTGCGTTATTGTAGTCGTCGTCTTGGAGATCTGAAATATCCATTTTGATTGTTGAAACAATGTAATACAAACTAAGGAAACACGTTTTAAGATAACATTATATAAAATTTCAAACTCGCATATCTCCGTTACTATAGAAGATACTGAAGTGATTTTACAATCAATGGAATCAGGTCGACGATCTCTATTGGCACATCCGAAAAAATTGAATCCATGCGTAATATTCATGCTTAGTTACCATGGAAACTCTCATAACAATCATGTAAACAATCTATTTGGGCGTGATTGTAGTCGTCGTCGTGGAGATTTGAAATAAACATTTTGATTGTTGAAACAATGTAATACAAACTAAGGAATCACGTTTTAAGATAACATTATATAAAATTTCAAACTCGCATATCTCCGTTACTTTAGAAGATACTGAAATGATTTTACACTCAATGGAATCAGGTCGACGCTCTCTTTTCTCCCATCCAGAAAAATTGAATCCATGTGTAATATTCAAGCTTAGTTACCGTGGAAACTCTCATAACAATCGTGTAAACAATCTATTTGTGCGTGATTGTAGCTGTCGTCGTGGAGAACTGAAATAACCATTTTGATTGTTGAAACAATGTAATACAAACTAAGGCCTCACGCTTTACGATAACATTATATAAAATTTCAAACTCGCATATCTCCGTTACTATAGAAGATACTGAAGTGAATTTACACTCAATGCAATCAGGTCAACGCTCTCTTTTGGCACATCCCGAAAAATTGAATCCATGTGTAATATTCATGCTTAGTTACCATGGAAACTCTCATAACAATCATGTAAACAATCTTTTGGGCGTGATTGTAGTCGTCGTCGTGGAGATTTTAAATAAACATTTAGATTGTTGAAACAATGTAATACAACCTAAGGCCTCACGCTTTACAATAACATTATATAAAATTTCAAACTCGCATATCTCCGTTACTATAGAAGATACTGAAATGATTTTATACTCAATGGAATCATGTCAACGCTTTCTATTGGCTCCTCCGGAAAAGTTGAATCCATGTGTAATATTCATGCTTAGTAACCATGGAAACTCTCATAACAATCATGTAAACAATCTTTTTGGGCGTGATTGTAGTCGTCGTCGTGGAGATTTTAAATAAACCTTTAGATTGTTGAAACAATGTAATACAACCTAAGGCCTCACGTTTTACGATAACATTATATAAAATTTCAAACTCGCACATCTCCGATACTATAGAAGATACTGAAATGATTTTATACTCAATGGAATCATGTCAACGCTCTCTATTGGCTCCTACGGAAAAATTGAATCCATGTGTAATATTCATGCTTAGTTACCATGGAAACTCTCATAACAAACATGTAAACAATCTATTTGTGCGTGATTGTAGTAGTCATCATAGAGATTTGAAATAACCATTTTGATTGTTACAACAATGTAATACAAACTAAGGTATCACGTTTTACGTTAACATTATATAAAATTTTAAACTCGCATATCTCCGTTACTGTAGTTGATACTGAAGTGATTTGAAAAACAATGTAATCAGGTCGACGCTCTCTATTGGCACATCCGGAAAAATTGAATCCATCTGTAATATTATATGCTTAGTTACTATGGAGACTCTCATAACAATCATGTAAACAATCTATTTGGGCGTGATTGTAATCGTCGTCGTGGAGATTTGAAATAACCATTTGGTTGTATAAACAATGTAATAAAAACTAAGGAATCACGTTTTAAGATAACATTATATAAGATTTAAAACTCGCATATCTCCTTTACTATAGAAGGTAATGAAGTGATTTGACACTCAATGGAACCAGGTCAACGTTCTCTTTTGGCACATCCCGAAAATTTAATCATTGTGTAATATTCATGCTTAGTTACTATGGAATCTCTCATAACAATCATGTAAACAATCTATTTGTGCGTGATTGTAGCTGTCGTCGTGGAGAACTGAAATAACCATTTTGATTGTTGAAACAATGTAATACAAACTAAGGCCTCACGCTTTACGATAACATTATATAAAATTTCAAACTCGCATATCTCCGTTACTATAGAAAATACTGAAATGATTTTATACTCAATGGAATCAGGTCAACGCTCTCTACTGGCACATCCCGAAAAATTGAATCCATGTGTAATATTCATGCTTAGTTACCATGGAAACTCTCATAACAATAAAGTAAACAATATTTTTTTGCGTGATTGTAGCCGTCGTCGTGGAGATCTGAAATAACCATTTTGATTGTTGAGAAAATGTAATACAAACTAAGGAATCACGTTTTAAGATAACATTATATAAAATTTCAAACTCGCATATCTCCGTTACTATAGATGATACTGAAGTGATTTTACAATCAATGGAATAAGGTCAACGCTCTCTATTGGCACATCCGAAAAAATTGAATTCGTGTGTAATATTCATGCTTAGTTACCATGGAAACTCTCATAACAATCATTTAAACAATCTATTGGTGCGTGATTGTAGTCGTCGTCATAGAGATTTGGAATAACCATTTTGATTGTTGAAACAATGTAATACAAACTAAGGAATCACGTTTTACATTAACATTATATAAAATTTTAAACTCGCATATCTCCGTTACTGTAGATGATACTGAAGTGATTTTAAAAACAATGTAATCAGGTCGACGCTCTCTATTGGCACATCCAGAAAAATTGAATCCATCTGTAATATTATATGCTTAGTTACCATGGAAACTCTCATAACAATCATGTAAACAATCTATTTGGGCGTGATTGTAATCGTCGTCGTGGAGATTTGAATTAACCATTTTGATTGTATAAACAATGTAATAAAAACTAAGGAATCACGTTTTAAGATAACATTATATAAGATTTAAAACTCGCATATCTCCTTTACTATAGAAGGTAATGAAGTGATTTGACACTCAATGGAATCAGGTCAACGTTCTCTTTTGGCACATCCCGAAAATTTAATCATTGTGTAATATTCATGCTTAGTTACTATGGAATCTCTCATAACAATCATGTAAACAATCTATTTGTGCGTGATTGTAGCTGTCGTCGTGGAGAACTGAAATAACCATTTTGATTGTTGAAACAATGTAATACAAACTAAGGCCTCACGCTTTACGATAACATTATATAAAATTTCAAACTCGCATATCTCCGTTACTATAGAAAATACTGAAATGATTTTATACTCAATGGAATCAGGTCAACGCTCTCTATTGGCACATCCCGAAAAATTGAATCCATGTGTAATATTCATGCTTAGTTACCATGGAAACTCTCATAACAATAAAGTAAACAATATTTTTTTGCGTGATTGTAGCCGTCGTCGTGGAGATCTGAAATAACCATTTTGATTGTTGAGAAAATGTAATACAAACTAAGGAATCACGTTTTAAGATAACATTATATAAAATTTCAAACTCGCATATCTCCGTTACTATAGATGATACTGAAGTGATTTTACAATCAATGGAATAAGGTCAACGCTCTCTATTGGCACATCCGAAAAAATTGAATTCGTGTGTAATATTCATGCTTAGTTACCATGGAAACTCTCATAACAATCATTTAAACAATCTATTGGTGCGTGATTGTAGTCGTCGTCATAGAGATTTGGAATAACCATTTTGATTGTTGAAACAATGTAATACAAACTAAGGAATCACGTTTTACATTAACATTATATAAAATTTTAAACTCGCATATCTCCGTTACTGTAGATGATACTGAAGTGATTTTAAAAACAATGTAATCAGGTCGACGCTCTCTATTGGCACATCCAGAAAAATTGAATCCATCTGTAATATTATATGCTTAGTTACCATGGAAACTCTCATAACAATCATGTAAACAATCTATTTGGGCGTGATTGTAATCGTCGTCGTGGAGATTTGAAATAACCATTTTGATTGTATAAACAATGTAATAAAAACTAAGGAATCACGTTTTAAGATAACATTATATAAGATTTCAAACTCGCATATCTCCTTTACTATAGAAGGTAATGAAGTGATTTGACACTCAGTGGAATCAGGTCAACGCTCTCTTTTGGCACATCCCGAAAATTGAATCCATGTGTAATATTCATGCTTAGTTACCATGGAAACTCTCATAACAATCATGTAAACAATCTTTTTGGGCGTGATTGTAGTCGTCGTCGTGGAGATTTTAAATAACCATTTTGATTGTTGAAACAATGTAATACAACCTAAGGCCTCACGTTTTACGATAACATTATACAAAATTTCAAACTCGCATATCTCCGTTACTATAGAAGATACTGAAATGATTTTACACTCAATGGAATCAGGTCAACGCTTTCTATTGGCTCAACTGGAAAAGTTGAATCCATGTGTAATATTCATGCTTAGTTACCATGGAAACTCTCATAACAAGAAAGTAAACAATATTTTTTTGCGTGATTGTAGTCGTCGTCGTGGAGATCTGAAATAACCATTTTGATTGTTGAAACAATGTAATACAAACTAAGGAATCACGTTTTAAGATAACATTATATAAAATTTCAAACTCGCATATTTCCGTTACTATAGAAGATACTGAAGTGATTTTACAATCAATGGAATCAGGTCGACGCTCTCTATTGGCTCATCCCGAAAAAATGAATCCATGTGTAATATTCATGCTTAGTTACCATGGAAACTCTCATAACAATCATGTAAACAATCTATTTGTGCGTGATTGTAGTCGTCATCATAGAGATTTGAAATAACCATTTTGATTGTTGAAACAATGTAATACAAACTTTGGAATCACGTTTTACGATAACATTATATAAAATTTTAAACTCGCATATCTCCGTTACTGTAGATGATACTGAAGTGATTTTAAAAACAATGTAATCAGGTCGACGCTCTCTATTGGCACATCCCGAAAAATTGAATCCATGTGTAATATTCATGCTTAGGTACCATGGAAACTCTCATAACAGTCATGTAAACAATCTATTTGGGCGTGATTGTAGTCGTCGTCTTGGAGATCTGAAATAACCATTTTTATTGTTGAAACAATGTAATACAAACTAAGGAATCACGTTTCAAGATAACATTATATAAAATTTCAAACTCGCATATCTCCGATACTTGAGAAGATACTCAAATGATTTTACACTCAATGGAATCAGGTCGACGCTCTCTTTTCTCCCATCCAGAAAAATTGAATCCATGTGTAATATTCATGCTTAGTTACCGTGGAAACTCTCATAACAATCGTGTAAACAATCTATTTGTGCGTGATTGTACCTGTTGTCGTGGAGAACTGAAATAACCATTTTGATTGTTGAAACAATGTAATACAAACTAAGGCCTCACGCTTTACGATAACATTATATAAAATTTCAAACTCGCATATCTCCGTTACTATAGAAGATTCTGAAGTGAATTTACACTCAATGGAATGAGGTCAACGCTCTCTTTTGGCACATCCCGAAAAATTAAATCCATGTGTAATATTCATGCTTAGTTACCATGGAAACTCTCATAACAATCATGTAAACAATCTTTTTGGGCGTGATTGTAGTCGTCGTCGTGGAGATTTTAAATAAACCTTTAGATTGTTGAAACAATGTAATACAACCTAAGGCCTCACGTTTTACGATAACATTATATAAAATTTCAAACTCGCACATCTCCGTTACTATAGAATGTACTGAAATGATTTTATACTCAATGGAATCATGTCAACGCTCTCTATTGGCTCCTCCGGAAAAATTGAATCCATGTGTAATATTCATGCTTAGTTACCATGGAAACTCTCATAACAATCATGTAAACAATCTATTTGTGCGTGATTGTAGTAGTCATCATAGAGATTTGAAATAACCATTTTGATTGTTACAACAATGTAATACAAACTAAGGTATCACGTTTTACGTTAACATTATATAAAATTTTAAACTCGCATATCTCCGTTACTGTAGTTGATACTGAAGTGATTTGAAAAACAATGTAATCAGGTCGACGCTCTCTATTGGCACATCCGGAAAAATTGAATCCATCTGTAATATTATATGCTTAGTTACTATGGAGACTCTCATAACAATCATGTAAACAATCTATTTGGGCGTGATTGTAATCGTCGTCGTGGAGATTTGAAATAACCATTTGGTTGTATAAACAATGTAATAAAAACTAAGGAATCACGTTTTAAGATAACATTATATAAGATTTCAAACTCGCATATCTCCTTTACTATAGAAGGTAATGAAGTGATTTGACACTCAATGGAATCAGGTCAACGCTCTCTTTTGGCATATCCCGAAAATTGAATCATTGTGTTATATTCATGCTTAGTTACCATGGAATTTCTCATAACAATCATGTAAACAATCTATTTGTGCGTGATTGTAGCTGTCGTCGTGGAGAACTGAAATAACCATTTTGATTGTTGAAACAATGTAATACAAACTAAGGCCTCACGCTTTACGATAACATTATATAAAATTTCAAACTCGCATATCTCCGTTACTATAGAAAATACTGAAATGATTTTATACTCAATGGAATCAGGTCAACGCTCTCTATTGGCACATCCCGAAAAATTGAATCCAAGTGTAATATTCATGCTTAGTTACCATGGAAACTCTCATAACAATAAAGTAAACAATATTTTTTTGCGTGATTGTAGTCGTCGTCGTGGAGATCTGAAATAACCATTTTGATTGTTGAGAAAATGTAATACAAACTAAGGAATCACGTTTTAAAATAACATTATATAAAATTTCAAACTCGCATATCTCCGTTACTATAGAAGATACTGAAGTGATTTTACAATCAATGGAATAAGGTCAACGCTCTCTATTGGCACATCCGAAAAAATTGAATTCGTGTGTAATATTCATGCTTAGTTACCATGGAAACTCTCATAACAATCATTTAAACAATCTATTGGTGCGTGATTGTAGTCGTCGTCATAGAGATTTGGAATAACCATTTTGATTGTTGAAACAATGTAATACAAACTAAGGAATCACGTTTTACGATAACATTATATAAAATTTTAAACTCGCATATCTCCGTTACTATAGAAGATACCGAAGTGATTTTAAAATCAATGTAATCAGGTCGACGCTCTCTATTGGCACATCCGTAAAAATTGAATCCATGTGTAATGTCCATGGTTAGGTACCATGGAAACTCTCATAACAATCATGTAAACAATCTATTTGTGTGTGATTGTAGTCGTCGTCGTGGAGATTTGAAATAACCATTTTGATTGTTGAAACAGTGTAATACAAACTAAGGCCTCACGCTTTACGATAACATTATATAAAATTTCAAACTTGCATATCTCCGTTACTATAGAAAATACGGAAATGATTTTACAATCAATGGAATCAGGTCGACGCTCTCTATTGGCTCATCCGGAAAAATTGAATCCATGTGTAATATTCATGCGTAGTTACCATGGAAACACTCGTAACAATCATGTAAACAATTTATTTGTACGTGATTGTAGCTGTCGTCGTAGAGAACTGAAATAACCATTTGGATTGTTGAAACAATGTAATACAAACTAAAGGATCACGTTTTAAAATTACATTATATAAACTTCACACTCGCATATCTCCGTTACTATAGAAGATACTGATGTGTACTTTACACTCAATGGAATCAGGTCGACGCTCTCTATTGGCTCATCCGGAAAAATTGAATCCATGTGTAATATTCATGCTTAGTTACCGTGGAAACTCTCATAATAATCGTGTAAACAATCTATTTGTGCGTGATTGTAGCTGTCGTCGTAGAGAACTGAAATAACCATTTTGATTGTTGAAACAATGTAATACAACCTAAGGCCTCACGCTTTACGATAACATTATATAAAATTTCAAACTCGCATATCTCCGTTACTATAGAAGATACTGAAGTGAATTTACACTCAATGGAATCAGGTCAACGCTCTCTTTTGGTACATCCCGAAAAATTGAATCCATGTGTAAAATTCATGCTTAGTTACCATGGAAACTCACATAACAATGATGTAGACAATCTATTTGGGCGTGATTGTAGTCGTCGTCGTGGAGATTTTAAATAAACATTTAGATTGTTGAAACAATGTAATACAACCTAAGGCCTCACGTTTACGATAACATTATATAATATTTCAAACTCGCACATCTCAGTTACTATAGAAGATACTGAAGTGAATTTACACTCAATGGAATCAGGTCAACGCTCTCTATTGGCTCATCCGGAAAAATTGAATCCATGTGTAATATTCATGCTTAGTTACCATGGAAACTCTCATAACAAGAAAGTAAACAATATTTTTTTGCGTGATTGTAGTCGTCGTCATGTAGATCTGAAATAACCATTTTGATTGTTGAAACAATGTAATACAAACTAAGGAATCACGTTTAAAGATAACATTATATAAAATTTCAAACTCGCATATTTCCGTTACTATAGAAGATACTGAAGTGATTTTACAATCTATGGAATCAGGTCGACGCTCTCTATTGGCTCATCCGGAAAAATTGAATCCATGTGTAATATTCATGCTTAGTTACCATGGAAACTCTCATAACAATCATGTAAACAATCTATTTGGGCGTGATTGTAGTCGTCGTCGTGGAGATTTGAAATAACCATTTTGATTGTTGAAACAATGAAATACAAACTAAGGAATCACGTTTTAAGATAACATTAATTAAAATTTCAAACTCGCATATCTCCGTTACTTTAGAAGATACTGAGATGATTTTACACTCAATGGAATCAGGTCGACACTCTTTTTTTCCCATCCAGAAAAATTGAATCCATGTGTAATATTCATGCTTAGTTACCATGGAAACTCTCATAACAATCATGTAAACAATCTATTTGTGCGTGATTGTAGTCGTCATCATAGAGATTTGAAATAACTATTTTGATTGTTGAAACAATGTAATGCAAACTAAGGAATCACGTTTTACGATAACATTATATAAAATTTTAAACTCGCATATCTCCGTTACTGTAGATGATACTGAAGTGATTTTAAAAACAATGTAATAAGGTCGACGCTCTCTATTGGAACATCCCGAAAAATTGAATCCATGTGTAATATTCATGCTTAGTTACCGTGGAAACTCTCATAACAATCGTGTAAACAATCTATTTGTGCGTGATTGTAGCTGTCGTCGTGGAGAACTGAAATAACCATTTTGATTGTTGAAACAATGTAATACAAACTAAGGCCTCACGCTTTACGATAACATTATATAAAATTTCAAACTCGCATATCTCCGTTACTATAGAAGATACTGAATTGAATTTACACTCAATGGAATCAGGTCAACGCTCTCTTTTGGCACATCCCGAAAAATTAAATCCATGTGTAATATTCATGCTTAGTTACCATGGAAACTCTCATAACAATCATGTAAACAATCTTTTTGGGCGTGATTGTAGTCGTCGTCGTGGAGATTTTAAATAAACCTTTAGATTGTTGAAACAATGTAATACGACCTAAGGCCTCACGTTTTACGATAACATTATATAAAATTTCAAACTCGCACATCTCCGTTACTATAGAAGATTCTGAATTGATTTTATACTCAATGGAATCATGTCAACGCTCTCTATTGGCTCATCCGGAAAAAATGAATCCATGTGTAATATTCATGCTTAGTTACCATGGAAACTCTCATAACAATCATGTAAACAATCTATTTGTGCGTGATTGTAGTAGTCATCATAGAGATTTGAAATAACCATTTTGATTGTTACAACAATGTAATACAAACTAAGGTATCACGTTTTACGTTAACATTATATAAAATTTTAAACTC
Source organism: Lepisma saccharinum (assembly GCF_977018435.1). NCBI lineage: Eukaryota > Metazoa > Arthropoda > Insecta > Zygentoma > Lepismatidae > Lepisma > Lepisma saccharinum. The sequence continues at coordinate 56,542,901 of NC_139235.1, read as the reverse complement.
GCATATCTCCGTTACTGTAGATGATACTGAAGTGATTTTAAAAACAATGTAATCCGGTCGACGATCTCTATTGGCACATCCGGAAAAATTGAATCCATCTGTAATATTATATGCTTAGTTACCATGGAAACTCTCATAACAATCATGTAAACAATCTATTTGGGCGTGATTGTAATCGTCGTCGTGGAGATTTGAAATAACCATTTTGATTGTATAAACAATGTAATAAAAACTAAGGAATCACGTTTTAAGATAACATTATATAAGATTTCAAACTCGCATATCTCCTTTACTATAGAAGGTAATGAAGTGATTTGACACTCAATGGAATCAGGTCAACGCTCTCTTTTGGCACATCCCGAAAATTGAATCCATGTGTAATATTCATGCTTAGTTACCATGGAAACTCTCATAACAATCATGTAAACAATCTATTGGTGCGTGATTGTAGTCGTCGTCATAGAGATTTGGAATAACCATTTTGATTGTTGAAACAATGTAATACAAACTAAGGAATCACGTTTTACGATAACATTATATAAAATTTTAAACTCGCATATCTCCGTTACTATAGAAGATACCGAAGTGATTTTAAAATCAATGTAATCAGGTCGACGCTCTCTATTGGCACATCCGTAAAAATTGAATCCATGTGTAATATCCATGGTTAGGTACCATGGAAACTCTCATAACAATCATGTAAACAATCTATTTGTGCGTGATTGTAGTCGTCGTCGTGGAGATTTGAAATAACCATTTTGATTGTTGAAACAATGTAATACAAACTAAGGCCTCACGCTTTACGATAACATTATATAAAATTTCAAACTTGCATATCTCCGTTACTATAGAAAATACGGAAGTGATTTTACAATCAATGGAATCAGGTTGACGCTCTCTATTGGCTCATCCGGAAAAATTGAATCCATGTGTAATATTCATGCGTAGTTACCATGGAAACACTCGTAACAATCATGTAAACAATCTATTTGTACGTTATTGTCGTCGTCCTCGTTGAGATTTGTAATAAGCATTTGGATTGTTGAAACAATGTAATACAAACTAAAGATCACGTTTTAAAATTACATTATATAAACTTCACACTCGCATATCTCCGTTACTATAGAAGATACTGAAGTGTACTTTACACTCAATGGAATCAGCTCGACGCTTTCCATTGGCACATTGGGAAAAATTGAATCCATGTTTAATATTCATTCTTTCTTACCATGTAAACTCTCATAACAATTTTGTAAACAATCTATTTGTGCGCGATTGTAGTCGTCGTCGTGGAGATTTTAAATAACCATTTTGATTGTTGAAACAATGTAATACAAGCTAAGGCCTCACGCTTTACGAAAACATTATATAAACTTCACACTCGCATATCTCCGTTACTATAGAAGATACTGAAGTGTACTTTACACTCAATGGAATCAGCTCGACGCTCTCTATTGGCACATTGGGAAAAATTGAATCCATGTGTAATATTCATGCTTAGTTACCGTGGAAACTCTCATAATAATCGTGTAAACAATCTATTTGTGCGTGATTGTAGCTGTCGTCGTAGAGAACTGAAATAACCATTTTGATTGTTGAAACAATGTAATACAAACTAAGGCCTCACGCTTTACGATAACATTATATAAAATTTCAAACTCGCATATCTCCGTTACTATAGAAGATACTGAAGTGAATTTACACTCAATGGAATCAGGTCAACGCTCTCTTTTGGTACTTCCCGAAAAATTGAAACCATGTGTAATATTCATGCTTAGTTACCATGGAAACTCACATAACAATGATGTAAACAATTTATTTGGGCGTGATTGTAGTCGTCGTCGTGGAGATTTTAAATAAACATTTAGATTGTTGAAACAATGTAATACAACCTAAGGCCTCACGTTTTACGATAACATTATGTAATATTTCAAACTCACACATCTCCGTTACTATAGAAGACACTGAAATGATTTTACACTCAATGGAATCAGGTCAACGCTCTCTATTGGCTCATCCGGAAAAATTGAATCCATGTGTAATATTCATGCTTAGTTACCATGGAAACTCTCATAACAATAAAGTAAACAATATTTTTTGCGTCATTGTAGTCGTCGTCGTGGAGATCTGAAATAACCATTTTGATTGTTGAAACAATGTAATACAAACTAAGGAATCACGTTTTAAGATAACATTATATAAAATTTCAAACTCGCATATCTCCGTTACTATAGAAGATACTGAAATGCTTTTACACTCAATGGAATCAGGTCGACGCTCTCTTTTTTCCCATCCAGAAAAATTGAATCCATGTGTAATATTTATGCTTAGTTACCGTGGAAACTCTCATAACAATCATGTAAACAATCTATTTGTGCGTGATTGTAGTCGTCGTCGTGGAGATTTGAAATATCCATTTTGATTGTTGAAACAATGTAATACAAACTAAGGAATCATGATTTACGACAACATTATATAAAATTTTAAAGTCGCATATCTCCGTTACTGTAGATGATACTGAAGTGATTTTAAAAACAATGTAATCAGGTCGACGATCTCTATTGGCACATTTGGAAAAATTGAATCCATGTGTAATATTATATGCTTAGTTACCATGGAAACTCTCATAACAATCATGTAAACAATCTATTTGTGCGTGATGGTAATCGTCGTCGTGGAGATTTGAAATAACCATTTTGATTGTTGAAGCAATGTAATAAAAACTAAGGAATCATTTTTAAGATAACATTATATAAGATTTCAAACTCGCATATCTCCTTTACTATAGAAGGTAATGAAGTGATTTGACACTCAATGTAATCAGGTCAACGCTATATTTTGGCACATCCCGAAAATTGAATCCATGTGTAATATTCATGCTTAGTTACCATGGAAACTCTCATAACAATTTTGTAAACAATCTATTTGTGCGTGATTGTAGTCGTCGTCGTGGAGATTTGAAATATCCATTTTGATTGTTGAAACAATGTAATACAAACTAAGGCCTCACGCTTTACGATAACATTATATAAAATTTCAAACTCGCATATCGCCGTTACTGTAGATGATACTGAAGTGATTTTAAAAACAATGTAATCAGGTCGATGATCTCTATTGGCACATCCGGAAAAATTGAATCCATGTGTAATATTATATCCTTAGTTACCATGGAAACTCTCATAACAATCATGTAAACAATCTATTTGGGCGTGATGGTAATCGTCGTCGTGGAGATTTGAAATAACCATTTTGATTGTTGAAACAATGTAATAAAAACTAAGGAATCATTTTTAAGATAACATTATATAAGATTTCAAACTCGCATATCTCCTTTACTATAGAAGGTAATGAAGTGATTTGACACTCAATGTAATCAGGTCAACGCTATATTTTGGCACATCCCGAAAATTGAATCCATGTGTAATATTCATGCTTAGTTACCATGGAAACTCTAATAACAATTTTGTAAACAATCTATTTGTGCGTGATTGTAGTCGTCGTCGTGGAGATTTGAAATATCCATTTTGATTGTTGAAACAATGTAATACAAACTAAGGCCTCACGCTTTACGATAACATTATATAAAATTTCAAACTCGCATATCTCCGTTACTATAGAAGATACCGATATGATTTTAAAATCAATGTAATCAGGTCGACGCTCTCTATTGGCACATCCGTAAAAATTGAATCCATGTGTAATATTCATGCTTAGTTACCGTGGAAACTCTCATAACAATCGTGTAAAAAATCTATTTGTGCGTGATTGTAGCTGTCGTCGTGGAGAACTGAAATAACCATTTTGATTGTTGAAACAATGTAATACAAACTAAGGCCTCACGCTTTACGATAACATTATATAAAATTTCAAACTCGCATATTTCCGTTACAATAGAAGATACTGAAGTGAATTTACACTCAATGGAATCAGGTCAACGCTCTCTTTTATCACATCCCAAAAAATTGAATCCATATGTATTATTCATGCTTAGTTACCATGGAAACTCTCATAACAATCATGTAAACAATCTATTTGGGCGTGATTTTAGTCGTCGTCGTGGAGATTTGAAATAACCATTTTGATTGTTGAAACAATGTAATACAACCTAAGGCCTCACGTTTTACGATAACATTATATAAAATTTCAAACTCGCACATCTCCGTTACTATAGAAGTTACTGAAATGATTTTACACTCAATGGAATCAGGTCAACGCTCTCTATTGGCTCATCCGGAAAAATTGAATCCATGTGTAATATTCATGCTTAGTTACCATGGAAACTCTCATAACAAGAAAGTAAACAATATTTTTTTGCGTGATTGTAGTCGTCGTCGTGGAGATCTGAAATAACCATTTTGATTGTTGAAACAATGTAATACAAACTAAGGAATCACGTTTTAAGATAACATTATATAAAATTTCAAACTCGAATTTCTCCGTTACTAAAGAAGATACTGAAGTGATTTTACAATCAATGGAATCAGGTCGACGCTCTCTATTGGCTCATCCGGAAAAATTGAATCCATGTGTAATATTCATGCGTAGTTACCATGGAAACACTCGTAACAATCATGTAAACAATCTATTTGTACGTTATTGTCGTCGTCCTCGTTGAGATTTGTAATAACCATTTGGATTGTTGAAACAATGTAATACAAACTAAAGATCACGTTTTAAAATTACATTATATAAACTTCACACTCTCATATCTCCGTTACTATAGAAGATACTGAAGTGTACTTTACACTCAATGGAATCAGCTCGACGCTCTCTATTGGCACATTGGGAAAAATTGAATTCATGTTTAATATTCATTCTTTCTTACCATGTAAACTCTCATAACAATTTTGTAAACAATCTATTTGTGCGCGATTGTAGTCGTCGTCGTGGAGATTTTAAATAACCATTTTGATTGTTGAAACAATGTAATACAAACTAAGGCCTCACGCTTTACGATAACATTATATAAAATTTCAAACTCGCATATCTCCGATACTTGAGAAGATACTCAAATGATTTTACACTCAATGGAATCAGGTCGACGCTCTCTTTTCTCCCATCCTGAAAAATTGAATCCATGTGTAATATTCATGCTTAGTTACCGTGGAAACTCTCATAACAATCGTGTAAACAATCTATTTGTGCGTGATTGTACCTGTCGTCGTGGAGAACTGAAATAACCATTTTGATTGTTGAAACAATGTAATACAAACTAAGGCCTCACGCTTTACGATAACATTATATAAAATTTCAAACTCGCATATCTCCGTTACTATAGAAGATACTTAAGTGAATTTACACTCAATGGAATCAGGTCAACGCTCTCTTTTGGCACATCCCGAAAAATTAAATCCATGTGTAATATTCATGCTTAGTTACCATGGAAACTCTCATAACAATCATGTAAACAATCTTTTTGGGCGTGATTGTAGTCGTCGTCGTGGAGATTTTAAATAAACCTTTAGATTGTTGAAACAATGTAATACAACCTAAGGCCTCACGTTTTACGATAACATTATATAAAATTTCAAACTCGCACATCTCCGTTACTATAGAATGTACTGAAATGATTTTATACTCAATGGAATCATGTCAACGCTCTCTATTGGCTCCTCCGGAAAAATTGAATCCATGTGTAATATTCATGCTTAGTTACCATGGAAACTCTCATAACAATCATGTAAACAATCTATTTGTGCGTGATTGTAGTAGTCATCATAGAGATTTGAAATAACCATTTTGATTGTTACAACAATGTAATACAAACTAAGGTATCACGTTTCACGTTAACATTATATAAAATTTTATACTCGCATATCTCCGTTACTGTAGTTGATACTGAAGTGATTTGAAAAACAATGTAATCAGGTCGACGCTCTCTATTGGCACATCCGGAAAAATTGAATCCCTCTGTAATATTATATGCTTAGTTACTATGGAGACTCTCATAACAATCATGTAAACAATCTATTTGGGCGTGATTGTAATCTTCGTCGTGGAGATTTGAAATAACCATTTGGTTGTATAAACAATGTAATAAAAACTAAGGAATCACGTTTTAAGATAACATTATATAAGATTTCAAACTCGCATATCTCCTTTACTATAGAAGGTAATGAAGTGATTTGACACTCAATGGAATCAGGTCAACGCTCTCTTTTGGCACATCCCGAAAATTGAATCATTGTGTAATATTCATGCTTAGTTACCATGGAATCTCTCATAACAATCATGTAAACAATCTATTTGTGCGTGATTGTAGCTGTCGTCGTGGAGAACTGAAATAACCATTTTGATTGTTGAAACAATGTAATACAAACTAAGGCCTCACGCTTTACGATAACATTATATAAAATTTCAAACTCGCATATCTCCGTTACTATAGAAAATACTGAAATGATTTTATACTCAATGGAATCAGGTCAACGCTCTCTATTGGCACATCCCGAAAAATTGAATCCATGTGTAATATTCATGCTTAGTTACCATGGAAACTCTCATAACAATAAAGTAAACAATATTTTTTTGCGTGATTGTAGTCGTCGTCGTGGAGATCTGAAATATCCATTTTGATTGTTGAGAAAATGTAATACAAACTAAGGAATCACGTTTTAAAATAACATTATATAAAATTTCAAACTCGCATATCTCCGTTACTATAGAAGATACTGAAGTGATTTTACAATCAATGGAATAAGGTCAACGCTCTCTATTGGCACATCCGAAAAAATTGAATTCGTGTGTAATATTCATGCTTAGTTACCATGGAAACTCTCATAACAATCATTTAAACAATCTATTTGTGCGTGATTGTAGTCGTCGTCATAGAGATTTGGAATAACCATTTTGATTGTTGAAACAATGTAATACAAACTAAGGAATCACGTTTTACGATAACATTATATAAAATTTTAAACTCGCATATCTCCGTTACTATAGAAGATACCGAAGTGATTTTAAAATCAATGTAATCAGGTCGACGCTCTCTATTGGCACATCCGTAAAAATTGAATCCATGTGTAATGTCCATGGTTAGGTACCATGGAAACTCTCATAACAATCATGTAAACAATCTATTTGTGTGTGATTGTAGTCGTCGTCGTGGAGATTTGAAATAACCATTTTGATTGTTGAAACAATGTAATACAAACTAAGGCCTCACGCTTTACGATAACATTATATAAAATTTCAAACTTGCATATCTCCGTTACTATAGAAAATACGGAAGTGATTTTACAATCAATGGAATCAGGTTGACGCTCTCTATTGGCTCATCCGGAAAAATTGAATCCATGTGTAATATTCATGCGTAGTTACCATGGAAACACTCGTAACAATCATGTAAACAATCTATTTGTACGTTATTGTCGTCGTCCTCGTTGAGATTTGTAATAACCATTTGGATTGTTGAAACAATGTAATACAAACTAAAGATCACGTTTTAAAATTACATTATATAAACTTCACACTCGCATATCTCCGTTACTATAGAAGATACTGAAGTGTACTTTACACTCAATGGAATCAGCTCGACGCTTTCCATTGGCACATTGGGAAAAATTGAATCCATGTTTAATATTCATTCTTTCTTACCATGTAAACTCTCATAACAATTTTGTAAACAATCTATTTGTGCGCGATTGTAGTCGTCGTCGTGGAGATTTTAAATAACCATTTTGATTGTTGAAACAATGTAATACAAGCTAAGGCCTCACGCTTTACGAAAACATTATATAAACTTCACACTCGCATATCTCCGTTACTATAGAAGATACTGAAGTGTACTTTACACTCAATGGAATCAGCTCGACGCTCTCTATTGGCACATTGGGAAAAATTGAATCCATGTGTAATATTCATGCTTAGTTACCGTGGAAACTCTCATAATAATCGTGTAAACAATCTATTTGTGCGTGATTGTAGCTGTCGTCGTAGAGAACTGAAATAACCATTTTGATTGTTGAAACAATGTAATACAAACTAAGGCCTCACGCTTTACGATAACATTATATAAAATTTCAAACTCGCATATCTCCGTTACTATAGAAGATACTGAAGTGAATTTACACTCAATGGAATCAGGTCAACGCTCTCTTTTGGTACTTCCCGAAAAATTGAAACCATGTGTAATATTCATGCTTAGTTACCATGGAAACTCACATAACAATGATGTAAACAATTTATTTGGGCGTGATTGTAGTCGTCGTCGTGGAGATTTTAAATAAACATTTAGATTGTTGAAACAATGTAATACAACCTAAGGCCTCACGTTTTACGATAACATTATGTAATATTTCAAACTCACACATCTCCGTTACTATAGAAGACACTGAAATGATTTTACACTCAATGGAATCAGGTCAACGCTCTCTATTGGCTCATCCGGAAAAATTGAATCCATGTGTAATATTCATGCTTAGTTACCATGGAAACTCTCATAACAATAAAGTAAACAATATTTTTTGCGTCATTGTAGTCGTCGTCGTGGAGATCTGAAATAACCATTTTGATTGTTGAAACAATGTAATACAAACTAAGGAATCACGTTTTAAGATAACATTATATAAAATTTCAAACTCGCATATCTCCGTTACTATAGAAGATACTGAAATGCTTTTACACTCAATGGAATCAGGTCGACGCTCTCTTTTTTCCCATCCAGAAAAATTGAATCCATGTGTAATATTTATGCTTAGTTACCATGGAAACTCTCATAACAATCATGTAAACAATCTATTTGTGCGTGATTGTAGTCGTCGTCGTGGAGATTTGAAATATCCATTTTGATTGTTGAAACAATGTAATACAAACTAAGGAATCATGATTTACGACAACATTATATAAAATTTTAAAGTCGCATATCTCCGTTACTGTAGATGATACTGAAGTGATTTTAAAAACAATGTAATCAGGTCGACGATCTCTATTGGCACATTTGGAAAAATTGAATCCATGTGTAATATTATATGCTTAGTTACCATGGAAACTCTCATAACAATCATGTAAACAATCTATTTGTGCGTGATGGTAATCGTCGTCGTGGAGATTTGAAATAACCATTTTGATTGTTGAAGCAATGTAATAAAAACTAAGGAATCATTTTTAAGATAACATTATATAAGATTTCAAACTCGCATATCTCCTTTACTATAGAAGGTAATGAAGTGATTTGACACTCAATGTAATCAGGTCAACGCTATATTTTGGCACATCCCGAAAATTGAATCCATGTGTAATATTCATGCTTAGTTACCATGGAAACTCTCATAACAATTTTGTAAACAATCTATTTGTGCGTGATTGTAGTCGTCGTCGTGGAGATTTGAAATATCCATTTTGATTGTTGAAACAATGTAATACAAACTAAGGCCTCACGCTTTACGATAACATTATATAAAATTTCAAACTCGCATATCGCCGTTACTGTAGATGATACTGAAGTGATTTTAAAAACAATGTAATCAGGTCGATGATCTCTATTGGCACATCCGGAAAAATTGAATCCATGTGTAATATTATATCCTTAGTTACCATGGAAACTCTCATAACAATCATGTAAACAATCTATTTGGGCGTGATGGTAATCGTCGTCGTGGAGATTTGAAATAACCATTTTGATTGTTGAAACAATGTAATAAAAACTAAGGAATCATTTTTAAGATAACATTATATAAGATTTCAAACTCGCATATCTCCTTTACTATAGAAGGTAATGAAGTGATTTGACACTCAATGTAATCAGGTCAACGCTATATTTTGGCACATCCCGAAAATTGAATCCATGTGTAATATTCATGCTTAGTTACCATGGAAACTCTAATAACAATTTTGTAAACAATCTATTTGTGCGTGATTGTAGTCGTCGTCGTGGAGATTTGAAATATCCATTTTGATTGTTGAAACAATGTAATACAAACTAAGGCCTCACGCTTTACGATAACATTATATAAAATTTCAAACTCGCATATCTCCGTTACTATAGAAGATACCGATATGATTTTAAAATCAATGTAATCAGGTCGACGCTCTCTATTGGCACATCCGTAAAAATTGAATCCATGTGTAATATTCATGCTTAGTTACCGTGGAAACTCTCATAACAATCGTGTAAAAAATCTATTTGTGCGTGATTGTAGCTGTCGTCGTGGAGAACTGAAATAACCATTTTGATTGTTGAAACAATGTAATACAAACTAAGGCCTCACGCTTTACGATAACATTATATAAAATTTCAAACTCGCATATTTCCGTTACAATAGAAGATACTGAAGTGAATTTACACTCAATGGAATCAGGTCAACGCTCTCTTTTATCACATCCCAAAAAATTGAATCCATATGTATTATTCATGCTTAGTTACCATGGAAACTCTCATAACAATCATGTAAACAATCTATTTGGGCGTGATTTTAGTCGTCGTCGTGGAGATTTGAAATAACCATTTTGATTGTTGAAACAATGTAATACAACCTAAGGCCTCACGTTTTACGATAACATTATATAAAATTTCAAACTCGCACATCTCCGTTACTATAGAAGTTACTGAAATGATTTTACACTCAATGGAATCAGGTCAACGCTCTCTATTGGCTCATCCGGAAAAATTGAATCCATGTGTAATATTCATGCTTAGTTACCATGGAAACTCTCATAACAAGAAAGTAAACAATATTTTTTTGCGTGATTGTAGTCGTCGTCGTGGAGATCTGAAATAACCATTTTGATTGTTGAAACAATGTAATACAAACTAAGGAATCACGTTTTAAGATAACATTATATAAAATTTCAAACTCGAATTTCTCCGTTACTAAAGAAGATACTGAAGTGATTTTACAATCAATGGAATCAGGTCGACGCTCTCTATTGGCTCATCCGGAAAAATTGAATCCATGTGTAATATTCATGCGTAGTTACCATGGAAACACTCGTAACAATCATGTAAACAATCTATTTGTACGTTATTGTCGTCGTCCTCGTTGAGATTTGTAATAACCATTTGGATTGTTGAAACAATGTAATACAAACTAAAGATCACGTTTTAAAATTACATTATATAAACTTCACACTCTCATATCTCCGTTACTATAGAAGATACTGAAGTGTACTTTACACTCAATGGAATCAGCTCGACGCTCTCTATTGGCACATTGGGAAAAATTGAATCCATGTTTAATATTCATTCTTTCTTACCATGTAAACTCTCATAACAATTTTGTAAACAATCTATTTGTGCGCGATTGTAGTCGTCGTCGTGGAGATTTTAAATAACCATTTTGATTGTTGAAACAATGTAATACAAACTAAGGCCTCACGCTTTACGATAACATTATATAAAATTTCAAACTCGCATATCTCCGATACTTGAGAAGATACTCAAATGATTTTACACTCAATGGAATCAGGTCGACGCTCTCTTTTCTCCCATCCTGAAAAATTGAATCCATGTGTAATATTCATGCTTAGTTACCGTGGAAACTCTCATAACAATCGTGTAAACAATCTATTTGTGCGTGATTGTACCTGTCGTCGTGGAGTACTGAAATAACCATTTTGATTGTTGAAACAATGTAATACAAACTAAGGCCTCACGCTTTACGATAACATTATATAAAATTTCAAACTCGCATATCTCCGTTACTATAGAAGATACTTAAGTGAATTTACACTCAATGGAATCAGGTCAACGCTCTCTTTTGGCACATCCCGAAAAATTAAATCCATGTGTAATATTCATGCTTAGTTACCATGGAAACTCTCATAACAATCATGTAAACAATCTTTTTGGGCGTGATTGTAGTCGTCGTCGTGGAGATTTTAAATAAACCTTTAGATTGTTGAAACAATGTAATACAACCTAAGGCCTCACGTTTTACGATAACATTATATAAAATTTCAAACTCGCACATCTCCGTTACTATAGAATGTACTGAAATGATTTTATACTCAATGGAATCATGTCAACGCTCTCTATTGGCTCCTCCGGAAAAATTGAATCCATGTGTAATATTCATGCTTAGTTACCATGGAAACTCTCATAACAATCATGTAAACAATCTATTTGTGCGTGATTGTAGTAGTCATCATAGAGATTTGAAATAACCATTTTGATTGTTACAACAATGTAATACAAACTAAGGTATCACGTTTCACGTTAACATTATATAAAATTTTATACTCGCATATCTCCGTTACTGTAGTTGATACTGAAGTGATTTGAAAAACAATGTAATCAGGTCGACGCTCTCTATTGGCACATCCGGAAAAATTGAATCCCTCTGTAATATTATATGCTTAGTTACTATGGAGACTCTCATAACAATCATGTAAACAATCTATTTGGGCGTGATTGTAATCTTCGTCGTGGAGATTTGAAATAACCATTTGGTTGTATAAACAATGTAATAAAAACTAAGGAATCACGTTTTAAGATAACATTATATAAGATTTCAAACTCGCATATCTCCTTTACTATAGAAGGTAATGAAGTGATTTGACACTCAATGGAATCAGGTCAACGCTCTCTTTTGGCACATCCCGAAAATTGAATCATTGTGTAATATTCATGCTTAGTTACCATGGAATCTCTCATAACAATCATGTAAACAATCTATTTGTGCGTGATTGTAGCTGTCGTCGTGGAGAACTGAAATAACCATTTTGATTGTTGAAACAATGTAATACAAACTAAGGCCTCACGCTTTACGATAACATTATATAAAATTTCAAACTCGCATATCTCCGTTACTATAGAAAATACTGAAATGATTTTATACTCAATGGAATCAGGTCAACGCTCTCTATTGGCACATCCCGAAAAATTGAATCCATGTGTAATATTCATGCTTAGTTACCATGGAAACTCTCATAACAATAAAGTAAACAATATTTTTTTGCGTGATTGTAGTCGTCGTCGTGGAGATCTGAAATAACCATTTTGATTGTTGAGAAAATGTAATACAAACTAAGGAATCACGTTTTAAAATAACATTATATAAAATTTCAAACTCGCATATCTCCGTTACTATAGAAGATACTGAAGTGATTTTACAATCAATGGAATAAGGTCAACGCTCTCTATTGGCACATCCGAAAAAATTGAATTCGTGTGTAATATTCATGCTTAGTTACCATGGAAACTCTCATAACAATCATTTAAACAATCTATTTGTGCGTGATTGTAGTCGTCGTCATAGAAATTTGGAATAACCATTTTGATTGTTGAAACAATGTAATACAAACTAAGGAATCACGTTTTACGATAACATTATATAAAATTTTAAACTCGCATATCTCCGTTACTATAGAAGATACCGAAGTGATTTTAAAATCAATGTAATCAGGTCGACGCTCTCTATTGGCACATCCGTAAAAATTGAATCCATGTGTAATGTCCATCGTTAGGTACCATGGAAACTCTCATAACAATCATGTAAACAATCTATTTGTGTGTGATTGTAGTCGTCGTCGTGGAGATTTGAAATAACCATTTTGATTGTTGAAACAATGTAATACAAACTAAGGCCTCACGCTTTACGATAACATTATATAAAATTTCAAACTTGCATATCTCCGTTACTATAGAAAATACGGAAATGATTTTACAATCAATGGAATCAGGTCGACGCTCTCTATTGGCTCATCCGGAAAAATTGAATCCATGTGTAATATTCATGCGTAGTTACCATGGAAACACTCGTAACAATCATGTAAACAATCTATTTGTACGTTATTGTCGTCGTCCTCGTTGAGATTTGTAATAACCATTTGGATTGTTGAAACAATGTAATACAAACTAAAGATCACGTTTTAAAATTACATTATATAAACTTCACACTCGCATATCTCCGTTACTATAGAAGATACTGATGTGTACTTTACACTCAATGGAATCAGGTCGACGCTCTCTATTGGCTCATCCGGAAAAATTGAATCCATGTGTAATATTCATGCTTAGTTACCGTGGAAACTCTCATAATAATCGTGTAAACAATCTATTTGTGCGTGATTGTAGCTGTCGTCGTAGAGAACTGAAATAACCATTTTGATTGTTGAAACAATGTAATACAACCTAAGGCCTCACACTTTACGATAACATTATATAAAATTTCAAACTCGCATATCTCCGTTACTATAGAAGATACTGAAGTGAATTTACACTCAATGGAATCAGGTCAACGCTCTCTTTTGGTACATCCCGAAAAATTGAATCCATGTGTAAAATTCATGCTTAGTTACCATGGAAACTCACATAACAATGATGTAAACAATCTATTTGGGCGTGATTGTAGTCGTCGTCGTGGAGATTTTAAATAAACATTTAGATTGTTGAAACAATGTAATACAACCTAAGGCCTCACGTTTTACGATAACATTATATAATATTTCAAACTCGCACATCTCAGTTACTATAGAAGATACTGAAATGATTTTACACTCAATGGAATCAGGTCAACGCTCTCTATTGGCTCATCCGGAAAAATTGAATCCATGTGTAATATTCATGCTTAGTTACCATGGAAACTCTCATAACAATAAAGCAAACAATTTTTTTTTGCGTGATTGTAGTCGTCGTCGTGGAGATCTGAAATAACCATTTTGATTTTTGAAACAATGTAATACAACCTAAGGCCTCACGTTTTACGATAACATTATATAAAATTTCAAACTCGCATATCTCCGTTACTATAGAAGATACTGAAATGATTTTACACTCAATGGAATCAGGTCAACGCTCTCTATTGGCTCATCCGGAAAAATTGAATCCATGTGTAATATTCATGCTTAGTTACCATGGAAACTCTCATAACAAGAAAGTAAACAATATTTTTTTGCGTGATTGTAGTCGTCGTCGTGGAGATCTGAAATAACCATTTTGATTGTTGAAACAATGTAATACAAACTTAGGAATCACGTTTTAAGATAACATTATATAAAATTTCAAACTCGCATATTTCCGTTACTATAGAAGATACTGAAGTGATTTTACAATCTATGGAATCAGGTCGACGCTCTCTATTGGCTCATCCGGAAAAATTGAATCCATGTGTAATATTCATGCTTAGTTACCATGGAAACTCTCATAACAATCATGTAAACAATCTATTTGGGCGTGATTGTAGTCGTCGTCGTGGAGATTTGAAATAACCATTTTGATTGTTGAAACAATGTAATACAAACTAAGGAATCACGTTTTAAGATAACATTAATTAAAATTTCAAACTCGCATATCTCCGTTACTTTAGAAGATACTGAGATGATTTTACACTCAATGGAATCAGGTCGACACTCTTTTTTTCCCATCCAGAAAAATTGAATCCATGTGTAATATTCATGCTTAGTTACCATGGAAACTCTCATAACAATCATGTAAACAATCTATTTGTGCGTGATTGTAGTCGTCATCATAGAGATTTGAAATAACTATTTTGATTGTTGAAACAATGTAATGCAAACTAAGGAATCACGTTTTACGATAACATTATATAAAATTTTAAACTCGCATATCTCCGTTACTGTAGATGATACTGAAGTGATTTTAAAAACAATGTAATAAGGTCGACGCTCTCTATTGGCACATCCCGAAAAATTGAATCCATGTGTAATATTCATGCTTAGTTACCGTGGAAACTCTCATAACAATCGTGTAAACAATCTATTTGTGCGTGATTGTAGCTGTCGTCGTGGAGAACTGAAATAACCATTTTGATTGTTGAAACAATGTAATACAAACTAAGGCCTCACGCTTTACGATAACATTATATAAAATTTCAAACTCGCATATCTCCGTTACTATAGAAGATACTGAATTGAATTTACACTCAATGGAATCAGGTCAACGCTCTCTTTTGGCACATCCCGAAAAATTAAATCCATGTGTAATATTCATGCTTAGTTACCATGGAAACTCTCATAACAATCATGTAAACAATCTTTTTGGGCGTGATTGTAGTCGTCGTCGTGGAGATTTTAAATAAACCTTTAGATTGTTGAAACAATGTAATACGACCTAAGGCCTCACGTTTTACGATAACATTATATAAAATTTCAAACTCGCACATCTCCGTTACTATAGAAGATTCTGAATTGATTTTATACTCAATGGAATCATGTCAACGCTCTCTATTGGCTCATCCGGATCAATTGAATCCATGTGTAATATTCATGCTTAGTTACCATGGAAACTCTCATAACAATCATGTAAACAATCTATTTGTGCGTGATTGTAGTAGTCATCATAGAGATTTGAAATAACCATTTTGATTGTTACAACAATGTAATACAAACTAAGGTATCACGTTTTACGTTAACATTATATAAAATTTTAAACTCGCATATCTCCGTTACTGTAGATGATACTGAAGTGATTTTAAAAACAATGTAATCAGGTCGACGATCTCTATTGGCACATCCGGAAAAATTGAATCCATCTGTAATATTATATGCTTAGTTACCATGGAAACTCTCATAACAATCATGTAAACATCCTATTTGGGCGTGATTGTAATCGTCGTCGTGGAGATTTGAAATAACCATTTTGATTGTATAAACAATGTAATAAAAACTAAGGAATCACGTTTTAAGATAACATTATATAAGATTTCAAACTCGCATATCTCCTTTACTATAGAAGGTAATGAAGTGATTTGACACTCAATGGAATCAGGTCAACGCTCTCTTTTGGCACATCCCGAAAATTGAATCATTGTGTAATATTCATGCTTAGTTACCATGGAATCTCTCATAACAATCATGTAAACAATCTATTTGTGCGTGATTGTAGCTGTCGTCGTGGAGAACTGAAATAACCATTTTTATTGTTGAAACAATGAAATACAAACTAAGGCCTCACGCTTTACGATAACATTATATAAAATTTCAAACTCGCATATCTCCGTTACTATAGAAAATACTGAAATGATTTTATACTCAATGGAATCAGGTCAACGCTCTCTATTGGCACATCCCGAAAAATTGAATCCATGTGTAATATTCATGCTTAGTTACCATGGAAACTCTCATAACTATCATGTAAACAATCTATTGGTGCGTGATTGTAGTCGTCGTCATAGAGATTTGGAATAACCATTTTGATTGTTGAAACAATGTAATACAAACTAAGGAATCACGTTTTACGATAACATTATATAAAATTTTAAACTCGCATATCTCCGTTACTATAGAAGATACCGAAGTGATTTTAAAATCAATGTAATCAGGTCGACGCTCTCTATTGGCACATCCGTAAAAATTGAATCCATGTGTAATATCCATGGTTAGGTACCATGGAAACTCTCATAACAATCATGTAAACAATCTATTTGTGCGTGATTGTAGTCGTCGTCGTGGAGATTTGAAATAACCATTTTGATTGTTGAAACAATGTAATACAAACTAAGGCCTCACGCTTTACGATAACATTATATAAAATTTCAAACTTGCATATCTCCGTTACTATAGAAAATACGGAAGTGATTTTACAATCAATGGAATCAGGTCGACGCTCTCTATTGGCTCATCCGGAAAGATTGAATCCATGTGTAATATTCATGCGTAGTTACCATGGAAACACTCGTAACAATCATGTAAACAATCTATTTGTACGTTATTGTCGTCGTCCTCGTTGAGATTTGTAATAACCATTTGGATTGTTGAAACAATGTAATACAAACTAAAGATCACGTTTTAAAATTACATTATATAAACTTCACACTCGCATATCTCCGTTACTATAGAAGATACTGAAGTGTACTTTACACTCGATGGAATCAGCTCGACGCTCTCCATTGGCACATTGGGAAAAATTGAATCCATGTTTAAAATTCATTCTTTCTTACCGTGTAAACTCTCATAACAATTTTGTAAACAATCTATTTGTGCGCGATTGTAGTCGTCGTCGTGGAGATTTTAAATAACCATTTTGATTGTTGAAACAATGTAATACAAGCTAAGGCCTCACGCTTTACGAAAACATTATATAAAATTTCAAACTCGCATATCTCCGTTACTATAGAAGATACTGAAGTGAATTTACACTCAATGGAATCAGGTCAACGCTCTCTTTTGGTACTTCCCGAAAAATTGAATCCATGTGTAATATTCGTGCTTAGTTACCATGGAAACTCACATAACAATGATGTAAACAATTTATTTGGGCGTGATTGTAGTCGTCGTCGTGGAGATTTTAAATAAACATTTAGATTGTTGAAACAATGTAATACAACCTAAGGCCTCACGTTTTACGATAACATTATATAATATTTCAAACTCACACATCTCCGTTACTATAGAAGATACTGGAATGATTTTACACTCAATGGAATCAGGTCAACGCTCTCTATTGGCTCATCCGGAAAAATTGAATCCATGTGTAATATTCATGCTTAGTTACCATGGAAACTCTCATAACAATAAAGTAAACAATATTTTTTTGCGTGATTGTAGTCGTCGTCGTGGAGATCTGAAATAACCATTTTGATTGTTGAAACAATGTAATACAAACTAAGGAATCACGTTTTAAGATAACATTATATAAAATTTCAAACTCGCATATCTCCGTTACTATAGAAGATACTGAAATGCTTTTACACTCAATGGAATCAGGTCGACGCTCTCTTTTTTCCCATCCAGAAAAATTGAATCCATGTGTAATATTTATGCTTAGTTACCATGGAAACTCTCATAACAATCATGTAAACAATCTATTTGTGCGTGATTGTAGTCGTCGTCGTGGAGATTTGAAATATCCATTTTGATTGTTGAAACAATGTAATACAAACTATGGAATCATGATTTACGACAACATTATATAAAATTTTAAAGTCGCATATCTCCGTTACTGTAGATGATACTGAAGTGATTTTAAAAACAATGTAATCAGGTCGACGATCTCTATTGGCACATTTGGAAAAATTGAATACATGTGTAATATTATATGCTTAGTTACCATGGAAACTCTCATAACAATCATGTAAACAATCTATTTGTGCGTGATTGTAGTCGTCGTCGTGGAGATTTGAAATAACCATTTTGACTGTTGAAACAATGTAATACAAACTAAGGCCTCACGCTTTACGATAACATTATATAACATTTCAAACTCGCATATCTCCTTTACTATAGAAGGTAATGAAGTGATTTGACACTCAATGGAATCAGGTCAACGCTCTCTTTTGGCACATCCCGAAAATTGAATAATTGTGTAATATTCATGCTTAGTTACCATGGAAACTCTCTTAACAATTTTGTAAACAATCTATTTGTGCGTGATTGTAGTCGTCGTCGTGGAGATTTTAAATAAACATTTAGATTGTTGAAACAATGTAATACAACCTAAGGCCTCACGTTTTACGATAACATTATATAAAATTTCAAACTCGCATATCTCCGTTACTATAGAAGATACCGATATGATTTTAAAATCAATGTAATCAGGTCGACGCTCTCTATTGGCACATCCGTAAAAATTGAATCCATGTGTAATATTCATGCTTAGTTACCGTGGAAACTCTCATAACAATCGTGTAAAAAATCTATTTGTGCGTGATTGTAGCTGTCGTCGTGGAGAACTGAAATAACCATTTTGATTGTTGAAACAATGTAATACAAACTAAGGCCTCACGCTTTACGATAACATTATATAAAATTTCAAACTCGCATATTTCCGTTACAATAGAAGATACTGAAGTGAATTTACACTCAATGGAATCAGGTCAACGCTCTCTTTTATCACATCCCGAAAAATTGAATCCATGTGTATTATTCATGCTTAGTTACCATGGAAACTCTCATAACAATCATGTAAACAATCTATTTGGGCGTGATTGTAGTCGTCGTCGTGGAGATTTGAAATAACCATTTTGATTGTTGAAACAATGTAATACAACCTAAGGCCTCACGTTTTACGATAACATTATATAAAATTTCAAACTCGCACATCTCCGTTACTATAGAAGATACTGAAATGATTTTACACTCAATGGAATCAGGTCAACGCTCTCTATTGGCTCATCCGGAAAAATTGAATCCATGTGTAATATTCATGCTTAGTTACCATGGAAACTCTCATAACAAGAAAGTAAACAATATTTTTTTGCGTGATTGTAGTCGTCGTCGTGGAGATCTGAAATAACCATTTTGATTGTTGAAACAATGTAATACAAACTAAGGAATCACGTTTTAAGATAACATTATATAAAATTTCAAACTCGAATTTCTCCGTTACTAAAGAAGATACTGAAGTGATTTTACAATCAATGGAATCAGGTCGACGCTCTCTATTGGCTCATCCGGAAAAATTGAATCAATGTGTAATATTCATGGTTAGTTACCATGGAAACTCTCATAACAATCATGTAAACAATCTATTTGTACGTTATTGTCGTCGTCCTCGTTGAGATTTGTAATAACCATTTGGATTGTTGAAACAATGTAATACAAACTAAAGATCACGTTTTAAAATTACATTATATAAACTTCACACTCTCATATCTCTGTTACTATAGAAGATACTGAAGTGTACTTTACACTCAATGGAATCAGCTCGACGCTTCTATTGGCACATTGGGAAAAATTGAATCCATGTTTAATATTCATTCTTTCTTACCATGTAAACTCTCATAACAATTTTGTAAACAATCTATTTGTGCGCGATTGTAGTCGTCGTCGTGGAGATTTTAAATAACCATTTTGATTGTTGAAACAATGTAATGCAAGCTAAGGCCTCACGCTTTACGAAAACATTATATAAAATTTCAAACTCGCATATCTCCGTTACTATAGAAGATACTGAAGTGAATTTACACTCAATGGAATCAGGTCAACGCTCTCTTTTGGTACATCCCGAAAAATTAAATCCATGTGTAATATTCATGCTTAGTTACCATGGAAACTCACATAACAATGATGTAAACAATTTATTTGGGCGTGATTGTAGTCGTCGTCGTGGAGATTTTAAATAAACATTTAGATTGTTGAAACAATCTAATACAACCTAAGGCCTCACGTTTTACGATAACATTATATAATATTTCAAACTCACACATCTCCGTTACTATAGAAGATACTGGAATGATTTTACACTCAATGGAATCAGGTCAACGCTCTCTATTGGCTCATCCGGAAAAATTGAATCCATGTGTAATATTCATGCTTAGTTACCATGGAAACTCTCATAACAATAAAGTAAACAATATTTTTTTGCGTGATTGTAGTCGTCGTCGTGGAGATCTGAAATAACCATTTTGATTGTTGAAACAATGTAATACAAACTAAGGAATGACGTTTTAAGATAACATTATACAAAATTTCAAACTCGCATATCTCCGTTACTATAGAAGATACTGAAATGCTTTTACACTCAATGGAATCAGGTCGACGCTCTCTTTTTTCCCATCCAGAAAAATTGAATCCATGTGTAATATTTATGCTTAGTTACCATGGAAACTCTCATAACAATCATGTAAACAATCTATTTGTGCGTGATTGTAGTCGTCGTCGTGGAGATTTGAAATATCCATTTTGATTGTTGAAACAATGTAATACAAACTAAGGAATCATGATTTACGACAACATTATATAAAATTTTAAAGTCGCACATCTCCGTTACTGTAGATGATACTGAAGTGATTTTAAAAACAATGTAATCAGGTCGACGATCTCTATTGGCACATTTGGAAAAATTGAATCCATGTGTAATATTATATGCTTAGTTACCATGGAAACTCTCATAACAATCATGTAAACAATCTATTTGTGCGTGATTGTAGTCGTCGTCGTGGAGATTTGAAATAACCATTTTGACTGTTGAAACAATGTAATACAAACTAAGGCCTCACGCTTTACGATAACATTATATAACATTTCAAACTCGCATATCTCCTTTACTATAGAAGGTAATGAAGTGATTTGACACTCAATGGAATCAGGTCAACGCTCTCTTTTGGCACATCCCGAAAATTGAATAATTGTGTAATATTCATGCTTAGTTACCATGGAAACTCTCTTAACAATTTTGTAAACAAACTATTTGTGCGTGATTGTAGTCGTCGTCGTGGAGATTTTAAATAAACATTTAGATTGTTGAACCAATGTAATACAACCTAAGGCCTCACGTTTTACGATAACATTATATAAAATTTCAAACTCGCATATCTCCGTTACTATAGAAGATACCGATATGATTTTAAAATCAATGTAATCAGGTCGACGCTCTCTATTGGCACATCCGTAAAAATTGAATCCATGTGTAATATTCATGCTTAGTTACCGTGGAAACTCTCATAACAATCGTGTAAAAAATCTATTTGTGCGTGATTGTAGCTGTCGTCGTGGAGAACTGAAATAACCATTTTGATTGTTGAAACAATGTAATACAAACTAAGGCCTCACGCTTTACGATAACATTATATAAAATTTCAAACTCGCATATTTCCGTTACAATAGAAGATACTGAAGTGAATTTACACTCAATGGAATCAGGTCAACGCTCTCTTTTATCACATCCCGAAAAATTGAATCCATGTGTATTATTCATGCTTAGTTACCATGGAAACTCTCATAACAATCATGTAAACAATCTATTTGGGCGTGATTGTAGTCGTCGTCGTGGAGATTTGAAATAACCATTTTGATTGTTGAAACAATATAATACAACCTAAGGCCTCACGTTTTACGATAACATTATATAAAATTTCAAACTCGCACATCTCCGTTACTATAGAAGATACTGAAATGATTTTACACTCAATGGAATCAGGTCAACGCTCTCTATTGGCTCATCCGGAAAAATTGAATCCATGTGTAATATTCATGCTTAGTTACCATGGAAACTCTCATAACAAGAAAGTAAACAATATTTTTTTGCGTGATTGTAGTCGTCGTCGTGGAGATCTGAAATAACCATTTTGATTGTTGAAACAATGTAATACAAACTAAGGAATCACGTTTTAAGATAACATTATATAAAATTTCAAACTCGAATTTCTCCGTTACTAAAGAAGATACTGAAGTGATTTTACAATCAATGGAATCAGGTCGACGCTCTCTATTGGCTCATCCGGAAAAATTGAATCAATGTGTAATATTCATGGTTAGTTACCATGGAAACTCTCATAACAATCATGTAAACAATCTATTTGTACGTTATTGTCGTCGTCCTCGTTGAGATTTGTAATAACCATTTGGATTGTTGAAACAATGTAATACAAACTAAAGATCACGTTTTAAAATTACATTATATAAACTTCACACTCTCATATCTCCGTTACTATAGAAGATACTGAAGTGTACTTTACACTCAATGGAATCAGCTCGACGCTCTCTATTGGCACATTGGGAAAAATTGAATCCATGTTTAATATTCATTCTTTCTTACCATGTAAACTCTCATAACAATTTTGTAAACAATCTATTTGTGCGCGATTGTAGTCGTCGTCGTGGAGATTTTAAATAACCATTTTGATTGTTGAAACAATGTAATGCAAGCTAAGGCCTCACGCTTTACGAAAACATTATATAAAATTTCAAACTCGCATATCTCCGTTACTATAGAAGATACTGAAGTGAATTTACACTCAATGGAATCAGGTCAACGCTCTCTTTTGGTACATCCCGAAAAATTAAATCCATGTGTAATATTCATGCTTAGTTACCATGGAAACTCACATAACAATGATGTAAACAATTTATTTGGGCGTGATTGTAGTCGTCGTCGTGGAGATTTTAAATAAACATTTAGATTGTTGAAACAATCTAATACAACCTAAGGCCTCACGTTTTACGATAACATTATATAATATTTCAAACTCACACATCTCCGTTACTATAGAAGATACTGGAATGATTTTACACTCAATGGAATCAGGTCAACGCTCTCTATTGGCTCATCCGGAAAAATTGAATCCATGTGTAATATTCATGCTTAGTTACCATGGAAACTCTCATAACAATAAAGTAAACAATATTTTTTTGCGTGATTGTAGCCGTCGTCGTGGAGATCTGAAATAACCATTTTGATTGTTGAAACAATGTAATACAAACTAAGGAATGACGTTTTAAGATAACATTATACAAAATTTCAAACTCGCATATCTCCGTTACTATAGAAGATACTGAAATGCTTTTACACTCAATGGAATCAGGTCGACGCTCTCTTTTTTCCCATCCAGAAAAATTGAATCCATGTGTAATATTTATGCTTAGTTACCATGGAAACTCTCATAACAATCATGTAAACAATCTATTTGTGCGTGATTGTAGTCGTCGTCGTGGAGATTTGAAATATCCATTTTGATTGTTGAAACAATGTAATACAAACTAAGGAATCATGATTTACGACAACATTATATAAAATTTTAAAGTCGCATATCTCCGTTACTGTAGATGATACTGAAGTGATTTTAAAAACAATGTAATCAGGTCGACGATCTCTATTGGCACATTTGGAAAAATTGAATCCATGTGTAATATTATATGCTTAGTTACCATGGAAACTCTCATAACAATCATGTAAACAATCTATTTGTGCGTGATTGTAGTCGTCGTCGTGGAGATTTGAAATAACCATTTTGACTGTTGAAACAATGTAATACAAACTAAGGCCTCACGCTTTACGATAACATTATATAACATTTCAAACTCGCATATCTCCTTTACTATAGAAGGTAATGAAGTGATTTGACACTCAATGGAATCAGGTCAACGCTCTCTTTTGGCACATCCCGAAAATTGAATAATTGTGTAATATTCATGCTTAGTTACCATGGAAACTCTCTTAACAATTTTGTAAACAAACTATTTGTGCGTGATTGTAGTCGTCGTCGTGGAGATTTTAAATAAACATTTAGATTGTTGAAACAATGTAATACAACCTAAGGCCTCACGTTTTACGATAACATTATATAAAATTTCAAACTCGCATATCTCCGTTACTATAGAAGATACCGATATGATTTTAAAATCAATGTAATCAGGTCGACGCTCTCTATTGGCACATCCGTAAAAATTGAATCCATGTGTAATATTCATGCTTAGTTACCGTGGAAACTCTCATAACAATCGTGTAAAAAATCTATTTGTGCGTGATTGTAGCTGTCGTCGTGGAGAACTGAAATAACCATTTTGATTGTTGAAACAATGTAATACAAACTAAGGCCTCACGCTTTACGATAACATTATATAAAATTTCAAACTCGCATATTTCCGTTACAATAGAAGATACTGAAGTGAATTTACACTCAATGGAATCAGGTCAACGCTCTCTTTTATCACATCCCGAAAAATTGAATCCATGTGTATTATTCATGCTTAGTTACCATGGAAACTCTCATAACAATCATGTAAACAATCTATTTGGGCGTGATTGTAGTCGTCGTCGTGGAGATTTGAAATAACCATTTTGATTGTTGAAACAATATAATACAACCTAAGGCCTCACGTTTTACGATAACATTATATAAAATTTCAAACTCGCACATCTCCGTTACTATAGAAGATACTGAAATGATTTTACACTCAATGGAATCAGGTCAACGCTCTCTATTGGCTCATCCGGAAAAATTGAATCCATGTGTAATATTCATGCTTAGTTACCATGGAAACTCTCATAACAAGAAAGTAAACAATATTTTTTTGCGTGATTGTAGTCGTCGTCGTGGAGATCTGAAATAACCATTTTGATTGTTGAAACAATGTAATACAAACTAAGGAATCACGTTTTAAGATAACATTATATAAAATTTCAAACTCGAATTTCTCCGTTACTAAAGAAGATACTGAAGTGATTTTACAATCAATGGAATCAGGTCGACGCTCTCTATTGGCTCATCCGGAAAAATTGAATCAATGTGTAATATTCATGGTTAGTTACCATGGAAACTCTCATAACAATCATGTAAACAATCTATTTGTACGTTATTGTCGTCGTCCTCGTTGAGATTTGTAATAACCATTTGGATTGTTGAAACAATGTAATACAAACTAAAGATCACGTTTTAAAATTACATTATATAAACTTCACACTCTCATATCTCCGTTACTATAGAAGATACTGAAGTGTACTTTACACTCAATGGAATCAGCTCGACGCTCTCTATTGGCACATTGGGAAAAATTGAATCCATGTTTAATATTCATTCTTTCTTACCATGTAAACTCTCATAACAATTTTGTAAACAATCTATTTGTGCGCGATTGTAGTCGTCGTCGTGGAGATTTTAAATAACCATTTTGATTGTTGAAACAATGTAATGCAAGCTAAGGCCTCACGCTTTACGAAAACATTATATAAAATTTCAAACTCGCATATCTCCGTTACTATAGAAGATACTGAAGTGAATTTACACTCAATGGAATCAGGTCAACGCTCTCTTTTGGTACATCCCGAAAAATTAAATCCATGTGTAATATTCATGCTTAGTTACCATGGAAACTCACATAACAATGATGTAAACAATTTATTTGGGCGTGATTGTAGTCGTCGTCGTGGAGATTTTAAATAAACATTTAGATTGTTGAAACAATCTAATACAACCTAAGGCCTCACGTTTTACGATAACATTATATAATATTTCAAACTCACACATCTCCGTTACTATAGAAGATACTGAAATGATTTTACACTCAATGGAATCAGGTCAACGCTCTCTATTGGCTCATCCGGAAAAATTGAATCCATGTGTAATATTCATGCTTAGTTACCATGGAAACTCTCATAACAATAAAGTAAACAATATTTTTTTGCGTGATTGTAGTCGTCGTCGTGGAGATCTGAAATAACCATTTCGATTGTTGAAACAATGTAATACAAACTAAGGAATCACGTTTTAAGATAACATTATATAAAATTTCAAACTCGCATATCTCCGTTACTATAGAAGATACTGTAATGCTTTTACACTCAATGGAATCAGGTCGACGCTCTCTTTTTTCCCATCCAGAAAAATTGAATCCATGTGTAATATTTATGCTTAGTTACCATGGAAACTCTCATAACAATCAGGTAAACAATCTATTTGTGCGTGATTGTAGTCGTCGTCGTGGAGATTTGAAATATCCATTTTGATTGTTGAAACAATGTAATACAAACTAAGGAATCACGATTTACGACAACATTATATAAAATTTTAAAGTCGCATATCTCCGTTACTGTAGATGATACTGAAGTGATTTTAAAAACAATGTAATCAGGTCGACGATCTATATTGGCACATTTGGAAAAATTGAATCCATGTGTAATATTATATGCTTAGTTACCATGGAAACTCTCATAACAATCATGTAAACAATCTATTTGGGCGTGATGGTAATCGTCGTCGTGGAGATTTGAAATAACCATTTTGATTGTTGAAGCAATGTAATAAAAACTAAGGAATCATTTTTAAGATAACATTATATAAGATTTCAAACTCGCATATCTCCTTTACTATAGAAGGTAATGAAGTGATTTGACACTCAATGTAATCAGGTCAACGCTATATTTTGGCACATCCCGAAAATTGAATCCATGTGTAATATTCATGCTTAGTTACCATGGAAACTCTCATAACAATTTTGTAAACAATCTATTTGTGCGTGATTGTAGTCGTCGTCGTGGAGATTTGAAATATCCATTTTGATTGTTGAAACAATGTAATACAAACTAAGGCCTCACGCTTTACGATAACATTATATAAAATTTCAAACTCGCATATCGCCCTTACTGTAGATGATACTGAATTGATTTTAAAAACAATGTAATCAGGTCGACGATCTCTATTGGCACATCCGGAAAAATTGAATCCATGTGTAATATTATATGCTTAGTTACCATGGAAACTCTCATAACAATCATGTAAACAATCTATTTGGGCGTGATGGTAATCGTCGTCGCGGTGATTTGAAATAACCATTTTGATTGTTGAAACAATGTAATAAAAACTAAGGAATCATTTTTAAGATAACATTATATAAGATTTCAAACTCGCATATCTCCTTTACTATAGAAGGTAATGAAGTGATTTGACACTCAATGTAATCAGGTCAACGCTATATTTTGGCACATCCCGAAAATTGAATCCATGTGTAATATTCATGCTTAGTTACCATGGAAACTCTCATAACAAGAAAGTAAACAATATTTTTTTGCGTGATTGTAGTCGTCGTCGTGGAGATCTGAAATAACCATTTTGATTGTTGAAACAATGTAATACAAACTAAGGAATCACGTTTTAAGATAACATTATATAAAATTTCAAACTCGAATTTCTCCGTTACTAAAGAAGATACTGAAGTGATTTTACAATCAATGGAATCAGGTCGACGCTCTCTATTGGCTCATCCGGAAAAATTGAATCAATGTGTAATATTCATGGTTAGTTACCATGGAAACTCTCATAACAATCATGTAAACAATCTATTTGTACGTTATTGTCGTCGTCCTCGTTGAGATTTGTAATAACCATTTGGATTGTTGAAACAATGTAATACAAACTAAAGATCACGTTTTAAAATTACATTATATAAACTTCACACTCTCATATCTCCGTTACTATAGAAGATACTGAAGTGTACTTTACACTCAATGGAATCAGCTCGACGCTCTCTATTGGCACATTGGGAAAAATTGAATCCATGTTTAATATTCATTCTTTCTTACCATGTAAACTCTCATAACAATTTTGTAAACAATCTATTTGTGCGCGATTGTAGTCGTCGTCGTGGAGATTTTAAATAACCATTTTGATTGTTGAAACAATGTAATGCAAGCTAAGGCCTCACGCTTTACGAAAACATTATATAAAATTTCAAACTCGCATATCTCCGTTACTATAGAAGATACTGAAGTGAATTTACACTCAATGGAATCAGGTCAACGCTCTCTTTTGGTACATCCCGAAAAATTAAATCCATGTGTAATATTCATGCTTAGTTACAATGGAAACTCACATAACAATGATGTAAACAATTTATTTGGGCGTGATTGTAGTCGTCGTCGTGGAGATTTTAAATAAACATTTAGATTGTTGAAACAATCTAATACAACCTAAGGCCTCACGTTTTACGATAACATTATATAATATTTCAAACTCACACATCTCCGTTACTATAGAAGATACTGAAATGATTTTACACTCAATGGAATCAGGTCAACGCTCTCTATTGGCTCATCCGGAAAAATTGAATCCATGTGTAATATTCATGCTTAGTTACCATGGAAACTCTCATAACAATAAAGTAAACAATATTTTTTTGCGTGATTGTAGTCGTCGTCGTGGAGATCTGAAATAACCATTTCGATTGTTGAAACAATGTAATACAAACTAAGGAA
This sequence comes from Lepisma saccharinum, assembly GCF_977018435.1. Lineage (NCBI taxonomy): Eukaryota > Metazoa > Arthropoda > Insecta > Zygentoma > Lepismatidae > Lepisma > Lepisma saccharinum. The sequence continues at coordinate 56,513,599 of NC_139235.1, read as the reverse complement.
TCACGTTTTAAGATAACATTATATAAAATTTCAAACTCGCATATCTCCGTTACTATAGAAGATACTGTAATGCTTTTACACTCAATGGAATCAGGTCGACGCTCTCTTTTTTCCCATCCAGAAAAATTGAATCCATGTGTAATATTTATGCTTAGTTACCATGGAAACTCTCATAACAATCAGGTAAACAATCTATTTGTGCGTGATTGTAGTCGTCGTCGTGGAGATTTGAAATATCCATTTTGATTGTTGAAACAATGTAATACAAACTAAGGAATCACGATTTACGACAACATTATATAAAATTTTAAAGTCGCATATCTCCGTTACTGTAGATGATACTGAAGTGATTTTAAAAACAATGTAATCAGGTCGACGATCTATATTGGCACATTTGGAAAAATTGAATCCATGTGTAATATTATATGCTTAGTTACCATGGAAACTCTCATAACAATCATGTAAACAATCTATTTGGGCGTGATGGTAATCGTCGTCGTGGAGATTTGAAATAACCATTTTGATTGTTGAAGCAATGTAATAAAAACTAAGGAATCATTTTTAAGATAACATTATATAAGATTTCAAACTCGCATATCTCCTTTACTATAGAAGGTAATGAAGTGATTTGACACTCAATGTAATCAGGTCAACGCTATATTTTGGCACATCCCGAAAATTGAATCCATGTGTAATATTCATGCTTAGTTACCATGGAAACTCTCATAACAATTTTGTAAACAATCTATTTGTGCGTGATTGTAGTCGTCGTCGTGGAGATTTGAAATATCCATTTTGATTGTTGAAACAATGTAATACAAACTAAGGCCTCACGCTTTACGATAACATTATATAAAATTTCAAACTCGCATATCGCCCTTACTGTAGATGATACTGAATTGATTTTAAAAACAATGTAATCAGGTCGACGATCTCTATTGGCACATCCGGAAATATTGAATCCATGTGTAATATTATATGCTTAGTTACCATGGAAACTCTCATAACAATCATGTAAACAATCTATTTGGGCGTGATGGTAATCGTCGTCGCGGTGATTTGAAATAACCATTTTGATTGTTGAAACAATGTAATAAAAACTAAGGAATCATTTTTAAGATAACATTATATAAGATTTCAAACTCGCATATCTCCTTTACTATAGAAGGTAATGAAGTGATTTGACACTCAATGTAATCAGGTCAACGCTATATTTTGGCACATCCCGAAAATTGAATCCATGTGTAATATTCATGCTTAGTTACCATGGAAACTCTCATAACAATTTTGTAAACAATCTATTTGTGCGTGATTGTAGTCGTCGTCGTGGAGATTTGAAATATCCATTTTGATTGTTGAAACAATGTAATACAAACTAAGGAATCACAATTTACGATAACATTATATAAAATTTTAAACTCGCACATCTCCGTTACTATAGAAGATACTGAAATGATTTTACACTCAATGGAATCAGGTCAACGCTCTCTATTGGCACATCCGGAAAAATTGAATCCATGTGTAATATTCATGCTTAGTTACCGTGGAAACTCTCATAACAATCGTGTAAAAAATCTAATTGTGCGTGATTGTAGCTGTCGTCGTGGAGAACTGAAATAACCATTTTGATTGTTGAAACAATGTAATACAAACTAAGGCCTCACGCTTTACGATAACATTATATAAAATTTCAAACTCGCATATCTCCGTTACTATAGAAAATACTGAAATGATTTTATACTCAATGGAATCAGGTCAACGCTCTCTATTGGCACATCCCGAAAAATTGAATCCATGTGTAATATTCATGCTTAGTTACCATGGAAACTCTCATAACAATCATGTAAACAATCTATTGGTGCGTGATTGTAGTCGTCGTCATAGAGATTTGGAATAACCATTTTGATTGTTGAAACAATGTCATACAAACTAAGGAATCACGTTTTACAATAACATTATATAAAATTTTAAACTCGCATATCTCCGTTACTATAGAAGATACCGAAGTGATTTTAAAATCAATGTAATCAGGTCGACGCTCTCTATTGGCACATCCGTAAAAATTGAATCCATGTGTAATATCATTGGTTAGGTACCATGGAAACTCTCATAACAATCATGTAAACAATCTATTTGTGCGTGATTGTAGTCGTCGTCGTGGAGATTTGAAATAACCATTTTGATTGTTGAAACAATGTAATACAAACTAAGGCCTCACGCTTTACGATAACATTATATAAAATTTCAAACTTGCATATCTCCGTTACTATAGAAAATACGGAAGTGATTTTACAATCAATGGAATCAGGTCGACGCTCTCTATTGGCTCATCTGGAAAAATTGAATCCATGTGTAATATTCATGCGTAGTTACCATGGAAACACTCGTAACAATCAAGTAAACAATCTATTTACACGTTACTGTCGTCGTCCTCGTTGAGATTTGTAATAACCATTTGGATTGTTGAAACAATGTAATACAAACTAAAGATCACGTTTTAAAATTACATTATATAAACTTCACACTCGCATATCTCCGTTACTATAGAAGATACTGAAGTGTACTTTACACTCAATGGAATCAGCTCGACGCTCTCTATTGGCACATTGGGAAAAATTGAATCCATGTGTAATATTCATGCTTAGTTACCATGGAAACTCTCATAACAATAAAGTAAACAATATTTTTTTGCGTGATTGTAGTCGTCGTCGTGGAGATCTGAAATAACCATTTTGATTGTTGAAACAATGTAATACAAACTAAGGAATCACGTTTTAAGATAACATTATATAAAATTTCAAACTCGCATATCTCCGTTACTATAGAAGATACTGAAATGCTTTTACCCTCAATGGAATCAGGTCGACGCTCTCTTTTTTCCCATCCAGAAAAATTGAATCCATGTGTAATATTTATGCTTAGTTACCATGGAAACTCTCATAACAATCATGTAAACAATCTATTTGTGCGTGATTGTACTAATACAAACACTCAATGTAATCAGGTCAACGCTATATTTTGGCACATCCCGAAAATTGAATCCATGTGTAATATTCATGCTTAGTTACCATGGAAACTCTCATAACAATTTTGTAAACAATCTATTTGTGCGTGATTGTAGTCGTCGTCGTGGAGATTTGAAATATCCATTTTGATTGTTGAAACAATGTAATACAAACTAAGGCCTCACGCTTTACGATAACATTATATAAAATTTCAAACTCGCATATCTCCGTTACTATAGAAGATACCGAAGTGATTTTAAAATCAATGTAATCAGGTCGACGCTCTCTATTGGCACATCCGTAAAAATTGAATCCATGTGTAATATCCATGGTTAGGTACCATGGAAACTCTCATAACAATTTTGTAAACGATCTATTTGTGCGTGATTGTAGTCGTCGTCGTGGAGATTTGAAATATCCATTTTGATTGTTGAAACAATGTAATACAAACTAAGGAATCACAATTTACGATAACATTATATAAAATTTTAAACTCGCACATCTCCGTTACTATAGAAGATACGGAAATGATTTTACACTCAATGGAATCAGGTCAACGCTCTCTATTGGCACATCCGGAAAAATTGAATCCATGTGTAATATTCATGCTTAGTTACCGTGGAAACTCTCATAACAATCGTGTAAAAAATCTATTTGTGCGTGATTGTAGCTGTCGTCGTGGAGAACTGAAATAACCATTTTGATTGTTGAAACAATGTAATACAAACTAAGGCCTCACGCTTTACGATAACATTATATAAAATTTCAAACTCGCTTATTTCCGTTACTGTAGAAGATACTGTAGTGAATTTACACTCAATGGAATCAGGTCAACGCTCTCTTTTATCACATCCCGAAAAATTGAATCCATGTGTATTATTCATGCTTAGTTACCATGGAAACTCTCATAACAATCATGTAAACAATCTATTTGGGCGTGATTTTAGTCGTCGTCGTGGAGATTTGAAATAACCATTTTGATTGTTGAAACAATGTAATACAACTTAAGGCCTCACGTTTTACGATAACATTATATAAAATTTCAAACTCGCACATCTACGTTACTATAGAAGATACTGAAATGATTTTACACTCAATGGAATCAGGTCAACGCTCTCTATTGTCTCATCCGGAAAAATTGAATCCATGTGTAATATTCATGCTTAGTTACCATGGAAACTCTCATAACAAGAAAGTAAACAATATTTTTTTGCGTGATTGTAGTCGTCGTCGTGGAGATCTGAAATAACCATTTTGATTGATGAAACAATGTAATACAAACTAAGGAATCACGTTTTAAAATAACATTATATAAAATTTCAAACTCGAATTTCTCCGTTACTAAAGAAGATACTGAAGTGATTTTACAATCAATGGAATCAGGTCGACGCTCTCTATTGGCTCATCCGGAAAAATTGAATCCATGTGTAATATTCATGGTTAGTTACCATGGAAACTCTCATAACAATCATGTAAACAATCTATTTGGGCGTGATTGTAGTCGTCGTCGTGGAGATTTGAAATAACCATTTTGATTGTTGAAACAATGTAATACAAACTAAGGAATCACAATTTACGATAACATTATATAAAATTTTAAACTCGCACATCTCCGTTACTATAGAAGATACTGAAATGATTTTACACTCAATGGAATCAGGTCAACGCTCTCTATTGGCACATCCGGAAAAATTGAATCCATGTGTAATATTCATGCTTAGTTACCGTGGAAACTCTCATAACAATCGTGTAAAAAATCTAATTGTGCGTGATTGTAGCTGTCGTTGTGGAGAACTGAAATAACCATTTTGATTGTTGAAACAATGTAATACAAACTAAGGCCTCACGCTTTACGATAACATTATATAAAATTTCAAACTCGCATATCTCCGTTACTATAGAAAATACTGAAATGATTTTATACTCAATGGAACCAGGTCAACGCTCTCTATTGGCACATCCCGAAAAATTGAATCCATGTGTAATATTCATGCTTAGTTACCATGGAAACTCTCATAACAATCATGTAAACAATCTATTGGTGCGTGATTGTAGTCGTCGTCATAGAGATTTGGAATAACCATTTTGATTGTTGAAACAGTAGTGCAGTTTAGACAGTTCACAAACCTCTTGTGAGGAGCTGAAGTGAGGAGCTTGCCTTAATGGATTTCTGTCGTAAGGCATGAGCCTTATTTTCTGGCAGTGTTGCCAACTCCTTACCCGAAAAAATCACCAAGGTTTTTGGGGTAACCTAACCTAAAGCAAGGAGCTGGCAACCTTTTTCTCGCAGTGTTGCCAACTCCTCACTCGAAAAAATCACCAAGGTTTTTGGTTTAACCTAACCTAAAGCAAGGAGCTGGCAACTTTTTTCTCGCAGTGTTGCGAACACTACACCCGAAAGTAATGCTTGGTGGGGCTTGCTTTAATGGTTTGCTCTTGTAAGGCATAAACCCCCCCCTATTTTCGGACACAGTATTACCAACATCTTACTCGAAAAAAAATCACCAAGGTTTTTGGTCTAACGTAACCTAAAGCAAGGAGCTGGCAACCTTGCTTGAGGCTTGAGTTACAGTGCATAAAGCAAGGTTGCCAACCTACTGGTACTTTTGCCATAGCCTTTTTACAAAAAAGAGAGAGGAAAGAAAGAGGGAAAATTTAAACAGCCGACAGACTACCTACAGCTTTTTTTGTCTAACCTAACCTCAAGCAAGGAGCTGGCAACTTTGCTTGAGGTTTGCTTTACAGTGCATAAAGCAATTTTTGCCAACCTACTGGTATTTTCGCCATAGCCTTTTACAAAAAAAAAGAGAGGAGAGAGAGAGAGGGAAGAGTTAAACAACCGACAGCTGCCAACACCTACCCTAACCTAACCTAACCTAACCTAACCTAACCTAACCTAACCTAACCTACTCTAACCTAACCTAACCTAACCTAACCTAACCTAACCTAACCTACTCTAACCTAACTTAACCTAACCTAACCTAACCTAACCTAACCTAACCTACTCTAACCTAACCTAACCTAACCTAACCTAACCTAACCTACTCTAACCTAACCTAACCTAACCTAACTTAACCTACTCTAACCTAACCTAACCTACTCTAACCTAACCTAACCTAACCTACTCTAACCTAACCTACTCTAACCTAACCTACTCTAACCTAACCTAACCTAACCTAACCTAACCTAACCTAACCTAACCAGGTCTAACCTAACCTAAAGCAAGGAGCTGGCAACCTTACTTAAGACTTGCCTTACAGTGCATAAAGCAAGGTTGCCAACCTACTGGTATTTTTGCCATAGCCTTTTACAAAAAAGAGAGAGAAGAGAGAGAGGAAAAATTAAACAACCGACAGCTGCCAACACCCACCTACAGCCTTTATTACTTGGTCTAACCTAGCCTAAAGCAAGGAGCTTGCAACTTTGCTTGAGGCTTGCCTTACAGTGCATAAAGCAATTTTTGCCAACCTACATATACTAAACAAGGAGAGTCGGCAACAAATATGTACTGCCGTAAAAGAGAGAGAGATGGGTGGATGGTAATATAGTATGTGCGTGCGTGTGTGCGTATAATATGTAGCATTATTAACTAGAGTGTGTTGGCAATTTACTTACAACTAAAAAAAATAGAGATGCCAACTTTGCTGTAAGATGAAGAGAGAGAGAGATTTATGGCTGGCAACAGTAATGAGCGAATCCATCTTATTGTAAATTTTTTCCAAGTCCCAAAAAAAAAAAGAGAGAGGCCAATGTTTATATATCGTGACCTTTGTAAACCTCTCTCGGGGGAACGATGTGCTACACACGCGCGCGCGCGTATGTATTGTAACACAAACAAACAAACAAACAAAATAATAATTGTTGTTTTTAGGATGCCTGGCCCCTATAACCTCGCCAGGGTGCGTGGTGCCCAGCCAAAAAGTAAAAGTTTTCTAATGGCTGCGGTAATCTACAACCGCACCTCTGTAGAGTTTCACGTGTTTTTTTTTCCCCCAAACTTCTTATATATTTCTTAAATTTTTTTACAGGGATTATTAAAGTACATATTTGAGGAAAACAGCGCCACCCATATATAAATAAACCCCTCAAACTAACACTAATTAGAATTAGCCTACAAAATTTTTCTCGTAAGGCATTTTTTTGTAAACACTGTACCACCAACAGATCACATATAAATAAACATACCCCCAAAAAAATGCAATCTGAGAAAAGTTGCCCTGTGTGCAAGATAACCATATCAAGCCAAAATTTTGCAAGACATTGTCGTACCTGCGCACCTGGTAAGCGTGTAACCGCTAAAAAATCATGTCCCAGGTGCGGTATACCTATTACCATTAATAATTTGAAGAGGCATATAACATTATGCAAAGTTGCCGTCGGAGCACTTGTTCCACAACCGTCGACCAGCTCGACCAAGAGGAAAGTGGAAGCCGACTCGCCACCATCCGCCAAACGCGTCAAGCCTGTGGCGAAAGAGAACCAGACTGCTTTCGAGCGGTTGTTAGAGGACTTTGTCATCACTTCGGAGGGCTCATGCGACGTGCGTAGCTTTTTGGAGAACGTGCAAGCCGAAATCATTTCCATCCTCGGCGATGCACTGGCTACGTACTCCACCAAATTCTACGCATCGCTACGTTGCCAGTACAAGAAGCCGTCCGATGAAATTTACAGCTTCTGCCACAACACCAAGGCGAAGACGCTGCATCTGGCGGATGTCGACAACCTCGAGGTCATCTACAACCAGTTTGCCGAGGAGCTGGTGGCAAAACAAGAAGAACATGAAGCTAAAGGCTCGGGGGGTTCGCTGTGTGGCGAGCCTCACGAACTGTGCGTCAAACTTTGTAAGTTCGTGCCTCTCTCCGCCTCCAGCTACGTCCCCTTACCACCTACCATTGTGGCAAAGAAGGCTGTCCTGAACATTCAGAACAGTGACGCCAAGTGCTTTCTCTGGTCGGTGCTTGCAGCGTTGCACCCTGTCCACTGGAAAAACCAACCACGCCGAGTTAACCACTACCTACCCTACGAGGCAGAGCTGGAAGATGCGATGGCTGGGATCAACTACCCGGTGGCGCTTTCGGACATTCGAAAGTTCGAGGCTCGTACGCGGTTGGCTATCAACGTTTACGGTCTCACTGACGAAAATGCGGTGTACCCCATCCGGGTGAGTGACGTAAACAACAATGATGCTCGAGAAATCCATCTCCTACTTATCAAGGACGAGACCCATCACCACTACACCCTCATCCGTTCGCTCTCCCGGTTGGTGTCGAGCCAAAAAAGCAAGCATGATGGTAGCATAGAAGTTTGTCGCAGGTGCTTGTCAACTTTTGACAATCAAAAACAGCAGGATTATCAGCAGATCAAAAATCCCAACATCGCTGTCGAGAAGCTCGCTCGCCACAAGATCTACTGCAATGCCAACGAGCCGGGTGTGGCAGTCTTGCCCAAACCTGGCACCGTGGAGCGTTTCCACATGCACGGTGCCATGGTAGAGCATCCCGCTATCATCATCGCGGATTTCGAGGCCTTCCTCAAACCCCTGTCCACTTGCGATCCCGACCCCGAAGTTTCTTCCACCACCCCTTACCAACTCCACGAGGCATCCAGTTTCGCATATGTTGTGGTGCGACGAGACCAGCACATCGCCCCCGAGCCCTACGTGTACCGTGGCCCCGACGCAGCCAAACACTTCCTCGAGAGGATGGTTGTCGAGGCCAACGAGATAGGGAAGGTACTGTTGGCCCCCAAGTCTATGCTCCCACTGTCCCCTGACGATCAGTGTAGACACGACGAGTCCATCGCTTGCCCTGTCTGCGTCAAGGAGTACACCGCCAACAACCGTAAAGTCCAACACCATGATCACTTTGACGGTAGGTATGTTGGCCCTTGGTGCAACAGATGCAACCTCATGGCCCGGGACCCGCGATTTATCCCTGTGTTTTTTCACAACGGCTCGGGATACGACTTCCACCACCTCGTCAAGCATCTTGGGTACGACGACATGCGAATCAACGTCCTGGCGCAGAACGAGGAGCGTTACATCAGTGTGAGCAAGTGGGTGCGAATCCCAGGATCACACTCTACCGTCGAGCTTCGCTTCCTCGACTCTTTGAGGTTCCTCCCAGCAAGCCTCGATGCTCTCGCAGGGAAGCTTAGCGACGAGCAAATGCTCATCACCTCCGGAAACTTTCCGAACTTGGGCGCCGGCCTCTTCAGGCGTAAGGGAGTCTATCCCTACGAATATGTCACAGACCCTTCCAAGTTCGCAGAGACGTCGCTACCTCCCCAGGCAAACTTCTACAGTCAGCTGCGAGGCTCGAACATCACCGACGAAGAATATCACCATGCCCAGTCCATGTGGCACGAGCTGAGCTGTCGAACTCTCGGGGACTACCACGACGCCTACCTCAGACTTGATGTGACGCTCCTCGCCGACGTGTTCCAGACGTTCCGTGCGACTGCGAAGACCATCTACCAGCTGGACCCCGCCTACTTCTACAGTCTCCCCGGACTGGCGTGGTCAGCCATGTTTCTGGTGACGAAGATCGAGCTGGAGCTTCTTTCGGACGTGGACATGATGCTGTTTGTGGAACGTGCCGTGCGGGGTGGAATGGTCCAGGTGTCGCAGCGACACTCGCGCGCCAACAATCACCACATGGCCACCGGCTACGACCCCTCACAACCGTCCAGCTACATCATGTACACGGACGTCAATAACCTCTACGGACACTCCATGATGCAGCCACTCCCCTTTAGAGGCTTCGAGTGGGCTGACCCTTCCAACTTCGACGTCGAAAGCTTCGACGATTCGGAACATGGGTTCTTCGCCGAGGTGGACCTTGAGTTCTCCGAGAAGCTGCAGGATTTGTTCAGCGATCTCCCCCCTGCACCCGAGTTCAAGTGTCCACCCGATTCCAACCAGAAGAAGCTCATCATGGATTTCGAGCCCAAGAAGAATTACGTCCTGCACTACCAGAATCTCCGGTGGCTGATGCAGCGAGGGGTCGCGGTCCACGCAGTTCACCGCATCCTCAAGTTCGAGCATTCTCCGTGGTTGCGTCCATATATTGAAGTCAACACCAAACACCGCACCGCAGCCACGTCCGAGCTCGATAAGGATTTCTTCAAGCTTATGAACAATGCGGTGTTCGGGAAAACCATGGAGAATGTACGGAATCGTGTAGATGTGAGGCTAATATCAAACAAAGCACAATGTCGCAGGCTCGTAGCAAACCCGTTATTCAAATCGAGGACCATTTATAACGAACAGCTTGCTCTGGTGCATATGAGGAAGAGCGAGGTGAAGCTCAACAAGCCAATTTATGTTGGCGCCTCAGTATTAGACCTGAGCAAGCTGCACATGTTTCAAACATATTATGGGATACTACGCCAGCACTATAACGACAATATTAGCCTACTCTACACGGACACGGACAGCTTGGTGTACCACGTTCGCACGGACGATGCGTACGGGGATATAGTCACGGTACCAGCTTTGGTTAACCTCTTCGACACCTCGGGCTATCCCCAGCCGAACCAGTACGGCATCCTGCCCCAAAACAAAAAAGTGCCTGGCAAACTCAAAGACGAGAAGGACGGTGATGTAATTCTCGAGTTTGCAGGTCTTCGCGCCAAGGCCTATGCCATCAAAGCCGAGGGCAGCGTTACCAAGAAGGCCAAGGGTGTCGGCAGACAGGTGGTTCGGGAGCATCTCGCATTCGAGGACTTCGTCGATTGCCTAAAGACCAGGTCGTCGGTTCTAAGAGAAGAACAGCGCATCCAGAGCGTCGACCATGTGTTGACCACAAACAAAGTTAGAAAAATTGCCCTGGATCCCAACGACGACAAGAGGTGCGTTCTCGAGTGTGGTATTCACACATTGCCGTGGGGGCACTATCGCTTAGCAGAAAGCAAAACCTGCAACATATGTCCATCTTCAACAGAAGATTCATAAAAACAAAACAAAACAAAAAAAAAATACTTTGACTGTCATTACAAAAAACTTTGACTGTATTCTTAAATAACCAGCATGCCTATGAATTTGTTCGGTTTCAAAAAACAGATCATTATGGAAACCATACCAGATCATGAAGTCTTACCTTCCGTGTTACCTAAACTCAACGGTCTGTTGATCATTCACCTCAACAGCATTTGGACGAAACTGAATGACGATGTGGGCAAGATGTTTTATGTTTTTAATAACAATTTACATTTCTACGAAATTCCGATCGACGGGAAACTTCAAATCACCGTGAATCCGGAAAACGCAGGCGAAATCAAAATTTCTACCGGCAAAAACATTTTTCGAATCAAGCACGACAAGATGCTTTCTAACATTACGTACGATGTGTCTGCAGGAGATTATCTTTACATGGAACTCCTCGGAGATTACGACAAACTCATTCCTCTCTTCGTAGAATTACGAATCGTCTATCCTATTATAAATAACCGTTATCCAAAAATGCCTAACGACATTTTCGGCAACACCAAGTGTGTGGACCACGCAGAAGAGATTCTCATGTTGGACATTCGAGTTAAGAAGTTGAGGACCGATTTGATCGCTTTGCAGGAAACCTTAAACAAAAGTTTAGAGTCGGAAATCGCTACGCTCCAAACGCAATGTCTCGACCCCATTCTGAAAATCGATTCCGAACTGAAAACGCTGATAAAAAATTATGTCGACGTACCTTCTTACGACAGCGTTCAAAATATACAGTTGAGCGTGGATTCGCTTCAAAATGATTTGGCCAAATTACAGCAATTTCAATCGAAAAATGAAGATTTGGAAAAATTGAAACTCGAAATCGAAGAACGAACTTCCGCAATAGAAAAGAATTTCTCTGAACTTCAAACCGTCGTGAACGATATAGACGCAGAACGCTTGCATGTCGTCGTTTCCAAATTACAAGAAGAATTCACCAGCACGTTGGAAGAAATTAAATCCAAGTTGCAGACTTTGGAAGATACAATGACGAACCTACCATCGTCGGACGAACTGCAGGTCATCGGTAAAAGCGTCGCGAACATAAAAATTCAATTGGAGGCCTATCAAGATTTCGAACACATTCAAACCACCATCGCTACGCTTCAGGCGTCCTTGGAATTGATCAACGAAGAAATAAAAAATATTCACGCTGAAGCAAGAGCGTTGACTAGCATTCAAGACACGTTGAGCACGGTTCAGCAGAAGATCGAATATTTAGAAAATTTAAACGTCGAAACAAATCTTGCTCATTTTCATCACGTACTGGACAACATACAGGGTGACTTGGAATCGTTACGGACGAGCGTGCCTTCGAGCGAAGATTTGGAAAAATTGAAAACGGCGGTGACGGCACTATCCGAATCGAGCGACATCAAAAGTTCATTGAGCGATCTCGAGAGTAAAGTGGCCAATCTCCCCACCTCCAAAGAATTGCACGCTTTGAAAAGAAACATATCACGTATGCTGAAACGACTGGAAACGGAAACGGCGAACGTGGAACAGATTCGAGACGAAATTAGTTCGCTGGTGTCGACGCTGCCCTCTTCGCAGAGCGTCGCCGACCTTCACACGCAGTTTACAGAGATGCGAAGCATCGTGAACGATCTTACCGAGAAGAGCTCGAAATTGAATCAAGTCGAGAACCTTCAGAACATCGTCGTCAACATCAGAGATCAAGTTGGAGTGTTGGAATCCACGCAGGAATCGACGCTAACCTCTTTCGGTGCCAAGTTGCAAGAACTCAACTAAAACTACAAGCAGTTAAACGTGGAAGTGAAAATCAAACCATCGTTTTCTGCCGTAACGGATACCATAGTCGAGCATTTGCTGCCCATCGAAAATAAACTCGGACAAGTTCACAGTAATCTGTTCGGCGTCGACACTAAATTCGCTAAACTGCATTCTCTGCAAGCCATCGAAATCAACAGCGTACCCAATCAACAGAGAATCTCCACGTTCGTCGAAGGTAACAAACTGTACATGTTGCATCCTTATCATCCGTACTACAAGTTTCTCCTCGATGGCACGATTCAGATAAACGAATTTTCGTACTGGTCTCACGGTAGAAAAGCTACCGTTCCCACCATGACTTTGATATCGAATCGTGGTGTCCAGAAAGCAGGAAACATTCCTCTGGCACGTTGGAACGAAACGCGCAACATATATGAAATACACGAAGACGAAGATCTCACCGTTTTCGACGTGAGTGCCGGCGATAAACTGATCATTCAAAACACGAGCGAAGTGCCACCCTCTTTGAATCCCATCACGCTTGTGCTTCTCTTGAAACGTAATCTCTAAAAAATGTCTAGGCAAGCCATCGTCGAAGAATTGCATAAACCTGCACGCCGTAACTACGAACGTTTGGCTGTGGTAACCAAGGGTATCGACGACCTCTGGCAAAGTGACCTCGTGGAGATGAGTAGCGGCAATTTGAAAAACGTGCATAAATTGAACAAGGGCAACAAGTACCTTCTTACCGTCATAGACACGTTTTCGAAATTCGCATGGGCTCTACCTTTGAAAGCCAAAACGGGAACGTGCGTCACGGAAGCATTCAAGACAATTTTTCGCGAAAGCGGTGGCAGACGACCACGGTTTCTGCAAACAGACAACGGTAAAGAATTTTACAACGCCGTATTCCAAAAGTTTATTCAAAAACACAAGATTCGACATTATTCGAGCTTCAGTCACATCAAAGCCAGCATCGTGGAAAGATTCAATCGAACCTTGAAAACACACATGTGGAAACGATTCACGCTTCGGGGAAATTACAAATGGGTCGACATCCTGCCGGAACTCGTCGACACCTATAATGATACGGCACACAGAACGATAGGCATGAAGCCAGTTGACGTTACCAAATCTGACGAGCAACGTTTAATTTCTACCGTTTACTGCCCAAAGTACACTCCCACGACAAAAAAAGCTAAATACAAAATTGGAGACCAGGTGAGGATCAGCAAATTCAAACGCACCTTCGAGAAGGGATTCACAAAAAATTGGAGCACGGAACTCTTTACGGTGGTTCGAGTTCTACCCGGAAACCGACACACGTATATAATAAAAGATAGTAGCGGCGAGATTTTGAAAGGAAGATTTTACGAAGAGGAACTCTCTAAAACAAAACACCCCAACACGTACCTCATCGAGAAAGTATTGCGTAGGAAAGGTGACAAACTGTTTGTCAAATGGCTGGGACTTCCAGAAAAGAGTTGGATCGACGCGAACGAAGTGATCTTGTGAGTACGTGGAACGTGGTGAAGCGTCTACCGGATCCGGAAAGTCAAACGAAGAAAAAGAACGGCGAGTTGCTTCCCGACAGCATCCGCTGTCTGATCGTAGGTCCTTCGGGGTGTGGGAAAACGACACTGCTCGTGGACAATTTTCTCCTTGCACCGAATTGGTTAAATTGGAAGAACAGGCACCTGTACGTGTTCTCGAAAAGTTTGGAGCAATCCAAATACCAGCAACTGATGAAACTGTACGATGGTCTGGACATTGCAACGTTCGCCTCGGAAATAAAACCACTCGACGATTGTCGTGAAAATTCAGTTGTTGTGTTCGACGACGCCATCCTGGAAAATCAAAATGAAATTCGCAACTTTTTCACGCAAGGTCGTCACAAAGGAATGGATTGTTTCTACCTAGCTCAAACGTTTTCCAAAATTCCAAAACAGTTAGTACGCGACAACGCTAATTTCATATGTTTGTTTCGTCAAGATCACACCAACCTCAAGCACGCGTACGATGACTACGTAGGCGGAGACATGAACTACAATCAATTTTCGGAACGCTGCTGCTCTACTTGCTGGAACGGTGACGATTTCGGATTCGCGACGATCGACATGACGAGGAAACCCAACGACGGAAAATACAGAAACAAAATCAACGACTTTCTAAACGTTGCAACGTTGTGAGAAACGACGTGTATAAATAACGTCATGACGAAACGAAAAATCGAAGACGAAAATCTCAAGCTTCGCGATTACCTCGCGAAACGCTTCAAAGGTTGGAAATCCGAGAATCGCGGATTCTACGAAGAGAAGAAACGTCAGGATCAACCCGTGATCGATGCCATCAGCAGTCTAGGTAAAGAAATTAAAAGTGTCACGGAACAAAATAAAAATTTGATTAATGAACTCGTACCGCTCGCAGCTAAAAGTTACGCCGTACCCACGCCTATTTCGAGCATTCCTTCGACACCGTTCGAACTGAAGGATGCACCGGCACGACGTCGAGCCATTGGTAGCACGTCGTCTTCGGATAAAATCGAGTTGGGACCTTTGGCACAAAACTACCTGAGCACGGGGAAATTCGACAAGGATGAAGTGTTCGGATTGTATCCCAGCATGGAAACCAGCGAAGGCGGCGGTGTGGTGTGGAAGATTGGGAAATCGAAGGTGACCTTCGAAGGCAACGACATTAAAGTCAATTTAGGCGACAAGGATAGTTGGACCAGGTATCCGGGTACGGTGGGACTGTGGGAACTCGTCGCCAAAAAGCAGCCGAAAGATTACACCGACGAAGATTACCAGAGTTACAAGGAAATTCTGATCATGACGGATGCCTTGTACCAGAACAACGACGCCTCGCAGAATAGGGTGAAATCGAGCAGCGGCGAGAAGTACAGGAATCTCATCAAACCGATTTGGAACCAGGTCAAAACAGGCAGCGGCGTCAAACGCTACAACACGTTACCCAAAGAATTCGTTTGGGTGGACGACGTTAGGAAACTCGTGGACCGATTGTTGGTGATAGCCGGCGAAGAGAATGCAGGCAACCGTAATTTCTACAACGAGAAGGTTGGCATCGTGGACATGATCAGCACGAAACTTTCCAACTTCATCGTGAACGACGACAAGGGCATAGGTTACCTGATCAAAATCATCAACACGCTGCCTCCGAAATTTTGGAACTTGGCCGAAGGAAAGGGACTCGTGAACGACATCATCAACAAGTTACCTTTCGAGATGCATCTACCTGGCTACCAGTACTGCGGACCGGGTACCAAACTCGAGAAAAGATTGGAGAGAGGAGACAAGGGTGTGAATCCGTTGGACGCGGCATGCAAAGATCACGACATCGCCTACAACACCACGCAGACGGATCTGGACGCACGTCACGAAGCAGACAGAAAGTTAGAGCACGCAGCTTTCGAAAGGTTCGTGAGCAGAGACGCATCGTTGGGTGAACGGGTCGCCGCACTAGGCACCACCATCGCCATGAACACGAAACAAAAATTGGGGTGGGGTATATAAATAACATACAGTAAAAAAAACAACATGGCTTGCATAACTGATTTGCCACCCGAGCTACTATCTAAAATATTCAAAAAGGTAGTTAACGGTGATGTTAATAAACTTGTAATCATAGCAAGAACGACGCCGGAATTTCGCATCCCTTGTGAAATGGTTCTCAAGGACCATCTTCGGGAGATCAGCGGCCTGAGGTGCAGTGATCTCAACATTCTGCTTTCGGCTGCAGGGGAAAAATTGAACGAGAGGTCGGACGAACTGCACGAGGCGATGCAGGGAAGAAGACGGTACACAGTAGATTGGTACAAGTCTATGCAGGAGAAGGAAGATATCATTACGCACATCATCGCGTTTTCCGAAGCACGGACTTTCTTCCTCTGTTAAAAAAATAATAATATATATACGTGCCAAAAAACTTGATATATAAATAACACACATCGTGAAAAAAAAATAATCTTCGGTATATATAAATAACACACATCGTGAAAAACAATTAAATTTCTCTCTAACACTCTGAAATTTTTTTTGATATGACGACCGAAAAAATAAGTGATCTCCAAGCATTAAAACAAATGCTAAATTTGTCAGTTGAGTATGTAAAAATTCAGGAATTGGAAGTCGACAAACCTTACACGATAACTTCCGGTTCAATCGTTTCTACCCAGTATGGTCCCAAGGTACGCCTGTTGCTCAACGCACAATACAGTCTATTTTTACCAGATCGATACGCTAACATGTTATGCGACGAGAAGCTATCTATTTTAATCGAGAACAAAACTCGAATCGTGTACAAGGGGACAAAGGAACTTCTTGGCAAGAAAACGAAGCACGTTATAGAATTTGTGTAACGACTGCGAGGCCTTGAAAATATATAAATAACATACCGTAAAAAAACTACACAAGAAAAAATCTCAGAATATATATATAAATAACATACCGTGAAAATAACACATAGAGCATCAACATGAAGCCCAAGGGTGTCGTGTACCAGATACCATACTCCAATCTAAAAAATCTAGGTGCTCTCGATGGGTTACTCACCAAGAAACAACGCGAGAAGAAACGTTCTTGCTTGTCGAAAGGACACGGAATGAAATTGCTGCTCAGCACACCTCTATTGAAAAGATTGCAGCGTTCGCGGAAACAGAAAAAGATCGGAGGTTTCATATTCAGCATCCCGGCCATCCTGGCAGCATTGGGGGCCGTTGGAAGTTTGGCCGGCGGAAGTGCCGCCATCGCGAAAACCGTCATCGACTCGAAGAAGAACAAGGCCGAGTTGGAAGAACAGAAACGTCACAACCTGGCCATGGAGAAGAAGGGGAAGGGCGTGATGAGAAAGTTTAAAAAAAAGAAACAGAAGCACTCACCAACCGAGACATTGAATCTCTGATCGGACCGTTACGAATCAAACACTTCAGAGGAGTTTTTATGTCCGACTCGTTACCTTCAAGCGTTAAAACAAGAGAATGCGGAGTAGTCAACTTGGATGGTCAAGAAAATCCAGGCACGCATTGGATATGTTACCACAAAAACGACAATGATAAAGCATTCGTTTTCGATTCTTTCGGAGGTGTTCCACCTACAAATTTAGTTCATTATCTGAAAACGAACAAAACCTCCATATACTACAACGACGAACGCATTCAAGATTTCGGAGACGTGAACTGCGGTCATCTCTGCCTTTCCGTGCTCGCGTTTCTCTCTAAAATAAATAACCCTACGGTCGAAGATTTCCAGAAAGCATTGTGGAACCTCAAACAGCATCACTAGGATGGGCGTGTTCCATCTCACGAGCGAATCTTCAATCTTGAAACTCACGCTGCACGACGACATCGTCTATCCTAAATCCGTGGCTCTGCGTGCATTCTACAGCATGTACCTCATACCTAACGTCACGCAGCACAACAACAAAATTAGCGTCGGAAGCGAACACATCGTCGTCACGCCAGGACAATACAATCTTTCCACTTTGCAAGCTCAGTTACCCAAAGGCACATACCTTTCTCAAAATTCGGTCACGCACAGAGTGGAAATCCTATCCGCGACGGAAACCGTGGACCTGGGCACCATGGGAGAACTTTTAGGTTTCGAGAACAACACAAAACTCGAATCTGGCATCAAGCACGTGGCAACCAACATTCCTAAATTCTTGGCCATAGAGACTCTGAACGTACACTGCAACGTGGCCGAAGGCATGATCACGAAATCTTCGGACGGATTGTTAGGAAGTCACAAGCAGACGGGAATCATAGCCACTTTCAAACCAAGTTCCGAGTTCATGGAACCGATCATCTACACGCCCTCTTCGCCGATCTATTTTCCAGTATGTCGCAACCGCATAGACGACATAGAGTTGGTGGTGACGAACGAGAAAGAAGACGTGGTGGATTTCGCAGGTGCCACTACGACGGCCATCGTAGAGATCAACGTATAATAAATAACCATACATGTAAAATGGAGCAAATCGAACGTTACGAATTGCAATCTTTCCCTCCCAACCGTCGCACGTTCGCCAATCTGAACGAAGCGAACAGGGAGATCGAATACGACGTGGACGTAGGCGACGGGTTCGTTCATCCTCACAGAGCGGACCTCTACCTTCAATTCGACGTGGTGAAGAAAGAAAGCGGAGACGCGTTTCCCGCAGCAGCAAACTTGATACTCGTGGACAACTTCGTGCCTCACCTGTTCTCGCAGGTGGAGGTGAGGAAACACAACACCGTCATCGACAGAATAGATTATCCAGGCATCACGTCGACGGCAGTGGGAACTTTGAAATTATCCAAAACAGACGCAGCGTACTACCAGGCCGGGGGATTCGAAGCCGGGACCAAAATATCGACGAGAAGTCACACGGTGCTTTTTCCCATGCGTCTGCTTCCAGGATTCTTCTCCGATTACAAGGAGATCATGTGGAAGGGAGGACTGAGGGTTACGTTTCGAAGAGCGGCCAACGACAACGACGCATTGATGCGATACGCTACTTTGGGTCCGGACGGCACCACGCCGATAGCCAACATTTACCCGAAGCAGCGAAATGCGTCATCCGGAGCATGGAATTGAGAATGCCGGTGGTGGAATATGAAACAAACTACGCCCTCAAGTACAAAGCGGAGATCTTGAAAAGTCCGCAGGTGCTGATTCATTTTCACGGTTACCAGTGCGTGCAGAAAATAGCGTCGGGAAGTCACATGGAATTCGACGTGACGACGCAGTTCAACAACATACAGTTCGACATGCCAGATTTCGTCGTAGTGCTTTTTCAGACCGGGAGGGACAAGAATCAGGAAAAAGATTCCAGCAAGTTCGACGACTGCAAGATCAAGAACGTTTATCTGAAGAACGGACGTAACGAAGTGTTCCCGCGCGAGAATTACAACCTCGACGTGACCAAAAACGATTACCTCAAACTTTACGAAGCGTTCTCGGCTTACAAACGCGTGACCGAGGGAAGCGTGGACATGTACTACACGCCCAGCGAGTTCAAAGCACGGAGACCCATGACCGTCATCAACACATCTAAGAGAAAGAAGGTTGTGGTCAACGATCGAACCAACATCAAGGTCGTCTGCGAGTTCCACGATGCCTTGCCCGAGGATACCCTATGCAGTGTCATCCTGATTACAGAGAAGTCCTTCGCCTACGACGTGAAGAACGAGAGGGTCACAGAGCAGTTTTAACAAGTTTTTTAACATCTTTTCTTGCACAAATAAGAAATTTTTTGGACTAGCACAATCAGTTACAATGGCACAATACGAATTTCACTAGTTCAGATCAATTACAAATGTCAATTTCATTAGTTATCAGTTACAATATCTTTTTGCACTATAGCACGAGAGACAATCAGAAAATTTGCACAAAAAAAATTTGTTGTTGTTTTTACACGTGAAAATTAACAATAAAATTTCTTTTTATCGTTTCAGATGCTGTCGAACATCAAAAACACATACACACACACTAAAAAAATAAGCATGCAACTTTATTTGTAACACACACATATATTCTCCATCTTCATCAAGAAAATATTATAATAAACATAATTATTTTTATCTATATCTCACAATAAAACTCTATATCCAAAAATATCACAACATCAAATAACACTAGAGTCGTTAGTACACGTTGCATGCATTACGGAGGTCCTCTGTAGGGTTTCATGGAAGTTTGGGGGAAAAAAAAACACGTGAAACTCTACAGAGGTGCGGTAATCTATAACCGCAGCCGTTAGAACCTTTTTGGGTTGGGCACCACGCACCCTGGCGGGGTTAGGGGCCAGGCATCCTAAAAAACAACAATTATTATTTTGTTTGTTTGTTTGTGTTACAATACATAAGCGCGCGCGCGTGTGTGTGTATGTGTGTGTGTGCGTGTGTGTGTGCGCGGCACGTCGTTCCCCCGAGAGAGAGAGGTTTACAAAGGTTGTGATATACAAACATTGGCCCCCGGGAGTTGGAAAATTACGATATGGCGCATTCGCTCATTACTGCTCCCAGCTATAAGTTTTTCTCTCTATCTAGCCCTTGCCAACTAAAAAAAAGTGTAGGTATGAGTTGGCAGCACTGCGAGAAAATAGAGATCATGCCTTACAAGAAAAAACCATTAAGGCGAGTAGTGTATATTAGGCGCTTCAACGCAGTACTTAGTAGGTATGCCTTTTTTTTATCAATCGAATATCACTTTTTGACATATTTTGACAATTTTTTGTCGATGTTTTAGCGTTTAGCGATGTTTTAGTACAAATTTTCACCATACTCATTTTTTTTCTACTCGTACTTGGTAGGTATATTATGATGTTACGTGATACAACTTAACCTATCCTTTTTTTACGATTATTTAATTTTTTTATGATCCTAAGTGATATAACTTAACCTATCATTTTTTTTATTTATGCACTGTTTGAACGTCATTATTTGAGGATCATATTTTGTAGGTATTTTTTTTTTATCAATCGAATATAAGTTTTTGAGATATTTTGACAATTTTTTGTCGATGTTATAGCGTTTAGCGATGTTTTAGTACAAATTTTCACCGCACTCATTTTTTTCCCCACTCGTACTTGGTAGGTATATCACGATCTTACGTGATACAACTTAACCTATCTTTTTTTTTACGATTTTTTAATTTTTTTTACGATCCTAAGTGATATAACTTAACCTATCGTGGAACTCGCAAACACCCACTCTACAAAAATTCTACTATATGATCTTTCACTGGCTAAGCTAACCTACAAATAGGAATTGGCAGCACTGACTTATAAACCCACTGGGTCTTCTTGGCATGTTTTTTCATGATGTGTTGCCAGGCTATTGGACATCTTGGCGTATACAATGTATATATTTTTGAGGGGGAGGGGTTATAGCTTTTTATCCTGTACGAATACTAAAAACTTGACAGTGACAACCAACAGAGTAAATAAACCTACATGCAGAAACTGGCAACACTAGTTTCTGACAGTGAATTTGAAATAAAATATTAAACAAAATACATGAGTAAGCACTGTGATTACAAATAATACCAGTGTTATGCCCCCCCCCCCAACTCCAACTGGGCAACTGGGGGAAATAATTGTACAACAATTTGTACCTAATTGTACAACAACTTGTACCTAACATATATAAAAGAGAGAGCCTTCCCGTAACTTACTTCATGCACAATTTATATGATTTTACAACTGTGAAAAGAAAACATATGTGTTCTGTATGCACATATTTATTCTTATTTTTCGAAGTTGAATGAAAGCATATGTTTTTACGCTCTCGTAATACTGACCTTGCCCCAGTGATTTTAAATTGCTTCCATCCGGTTGTTTTTTTCTGTGTTATTTCCGCATGCACGCAACATTCGCTTTCAATAGACAGAAGGAGTTTTAGTATAGCAGGCTCCGAGTTTTACAATTTATTAAATTAAACAATAATTTATGTAAGAATATACTTGTACTTACCGAACACAAAATAATAAAAAGCACATGTGAATCTTTGCGTGCGTTCATGTTATATGACGGCTGAGTAAAAAATAATGTTGACTCCCCGAAAGATAAAAGTTCCTGGTTCGACATCAGATGCATGCAAATTTTATGTTTTGCTCTCCAAAATCTTGATTTTTATGTTTGTGCTATTTGTCATACAGCAGAGGAGAAGAGGGGAGAGGGGAGGGGAGGGGGTACTATTAGCGCCATCTATTAGCAAACAATAGAAATAAAAAGTAGGGTCAAACTTTTTCAACACCCAAAAATTTTAAACGTCCTCGCTTAGTAATACGATCAGCAAAAGACGTTTGAAAGAGTACTCTTAGTCGACAAAGCTAATTGCTAGGGCCCATATATTGCTAAAATGTTCTTTGATTTGCATATTTCTCATACCGCCATATGTTGTTCTAGTTGACTTCTTCCAAAAAAATGCTAATTAGCGAGAGTTAATTAAGCAAGGCAAGTAAAAGAAGCAAATAGGACAATATGTGGTGGCGTGGAAATATGTAAAAATTCGATAAAATTCGAATTAAAATTGGGGGACATTTTGCATTTTTTCCCTATAATGTACAAAACATTTACCGTACATAATCTTTTCCATTTACAACAGTATAAAATAAGAGGAATGTGTGACAATATCCATATTAATTAGGAAGGTATGTTGTATGCTAGGTTAGCTAATTGTGTCTTCTACAGCTTCACTGTTTAGAGGAAAGATGGAAAAAGAGAGCTCTACGGAAATAACGCTCTTAACAATATTGAACGCCCGTGAAAATTATATATAAATAAGGCATAAGCGTATTATCTGCTTTCATGTCAGATTTTGCCGACCTGTGAGCTGTAGTGTTTAGGTGACAAGCGCCGCGCTTAAATATAATACCGTTGACAATATTGAACGCCCGTGAAAATTACATATAAATAAGGCATAAGCGTATTATCTGCTTTCATGTCAGATTTTCCCGACCTGTGAGCTGTAGTGTTTAGGTGACAAGCGACGCGCTCAAATATAATACCGTTGACAATATTGTACGCCCCGTGAAAATTATATATAAATAAGGCATAAGCGTATTATCTGCTTTCATGTCAGATTTTGCCGACCTGTGAGCTGTAGTGTTTAGGTGACAAGCGACGCACTCAAATATAATACCGTTGACAATATTGTACGCCCCGTGAAAATTATATATAAATAAGGCATAAACGTATTATCTACTTTCATGTCAGATTTTGCCGACCTGTGAGCTGTAGTGTTTAGGTGACAAGCGACGCGCTCAAATATAATACTGTTGACAATATTGAACGCCCCGTGAAAATTACATATAAATAAGGCATAAGCGTATTATCTGCTTTCATGTCAGATTTTGCCGACCTGTGAGCTGTAGTGTTTAGGTGACAAGCGACGCGCTCAAATATAATACCGTTGACAATATTGAACGCCCCGTGAAAATTACATATAAATAAGGCATAAGCGTATTATCTACTTTCATGTCAGATTTTGCCGACCTGTGAGCTGTAGTGTTTAGGTGACAAGCGACGCGCTCAAATATAATACCGTTGACAATATTGTACGCCCCGTGAAAATTATATATAAATAAGGCATAAGCGTATTATCTGCTTTCATGTCAGATTTTGCCGACCTGTGAGCAGTAGTGTTTAGGTGACAAGCGACGCGCTCAAATATAATACCGTTGACAATATTGAACGCCCCGTGAAAATTACATATAAATAAGGCATAAGCGTATTATCTGCTTTCATGTCAGATTTTCCCGACCTGTGAGCTGTAGTGTTTAGGTGACAAGCGACGCGCTCAAATATAATACCGTTGACAATATTGAACGCCTCGTGAAAATTACATATAAATAAGGCATAAGCGTATTATCTGCTTTCATGTCAGATTTTCCCGACCTGTGAGCTGTAGTGTTTAGGTGACAAGCGACGCGCTCAAATATAATACCGTTGACAATATTGAACGCCCCGTGAAAATTACATATAAATAAGGCATAAGCGTATTATCTGCTTTCATGTCAGATTTTCCCGACCTGTGAGCTGTAGTGTTTAGGTGACAAGCGACGCGCTCAAATATAATACCGTTGACAATATTGAACGCCCCGTGAAAATTACATATAAATAAGGCATAAGCGTATTATCTGCTTTCATGTCAGATTTTGCCGACCTGTGAGCTGTAGTGTTTAGGTGACAAGCGACGCGCTCAAATATAATACTGTTGACAATATATTGTACGTATATTGTATTGTATAGGAGACTAGAAGCATATAATTTGGCGAAAAAAAAACCCGAAAGTAAGGTCATAGAAAATAGTTAAAAAAAAAGTGAGCAATTATATTTTGCATTGCACAGCATTTGGTATTAAATAACATACCCCCAAAAAATCTCTGCATTATGCGTTCTGAAAAAAATTGCCCTACGTGCCAAATTACTGTGTCAAGTAAAAATTTTCAAAGGCACTGTCGTACTTGTGTGCCGGGAAAGCGAATATGTGCGACCAAACTGTGCTCTAAGTGTGGAAACAATTTTTCTATTGACTACTTCAAGCGACACCAGCTTACTTGCAAGAGCACTGGAACATCTCTACCGCAACCTTCCAAGCGAAAGGTAGAAGTAACCTCCCTCGATGCATCGCCACCTACCAAATGCGTCAAGCTGACGAAGAAAGCAGACCGAATTGCGTTTGAGCATTTATTAGAAGACTTTAACATAACATCAGACAGCTTCTGCGATGTGCGTAGTTTTCTGGAGAGCGAGCGAGCTAAGATAATATCCATGCTTAACGATGCATTGGCTACATACTCCACTAAATTCTATGCCGTGCTATGCTGCAAGTATAAGAAACCGTCTGATGAAATACCGGTCTTTTTTCACAATGGCTCGGGATATGATTTCCATCACTTGGTTACACATCTAGGGTACGACAATGCGAGAATCAATGTCCTGGCGCAGAACGAGGAGCGTTATATTAGCATCAGCAAGTGGGTGCCGATCCCCAACTCAAGCAACAGCATCGAGCTTCGGTTCCTCGACTCTCTGAGGTTCCTCCAGGCAAGCATCGATGCTCTTGCTGGGAAGCTCAGAGACGACCAACTAGCCATTACTACATCAAGTTTCCCGAACTTAGATGTCGCACTCATCAGACGTAAAGGGGTCTACGAATACGTCACAGACCCTTCCAAGTTCGAAGAAGAGTTGCTGCCTCCCCAGGATAAGTTCTACAGCCAGTTGAGAGGTTCAGGTATTACCGACGAGGAGTACAAGCATGCTCAGTCTATGTAGGTCGAGTTGGGTTGCCGAACTTTCGGTAATTACCACGATGCATACCTGAAGCTTGATGTGACGCTTCTAGCATGTGCGACGTTTGTTGTGGTGGGATCATTGGGGGAAATGTGATTCTCCCAATATGTCATCTGACTTACTAGCATATGCGATACGAAGAACAGGCGTGTATGTGGCTTACTAGGATTAGGCTCGTGGTAATGAGGTCCTAGTAGCTGAAACGTTGTCGGGGTATTTTGCAATTTTTTTTCAAATATGAACACGTTAAACTGGACTGTCTCGGATTTTGAGTTTTGTATTCGCCCCCGAGAAAATTCCATATAAAATAACATACCTAAAAATTATATTCACAGTAGATTCATTTTTTGAGTTTTGTAATTACCCCAAGAAATTCTATATAAAATAACATACCTGAAAATTGTATTTACAGTAGATTGAATTCTTGAGTTTTTGTATTCGCACACAAGAAATTCTATATAAATAACATACCTGAAATTCTATTTACAGTAGATTGAATTTTTGAGTTTTGTAATCACTCCAAGAAATTCTATATAAAATAACATACCTGAAAATTGTGTCGCTATATACTAGACTTTTTGATTTCTGTGATTTTGGAGAAAACAATGGCATCCACCACCAGTTTCAATCGTAAAAATGATAAAACTGAATGTGTTACTTGTGGGAAACTAATCTCAAGGAACAATTTATCGGTACACAGGGCAAGATGTAGCGAAACAGGTTCGAGAATTAATCGTTCGTTACCTTCTAAGCCCTGTGCTCGATGCGGAAAGATGATCAGCATTACAAATTTAAGTAAACATCTCAAAATTTGCAAACCATCGACCGAACAAGGAACATCGAAAAGGAAAATCGATAATTCAGAAACGGAAGCTTCCACTTCCAAGCAAATTAAATTATCTAATGAACGCAAACCAATTAGATCTGCATTTAACGACCAACTCCAGGATTTTTCAATTAAGTCAGAACCAGGTCGTGACATCCTTAGTTTCTTGGATGAAACGAAAACATCTGTACTAAATATTTTAAAAGATAAACTTGAAAACAACTCTATAAAAGTATACGTTGTTCTGTTTTCTGAATACGAGAAAGTTGGTGGCACAACGAGTATTTTTTATCATCGTACAAAAAACCAGACTCTTTATTTGGCGGACGTCGAAAATTTGGACAACTTCTATTATAAAGTTTCCAACGAGCTGGTTAAGAAACATGACGATTTCGAGGCTAAAGGGTCGGGATGGTCTCTATGTGGAAGTCCTCACACGTTAACTGTTTACGTGAACCAATTCTCGCCCCTTCGCTCTTCCAGCTACGTTCCTCTTCCACCGAACATTCAACACAAGAGGGCTGTGTTAAATATACAGAACAGCGATAAAAAGTGTTTCCTTTGGTGTATATTGGCTGCACTGCATCCTGTTCATTGGTCAAATCATCCAGAACAGGTTTCTAATTACAAACAATACGAGACCGACTTTCAAAGTGTAATGTCTGACATTGAATACCCGGTGACATTGTCGGATATAACAAAGTTCGAAAATCGTGCAGGAAAACGCATCGCTATTAATGTGTATTCCTTCACGTCAGATAAATATCTTGTGCATCCCGTCAGGATAAGCGATATCGACGATGACGATACCTGTGTAATAAATCTCCTTCTAATTTCAAACGAGGATGTTCATCACTACACGCTAATTCGTTCACTATCACGTTTGGTCAGAAGTCAATCAACCAAACATAAACATTACATCGAAGTTTGTCCGAGATGCCTAACCACGTTCGACGATCAAAAACAACTCGATTATCGAAAATACACCGGACGTCAAATTACTATCGAGAAACTTGCCGAACATAAAATTTACTGCGGCGACAACAGACCGGCTAGAATGTTGATGCCCGAAACGAACGAAGTCGAAGAATTCAAAATGCACAAGGCATTGTTGGAACATCCTGCAATCATCGTCGCAGATTTCGAGGCGTTCCTCAAACGACTCTCCTACTGCGAACCGGATCCCGAACTTTCCTCCACAACGATGTACCAGCTTCATCAACCTAATAGTTTCGGCTATGTTGTTGTGCGACGTGATAAAATAAATGAAGCATATATATACCGCGGGCCAAATGTAATCGAACACTTCCTGGAAAAAATGGTGGAGGAGGTTGAGGTAATTGGTAGCGTACTGCTTACATCAAAACCGATGGCACCTTTAACTGAAAATGAACTTCAAAATTACAATTCCACTGAGGTGTGTCCGGTATGTGATCAAAGTTTCACTGATGAGAACAAAAAAATATTCCACCACGATCATTTCAGCGGAAACTACATAGGTGGAATTTGCAACACGTGCAATCTTAAAATCCAGAAACCTAAATTCATCCCCATATTCTTTCACAACGGAAGCGGATATGATTTTCACCACCTTGTGAGACATCTTGGCTACGATCCGAAACGTATAGGTGTCTTGGCCGAGAATGAAGAACGCTACATTAGTCTCAGCAAGCAAGTGTCGATTCCGGGAACGAAAAATACAATCGAGATGCGCTTCCTGGATTCGTATAGATTTCTCTCTGCAAGTCTGGATGCTTTAGCGAACAAACTCACCGACGATCAATTTAAAATAACTAGAGCTAGTTTTCCCAACGTAGACGTAGAACTCGTTAGACGTAAAGGGATTTATCCTTACGAATATGTCAGTGATGGTTCTAAATTTAACGACGACGCTCTTCCACTTCCAAGAGAATTTTACAGCAGACTCAGAGAGAAAGGAATCACGGACGAAGAATACCAACACGCGCAACTCATGTGGGAGAAATTAGAATGTAGGACACTCGGAGACTACCACGATGCCTACTTAAAATTAGACGTGACGATACTCGCGGATGATTTTCAAGCGTTCAGGAAAACGGCAACGAATATTTATAAATTAGATCCAGCGTATTTCTACAGTCTACCGGGATTAGCGTGGTCGGCAATGTTATTCCAGACAAAGGTCAAGCTGGAACTGATATCGGACGTTGACATGTTGCTATTTATCGAAAGAGGGATACGAGGTGGAATGGTGCAATGCGTACAGAAACATGCAAAAGCTAATAACGTACACATGAAAGAAGATTACGATTCAAATCGAGCATCGAATTACATCTTCTACGCCGACGTTAATAATCTCTACGGACATGCCATGGTTCAGAAACTTCCTTACGGGGGATTCGAATGGTTAGATCCCACTTCGATAGACATTATTCATTTCGACGATAGCGAGTGTGGTTTCTTCGCAGAGGTAGATCTCCAATTCTCCGACCACCTGCACGACACGTTTTCGGATTTGCCTCCGACTCCCGAAATCAAATGTCCACCCGACTCGGTTCAAGACAAGCTTTTGTTAACATTGGACCCTAAACAGAGATACGTCGTCCACTACAAGAATCTCCGGTTTTTGATTGGGAAGGGTGTTCAGATAGTAAATGTTAGAAGAATACTAAAGTTTAAACATTCCACGTGGTTAAGACCTTACATAGAAACTAACACACAACATAGAACAGCTGCCACTTCCGATTTAGACAAGGACTTCTTTAAATTAATGAACAATGCGGTGTACGGAAAGACCATGGAGAATGTTAGAAAGCACGTAGACGTGAAATTAATTTCCGATAAGAATAAATGTCGGAAGTGGATAGCCGATCCTAGATTCAAGTCGAGAAAAATTTACAACGAGAATTTGGCACTTTTCAATCTAGATATAAAATTGATGAAATTAAGAAAACCAATTTACGTTGGCGCAACGGTTCTCGACTTGTCGAAACTTTACATGTTCGAATTTCATTACGACGTGATGAAACCCTTCTACAATGATAAAATATCACTTTTGTACACGGACACCGACAGCTTCATTTACAGCATACAAACACCTAACCTATACGAAGACATAAAAAATCCTTCCATGCTTGAGTATTTCGATACTTCTGCGTATCCTCAACCCAACAGATTTGGAATTCCATCCCTCAACAAAAAAGTCCTAGGTAAACTGAAAGATGAATGTAACGGTGATATTATTGTCGAGTTCGCGGGTTTGCGTTCGAAGATGTATGCCATGAGAACAGAGAGTAGCGTCACGAAGAAAGCAAAAGGTGTGGGCAAAAATACGGTGGAGAACAAACTCACCTTCCACGATTACATCGATTGCCTTTACTCACAATCGACGATACTAAGCATAGAACAAAGAATCCAGAGCGTCGACCATATCATCACCACAAACAAAATTAGAAAAATTGCGCTGGATCCCGATGACGATAAGAGGTGCGTCCTCGAGTGTGGTATTCACACATTGCCTTGGGGACATCGTCGTTTAGAAATAAATAAGAATTGCACACAGTGCAAATAATTAGCACTCACCACCACACACAACAATTTTCACTAACTCAAAAAAAAAAACATTTTGTTACTCAGTAAAAAAAAACAAAAACACTTTGACTGTCATTACAAAATAAAACTTTGACCGTATCCTTAAATAACCAGCATGCCTATGAACTTGTTCGGTTTCAAAAAACAGATCTTCATGGAAACTGCACCGTCCATACCAGATCATGAAGTCTTACCTTCCGTGTTACCTAAACTCAACGGTCTGTTGATCATTCACCTCAACAGCATTTGGACGAAACTGAATGACGATGTGGGCAAGATGTTTTATGTTTTTAATAACAATTTAGATTTCTACGAAATTCCGATCGACGGGAAACTTCAAATCACCGTGAATCCGGAAAACGCAGGCGAAATCAAAATTTCTACCGGCAAGAATATTTTTCGAATCAAGCACGACAAGATGCTTTCTAACATTACGTACGATGTTTCCGCAGGAGATTACCTGTACGTGGAACTCCTCGGAGATTACGACAAACTCATTCCTCTTTTTGTAGAATTACGAATCGTCTATCCTATTATAAATAACCGTTAACCAAAAATGCCTAACGACATTTTCGGCAACACCAAGCGTGTAGACCACGCAGAAGAGATTCTCATGTTGGACATTCGAGTTAAGAAGTTGAGGACCGATTTGATCGCTTTGCAGGAGACCTTAAACAAAAGTTTAGAGTCGGAAATCGCTACGCTCCAAACGCAATGTCTCGACCCCATTCTGAAAATCGATTCCGAACTGAAAACGCTCATAAAAAATTATGTCGACGTACCTTCTTACGACAGCGTTCAAAATATACAGTTGAGCGTGGATTCGCTTCAAAATGATTTGGCCAAATTACAGCAATTTCAATCGAAAAATGAAGATTTGGAAAAATTGAAACTCGAAATCGAAGAACGAACTTCCGCAATAGAAAAGAATTTCTCTGAACTTCAAACCGTCGTGAACGATATAGATGCAGAACGCTTGCACGTCGTCGTTTCCAAATTACAAGAAGAATTCACCAGCACGTTGGAAGAAATTAAATCCAAGTTGCAGACTTTGGAAGATACAATGACGAACCTACCATCGTCGGACGAACTGCAGGTCATCGGTAAAAGCGTGGCGAACATAAAAATTCAATTGGAGGCCTATCAAGATTTCGAACACATTCAAACCACCATCGCTACGCTTCAGGCGTCCTTGGAATTGATCAACGAAGAAATTAAAAATATTCACGCTGAAGCAAAAGCGTTGACGAGCATTCAAGACACGTTGAGCACGGTTCAGCAGAAGATCGAATATTTAGAAAATTTGAACGTCGAAACGAATCTCGCTCATTTTCATCACGTACTCGACAACATACAGGGTGACTTGGAATCGTTACGGACGAGCGTACCTTCGAGCGAAGATTTGGAAAAATTGAAAACGGCGGTGACGGCACTATCCGATTCGAGCGACATCAAAAGTTCATTGAGCGATCTCGAGAGTAAAGTGGCCAATCTCCCCACCTCCAAAGAATTGCACGCTTTGAAAAGAAACATATCACGTATGCTGAAACGACTAGAAACGGAAACGGCGAACGTGGAACAGATTCGAGACGAAATTAGTTCGCTGGTGTCGACGCTGCCCACTTCCCAGAGCGTCGCCGACCTTCACACGCAGTTTACAGAGATGCGAAGCATCGTGAACGATCTTACCGAGAAGAGCTCGAAATTGAATCAAGTCGAGAACCTTCAGAACATCGTCGTCAACATCAGAGATCAAGTTGGAGTGCTGGAATCCACGCAGGAATCGACGCTGGCTTCTTTCGGTGCCAAGTTGCAAGAACTCAACGAAAACTACAAGCAGTTGAACGTGGAAGTGAAAATCAAACCGTCGTTTTCTGCCGTAACGGATACCATAGTCGAGCATTTGCTGCCCATCGAAAATAAACTCGGACAAGTTCACAGTAATCTGCTCGGTGTCGACACTAAATTCGCTAAACTGCATTCTCTGCAAGCCATCGAAATCAACAGCGTACCCAATCAACAGAGAATCTCCACGTTCGTCGAAGGTAACAAACTGTACATGTTGCATCCTTATCATCCGTACTACAAGTTTCTCCTCGATGGCACGATTCAGATAAACGAATTTTCGTACTGGTCTCACGGTAGAAAAGCTAGCGTTCCCACCATGACTTTGATATCGAATCGTGGTGTCCAGAAAGCAGGAAACATTCCTCTGGCACGTTGGAACGAAACGCGCAACATATATGAAATACACGAAGACGAAGATCTCACCGTTTTCGACGTGAGTGCCGGCGATAAGCTGATCATTCAAAACACGAGCGAAGTGCCGCCGTCTTTGAATCCCATCACGCTGGTGCTTCTCTTGAAACGTAATCTCTAAAAAAAATGTCTAGGCAAGCCATCGTCGAAGAATTGCATAAACCTGCACGCCGTAACTACGAACGTTTGGCTGTGGTAACCAAGGGCATCGACGACCTCTGGCAAAGTGACCTCGTGGAGATGAGTAGCGGCAATTTGAAAAACGTACATAAATTGAACAAGGGCAACAAGTACCTCCTCACCGTCATAGACACATTTTCGAAATTCGCATGGGCTCTACCTTTGAAGGCGAAAACGGGAACGTGCGTCACGGAAGCATTCAAATTAATTTTTCGCGAAAGCGGTGGCAGACGACCACGGTTTCTGCAAACGGACAACGGTAAAGAATTTTACAACGCCGTATTCCAAAAGTTTATTCAAAAACACAAGATTCGACATTATTCGAGCTTCAGTCACATCAAAGCCAGCATCGTGGAAAGATTCAATCGAACCTTGAAAACACACATGTGGAAACGATTCACGCTTCGGGGAAATTACAAATGGGTCGACATCCTGCCGGAACTCGTCGACACCTATAATGATACGGTACACAGAACGATAGGTATGAAGCCAGCCGACGTTACCAAGTCCGACGAGCAGCGTTTAATTTCTACCGTTTACTGCCCAAAGTACACGCCCACGACAAAAAAAGCTAAATACAAAATTGGAGACCGGGTGAGGATCAGCAAATTCAAACGCACCTTCGAGAAGGGATTCACAAAAAATTGGAGCACGGAACTCTTTACGGTGGTTCGAGTTCTACCTGGAAACCGACACACGTATATAATAAAAGATAGTAGCGGCGAGATTTTGAAAGGGAGATTTTACGAAGAGGAACTCTCTAAAACGAAACACCCCGACACGTACCTCATCGAGAAAGTATTGCGTAGGAAAGGTGACAAACTGTTTGTCAAATGGTTGGGACTTCCGGAAAAGAGTTGGATCGACGCGGACGAAGTGATCTTGTAAGTACGTGGAACGTGGTGAAGCGTCTACCGGATCCAGAAAGTCAAACGAAGAAAAAGAACGGCAAGTTGCTTCCCGACAGCATCCGCTGTCTGATCGTAGGTCCATCGGGGTGTGGGAAAACGACACTGCTCGTGGACAATTTTCTCCTCGCACCGAATTGGTTAGATTGGAAGAACAGGCACCTGTACGTGTTCTCGAAAAGTTTAGAGCAATCCAAATACCAGCAACTGATGAAACTGTACGATGGTCTGGACATTGCAACGTTCGCCTCGGAAATAAAACCACTCGACGATTGTCGTGAAAATTCAGTTGTTGTGTTCGACGACGCCATCCTGGAAAATCAAAATGAAATTCGCAACTTTTTCACGCAAGGTCGTCACAAAGGAATGGATTGCTTCTACCTAGCTCAAACGTTTTCCAAAATTCCAAAACAGTTAGTGCGCGACAACGCTAATTTCATATGTTTGTTTCGTCAAGATCACACCAACCTCAAGCATGCGTACGATGACTACGTAGGCGGAGACATGAACTACAATCAATTTTCGGAAGGCTGCTCTACTTGCTGGAACGGTGACGATTTCGGATTTGTGACGATCGACATGACGAGGAAACCCAACGACGGAAAATACAGAAACAAAATCAACGACTTTCTAAACGTTGCAACGTTGTGAGAAACGACGTATATAAATAACGTCATGACGAAACGAAAAATCGAGGACGAAAATCTCAAGCTTCGCGATTACCTCGCGAAACGCTTCAAAGGTTGGAAATCCGAGAATCGCGGATTCTACGAAGAGAAGAAACGTCAGGATCAACCCGTGATCGATGCCATCAGCAGTCTAGGTAATGAAATTAAAAGTGTCACGGAACAAAATAAAAATTTGATCAATGAACTCGTACCGCTCGCAGCTAAAAGTTACGCCGTACCCACACCCATTTCGAGCATTCCTTCGACGCCGTTCGAACTGAAGGATGCACCGGCACGACGTCGAGCCATAGGCAGCACGTCGTCGTCTTCGGATAAAATCGAGTTGGGACCTTTGGCACGAGACTACCTGAGCACGGGGAAATTCGACAAGGATGAAGTGTTCGGATTGTATCCCAGCATGGAAACCAACGAAGGCGGCGGTGTGGTGTGGAAGATTGGGAAATCGAAGGTGACCTTCGAAGGCAACGACATTAAAGTCAATTTAGGCGACAAGGATAGTTGGAACAGGTATCCGGGTACGGTGGGACTGTGGGAACTCGTCGCCAAAAAGCAGCCGAAAGATTACACCGACGAAGATTACCAAAGTTACAAGGAAATTCTGATCATGACGGATGCCTTGTACCAGAACAACGACGCCTCGCAGAATAGGGTGAAATCGAGCAGCGGCGAGAAGTACAGGAATCTCATCAAACCGATTTGGAACCAGGTCAAAACAGGCAGCGGCGTCAAACGCTACAACACGTTACCCAAAGAATTCGTTTGGGTGGACGACGTTAGGAAACTCGTGGACCGATTGTTGGTGATAGCCGGCGAAGAGAATGCAGGCAATCGTAATTTCTACAACGAGAAGGTTGGCATCGTGGACATGATCAGCACGAAACTTTCCAACTTCATCGTGAACGACGACAAGGGCATAGGTTACCTGATCAAAATCATCAACACGCTGCCTCCGAAATTTTGGAACGTGGCCGAAGGAAAGGGACTCGTGAACGACATCATCAACAAGTTACCTTTCGAGATGCATCTACCTGGCTACCAGTACTGCGGGCCGGGTACCAAACTCGAGAAAAGATTGGAGAGAGGAGACAAGGGTGTGAATCCGTTGGACGCGGCATGCAAAGATCACGACATCGCCTACAACACCACGCAGACGGATCTGGACGCACGTCACGAAGCAGACAGAAAGTTAGAGCATGCAGCTTTCGAAAGGTTCGTGAGCAGAGACGCATCGCTGGGTGAACGGGTCGCCGCACTGGGTACCACCATCGCCATGAACACGAAACAAAAATTGGGGTGGGGTATATAAATAACATACCGTAAAAAAAACTTGATATATAAATAACACACATCGTAAAAAAATAATTTTTGGTATATATAAATAACACACATAGTGAAAAAAAAGCAATTAAATTTCTCTCTAACACTCTGACAACTGAAAAAATGAGCGATCTCCAACCATTAAAACAAATGCTAAATTTGTCAGTCGAGTATGTAAAAATTCAGGAATTGGAAGTCGACAAACCTTACACGATAACTTTCGGTTCAATCGTTTCTACCCAGTATGGTCCCAAGGTACGCCTGTTGCTCAACGCACAATACAGTCTATTTTTACCAGATCGATACGCTAACATGTTATCCGACGAGAAGCTATCTATTTTAATCGAGAACAAAACTCGAATCGTATACAAGGGGACAAAGGAACTTCTTGGCAAGAAAACGAAGCACGTAATAGAATTTGTGTAACGACTGCGAGGCCTTGAAAATATATAAATAACGTACCGTAAAAAAACTACACAAAAAAATCTCAGAATATATATATAAATAACATACCGTGAAAATAACACATAGAGCATCAACATGAAGCCCAAGGGTGTCGTGTACCAGATACCATACTCCAATCTTAAAAATCTAGGTGCCCTCGATGGGTTACTCACCAAGAAACAACGTGAGAAGAAACGTTCTTGCTTGTCGAAAGGACACGGAATGAAATTGCTGCTCAGCACACCTCAATTGAAAAGATTGCAGCGTTCGCGGAAACAACAAAAGGTCGGAGGTTTCATATTCAGCATCCCGGCCATCCTGGCAGCATTGGGGGCCGTTGGAAGTTTGGCCGGCGGAAGTGCCGCCATCGCGAAAACCGTCATCGACTCGAAGAAGAACAAAGCGGAATTGGAAGAACAGAAACGTCACAACCTGGCCATGGAGAAGAAAGGAGGAAAGGGCGTGATGAGAAAGTTTAAAAAAAAGAAACAGAAGCACTCACCAACCGAGACATTGAATCTCTGATCGAACCGTTACAAATCAAACACTTCAGAGGAGTTTTCATGTCCGACTCGTTACCTTCAAGCGTTAAAAGAAGAGAATGCGGAGTAGTCAACTTGGACGGTCAAGAAAATCCAGGCACGCATTGGATATGTTACCACAAAAACGACAATGATAAAGCATTCGTTTTCGATTCTTTCGGAGGTGTTCCACCTGCAAATTTAATTCATTATCTGAAAACGAACAAAACCTCTATATACTACAACGACGAACGCATTCAAAATTTCGGAGACGTGAACTGCGGTCATCTCTGCCTCTCCGTGCTCGCGTTTCTCTCTAAAATAAATAACCCTACGATCGAGGATTTCCAGAAAGCATTGTGGAACCTCAAACAGCATCACTAGAATGGGCGTGTTCCATCTCACGAGCGAATCTTCAATCTTGAAACTCACGCTGCACGACGACATCGTCTATCCTAAATCCGTGGCTCTGCGTGCATTCTACAGCATGTACCTCATACCTAACGTCACCCAGCACAACAACAAAATTAGCGTCGGAAGCGAACACATCGTTGTCACGCCAGGACAATACAATCTTTCCACTTTGCAAGCTCAGTTACCCAAAGGCACATACCTTTCTCAAAATTCGGTCACGCACAGAGTGGAAATCCTATCCGCGACGGAGACCGTGGACCTGGGCACCATAGGAGAACTTGTAGGTTTCGAGAACGACACCAAACTCGAAGCCGGCATCAAGCACGTAGCAACCAACATTCCTAAATTCTTGGCCATAGAGACTCTGAACGTTCACTGCAACGTAGCCGAAGGTATGATCACGAAATCCTCGGACGGATTACTGGGAAGTCACAAGCAGACGGGAATCATAGCCACTTTCAAACCAAGTTCTGAGTTCATGGAACCGATCATCTACACGCCCTCTTCGCCGATCTATTTTCCAGTATGTCGCAACCGCATAGACGACATAGAGTTGGTGGTGACGAACGAGAAAGGAGACGTGGTGGATTTCGCAGGTGCCACTACGACGGCCATCGTGGAGATCAACGTATAATAAATAACCATACATGTAAAATGGAGCAAATCGAAAGTTACGAATTGCAATCTTTCCCTCCCAACCGTCGCACGTTCGCTAATCTAAACGAAGCAAACAGGGAGATCGAATACGACGTGGACGTAGGCGATGGGTTTATTCATCCTCACAGAGCGGACCTCTACCTTCAATTCGACGTGGTGAAGAAAGAAAGCGGAGACGCGTTTCCCGCAGCAGCAAACTTGATACTCGTGGACAACTTCGTGCCCCACCTGTTCTCGCAGGTGGAGGTGAGGAAACACAACACTGTCATCGACAGAATAGATTATCCAGGCATCACGTCGACGGCAGTGGGAACGTTGAAATTATCCAAAACGGACGCAGCGTACTACCAGGCCGGGGGATTCGAAGCCGGAACCAAAATATCGACGAAAAGTCACACGGTGCTCTTTCCCATGCGTCTGCTGCCTGGTTTCTTCTCGGATTACAAGGAGATCATGTGGAAGGGAGGACTGAGGATTACGTTTCGAAGAGCAGCCAACGACAACGACGCACTGATGCGATACGCTACTTTGGGTCCGGACGGCACCACGCCGATAGCCAACACTTTACCCGAAGCAGCGAAATGCGTCATCCGAAGCATGGAATTGAGAATGCCGGTGGTGGAATACGAAACAAACTACGCCCTCAAGTACAAAGCGGAGATCTTGAAAAGTCCGCAGGTGTCAATTCACTTTCACGGTTACCAGTGCGTGCAGAAGATGGCGTCGGGAAGTCACATGGAATTCGACGTAACGACGCAGTTCAACAACATACAGTTCGACATGCCAGATTTCGTTTTGGTGCTTTTTCAGACCGGGAGGGACAAGAATCAGGAAAAAGATTCCAGCAAGTTCGACGACTGCAAGATCAAGAACGTTTATCTGAAGAACGGTAGGAACGAAGTGTTCCCGCGCGAGAATTACAACCTCGACGTGACCAAAAACGATTACCTCAAACTTTACGAAGCTTACACGGCTTACAAACGCGTGACCGAGGGAAGCGTGGACATGTATTACACGCCCAGCGAATTCAAAGCACGGAGACCCATGACCGTCATCAACACATCTAAGAGAAGGCAGGTGGTGATCAACGATCGCACCAACATCAAGATCGTCTGCGAGTTCCACGACGCGCTGCCTGCCGATACTCTATGCAGCGTCATCCTGATTGCAGAGAAGTCCTTCGTCCACGACGTGAAGAACGAGAGGGTGACGGAACAGTTTTGAAATTCATAAAAAATTGCCACATACTAAAAATCAACATCCAACACATTTTAGGTTATATAAAATTTGTGAAAACCTTATAATACTGAAATATTAAAACAAACGGAGTCCCCCTTGTAGGTTAGTTCGGTGCGTAAATAAAAAAAATGATAGGTTAAGTTATATCACTTAGGATCGTAAGAAAATTAAAAAAATCGTAAAAAAAAAAATAGGTTAAGTTGTATCACGTAAGATCGTGATATACCTACCAAGTACGAGTAGGGGAAAAATGAGTGCAGTGAAAATTTGTACTAAAACATCGCTAAACGCTATAACATCGACAAAAAATTGTCAAAATATGTCAAAAACTTATATTCGATTGATAAAAAAAAAATACCTACAAAATACGATCCTCAAATGATGACGTTCAAACAGTGCATAAATAAAAAAAATGATAGGTTAAGTTATATCACTTAGGATCGTAAAAAAAATTAAATAATCGTAAAAAAAGGATAGGTTAAGTTGTATCACGTAAGATCATAATATACCTACCAAGTATGAGTGGAAAAAAAATGAGTATAGTGAAAATTTGTACTAAAACATCGCTAAACGCTAAAACATCGACAAAAAATTGTCAAAGTATGTCAAAAAGTGATATTCAATTGGTAAAAAAAGACCATACCTACTAAGAACTACTTTGAAACAACTAACTTACACTACTAAGGCGATTTTTATTTGATGACGTTGAACCCGTGCAGTGTTCCCATCCATCCATCTCTCTCTTTTACGGCAGTGCCGGCTCTCCTTGCCCTGTATATGTAGGTTGGCAAAAATTGCTTTATGCACTGTAAAACAAACCTCAAGCAAAATTGCCAGCCCCTTGCTTGAGGTTAGGTTAGACAAAAAAAAGCTGTAGGTAGGCTGTCGGCCGTTTAACTCTTCCCTCCCTCTCTTCTCTCTCTTTTTTGTAAAAGGCTATGGCAAAAATACCAGTAGGTTGGCAACCTTGCTTTATGCACTGTAAAACAAGCCTCAAGCAAGGTTGCCAGTTTCTTGCTTTAGGTTACGTTAGACCAAAAACCTTGGTGATTTTTTTTTCGAGTAAGATGTTGGTAATACTGTGTCCGAAAATAGGGGGGGGGTTTATGTCTTACAAGAGCAAACCATCAAGACGAGCCCCACCGAGCTTTACTTTCGGGTGTAGTGTTCGCAACACTGCGAGAAAAAGGTTGCCAACTCCTTGCTTTAGGTTAGGTTACCCCAAAAACCTTGGTGATTTTTTTCGAGTAAGATGTTGGCAACACTGCGAGAAAAAAGTTGCCAGCTCCTTGCTTTAGGTTAGGTTAGACCAAAAACCTTGGTAATTTTTTCGAGTAAGAAGCTGGCAACACTGCGCCATCAAATAGAGCTCATGCCTTACGACAGAAATCCATTAAGGCGAGCTCCTCACTTCAGCTCCTCACAAGAGGTTGGTCAACCCGGGCACTTCCTCTACTTGCGACTTTAAAATTTTATATAATGTTGTCGTAAATCGTGATTGCTTAGTTTGTATTACATTGTTTCAACAATCAAAATGGATATTTCAAATCTCCACGACGACGACTACAATCACGCACAAATAGATTGTTTACATGATTGTTATGAGAGTTTCCATGGTAACTAAGCATAAATATTACACATGGATTCAATTTTTCTGGATGGGAAAAAAGAGAGCGTCGACCTGATTCCATTGAGTGTAAAAGCATTTCAGTATCTTCTATAGTAACGGAGATATGCCAGTTTGAAATTTTATATAATGTTATCTTAAAACGTGATTCCTTAGTTTGTATTACATTGTTTCAACAATCAAAATGGTTATTTCAGATCTCCGCGACGACGACTACAATCACGCAAAAAAATATTGTTTACTTTATTGTTATGAGAGTTTCCATGGTAACTAAGCATGAATATTACACATGGATTCAATTTTTCCGGATGAGCCAATAGAGAGCGTCGAACTGATTCCATTGATTGTAAAGTCACTTCATTATCTTTTATAGTAACGGAGATATGCGAGTTTGAAATTTTATATAATGTTTTCGTAAAGCGTGAGGCCTTAGCTTGTATTACATTGTTTCATCAATCAAAATGGTTATTTAAAATCTCCACGACGACGACTACAATCGCGCACAAATAGATAGTTTACAAAATTGTTATGAGAGTTTACATGGTAAGAAAGAATGAATATTAAAGATGGATTCAATTTTTCCCAATGTGCCAATAGAGAGCGTCGAGCTGATTCCATTGATTGTAAAATCACTTCCGTATTTTCTATAGTAACGGAGATATGCGAGTTTGAAATTTTATATAATGTTATCGTAAAGCGTGAGGCCTTAGTTTGTATTACATTGTTTCAACAATCAAAATGGTTATTTCAAATCTCCACGACGACGACTACAATCACGCACAAATAGATTGTTTACATGATTGTTATGAGAGTTTCCATGGTACCTAACCATGGATATTACACATGGATTCAATTTTTACGGATGTGCCAATAGAGAGCGTCGACCTGATTACATTGATTTTAAAATCACTTCGGTATCTTCTATAGTAACGGAGATATGCGAGTTTAAAATTTTATATAATGTTATCGTAAAACGTGATTCCTTAGTTTGTATTACATTGTTTCAAGTAGTGCAGTTTAGACAGTTCACAAACCTCTTGTGAGGAGCTGAAGTGAGGAGCTTGCCTTAATGGATTTCTGTCGTAAGGCATGAGCCTTATTTTCTGGCAGTGTTGCCAACTCCTTACCCGAAAAAATCACCAAGGTTTTTGGGGTAACCTAACCTAAAGCAAGGAGCTGGCAACCTTTTTCTCGCAGTGTTGCCAACTCCTCACTCGAAAAAATCACCAAGGTTTTTGGTTTAACCTAACCTAAAGCAAGGAGCTGGCAACTTTTTTCTCGCAGTGTTGCGAACACTACACCCGAAAGTAATGCTTGGTGGGGCTTGCTTTAATGGTTTGCTCTTGTAAGGCATAAACCCCCCCCTATTTTCGGACACAGTATTACCAACATCTTACTCGAAAAAAAATCACCAAGGTTTTTGGTCTAACGTAACCTAAAGCAAGGAGCTGGCAACCTTGCTTGAGGCTTGAGTTACAGTGCATAAAGCAAGGTTGCCAACCTACTGGTACTTTTGCCATAGCCTTTTTACAAAAAAGAGAGAGGAAGGAAAGAGGGAAAAGTTAAACAGCCGACAGACTACCTACAGCTTTTTTTGTCTAACCTAACCTCAAGCAAGGAGCTGGCAACTTTGCTTGAGGTTTGCTTTACAGTGCATAAAGCAATTTTTGCCAACCTACTGGTATTTTCGCCATAGCCTTTTACAAAAAAAAAGAGAGGAGAGAGAGAGAGGGAAGAGTTAAACAACCGACAGCTGCCAACACCTACCCTAACCTAACCTAACCTAACCTAACCTAACCTAACCTACTCTAACCTAACCTAACCTAACCTAACCTAACCTAACCTACTCTAACCTAACCTAACCTAACCTAACCTAACCTAACCTAACCTAACCTACTCTAACCTAACCTAACCTAACCTAACCTAACCTACTCTATCCTAACCTAACCTAACCTAACCTAACCTAACCTACTCTAACCTAACCTAACCTACTCTAACCTAACCTAACCTAACCTAACCTACTCTAACCTAACCTACTCTAACCTAACCTACTCTAACCTAACCTAACCTAACCTAACCTAACCTAACCTAACCTAACCTAACCAGGTCTAACCTAACCTAAAGCAAGGAGCTGGCAACCTTACTTAAGACTTGCCTTACAGTGCATAAAGCAAGGTTGCCAACCTACTGGTATTTTTGCCATAGCCTTTTACAAAAAAGAGAGAGAAGAGAGAGAGGAAAAAATTAAACAACCGACAGCTGCCAACACCCACCTACAGCCTTTATTGCTTGGTCTAACCTAGCCTAAAGCAAGGAGCTGGCAACTTTGCTTGAGGCTTGCCTTACAGTGCATAAAGCAATTTTTGCCAACCTACATATACTAAACAAGGAGAGTCGGCAACAAATATGTACTGCCGTAAAAGAGAGAGAGATGGGTGGATGGTAATATAGTATGTGCGTGCGTGTGTGCGTATAATATGTAGCATTATTAACTAGAGTGTGTTGGCAATTTACTTACAACTAAAAAAAATAGAGATGCCAACTTTGCTGTAAGATGAAGAGAGAGAGAGATTTATGGCTGGCAACAGTAATGAGCGAATCCATCTTATTGTAAATTTTTTCCAAGTCCCAAAAAAAGAAAAAGAGAGAGGCCAATGTTTATATATCGTGACCTTTGTAAACCTCTCTCGGGGGAACGATGTGCTACACACGCGCGCGCGCGTATGTATTGTAACACAAACAAACAAACAAACAAAATAATAATTGTTGTTTTTAGGATGCCTGGCCCCTATAACCTCGCCAGGGTGCGTGGTGCCCAGCCAAAAAGTAAAAGTTTTCTAACGGCTGCGGGTATAGATTACCGCACCTCTGTAGAGTTTCACGTGTTTTTTTTTCCCCAAACTTCCATGAAACCCTACAGAGGACCTCCGTAATGCATGCAACGTGTACTAACGACTCTAGTGTTATTTGATGTTGTGATATTTTTGGATATAGAGTTTTATTGTGAGATATAGATAAAAATAATTATGTTTATTATAATATTTTCTTGATGAAGATGGAGAATATGTGTGTGTTACAAATAAAGTTGCATGCTTTTTTTCTAGTGTGTGTGTATGTGTTTTTGATGTTTCGACAGCATCTGAAACGATAAAAAAAAGAAATTTTATTGTTAATTTTCACGTGTAAAAACAACAACAAATTTTTTTTGTGCAAATTTTCTGATTGTCTCGTGCTATAGTGCAAAAAAGATATTGTAACTGATAACTAATAAAATTGACATTTGTAACTGATCTGAACTAGTGAAATTCGTATTGTGCCATTGTAACTGATTGTGCTAGTGCAGAAAATTTCTTATTGTGCAAGAAAATAGATGTTAAAAACTTGTTAAAACTGCTCTGTGACCCTCTCGTTCTTCATGTCGTAGGCGAAGGACTTCTCTGCAATCAGGATGACACTGCATAGGGTATCCTCGGGCAAGGCATCGTGGAACTCGCAGACGACCTTGATGTTGGTTCGATCGTTGACCACAACCTTCTTTCTCTTAGATGTGTTGATGACGGTCATGGGTCTCCGTGCTTTGAACTCGCTGGGCGTGTAGTACATGTCCACGCTTCCCTCGGTCACGCATTTGTAAGCCGAGAACGCTTCGTAAAGTTTGAGGTAATCGTTTTTTGTCACGTCGAGGTTGTAATTCTCGCGCGGGAACACTTCGTTGCGTCCATTTTTGAGATAAACGTTCTTGATCTTGCAGTCGTCGAACTTGCTGGAATCTTTCTCCTGATTCTTGTCCCGCCCGGTCTGAAAAAGCACTACGACGAAATCTGGCATGTCGAACTGTATGTTGTTGAA
Organism: Lepisma saccharinum; assembly: GCF_977018435.1. Classification (NCBI taxonomy): domain Eukaryota; kingdom Metazoa; phylum Arthropoda; class Insecta; order Zygentoma; family Lepismatidae; genus Lepisma; species Lepisma saccharinum. The sequence continues at coordinate 56,469,584 of NC_139235.1, read as the reverse complement.
CTGCGTCGTCACGTCGAATTCCATGTGACTTCCCGACGCCATCTTCTGCACGCACTGGTAACCGTGAAAGTGAATCGACACCTGCGGATTTTTCAAGATCTCCGCTTTGTACTTGAGGGCGTAGTTCGTTTCGTATTCCACCACCGGCATTCTCAATTCCATGCTTTGGATGACGCACTTGGCCGCTTCGGGTAGAGTGTTGGCTATCGGCGTGGTGCCGTCCGGACCCAAAGTAGCGTATCGCATCAGTGCGTCGTTGTCGTTGGCCGCTCTTCGAAACGTGACCCTCAGTCCTCCCTTCCACATGATCTCCTTGTAGTCCGAGAAGAATCCCGGCAGCAGACGCATGGGAAAAAGCACCGTGTGACTTCTCGTCGATATTTTGGTCCCGGCTTCGAATCCCCCAGCCTGGTAGTACGCCGCGTCCGTTTTGGACAATTTCAACGTTCCTACTGCCGTCGACGTGATGCCTGGATAATCTATTCTGTCGATGACGGTGTTGTGTTTCCTCACCTCCACCTGCGAGAACAGGTGAGGCACGAAGTTGTCCACGAGTATCAAGTTTGCTGCTGCGGGAAACGCGTCTCCGCTTTCTTTCTTCACCACGTCGAATTGAAGGTAGAGGTCCGCTCTGTGAGGATGAATAAACCCGTCGCCTACGTCCAGGTCGTATTCGATCTCCCTGTTCGCCTCGTTCAGATTGGCGAACGTGCGACGGTTGGGAGGGAAAGATTGCAATTCGTAACTTTCGATTTGCTCCATTTTACATGTATGGTTATTTATTATACGTTGATCTCCACGATGGCCGTCGTAGTGGCACCTGCGAAATCCACCACGTCTCCTTTCTCGTTCGTCACCACCAACTCTATGTCGTCTATGCGGTTGCGACATACTGGAAAATAGATCGGCGAAGAGGGTGTGTAGATGATCGGTTCCATGAACTCGGAACTTGGTTTGAAAGTGGCTATGATTCCCGTCTGCTTGTGACTTCCTAACAATCCGTCCGAAGATTTCGTGATCATACCTTCGGCCACGTTACAGTGTACGTTCAGAGTCTCTATGGCCAAGAATTTAGGAATGTTGGTTGCTGTGTGCTTGATGCCAGCTTCGAGTTTTGTGTTGTTCTCGAAACCTAAAAGTTCTCCCATGGTGCCCAGGTCCACGGTCTCCGTCGCGGATAGGATTTCCACTCTGTGCGTGACCGAATTTTGAGAAAGGTATGTGCCTTTGGGTAATTGAGCTTGCAAAGTGGAAAGATTGTATTGGCCTGGCGTGACGACGATGTGTTCGCTTCCGACGCTAATTTTGTTGTTGTGCTGCGTAACGTTAGGTATGAGGTACATGCTGTAGAATGCACGCAGAGCCACGGATTTAGGATAGACGATGTCGTCGTGCAGCGTGAGTTTCAAGATTGAAGATTCGCTCGTGAGATGGAACACGCCCATCTTTGTGATGCTGTTTGAGGTTCCACAGTGCTTTCTGGAAATCCTCGTTCGTAGGGTTATTTATTTTAGAGAGAAACGCGAGCACGGAGAGGCAGAGATGACCGCAGTTCACGTCTCCGAAATTTTGAATGCGTTCGTCGTTGTAGTATATAGAGGTTTTGTTCGTTTTCAGATAATAGACTAAATTTGTAGGTGGAACACCTCCGAAAGAATCGAAAACGAATGCTTTATCATCATTTTTGTGGTAACATATCCAATGCGTGCCTGGATTTTCTTGACCGTCCAAGTTGACTATGCCGCATTCTCTTCTTTTAACGGTTGAAGGTAGCGAGTCGGACATAAAAACTCCTCTGAAGTGTTTGATTCGTAACGGTTCGATCAGAGATTCAATGTCTCGGTTGGTGAGTGCTTCTGTTTCTTTTTTTTAAACTTTTTCATCACGCCCTTCCCCTTTTTCTTCTCCATGGCCAGGTTGTGACGTTTCTGTTCTTCCAATTCCGCCTTGTTCTTCTTCGAGTCGATGACGGTTTTCGCGATGGCGGCACTTCCGCCGGCCAAACTTCCAACGGCCCCCAATGCTGCCAGGATGGCCGGGATGCTGAATATGAAACCTCCGATCTTTTGCTGTTTCCGCGAACGCTGCAAATCTTTTCAATTGAGGTGTGCTGAGCAGCAATTTCATTCCGTGTCCTTTCGACAAGCAAGAACGTTTCTTCTCGCGTTGTTTCTTGGTGAGTAACCCATCGAGAGCACCTAGATTTTTTAGATTGGAGTATGGTATCTGGTACACGACACCCTTGGGCTTCATGTTGATGCTCTATGTGTTATTTTCACGGTATGTTATTTATATATATATTCTGAGATTTTTTCTTGTGTAGTTTTTTTACGGTATGTTATTTATATATTTTCAAGGCCTCGCAGTCGTTACACAAATTCTATAACGTGCTTCGTTTTCTTGCCAAGAAGTTCCTTTGTCCCCTTGTACACGATTCGAGTTTTGTTCTCGATTAAAATAGATAGCTTCTCGTCGCATAACATGTTAGCGTATCGATCTGGTAAAAATAGACTGTATTGTGCGTTGAGCAACAGGCGTACCTTGGGACCATACTGGGTAGAAACGATTGAACCGGAAGTTATCGTGTAAGGTTTGTCGACTTCCAATTCCTGAATTTTTACATACTCAACTGACAAATTTAGCATTTGTTTTAATGCTTGGAGATCACTTATTTTTTCGGTCGTCATATTAAAAAAAATTTCAGAGTGTTAGAGAGAAATTTAATTGTTTTTCACGATGTGTGTTATTTATATATACCGAAGATTATTTTTTTTTCACGATGTGTGTTATTTATATATCAAGTTTTTTTTGGCACGTATATATATTATTATTTTTTTAACAGAGGAAGAAAGTCCGTGCTTCGGAAAACGCGATGATGTGCGTAATGATATCTTCCTTCTCCTGCATAGACTTGTACCAATCTACTGTGTACCGTCTTCTTCCCTGCATCGCCTCGTGCAGTTCGTCCGACCTCTCGTTCAATTTTTCCCCTGCAGCCGAAAGCAGAATGTTGAGATCACTGCACCTCAGGCCGCTGATCCCCCGAAGATGGTCCTTGAGAACCATTTCACAAGGGATGCGAAATTCCGGCGTCGTTCTTGCTATGATTACAAGTTTCCCTACATCTCCGTTAACTACCTTTTTGAATATTTTAGATAGTAGCTCGGGTGGCAAATCAGTTATGCAAGCCATGTTGTTTTTTTTTACTGTATGTTATTTATATACCCCACCCCAATTTTTGTTTCGTGTTCATGGCGATGGTGGTGCCTAGTGCGGCGACCCGTTCACCCAACGATGCGTCTCTGCTCACGAACCTTTCGAAAGCTGCGTGCTCTAACTTTCTGTCTGCTTCGTGACGTGCGTCCAGATCCGTCTGCGTGGTGTTGTAGGCGATGTCGTGATCTTTGCATGCCGCGTCCAACGGATTCACACCCTTGTCTCCTCTCTCCAATCTTTTCTCGAGTTTGGTACCCGGTCCGCAGTACTGGTAGCCAGGTAGATGCATCTCGAAAGGTAACTTGTTGATGATGTCGTTCACGAGTCCCTTTCCTTCGGCCACGTTCCAAAATTTCGGAGGCAGCGTGTTGATGATTTTGATCAGGTAACCTATGCCCTTGTCGTCGTTCACGATGAAGTTGGAAAGTTTCGTGCTGATCATGTCCACGATGCCAACCTTCTCGTTGTAGAAATTACGATTGCCTGCATTCTCTTCGCCGGCAATCACCAACAATCGGTCCACGAGTTTTCTCACGTCGTCCACCCAAACGAATTCTTTGGGTAGCGTGTTGTAGCGTTTGACGCCGCTGCCTGTTTTGACCTGGTTCCAAATCGGTTTGATGAGATTCCTGTACTTCTCGCCGCTGCTCGATTTCACCCTATTCTGCGAGGCGTCGTTGTTCTGGTACAAGGCATCCGTCATGATCAGAATTTCCTTGTAACTCTGGTAATCTTCGTCGGTGTAATCTTTCGGCTGCTTTTTGGCGACGAGTTCCCACAGTCCCACCGTACCCGGATACCTGGTCCAACTATCCTTGTCGCCTAAATTGACTTTAATGTCGTTGCCTTCGAAGGTCACCTTCGATTTCCCAATCTTCCACACCACACCGCCGCCTTCGCTGGTTTCCATGCTGGGATACAATCCGAACACTTCATCCTTGTCGAATTTCCCCGTGCTCAGGTAGTTTTGTGCCAAAGGTCCCAACTCGATTTTATCCGAAGACGACGTGCTACCAATGGCTCGACGTCGTGCCGGTGCATCCTTCAGTTCGAACGGTGTCGAAGGAATGCTCGAAATAGGCGTGGGTACGGCGTAACTTTTAGCTGCGAGCGGTACGAGTTCATTAATCAAATTTTTATTTTGTTCCGTGACACTTTTAATTTCTTTACCTAGACTGCTGATGGCATCGATCACGGGTTGATCCTGACGTTTCTTCTCTTCGTAGAATCCGCGATTCTCGGATTTCCAACCTTTGAAGCGTTTCGCGAGGTAATCGCGAAGCTTGAGATTTTCGTCTTCGATTTTTCGTTTCGTCATGACGTTATTTATACACGTCGTTTCTCACAACGTTGCAACGTTTAGAAAGTCGTTGATTTTGTTTCTGTATTTTCCGTCGTTGGGTTTCCTCGTCATGTCGATCGTCGCGAATCCGAAATCGTCACCGTTCCAGCAAGTAGAGCAGCAGCGTTCCGAAAATTGATTGTAGTTCATGTCTCCGCCTACGTAGTCATCGTACGCGTGCTTGAGGTTGGTGTGATCTTGACGAAACAAACATATGAAATTAGCGTTGTCGCGTACTAACTGTTTTGGAATTTTGGAAAACGTTTGAGCTAGGTAGAAACAATCCATTCCTTTGTGACGACCTTGCGTGAAAAAGTTGCGAATTTCATTTTGATTTTCCAGGATGGCGTCGTCGAACACAACAACTGAATTTTCACGACAATCGTCGAGTGGTTTTATTTCCGAGGCGAACGTTGCAATGTCCAGACCATCGTACAGTTTCATCAGTTGCTGGTATTTGGATTGCTCCAAACTTTTCGAGAACACGTACAGGTGCCTGTTCTTCCAATTTAACCAATTCGGTGCAAGGAGAAAATTGTCCACGAGCAGTGTCGTTTTCCCACACCCGAAGGACCTACGATCAGACAGCGGATGCTGTCGGGAAGCAACTCGCCGTTCTTTTTCTTCGTTTGACTTTCCGGATCCGGTAGACGCTTCACCACGTTCCACGTACTCACAAGATCACTTCGTTCGCGTCGATCCAACTCTTTTCTGGAAGTCCCAGCCATTTGACAAACAGTTTGTCACCTTTCCTACGCAATACTTTCTCGATGAGGTACGTGTTGGGGTGTTTTGTTTTAGAGAGTTCCTCTTCGTAAAATCTTCCTTTCAAAATCTCGCCGCTACTATCTTTTATTATATACGTGTGTCGGTTTCCGGGTAGAACTCGAACCACCGTAAAGAGTTCAATGCTCCAATTTTTTGTGAATCCCTTCTCGAAGGTGCGTTTGAATTTGCTGATCCTCACCTGGTCTCCAATTTTGTATTTAGCTTTTTTTGTCGTGGGAGTGTACTTTGGGCAGTAAACGGTAGAAATTAAACGTTGCTCGTCAGATTTGGTAACGTCAACTGGCTTCATGCCTATCGTTCTGTGTGCCGTATCATTATAGGTGTCGACGAGTTCCGGCAGGATGTCGACCCATTTGTAATTTCCCCGAAGCGTGAATCGTTTCCACATGTGTGTTTTCAAGGTTCGATTGAATCTTTCCACGATGCTGGCTTTGATGTGACTGAAGCTCGAATAATGTCGAATCTTGTGTTTTTGAATAAACTTTTGGAATACGGCGTTGTAAAATTCTTTACCGTTGTCTGTTTGCAGAAACCGTGGTCGTCTGCCACCGCTTTCGCGAAAAATTGTCTTGAATGCTTCCGTGACGCACGTTCCCGTTTTGGCTTTCAAAGGTAGAGCCCATGCGAATTTCGAAAACGTGTCTATGACGGTAAGAAGGTACTTGTTGCCCTTGTTCAATTTATGCACGTTTTTCAAATTGCCGCTACTCATCTCCACGAGGTCACTTTGCCAGAGGTCGTCGATACCCTTGGTTACCACAGCCAAACGTTCGTAGTTACGGCGTGCAGGTTTATGCAATTCTTCGACGATGGCTTGCCTAGACATTTTTTAGAGATTACGTTTCAAGAGAAGCACAAGCGTGATGGGATTCAAAGAGGGTGGCACTTCGCTCGTGTTTTGAATGATCAGTTTATCGCCGGCACTCACGTCGAAAACGGTGAGATCTTCGTCTTCGTGTATTTCATATATGTTGCGCGTTTCGTTCCAACGTGCCAGAGGAATGTTTCCTGCTTTCTGGACACCACGATTCGATATCAAAGTCATGGTGGGAACGCTAGCTTTTCTACCGTGAGACCAGTACGAAAATTCGTTTATCTGAATCGTGCCATCGAGGAGAAACTTGTAGTACGGATGATAAGGATGCAACATGTACAGTTTGTTACCTTCGACGAACGTGGAGATTCTCTGTTGATTGGGTACGCTGTTGATTTCGATGGCTTGCAGAGAATGCAGTTTAGCGAATTTAGTGTCGACGCCGAGCAGATTACTGTGAACTTGTCCGAGTTTATTTTCGATGGGCAGCAAATGCTCGACTATGGTATCCGTTACGGCAGAAAACGACGGTTTGATTTTCACTTCCACGTTCAACTGCTTGTAGTTTTCGTTGAGTTCTTGCAACTTGGCACCGAAAGAGGTTAGCGTCGATTCCTGCGTGGATTCCAACACTCCAACTTGATCTCTGATGTTGACGACGATGTTCTGAAGGTTCTCGACTTGATTCAATTTCGAGCTCTTCTCGGTAAGATCGTTCACGATGCTTCGCATCTCTGTAAACTGCGTGTGAAGGTCGGCTACGCTCTGGGAAGTGGGCAGCGTCGGCACCAGCGAACTAATTTCGTCTCGAATCTGTTCCACGTTCGCCGTTTCCGTTTCCAGTCGTTTCAGCATTCGAGATATGTTTCTTTTCAAAGCGTGCAATTCTTTGGAGGTGGGGAGATTGGCCACTTTACTCTCGAGATCGCTCAACGAACTTTTGATGTCGCTCGAATCGGATAGTGCCGTCACCGCCGTTTTCAATTTTTCCAAATCTTCGCTCGAAGGCACGCTCGTCCGTAACAATTCCAAGTCACCCTGTATGTTGTCGAGTACGTGATGAAAATGAGCGAGATTCGTTTCGACGTTCAAATTTTCTAAATATTAGATCTTCTGCTGAACCGTGCTCAACGTGTCTTGAATGCTCGTCAACGCTCTCGCTTCAGCGTGAATATTTTTAATTTCTTCGTTGATCAATTCCAGAGACGCCTGAAGCGTAGCGATGGTGGTTTGAATGTGTTCGAAATCTTGATAGGCCTCCAATTGAATTTTTATGTTCGCGACGCTTTTACCGATGACCTGCAGTTCGTCCGACGATGGTAGGTTCGTCATTGTATCTTCCAAAGTCTGCAACTTGGATTTAATTTCTTCCAACGTGCTGGTGAATTCTTCTTGTAATTTGGAAACGACGACGTGCAAGCGTTCTGCGTCTATATCGTTCACCACGGTTTGAAGTTCGGAGAAATTCTTTTCTATTGCGGAAGTTCGTTCTTCGATTTCGAGTTTCAATTTTTCCAAATCTTCATTTTTCGATTGAAATTGCTGTAATTTGGCCAAATCATTTTGAAGCGAATCCACGCTCAACTGTATATTTTGAACGCTGTCGTAAGAAGGTACGTCGACATAATTTTTTATCAGCGTTTTTAGTTCGGAATCGATTTTCAGAATGGGGTCGAGACATTGCGTTTGGAGCGTAGCGATTTCCGACTCTAAACTTTTGTTTAAGGTTTCCTGCAAAGCAATCAAATCGGTCCTCAACTTCTTAACTCGAATGTCCAACATGAGAGGAATAAGTTTGTCGTAATCTCCGAGGAGTTCCATGTAAAGATAATCTCCTGCGGAAACATCGTACGTAATGTTAGAAAGCATCTTGTCGTGCTTAATTCGAAAAATATTCTTGCCGGTAGAAATTTTGATTTCGCCTGCGTTTTCCGGATTCACGGTGATTTGAAGTTTCCCGTCGATCGGAATTTTGTAGAAATGTAAATTGTTATTAAAAACATAAAACATCTTGCCCACATCGTCATTCAGTTTCGTCCAAATGCTGTTGAGGTGAGTGATCAACAGACCGTTGAGTTTAGGTAACACGGAAGGTAAGACTTCATGATCTGGTATGGTTTCCATAATGATCTGTTTTTTGAAACCGAACAAATTCATAGGCATGCTGGTTATTTAAGAATACAGTCAAAGTTTTTTGTAATGACAGTCAAAGTATTTTTTTTTTGTTTTGTTTTGTTTTTATGAATCTTCTGTTGAAGATGGACATATGTTGCAGGTTTTGCTTTCTGCTAAGCGATAGTGCCCCCACGGCAATGTGTGAATACCACACTCGAGGACGCACCTCTTGTCGTCGTTGGGATCCAGCGCAATTTTTCTAACTTTGTTTGTGGTCAACACATGGTCGACGCTCTGGATGCGCTGTTCTTCTCTTAGAACCGACGACCTGGTCTTGAGGCAATCGACAAAGTCCTCGAATGCGAGATGCTCCCGAACCACCTGTCTGCCGACACCCTTGGCCTTCTTGGTAACGCTGCCCTCGGCTTTGATGGCATAGGCCTTGGCGCGAAGACCTGCAAACTCGAGAATTACATCACCGTCCTTCTCGTCTTTGAGTTTGCCAGGCACTTTTTTGTTTCGGGGCAGGATGCCGTACTGGTTCGGCTGGGGATAGCCCGAGGTGTCGAAGAGGTTAACCAAAGCTGGTACCGTGACTATATCCCTGTATGCATCGGCTGAGTGGACGTGGTACACCAAGCTGTCCGTGTCCGTGTAGAGAAGCGAGATGTTGTGGCTATAATGTGGACGTAATATGTCGTAGTACGTCTCGAACATGTGCAGCTTGCTCAGGTCTAATACTGAGGCACCAACATAAATTGGCTTGTCGAGCCTCACCTCACTCTTCCTCATATGCACCAGAGCAAGCTGCTCGTTATAAATGGTCCTCGATTTGAATAACGGGTTTGCCACGAGCCTGCGACATTGTGCTTTCCTCGTTACCAATTTTATGTCCATGCGATTCCGTACATTCTCCATACTTTTGCCAAACACCGCATTGTTCATAAGCTTGAAGAAATCCTTATCGAGCTCGGACGTGGCTGCGGTGCGGTGTTTGGTGTTGACTTCAATATATGGACGCAACCACAGAGAATGCTCGAACTTGAGGATGCGGTGAACTGCGCGGACTGCGACCCCTCGCTGCATCAACCACCGGAGATTCTGGTAGTGTAGGACGTAATTCTTCTTGGGCTCGAAATCCATGACGAGCTTCTTCTGGTTGGAATCGGGTGGACACTTGAACTCGGGTGCAGGGGGGAGATCGCTGAACAAATCCTGCAGCTTCTCGGAGAACTCAAGGTCCACCTCGGCGAAGAACCCATGTTCCGAATCGTCGAAGCTTTCGACGTCGAAGTTGGAAGGGTCAGCCCACTCGAAGCCTCTAAAGGGGAGTGACTGCATCATGGAGTGCCCGTAGAGGTTATTGACGTCCGTGTACATAATATAGCTGGACGGCTGTGAGGGCTCGTAACCGGTGGCCATGTGGTGATTGTTGGCGCGCGAGTGTCGCTGCGACACCTGGACCATTCCACCCCGCACGGCACGTTCCACAAACAGCATCATGTCCACGTCCGAAAGAAGCTCCAGCTCGATCTTCGTCACCAGAAACATGGCTGACCACGCCAGTCCGGGGAGACTATAGAAGTAGGCAGGGTCCAGCTGGTAGATCTTCATGGCGGTCGCACGGAACGTCTGGAACACGTCGGCGAGGAGCGTCACATAGTCTGAGGTAGGCGTCGTGGTAGTCCCCGAGAGTTCGACAGCTCAGCTCGCGCCACATTTACTGGGCATGGTGATAGTCATCCTCGGTGATGTTCGAGCCTCGCAGCTGACTGTAGAACTTCGCCTGGGGGGGTAGCGACGTCTCTGCGAACTTGGAAGGGTCTGTAATATATTCGTAGGGATAGACCCCCTTACGCTTGAAGAGGCCGGCTGGCCGGGAGGAACCTCAGGGAGTCGAGGAAGCGAAGTTCGACGGTAGAGTGTGATCCTGGGATCGACACTCGTTTGCTCACACTGATGTAACGCTCCTCGTTCTGGGCAAGAACGTTGATTCCCTTGTTGTCGTATCCAAGATGCCTGATCAGGTGGTGGAAGTCGTACCCCGAGCCATTGTGGAAGAAGATCGGGATAAATCGAGGGTCCCGGGCCATGAGGTTGCATCCGTTGCACCATGGACCAACATATCTACCGGTAAAGTGATCGTGGTGTTGGACTTTACGGTTGTTGGCGGTGTACTCCTTGACGCAGACAGGGCAAGTGATGGCCTCGTCGTGTCTACGCTGATCGTCGGGGGACAGTGGGAGCATAGACTTGGGGGCCAACAGTACCTTCCCTATCTCGATGGCCTCGACAACCATCCTCTCGAGGAAGTGTTTGGCTGCGTCGGGACCACGGTACACGTAGGGCTCGGGGGCGATGTGCTGGTCTCGTCGCACCACGACGTAGGCATAACTCGAGGCCTCGTGGAGTTGGTAAGGGGTGGTGGAAGAAACTTCGGGGTCAGGATCGCAAGTGGACAGGGGTTTGAGGAAGGCTTCGAAATCCGCGATGATGATAGCGGGATGCTCTACCATGGCACCGTGCATGTGGAAACGCTCCACAGTGCCAGGTTTGGGCAAGACTGCCACACCCGGCTCGTTGGCATTGCAGTAGATCTTGTGGCTGGCAAGCTTCTCTGCAGCGATGTTGGGGCCTCTGATGCGCTGATAATCCTGCTGTTCTCGATTATGAAATATTGACAAGCACCTGCGACACACCTCGACCTGGGTTTTGTCTTTGCTCTGTTGGCTCGACACCAACCGGGAGAGGGAACGGATAAGAGTGTAGTGGTGATGGGTCTCGTCCTTGATGAGCAGAAGATGAATTTCCTGCGCACCATCAACGTTTACGTCGCTCACCCGGATGGGGTACACCGCATTTTCGTCAGTGAGACCGTAAACGTTGATGGCCAGCCGCGCACGAGCCTCAAACTTTCGAATGTCCGTGACCTCTACCGGGTAGCCGATCCCAGCCATCGCAACTTCCAGCTCTGCCTCATAGGGTAGGTAGTGGTTAACTCGGTGTGGTTGGTTTTTCCAGTGGACAGGGTGTAATGCTGCAAGCACCGACCAGAGAAAGCACTTGGCGTCACTGTTCTGAATGTTCAGGACGGCCTTCTTTGCCGCGATGGAAGGTGGTAAGGGGACGTAGCTGGAGGCGGAGAGAGGTATGAACTTACAAAGTTTGACGCACAGTTCGTGAGGCTCGCGACACAGCGAACCCCCCGAGCCTTTAGCTTGATGTTCTTCTTGTTTTGCCACCAGCTCATCGGTAAACTGGTTGTAGATAACCTCGAGGTTGTCGACATCCGCCAGATGCAGCGTCTTCGCCTTGGTGTTGTGGCAGAAGCTGTAAATTTCGTCAGACGGCTTCTTGTACTGGCAACGTAGCGATGCGTAGAATTTAGTGGAGTGCGTTGCAAGCGTATCACCGAGGATGGAAATAATCTCTGCTCGCTTCTCCTCCAAAAAGCTACGCACGTCGCATGAGCCCTCCGAAGTGATGACAAAATCTTCTAACAACCGCTGGAAAGCAGACTGGTTCGCTTTCGCCACAGACTTGACGCGTTTGGCGGATGGTGGCGAGTCGGCTTCCGCTTTCCTCTTGGTCGAGCTGGTCGCCGGTTGGGGAACAGGTGCTCCGACGACAACTTTGCATGACGTTATATGCCTCTTCAAATTATTAATAGTAATATGTATACCGCACCTGGGACATGATTTTTTAGCGGTTACACGCTTACCAGGTGCGCAGGTACGACAATGTCTTGCAAAATTTTGGCTTGATATGGTTATCTTGCACACAGGGCAACTTTTCTCAGATTGCATTTTGTTGAAAATATTTGTGGGGTATGTTATTATATATATATAGTGGATTGCCACAAAATAAATACTGTGCAATAATTCACAATAGTGTTGGGTTTGATGGGAGTGTGTTATTTATGCTACTTCTTGCTTCTTAATGAATCCTGTAAATAATTGAAAAAAAATAATTAAGCTTGTGTATAGAAAACACAAAAATATTATGTGTGCATAATTCTACCAAACAATCTTTTTTTTCTAACCCTCAGCCCTCTCGGCATATGAAGTATAAATCATAATTTCAGAAAACATAGTTATTTTCCGGTCGCCATTTTAAAAATCAAACCATAAGCATTATTTATGTTTATAGTATTCGTCGAGCGATAGCAGATAGAGCAAGAATCGTTTTCCTACAACCCATAGTTGATGAATTACAAAACATCTTAGAAATTACATTTTGAAATTTTAATCCAAAATAACTCGAAAACAGCAGGCAGTAGTCATCATCCCTCCAATAAGTTGTAGAGTACTTCTAATTTTGTATCGAATGCTATTAAAATTTTCGAATTAGGGCAAAAACTAAGCCGGCAAATCAAGTTTCTCAAAAAAATAAAAAATTGTCTGTATTTCCGAAACTTGAGGGGGTAGAATCGATTTTATTTGCTAGTCGAATAGTTCTCGTCGAATCCTATCCAACAAACCTAAAATCATCATCCTAGCTCAATTAGGAGCCGAGAAAATCAATGTCTTGGAAAACGTCTTAAGATTTTTGTCTTAAGAAAATTTTCTTGACAGACCGGAAGTAACATCTTGAGATACCGGAAGTCGACTTTCTTAAAGATTGAGATATTTGTCTTAAGACGTTTTCCAAGACATTGATTTTCTCGGCTCCTATGGGGCCTAGAACCATGTAATTTTGATCTATGTATATACCAGCACTTGCCCGACCCTGTGGCCGAGTGGTTAGCACATCGCACTGCGACGCCAAGGGCCCCGGGTTCGAATCCTGGTCGGGCTTGGTTGTTTGTGAATGTCCATTTCATCACTCACCCCCAATCTTCGCAAATTAGCCAAGAGGTACAAAACGTAAAATAAAATAAACTAAATCAATCATTAAGTTCCGTGTTGCAATCATGAAATTAAATTTTAATTAACTTTTTTTATCCATCTCTCTCTCAAATCTATATAGCCTGTTCATATTTGGCATGTCAGCCATTTTGTTTACGTGGTAAAAAAAATCTCAATGCTCGTTGTAGCCATAAGTATAATTGGATATAATTACCGGATTTTATTTAATTTTAGGTTTAAAATCAATAAGCGTGCATAAAAAAACAACTAAATATTTTAAATAAATAAGATTCAAATAACTATGTACTTCCACTAGCCTTTGCGATGGCGCAGCGGTAGGCTTGTATTCAAGGGTTCGATACCTGCATAAGTGGTTCTTGAAACTGTAGGTCCAGTCCCGATTAGTTTTACTGTGCATAAAATAGACTTAAAACATCAAATCAATCAGTACTTCCACTAGCCTCTGCGTTAGCACAGCGATAGCCTTGTAATCAAGAGTTCGATACCCGTACAAGTGGTTCTTGAAACTGTAGGTCCAGCCCCGATTAGCCTTACAGTGCATAAAATGGACTTAAAACATCAAATCAATCAGTACTTCCACTAACCTCTGCGATGACGTAGCGATAACGTCGTTGTCTTGTAATGAAGAGTTCGATACCCGTACAAGTGGTTCTTGAAACTATAGGTCCAGTCCCGATTAGCCTTACTGTACATAAAGTGGACTTAAAACATCAAATCAATCAGTACTTCCACTAACCTCTGCGATGACGTAGCGATAACGTCGTTGTCTTGTAATCAAGAGCTCGATACCCGTACAAGTGGTTCTTAAAACTGCAGGTCCAGTTCCGATTAGCCTTACTGTACATAAAGTGGGCTTCAAAAAAAAAAACGCCAACTCAATCAATTAATCAGTACTTCCACTAGATATCAAAAACACGCAACTCTCCTCTATTTTTTCTGTCTTTTTCTAACAATTTAACACATTTATTTTTTTGAAATATGCCCCCACACACATATTTCCTACCTATCAACAGCGGCACACGGAAGAAAAAAGATATTCTAGCTACCAAGATGCATGCTTCAAATATATAAAAGCAGAGAGAGACATGAAATACCTTCTATATTCTCTCTTTTTTGCATGTTTTGTGAGTATATTTTCTTCCACAAAAGCATTGCCATACTTATAAATCAAAGCCAACTTATGCAAGCTAAGAAACAAAGTTACTTACTTTTAGAAATTCTGCAGAAATGCTCTTCACTAACGCTGAAAATAAAACACAACTTTCTACACCAGCGCTTTAAGTTTTATACGGTTTTCTAATAACGTCAAAAATGATATGTTAGCCAACGCAACGCGGACCAATAGAAATCCAAGAACCAAATTCTCTAGAACATTCTCCCCCTTCTCTTCTCTTCTCTACATTTCAGCCACATTATTTCGCAACTATGCTTGGCAGCAGAGAAAAAATACAGTTCCGGTTATTTATTTCGTAGCCCCTGACCCCGCCTCTGCACCCACGAGAGCGGCCGCTACTTCGTGTTTTCATTTCGCCGGTTGAATACTGTTTTGAATCTATCTTCAATAGATGCTCATTGAAATTGGATTTAAACCGGACGTGTATTTCCTGTTTCGCGAACATACGAGAACCTTTCACAATGTCGCATCAGATAATATATTGCAAGAGCGAGTTGGTTGTGTACATGGAACTGTATTTTTTCTCTGCCGCCAAGCATAGTTGCGAAATGCATGTGGTGATTTCTGGTTATTTGTATAGAAACGGAGCAACGTATTTTCTGTCATCGGAAAACCCATTTCCGCCCTAGTCAGATAACGAAATTGTCAGGAAACAAAAGAGATGTGCGGTTGACTACGCATTTGTTGAATTTGTGTCATTGTGCCAACGTTGATAGCATATACAGAGAGAGGGAACGAAATTGTCGTTTTTCTAGATATCCACAGGCAAAAACGTAATATATTTTTCAAATACAATATGACAGTCGCTTTTCGGTATCGAAAAACTAAATACAATAAGTATATATATATATATTTACAATATTAATATTTATTTAACAATATCTACCTACGAATTTGCCTCGAACGAAAACATGTCATAGAAAAACATTTTTCCAACCGTAAATTCAAAAATTTTGGCCCCCGCGCGCGCGCGTGTGTGTGTATGTGTGTGTGTGCGTGTGTGTGTGCGCGGCACGTCGTTCCCCCGAGAGAGAGAGGTTTACAAAGGTTGTGATATACAAACATTGGCCCCCGGGAGTTGGAAAATTACGATATGGCGCATTCGCTCATTACTGCTCCCAGCTATAAGTTTTTCTCTCTATCTAGCCCTTGCCAACTAAAAAAAAGTGTAGGTAGGAGTTGGCAGCACTGCGAGAAAATAGAGATCATGCCTTACAAGAAAAAACCATTAAGGCGATTTTTATTTGATGACGTTGAACCCGTGCAGTGTTCCCATCCATCCATCTCTCTCTTTTACGGCAGTGCCGGCTCTCCTTGCCCTGTATATGTAGGTTGGCAAAAATTGCTTTATGCACTGTAAAACAAACCTCAAGCAAAATTGCCAGCCCCTTGCTTGAGGTTAGGTTAGACAAAAAAAAGCTGTAGGTAGGCTGTCGGCCGTTTAACTCTTCCCTCCCTCTCTTCTCTCTCTTTTTTGTAAAAGGCTATGGCAAAAATACCAGTAGGTTGGCAACCTTGCTTTATGCACTGTAAAACAAGCCTCAAGCAAGGTTGCCAGCTTCTTGCTTTAGGTTACGTTAGACCAAAAACCTTGGTGATTTTTTTTTCGAGTAAGATGTTGGTTATACTGTGTCCGAAAATAGGGGGGGGTTTATGCCTTACAAGAGCAAACCATCAAGACGAGCCCCACCGAGCTTTACTTTCGGGTGTAGTGTTCGCAACACTGTGAGAAAAAGGTTGCCAACTCCTTGATTTAGGTTAGGTTACCCCAAAAACCTTGGTGATTTTTTCGAGTAAGATGTTGGCAACACTGCGAGAAAAAATTTGCCAGCTAATTGCTTTAGGTTAGGTTAGACCAAAAACCTTGGTAATTTTTTCAAGTAAGAAGCTGGCAACACTGCGCCATCAAATAGAGCTCATGCCTTACGACAGAAATCCATTAAGGCGAGCTACTCACTTCAGCTCCTCACAAGAGGTTGGTCAACCCGGGCACTTCCTCTACTGTCGCATATCTCCGTTACTGTAGATGATACTGAAGTGATTTTAAAAACAATGTAATCAGGTCGACGATCTCTACTGGCACATTTGGAAAAATTGAATCCATGTGTAATATTATATGCTTAGTTACCATGGAAACTCTCATAACAATCATGTAAACATTCTATTTGGGCGTGATGGTAATCGTCGTCGTGGAGATTTGAAATAACCATTTTGATTGTTGAAGCAATGTAATAAAAACTAAGGAATCATTTTTAAGATAACATTATATAAGATTTCAAACTCGCATACCTCCTTTACTATAGAAGGTAATGAAGTGATTTGACACTCAATGTAATCAGGTCAACGCTATATTTTGGCACATCCCGAAAATTGAATCCATGTGTAATATTCATGCTTAGTTACCATGGAAACTCTCATAACAATTTTGTAAACAATCTATTTGTGCGTGATTGTAGTCGTCGTCGTGGAGATTTGAAATATCCATTTTGATTGTTGAAACAATGTAATACAAACTAAGGCCTCACGCTTTACGATAACATTATATAAAATTTCAAACTCGCATATCGCCGTTACTGTAGATGATACTGAAGTGATTTTAAAAACAATGTAATCAGGTCGACGATCTCTATTGGCACATCCGGAAAAATTGAATCCATGTGTAATATTATATGCTTAGTTACCATGGAAACTCTCATAACAATCATGTAAACAATCTATTTGGGCGTGATGGTAATCGTCGTCGTGGAGATTTGAAATAACCATTTTGATTGTTGAAACAATGTAATAAAAACTAAGGAATCATTTTTAAGATAACATTATATAAGATTTCAAACTCGCATATCTCCTTTACTATAGAAGGTAATGAAGTGATTTGACACTCAATGTAATCAGGTCAACGCTATATTTTGGCACATCCAGAAAATTGAATCCATGTGTAATATTCATGCTTAGTTACCATGGAAACTCTCATAACAATTTTGTAAACAATCTATTTGTGCGTGATTGTAGTCGTCGTCGTGGAGATTTGAAATATCCATTTTGATTGTTGAAACAATGTAATACAAACTAAGGCCTCACGCTTTACGATAACATTATATCAAATTTCAAACTCGCATATCTCCGTTACTATAGAAGATACCGAAGTGATTTTAAAATCAATGTAATCAGGTCGACGCTCTCTATTGGCACATCCGTAAAAATTGAATCCATGTGTAATATCCATGGTTAGGTACCATGGAAACTCTCATAACAATTTTGTAAACAATCTATTTGGGCGTGATGGTAATCGTCGTCGTGGAGATTTGAAATAACCATTTTGATTGTTGAAGCAATGTAATAAAAACTAAGGAATCATTTTTAAGATAACATTATATAAGATTTCAAACTCGCATATCTCCTTTACTATAGAAGGTAATGAAGTGATTTGACACTCAATGGAATCAGGTCAACGCTCTCTATTGGCACATCCCGAAAATTGAATCCATGTGTAATATTCATGCTTAGTTACCATGGAAACTCTCATAACAATTTTGTAAACAATCTATTTGTGCGTGATTGTAGTCGTCGTCGTGGAGATTTGAAATATCCATTTTGATTGTTGAAACAATGTAATACAAACTAAGGAATCACAATTTACGATAACATTATATAAAATTTTAAACTCGCACATCTCCGTTACTATAGAAGATACTGAAATGATTTTACACTCAATGGAATCAGGTCAACGCTCTCTATTGGCACATCCGGAAAAATTGAATCCATGTGTAATATTCATGCTTAGTTACCGTGGAAACTCTCATAGCAATCGTGTAAAAAATCTATTTGTGCGTGATTGTAGCTGTCGTCGTGGAGAACTGAAATAACCATTTTGATTGTTGAAACAATGTAATACAAACTAAGGCCTCACGCTTTACGATAACATTATATAAAATTTCAAACTCGCATATTTCCGTTACTATAGAAGATACTGTAGTGAATTTACACTCAATGGAATCAGGTCAACGCTCTCTTTTATCACATCCCGAAAAATTGAATCCATGTGTATTATTCATGCTTAGTTACCATGGAAACTCTCATAACAATCATGTAAACAATCTATTTGGGCGTGATTTTAGTCGTCGTCGTGGAGATTTGAAATAACCATTTTGATTGTTGAAACAATGTAATACAACTTAAGGCCTCACGTTTTACGATAACATTATATAAAATTTCAAACTCGCACATCTCCGTTACTATAGAAGATACTGAAATGATTTTACACTCAATGGAATCAGGTCAACGCTCTCTATTGGCTCATCCGGCAAAATTAATCCATGTGTAATATTCATGCTTAGTTACCATGGAAACTCTCATAACAAGAAAGTAAACAATATTTTTTTGCGTGATTGTAGTCGTCGTCGTGGAGATCTGAAATAACCATTTTGATTGTTGAAACAATGTAATACAAACTAAGGAATCACGTTTTAAAATAACATTATATAAAATTTCAAACTCGAATTTCTCCGTTACTAAAGAAGATACTGAAGTGATTTTACAATCAATGGAATCAGGTCGACGCTCTCTATTGGCTCATCCGGAAAAATTGAATCCATGTGTAATATTCATGGTTAGTTACCATGGAAACTCTCATAACAATCATGTAAACAATCTATTTGGGCGTGATTGTAGTCGTCGTCGTGGAGATTTGAAATAACCATTTTGATTGTTGAAACAATGTAATACAAACTAAGGAATCACGTTTTACGATAACATTTTATAAAATTTCAAACTTGTATATCTCCGTTACTATAGAAAATACGGAAGTGATTTTACAATCAATGGAATCAGGTCGACGCTCTCTATTGGCTCATCCGGAAAAATTGAATCCATGTGTAATATTCATGCGTAGTTACCATGGAAACACTCGTAACAATCATGTAAACAATCTATTTGTACGTTATTGTCGTCGTCCTCGTTGAGATTTGTAATAACCATTTGGATTGTTGAAACAATGTAATACAAACTAAAGATCACGTTTTAAAATTACATTATATAAACTTCACACTCGCATATCTCCGTTACTATAGAAGATACTGAAGTGTACTTTACACTCAATGGAATCAGCTCGACGCTCTCTATTGGCACATTGGGAAAAATTGAATCCATGTTTAATATTCATTCTTTCTTACCATGTAAACTCTCATAACAATTTTGTAAACAATCTATTTGTGCGCGATTGTAGTCGTCGTCGTGGAGATTTTAAATAACCATTTTGATTGTTGAAACAATGTAATACAAGCTAAGGCCTCACGCTTTACGAAAACATTATATAAAATTTCAAACTCGCATATCTCCGTTACTATAAAAGATAATGAAGTGACTTTACAATCAATGGAATCAGTTCGACGCTCTCTATTGGCTCATCCGGAAAAATTGAATCCATGTGTAATATTCATGCGTAGTTACCATGGAAACACTCGTAACAATCATGTAAACAATCTATTTGTACGTTATTGTCGTCGTCCTCGTTGAGATTTGTAATAACCATTTGGATTGTTGAAACAATGTAATACAAACTAAAGATCACGTTTTAAAATTACATTATATAAACTTCACACTCGCATATCTCCGTTACTATAGAAGATACTGAAGTGTAGTTTACACTCAATGGAATCAGCTCGACGCTCTCTATTGGCACATTGGGAAAAATTGAATCCATGTTTAATATTCATTCTTTCTTACCATGTAAACTCTCATAACAATTTTGTAAACAATTTATTTGGGCGTGATTGTAGTCGTCGTCGTGGAGATTTTAAATAAACATTTAGATTGTTGAAACAATGTAATACAACCTAAGGCCTCACGTTTTACGATAACATTATATAATATTTCAAACTCACACATCTCCGTTACTATAGAAGATACTGAAATGATTTTACACTCAATGGAATCAGGTCAACGCTCTCTATTGGCTCATCCGGAAAAATTGAATCCATGTGTAATATTCATGCTTAGTTACCATGGAAACTCTCATAACAATAAAGTAAACAATATTTTTTTGCGTGATTGTAGTCGTCGTCGTGGAGATCTGAAATAACCATTTTGATTGTTGAAACAATGTAATACAAACTAAGGAATCACGTTTTAAGATAACATTATATAAAATTTCAAACTCGCATATCTCCGTTACTATAGAAGATACTGAAATACTTTTACACTCAATGGAATCAGGTCGACGCTCTCTATTGGCACATCCGGAAAAATTGAATCCATGTGTAATATTTATGCTTAGTTACCATGGAAACTCTCATAACAATCATGTAAACAATCTATTTGGGCGTGATTGTAGTCGTCGTCGTGGAGATTTTAAATAAACATTTAGATTGTTGAAACAATGTAATACAACCTAAGGCCTCACGTTTTACGATAACATTATATAATATTTCAAACTCACACATCTCCGTTACTATAGAAGATACTGAAATGATTTTACACTCAATGGAATCAGGTCAACGCTCTCTATTGGCTCATCCGGAAAAATTGAATCCATGTGTAATATTTATGCTTAGTTACCATGGAAACTCTCATAACAATCATGTAAACAATCTATTTGTGCGTGATTGTAGTCGTCGTCGTGGAGATTTGAAATATCCATTTTGATTGTTGAAACAATGTAATACAAACTAAGGAATCACGATTTACGACAACATTATATAAAATTTTAAAGTCGCATATCTCCGTTACTGTAGATGATAATGAAGTGATTTTAAAAACAATGTAATCAGGTCGACGCTCTCTATTGGCACATCCGGAAAAATTGAATCCATGTGTAATATTTATGCTTAGTTACCATGGAAACTCTCATAACAATCATGTAAACAATCTATTTGGGCGTGATTGTAGTCGTCGTCGTGGAGATTTTAAATAAACATTTAGATTGTTGAAACAATGTAATACAACCTAAGGCCTCACGTTTTACGATAACATTATATAATATTTCAAACTCACACATCTCCGTTACTATAGAAGATACTGAAATGATTTTACACTCAATGGAATCAGGTCAACGCTCTCTATTGGCTCATCCGGAAAAATTGAATCCATGTGTAATATTCATGGTTAGTTACCATGGAAACTCTCATAACAATCATGTAAACAATCTATTTGGGCGTGATTGTAGTCGTCGTCGTGGAGATTTGAAATAACCATTTTGATTGTTGAAACAATGTAATACAAACTAAGGAATCACGTTTTACGATAACATTTTATAAAATTTCAAACTTGTATATCTCCGTTACTATAGAAAATACGGAAGTGATTTTACAATCAATGGAATCAGGTCGACGCTCTCTATTGGCTCATCCGGAAAAATTGAATCCATGTGTAATATTCATGCGTAGTTACCATGGAAACACTCGTAACAATCATGTAAACAATCTATTTGTACGTTATTGTCGTCGTCCTCGTTGAGATTTGTAATAACCATTTGGATTGTTGAAACAATGTAATACAAACTAAAGATCACGTTTTAAAATTACATTATATAAACTTCACACTCGCATATCTCCGTTACTATAGAAGATACTGAAGTGTACTTTACACTCAATGGAATCAGCTTGACGCTCTCTATTGGCACATTGGGAAAAATTGAATCCATGTTTAATATTCATTCTTTCTTACCATGTAAACTCTCATAACAATTTTGTAAACAATCTATTTGTGCGCGATTGTAGTCGTCGTCGTGGAGATTTTAAATAACCATTTTGATTGTTGAAACAATGTAATACAAGCTAAGGCCTCACGCTTTACGAAAACATTATATAAAATTTCAAACTCGCATATCTCCGTTACTATAAAAGATAATGAAGTGACTTTACAATCAATGGAATCAGTTCGACGCTCTCTATTGGCTCATCCGGAAAAATTGAATCCATGTGTAATATTCATGCGTAGTTACCATGGAAACACTCGTAACAATCATGTAAACAATCTATTTGTACGTTATTGTCGTCGTCCTCGTTGAGATTTGTAATAACCATTTGGATTGTTGAAACAATGTAATACAAACTAAAGATCACGTTTTAAAATTACATTATATAAACTTCACACTCGCATATCTCCGTTACTATAGAAGATACTGAAGTGTAGTTTACACTCAATGGAATCAGCTCGACGCTCTCTATTGGCACATTGGGAAAAATTGAATCCATGTTTAATATTCATTCTTTCTTACCATGTAAACTCTCATAACAATTTTGTAAACAATTTATTTGGGCGTGATTGTAGTCGTCGTCGTGGAGATTTTAAATAAACATTTAGATTGTTGAAACAATGTAATACAACCTAAGGCCTCACGTTTTACGATAACATTATATAATATTTCAAACTCACACATCTCCGTTACTATAGAAGATACTGAAATGATTTTACACTCAATGGAATCAGGTCAACGCTCTCTATTGGCTCATCCGGAAAAATTGAATCCATGTGTAATATTCATGCTTAGTTACCATGGAAACTCTCATAACAATAAAGTAAACAATATTTTTTTGCGTGATTGTAGTCGTCGTCGTGGAGATCTGAAATAACCATTTTGATTGTTGAAACAATGTAATACAAACTAAGGAATAACGTTTTAAGATAACATTATATAAAATTTCAAACTCGCATATCTCCGTTACTATAGAAGATACTGAAATACTTTTACACTCAATGGAATCAGGTCGACGCTCTCTATTGGCACATCCGGAAAAATTGAATCCATGTGTAATATTTATGCTTAGTTACCATGGAAACTCTCATAACAATCATGTAAACAATCTATTTGGGCGTGATTGTAGTCGTCGTCGTGGAGATTTTAAATAAACATTTAGATTGTTGAAACAATGTAATACAACCTAAGGCCTCACGTTTTACGATAACATTATATAATATTTCAAACTCACACATCTCCGTTACTATAGAAGATACTGAAATGATTTTACACTCAATGGAATCAGGTCAACGCTCTCTATTGGCTCATCCGGAAAAATTGAATCCATGTGTAATATTTATGCTTAGTTACCATGGAAACTCTCATAACAATCATGTAAACAATCTATTTGTGCGTGATTGTAGTCGTCGTCGTGGAGATTTGAAATATCCATTTTGATTGTTGAAACAATGTAATACAAACTAAGGAATCACGATTTACGACAACATTATATAAAATTTTAAAGTCGCATATCTCCGTTACTGTAGATGATAATGAAGTGATTTTAAAAACAATGTAATCAGGTCGACGATCTCTATTGGCACATTTAGAAAAATTGAATCCATGTGTAATATTATATGCTTAGTTACCATGGAAACTCTCATAACAATCATGTAAACAATCTATTTGGGCGTGATGGTAATCGTCGTCGTGGAGATTTGAAATAACCATTTTGATTGTTGAAGCAATGTAATAAAAACTAAGGAATCATTTTTAAGATAACATTATATAAGATTTCAAACTCGCATATCTCCTTTACTATAGAAGGTAATGAAGTGATTTGACACTCAATGTAATCAGGTCAACGCTATATTTTGGCACATCCAGAAAATTGAATCCATGTGTAATATTCATGCTTAGTTACCATGGAAACTCTCATAACAATTTTGTAAACAATCTATTTGTGCGTGATTGTAGTCGTCGTCGTGGAGATTTGAAATATCCATTTTGATTGTTGAAACAATGTAATACAAACTAAGGCCTCACGCTTTACGATAACATTATATCAAATTTCAAACTCGCATATCTCCGTTACTATAGAAGATACCGAAGTGATTTTAAAATCAATGTAATCAGGTCGACGCTCTCTATTGGCACATCCGTAAAAATTGAATCCATGTGTAATATCCATGGTTAGGTACCATGGAAACTCTCATAACAATTTTGTAAACAATCTATTTGTGCGTGATTGTAGTCGTCGTCGTGGAGATTTGAAATATCCATTTTGATTGTTGAAACAATGTAATACAAACTAAGGAATCACAATTTACGATAACATTATATAAAATTTTAAACTCGCACATCTCCGTTACTATAGAAGATACTGAAATGATTTTACACTCAATGGAATCAGGTCAACGCTCTCTATTGGCACATCCGGAAAAATTGAATCCATGTGTAATATTCATGCTTAGTTACCGTGGAAACTCTCATAACAATCGTGTAAAAAATCTATTTGTGCGTGATTGTAGCTGTCGTCGTGGAGAACTGAAATAACCATTTTGATTGTTGAAACAATGTAATACAAACTAAGGCCTCACGCTTTACGATAACATTATATAAAATTTCAAACTCGCATATTTCCGTTACAATAGAAGATACTGTAGTGAATTTACACTCAATGGAATCAGGTCAACGCTCTCTTTTATCACATCCCGAAAAATTGAATCCATGTGTATTATTCATGCTTAGTTACCATGGAAACTCTCATAACAATCATGTAAACAATCTATTTGGGCGTGATTTTAGTCGTCGTCGTGGAGATTTGAAATAACCATTTTGATTGTTGAAACAATGTAATACAACTTAAGGCCTCACGTTTTACGATAACATTATATAAAATTTCAAACTCGCACATCTCCGTTACTATAGAAGATACTGAAATGATTTTACACTCAATGGAATCAGGTCAACGCTCTCTATTGGCTCATCCGGAAAAATTGAATCCATGTGTAATATTCATGCTTAGTTACCATGGAAACTCTCATAACAAGAAAGTAAACAATATTTTTTTGCGTGATTGTAGTCGTCGTCGTGGAGATCTGAAATAACCATTTTGATTGTTGAAACAATGTAATACAAACTAAGGAATCACGTTTTAAAATAACATTATATAAAATTTCAAACTCGAATTTCTCCGTTACTAAAGAAGATACTGAAGTGATTTTACAATCAATGGAATCAGGTCGACGCTCTCTATTGGCTCATCCGGAAAAATTGAATCCATGTGTAATATTCATGGTTAGTTACCATGGAAACTCTCATAACAATCATGTAAACAATCTATTTGGGCGTGATTGTAGTCGTCGTCGTGGAGATTTGAAATAACCATTTTGATTGTTGAAACAATGTAATACAAACTAAGGAATCACGTTTTACGATAACATTATATAAAATTTCAAACTTGTATATCTCCGTTACTATAGAAAATACGGAAGTGATTTTACAATCAATGGAATCAGGTCGACGCTCTCTATTGGCTCATCCGGAAAAATTGAATACATGTGTAATATTCATGCGTAGTTACCATGGAAACACTCGTAACAATCATGTAAACAATCTATTTGTACGTTATTGTCGTCGTCCTCGTTGAGATTTGTAATAACCATTTGGATTGTTGAAACAATGTAATACAAACTAAAGATCACGTTTTAAAATTACATTATATAAACTTCACACTCGCATATCTCCGTTACTATAGAAGATACTGAAGTGTACTTTACACTCAATGGAATCAGCTCGACGCTCTCTATTGGCACATTGGGAAAAATTGAATCCATGTTTAATATTCATTCTTTCTTACCATGTAAACTCTCATAACAATTTTGTAAACAATCTATTTGTGCGCGATTGTAGTCGTCGTCGTGGAGATTTTAAATAACCATTTTGATTGTTGAAACAATGTAATACAAGCTAAGGCCTCACGCTTTACGAAAACATTATATAAAATTTCAAACTCGCATATCTCCGTTACTATAAAAGATAATGAAGTGACTTTACAATCAATGGAATCAGTTCGACGCTCTCTATTGGCTCATCCGGAAAAATTGAATCCATGTGTAATATTCATGCTTAGTTACCGTGGAAACTCTCATAATAATCGTGTAAACAATCTATTTGTGCGTGATTGTAGCTGTCGTCGTAGAGAACTGAAATAAACATTTTGATTGTTGAAACAATGTAATACAAACTAAAGAATCACGTTTTACGATAACATTATATAAAATTTCAAACTTGCATATCTCCGTTACTATAGAAAATACGGAAGTGATTTTACAATCAATGGAATCAGGTCGACGCTCTCTATTGGCTCATCCGGAAAAATTGAATCCATGTGTAATATTCATTCGTAGTTACCATGGAAACACTCGTAACAATCATGTAAACAATCTATTTGTACGTTATTGTCGTCGTCCTAGTTGAGATTTGTAATAACCATTTGTATTGTTGAAACAATGTAATACAAACTAAAGATCACGTTTTAAAATTACATTATATAAACTTCACACTCGCATATCTCCGTTATTATAGAAGATACTGAAGTGTAGTTTACACTCAATGGAATCAGCTCGACGCTCTCTATTGGCACATTGGGAAAAATTGAATCCATGTTTAATATTCATTCTTTCTTACCATGTAAACTCTCATAACAATTTTGTAAACAATTTATTTGGGCGTGATTGTAGTCGTCGTCGTGGAGATTTTAAATAAACATTTAGATTGTTGAAACAATGTAATACAACCTAAGGCCTCACGTTTTACGATAACATTATATAATATTTCAAACTCACACATCTCCGTTACTATAGAAGATACTGAAATGATTTTACACTCAATGGAATCAGGTCAACGCTCTCTATTGGCTCATCCGGAAAAATTGAATCCATGTGTAATATTCATGCTTAGTTACCATGGAAACTCTCATAACAATAAAGTAAACAATATTTTTTTGCGTGATTGTAGTCGTCGTCGTGGAGATCTGAAATAACCATTTTGATTGTTGAAACAATGTAATACAAACTAAGGAATCACGTTTTAAGATAACATTATATAAAATTTCAAACTCGCATATCTCCGTTACTATAGAAGATACTGAAATACTTTTACACTCAATGGAATCAGGTCGACGCTCTCTATTGGCACATTTAGAAAAATTGAATCCATGTGTAATATTATATGCTTAGTTACCATGGAAACTCTCATAACAATCATGTAAACAATCTATTTGGGCGTGATGGTAATCGTCGTCGTGGAGATTTGAAATAACCATTTTGATTGTTGAAGCAATGTAATAAAAACTAAGGTATCATTTTTAAGATAACATTATATAAGATTTCAAACTCGCATATCTCCTTTACTATAGAAGATACTGAAATGATTTTACACTCAATGGAATCAGGTCAACGCTCTCTATTGGCTCATCCGGAAAAATTGAATCCATGTGTAATATTTATGCTTAGTTACCATGGAAACTCTCATAACAATCATGTAAACAATCTATTTGGGCGTGATTGTAGTCGTCGTCGTGGAGATTTTAAATAAACATTTAGATTGTTGAAACAATGTAATACAACCTAAGGCCTCACGTTTTACGATAACATTATATAATATTTCAAACTCACACATCTCCGTTACTATAGAAGATACTGAAATGATTTTACACTCAATGGAATCAGGTCAACGCTCTCTATTGGCTCATCGGGAAAAATTGAATCCATGTGTAATATTTATGCTTAGTTACCATGGAAACTCTCATAACAATCATGTAAACAATCTATTTGTGCGTGATTGTAGTCGTCGTCGTGGAGATTTGAAATATCCATTTTGATTGTTGAAACAATGTAATACAAACTAAGGAATCACGATTTACGACAACATTATATAAAATTTTAAAGTCGCATATCTCCGTTACTGTAGATGATAATGAAGTGATTTTAAAAACAATGTAATCAGGTCGACGATCTCTATTGGCACATTTAGAAAAATTGAATCCATGTGTAATATTATATGCTTAGTTACCATGGAAACTCTCATAACAATCATGTAAACAATCTATTTGGGCGTGATGGTAATCGTCGTCGTGGAGATTTGAAATAACCATTTTGATTGTTGAAGCAATGTAATAAAAACTAAGGAATCATTTTTAAGATAACATTATATAAGATTTCAAACTCGCATATCTCCTTTACTATAGAAGGTAATGAAGTGATTTGACACTCAATGGAATCAGGTCAACGCTCTCTATTGGCACATCCCGAAAATTGAATCCATGTGTAATATTCATGCTTAGTTACCATGGAAACTCTCATAACAATTTTGTAAACAATCTATTTGTGCGTGATTGTAGTCGTCGTCGTGGAGATTTGAAATATCCATTTTGATTGTTGAAACAATGTAATACAAACTAAGGAATCACAATTTACGATAACATTATATAAAATTTTAAACTCGCACATCTCCGTTACTATAGAAGATACTGAAATGATTTTACACTCAATGGAATCAGGTCAACGCTCTCTATTGGCACATCCGGAAAAATTGAATCCATGTGTAATATTCATGCTTAGTTACCGTGGAAACTCTCATAACAATCGTGTAAAAAATCTATTTGTGCGTGATTGTAGCTGTCGTCGTGGAGATCTGAAATAACCATTTTGATTGTTGAAACAATGTAATACAAACTAATGCCTCACGCTTTACGATAACATTATATAAAATTTCAAACTCGCATATTTCCGTTACTATAAAAGATACTGAAGTGAATTTACACTCAATGGAATCAGGTCAACGCTCTCTTTTATCACATCCCGAAAAATTGAATCCATGTGTATTATTCATGCTTAGTTACCATGGAAACTCTCATAACAATCATGTAAACAATCTATTTGGGCGTGATTTTAGTCGTCGTCGTGGAGATTTGAAATAACCATTTTGATTGTTGAAACAATGTAATACAACATAAGGCCTCACGTTTTACGATAACATTATATACAATTTCAAACTCGCACATCTCCGTTACTATAGAAGATACTGAAATGATTTTACACTCAATGGAATCAGGTCAACGCTCTCTATTGGCTCATCCGGAAAAATTGAATCCATGTGTAATATTCATGCTTAGTTACCATGGAAACTCTCATAACAAGAAAGTAAACAATATTTTTTTGCGTGATTGTAGTAGTCGTCGTGGAGATCTGAAATAACCATTTTGATTGTTGAAACAATGTAATACAAACTAAGGAATCACGTTTTAAGATAACATTATATAAAATTTCAAACTCGAATTTCTCCGTTACTAAAGAAGATACTGAAGTGATTTTACAATCAATGGAATCAGGTCGACGCTCTCTATTGGCTCATCCGGAAAAATTGAATCCATGTGTAATATTCATGGTTAGTTACCATGGAAACTCTCATAACAATCATGTAAACAATCTATTTGGGCGTGATTGTAGTCGTCGTCGTGGAGATTTGAAATAACCATTTTGATTGTTGAAACAATGTAATACAAACTAAGGAATCACGTTTTACGATAACATTATATAAAATTTCAAACTTGTATATCTCCGTTACTATAGAAAATACGGAAGTGATTTTACAATCAATGGAATCAGGTCGACGCTCTCTATTGGCTCATCCGGAAAAATTGAATCCATGTGTAATATTCATGCGTAGTTACCATGGAAACACTCGTAACAATCATGTAAACAATCTATTTGTACGTTATTGTCGTCGTCCTCGTTGAGATTTGTAATAACCATTTGGATTGTTGAAACAATGTAATACAAACTAAAGATCACGTTTTAAAATTACATTATATAAACTTCACACTCGCATATCTCCGTTACTATAGAAGATACTGAAGTGTACTTTACACTCAATGGAATCAGCTCGACGCTCTCTATTGGCACATTGGGAAAAATTGAATCCATGTTTAATATTCATTCTTTCTTACCATGTAAACTCTCATAACAATTTTGTAAACAATCTATTTGTGCGCGATTGTAGTCGTCGTCGTGGAGATTTTAAATAACCATTTTGATTGTTGAAACAATGTAATACAAGCTAAGGCCTCACGCTTTACGAAAACATTATATAAAATTTCAAACTCGCATATCTCCGTTACTATAAAAGATAATGAAGTGACTTTACAATCAATGGAATCAGTTCGACGCTCTCTATTGGCTCATCCGGAAAAATTGAATCCATGTGTAATATTCATGCTTAGTTACCGTGGAAACTCTCATAATAATCGTGTAAACAATCTATTTGTGCGTGATTGTAGCTGTCGTCGTAGAGAACTGAAATAAACATTTTGATTGTTGAAACAATGTAATACAAACTAAGGAATCACGTTTTACGATAACATTATATAAAATTTCAAACTTGCATATCTCCGTTACTATAGAAAATACGGAAGTGATTTTACAATCAATGGAATCAGGTCGACGCTCTCTATTGGCTCATCTGGAAAAATTGAATCCATGTGTAATATTCATTCGTAGTTACCATGGAAACACTCGTAACAATCATGTAAACAATCTATTTGTACGTTATTGTCGTCGTCCTCGTTGAGATTTGTAATAACCATTTGTATTGTTGAAACAATGTAATACAAACTAAAGATCACGTTTTAAAATTACATTATATAAACTTCACACTCGCATATCTCCGTTATTATAGAAGATACTGAAGTGTAGTTTACACTCAATGGAATCAGCTCGACGCTCTCTATTGGCACATTGGGAAAAATTGAATCCATGTTTAATATTCATTCTTTCTTACCATGTAAACTCTCATAACAATTTTGTAAACAATTTATTTGGGCGTGATTGTAGTCGTCGTCGTGGAGATTTTAAATAAACATTTAGATTGTTGAAACAATGTAATACAACCTAAGGCCTCACGTTTTACGATAACATTATATAATATTTCAAACTCACACATCTCCGTTACTATAGAAGATACTGAAATGATTTTACACTCAATGGAATCAGGTCAACGCTCTCTATTGGCTCATCCGGAAAAATTGAATCCATGTGTAATATTCATGCTTAGTTACCATGGAAACTCTCATAACAATAAAGTAAACAATATTTTTTTGCGTGATTGTAGTCGTCGTCGTGGAGATCTGAAATAACCATTTTGATTGTTGAAACAATGTAATACAAACTAAGGAATCACGTTTTAAGATAACATTATATAAAATTTCAAACTCGCATATCTCCGTTACTATAGAAGATACTGAAATACTTTTACACTCAATGGAATCAGGTCGACGCTCTCTATTGGCACATTTAGAAAAATTGAATCCATGTGTAATATTATATGCTTAGTTACCATGGAAACTCTCATAACAATCATGTAAACAATCTATTTGGGCGTGATGGTAATCGTCGTCGTGGAGATTTGAAATAACCATTTTGATTGTTGAAGCAATGTAATAAAAACTAAGGAATCATTTTTAAGATAACATTATATAAGATTTCAAACTCGCATATCTCCTTTACTATAGAAGATACTGAAATGATTTTACACTCAATGGAATCAGGTCAACGCTCTCTATTGGCTCATCCGGAAAAATTGAATCCATGTGTAATATTTATGCTTAGTTACCATGGAAACTCTCATAACAATCATGTAAACAATCTATTTGGGCGTGATTGTAGTCGTCGTCGTGGAGATTTTAAATAAACATTTAGATTGTTGAAACAATG
This sequence comes from Lepisma saccharinum, assembly GCF_977018435.1. Lineage (NCBI taxonomy): Eukaryota > Metazoa > Arthropoda > Insecta > Zygentoma > Lepismatidae > Lepisma > Lepisma saccharinum. The sequence goes on along the minus strand of NC_139235.1, from coordinate 56,437,818 downwards.
TAATACAACCTAAGGCCTCACGTTTTACGATAACATTATATAATATTTCAAACTCACACATCTCCGTTACTATAGAAGATACTGAAATGATTTTACACTCAATGGAATCAGGTCAACGCTCTCTATTGGCTCATCCGGAAAAATTGAATCCATGTGTAATATTTATGCTTAGTTACCATGGAAACTCTCATAACAATCATGTAAACAATCTATTTGTGCGTGATTGTAGTCGTCGTCGTGGAGATTTGAAATATCCATTTTGATTGTTGAAACAATGTAATACAAACTAAGGAATCACGATTTACGACAACATTATATAAAATTTTAAAGTCGCATATCTCCGTTACTGTAGATGATAATGAAGTGATTTTAAAAACAATGTAATCAGGTCGACGATCTCTATTGGCACATTTAGAAAAATTGAATCCATGTGTAATATTATATGCTTAGTTACCATGGAAACTCTCATAACAATCATGTAAACAATCTATTTGGGCGTGATGGTAATCGTCGTCGTGGAGATTTGAAATAACCATTTTGATTGTTGAAGCAATGTAATAAAAACTAAGGAATCATTTTTAAGATAACATTATATAAGATTTCAAACTCGCATATCTCCTTTACTATAGAAGGTAATGAAGTGATTTGACACTCAATGGAATCAGGTCAACGCTCTCTATTGGCACATCCCGAAAATTGAATCCATGTGTAATATTCATGCTAAGTTACCATGGAAACTCTCATAACAATTTTGTAAACAATCTATTTGTGCGTGATTGTAGTCGTCGTCGTGGAGATTTGAAATATCCATTTTGATTGTTGAAACAATGTAATACAAACTAAGGAATCACAATTTACGATAACATTATATAAAATTTTAAACTCGCACATCTCCGTTACTATAGAAGATACTGAAATGATTTTACACTCAATGGAATCAGGTCAACGCTCTCTATTGGCACATCCGGAAAAATTGAATCCATGTGTAATATTCATGCTTAGTTACCGTGGAAACTCTCATAACAATCGTGTAAAAAATCTATTTGTGCGTGATTGTAGCTGTCGTCGTGGAGATCTGAAATAACCATTTTGATTGTTGAAACAATGTAATACAAACTAATGCCTCACGCTTTACGATAACATTATATAAAATTTCAAACTCGCATATTTCCGTTACTATAAAAGATACTGAAGTGAATTTACACTCAATGGAATCAGGTCAACGCTCTCTTTTATCACATCCCGAAAAATTGAATCCATGTGTATTATTCATGCTTAGTTACCATGGAAACTCTCATAACAATCATGTAAACAATCTATTTGGGCGTGATTTTAGTCGTCGTCGTGGAGATTTGAAATAACCATTTTGATTGTTGAAACAATGTAATACAACCTAAGGCCTCACGTTTTACGATAACATTATATAAAATTTCAAACTCGCACATCTCCGTTACTATAGAAGATACTGAAATGATTTTACACTCAATGGAATCAGGTCAACGCTCTCTATTGGCTCATCCGGAAAAATTGAATCCATGTGTAATATTCATGCTTAGTTACCATGGAAACTCTCATAACAAGAAAGTAAACAATATTTTTTTGCGTGATTGTAGTAGTCGTCGTGGAGATCTGAAATAACCATTTTGATTGTTGAAACAATGTAATACAAACTAAGGAATCACGTTTTAAGATAACATTATATAAAATTTCAAACTCGAATTTCTCCGTTACTAAAGAAGATACTGAAGTGATTTTACAATCAATGGAATCAGGTCGACGCTCTCTATTGGCTCATCCGGAAAAATTGAATCCATGTGTAATATTCATGGTTAGTTACCATGGAAACTCTCATAACAATCATGTAAACAATCTATTTGGGCGTGATTGTAGTCGTCGTCGTGGAGATTTGAAATAACCATTTTGATTGTTGAAACAATGTAATACAAACTAAGGAATCACGTTTTACGATAACATTATATAAAATTTCAAACTTGTATATCTCCGTTACTATAGAAAATACGGAAGTGATTTTACAATCAATGGAATCAGGTCGACGCTCTCTATTGGCTCATCCGGAAAAATTGAATCCATGTGTAATATTCATGCGTAGTTACCATGGAAACACTCGTAACAATCATGTAAACAATCTATTTGTACGTTATTGTCGTCGTCCTCGTTGAGATTTGTAATAACCATTTGGATTGTTGAAACAATGTAATACAAACTAAAGATCACGTTTTAAAATTACATTATATAAACTTCACACTCGCATATCTCCGTTACTATAGAAGATACTGAAGTGTACTTTACACTCAATGGAATCAGCTCGACGCTCTCTATTGGCACATTGGGAAAAATTGAATCCATGTTTAATATTCATTCTTTCTTACCATGTAAACTCTCATAACAATTTTGTAAACAATCTATTTGTGCGCGATTGTAGTCGTCGTCGTGGAGATTTTAAATAACCATTTTGATTGTTGAAACAATGTAATACAAGCTAAGGCCTCACGCTTTACGAAAACATTATATAAAATTTCAAACTCGCATATCTCCGTTACTATAAAAGATAATGAAGTGACTTTACAATCAATGGAATCAGTTCGACGCTCTCTATTGGCTCATCCGGAAAAATTGAATCCATGTGTAATATTCATGCTTAGTTACCGTGGAAACTCTCATAATAATCGTGTAAACAATCTATTTGTGCGTGATTGTAGCTGTCGTCGTAGAGAACTGAAATAAACATTTTGATTGTTGAAACAATGTAATACAAACTAAGGAATCACGTTTTACGATAACATTATATAAAATTTCAAACTTGCATATCTCCGTTACTATAGAAAATACGGAAGTGATTTTACAATCAATGGAATCATGTCGACGCTCTCTATTGGCTCATCCGGAAAAATTGAATCCATGTGTAATATTCATTCGTAGTTACCATGGAAACACTCGTAACAATCATGTAAACAATCTATTTGTACGTTATTGTCGTCGTCCTCGTTGAGATTTGTAATAACCATTTGTATTGTTGAAACAATGTAATACAAACTAAAGATCACGTTTTAAAATTACATTATATAAACTTCACACTCGCATATCTCCGTTACTATAGAAGATACTGAAGTGTAGTTTACACTCAATGGAATCAGCTCGACGCTCTCTATTGGCACATTGGGAAAAATTGAATCCATGTTTAATATTCATTCTTTCTTACCATGTAAACTCTCATAACAATTTTGTAAACAATTTATTTGGGCGTGATTGTAGTCGTCGTCGTGGAGATTTTAAATAAACATTTAGATTGTTGAAACAATGTAATACAACCTAAGGCCTCACGTTTTACGATAACATTATATAATATTTCAAACTCACACATCTCCGTTACTATAGAAGATACTGAAATGATTTTACACTCAATGGAATCAGGTCAACGCTCTCTATTGGCTCATCCGGAAAAATTGAATCCATGTGTAATATTCATGCTTAGTTACCATGGAAACTCTCATAACAATAAAGTAAACAATATTTTTTTGCGTGATTGTAGTCGTCGTCGTGGAGATCTGAAATAACCATTTTGATTGTTGAAACAATGTAATACAAACTAAGGAATCACGTTTTAAGATAACATTATATAAAATTTCAAACTCGCATATCTCCGTTACTATAGAAGATACTGAAATACTTTTACACTCAATGGAATCAGGTCGACGCTCTCTTTTTTCCCATCCAGAAAAATTGAATCCATGTGTAATATTTATGCTTAGTTACCATGGAAACTCTCATAACAATCATGTAAACAATCTATTTGTGCGTGATTGTAGTCGTCGTCGTGGAGATTTGAAATAACCATTTTGATTGTTGAAGCAATGTAATAAAAACTAAGGAATCATTTTTAAGATAACATTATATAAGATTTCAAACTCGCATATCTCCTTTACTATAGAAGGTAATGAAGTGATTTGACACTCAATGTAATCAGGTCAACGCTATATTTTGGCACATCCCGAAAATTGAATCCATGTGTAATATTCATGCTTAGTTACCATGGAAACTCTCATAACAATTTTGTAAACAATCTATTTGTGCGTGATTGTAGTCGTCGTCGTGGAGATTTGAAATATCAATTTTGATTGTTGAAACAATGTAATACAAACTAAGGCCTCACGCTTTACGATAACATTATATAAAATTTCAAACTCGCTTATCGCCGTTACTGGAGATGATACTGAAGTGATTTTAAAAACAATGTAATCAGTTCGACGATCTCTATTGGCACATCCGGAAAAATTGAATCCATGTGTAATATTATATGCTTAGTTACCATGGAAACTCTCATAACAATCATGTAAACAATCTATTTGGCGTGAAGGTAATCGTCGTCGTGGAGATTTGAAATAACCATTTTGATTGTTGAAACAATGTAATAAAAACTAAGGAATCATTTTTAAGATAACATTATATAAGATTTCAAACTCGCATATCTCCTTTACTATAGAAGGTAATGAAGTGATTTGACACTCAATGTAATCAGGTCAACGCTATATTTTGGCACATCCCGAAAATTGAATCCATGTGTAATATTCATGCTTAGTTACCATGGAAACTCTCATAACAATTTTGTAAACAATCTATTTGTGCGTGATTGTAGTCGTCGTCGTGGAGATTTGAAATATCCATTTTGATTGTTGAAACAATGTAATACAAACTAAGGAATCACAATTTACGATAACATTATATAAAATTTTAAACTCGCACATCTCCGTTACTATAGAAGATACTGAAATGATTTTACACTCAATGGAATCAGGTCAACGCTCTCTATTGGCACATCCGGAAAAATTGAATCCATGTGTAATATTCATGCTTAGTTACCGTGGAAACTCTCATAACAATCGTGTAAAAAATCTATTTGTGCGTGATTGTAGCTGTCGTCGTGGAGATCTGAAATAACCATTTTGATTGTTGAAACAATGTAATACAAACTAATGCCTCACGCTTTACGATAACATTATATAAAATTTCAAACTCGCATATTTCCGTTACTATAAAAGATACTGAAGTGAATTTACACTCAATGGAATCAGGTCAACGCTCTCTTTTATCACATCCCGAAAAATTGAATCCATGTGTATTATTCATGCTTAGTTACCATGGAAACTCTCATAACAATCATGTAAACAATCTATTTGGGCGTGATTTTAGTCGTCGTCGTGGAGATTTGAAATAACCATTTTGATTGTTGAAACAATGTAATACAACCTAAGGCCTCACGTTTTACGATAACATTATATAAAATTTCAAACTCGCACATCTCCGTTACTATAGAAGATACTGAAATGATTTTACACTCAATGGAATCAGGTCAACGCTCTCTATTGGCTCATCCGGAAAAATTGAATCCATGTGTAATATTCATGCTTAGTTACCATGGAAACTCTCATAACAAGAAAGTAAACAATATTTTTTTGCGTGATTGTAGTAGTCGTCGTGGAGATCTGAAATAACCATTTTGATTGTTGAAACAATGTAATACAAACTAAGGAATCACGTTTTAAGATAACATTATATAAAATTTCAAACTCGAATTTCTCCGTTACTAAAGAAGATACTGAAGTGATTTTACAATCAATGGAATCAGGACGACGCTCTCTATTGGCTCATCCGGAAAAATTGAATCCATGTGTAATATTCATGGTTAGTTGCCATGGAAACTCTCATAACAATCATGTAAACTATCTATTTGGGCGTGATTGTAGTCGTCGTCGTGGAGATTTGAAATAACCATTTTGATTGTTGAAACAATGTAATACAAACTAAGGAATCACGTTTTAAGATAACATTAATTAAAATTTCAAACTCGCATATCTCCGTTACTTTAGAAGATACTGAGATGATTTTACACTCAATGGAATCAGGTCGACGCTGTTTTTTTCCCATTAAGAAAAATTGAATCCATGTGTAATATTCATGCTTAGTTACCATGGAAACTCTCATAACAATCATGTAAACAATCTATTTGTGCGTGATTGTAGTCGTCATCATAGAGATTTGAAATAACCATTTTGATTGTTGAAACAATGTAATACAAACTAAGGAATCACGTTTTACGATAACATTATATAAAATTTTAAACTCGCATATCTACGTTACTGTAGATGATACTGAAGTGATTTTAAAAACAATGTAATCAAGTCGACGCTCTCTATTGGCACATCCCGAAAAATTGAATCCATGTGTAATATTCATGCTTAGGTACCATGGAAACTCTCATAACAATCATGTAAACAATCTATTTGGGCGTGATTGTAGTCGTCGTCGTGTGATTTGAAATAAACATTTAGATTGTTGAAACAATGTAATACAACCTAAGGCCTCACGTTTTACGATAACATTATATAAAATTTCAAACTCGCACATCTCCGTTACTATAGAAGATACTGAAATGATTTTACACTCAATGGAATCAGGTCAACGCTCTATATTGGCTCATCCGGAAAAATTGAATCCATGTGTAATATTCAAGCTTAGTTACCATGGAAATTCTCATAACAATAAAGTAAACAATATGTTTTTGCGTGATTGTAGTCGTCGTCTTGGAGATCTGAAATAACCATTTTTATTGTTGAAACAATGTAATAAAAACTAAGGAATCATTTTTAAGATAACATTATATAAGATTTCAAACTCGCATATCTCCTTTACTATAGAAGGTAATGAAGTGATTTGACACTCAATGTAATCAGGTCAACGCTATATTTTGGCACATCCCGAAAATTGAATCCATGTGCAATATTCATGCTTAGTTACCATGGAAACTCTCATAACAATTTTGTAAACAATCTATTTGTGCGTGATTGTAGTCGTCGTCGTGGAGATTTGAAATATCCATTTTGATTGTTGAAACAATGTAATACAAACTAAGGCCTCACGCTTTACGATAACATTATATAAAATTTCAAACTTGCATATCTCTGTTACTATAGAAAATACGGAAGTGATTTTACAATCAATGGAATCAGGTCGACGCTCTCTATTGGCTCATCCGGAAAAATTGAATCCATGTGTAATATTCATGCTTAGTTACCGTGGAAACTCTCATAACAATCGTGTAAACAATCTATTTGTGCGTGATAGTAGCTGTCGTCGTGGAGAACTGAAATAACCATTTTGATTGTTGAATCAATGTAATACAAACTAAGTCCTCACGCTTTACGATAACATTATATAAAATTTCAAACTCGCATATTTCCGTTACTATAGAAGATACTGAAGTGAATTTACACTCAATGGAATCAGGTCAACGCTCTCTTTTATCACAACCCGAAAAATTGAATCCATGTGTAATATTCATGCTTAGTTACCATGGAAACTCTGATAACAATCATGTAAACAATCTATTTGGGCGTGATTGTAGTCGTCGTCGTGGAGATTTGAAATAACCATTTTGATTGTTGAAACAATGTAATACAACCTAAGGCCTCACGTTTTACGATAACATTATATAAAATTTCAAACTCGCACATCTCCGTTACTATAGAAGATACTGAAATGATTTTACACTCAATGGAATCAGGTCAACGCTCTCTATTGGCTCATCCGGAAAAATTGAATCCATGTGTAATATTCATGCTTAGTTACCCTGGAAACTCTCATAACAAGAAAGTAAACAATATTTTTTGCGTGATTGTAGTCGTCGTCGTGGAGATCTGAAATAACCATTTTGATTGTTGAAACAATGTAATACAAACTAAGGAATCACGTTTTAAGATAGCATTATATAAAATTTCAAACTCGAATTTCTCCGTTACTAAAGAAGATACTGAAGTGATTTTACAATCAATGGAATTAGGTCGACGCTCTCTATTGACTCATCCGGAAAAATTGAATCCATGTGTAATATTCATGGTTAGTTACCATGTAAACTCTCATAACAATCATGTAAACAATCTATTTGGGCGTGATTGTAGTCGTCGTCGTGGAGATTTGAAATAACCATTTTGATTGTTGAAACAATGTAATACAAACTAAGGAATCACGTTTTAAGATAACATTAATTAAAATTTCAAACTCGCATATCTCCGTTACTTTAGAAGATACTGAGATGATTTTACACTCAATGGAATCAGGTCGACGCTCTTTTTTTCCCATCCATTAAAATTGAATCCATGTGTAATATTCATGCTTAGTTACCATGGAAACTCTCATAACAATCATGTAAACAATCTATTTGTGCGTGATTGTAGTCGTCATCATAGAGATTTGAAATAACCATTTTGATTGTTGAAACAATGTAATACAAACTAAGGAATCACGTTTTACGATAACATTATATAAAATTTTAAACTAGCATATCTCCGTTACTGTAGATGATACTGAAGTGATTTTAAAAACAATGTAATCAGGTCGACGCTCTCTATTGGCACATCCCGAAAAATTGAATCCATGTGTAATATTCATGCTTAGGTACCATGGAAACTCTCATAACAATCATGTAAACAATCTATTTGGGCGTGATTGTAGTCGTCGTCGTGGAGATTTGAAATAAACATTTAGATTGTTGAAACAATGTAATACAACCTAAGGCCTCACGTTTTACGATAACATTATATAAAATTTCAAACTCGCACATCTCCGTTACTATAGAAGATACTGAAATGATTTTACACTCAATGGAATCATGTCAACGATCTCTATTGGCTCAACCGGAAAAATTGAATCCATGTGTAATATTCATGCTTAGTTACCATGGAAACTCTCATAACAATCATGTAAACAATCTATTTGTGCGTGATTGTAGTAGTCATGATAGAGATTTGAAATAACCATTTTGATTGTTACAACAATGTAATACAAACTAAGGTATCACGTTTTACGTTAAAATTATATAAAATTTTAAACTCGCATATCTCCGTTACTGTAGATGATACTGAAGTGATTTTAAAAACAATGTAATCAGGTCGACGCTCTCTATTGGCACATCCGGAAAAATTGAATCCATCTGTAATATTATATGCTTAGTTACCATGGAAACTCTCATAACAATCATGTAAACAATCTATTTGGGCGTGATTGTAATCGTCGTCGTGGAGATTTGAAATAACCATTTTGATTGTTGAAACAATGTAATAAAAACTAAGGAATCACGTTTTAAGATAACATTATATAAGATTTCAAACTCGCATATCTCCTTTACTATAGAAGGTAATAAAGTGATTTGACACTCAATGGAATCAGGTCAACGCTCTCTTTTGGCACATCCCGAAAATTGAATCATTGTGTAATATTCATGCTTAGTTACCATGGAAACTCTCATAACAATTTTGTAAACAATCTATTTGTGCGTGATTGTAGTCGTCGTCGTGGAGATTTTAAATAACCATTTTGATTGTTGAAACAATGTAATACAAACTAAAGGATCACATTTTAAAATTACATTATATAAACTTCACACTCGCATATCTCCGTTACTATAGAAGATACTGAAGTGTACTTTACACTCAATGGAATCAGCTCGACGCTCTCTTTTGGCACATTGGGAAAAATTGAATCCATGTTTAATATTCATTCTTTCTTACCATGTAAACTCTCATTACAATTTTGTAAACAATCTATTTGTGCGCGATTGTAGTCGTCGTCGTGGAGATTTTAAATAACCATTTTGATTGTTGAAACAATGTAATACAAGCTAAGGCCTCACTCTTTACGAAAACATTATATAAAATTTCAAACTCGCATATCTCCGTTACTATAAAAGATAATGAACTGACTTTACAATCAATGGAATCAGTTCGACGCTCTCTATTGGCTCATCCGGAAAAATTGAATCCATGTGTAATATTCATGCTTAGTTACCGTGGAAACTCTCATAATAATCGTGTAAACAATCTATTTGTGCGTGATTGTAGCTGGCGTCGTAGAGAACTGAAATAACCATTTTGATTGTTGAAACAATGTAATACAAACTAAGGCCTCACGCTTTACGATAACATTATATAAAATTTCAAACTCGCATATTTCCGTTACTATAGAAGATACTGATGTGAATTTACACTCAATGGAATCAGGTCAACGCTCTCTTTTATCACATCCCGAAAAATTGAATCCATGTGTATTATTCATGCTTAGTTACTATGGAAACTCTCATAACAATCATGTAAACAATCTATTTGGGCGTGATTTTAGTCGTCGTCGTGGAGATTTGAAATAACCATTTTGATTGTTGAAACAATGTAATACAACCTAAGGCCTCACGTTTTACGATAACATTATATAAAATTTCAAACTCGCACATCTCCGTTACTATAGAAGATACTGAAATGATTTTACACTCAATGGAATCAGGTCAACGCTCTCTATTGGCTCATCCGGAAAAATTGAATCCATGTGTAATATTCATGCTTAGTTACCATGGAAACTCTCATAACAAGAAAGTAAACAATATTTTTTTGCGTGATTGTAGTAGTCGTCGTGGAGATCTGAAATAACCATTTTGATTGTTGAAACAATGTAATACAAACTAAGGAATCACGTTTTAAGATAACATTATATAAAATTTCAAACTCGAATTTCTCCGTTACTAAAGAAGATACTGAAGTGATTTTACAATCAATGGAATCAGGACGACGCTCTCTATTGGCTCATCCGGAAAAATTGAATCCATGTGTAATATTCATGGTTAGTTACCATGGAAACTCTCATAACAATCATGTAAACTATCTATTTGGGCGTGATTGTAGTCGTCGTCGTGGAGATTTGAAATAACCATTTTGATTGTTGAAACAATGTAATACAAAGTAAGGAATCACGTTTTAAAATAACATTAATTAAAATTTCAAACTCGCATATCTCCGTTACTTTAGAAGATACTGAGATGATTTTACACTCAATGGAATCAGGTCGACGCTGTTTTTTTCCCATTAAGAAAAATTGAATCCATGTGTAATATTCATGCTTAGTTACCATGGAAACTCTCATAACAATCATGTAAACAATCTATTTGTGCGTGATTGTAGTCGTCATCATAGAGATTTGAAATAACCATTTTGATTGTTGAAACAATGTAATACAAACTAAGGAATCACGTTTTACGATAACATTATATAAAATTTTAAACTCGCATATCTACGTTACTGTAGATGATACTGAAGTGATTTTAAAAACAATGTAATCAAGTCGACGCTCTCTATTGGCACATCCCGAAAAATTGAATCCATGTGTAATATTCATGCTTAGGTACCATGGAAACTCTCATAACAATCATGTAAACAATCTATTTGGGCGTGATTGTAGTCGTCGTCGTGTGATTTGAAATAAACATTTAGATTGTTGAAACAATGTAATACAACCTAAGGCCTCACGTTTTACGATAACATTATATAAAATTTCAAACTCGCACATCTCCGTTACTATAGAAGATACTGAAATGATTTTACACTCAATGGAATCAGGTCAACGCTCTATATTGGCTCATCCGGAAAAATTGAATCCATGTGTAATATTCAAGCTTAGTTACCATGGAAATTCTCATAACAATAAAGTAAACAATATGTTTTTGCGTGATTGTAGTCGTCGTCTTGGAGATCTGAAATAACCATTTTTATTGTTGAAACAATGTAATAAAAACTAAGGAATCATTTTTAAGATAACATTATATAAGATTTCAAACTCGCATATCTCCTTTACTATAGAAGGTAATGAAGTGATTTGACACTCAATGTAATCAGGTCAACGCTATATTTTGGCACATCCCGAAAATTGAATCCATGTGTAATATTCATGCTTAGTTACCATGGAAACTCTCATAACAATTTTGTAAACAATCTATTTGTGCGTGATTGTAGTCGTCGTCGTGGAGATTTGAAATATCAATTTTGATTGTTGAAACAATGTAATACAAACTAAGGCCTCACGCTTTACGATAACATTATATAAAATTTCAAACTCGCTTATCGCCGTTACTGGAGATGATACTGAAGTGATTTTAAAAACAATGTAATCAGTTCGACGATCTCTATTGGCACATCCGGAAAAATTGAATCCATGTGTAATATTATATGCTTAGTTACTATGGAAACTCTCATAACAATCATGTAAACAATCTATTTGGCGTGAAGGTAATCGTCGTCGTGGAGATTTGAAATAACCATTTTGATTGTTGAAACAATGTAATAAAAACTAAGGAATCATTTTTAAGATAACATTATATAAGATTTCAAACTCGCATATCTCCTTTACTATAGAAGGTAATGAAGTGATTTGACACTCAATGTAATCAGGTCAACGCTATATTTTGGCACATCCCGAAAATTGAATCCATGTGTAATATTCATGCTTAGTTACCGTGGAAACTCTCATAACAATCGTGTAAAAAATCTATTTGTGCGTGATTGTAGCTGTCGTCGTGGAGATCTGAAATAACCATTTTGATTGTTGAAACAATGTAATACAAACTAATGCCTCACGCTTTACGATAACATTATATAAAATTTCAAACTCGCATATTTCCGTTACTATAAAAGATACTGAAGTGAATTTACACTCAATGGAATCAGGTCAACGCTCTCTTTTATCACATCCCGAAAAATTGAATCCATGTGTATTATTCATGCTTAGTTACCATGGAAACTCTCATAACAATCATGTAAACAATCTATTTGGGCGTGATTTTAGTCGTCGTCGTGGAGATTTGAAATAACCATTTTGATTGTTGAAACAATGTAATACAACCTAAGGCCTCACGTTTTACGATAACATTATATAAAATTTCAAACTCGCACATCTCCGTTACTATAGAAGATACTGAAATGATTTTACACTCAATGGAATCAGGTCAACGCTCTCTATTGGCTCATCCGGAAAAATTGAATCCATGTGTAATATTCATGCTTAGTTACCATGGAAACTCTCATAACAAGAAAGTAAACAATATTTTTTTGCGTGATTGTAGTAGTCGTCGTGGAGATCTGAAATAACCATTTTGATTGTTGAAACAATGTAATACAAACTAAGGAATCACGTTTTAAGATAACATTATATAAAATTTCAAACTCGAATTTCTCCATTACTAAAGAAGATACTGAAGTGATTTTACAATCAATGGAATCAGGACGACGCTCTCTATTGGCTCATCCGGAAAAATTGAATCCATGTGTAATATTCATGGTTAGTTGCCATGGAAACTCTCATAACAATCATGTAAACTATCTATTTGGGCGTGATTGTAGTCGTCGTCGTGGAGATTTGAAATAACCATTTTGATTGTTGAAACAATGTAATACAAAGTAAGGAATCACGTTTTAAAATAACATTAATTAAAATTTCAAACTCGCATATCTCCGTTACTTTAGAAGATACTGAGATGATTTTACACTCAATGGAATCAGGTCGACGCTGTTTTTTTCCCATTAAGAAAAATTGAATCCATGTGTAATATTCATGCTTAGTTACCATGGAAACTCTCATAACAATCATGTAAACAATCTATTTGTGCGTGATTGTAGTCGTCATCATAGAGATTTGAAATAACCATTTTGATTGTTGAAACAATGTAATACAAACTAAGGAATCACGTTTTACGATAACATTATATAAAATTTTAAACTCGCATATCTACGTTACTGTAGATGATACTGAAGTGATTTTAAAAACAATGTAATCAAGTCGACGCTCTCTATTGGCACATCCCGAAAAATTGAATCCATGTGTAATATTCATGCTTAGGTACCATGGAAACTCTCATAACAATCATGTAAACAATCTATTTGGGCGTGATTGTAGTCGTCGTCGTGTGATTTGAAATAAACATTTAGATTGTTGAAACAATGTAATACAACCTAAGGCCTCACGTTTTACGATAACATTATATAAAATTTCAAACTCGCACATCTCCGTTACTATAGAAGATACTGAAATGATTTTACACTCAATGGAATCAGGTCAACGCTCTATATTGGCTCATCCGGAAAAATTGAATCCATGTGTAATATTCAAGCTTAGTTACCATGGAAATTCTCATAACAATAAAGTAAACAATATGTTTTTGCGTGATTGTAGTCGTCGTCTTGGAGATCTGAAATAACCATTTTTATTGTTGAAACAATGTAATAAAAACTAAGGAATCATTTTTAAGATAACATTATATAAGATTTCAAACTCGCATATCTCCTTTACTATAGAAGGTAATGAAGTGATTTGACACTCAATGTAATCAGGTCAACGCTATATTTTGGCACATCCCGAAAATTGAATCCATGTGTAATATTCATGCTTAGTTACCATGGAAACTCTCATAACAATTTTGTAAACAATCTATTTGTGCGTGATTGTAGTCGTCGTCGTGGAGATTTGAAATATCAATTTTGATTGTTGAAACAATGTAATACAAACTAAGGCCTCACGCTTTACGATAACATTATATAAAATTTCAAACTCGCTTATCGCCGTTACTGGAGATGATACTGAAGTGATTTTAAAAACAATGTAATCAGTTCGACGATCTCTATTGGCACATCCGGAAAAATTGAATCCATGTGTAATATTATATGCTTAGTTACTATGGAAACTCTCATAACAATCATGTAAACAATCTATTTGGCGTGAAGGTAATCGTCGTCGTGGAGATTTGAAATAACCATTTTGATTGTTGAAACAATGTAATAAAAACTAAGGAATCATTTTTAAGATAACATTATATAAGATTTCAAACTCGCATATCTCCTTTACTATAGAAGGTAATGAAGTGATTTGACACTCAATGTAATCAGGTCAACGCTATATTTTGGCACATCCCGAAAATTGAATCCATGTGTAATATTCATGCTTAGTTACCGTGGAAACTCTCATAACAATCGTGTAAAAAATCTATTTGTGCGTGATTGTAGCTGTCGTCGTGGAGATCTGAAATAACCATTTTGATTGTTGAAACAATGTAATACAAACTAATGCCTCACGCTTTACGATAACATTATATAAAATTTCAAACTCGCATATTTCCGTTACTATAAAAGATACTGAAGTGAATTTACACTCAATGGAATCAGGTCAACGCTCTCTTTTATCACATCCCGAAAAATTGAATCCATGTGTATTATTCATGCTTAGTTACCATGGAAACTCTCATAACAATCATGTAAACAATCTATTTGGGCGTGATTTTAGTCGTCGTCGTGGAGATTTGAAATAACCATTTTGATTGTTGAAACAATGTAATACAACCTAAGGCCTCACGTTTTACGATAACATTATATAAAATTTCAAACTCGCACATCTCCGTTACTATAGAAGATACTGAAATGATTTTACACTCAATGGAATCAGGTCAACGCTCTATATTGGCTCATCCGGAAAAATTGAATCCATGTGTAATATTCAAGCTTAGTTACCATGGAAATTCTCATAACAATAAAGTAAACAATATGTTTTTGCGTGATTGTAGTCGTCGTCTTGGAGATCTGAAATAACCATTTTTATTGTTGAAACAATGTAATAAAAACTAAGGAATCATTTTTAAGATAACATTATATAAGATTTCAAACTCGCATATCTCCTTTACTATAGAAGGTAATGAAGTGATTTGACACTCAATGTAATCAGGTCAACGCTATATTTTGGCACATCCCGAAAATTGAATCCATGTGTAATATTCATGCTTAGTTACCATGGAAACTCTCATAACAATTTTGTAAACAATCTATTTGTGCGTGATTGTAGTCGTCGTCGTGGAGATTTGAAATATCAATTTTGATTGTTGAAACAATGTAATACAAACTAAGGCCTCACGCTTTACGATAACATTATATAAAATTTCAAACTCGCTTATCGCCGTTACTGGAGATGATACTGAAGTGATTTTAAAAACAATGTAATCAGTTCGACGATCTCTATTGGCACATCCGGAAAAATTGAATCCATGTGTAATATTATATGCTTAGTTACTATGGAAACTCTCATAACAATCATGTAAACAATCTATTTGGCGTGAAGGTAATCGTCGTCGTGGAGATTTGAAATAACCATTTTGATTGTTGAAACAATGTAATAAAAACTAAGGAATCATTTTTAAGATAACATTATATAAGATTTCAAACTCGCATATCTCCTTTACTATAGAAGGTAATGAAGTGATTTGACACTCAATGTAATCAGGTCAACGCTATATTTTGGCACATCCCGAAAATTGAATCCATGTGTAATATTCATGCTTAGTTACCGTGGAAACTCTCATAACAATCGTGTAAAAAATCTATTTGTGCGTGATTGTAGCTGTCGTCGTGGAGATCTGAAATAACCATTTTGATTGTTGAAACAATGTAATACAAACTAATGCCTCACGCTTTACGATAACATTATATAAAATTTCAAACTCGCATATTTCCGTTACTATAAAAGATACTGAAGTGAATTTACACTCAATGGAATCAGGTCAACGCTCTCTTTTATCACATCCCGAAAAATTGAATCCATGTGTATTATTCATGCTTAGTTACCATGGAAACTCTCATAACAATCATGTAAACAATCTATTTGGGCGTGATTTTAGTCGTCGTCGTGGAGATTTGAAATAACCATTTTGATTGTTGAAACAATGTAATACAACCTAAGGCCTCACGTTTTACGATAACATTATATAAAATTTCAAACTCGCACATCTCCGTTACTATAGAAGATACTGAAATGATTTTACACTCAATGGAATCAGGTCAACGCTCTCTATTGGCTCATCCGGAAAAATTGAATCCATGTGTAATATTCATGCTTAGTTACCATGGAAACTCTCATAACAAGAAAGTAAACAATATTTTTTTGCGTGATTGTAGTAGTCGTCGTGGAGATCTGAAATAACCATTTTGATTGTTGAAACAATGTAATACAAACTAAGGAATCACGTTTTAAGATAACATTATATAAAATTTCAAACTCGAATTTCTCCATTACTAAAGAAGATACTGAAGTGATTTTACAATCAATGGAATCAGGACGACGCTCTCTATTGGCTCATCCGGAAAAATTGAATCCATGTGTAATATTCATGGTTAGTTGCCATGGAAACTCTCATAACAATCATGTAAACTATCTATTTGGGCGTGATTGTAGTCGTCGTCGTGGAGATTTGAAATAACCATTTTGATTGTTGAAACAATGTAATACAAAGTAAGGAATCACGTTTTAAAATAACATTAATTAAAATTTCAAACTCGCATATCTCCGTTACTTTAGAAGATACTGAGATGATTTTACACTCAATGGAATCAGGTCGACGCTGTTTTTTTCCCATTAAGAAAAATTGAATCCATGTGTAATATTCATGCTTAGTTACCATGGAAACTCTCATAACAATCATGTAAACAATCTATTTGTGCGTGATTGTAGTCGTCATCATAGAGATTTGAAATAACCATTTTGATTGTTGAAACAATGTAATACAAACTAAGGAATCACGTTTTACGATAACATTATATAAAATTTTAAACTCGCATATCTACGTTACTGTAGATGATACTGAAGTGATTTTAAAAACAATGTAATCAAGTCGACGCTCTCTATTGGCACATCCCGAAAAATTGAATCCATGTGTAATATTCATGCTTAGGTACCATGGAAACTCTCATAACAATCATGTAAACAATCTATTTGGGCGTGATTGTAGTCGTCGTCGTGTGATTTGAAATAAACATTTAGATTGTTGAAACAATGTAATACAACCTAAGGCCTCACGTTTTACGATAACATTATATAAAATTTCAAACTCGCACATCTCCGTTACTATAGAAGATACTGAAATGATTTTACACTCAATGGAATCAGGTCAACGCTCTATATTGGCTCATCCGGAAAAATTGAATCCATGTGTAATATTCAAGCTTAGTTACCATGGAAATTCTCATAACAATAAAGTAAACAATATGTTTTTGCGTGATTGTAGTCGTCGTCTTGGAGATCTGAAATAACCATTTTTATTGTTGAAACAATGTAATAAAAACTAAGGAATCATTTTTAAGATAACATTATATAAGATTTCAAACTCGCATATCTCCTTTACTATAGAAGGTAATGAAGTGATTTGACACTCAATGTAATCAGGTCAACGCTATATTTTGGCACATCCCGAAAATTGAATCCATGTGTAATATTCATGCTTAGTTACCATGGAAACTCTCATAACAATTTTGTAAACAATCTATTTGTGCGTGATTGTAGTCGTCGTCGTGGAGATTTGAAATATCAATTTTGATTGTTGAAACAATGTAATACAAACTAAGGCCTCACGCTTTACGATAACATTATATAAAATTTCAAACTCGCTTATCGCCGTTACTGGAGATGATACTGAAGTGATTTTAAAAACAATGTAATCAGTTCGACGATCTCTATTGGCACATCCGGAAAAATTGAATCCATGTGTAATATTATATGCTTAGTTACTATGGAAACTCTCATAACAATCATGTAAACAATCTATTTGGCGTGAAGGTAATCGTCGTCGTGGAGATTTGAAATAACCATTTTGATTGTTGAAACAATGTAATAAAAACTAAGGAATCATTTTTAAGATAACATTATATAAGATTTCAAACTCGCATATCTCCTTTACTATAGAAGGTAATGAAGTGATTTGACACTCAATGTAATCAGGTCAACGCTATATTTTGGCACATCCCGAAAATTGAATCCATGTGTAATATTCATGCTTAGTTACCGTGGAAACTCTCATAACAATCGTGTAAAAAATCTATTTGTGCGTGATTGTAGCTGTCGTCGTGGAGATCTGAAATAACCATTTTGATTGTTGAAACAATGTAATACAAACTAATGCCTCACGCTTTACGATAACATTATATAAAATTTCAAACTCGCATATTTCCGTTACTATAAAAGATACTGAAGTGAATTTACACTCAATGGAATCAGGTCAACGCTCTCTTTTATCACATCCCGAAAAATTGAATCCATGTGTATTATTCATGCTTAGTTACCATGGAAACTCTCATAACAATCATGTAAACAATCTATTTGGGCGTGATTTTAGTCGTCGTCGTGGAGATTTGAAATAACCATTTTGATTGTTGAAACAATGTAATACAACCTAAGGCCTCACGTTTTACGATAACATTATATAAAATTTCAAACTCGCACATCTCCGTTACTATAGAAGATACTGAAATGATTTTACACTCAATGGAATCAGGTCAACGCTCTCTATTGGCTCATCCGGAAAAATTGAATCCATGTGTAATATTCATGCTTAGTTACCATGGAAACTCTCATAACAAGAAAGTAAACAATATTTTTTTGCGTGATTGTAGTAGTCGTCGTGGAGATCTGAAATAACCATTTTGATTGTTGAAACAATGTAATACAAACTAAGGAATCACGTTTTAAGATAACATTATATAAAATTTCAAACTCGAATTTCTCCGTTACTAAAGAAGATACTGAAGTGATTTTACAATCAATGGAATCAGGACGACGCTCTCTATTGGCTCATCCGGAAAAATTGAATCCATGTGTAATATTCATGGTTAGTTGCCATGGAAACTCTCATAACAATCATGTAAACTATCTATTTGGGCGTGATTGTAGTCGTCGTCGTGGAGATTTGAAATAACCATTTTGATTGTTGAAACAATGTAATACAAACTAAGGAATCACGTTTTAAGATAACATTAATTAAAATTTCAAACTCGCATATCTCCGTTACTTTAGAAGATACTGAGATGATTTTACACTCAATGGAATCAGGTCGACGCTGTTTTTTTCCCATTAAGAAAAATTGAATCCATGTGTAATATTCATGCTTAGTTACCATGGAAACTCTCATAACAATCATGTAAACAATCTATTTGTGCGTGATTGTAGTCGTCATCATAGAGATTTGAAATAACCATTTTGATTGTTGAAACAATGTAATACAAACTAAGGAATCACGTTTTACGATAACATTATATAAAATTTTAAACTCGCATATCTACGTTACTGTAGATGATACTGAAGTGATTTTAAAAACAATGTAATCAAGTCGACGCTCTCTATTGGCACATCCCGAAAAATTGAATCCATGTGTAATATTCATGCTTAGGTACCATGGAAACTCTCATAACAATCATGTAAACAATCTATTTGGGCGTGATTGTAGTCGTCGTCGTGTGATTTGAAATAAACATTTAGATTGTTGAAACAATGTAATACAACCTAAGGCCTCACGTTTTACGATAACATTATATAAAATTTCAAACTCGCACATCTCCGTTACTATAGAAGATACTGAAATGATTTTACACTCAATGGAATCAGGTCAACGCTCTATATTGGCTCATCCGGAAAAATTGAATCCATGTGTAATATTCAAGCTTAGTTACCATGGAAATTCTCATAACAATAAAGTAAACAATATGTTTTTGCGTGATTGTAGTCGTCGTCTTGGAGATCTGAAATAACCATTTTTATTGTTGAAACAATGTAATAAAAACTAAGGAATCATTTTTAAGATAACATTATATAAGATTTCAAACTCGCATATCTCCTTTACAATAGAAGGTAATGAAGTGATTTGACACTCAATGTAATCAGGTCAACGCTATATTTTGGCACATCCCGAAAATTGAATCCATGTGTAATATTCATGCTTAGTTACCATGGAAACTCTCATAACAATTTTGTAAACAATCTATTTGTGCGTGATTGTAGTCGTCGTCGTGGAGATTTGAAATATCAATTTTGATTGTTGAAACAATGTAATACAAACTAAGGCCTCACGCTTTACGATAACATTATATAAAATTTCAAACTCGCTTATCGCCGTTACTGGAGATGATACTGAAGTGATTTTAAAAACAATGTAATCAGTTCGACGATCTCTATTGGCACATCCGGAAAAATTGAATCCATGTGTAATATTATATGCTTAGTTACTATGGAAACTCTCATAACAATCATGTAAACAATCTATTTGGGCGTGATTGTAGTCGTCGTCGTGGAGATTTGAAATAACCATTTTGATTGTTGAAACAATGTAATACAAACTAAGGAATCACGTTTTAAGATAACATTAATTAAAATTTCAAACTCGCATATCTCCGTTACTTTAGAAGATACTGAGATGATTTTACACTCAATGGAATCAGGTCGACGCTGTTTTTTTCCCATTAAGAAAAATTGAATCCATGTGTAATATTCATGCTTAGTTACAATGGAAACTCTCATAACAATCATGTAAACAATCTATTTGTGCGTGATTGTAGTCGTCATCATAGAGATTTGAAATAACCATTTTGATTGTTGAAACAATGTAATACAAACTAAGGAATCACGTTTTACGATAACATTATATAAAATTTTAAACTCGCATATCTACGTTACTGTAGATGATACTGAAGTGATTTTAAAAACAATGTAATCAAGTCGACGCTCTCTATTGGCACATCTCGAAAAATTGAATCCATGTGTAATATTCATGCTTAGGTACCATGGAAACTCTCATAACAATCATGTAAACAATCTATTTGGGCGTGATTGTAGTCGTCGTCGTGTGATTTGAAATAAACATTTAGATTGTTGAAACAATGTAATACAACCTAAGGCCTCACGTTTTACGATAACATTATATAAAATTTCAAACTCGCACATCTCCGTTACTATAGAAGATACTGAAATGATTTTACACTCAATGGAATCAGGTCAACGCTCTATATTGGCTCATCCGGAAAAATTGAATCCATGTGTAATATTCAAGCTTAGTTACCATGGAAATTCTCATAACAATAAAGTAAACAATATGTTTTTGCGTGATTGTAGTCGTCGTCTTGGAGATCTGAAATAACCATTTTTATTGTTGAAACAATGTAATAAAAACTAAGGAATCATTTTTAAGATAACATTATATAAGATTTCAAACTCGCATATCTCCTTTACTATAGAAGGTAATGAAGTGATTTGACACTCAATGTAATCACTTCAACGCTATATTTTGGCACATCCCGAAAATTGAATCCATGTGCAATATTCATGCTTAGTTACCATGGAAACTCTCATAACAATTTTGTAAACAATCTATTTGTGCGTGATTGTAGTCGTCGTCGTGGAGATTTGAAATATCCATTTTGATTGTTGAAACAATGTAATACAAACTAAGGCCTCACGCTTTACGATAACATTATATAAAATTTCAAACTTGCATATCTCTGTTACTATAGAAAATACGGAAGTGATTTTACAATCAATGGAATCAGGTCGACGCTCTCTATTGGCTCATCCGGAAAAATTGAATCCATGTGTAATATTCATGCTTAGTTACCGTGGAAACTCTCATAACAATCGTGTAAACAATCTATTTGTGCGTGATAGTAGCTGTCGTCGTGGAGAACTGAAATAACCATTTTGATTGTTGAATCAATGTAATACAAACTAAGTCCTCACGCTTTACGATAACATTATATAAAATTTCAAACTCGCATATTTCCGTTACTATAGAAGATACTGAAGTGAATTTACACTCAATGGAATCAGGTCAACGCTCTCTTTTATCACAACCCGAAAAATTGAATCCATGTGTAATATTCATGCTTAGTTACCATGGAAACTCTGATAACAATCATGTAAACAATCTATTTGGGCGTGATTGTAGTCGTCGTCGTGGAGATTTGAAATAACCATTTTGATTGTTGAAACAACGTAATACAACCTAAGGCCTCACGTTTTACGATAACATTATATAAAATTTCAAACTCGCACATCTCCGTTACTATAGAAGATACTGAAATGATTTTCAACTCAATGGAATCAGGTCAACGCTCTCTATTGGCTCATCCGGAAAAATTGAATCCATGTGTAATATTCATGCTTAGTTACCCTGGAAACTCTCATAACAAGAAAGTAAACAATATTTTTTGCGTGATTGTAGTCGTCGTCGTGGAGATCTGAAATAACCATTTTGATTGTTGAAACAATGTAATACAAACTAAGGAATCACGTTTTAAGATAGCATTATATAAAATTTCAAACTCGAATTTCTCCGTTACTAAAGAAGATACTGAAGTGATTTTACAATCAATGGAATTAGGTCGACGCTCTCTATTGACTCATCCGGAAAAATTGAATCCATGTGTAATATTCATGGTTAGTTACCATGTAAACTCTCATAACAATCATGTAAACAATCTATTTGGGCGTGATTGTAGTCGTCGTCGTGGAGATTTGAAATAACCATTTTGATTGTTGAAACAATGTAATACAAACTAAGGAATCACGTTTTAAGATAACATTAATTAAAATTTCAAACTCGCATATCTCCGTTACTTTAGAAGATACTGAGATGATTTTACACTCAATGGAATCAGGTCGACGCTCTTTTTTTCCCATCCATTAAAATTGAATCCATGTGTAATATTCATGCTTAGTTACCATGGAAACTCTCATAACAATCATGTAAACAATCTATTTGTGCGTGATTGTAGTCGTCATCATAGAGATTTGAAATAACCATTTTGATTGTTGAAACAATGTAATACAAACTAAGGAATCACGTTTTACGATAACATTATATAAAATTTTAAACTCGCATATCTCCGTTACTGTAGATGATACTGAAGTGATTTTAAAAACAATGTAATCAGGTCGACGCTCTCTATTGGCACATCTCGAAAAATTGAATCCATGTGTAATATTCATGCTTAGGTACCATGGAAACTCTCATAACAATCATGTAAACAATCTATTTGGGCGTGATTGTAGTCGTCGTCGTGGAGATTTGAAATAAACATTTAGATTGTTGAAACAATGTAATACAACCTAAGGCCTCACGTTTTACGATAACATTATATAAAATTTCAAACTCGCACATCTCCGTTACTATAGAAGATACTGAAATGATTTTACACTCAATGGAATCATGTCAACGATCTCTATTGGCTCAACCGGAAAAATTGAATCCATGTGTAATATTCATGCTTAGTTACCATGGAAACTCTCATAACAATCATGTAAACAATCTATTTGTGCGTGATTGTAGTAGTCATGATAGAGATTTGAAATAACCATTTTGATTGTTACAACAATGTAATACAAACTAAGGTATCACGTTTTACGTTAAAATTATATAAAATTTTAAACTCGCATATCTCCGTTACTGTAGATGATACTGAAGTGATTTTAAAAACAATGTAATCAGGTCGACGCTCTCTATTGGCACATCCGGAAAAATTGAATCCATCTGTAATATTATATGCTTAGTTACCATGGAAACTCTCATAACAATCATGTAAACAATCTATTTGGGCGTGATTGTAATCGTCGTCGTGGAGATTTGAAATAACCATTTTGATTGTTGAAACAATGTAATAAAAACTAAGGAATCACGTTTTAAGATAACATTATATAAGATTTCAAACTCGCATATCTCCTTTACTATAGAAGGTAATAAAGTGATTTGACACTCAATGGAATCAGGTCAACGCTCTCTTTTGGCACATCCCGAAAATTGAATCATTGTGTAATATTCGTGCTTAGTTACCATGGAAACTCTCATAACAATTTTGTAAACAATCTATTTGTGCGTGATTGTAGTCGTCGTCGTGGAGATTTTAAATAACCATTTTGATTGTTGAAACAATGTAATACAAACTAAAGGATCACATTTTAAAATTACATTATATAAACTTCACACTCGCATATCTCCGTTACTATAGAAGATACTGAAGTGTACTTTACACTCAATGGAATCAGCTCGACGCTCTCTTTTGGCACATTGGGAAAAATTGAATCCATGTTTAATATTCATTCTTTCTTACCATGTAAACTCTCATTACAATTTTGTAAACAATCTATTTGTGCGCGATTGTAGTCGTCGTCGTGGAGATTTTAAATAACCATTTTGATTGTTGAAACAATGTAATACAAGCTAAGGCCTCACTCTTTACGAAAACATTATATAAAATTTCAAACTCGCATATCTCCGTTACTATAAAAGATAATGAACTGACTTTACAATCAATGGAATCAGTTCGACGCTCTCTATTGGCTCATCCGGAAAAATTGAATCCATGTGTAATATTCATGCTTAGTTACCGTGGAAACTCTCATAATAATCGTGTAAACAATCTATTTGTGCGTGATTGTAGCTGGCGTCGTAGAGAACTGAAATAACCATTTTGATTGTTGAAACAATGTAATACAAACTAAGGCCTCACGCTTTACGATAACATTATATAAAATTTCAAACTCGCATATTTCCGTTACTATAGAAGATACTGATGTGAATTTACACTCAATGGAATCAGGTCAACGCTCTCTTTTATCACATCCCGAAAAATTGAATCCATGTGTATTATTCATGCTTAGTTACTATGGAAACTCTCATAACAATCATGTAAACAATCTATTTGGGCGTGATTTTAGTCGTCGTCGTGGAGATTTGAAATAACCATTTTGATTGTTGAAACAATGTAATACAAACTAAGGCCTCACGTTTTACGATAACATTATATAAAATTTCAAACTCGCACATCTCCGTTACTATAGAAGATACTGAAATGATTTTACACTCAATGGAATCAGGTCAACGCTCTCTATTGGCTCATCCGGAAAAATTGAATCCATGTGTAATATTCATGCTTAGTTACCATGGAAACTCTCATAACAAGAAAGTAAACAATATTTTTTTGCGTGATTGTAGTAGTCGTCGTGGAGATCTGAAATAACCATTTTGATTGTTGAAACAATGTAATACAAACTAAGGAATCACGTTTTAAGATAACATTATATAAAATTTCAAACTCGAATTTCTCCGTTACTAAAGAAGATACTGAAGTGATTTTACAATCAATGGAATCAGGACGACGCTCTCTATTGGCTCATCCGGAAAAATTGAATCCATGTGTAATATTCATGGTTAGTTACCATGGAAACTCTCATAACAATCATGTAAACTATCTATTTGGGCGTGATTGTAGTCGTCGTCGTGGAGATTTGAAATAACCATTTTGATTGTTGAAACAATGTAATACAAAGTAAGGAATCACGTTTTAAAATAACATTAATTAAAATTTCAAACTCGCATATCTCCGTTACTTTAGAAGATACTGAGATGATTTTACACTCAATGGAATCAGGTCGACGCTGTTTTTTTCCCATTAAGAAAAATTGAATCCATGTGTAATATTCATGCTTAGTTACCATGGAAACTCTCATAACAATCATGTAAACAATCTATTTGTGCGTGATTGTAGTCGTCATCATAGAGATTTGAAATAACCATTTTGATTGTTGAAACAATGTAATACAAACTAAGGAATCACGTTTTACGATAACATTATATAAAATTTTAAACTCGCATATCTACGTTACTGTAGATGATACTGAAGTGATTTTAAAAACAATGTAATCAAGTCGACGCTCTCTATTGGCACATCCCGAAAAATTGAATCCATGTGTAATATTCATGCTTAGGTACCATGGAAACTCTCATAACAATCATGTAAACAATCTATTTGGGCGTGATTGTAGTCGTCGTCGTGTGATTTGAAATAAACATTTAGATTGTTGAAACAATGTAATACAACCTAAGGCCTCACGTTTTACGATAACATTATATAAAATTTCAAACTCGCACATCTCCGTTACTATAGAAGATACTGAAATGATTTTACACTCAATGGAATCAGGTCAACGCTCTATATTGGCTCATCCGGAAAAATTGAATCCATGTGTAATATTCAAGCTTAGTTACCATGGAAACTCTCATAACAATAAAGTAAACAATATGTTTTTGCGTGATTGTAGTCGTCGTCTTGGAGATCTGAAATAACCATTTTTATTGTTGAAACAATGTAATAAAAACTAAGGAATCATTTTTAAGATAACATTATATAAGATTTCAAACTCGCATATCTCCTTTACTATAGAAGGTAATGAAGTGATTTGACACTCAATGTAATCAGGTCAACGCTATATTTTGGCACATCCCGAAAATTGAATCCATGTGTAATATTCATGCTTAGTTACCATGGAAACTCTCATAACAATTTTGTAAACAATCTATTTGTGCGTGATTGTAGTCGTCGTCGTGGAGATTTGAAATATCCATTTTGATTGTTGAAACAATGTAATACAAACTAAGGCCTCACGCTTTACGATAACATTATATAAAATTTCAAACTTGCATATCTCCGTTACTATAGAAAATACGGAAGTGATTTTACAATCAATGGAATCAGGTCGACGCTCTCTATTGGCTCATCCGGAAAAATTGAATCCATGTGTAATATTCATGCTTAGTTACCGTGGAAACTCTCATAACAATCGTGTAAACAATCTATTTGTGCGTGATAGTAGCTGTCGTCGTGGAGAACTGAAATAACCATTTTGATTGTTGAAACAATGTAATACAAACTACGTCCTCACGCTTTACGATAACATTATATAAAATTTCAAACTCGCATATTTCCGTTACTATAGAAGATACTGAAGTGAATTTACACTCAATGGAATCAGGTCAACGCTCTCTTTTATCACAACCCGAAAAATTGAATCCATGTGTAATATTCATGCTTAGTTACCATGGAAACTCTGATAACAATCATGTAAACAATCTATTTGGGCGTGATTGTAGTCGTCGTCGTGGAGATTTGAAATAACCATTTTGATTGTTGAAACAATGTAATACAACCTAAGGCCTCACGTTTTACGATAACATTATATAAAATTTCAAACTCGCACATCTCCGTTACTATAGAAGATACTGAAATGATTTTACACTCAATGGAATCAGGTCAACGCTCTCTATTGGCTCATCCGGAAAAATTGAATCCATGTGTAATATTCATGCTTAGTTACCATGGAAACTCTCATAACAAGAAAGTAAACAATATTTTTTGCGTGATTGTAGTCGTCGTCGTGGAGATCTGAAATAACCATTTTGATTGTTGAAACAATGTAATACAAACTAAGGAATCACGTTTTAAGATAGCATTATATAAAATTTCAAACTCGAATTTCTCCGTTACTAAAGAAGATACTGAAGTGATTTTACAATCAATGGAATTAGATCGACGCTCTCTATTGGCTCATCCGGAAAAATTGAATCCATGTGTAATATTCATGGTTAGTTACCATGGAAACTCTCATAACAATCATGTAAACAATCTATTTGGTTTGATTGTAGTCGTCGTCGTGGAGATTTGAAATAACCATTTTGATTGTTGAAACAATGTAATACAAACTAAGGAATCACGTTTTAAGATAACATTAATTAAAATTTCAAACTCGCATATCTCCGTTACTTTAGAAGATACTGAGATGATATTACACTCAATGGAATCAGGTCGACGCTCTTTTTTTCCCATCCAGAAAAATTGAATCCATGTGTAATATTCATGCTTAGTTACCATGGAAACTCTCATAACAATCATGTAAACAATCTATTTGTGCGTGATTGTAGTCGTCATCATAGAGATTTGAAATAACCATTTTGATTGTTGAAACAATGTAATACAAACTAAGGAATCACGTTTTACGATAACATTATATAAAATTTTAAACTCGCATATCTCCGTTACTGTAGATGATACTGAAGTGATTTTAAAAACAATGTAATCAGGTCGACGCTCTCTATTGGCACATCCCGAAAAATTGAATCCATGTGTAATATTCATGCTTAGGTACCATGGAAACTCTCATAACAATCATGTAAACAATCTATTTGGGCGTGATTGTAGTCGTCGTCGTGGAGATTTGAAATAAACATTTAGATTGTTGAAACAATGTAATACAACCTAAGGCCTCACGTTTTACGATAACATTATATAAAATTTCAAACTCGCACATCTCCGTTACTATAGAAGATACTGAAATGATTTTACACTCAATGGAATCAGGTCAACGCTCTCTATTGGCTCATCCGGAAAAATTGAATCCATGTGTAATATTCATGCTTAGTTACCATGGAAACTCTCATAACAAGAAAGTAAACAATATTTTTTGCGTGATTGTAGTCGTCGTCGTGGAGATCTGAAATAACCATTTTGATTGTTGAAACAATGTAATACAAACTAAGGAATCACGTTTTAAGATAGCATTATATAAAATTTCAAACTCGAATTTCTCCGTTACTAAAGAAGATATTGAAGTGATTTTACAATCAATGGAATTAGGTCGACGCTCACTATTGGCTCATCCGGAAAAATTGAATCCATGTGTAATATTCATGGTTAGTTACCATGGAAACTCTCATAACAATCATGTAAACAATCTATTTGGGCGTGATTGTAGTCGTCGTCGTGGAGATTTGAAATAACCATTTTGATTGTTGAAACAATGTAATACAAACTAAGGAATCACGTTTTAAGATAACATTAATTAAAATTTCAAACTCGCATATCTCCGTTACTTTAGAAGATACTGAGATGATTTTACACTCAATGGAATCAGGTCGACGCTGTTTTTTTCCCATTAAGAAAAATTGAATCCATGTGTAATATTCATGCTTAGTTACCATGGAAACTCTCATAACAATCATGTAAACAATCTATTTGTGCGTGATTGTAGTCGTCATCATAGAGATTTGAAATAACCATTTTGATTGTTGAAACAATGTAATACAAACTAAGGAATCACGTTTTACGATAACATTATATAAAATTTTAAACTCGCATATCTCCGTTACTGTAGATGATACTGAAGTGATTTTAAAAACAATGTAATCAGGTCGACGCTCTCTATTGGCACATCCCGAAAAATTGAATCCATGTGTAATATTCATGCTTAGGTACCATGGAAACTCTCATAACAATCATGTAAACAATCTATTTGGGCGTGATTGTAGTCGTCGTCGTGGAGATTTGAAATAAACATTTAGATTGTTGAAACAATGTAATACAACCTAAGGCCTCACGTTTTACGATAACATTATATAAAATTTCAAACTCGCACATCTCCGTTACTATAGAAGATACTGAAATGATTTTACACTCAATGGAATCAGGTCAACGCTCTATATTGGCTCATCCGGAAAAATTGAATCCATGTGTAATATTCAAGCTTAGTTACCATGGAAACTCTCATAACAATAAAGTAAACAATATGTTTTTGCGTGATTGTAGTCGTCGTCTTGGAGATCTGAAATAACCATTTTTATTGTTGAAACAATGTAATAAAAACTAAGGAATCATTTTTAAGATAACATTATATAAGATTTCAAACTCGCATATCTCCTTTACTATAGAAGGTAATGAAGTGATTTGACACTCAATGTAATCAGGTCAACGCTATATTTTGGCACATCCCGAAAATTGAATCCATGTGTAATATTCATGCTTAGTTACCATGGAAACTCTCATAACAATTTTGTAAACAATCTATTTGTGCGTGATTGTAGTCGTCGTCGTGGAGATTTGAAATATCCATTTTGATTGTTGAAACAATGTAATACAAACTAAGGCCTCACGCTTTACGATAACATTATATAAAATTTCAAACTTGCATATCTCCGTTACTATAGAAAATACGGAAGTGATTTTACAATCAATGGAATCAGGTCGACGCTCTCTATTGGCTCATCCGGAAAAATTGAATCCATGTGTAATATTCATGCTTAGTTACCGTGGAAACTCTCATAACAATCGTGTAAACAATCTATTTGTGCGTGATAGTAGCTGTCGTCGTGGAGAACTGAAATAACCATTTTGATTGTTGAAACAATGTAATACAAACTACGTCCTCACGCTTTACGATAACATTATATAAAATTTCAAACTCGCATATTTCCGTTACTATAGAAGATACTGAAGTGAATTTACACTCAATGGAATCAGGTCAACGCTCTCTTTTATCACAACCCGAAAAATTGAATCCATGTGTAATATTCATGCTTAGTTACCATGGAAACTCTGATAACAATCATGTAAACAATCTATTTGGGCGTGATTGTAGTCGTCGTCGTGGAGATTTGAAATAACCATTTTGATTGTTGAAACAATGTAATACAACCTAAGGCCTCACGTTTTACGATAACATTATATAAAATTTCAAACTCGCACATCTCCGTTACTATAGAAGATACTGAAATGATTTTACACTCAATGGAATCAGGTCAACGCTCTCTATTGGCTCATCCGGAAAAATTGAATCCATGTGTAATATTCATGCTTAGTTACCATGGAAACTCTCATAACAAGAAAGTAAACAATATTTTTTGCGTGATTGTAGTCGTCGTCGTGGAGATCTGAAATAACCATTTTGATTGTTGAAACAATGTAATACAAACTAAGGAATCACGTTTTAAGATAGCATTATATAAAATTTCAAACTCGAATTTCTCCGTTACTAAAGAAGATACTGAAGTGATTTTACAATCAATGGAATTAGATCGACGCTCTCTATTGGCTCATCCGGAAAAATTGAATCCATGTGTAATATTCATGGTTAGTTACCATGGAAACTCTCATAACAATCATGTAAACAATCTATTTGGGCGTGATTGTAGTCGTCGTCGTGGAGATTTGAAATAACCATTTTGATTGTTGAAACAATGTAATACAAACTAAGGAATCACGTTTTAAGATAACATTAATTAAAATTTCAAACTCGCATATCTCCGTTACTTTAGAAGATACTGAGATGATATTACACTCAATGGAATCAGGTCGACGCTCTTTTTTTCCCATCCAGAAAAATTGAATCCATGTGTAATATTCATGCTTAGTTACCATGGAAACTCTCATAACAATCATGTAAACAATCTATTTGTGCGTGATTGTAGTCGTCATCATAGAGATTTGAAATAACCATTTTGATTGTTGAAACAATGTAATACAAACTAAGGAATCACGTTTTACGATAACATTATATAAAATTTTAAACTCGCATATCTCCGTTACTGTAGATGATACTGAAGTGATTTTAAAAACAATGTAATCAGGTCGACGCTCTCTATTGGCACATCCCGAAAAATTGAATCCATGTGTAATATTCATGCTTAGGTACCATGGAAACTCTCATAACAATCATGTAAACAATCTATTTGGGCGTGATTGTAGTCGTCGTCGTGGAGATTTGAAATAAACATTTAGATTGTTGAAACAATGTAATACAACCTAAGGCCTCACGTTTTACGATAACATTATATAAAATTTCAAACTCGCACATCTCCGTTACTATAGAAGATACTGAAATGATTTTACACTCAATGGAATCAGGTCAACGCTCTCTATTGGCTCATCCGGAAAAATTGAATCCATGTGTAATATTCATGCTTAGTTACCATGGAAACTCTCATAACAAGAAAGTAAACAATATTTTTTGCGTGATTGTAGTCGTCGTCGTGGAGATCTGAAATAACCATTTTGATTGTTGAAACAATGTAATACAAACTAAGGAATCACGTTTTAAGATAGCATTATATAAAATTTCAAACTCGAATTTCTCCGTTACTAAAGAAGATATTGAAGTGATTTTACAATCAATGGAATTAGGTCGACGCTCACTATTGGCTCATCCGGAAAAATTGAATCCATGTGTAATATTCATGGTTAGTTACCATGGAAACTCTCATAACAATCATGTAAACAATCTATTTGGGCGTGATTGTAGTCGTCGTCGTGGAGATTTGAAATAACCATTTTGATTGTTGAAACAATGTAATACAAACTAAGGAATCACGTTTTAAGATAACATTAATTAAAATTTCAAACTCGCATATCTCCGTTACTTTAGAAGATACTGAGATGATTTTACACTCAATGGAATCAGGTCGACGCTGTTTTTTTCCCATTAAGAAAAATTGAATCCATGTGTAATATTCATGCTTAGTTACCATGGAAACTCTCATAACAATCATGTAAACAATCTATTTGTGCGTGATTGTAGTCGTCATCATAGAGATTTGAAATAACCATTTTGATTGTTGAAACAATGTAATACAAACTAAGGAATCACGTTTTACGATAACATTATATAAAATTTTAAACTCGCATATCTCCGTTACTGTAGATGATACTGAAGTGATTTTAAAAACAATGTAATCAGGTCGACGCTCTCTATTGGCACATCCCGAAAAATTGAATCCATGTGTAATATTCATGCTTAGGTACCATGGAAACTCTCATAACAATCATGTAAACAATCTATTTGGGCGTGATTGTAGTCGTCGTCGTGGAGATTTGAAATAAACATTGAGATTGTTGAAACAATGTAATACAATCTAAGGCCTCACGTTTTACGATAACATTATATAAAATTTCAAACTCGCACATCTCCGTTACTATAGAAGATACTGAAATGATTTTACACTCAATGGAATCAGGTCAACGCTCCCTATTGGCTCATCCGGAAAAATTGAATCCATGTGTAATATTCAAGCTTAGTTAAAATGGAAACTCTCATAACAATAAAGTAAACAATATTTTTTTGCGTGATTGTAGTCGTCGTCTTGGAGATCTGAAATAACCATTTTTATTGTTGAAACAATGTAATACAAACTAAGGAATCACGTTTTAAGATAACTTTATATAAAATTTCAAACTCGCATATCTCCGTTACTTTAGAAGATACTGAAATGATTTTACACTCAATGGAATCAGGTCGACGCTCTTTTTTCTCCCATCCAGAAAAATTGACTCCATGTGTAATATTCATGCTTAGTTACCGTGAAAACTCTCATAACAATCGTGTAAACAATCTATTTGTGCGTGATGGTAGCTGTCGTCGTGGAGAACTGAAATAACCATTTTGATTGTTGAAACAATGTAATACAAACTAAAGCCTCACGCTTTACGATAACATTATATAAAATTTCAAACTTGCATATCTCCGTTACTATAGAAGATACTGAATTGAATTTACACTCAATGGAATCAGGTCAACGCTCTCTTCTGGCACATCCCGAAAAATTGAATCCATGTGTAATATTCATGCTTAGTTACCATGGAAACTCTCATAACAATCATGTAAACAATCTATTTGTGCGTGATTGTAGTAGTCATGATAGAGATTTTAAATAACCATTTTGATTGTTACAACAATGTAATACAAACTAAGGTATCACGTTTTACGTTAAAATTATATAAAATTTTAAACTCGCATATCTCCGTTACTGTAGATGATACTGAAATGATTTTAAAAACAATGTAATCAGGTCGACGCTCTCTATTGGCACATCCGGAAAAATTGAATCCACCTGTAATATTATATGCTTAGTTACCATGGAAACTCTCATAACAATCATGTAAACAATCTATTTGGGCGTGATTGTAATCGTCGTCGTGGAGATTTGAAATAACCATTTTGATTGTTGAAACAATGTAATACAAACTAAAGGATCACGTTTTAAAATTACATTATATAAACTTCACACTCGCATATCTCCGTTACTATAGAAGATACTGAAGTGTACTTTACACTCAATGGAATCAGCTCGACGCTCTCTTTTGGCACATTGGGAAAAATTGAATCCATGTTTAATATTCATTCTTTCTTACCATGTAAACTCTCATTACAATTTTGTAAACAATCTATTTGAGCGCGATTGTAGTCGTCGTCGTGGAGATTTTAAATAACCATTTTGATTGTTGAAACAATGTAATACAAACTAAGGCCTCACGCTTTACGATAACATTATATAAAATTTCAAACTCGCATATCTCACTTACTATAGAAGATACTGAAATGTTTTTACACTCAATGGAATCAGGTCGACGCTCTCTTTTTTCCCATCCAGAAAAATTGAATCCATGTGTAATATTTATGCTTAGTTACCATGGAAACTCTCATAACAATCATGTAAACAATCTATTTGTGCGTGATTGTAGTCGTCATCATAGAGATTTGAAATAACCATTTTGATTGTTGAAACAATGTAATACAAACTAAGGAATCACAATTTACGATAACATTATATAAAATTTAAACTCGCATATCTCCGTTACTGTAGATGATACTGAAGTGATTTTAAAAACAATGTAATCAGGTCGACGATCTCTATTGGCACATTTGAAAAATTGAACCCATATGTAATATTATATGCTTAGTTACCATGGAAACTCTCATAACAATCATGTAAACAATCTATTTGGGCGTGATGGTAATCGTCGTCGTGGAGATTTGAAATAACCATTTTGATTGTTGAAGCAATGTAATAAAAACTAAGGAATCATTTTTAAGATAACATTATATAAGATTTCAAACTCGCATATCTCCTTTACTATAGAAGGTAATGAAGTGATTTGACACTCAATGTAATCAGGTCAACGCTATATTTTGGCACGTCCCGAAAATTGAATCCATGTGTAATATTCATCCTTAGTTACCATGGAAACTCTCATAACAATTTTGTAAACAATCTATTTGTGCGTGATTGTAGTCGTCGTCGTGGAGATTTGAAATATCCATTTTGATTGTTGAAACATTGTAATACAAACTAAGGCCTCACGCTTTACAATAACATTATATAAAATTTCAAACTCGCATATCGCCGTTACTGTAGATGATACTGAAGTGATTTTAAAAACAATGTAATCAGGTCGACGATCTCTATTGGCACATCCGGAAAAATTGAATCCATGTGTAAGTAGACCTAGTGGCCCGGTTCTAAGCCCTCATTTGGGGCTCGAATCATCATGTGGGGCTCAGTGTTGCCAACTCACCCCACGAAAATTTCACCAACTGATATTTTGAAGCCTTTCACGGTGTATGTTAACCTCACAAGCAGTGTTGCCAACTCGGGCGAGGCGTAGCTTTTTATGGTGTATGTTAACCTCACCAGCAGTGTTTCCAACTCGGCGTAGCCTTTCACGGTGTATAATTTTTTAGCTTTTTTTGTGTGTGAGTGTACATGTGTTCGGGCGAGGCGTAGCCTTTTACGGTGTATGTTAACCCCACTAGCCTCAGCGTACATGAGAGTTCTGATTTTTTTTTGAGGCTGGAATCATTATTTGAGGCTCGTCGTAGCTTTTTATGATGTATATTTTGAGGGCAGAGTTGGCAACACTGTGGCCTATTACTGTAGCTTTTTATGAGGGGGGTCTATTGCCCTCTGTTTACATCTGGCAACACTGCCGTAGATTGACAGTGTTGTTAAACCTACTGGGTTTTTCACTGTAAATTTTTATTAAAGGACCTGAGGGGTCTATGTATTTTTTATGTTTGGCAATACTGTTGGGGGCCTAGTGTTGGCAACACTGTGGGTTTTTACTGTAGTTTTTTATGAGGGGGGTCTATTGCCCTCTGTTTATATTTGGCAACTCTATTGGATGTTTTTTTTTTAGGCTTGGGTTTTGCCAACCCATCCGAAGAAAATTCCACTATATGATCTTTCACTTGCTAAGCTAACCTACAAATAGGAATTGGCAACACTGACGAGTCTTGAATTATCATTTGAGGCTCGAATCATCATTTGATGCTCGAAAATCATTATTTGATGCACGAAATCATCATTTGATGCTCGTCGGTGTTGCCAACCCACTCTACAAAAATTACACTATATGATATTTTGAAGTTTTTCACGGTGTATGTTAACCTCACAAGCAGTGTTGCCAACTCGGGGCGAGGCGTAGCCTTTTATGGTGTATGTTAACCCTACCAGCAGTGTTTCCAACTCGTCGTAGCTTTTCACGGTGTATAATTTTTACACGCACGCGCGTGTATTGTAACAAATGCACTCTCTTATCCTTGAAGGATGAATGTATCTTATCGTAATTTTCCACCTGTGGGACCAAATATTTATATATCGTGACCTTTGTAAACCTCTTTCGGGAACAATGTGTCGCACACACACGCCTGCGCGTGCGCCTGTATTGTGACGCAAGCAAACAAAAAAAAAAAACACTTTGCCTGTCATTACAAAAAAAAAACTTTGACCGTATTCTTAAATAACTAACAAGAACAATGAATCTTTTTGGCTTCCGCAAACAGATCAACATGGAGACTGCACCGCCAAATTTCAATAACCTTTTACCTTCCGTGTTATCTAAACTCAATGGTTTACTGATTGTTCATCTCAACAGCATTTGGACGAAACTGAATGACGATGTGGGCAAGATGTTTTATGTTTTTAATAACAATTTACATTTCTACGAAATTCCGATCGACGGGAAACTTCAAATCACCGTGAATCCGGAAAACGCAGGCGAAATCAAAATTTCTACCGGCAAGAATATTTTTCGAATCAAGCACGACAAGATGCTTTCTAACATTACGTACGATGTTTCTGCAGGAGATTATCTTTACATGGAACTTCTCGGAGATTACGACAAACTTATTCCTCTCTTTGTAGAATTACGAATAGTTTATCCTATTATAAATAACCGTTAACCAAAAATGCCTAACGACATTTTCGGCAACACCAAGCGTGTAGACCACGCAGAAGAGATTCTCATGTTGGACATTCGAGTTAAGAAGTTGAGGACCGATTTGATTGCTTTGCAGGAGACCTTAAACAAAAGTTTAGAGTCGGAAATCGCTACGCTCCAAACGCAATGTCTCGACCCCATTCTGAAAATCGATTCCGAACTGAAGACGCTGATAAAAAATTATGTCGACGTACCTTCTTACGACAGCATTCAAAATATACAGTTGAGCGTGGATTCGCTTCAAAATGATTTGGCCAAATTACAGCAATTTCAATCGAAAAATGAAGATTTGGAAAAATTGAAACTCGAAATCGAAGAACGAACTTCCGCAATCGAAAAGAATTTCTCCGAACTTCAAACCGTCGTGAACGATATAGACGCAGAACGCTTACATGTCGTCGTTTCCAAATTACAAGAAGAATTCACCAGCACGTTGGAAGAAATTAAATCCAAGTTGCAGACTTTGGAAGATACAATGACGAACCTACCATCGTCGGACGAACTGCAGGTCATCGGTAAAAGCGTCGCGAACATAAAAATTCAATTGGAGGCGTATCGAGATTTCGAACACATTCAAACCACCATCGCTACGCTTCAGGCGTCCTTGGAATTGATCAACGAAGAAATTAAAAATATTCACGCTCAAGCAAGAGCGTTGACGAGCATTCAAGACAAGTTGAGCACGGTTCAGCAGAAGATCGAATATTTAGAAAATTTGAACGTCGAAACGAATCTCGCTCATTTTCATCACGTACTCGACAACATACAGGGTGACTTGGAATCGTTACGGACGAGCGTGCCTTCGAGCGAAGATTTGGAAAAATTGAAAACGGCGGTGACGGCACTATCCGATTCGAACGACATCAAAAGTTCATTGAGCGATCTCGAGAGTAGGGTGGCCAATCTCCCCACCTCCAAAGAATTGCACGCTTTGAAAAGAAACATATCTCGAATGCTGAAACGACTAGAAACGGAAACGGCGAACGTGGAACAGATTCGAGACGAAATTAGTTCGCTGGTGTCGACGCTACCCACTTCGCAGAGCGTCGCCGACCTTCACACGCAGTTTACAGAGATGCGAAGGATCGTGAACGATCTTACCGAGAAGAGCTCGAAATTGAATCAAGTCGAGAACCTTCAGAACATTGTCGTCAACATCAGAGATCAAGTTGGAGTGCTGGAATCCACGCAGGAATCGACGCTGGCCTCTTTCGGTGCCAAGTTGCAAGAACTCAACGAAAACTACAAGCAGTTGAACGTGGAAGTGAAAATCAAACCGTCGTTTTCTGCCGTAACGGATACCATAATCGAGCATTTGCTGGCCATCGAAAATAAACTCGGACAAGTTCACAGTAATCTGCTCGGCGTCGACACTAAATTCGCTAAACTGCATTCTCTGCAAGCCATCGAAATCAACAGCGTACCCAATCAACAGAGAATCTCCACGTTCGTCGAAGGTATCAAACTGTACATGTTGCATCCTTATCATCCGTACTACAAGTTTCTCCTCGATGGCACGATTCAGATAAACGAATTTTCGTACTGGTCTCACGGTAGAAAAGCTAGCGTTCCCACCATGACTTTGATATCGAATCGTGGTGTCCAGAAAGCAGGAAACATTCCTCTGGCACGTTGGAACGAAACGCGCAACATATAGGAAATACACGAAGACGAAGATCTTACCGTTTTCGACGTGAGTGCCGGCGATAAGCTGATCATTCAAAACACGAGCGAAGTGCCACCCTCTTTGAATCCCATCACGCTTGTGCTTCTCTTGAAACGTAATCTCTAAAAAAAATGTCTAGGCAAGCCATCGTCGAAGAATTGCATAAACCTGCACGCCGTAACTACGAACGTTTGGCTCTGGTAACCAAGGGCATCGACGACCTCTGGCAAAGCGACCTCGTGGAGATGAGTAGCGGCAATTTGAAAAACGTACATAAATTGAACAAGGGCAACAAGTACCTTCTCACCGTCATAGACACGTTTTCGAAATTCGCATGGGCTCTACCTTTGAAGGCGAAAACGGGAACATCCGTCACGGAAGCATTCAAATTAATTTTTCGCGAAAGCGGCGGCAGACAACCACGGTTTCTGCAAACGGACAACGGTAAAGAATTTTACAACGCCGTATTCCAAAAGTTTATTCAAAAACATAACATTCGACATTATTCGAGCTTCAGTCACATCAAAGCCAGCATCGTGGAAAGATTCAATCGAACCTTGAAAACACACATGTGGAAACGATTCACGCTTCGGGGAAATTACAAATGGGTCGACATCCTGCCGGAACTCGTCGACACCTATAATAATACGGTACACAGAACAATAGGCATGAAGCCAGCCGACGTTACCAAGTCCGACGAGCAGCGTTTAATTTCTACAGTTTACTGTCCAAAGTACACACCCACGACAAAAAAAGCTAAATACAAAATTGGAGACCAGGTGAGGATCAGCAAATTCAAACGCACCTTCGAGAAGGGATTCACAAAAAATTGGAGCACGGAACTCTTTACGGTGGTTCGAGTTCTACCCGGAAACCGACACACGTATATAATAAAAGATAGTAGCGGCGAGATTTTGAAAGGAAGATTTTACGAAGAGGAACTCTCTAAAACAAAACACCCCGACACGTACCTCATCGAGAAAGTATTGCGTAGGAAAGGTGACAAACTGTTTGTCAAATGGCTGGGACTTCCGGAAAAAAGTTGGATCGACGCGGACGAAGTGATCTTGTGAGTACGTGGAACGTGGTGAAGCGTCTACCGGATCCGGAAAGTCAAACGAGAAAAAAAAAGAACGGCAAGTTGCTTCCCGACAGCATCCGCTGTCTGATCGTAGGTCCTTCGGGTGTGGGAAAACGACACTGCTCGTGGACAATTTTCTCCTCGCACCGA
This sequence comes from Lepisma saccharinum, assembly GCF_977018435.1. Classification (NCBI taxonomy): domain Eukaryota; kingdom Metazoa; phylum Arthropoda; class Insecta; order Zygentoma; family Lepismatidae; genus Lepisma; species Lepisma saccharinum. The sequence continues at coordinate 56,397,587 of NC_139235.1, read as the reverse complement.
ATTGGTTAGATTGGAAGAACAGGCACCTGTACGTGTTCTCGAAAAGTTTGGAGCAATCCAAATACCAGCAACTGATGAAACTGTACGATGGTCTGGACATTGCAACGTTCGCCTCGGAAATAAAACCACTCGACGATTGTCGTGAAAATTCAGTCGTTGTGTTCGACGACGCCATCCTGGAAAATCAAAATGAAATTCGCAATTTTTTCACGCAAGGTCGTCACAAAAAAATGGATTGCTTCTACCTAGCTCAAACGTTTTCCAAAATTCCAAAACAGTTAGTACGCGACAACGCTAATTTCATATGTTTGTTTCGTCAAGATCACACCAACCTCAAGCACGCGTACGATGACTACGTAGGCGGAGACATGAACTACAATCAATTTTCGGAACGCTGCTGCTCTACTTGCTGGAACAGTGACGATTTCGGATTCGCGACGATCGACATGACGAGGAAACCCAACGACGGAAAATACAGAAACAAAATCAACGACTTTCTAAACGATGCAACGTTGTGAGAAACGACGTGTATAAATAACGTCATGACGAAACGAAAAATCGAAGACGAAAATCTCAAGCTTCGCGATTACCTCGCGAAACGCTTCAAAGGTTGGAAATCCGAGAATCGCGGATTCTACGAAGAGAAGAAATGTCAGGATCAACCCGTGATCGATGCCATCAGCAGTCTAGGTAAAGAAATTAAAAGTGTCACGGAACAAAATAAAAATTTGATCAACAAACTCGTACCGCTCGCAGCTAAAAGTTACGCCGTACCCACGCCTATTTCGAGCATTCCTTCGACGCCGTTCGAACTGAAGGATGCACCGGCACGACGTCGAACCATAGGCAGCACGTCTTCGGATAAAATCGAGTTGGGACCTTTGGCACGAGACTACCTGAGCACGGGGAAATTCGACAAGGATGAAGTGTTCGGATTGTATCCCAGCATGGAAACCAGCGAAGGCGGCGGTGTGGTGTGGAAGATTGGGAAATCGAAGGTGACCTTCGAAGGCAACGACATTAAACTCAATTTAGGCGACAAGGATAGTTGGAACAGGTATCCGGGTACGGTGGGACTGTGGGAACTCGTTGCCAAAAAGCAGCCGAAAGATTACACCGACGAAGATTACCAAAGTTACAAGGAAATTCTGATCATGACGGATGCCTTGTACCAGAACAACGACGCCTCGCAGAATAGGGTGAAATCGAGCAGCGGCGAGAAGTACAGGAATCTCATCAAACCGATTTGGAACCAGGTCAAAACAGGCAGCAGCGTCAAACGCTACAACACGTTACCCAAAAAATTCGTTTGGGTGGACGACGTTAGGAAACTCGTGGACCGATTGTTGGTGATAGCCGGCGAAGAGAATGCAGGCAATCGTAATTTATACAACGAGAAGGTTGGCATCGTGGACATGATCAGCACGAAACTTTCCAACTTCATCGTGAACGACGACAAGGGCATAGGTTACCTGATCAAAATCATCAACACGCTGCCTCCGAAATTTTGGAACGTGGCCGAAGGAAAGGGACTCGTGAACGACATCATCAACAAGTTACCTTTCGAGATGCATCTACCTGGCTACCAGTACTGCGGACCGGGTACCAAACTCGAGAAAAGATTGGAGAGAGGAGACAAGGGTGTGAATCCGTTGGACGCGGCATGCAAAGATCACAACATCGCCTACAACACCACGCAGACGGATCTGGACGCACGTCACGAAGCAGACAAAAAATTGGAACATGCAGCTTTCGAAAGGTTCGTGAGCAGAGACGCATCGCTGGGTGAACGGGTCGCCGCACTGGGTACCACCATCGCCATGAACACGAAACAAAAATTGGGGTGGGGTATATAAATAACATACCGTAAAAAAAAACTACACAAGAAAAAATCTCAGAATATACATATAAATAACATACCGTGAAAATAACACATAGAGCATCAACATGAAGCCCAAGGGTGTCGTGTACCAGATACCATACTCCAATCTAAAAAATCTAGGTGCTCTCGATGGGTTACTCACCAAGAAACAACGCGAGAAGAAACGTTCTTGCTTGTCGAAAGGACACGGAATGAAATTACTGCTCAGCACACCTCAATTGAAAAGATTGCAGCGTTCGCGGAAACAGCAAAAGATCGGAGGTTTCATATTCAGCATCCCCGCCATCCTGGCAGCATTGGGGGCCGTGGGAAGTTTGGCCGGCGGAAGTGCCGCCATCGCGAAAACCGTCATCGACTCGAAGAAGAACAAAGCTGAATTGGAAGAACAGAAACGTCACAACCTGGTTATGGAGAAGAAAGGGGGGAAGGGCGTGATGAAGAAGTTTAAAAAAAAGAAACAACAGCACTCACCAACCGAGACATTGAATCTCTGATCGGACCGTTACGAATCAAACACTTCAGAGGAGTTTTCATGTCCGACTCGTTACCTTCAAGCGTTAAAAGAAGAGAATGCGGAGTAGTCAACTTGGACGGTCAAGAAAATCCAGGCACGCATTGGATATGTTACCACAAAAATGATGATAAAGCATTCGTTTTCGATTCTTTCGGAGGTGTTCCACCTACAAATTTAATTCATTATCTGAAAACGAACAAAACCTCTATATACTACAACGACGAACGCATTCAAAATTTCGGAGACGTGAACTGCGGTCATCTCTGCCTCTCCGTGCTCGCGTTTCTCTCTAAAATAAATAACCCTACGATCGAGGATTTCCAGAAAGCATTGTGGAACCTCAAACAGCATCACTAGGATGGGCGTGTTCCATCTCACGAGCGAATATTCAATCTTGAAACTCACGCTGCACGACGACATCGTCTATCCTAAATCCGTGGCTCTGCGTGCATTCTACAGCATGTACCTCATACCTAACGTCACGCAGCACAACAACAAAATTAGCGTCGGAAGCGAACACATCGTCGTCACGCCAGGACAATACAATTTTTCCACTTTGCAAGCTCAATTACCCAAAGGCACATACCTTTCTCAAAATTCGGTCACGCACGGAGTGGAAATCCTATCCGCGACGGAGACCGTGGACCTGGGCACCATGGGAGAACTTTTAGGTTTCGAGAACAACCACCCAAAACTCGAAGCTGGCATCAAGCACGTAGCAACCAACATTCCTAAATTCTTGGCCATAGAGACTCTGAACGTACACTGCAACGTGGCGGAAGGCATGATCACGAAATCTTCGGACGGATTATTAGGAAGTCACAAGCAGACGGGAATCATAGCCACTTTCAAACCAAGTTCCGAGTTCATGGAACCGATCATCTACACGCCCTCTTCGCCGATCTATTTTCCAGTATGTCGCAACCGCATAGACGACATAGAGTTGGTGGTGACGAACGAGAAAGGAGACGTGGTGGATTTCGCAGGTGCCACTACGACAGCCATCGTGGAGATCAATGTATAATAAATAACCATACATGTAAAATGGAGCAAATCGAAAGTTACGAATTGCAATCTTTCCCTCCCAACCGTCGCACGTTCGCCAATCTGAACGAAGCGAACAGGGAGATCGAATACGACGTGGACGTAGGCGACGGGTTCATTCATCCTCACAGAGCGGACCTCTACCTTCAATTCGACGTGGTGAAGAAGGAAAGCGGAGACGCGTTTCCTGCAGCAGCAAACTTGATACTCGTGGACAACTTCGTGCCTCACCTGTTCTCGCAGGTGGAGGTGAGGAAACACAACACCGTCATCGACAGAATAGATTATCCAGGCATCACGTCGACGGCAGTGGGAACGTTGAAATTATCCAAAACGGGCGCAGCGTACTACCAGGCCGGGGGATTCGAAGCCGGAACCAAAATATCGACGAGAAGTCACACGGTGCTTTTTCCCATGCGTCTGCTGCCTGGTTTCTTCTCGGACTACAAGAAGATCATGTGGAAGGGAGGACTGAGGATCACGTTTCGAAGAGCGGCCAACGACAACGACGCACTGATGCGATACGCTACTTTGGGTCCGGACGGCACCACGCCGATAGCCAACACTTTACCCGAAGCAGCGAAATGCGTCATCCGGAGCATGGAATTGAGAATGCCGGTGGTGGAATACGAAACGAACTACGCCCTCAAGTACAAAGCGGAGATCTTGAAAAGTCCGCAGGTGCCGATTCACTTTCACGGTTACCAGTGCGTGCAGAAGATGGCGTCGGGAAGTCACATGGAATTCGACGTGACGACGCAGTTCAACAACATACAGTTCGACATGCCAGATTTCGTCGTAGTGCTTTTTCAGACCGGACGCGATAACGATCAGGAAAAAGATTCCAGCAAGTTTGACGACTGCAAGATCAAGAACGTTTATCTGAAGAACGGTAGGAACGAAGTGTTCCCGCGCGAGAATTACAACCTCGACGTGACCAAAGACGATTACCTCAAACTTTACGAAGCTTACACGGCTTACAAACGCGTGACCGAAGGAAGCGTGGACGTTTACTACGCGCCCAGCGAATTCAAAGCACGGAGACCCATGACCGTCATCAACACATCTAAGAGGAAGCAAGTGGTGGTCAACGATCGTACCAACATCAAGATTGTATGCGAGTTCCACGATGCCTTGCCTGCAGATACTCTGTGCAGTGTCATTCTTATTGCAGAGAAAACATTTGTGTATGACGTCAAGAATGAAAGAGTGACTGAACAGTTTTAAATAAATAAAAAAAATAGCACACAATAAGAAATGTGGAATTTTATATATATAAGTACAAATTGCAATTAGCAGTTTCCAGAAGTTTAATTTTGCTGTGCCATGCATGCATGTAATCGAGGAAGTGGAAGTAAATTAAAATTGTTTTTTTCGCATTGCCTATTACTTTTTGTTACATTCTGGGCAGGTCTTACTAGTTTGGAGGCGATAGTGGCCCCACGGAAGTGTATGGACCCCACATTCAAGAATACACCTCTTGTCGTCGTGTGCATCCAGAGCAACTTTCCTGATAATATTAGTTGTAAGCACATGATCAACGCTTTGGATACGATGCTCTTTTTGTAGAATAGGCGATTTTGTTCTGAGGCACTCGAGGTAATCCTCAAACTTGAGGTGCTCCCGAACCACTTGCCTGCTTACACCCTTTGCCTTTTTTGTTACAGAACCCTCAGCCCGGATCGCATAGGCTTTGGCACGAAGTCCAGCAAACTCCACAATCACATCCCCGTCTTTCTCGTCCTTGAGTTTGCCGGGTATTTTTTTGTTCCGGGGCAGAATTCCATACCGGTTTAGCTGGGGATAGCCCGATGTGTCGAAGAGCTTGACAAGAGCTGGAACTTTGGCTATATCACCATACGCATCGGCCGTGCGAACATGGTACACCAAGCTGTCTGTGTCTGTGTAGAGAAGCGAGATATTGTGGTTGTAGTGTGCACGTAGTATGCCGTAATATGTCTCGAACATGCACAACTTGCTCAGATCCAAAACTGCAGCTCCCACATAGATGGGCTTGTTGAGTAGCACCTTGCCCCGGTTCATGTGAATCAGAGACATCTGTTCGTTGTAAATTGTTCGAGACCTGAACAGCGGGCTTGCAACAAGTCGACGACACTGTGTTTTCTTCGTCACCAACCTCACATCAACGCGATTTCGCACATTCTCCATGGTCTTCCCAAATACCGCATTGTTCATTAATTTGAAAAAATCGCCATCAAGTTCCGAAGTGGCAGCAGTGCGATGGTTGGTGTTCAGTTCGATGTACGGCTTCAACCATGGAGACTGCCTGAACAAGAGCACGTCGTAAACTGCTTTGACCGAGACCCCTTGCTGCATTAACCACTGGAGGTTCCGGTAGTGTAGCACATAACGCTTTTTGGGCTCCAAGTCCATGACGAGCTTCGGTTGATCCGAGCCAGGTGGACACTTGACTTCCGGAGCAGGCGAAAAGTCACAGAATGTATCCTGCAGCTTCTCGGGGAAGTCAAGATCCACCTCGGCAAAAAACCCAAACTCGTCGCACTCTTTTTCGATGTCGTGGTATAAAGGATCAGCCCACTCAAACTGTCCTGTTGGGAGTGGCTGCATCATGGAGTGCCCGTAAAGATTATTCACATCAGTGTACATGATGTAGCTTGATGGTTGGGAGGGGTCGTAACCAGTGGCCATGTGGTGATTGTTGGCGTGTGCGAAGCGTTGCGACACTTGGACCATGCCGCCCCGGATAGCTCTCTCGATGAAAAGCATGATATCATTATCGGAGATAAGTGAAAGTTTAACTTTAGTCAGCAGGAGCATGGCCGACCATGCCAGTCCAGGAAGGCTGTAAAAATATACAGGGTCCAGGTTGTAAATGTTTATCGCAGTCGCCCGAAACGCCTGGAACACATCGGCAAGAAGCGTCACATCAAGCTTCAGGTATGCATCGTGGTAATCACCGAAAGTTCGGCAACCCAACTTGACCCACATAGACTGAGCATGCTTGTACTCCTCGTCGGTAATACCAGAACCTCTCAGCTGGCTGTAGAACTTATCCTGGGGAGGCAGCAACTCTTCTTCGAACTTGGAAGGGTCGGTGACGTACTCGTAGGGGTAGACCCCTTTACGTCTGATGAGTGCGACATCTAAGTTCGGGAAACTTGATGTGGTAATGGCTAGTTGGTCGTCTCTGAGCTTCCCAGCAAGAGCATCGAGGCTTGCCTGGAGGAACCTCAGAGAGTCGAGGAACCGAAGCTCGATGCTGCTGCTTGAGTCGGGGATCGGCACCCACTTGCTGATGCTAATATAACGCTCCTTGTTCTGTGCCAGGACATTGATTCTCGCATTGTCGTACCCTAGATGTGTAACCAAGTGATGGAAATCATATCTCGAGCCATTGTGAAAAAAGACCGGTATGAAGCGCGGGTCCCTGGCTCTCAAGTTACATCTGTTGCACCACGGGCCAATGTAGCTTCCGGTCCCATAATGGTCATGGTGGTGGACCTTTTTGTTATCGTCAGTGAAGACCGAGTTGCAAACAGGACAATTTAGAGCTATTTCGTGCTGATGCTTGTTTTTGGGAGACAGAGGCAGCATGGGCTTGGGGGCCAACAGCACCTTCCCTATCTTGATGGCTTCCTGTTGCATTCTCTCCAGGAAGTGTTTGACCGGGTCGGGACCGCGATACACATAGGGCTCGGAGGCAATATGTTGGTCTCGCCACACCACAACATAGGAGTAACTCGAGGCCTCGTGGATTTGGAAAGGAATGGTAGAGGATGTTTCGGGGTTGGGCTCGCAGTTAGACAGAGGTTGAAGAAAGGCCTCGAAGTCTGCTACAATATAGGCAGGATGCTTCACCATAGCACTGTGCATGCGAAAGCACTCTACTGCACCAGGTTCGGGCAGGATAATTCGTGCAGGCTTGTTGGTACCACAGTAGAACATGTGGCGAGCTAGCTTCTCAGCAGCAATGTTGGGTCCTCTGATGCGCCGGTAATCCTGCTGTTCTCGATTATGAAATATAAACAAGCACCTGCGACACACCTCGACGTGGCGACTATCACTGCTCCGTTGGGTCGAAACAAGCCGAGAGAGGGAACGGATAAGGGTGTAATGGTGATGGGTTTCGTCCTTGATGAGCAGGAGGTTGATTTCTCGTACCTCGTTGTTGTTGCTCACGTTGCTCACCCGGATGGGGTGGACCTCATTTTTGTTCTCGGTGAGACCGTAAACATTGATGGCTAATTGTAGGCCCAACAAGTCACGAGCACGAACCTCAAACTTGCGAATATGCGAGACTTCTACAGGGTAGGCAATCCCGGCCATTGCATCCTCCAGTTCCAACTCATACTGCTTGTAGTGTGCAACATAGCGTGGACTGTTTTCCCTAGGTATAGGGTGTAATGCTGCCAGCACCGACCAGAGGAAGCATTTGGTGTCTTTGTTCTGAATATTGAGAACAGCTTTCCTTGCTTCAACCTCGGGTGGCAGGGCAATATAGCTAGACCCTGCCAGTGGCAGGGACTTGCTAAGTTTCAGACGAAGTTCGTGGGGGTCGCCACACAGCGAACCGCCCGAGCCTTTAGCCTTATGCTCCTCGTGCTTTGCCACAAACTCCTCGACAAACTTGTCGTAGATGCTGTCGAGGTCAGTGATATCTGCCTGATGCAGTGTTTTTGCTTTTGTGGCATGGAAGAATTTATATATTTCATCAGACGGTTTCTTATACTTGCAGCATAGCACAGCATAGAATTTAGTGGAGTATGTAGCCAATGCATCGTTGAGGATGGATATTATCTTAGCTCGCTCGCTCTCCAGAAAACTACGCACATCGCAGAAGCTGTCTGATGTTATGTTAAAGTCTTCTAATAAATGCTCAAACGCAAATCGGTCTGCTTTCTTCGCCAGCTTGACGCGTTTGGCAGGTGGCGATTCATCGAGGGAGGTTACTTCTACCTTTCGCTTGGAAGGTTGCGGTAGAGATGTTCCAGTGCTCTTGCAAGTAAGCTGGTGTCGCTTGAAGTTGGCAATAGAAAATTTTTTTCCACACTTAGAGCACAGTTTGGTTGCACATATTCGCTTTCCCGGCACACAAGTACGACAGTGCCTTTGAAAACGTTTACTTGATACAGTAATTTGGCACGTAGGGCAATTTTTTTCAGAACGCATAATGCAGAGATTTTTTGGGGGTATGTTATTTAATACCTAATGCTGTGCAATGCAAAATATAATTGTTAATTTTTTTTTTAACTATTTTCTATGACCTTATTTGGGTTTTTTTTTTCGCCAAATTATATGCTTCTAGTCTCCTATACAATACAATATACGAACAATATTGTCAACAGTATCATATTTGAGCAGGTCGCTTGTCACCTAAACACTACAGCTTACAAGTTGGCAAAATCTGACATGAAAGCAGATAATACGCTTATGTCTTATTTATATATAATTTTCACGGGCGTACAATATTGTCAACAGTATCATATTTGAGCAGGTCGCTTGTCACCTAAACACTACAGTTTACAGGTTGGCAAAATCTGACATGAAAGCAGATAATACGCTTATGTCTTATTTATATATAATTTTCACGGGCGTACAATATTGTCAACAGTATTATATTTGAGCGGGTCGCTTGTCACCTAAACACTACAGCTTACAGGTTGGCAAAATCTGACAAGAAAGCAGATAATACGCTTATGTCTTATTTATATGTAATTTTCACGGGGGTACAATATTGTCAACAGTATTATATTTGAGCAGGTCGCTTGTCACCTAAACACTACAGCTCACAGGTTGGCAAAATCTGACATGAAAGCAGATAATACGCTTATGTCTTATTTATATGTAATTTTCACGGGCGTACAATATTGTCAACAGTATTATATTTGAGCAGGTCGCTTGTCACCTAAACACTACAGCTCACAGGTTGGCAAAATCTGACATGAAAGCAGATAATACGCTTATGTCTTATTTATATGTAATTTTCACGGGCGTACAATATTGTCAACAGTATTATATTTGAGCAGGTCGCTTGTCACCTAAACACTACAGCTCACAGGTTGGCAAAATCTGACATGAAAGCAGATAATACGCTTATGTCTTATTTATATGTAATTTTCACGGGCGTACAATATTGTCAACAGTATTATATTTGAGCAGGTCGCTTGTCACCTAAACACTACAGCTCACAGGTTGGCAAAATCTGACATGAAAGCAGATAATACGCTTATGTCTTATTTATATGTAATTTTCACGGGCGTACAATATTGTCAACAGTATTATATTTGAGCAGGTCGCTTGTCACCTAAACACTACAGCTCACAGGTTGGTAAAATCTGACATGAAAGCAGATAATACGCTTAAGTCTTATTTATATATAATTTTCACGGACGTACAATATTGTCAACAGTATCATATTTGAGCAGGTCGCTTGTCACCTAAACACTACAGCTCACAGGTTGGTAAAATCTGACATGAAAGCAGATAATACGCTTAAGTCTTATTTATATATAATTTTCACGGACGTACAATATTGTCAACAGTATCATATTTGAGCAGGTCGCTTGTCACCTAAACACTACAGCTTACAGGTTGGTAAAATCTGACATGAAAGCAGATAATACGCTTAAGTCTTATTTATATATAATTTTCACGGACGTACAATATTGTCAACAGTATCATATTTGAGCAGGTCGCTTGTCACCTAAACACTACAGCTTACAGGTTGGCAAAATCTGACATGAAAGCAGATAATACGCTTAAGTCTTATTTATATGTAATTTTCACGGGCGTACAATATTGTCTACAGTATCATATTTGAGCAGGTCGCTTGTCACCTAAACACTACAGCTCACAGGTTGGTAAAATCTGACATGAAAGCAGATAATACGCTTAAGTCTTATTTATATATAATTTTCACGGACGTACAATATTGTTAAGTGCGTCAGTTTCCGTAGAGCTCTCTTTTTCCATCTTCCCTCTATACAGTGAAGCTCTAGAAGACACAATTAGCTAACCTAGCATACAACATACTTTCCTAATTAATATGGATATTGTCACACATTCCTCTTATTTTATACTGTTGTAAATGGAAAATATTATGTACGGTAAATGTTTTGTACATTATAGGGAAAAAATGCAAAATATCCCCCAACTTTAATTCGATCCACCTCTGAATCGAATTTTTTACATATTTTCACGCCGCCATATGTTGTCCTATTTGCTTCTTTTACTTGCCTTGCTTAATTAACTCTCGCTAATTAGCATTTTTTTGGAAGAAGTCAAATAGAACAACATATGGCGGTATGAGAAATATGTAAATTAAAGAATATTTTAGTAATATAAGGGCCCTAGCAATTAGCTTCGTCGACTAAGAGTACTCTTTTAAACATCTTTTTTTTTTTTTTTTTTTTATGTTTATTTTACTATTCTGATTACATCTATGGATAGTTTTCTTTCATGTTTACATACAATTACATTACATCGAGATATTTACCAAAATATTGTGACAATCTGACATGTTGTTTTTTTGATTGTTTCCATCTAGATCTTTTAAGATACATTGTATATAGGGTAATATTTGGTTCAAACTTTTTGCTGTATATATAGTATATTGTATGTGCTATTAGCCACACAATGGCATTTTGTTTCTTCACAGGGAAATGTTTGAAGTCTGGTAATATACATATTTTTGCTTGAAAGCATTGTGGCGATATACGACATATTTTGGCAAGGCACATAATGAGAAAGGCCCAAATTTCTGAAATTCCTTTACATGTAGTGAGGCGATGTTGATTTGTATCCACCTCTCCACATTGTTTACACTCATTTGTTGGTAATCTTTTTATTTCATTTAGTCGAACATTTGTTGGAACTAGATCATGCACCAAGGTATACCACAAACTTCGTATGTCCGAGTCAAGGAACGGCTTGTGAAGATTTTGCCATACATTGGACCAAATAACATTAGGAAATTTTTTTTCTATTCGACTCTGCTGCAAGCTAAGTTGTCGTTGAAAATGTTCATACAAATATTTTGACAGAGTATTCTCCTTCAAATCCATGGGAAACTCCACATAACTCCATTCTTGTACAAATATTCGTACATACATAGAATTCTTTGTTAGTCGAGACAAGTTGGGTGGATTTTGTGGTGGAAACGTATCGGTAAATATACGCAACCACATTGATGTAATCGACCCTTCAGTTAAGTACAATTTATAATTTCTAGCTAAAAATAGCGACTTACATTTATTTTCAATATTCCATAGGTCTAGACCACCTGTCATGTGTGTTTGACACATGATCGGGAAAGGTACCCGAAAAAAATGTCCGTACCACATGAACCATCCCACAGCAGACTTTATTTGTCGGAGATATTGCTGTGTGATTGGCAACACTTGCGCGACATAATTTAATTTACTAAAAATAAAAGTGTGTAGGAACCAAACACGCTGAATTAAGTTGAGGTGTCTTCCTCTCATTTGATAGCACTGTAACCGGATTTCGCTTACTATTTTCGTCCAGTTTAGATCCAACATTCTGGATTCGTTACTATGATAAGTGATGCCTAATATTTTAAGTTCGTTCACATATTGTATCCCTATGTCCGGATTGTCTTGTTTCCAGTTGCCAACAGGTAAAGCCTTTGATTTTGTCATGTTTACTTCCGCTCCGCTGGCAGAACAATACAAACACATTGCATTTAGTATATTTTGGAGCTGTTTCGTTGTTGTTACACAAGCTGATAAATCGTCTGCGAATGTAAACACTTGCGTTTCAAGGAAAGCACTCGCTGCCGGCGGGGCTCGGCACTGAATATATCGAAGTAGCGGGTCCAAGGTCAAAGCGAAGAGAAGCATACTCAAGGGGCACCCCTGGCGAATGGATCTCGTCACGTGTATTGCAGGAGTCACGAATCCATTGATAAGAAGACGGGAAGTTGCCTTTCTATAGAAACTTTGCAAAAGAGATATAAAGTCGTCACTGAAGCGATAGGCTCGAAGTACTTCAAACAAATATTGGTGAATTACAAGGTCAAAAGCTTTTGTAAAGTCAAAGGATAATATACAAGCTGATGTTTGTTGCATTTCATAATAAGACATGATATCACGTATACCCGCCACCGTTGAAAATATATTTTGAGTTTTACTGACACATGTTTGCCGTGAACTGAGTAAGGAAGATAATATAGGTTTCAGTCTATTAGCCAAAACTTTTGCCATAATCTTATAGTCACAGTTTAACAAAGTAATGGGCCTAAAGTCAGTAACTGCACGCGGACGCGTTTTTTTGGCAATCAGTACAATTATACCTTCATTTTGAAGCACACATTTGTTTCGAAATGCATCTTGTATTATCATGACCAATTCATGTTTTATAATATCAAAAAACCGTATATAAAATTGATAGCCTATGCCATCGTTCCCAGGAGTGCGCTTAACGTTACAAGTACGCAGTGCCTCATACACCTCCTCGACGGTGACGTCACTGTCTAACAAAGTTCTGTCTTCGTCCGTTAAAAATTTATTTACCGATGTGAGCAATTGTTGTACAGCCAATTGATCTACTTCTTTACCAGTATACAAATTAGTATAATACTTGTAAAACACTTGTGATATACCTTGTTGGGTTCTAAGTGTATCTTCGCCGGAATCGACAATATTATTTATCAATAGAGCTCTCTTTTGTTTTTGTGTTTGTACATAGTGAAATAGAGAGGTTCGTTCATCTTGCAAAGATGACGCATGAGTAGCTCTTATCTTTATACCCTCCAAGTGATGCCGTTGCAACGTAAGGATTTGTGCTTTGTATTTTTGTATCTGTGGATAATGTTCGGTGACATCAGGTCGCATACATAACTCATGTAAACATTTGTAATAGAAGTTCAACATTAAGTTCCGGTCACGTGCACTCTCTTTCCCTAGCCATTGAAAATAGGATTTAATTCGAGGTTTTACGTATTTTACCCACCACGTATTGTAATCAGTATAGTGTTTTTGTTGCCGGCACCAATACTTCCATTTTTCTTCAAACATATCATTCACATTAGGTTGTTGAAGTAGGGCAGAGTTCATTTTCCAATAGGACGGACCCCAAACTAATTTAGATTCTTGTAGATTAATACTCATTCTGATTGCTATATGATCTGAAAAAGGTACCGGCAAAGCATCTATTGTCGTCACATATTTTATATTATGACCAAGTGTATAGAATCTGTCCAATCGCGAACCTGCTTTGTTATTGAAATAGGTAAACACTACATCCTTTCGTTTTTCGGTCCAGATGTCCTTCAGCTGTAAGTCGTTGATTAAGGTCGTTAATGCTAAACTATTTTGAAACTTGCCTACACAATCACATGATCGCAGCACCTGATTAAAATCACCACCTAGGATTATACACGAATCATTATTTGGAAGTAAGTATACCAGCTCATTCTGGTAAAATTGTTCTCTTTTCCATCTGTTTTGCTGTCCGGAGGGGGCGTAGATATTAACAAAAGTATAACGTTGACTTTGAAAGCTGATTCCCCTCCCATCAACTAATTTCTTTACATTTTTTATTTCTATCCCACTTCTGATTAAAATTGCCGTCCCTCTCCCGCTTGTTCCCAAATTTACAATCGCCTCGTACCCATATATGAAGTTAAATTCTACAAAACATACTTCTTGCAAATATAGAATGTCAATCGAATGTATTCGGACAAAGTCCGCAAGCACTTTGCATTTTACTGGCGTCAGGATCCCATTGATATTAAGGGTACAAAGACGCGTGCTGTAAATCATGCACAAAAAGATATTATATAAAACTGTATATAAGGATACCACGTAGATGTACATTTTTGGTGCTCAATTTGACGAAAGTAAGTATTTGTCCTAAGTGGTTTTCGGAATGACAATAATCGTTCTTGTGCATGACACAATTTGCACTATTTTTTCTACCTGTTATTATATCGATATTCATGTTGTAACTCACTAACATGTAATATGGAAATTTATGCTGTACACACTGGGAAAGTAACAAATTTATGTCTCGCACTACACCCGGAAATCATTCTCATCTCAAAAGATAAACAAACATTTCTCCGTACACTAACTACAACACTATCACGCGCATCAGTAATTTTCATGAGGAATTATCTTTTCACTATCACTAACATTAGCACCTAGATTATTAACACTTTGGGACCGGGTAATTCGCACTGGGGAGGGAGAGAGGGGGCGTTGGTCATCAATCTTCTTGGTCGGTGGGTTGATTTCCGCATCCCTTTGAGAACTTTTCTTGCGCTTCTGCTTCGTCAACTGCTTCTGCTGTCCTTCCATGGATAGCTTCCTTCTGGTGGCATCCTTCAACGGGGCCCTTGGAACAACAACAGGCTTCACATGACTTGGGACTTCATCTGGAGTCAGCTGGATATCAGAATTGTCATGCACATTCATCTGGTCTTCACACTTGATTTGGTGGACACCCTCTGGTAGATCTTCATGTAGTTCCATTTGTACAGTTTCTTCCCGTTCTACTTCATCAGCCCATAACAGTGAATTTTCCATGGTTTCGTCCGTCGCGTTGTTCCCCGAAAGTGTTACCACTGCAGGATCGTCTTTCGGTGCGTTCTCAGTTGACGCTGTTGGTACATCACCCTCTGTCTTCTGCCTCAATGTCGTTCTGGTGGGTATTGGCAACACTGTGGGTCGAGAGTCCAATTGTGTTTCTTTGACAGTGAGTTGCGTTGGTGGTCGATTGACACGTTGTGCATAGGTGCTGGGTTCCTGGTTGTTCATAGATGTGCCCGCTTGGACTGCGGGTGAACTTGCTACGGTAGGAGTAGTGCGTCGTCGTCTTTGGGGACACATGGCTGCTGCGTGTGTCAATTCGTCACAGATCTTGCAAGACGGCTGCTGCCCATAATATGTGACCCAATATCTCGCACCTTGAATCGTGACGTAAGACGGTATTGACTGCTTCAATACCATCCTCAACACTTTTATGCCCGTGCGGGTACGATAGATATGTTCCTGCGAGTAAGTCTCGTCGTCGATAGACTCTATTTCTCCATATTTTATGAGTACCGCAGCTAATGCCTCATCCTTAACTTCCATCGGGATGACATGTAGTCGCACCATTGTTGTTATTCTGTCCGCCCATTCCAATCGTACATCATGATCACCATCCTCATCACGAAACACCAACATTCGTCCACACTTCCGTATTATTTGCTCACCTAACAGGTGTGATACCAGTTTTATGTATACACACTTACGAAAATGGTCAATTTCAATGCTTAGAACCTGGTCTTCGGTGAGAGCCAGCGTTTCACTAATCCAACGGTGTAAATTCACTGACGTGGGTCTCTTTTGAGCACTCGAAAAGGACAATTTTAACGTGTTAACACGACGTGTTTCCATTATACAACAGTCCGAATTACTTCTATTTGACTCGTAACTAATATTCCTTTCTACTCACCAGGACACGGCCTCGTTCGAACCAAGCTGCAAGCACCACGCGAAACGATGTTTCTCGTACGGCTGCTTCCGCTCTACTGAACATCTTCAGCTATCGTATTACTACGTGAAGACGTTTAAAATGTTTGGGTGTTGAAAAAGTTTGACCTTTTTTTTATTTCTATTGTTTGCTAATAGATGGCGCTAATAGTACCCCCTCCCCTCCCTCTCCCCTCTTCTCCTCTGCTGTATGACAAATAGCACAAACATAAAAATCAAGATTTTGGAGAGCAAAACATAAAATTTGCATGCATCTGATGTCGAACTAGGAACTTTTATCTTTCGGGGAGTCAACATTATTTTTTTACTCAGTCGTCATATAACATGAACACACGCAAACATTCACATGTGCTTTTTATTATTTTGTATTCGGTAAGTACAAGTATATTCTTACATAAATTATTGTTTAATTTAATAAATTGTAAACTCGGAGCCTGCTATACTAACACTCCTTCTGTCTATTGAAAGCGAATGTTGCGTGCATACGGAAATAACACAGAAAAAAAGCGGATGGAAGCAATTTAAAATCAGTGGAGCAAGGTTAGTATTACGAGAGCGTAAAAACATGTGCTTTCATTCAACTTCGAAAAATAAGAATAAATGTGTGCATACAGAACACATATGCTTTCTTTTCACAGTTGTAAAATCATATAAATTGTACATGAAGTAAGTTGCGGGAAGGCTCTCTCTTTTATGTCTGTGTATATGTTGTACAATTAGGTACAAGTATTGTACAATTAGGTACAAATTGTTGTACAATTATTTCCCCCAGTTGTCCAGTTGGAGTTGGGGGCATAACACTGGTACTATTTGTAATCACAGTGCTTACTCATGTATTTTGTTTAATATTTTATTTCAAATTCACTGTCAGAAACTAGTGTTGCCAGTTCCTGGATGTAGGTTTACCTACTCTGTTGGTTGTCACTGTCAAGCTTCCAGTATTCGTACAGCATAAAAAGCTATAACCCCCCTCTCAAAATATATACATTGTATACGCCAAGATGCTCAATAGCCTAGCAACACATCATGAAAAAACATGCCAAGAGGACCCAGTGGGTTTATAAGTCAGTGCTGCCAACTCCTATTTGTAGGTTAGCTTAGCCTGTGAAAAATCATATAGTAGAATTTTTGTAGAGTGGGTAGGCAACACCGACGAGCCTCAAACAATGATTTCAAGCCTCAAATAATAATTTCGAGCCTCAAAAAAGAAACATCCAATAGAGTTGCCAAATATAAACAGAGGGCAATAGACCCCCCTCATAAAAAACTACAGTAAAAACCCACAGTGTTGCCAACACTAGGCCCCCAACAGTATTGCCAAACATAAAAAATACATAGACCCCTCAGGTCCTTTAATAAAAATTTACAGTGAAAAACCCAGTAGGTTTAACAACACTGTCAATCTACGGCAGTGTTGCCAGATGTAAACAGAGGGCAATAGACCCCCCTCATAAAAAGCTACAGTAATAGGCCACAGTGTTGCCAACTCTGCCCTCAAAATATACATCATAAAAAGCTACGACGAGCCTCAAATAATGATTCCAGCCTCAAAAAAAATTCAGAACTCTCATGTACGCTGAGGCTAGTGGGGTTAACATACACCGTAAAAGGCTACGCCTCGCCCGAACACATGTACACTCACACACAAAAAAAAGCTAAAAAATTATACACCGTGAAAGGCTACGCCTAGTTGGAAACACTGCTGGTGAGGTTAACATACACCGTGAAAAGCTACGCCTCGCCCGAGTTGGCAACACTGCTTGTGAGGTTAACATACACCGTGAAAGGCTTCAAAATATCAGTTGGTGAAATTTTCGTGGGGTGAGTTGGCAACACTGAGCCCCACATGATGATTCGAGCCCCAAATGAGGGCTTAGAACCGGGCCACTAGGTCTACTTGTGTAATATTATATGCTTAGTTACCATGGAAACTCTCATAACAATCATGTAAACAATCTATTTGAGCGTGATGGTAATCGTCGTCGTGGAGATTTGAAATAACCATTTTGATTGATGAAACAATGTAATAAAAATTAAGGAATCATTTTTAAGATAACATTATATAAGATTTCAAACTCGCATATCTCCTTTACTATAGAAGGTAATGAAGTGATTTGACACTCAATGTAATCAGGTCAACGCTATATTTTGGCACATCCCGAAAATTGAATCCATGTGTAATATTCATGCTTAGTTACCATGGAAACTCTCATAACAATTTTGTAAACAATCTATTTGTGCGTGATTGTAGTCGTCGTCGTGGAGATTTGAAATATCCATTTTGATTGTTGAAACAATGTAATACAAACTAAGGCCTCACGTTTTACGATAACATTATATAAAATTTCAAACTCGCATATCTCCGTTACTATAGAAGATACCGAAGTGATTTTAAAATCAATGTAATCAGGTCGACGCTCTCTATTGGCACATCCAGAAAAATTGAATCCATGTGTAATATTCATGCTTAGTTACCGTGGAAACTCTCATAACAATCGTGTAAAAAATCTATTTGTGCGTGATTGTAGCTGTCGTCGTGGAGAACTGAAATAACCATTTTGATTGTTGAAACAATGTAATACAAACTAAGGCCTAACGCTTTACGATAACATTATATAAAATTTCAAACTCGCATATTTCCGTTACTATAGAAGATACTGAAGTGAATTTACACTCAATGGAATCAGGTCAACGCTCTCTTTTATCACATCCCGAAAAATTGAATCCATGTGTAATATTCATGCTTAGTTACCATGGAAACTCTCATAACAATCATGTAAACAATCTATTTGGGCGTGATTGCAGTCGTCGTCGTGGAGATTTGAAATAACCATTTTGATTGTTGAAACAATGTAATACAACCTAAGGCCTCACGTTTTACGATAACATTATATAAAATTTCAAACTCGCACATCTCCGTTACTATAGAAGATACTGAAATGATTTTACACTCAATGGAATCAGGTCAACGCTCTCTATTGGCTCATCCGGAAAAATTGAATCCATGTGTAATATTCATGCTTAGTTACCATGGAAACTCTCATAACAAGAAGGTAAACAATATTTTTTTGCGTGATTGTAGTCGTCGTCGTGGAGATCTGAAATAACCATTTTGATTGTTGAAACAATGTAATACAAACTAAGGAATCACGTTTTAAGATAACATTATATAAAATTTCAAACTCGAATTTCTCCGTTACTAAAGAAGATACTGAAGTGATTTTACAATCAATGGAATCAGGTCGACGCTCTCTATTGGCTCATCCGGAAAAATTGAATCCATGTGTAATATTCATGGTTAGTTACCATGGAAACTCTCATAACAATCATGTAAACAATCTATTTGGGCGTGATTGTAGTCGTCGTCGTGGAGATTTGAAATAACCATTTTGATTGTTGAAACAATGTAATACAAACTAAGGAATCACGTTTTAAGATAACATTAATTAAAATTTCAAACTCGCATATCTCCGTTACTTTAGAAGATACTGAGATGATTTTACACTCAGTGGAATCAGGTCGACGCTCTTTTTTTCCCATCCAGAAAAATTGAATCCATGTGTAATATTCATGCTTAGTTACCATGGAAACTCTCATAACAATCATGTAAACAATCTATTTGTGCGTGATTGTAGTCGTCATCATAGAGATTTGAAATAACCATTTTGATTGTTGAAACAATGTAATACAAACTAAGGAATCACGTTTTACGATAACATTATATAAAATTTTAAACTCGCATATCTACGTTACTGTAGATGATACTGAAGTGATTTTAAAAACAATGTAATCAGGTCGACGCTCTCTATTGGCACATCCCGAAAAATTGAATCCATGTGTAATATTCATGCTTAGGTACCATGGAAACTCTCATAACAATCATGAAAACAATCTATTTGGGCGTGATTGTAGTCGTCGTCGTGGAGATTTGAAATAAACATTTAGATTGTTGAAACAATGTAATACAACCTAAGGCCTCACGTTTTACGATAACTTTATATAAAATTTCAAACTCGCACATCTCCGTTACTATAGAATATACTGAAATGATTTTACACTCAATGGAATCAGGTCAACGCTCTCTATTGGCTCATCCGGAAAAATTGAATCCATGTGTAATATTCAAGCTCAGTTACCATGGAAACTCTCATAACAATAAAGTAAACAATATTTTTTTGCGTGATTGTAGTCGTCGTCTTGGAGATCTGAAATAACCATTTTTATTGTTGAAACAATGTAATAAAAACTAAGGAATCATTTTTAAGATAACATTATATAAGATTTCAAACTCTCATATCTCCTTTACTATAGAAGGTAATGAAGTGATTTGACACTCAATGTAATCAGGTCAACGCTATATTTTGGCACATCCCGAAAATTGAATCCATGTGTAATATTCATGCTTAGTTACCATGGAAACTCTCATAACAATTTTGTAAACAATCTATTTGTGCGTGATTGTAGTCGTCGTCGTAGAGATTTGAAATATCCATTTTGATTGTTGAAACAATGTAATACAAATTAAGGCCTCACGCTTTACGATAACATTATATAAAATTTCAAACTTGCATATCTCCGTTACTATAGAAAATACGGAAGTGATTTTACAATCAATGGAATCAGGTCGACGCTCTCTATTGGCTCATCCGGAAAAATTGAATCCATGTGTAATATTCATGCTTAGTTACCGTGGAAACTCTCATAACAATCGTGTAAAAAATCTATTTGTGCGTGATTGTAGCTGTCGTCGTGGAGAACTGAAATAACCATTTTGATTGTTGAAACAATGTAATACAAACTAAGGCCTCACGCTTTACGATAACATTATATAAAATTTCAAACTCGCATATTTCCGTTACTATAGAAGATACTGAAATGATTTTACACTCAATGGAATCAGGTCAACGCTCTCTATTGGCTCATCCGGAAAAATTGAATCCATGTGTAATATTCATGCTTAGTTACCATGGAAACTCTCATAACAAGAAAGTAAACAATATTTTTTTGCGTGATTGTAGTCGTCGTCTTGGAGATCTGAAATAACCATTTTGATTGCTGAAACAATGTAATACAAACTAAGGAATCACGTTTTAAGATAACATTAATTAAAATTTCAAACTCGCATATCTCCGTTACTTTAGAAGATACTGAGATGATTTTACACTCAATGGAATCAGGTCGACGCTCTTTTTTTCCCATCCAGAAAAATTGAATCCATGTGTAATATTCATGCTTAGTTACCATGGAAACTCTCATAACAATCATGTAAACAATCTATTTGTGCGTGATTGTAGTCGTCATCATAGGGATTTGAAATAACCATTTTGATTGTTGAAACAATGTAATACAAACTAAGGAATCACGTTTTACGATAACATTATATAAAATTTCAAACTCGCACATCTCCGTTACTATAGAAGATACTGAAATGATTTTACTTTCAATGGAATCATGTCAACGCTCTCTATTGGCTCATCCGGAAAAATTGAATCCATGTGTAATATTCATGCTTAGTTACCATGGAAACTCTCATAACATACATGTAAACAATCTATTTGGGCGTGATGGTAATCGTCGTCGTGGAGATTTGAAATAACCATTTTGATTGTTGAAGCAATGTAATAAAAACTAAGGAATCATTTTTAAGATAACATTATATAAGATTTCAAGCTCGCATATCTCCGTTACTGTAGATGATACTGAAGTGATTTTAAAAACAATGTAATCAGGTCGACGATCTCTATTGGCACATTTGAAAAATTGAATCCATGTGTAATATTATATGCTTAGTTACCATGGAAACTCTCAAAACATACATGTAAACAATCTATTTGGGCGTGATGGTAATCGTCGTCGTGGAGATTTGAAATAACCATTTTGATTGTTGAAGCAATGTAATAAAAACTAAGGAATCATTTTTAAGATAACATTATATAAGATTTCAAACTCGCATATCTCCTTTACTATAGAAGGTAATGAAGTGATTTGACACTCTATGTAATCAGGTCAACGCTATATTTTGGCACATCCCGAAAATTGAATCCATGTGTAATATTCATGCTTAGTTACCATGGAAACTCTCATAACAATTTTGTAAACAATCCATTTGTGCGTGATTTGTGTCGTCGTCGTGGAGATTTGAAATATCCATTTTGATTGTTGAAACAATGTAATACAAACTAAGGCCTCACGCTTTACGATAACATTATATAAAATTTCAAACTCGCATATCGCCGTTACTGTAGATGATACTGAAGTGATTTTAAAAACAATGTAATCAGGTCGACGATCTCTATTGGCACATCCGTAAAAATTGAATCCATGTGTAATATCCATGGTTAGGTACCATGGAAACTCTCATAACAATTTTGTAAGCAATCTATTTGTGCGTGATTGTAGTCGTCGTCTTGGAGATCTGAAATAACCATTTTAATTGTTGAAACAATGTAATACAAACTAAAGCCTCACGCTTTACGATAACATTATATAAAATTTCAAACTCGCATATCTCCGTTACTATAGAAGATACTGAATTGAATTTACACTCAATGGAATCAGGTCAACGCTCTCTTCTGGCACATCCCGAAAAATTGAATCCATGTGTAATATTCATGCTTAGTTACCGTGGAAACTCTCATAACAATCGTGTAAACAATCTATTTGTGCGTGATTGTAGCTGTCGTCGTGGAGAACTGAAATAACCATTTTGATTGTTGAAACAATGTAATACAAACTAAAGCCTCACGCTTTACGATAACATTATATAAAATTTCAAACTCGCATATCTCCGTTACTATAGAAGATACTGAATTGAATTTACACTCAATGGAATCAGGTCAACGCTCTCTTCTGGCACATCCCGAAAAATTGAATCCATGTGTAATATTCATGCTTAGTTACCATGGAAACTCTCTTAACAATCATGTAAACAATCTTTTTGGGCGTGATTGTAGTTGTCGTCGTGGAGATTTTAAATAAACCTTTAGATTGTTGAAACAATGTAAAACAACCTAGGGCCTCACGTTTTACGATAACATTATATAAAATTTCAAACTCGCACATCTCCGTTACTATAGAAGATACTGAAATGATTTTACACTCAATGGAATCATGTCAACGCTCTCTATTGGCTCATCCGGAAAAATTGAATCCATGTGTAATATTCATGCTTAGTTACCATGGAAACTCTCATAACAATCATGTAAACAATCTATTTGTGCGTGATTGTAGTTGTCATCATAGAGATTTGAAATAACCATTTTGATTGTTACAACAATGTAATACAAACTAAGGTATCACGTTTTACGTTAACATTATATAAAATTTTAAACTCGCATATCTCCGTTACTGTAGATGATACTGAAGTGATTTTAAAAACAATGTAATCAGGTCGACGCTCTCTATTGGCACATCCGGAAAAATTGAATCCATCTGTAATATTATATGCTTTGTTACCATGGAAACTCTCATAACAATCATGTAAACAATCTATTTGGGCGTGATTGTAATCGTCGTCGTGGAGATTTGAAATAACCATTTTGATTGTATAAACAATGTAATAAAAACTAAGGAATCACGTTTTAAGATAACATTATATAAGATTTCAAACTCGCATATCTCCTTTACTATAGAAGGTAATGAAGTGATTTGACACTCAATGGAATCAGGTCAACGCTCTCTTTTGGCACATCCCGAAAATTGAATCATTGTGTAATATTCATGCTTAGTTACCATGGAAATTCTCATAACAATTTTGTAAACAATCTATTTGTGCGTGATTGTAGTCGTCGTCGTGGAGATTTGAAATATCCATTTTGATTGTTGAAACAATGTAATACAAACTAAAGGATCACGTTTTAAAATTACATTATATAAACTTCACACTCGCATATCTAAGTTACTATAGAAGATACTGAAGTGTACTTTACACTCAATGGAATCAGCTCGACGCTCTCTATTGGCACATTGGGAAAAATTGAATCCATGTTTAATATTCATTCTTTCTTACCATGTAAACTCTCA
Organism: Lepisma saccharinum; assembly: GCF_977018435.1. NCBI lineage: Eukaryota > Metazoa > Arthropoda > Insecta > Zygentoma > Lepismatidae > Lepisma > Lepisma saccharinum. The sequence goes on along the minus strand of NC_139235.1, from coordinate 56,373,643 downwards.
TAACAATTTTGTAAACAATCTATTTGTGCGTGATTGTAGTCGTCGTCGTGGAGATTTTAAATAACCATTTTGATTGTTGAAACAATGTAATACAAGCTAAGGCTTCACGCTTTACGAAAACATTATATAAAATTTCAAACTCGCATATCTCCGTTACTATAAAAGATAATGAAGTGACTTTACAATCAATGGAATCAGTTCGACGCTTTCTATTGGCTCATCCGGAAAAATTGAATCCATGTGTAATATTCATGCTTAGTTACCGTGGAAACTCTCATAATAATCGTGTAAACAATCTATTTGTGCGTGATTGTAGCTGTCGTCGTAGAGAACTGAAATAACCATTTTGATTGTTGAAACAATGTAATACAAACTAAGGCCTCACGCTTTACGATAACATTATATAAAATTTCAAACTCGCATATCTCCGTTACTATAAAAGATACTGAAGTGAATTTACACTCAATGGAATCAGGTCAACGCTCTCTTTTGGTACATCCCGAAAAATTGAATCCATGTATAATATTCATGCTTAGTTACCATGGAAACTCTCATAACAATAAAGTAAACAATATTATTTTGCGTGATTGTAGTCGTCGTCGTGGAGATCTGAAATAACCATTTTGATTGTTGAAACAATGTAATACTAACTAAGGAATCACGTTTTAAGTAAACATTATATAAAATTTCAAACTCGCATTTCTCCGTTACTATAGAAGATACTGAAATGTTTTTACACTCAATGGAATCAGGTCGACGCTCTCTTTTTTCCCATCCAGAAAAATTGAATCCATGTGTAATATTTATGCTTAGTTACCATGGAAACTCTCATAACAGTCATGTAAACAATCTATTTGTGCGTGATTGTAGTCGTCATCATAGAGATTTGAAATAACCATTTTGATTGTTGAAACAATGTAATACAAACTAAGGAATCACGATTTACGATAACATTATATAAAATTTTAAACTCGCATATCTCCGTTACAGTAGATGATACTGAAGTGATTTTAAAAACAATGTAATCAGGTCGACGATCTCTATTGGCACATTTGAAAAATTGAATCCATGTGTAATTGTATATGCTTAGTTACCATGGAAACTCTCATAACAATCATGTAAACAATCTATTTGGGCGTGATGGTAATCGTCGTCGTGGAGATTTGAAATAACCATTTTGATTGTTGAAACAATGTAATAAAAACTAAGGAATCATTTTTAAGATAACATTATATAAGATTTCAAACTCGCATATCTCCTTTACTATAGAAGGTAATGAAGTGATTTGACACTCAATGTAATCAGGTCAACGCTATATTTTGGCACATCCCGAAAATTGAATCCATGTGTAATATTCATGCTTAGTTACCATGGAAACTCTCATAACAATTTTGTAAACAATCTATTTGTGCGTGATTGTAGTCGTCGTCGTGGAGATTTGAAATATCCACTTTGATTGTTGAAACAATGTAATACAAACTAAGGCCTCACGCTTTACGATAACATATAAAATTTCAAACTCGCATATCGCCGTTACTGTAGATGATACTGAAGTGATTTTAAAAACAATGTAATCAGGTCGACGATCTCTATTGGCACATCCGGAAAAATTGAATCCATGTGTAATATTCATGCTTAGTTACCATGGAAACTCTCATAACAATCATGTAAACAATCTATTTGGGCGTGATGGTAATCGTCGTCGTGGAGATTTGAAATATCCATTTTGATTGTTGAAACAATGTAATAAAAACTAAGGAATCATTTTTAAGATAACATTATATAAGATTTCAAACTCGCATATCTCCTTTACTATAGAAGGTAATGAAGTGATTTGACACTCAATGTAATCAGGTCAATGCTATATTTTGGCACATCCCGAAAATTGAATCCATGTGTAATATTCATGCTTAGTTACCATGGAAACTCTCATAACAATTTTGTAAATAATCTATTTGTGCGTGATTGTAGTCGTCGTCGTGGAGATTTGAAATATCCATTTTGATTGTTGAAACAATGTAATACAAACTAAGGCCTCACGCTTTACGATAACATTATATAAAATTTCAAACTCGCATATCTCCGTTACTATAGAAGATACCGAAGTGATTTTAAAATCAATGTAATCAGGTCGACGCTCTCTATTGGCACATCCGTAAAAATTGAATCCATGTGTAATATCCATGGTTAGGTACCATGGAAACTCTCATAACAATCATGTAAACAATCTATTTGTGCGTGATTGTAGTCGTCATCATGGAGATTTGAAATAACCATTTTGATTGTTGAAACAATGTAATACAAACTAAGGAATCACAATTTACGATAACATTATATAAAATTTTAAACTCGCACATCTCCGTTACTATAGAAGATACTGAAATGATTTTACACTCAATGGAATCAGGTCAACGCTCTCTATTATCACATCCGGAAAAATTGAATCCATGTGTAATATTATATGCTTAGTTACCATGGAAACTCTCATAACAATCATGTAAACAATCTATTTGGGCTTGATGGTAATCGTCGTCGTGGAGATTTGAAATAACCATTTTGATTGTTGAAACAATGTAATAAAAACTAGGGAATCATTTTTAAGATAACATTATATAAAATTTCAAACTCGCATATCTCCTTTACTATAGAAGGTAATGAAGTGATTTGACACTCAATGTAATCAGGTCAACGCTATATTTTGGCACATCCCGAAAATTGAATCCATGTGTAATATTCATGCTTAGTTACCATGGAAACTCTCATAGCAATTTTGTAAACAATCTATTTGTGCGTGATTATAGTCGTCGTCGTGGAGATTTGAAATATCCATTTTGATTGTTGAAACAATGTAATACAAACTAAGGCCTCACGTTTTACGAAAACATTATATAAAATTTCAAACTCGCACATCTCCGTTACTATAGAAGATACGGAAATGATTTTACACTCAATGGAATCAGGTCAACGCTCTCTATTGGCTCATCCGGAAAAATTGAATCCATGTGTAATATTCATGCTTAGTTACCATGGAAACTCTTATAACAAGAAAGTAAACAATATTTTTTTGCGTGATTGTAGTCGTCGTCGTGGAGATTTTAAATAACCATTTTGATTGTTGAAACAATGTAATACAAGCTAAGGCTTCACGCTTTACGAAAACATTATATAAAATTTCAAACTCGCATATCTCCGTTACTATAAAAGATAATGAAGTGACTTTACAATCAATGGAATCAGTTCGACGCTTTCTATTGGCTCATCCGGAAAAATTGAATCCATGTGTAATATTCATGCTTAGTTACCGTGGAAACTCTCATAATAATCGTGTAAACAATCTATTTGTGCGTGATTGTAGCTGTCGTCGTAGAGAACTGAAATAACCATTTTGATTGTTGAAACAATGTAATACAAACTAAGGCCTCACGCTTTACGATAACATTATATAAAATTTCAAACTCGCATATCTCCGTTACTATAAAAGATACTGAAGTGAATTTACACTCAATGGAATCAGGTCAACGCTCTCTTTTGGTACATCCCGAAAAATTGAATCCATGTATAATATTCATGCTTAGTTACCATGGAAACTCTCATAACAATAAAGTAAACAATATTTTTTTGCGTGATTGTAGTCGTCGTCGTGGAGATCTGAAATAACCATTTTGATTGTTGAAACAATGTAATACTAACTAAGGAATCACGTTTTAAGTAAACATTATATAAAATTTCAAACTCGCATTTCTCCGTTACTATAGAAGATACTGAAATGTTTTTACACTCAATGGAATCAGGTCGACGCTCTCTTTTTTCCCATCCAGAAAAATTGAATCCATGTGTAATATTTATGCTTAGTTACCATGGAAACTCTCATAACAGTCATGTAAACAATCTATTTGTGCGTGATTGTAGTCGTCATCATAGAGATTTGAAATAACCATTTTGATTGTTGAAACAATGTAATACAAACTAAGGAATCACGATTTACGATAACATTATATAAAATTTTAAACTCGCATATCTCCGTTACAGTAGATGATACTGAAGTGATTTTAAAAACAATGTAATCAGGTCGACGATCTCTATTGGCACATTTGAAAAATTGAATCCATGTGTAATTGTATATGCTTAGTTACCATGGAAACTCTCATAACAATCATGTAAACAATCTATTTGGGCGTGATGGTAATCGTCGTTGTGGAGATTTGAAATAACCATTTTGATTGTTGAAACAATGTAATAAAAACTAAGGAATCATTTTTAAGATAACATTATATAAGATTTCAAACTCGCATATCTCCTTTACTATAGAAGGTAATGAAGTGATTTGACACTCAATGTAATCAGGTCAACGCTATATTTTGGCACATCCCGAAAATTGAATCCATGTGTAATATTCATGCTTAGTTACCATGGAAACTCTCATAACAATTTTGTAAACAATCTATTTGTGCGTGATTGTAGTCGTCGTCGTGGAGATTTGAAATATCCACTTTGATTGTTGAAACAATGTAATACAAACTAAGGCCTCACGCTTTACGATAACATATAAAATTTCAAACTCGCATATCGCCGTTACTGTAGATGATACTGAAGTGATTTTAAAAACAATGTAATCAGGTCGACGATCTCTATTGGCACATCCGGAAAAATTGAATCCATGTGTAATATTCATGCTTAGTTACCATGGAAACTCTCATAACAATCATGTAAACAATCTATTTGGGCGTGATGGTAATCGTCGTCGTGGAGATTTGAAATATCCATTTTGATTGTTGAAACAATGTAATAAAAACTAAGGAATCATTTTTAAGATAACATTATATAAGATTTCAAACTCGCATATCTCCTTTACTATAGAAGGTAATGAAGTGATTTGACACTCAATGTAATCAGGTCAATGCTATATTTTGGCACATCCCGAAAATTGAATCCATGTGTAATATTCATGCTTAGTTACCATGGAAACTCTCATAACAATTTTGTAAATAATCTATTTGTGCGTGATTGTAGTCGTCGTCGTGGAGATTTGAAATATCCATTTTGATTGTTGAAACAATGTAATACAAACTAAGGCCTCACGCTTTACGATAACATTATATAAAATTTCAAACTCGCATATCTCCGTTACTATAGAAGATACCGAAGTGATTTTAAAATCAATGTAATCAGGTCGACGCTCTCTATTGGCACATCCGTAAAAATTGAATCCATGTGTAATATCCATGGTTAGGTACCATGGAAACTCTCATAACAATCATGTAAACAATCTATTTGTGCGTGATTGTAGTCGTCATCATGGAGATTTGAAATAACCATTTTGATTGTTGAAACAATGTAATACAAACTAAGGAATCACAATTTACGATAACATTATATAAAATTTTAAACTCGCACATCTCCGTTACTATAGAAGATACTGAAATGATTTTACACTCAATGGAATCAGGTCAACGCTCTCTATTATCACATCCGGAAAAATTGAATCCATGTGTAATATTATATGCTTAGTTACCATGGAAACTCTCATAACAATCATGTAAACAATCTATTTGGGCTTGATGGTAATCGTCGTCGTGGAGATTTGAAATAACCATTTTGATTGTTGAAACAATGTAATAAAAACTAGGGAATCATTTTTAAGATAACATTATATAAAATTTCAAACTCGCATATCTCCTTTACTATAGAAGGTAATGAAGTGATTTGACACTCAATGTAATCAGGTCAACGCTATATTTTGGCACATCCCGAAAATTGAATCCATGTGTAATATTCATGCTTAGTTACCATGGAAACTCTCATAGCAATTTTGTAAACAATCTATTTGTGCGTGATTATAGTCGTCGTCGTGGAGATTTGAAATATCCATTTTGATTGTTGAAACAATGTAATACAAACTAAGGCCTCACGCCTTACGATAACATTATATAAAATTTCAAACTTGCATATCTCCGTTACTATAGAAAATACGGAAGTGATTTTACAATCAGTGGAATAAGGTCGACGCTCTCTATTGGCTCATCCGGAAAAATTGAATCCATGTGTAATATTCATGCTTAGTTACCGTGGAAACTCTCATAACAATCGTGTAAAAAATCTATTTGTGCGTGATTGTAGCTGTCGTCGTGGAGAACTGAAATAACCATTTTGATTGTTGAAACAATGTAATACAAATTAAGGCCTCACGCTTTACGATGACATTATATAAAATTTCAAACTCGCATATTTCCGTTACTATAGAAGATACTGTAGTGAATTTACACTCAATGGAATCAGGTCAACGATCTCTTTTATCACATCCCGAAAAATTGAATCCATGTGTAATATTCATGCTTAGTTACCATGGAAACTCTCATAACAATCATGTAAACAATCTATTTGGGCGTGATTGTAGTCGTCGTCGTGGAGATTTGAAATAACCATTTTGATTGTTGAAACAATGTAATACAACCTAAGGCCTCACGTTTTACGAAAACATTATATAAAATTTCAAACTCGCACATCTCCGTTACTATAGAAGATACGGAAATGATTTTACACTCAATGGAATCAGGTCAACGCTCTCTATTGGCTCATCCGGAAAAATTGAATCCATGTGTAATATTCATGCTTAGTTACCATGGAAACTCTTATAACAAGAAAGTAAACAATATTTTTTTGCGTGATTGTAGTCGTCGTCGTGGAGATCTGAAATAACCATTTTGATTGTTGAAACAATGTAATACAAACTAAGGAATCACGTTTTAAGATAACATTATATAAAATTTCAAACTCGGATTTCTCCGTTACTAAAGAAGATACTGAAGTGATTTTACAATCAATGGAATCAGGTCGAAGCTCTCTATTGGCTCATCCGGAAAAATTGAATCCATGTGTAATATTCATGCTTAGTTACCATGGAAACTCTCATAACAATCATGTAAACAATCTATTTGGGCGTGATTGTAGTCGTCGTCGTGGAGATTTGAAATAACCATTTTGATTGTTGAAACAATGTAATACAAACTAAGGAATCACGTTTTAAGATAACATTAATTAAAATTTCAAACTCGCATATCTCCGTTACTTTAGAAGATACTGAGATGATTTTACACTCAATGGAATCAGGTCGACGCTCTTTTTTTCCCATCCAGAAAAATTGAATCCATGTGTAATATTCATGCTTAGTTACCATGGAAACTCTCATAACAATCATGTAAACAATCTATTTGTGCGTGATTGTAGTCGTCATCATAGAGATTTGAAATAAACATTTTGATTGTTGAAACCATGTAATACAAACTAAGGAATCACGTTTTACGATAACATTATATAAAATTTTAAACTCGCATATCTCCGTTACTATAGATGATACTGAAGTGATTTTAAAAACAATGTAATCAGGTCGACGCTCTCTATTGGCACATCCCGAAAAATTGAATCCATGTGTAATATTCATGCTTAGGTACCATGGAAACTCTCATAACAATCATGTAAACAATCTATTTGGGCGTGATTGCAGTCGTCGTCGTGGAGATTTGAAATAACCATTTTGATTGTTGAAACAATGTAATACAAACTAAGGAATCACGTTTTAAGATAACATTAATTAAAATTTCAAACTCGCATATCTCCGTTACTTTAGAAGATACTGAGATGATTTTACACTCAGTGGAATCAGGTCGACGCTCTTTTTTTCCCATCCAGAAAAATTGAATCCATGTGTAATATTCATGCTTAGTTACCATGGAAACTCTCATAACAATCATGTAAACAATCTATTTGTGCGTGATTGTAGTCGTCATCATAGAGATTTGAAATAACCATTTTGATTGTTGAAACAATGTAATACAAACTAAGGAATCACGTTTTACGATAACATTATATAAAATTTTAAACTCGCATATCTACGTTACTGTAGATGATACTGAAGTGATTTTAAAAACAATGTAATCAGGTCGACGCTCTCTATTGGCACATCCCGAAAAATTGAATCCATGTGTAATATTCATGCTTAGGTACCATGGAAACTCTCATAACAATCATGAAAACAATCTATTTGGGCGTGATTGTAGTCGTCGTCGTGGAGATTTGAAATAAACATTTAGATTGTTGAAACAATGTAATACAACCTAAGGCCTCACGTTTTACGATAACTTTATATAAAATTTCAAACTCGCACATCTCCGTTACTATAGAATATACTGAAATAATTTTACACTCAATGGAATCAGGTCAACGCTCTCTATTGGCTCATCCGGAAAAATTGAATCCATGTGTAATATTCAAGCTTAGTTACCATGGAAACTCTCATAACAATAAAGTAAACAATATTTTTTTGCGTGATTGTAGTCGTCGTCTTGGAGATCTGAAATAACCATTTTTATTGTTGAAACAATGTAATAAAAACTAAGGAATCATTTTTAAGATAACATTATATAAGATTTCAAACTCGCATATCTCCTTTACTATAGAAGGTAATGAAGTGATTTGAAACTCAATGTAATCAGGTCAACGCTATATTTTGGCACATCCCGAAAATTGAATCCATGTGTAATATTCATGCTTAGTTACCATGGAAACTCTCATAACGATTTTGTAAACAATCTATTTGTGCGTGATTGTAGTCGTCGTCGTGGAGATTTGAAATATCCATTTTGATTGTTGAAACAATGTAATACAAATTAAGGCCTCACGCTTTACGATAACATTATATAAAATTTCAAACTTGCATATCTCCGTTACTATAGAAAATACGGAAGTGATTTTACAATCAATGGAATCAGGTCGACGCTCTCTATTGGCTCATCCGGAAAAATTGAATCCTTGTGTAATATTCATGCTTAGTTACCATGGAAACTCTCATAACAATCATGTAAACAATCTATTTGTGCGTGATTGTAGTAGTCATCATAGAGATTTGAAATAACCATTTTGATTGTTACAACAATGTAATACAAACTAAGGTATCACGTTTTACGTTAACATTATATAAAATTTTAAACTCGCATATCTCCGTTACTGTAGATGATACTGAAGTGATTTTAAAAACAATGTAATCAGGTCGACGATCTCTATTGGCACATTTGAAAAATTGAATCCATGTGTAATATTATATGCTTAGTTACCATGGAAACTCTCATAACAATCATGTAAACAATCTATTTGGGCTTGATGGTAATCGTCGTCGTGGAGATTTGAAATAACCATTTTGATTGTTGAAACAATGTAATAAAAACTAGGGAATCATTTTTAAGATAACATTATATAAAATTTCAAACTCGCATATCTCCTTTACTATAGAAGGTAATGAAGTGATTTGACACTCAATGTAATCAGGTCAACGCTATATTTTGGCACATCCCGAAAATTGAATCTATGTGTAATATTCATGCTTAGTTACCATGGAAACTCTCATAGCAATTTTGTAAACAATCTATTTGTGCGTGATTATAGTCGTCGTCGTGGAGATTTGAAATATCCATTTTGATTGTTGAAACAATGTAATACAAACTAAGGCCTCACGCCTTACGATAACATTATATAAAATTTCAAACTTGCATATCTCCGTTACTATAGAAAATACGAAAGTGATTTTACAATCAGTGGAATCAGGTCGACGCTCTCTATTGGCTCATCCGGAAAAATTGAATCCATGTGTAATATTCATGCTTAGTTACCGTGGAAACTCTCATAACAATCGTGTAAAAAATCTATTTGTGCGTGATTGTAGCTGTCGTCGTGGAGGACTGAAATAACCATTTTGATTGTTGAAACAATGTAATACAAATTAAGGCCTCACGCTTTACGATGACATTATATAAAATTTCAAACTCGCATATTTCCGTTACTATAGAAGATACTGTAGTGAATTTACACTCAATGGAATCAGGTCAACGATCTCTTTTATCACATCCCGAAAAATTGAATCCATGTGTAATATTCATGCTTAGTTACCATGGAAACTCTCATAACAATCATGTAAACAATCTATTTGGGCGTGATTGTAGTCGTCGTCGTGGAGATTTGAAATAACCATTTTGATTGTTGAAACAATGTAATACAACCTAAGGCCTCACGTTTTACGAAAACATTATATAAAATTTCAAACTCGCACATCTCCGTTACTATAGAAGATACGGAAATGATTTTACACTCAATGGAATCAGGTCAACGCTCTCTATTGGCTCATCCGGAAAAATTGAATCCATGTGTAATATTCATGCTTAGTTACCATGGAAACTCTTATAACAAGAAAGTAAACAATATTTTTTTGCGTGATTGTAGTCGTCGTCGTGGAGATCTGAAATAACCATTTTGATTGTTGAAACAATGTAATACAAACTAAGGAATCACGTTTTAAGATAACATTATATAAAATTTCAAACTCGGATTTCTCCGTTACTAAAGAAGATACTGAAGTGATTTTACAATCAATGGAATCAGGTCGAAGCTCTCTATTGGCTCATCCGGAAAAATTGAATCCATGTGTAATATTCATGCTTAGTTACCATGGAAACTCTCATAACAATCATGTAAACAATCTATTTGGGCGTGATTGTAGTCGTCGTCGTGGAGATTTGAAATAACCATTTTGATTGTTGAAACAATGTAATACAAACTAAGGAATCACGTTTTAAGATAACATTAATTAAAATTTCAAACTCGCATATCTCCGTTACTTTAGAAGATACTGAGATGATTTTACACTCAATGGAATCAGGTCGACGCTCTTTTTTTCCCATCCAGAAAAATTGAATCCATGTGTAATATTCATGCTTAGTTACCATGGAAACTCTCATAACAATCATGTAAACAATCTATTTGTGCGTGATTGTAGTCGTCATCATAGAGATTTGAAATAAACATTTTGATTGTTGAAACCATGTAATACAAACTAAGGAATCACGTTTTACGATAACATTATATAAAATTTTAAACTCGCATATCTCCGTTACTATAGATGATACTGAAGTGATTTTAAAAACAATGTAATCAGGTCGACGCTCTCTATTGGCACATCCCGAAAAATTGAATCCATGTGTAATATTCATGCTTAGGTACCATGGAAACTCTCATAACAATCATGTAAACAATCTATTTGGGCGTGATTGCAGTCGTCGTCGTGGAGATTTGAAATAACCATTTTGATTGTTGAAACAATGTAATACAAACTAAGGAATCACGTTTTAAGATAACATTAATTAAAATTTCAAACTCGCATATCTCCGTTACTTTAGAAGATACTGAGATGATTTTACACTCAGTGGAATCAGGTCGACGCTCTTTTTTTCCCATCCAGAAAAATTGAATCCATGTGTAATATTCATGCTTAGTTACCATGGAAACTCTCATAACAATCATGTAAACAATCTATTTGTGCGTGATTGTAGTCGTCATCATAGAGATTTGAAATAACCATTTTGATTGTTGAAACAATGTAATACAAACTAAGGAATCACGTTTTACGATAACATTATATAAAATTTTAAACTCGCATATCTACGTTACTGTAGATGATACTGAAGTGATTTTAAAAACAATGTAATCAGGTCGACGCTCTCTATTGGCACATCCCGAAAAATTGAATCCATGTGTAATATTCATGCTTAGGTACCATGGAAACTCTCATAACAATCATGAAAACAATCTATTTGGGCGTGATTGTAGTCGTCGTCGTGGAGATTTGAAATAAACATTTAGATTGTTGAAACAATGTAATACAACCTAAGGCCTCACGTTTTACGATAACTTTATATAAAATTTCAAACTCGCACATCTCCGTTACTATAGAATATACTGAAATAATTTTACACTCAATGGAATCAGGTCAACGCTCTCTATTGGCTCATCCGGAAAAATTGAATCCATGTGTAATATTCAAGCTTAGTTACCATGGAAACTCTCATAACAATAAAGTAAACAATATTTTTTTGCGTGATTGTAGTCGTCGTCTTGGAGATCTGAAATAACCATTTTTATTGTTGAAACAATGTAATAAAAACTAAGGAATCATTTTTAAGATAACATTATATAAGATTTCAAACTCGCATATCTCCTTTACTATAGAAGGTAATGAAGTGATTTGACACTCAATGTAATCAGGTCAACGCTATATTTTGGCACATCCCGAAAATTGAATCTATGTGTAATATTCATGCTTAGTTACCATGGAAACTCTCATAGCAATTTTGTAAACAATCTATTTGTGCGTGATTATAGTCGTCGTCGTGGAGATTTGAAATATCCATTTTGATTGTTGAAACAATGTAATACAAACTAAGGCCTCACGCCTTACGATAACATTATATAAAATTTCAAACTTGCATATCTCCGTTACTATAGAAAATACGGAAGTGATTTTACAATCAGTGGAATCAGGTCGACGCTCTCTATTGGCTCATCCGGAAAAATTGAATCCATGTGTAATATTCATGCTTAGTTACCGTGGAAACTCTCATAACAATCGTGTAAAAAATCTATTTGTGCGTGATTGTAGCTGTCGTCGTGGAGAACTGAAATAACCATTTTGATTGTTGAAACAATGTAATACAAATTAAGGCCTCACGCTTTACGATGACATTATATAAAATTTCAAACTCGCATATTTCCGTTACTATAGAAGATACTGTAGTGAATTTACACTCAATGGAATCAGGTCAACGATCTCTTTTATCACATCCCGAAAAATTGAATCCATGTGTAATATTCATGCTTAGTTACCATGGAAACTCTCATAACAATCATGTAAACAATCTATTTGGGCGTGATTGTAGTCGTCGTCGTGGAGATTTGAAATAACCATTTTGATTGTTGAAACAATGTAATACAACCTAAGGCCTCACGTTTTACGAAAACATTATATAAAATTTCAAACTCGCACATCTCCGTTACTATAGAAGATACGGAAATGATTTTACACTCAATGGAATCAGGTCAACGCTCTCTATTGGCTCATCCGGAAAAATTGAATCCATGTGTAATATTCATGCTTAGTTACCATGGAAACTCTTATAACAAGAAAGTAAACAATATTTTTTTGCGTGATTGTAGTCGTCGTCGTGGAGATCTGAAATAACCATTTTGATTGTTGAAACAATGTAATACAAACTAAGGAATCACGTTTTAAGATAACATTATATAAAATTTCAAACTCGGATTTCTCCGTTACTAAAGAAGATACTGAAGTGATTTTACAATCAATGGAATCAGGTCGAAGCTCTCTATTGGCTCATCCGGAAAAATTGAATCCATGTGTAATATTCATGCTTAGTTACCATGGAAACTCTCATAACAATCATGTAAACAATCTATTTGGGCGTGATTGTAGTCGTCGTCGTGGAGATTTGAAATAACCATTTTGATTGTTGAAACAATGTAATACAAACTAAGGAATCACGTTTTAAGATAACATTAATTAAAATTTCAAACTCGCATATCTCCGTTACTTTAGAAGATACTGAGATGATTTTACACTCAATGGAATCAGGTCGACGCTCTTTTTTTCCCATCCAGAAAAATTGAATCCATGTGTAATATTCATGCTTAGTTACCATGGAAACTCTCATAACAATCATGTAAACAATCTATTTGTGCGTGATTGTAGTCGTCATCATAGAGATTTGAAATAAACATTTTGATTGTTGAAACCATGTAATACAAACTAAGGAATCACGTTTTACGATAACATTATATAAAATTTTAAACTCGCATATCTCCGTTACTATAGATGATACTGAAGTGATTTTAAAAACAATGTAATCAGGTCGACGCTCTCTATTGGCACATCCCGAAAAATTGAATCCATGTGTAATATTCATGCTTAGGTACCATGGAAACTCTCATAACAATCATGTAAACAATCTATTTGGGCGTGATTGCAGTCGTCGTCGTGGAGATTTGAAATAACCATTTTGATTGTTGAAACAATGTAATACAAACTAAGGAATCACGTTTTAAGATAACATTAATTAAAATTTCAAACTCGCATATCTCCGTTACTTTAGAAGATACTGAGATGATTTTACACTCAGTGGAATCAGGTCGACGCTCTTTTTTTCCCATCCAGAAAAATTGAATCCATGTGTAATATTCATGCTTAGTTACCATGGAAACTCTCATAACAATCATGTAAACAATCTATTTGTGCGTGATTGTAGTCGTCATCATAGAGATTTGAAATAACCATTTTGATTGTTGAAACAATGTAATACAAACTAAGGAATCACGTTTTACGATAACATTATATAAAATTTTAAACTCGCATATCTACGTTACTGTAGATGATACTGAAGTGATTTTAAAAACAATGTAATCAGGTCGACGCTCTCTATTGGCACATCCCGAAAAATTGAATCCATGTGTAATATTCATGCTTAGGTACCATGGAAACTCTCATAACAATCATGAAAACAATCTATTTGGGCGTGATTGTAGTCGTCGTCGTGGAGATTTGAAATAAACATTTAGATTGTTGAAACAATGTAATACAACCTAAGGCCTCACGTTTTACGATAACTTTATATAAAATTTCAAACTCGCACATCTCCGTTACTATAGAATATACTGAAATAATTTTACACTCAATGGAATCAGGTCAACGCTCTCTATTGGCTCATCCGGAAAAATTGAATCCATGTGTAATATTCAAGCTTAGTTACCATGGAAACTCTCATAACAATAAAGTAAACAATATTTTTTTGCGTGATTGTAGTCGTCGTCTTGGAGATCTGAAATAACCATTTTTATTGTTGAAACAATGTAATAAAAACTAAGGAATCATTTTTAAGATAACATTATATAAGATTTCAAACTCGCATATCTCCTTTACTATAGAAGGTAATGAAGTGATTTGACACTCAATGTAATCAGGTCAACGCTATATTTTGGCACATCCCGAAAATTGAATCTATGTGTAATATTCATGCTTAGTTACCATGGAAACTCTCATAGCAATTTTGTAAACAATCTATTTGTGCGTGATTATAGTCGTCGTCGTGGAGATTTGAAATATCCATTTTGATTGTTGAAACAATGTAATACAAACTAAGGCCTCACGCCTTACGATAACATTATATAAAATTTCAAACTTGCATATCTCCGTTACTATAGAAAATACGGAAGTGATTTTACAATCAGTGGAATCAGGTCGACGCTCTCTATTGGCTCATCCGGAAAAATTGAATCCATGTGTAATATTCATGCTTAGTTACCGTGGAAACTCTCATAACAATCATGTAAACAATCTATTTGTGCGTGATTGTAGTAGTCATCATAGAGATTTGAAATAACCATTTTGATTGTTACAACAATGTAATACAAACTAAGGTATCACGTTTTACGTTAACATTATATAAAATTTTAAACTCGCATATCTCCGTTACTGTAGATGATACTGAAGTGATTTTAAAAACAATGTAATCAGGTCGACGATCTCTATTGGCACATTTGAAAAATTGAATCCATGTGTAATATTATATGCTTAGTTACCATGGAAACTCTCATAACAATCATGTAAACAATCTATTTGGGCTTGATGGTAATCGTCGTCGTGGAGATTTGAAATAACCATTTTGATTGTTGAAACAATGTAATAAAAACTAGGGAATCATTTTTAAGATAACATTATATAAAATTTCAAACTCGCATATCTCCTTTACTATAGAAGGTAATGAAGTGATTTGACACTCAATGTAATCAGGTCAACGCTATATTTTGGCACATCCCGAAAATTGAATCTATGTGTAATATTCATGCTTAGTTACCATTGAAACTCTCATAGCAATTTTGTAAACAATCTATTTGTGCGTGATTATAGTCGTCGTCGTGGAGATTTGAAATATCCATTTTGATTGTTGAAACAATGTAATACAAACTAAGGCCTCACGCCTTACGATAACATTATATAAAATTTCAAACTTGCATATCTCCATTACTATAGAAAATACGGAAGTGATTTTACAATCAGTGGAATCAGGTCGACGCTCTCTATTGGCTCATCCGGAAAAATTGAATCCATGTGTAATATTCATGCTTAGTTACCGTGGAAACTCTCATAACAATCGTGTAAAAAATCTATTTGTGCGTGATTGTAGCTGTCGTCGTGGAGAACTGAAATAACCATTTTGATTGTTGAAACAATGTAATACAAATTAAGGCCTCACGCTTTACGATGACATTATATAAAATTTCAAACTCGCATATTTCCGTTACTATAGAAGATACTGTAGTGAATTTACACTCAATGGAATCAGGTCAACGATCTCTTTTATCACATCCCGAAAAATTGAATCCATGTGTAATATTCATGCTTAGTTACCATGGAAACTCTCATAACAATCATGTAAACAATCTATTTGGGCGTGATTGTAGTCGTCGTCGTGGAGATTTGAAATAACCATTTTGATTGTTGAAACAATGTAATACAACCTAAGGCCTCACGTTTTACGAAAACATTATATAAAATTTCAAACTCGCACATCTCCGTTACTATAGAAGATACGGAAATGATTTTACACTCAATGGAATCAGGTCAACGCTCTCTATTGGCTCATCCGGAAAAATTGAATCCATGTGTAATATTCATGCTTAGTTACCATGGAAACTCTTATAACAAGAAAGTAAACAATATTTTTTTGCGTGATTGTAGTCGTCGTCGTGGAGATCTGAAATAACCATTTTGATTGTTGAAACAATGTAATACAAACTAAGGAATCACGTTTTAAGATAACATTATATAAAATTTCAAACTCGGATTTCTCCGTTACTAAAGAAGATACTGAAGTGATTTTACAATCAATGGAATCAGGTCGAAGCTCTCTATTGGCTCATCCGGAAAAATTGAATCCATGTGTAATATTCATGCTTAGTTACCATGGAAACTCTCATAACAATCATGTAAACAATCTATTTGGGCGTGATTGTAGTCGTCGTCGTGGAGATTTGAAATAACCATTTTGATTGTTGAAACAATGTAATACAAACTAAGGAATCACGTTTTAAGATAACATTAATTAAAATTTCAAACTCGCATATCTCCGTTACTTTAGAAGATACTGAGATGATTTTACACTCAATGGAATCAGGTCGACGCTCTTTTTTTCCCATCCAGAAAAATTGAATCCATGTGTAATATTCATGCTTAGTTACCATGGAAACTCTCATAACAATCATGTAAACAATCTATTTGTGCGTGATTGTAGTCGTCATCATAGAGATTTGAAATAACCATTTTGATTGTTGAAACCATGTAATACAAACTAAGGAATCACGTTTTACGATAACATTATATAAAATTTTAAACTCGCATATCTCCGTTACTATAGATGATACTGAAGTGATTTTAAAAACAATGTAATCAGGTCGACGCTCTCTATTGGCACATCCCGAAAAATTGAATCCATGTGTAATATTCATGCTTAGGTACCATGGAAACTCTCATAACAATCATGTAAACAATCTATTTGGGCGTGATTGCAGTCGTCGTCGTGGAGATTTGAAATAACCATTTTGATTGTTGAAACAATGTAATACAAACTAAGGAATCACGTTTTAAGATAACATTAATTAAAATTTCAAACTCGCATATCTCCGTTACTTTAGAAGATACTGAGATGATTTTACACTCAGTGGAATCAGGTCGACGCTCTTTTTTTCCCATCCAGAAAAATTGAATCCATGTGTAATATTCATGCTTAGTTACCATGGAAACTCTCATAACAATCATGTAAACAATCTATTTGTGCGTGATTGTAGTCGTCATCATAGAGATTTGAAATAACCATTTTGATTGTTGAAACAATGTAATACAAACTAAGGAATCACGTTTTACGATAACATTATATAAAATTTTAAACTCGCATATCTACGTTACTGTAGATGATACTGAAGTGATTTTAAAAACAATGTAATCAGGTCGACGCTCTCTATTGGCACATCCCGAAAAATTGAATCCATGTGTAATATTCATGCTTAGGTACCATGGAAACTCTCATAACAATCATGAAAACAATCTATTTGGGCGTGATTGTAGTCGTCGTCGTGGAGATTTGAAATAAACATTTAGATTGTTGAAACAATGTAATACAACCTAAGGCCTCACGTTTTACGATAACTTTATATAAAATTTCAAACTCGCACATCTCCGTTACTATAGAATATACTGAAATAATTTTACACTCAATGGAATCAGGTCAACGCTCTCTATTGGCTCATCCGGAAAAATTGAATCCATGTGTAATATTCAAGCTTAGTTACCATGGAAACTCTCATAACAATAAAGTAAACAATATTTTTTTGCGTGATTGTAGTCGTCGTCTTGGAGATCTGAAATAACCATTTTTATTGTTGAAACAATGTAATAAAAACTAAGGAATCATTTTTAAGATAACATTATATAAGATTTCAAACTCGCATATCTCCTTTACTATAGAAGGTAATGAAGTGATTTGACACTCAATGTAATCAGGTCAACGCTATATTTTGGCACATCCCGAAAATTGAATCCATGTGTAATATTCATGCTTAGTTACCATGGAAACTCTCATAACAATTTTGTAAACAATCTATTTGTGCGTGATTGTAGTCGTCGTCGTGGAGATTTGAAATATCCATTTTGATTGTTGAAACAATGTAATACAAATTAAGGCCTCACGCTTTACGATAACATTATATAAAATTTCAAACTTGCATATCTCCGTTAATATAGAAAATACGGAAGTGATTTTACAATCAATGGAATCAGGTCGACGCTCTCTATTGGCTCATCCGGAAAAATTGAATCCATGTGTAATATTCATGCTTAGTTACCATGGAAACTCTCATAACAATCATGTAAACAATCTATTTGTGCGTGATTGTAGTAGTCATCATAGAGATTTGAAATAACCATTTTGATTGTTACAACAATGTAATACAAACTAAGGTATCACGTTTTACGTTAACATTATATAAAATTTTAAACTCGCATATCTCCGTTACTGTAGATGATACTGAAGTGATTTTAAAAACAATGTAATCAGGTCGACGATCTCTATTGGCACATTTGAAAAATTGAATCCATGTGTAATATTATATGCTTAGTTACCATGGAAACTCTCATAACATACATGTAAACAATCTATTTGGGCGTGATGGTAATCGTCGTCGTGGAGATTTGAAATAACCATTTTGATTGTTGAAGCAATGTAATAAAAACTAAGGAATCATTTTTAAGATAACATTATATAAGATTTCAAACTCGCATATCTCCTTTACTATAGAAGGTAATGAAGTGATTTGACACTCTATGTAATCAGGTCAACGCTATATTTTGGCACATCCCGAAAATTGAATCCATGTGTAATATTCATGCTTAGTTACCATGGAAACTCTCATAACAATTTTGTAAACAATCTATTTGTGCGTGATTTGTGTCGTCGTCGTGGAGATTTGAAATATCCATTTTGATTGTTGAAACAATGTAATACAAACTAAGGCCTCACGCTTTACGATAACATTATATAAAATTTCAAACTCGCATATCGCCGTTACTGTAGATGATACTGAAGTGATTTTAAAAACAATGTAATCAGGTCGACGATCTCTATTGGCACATCCCTAAAAATTGAATCCATGTGTAATATCCATGGTTAGGTACCATGGAAACTCTCATAACAATTTTGTAAGCAATCTATTTGTGCGTGATTGTAGTCGTCGTCGTGGAGATTTGAAATATCCATTTTGATTGTTGAAACAATGTAATACAAACTAAGGAATCACAATTTACGATAACATTATATAAAATTTTAAACTCGCACATCTCCGTTACTATAGAAGATACTGAAATGATTTTACACTCAATGGAATCAGGTCAACGCTCTCTATTGGCACATCCGGAAAAATTGAATCCATGTTTAATATTCATGCTTAGTTACCGTGGAACTCTCATAACAATCGTGTAAAAAATCTATTTGTGCGTGATTGTAGCTGTCGTCGTGGAGAACTGAAATAATCATTTTGATTGTTGAAACAATATAATACAAACTAAGGCCTCACGCTTTACGATAACATTATATAAAATTTCAAACTCGCATATTTCCGTTACTATAGAAGATACTGAAGTGAATTTACACTCAATGGAATCAGGTCAACGCTCTCTTTTATGACATCCCGAAAAATTGAATCCATGTGTAATATTCATGCTTAGTTACCATGGAAACTCTCATAACAATCATGTAAACAATCTATTTGGGCGTGATTGCAGTAGTCGTCGTGGAGATTTGAAATAACCATTTTGCTTGTTGAAACAATGTAATACAACCTAAGGCCTCACGTTTTACGATAACATTATATAAAATTTCAAACTCGCACATCTCCGTTACTATAGAAGATACTGAAATGATTTTACACTCAAAGGAATCAGGTCAACGCTCTCTATTGGCTCATCCGGAAAAATTGAATCCATGTGTAATATTCATGCTTAGTTACCATGGAAACTCTCATAACAAGAAAGTAAACAATATTTTTTTGCGTGATTGTAGTCGTCGTCGTGGAGATCTCAAATAACCATTTTGATTGTTGAAACAATGTAATACAAACTAAGGAATCACGTTTTAAGATAACATTATATAAAATTTCAAACTCGAATTTCTCCGTTACTAAAGAAGATACTGAAGTGATTTTACAATCAATGGAATCAGGTCGACGCTCTCTATTGGCTCATCCGGAAAAATTGAATCCATGTGTAATATTCATGCTTAGTTACCGTGGAAACTCTCATAACAATCGTGTAAAAAATCTATTTGTGCGTGATTGTAGCTGTCGTCGTGAAGAACTGAAATAAACATTTTGATTGTTGAAACAATGTAATACAAACTAAGGCCTCACGCTTTACGATAACATTATATAAAATTTCAAACTCGCATATTTCCGTTACTATAGAAGATACTGTAGTGAATTTACACTCAATGGAATCAGGTCAACGCTCTCTTTTATCACATCCCGAAAAATTGAATCCATGTGTAATATTCATGCTTAGTTACCATGGAAACTCTCATAACAATCATGTAAACAATCTATTTGGGCGTGATTGCAGTAGTCGTCGTGGAGATTTGAAATAACCATTTTGCTTGTTGAAACAATGTAATACAACCTAAGGCCTCACGTTTTACGATAACATTATATAAAATTTCAAACTCGCACATCTCCGTTACTATAGAAGATACTGAAATGATTTTACACTCAAAGGAATCAGGTCAACGCTCTCTATTGGCTCATCCGGAAAAATTGAATCCATGTGTAATATTCATGCTTAGTTACCATGGAAACTCTCATAACAAGAAAGTAAACAATATTTTTTTGCGTGATTGTAGTCGTCGTCGTGGAGATCTGAAATAACCATTTTGATTGTTGAAACAATGTAATACAAACTAAGGAATCACGTTTTAAGATAACATTATATAAAATTTCAAACTCGAATTTCTCCGTTACTAAAGAAGATACTGAAGTGATTTTACAATCAATGGAATCAGGTCGACGCTCTCTATTGGCTCATCCGGAAAAATTGAATCCATGTGTAATATTCATGCTTAGTTACCGTGGAAACTCTCATAACAATCGTGTAAAAAATCTATTTGTGCGTGATTGTAGCTGTCGTCGTGAAGAACTGAAATAAACATTTTGATTGTTGAAACAATGTAATACAAACTAAGGCCTCACGCTTTACGATAACATTATATAAAATTTCAAACTCGCATATTTCCGTTACTATAGAAGATACTGTAGTGAATTTACACTCAATGGAATCAGGTCAACGCTCTCTTTTATCACATCCCAAAAATTGAATCCATGTGTAATATTCATGCTTAGTTACCATGGAAACTCTCATAACAATCATGTAAACAATCTATTTGGGCGTGATTGTAGTCGTCGTCGTGGAGATTTGAAATAACCATTTTGATTGTTGAAACAATGTAATTCAACCTAAGGCCTCACGTTTTACGATAACATTATATAAAATTTCAAACTCGCACATCTCCGTTACTATAGAAGATACTGAAATGATTTTACACTCAATGGAATCAGGTCAACGCTCTCTATTGGCTCATCCGGAAAAATTGAATCCATCCATCCATATTCATGCTTAGTTACCATGGAAACTCTCATAACAGAAAAGTAAACAATATTTTTTTGCGTGATTGTAGTCGTCGTCGTGGAGATCTGAAATAACCATTTTGATTGTTGAAACAATGTAATACAAACTAAGGAATCACGTTTTAAGATAACATTATATAAAATTTCAAACTCGAATTTCTCCGTTAATAAAGAAGATACTGAAGTGATTTTACAATCAATGGAATCAGGTCGACGCTCTCTATTGGCTCATCCGGAAAAATTGAATCCATGTGTAATATTCATACTTAGTTACCATGGAAACTCTCATAACAATCATGTAAACAATCTATTTGGGCGTGATTGTAGTCGTCGTCGTGGAGATTTGAAATAACCATTTTGATTGTTGAAACAATGTAATACAAACTAAGGAATCACGTTTTAAGATAACATTAATTAAAATTTCAAACTCGCATATCTCCGTTACTTTAGAAGATACTGAGATGATTTTACACTCAATGGAATCAGGTCGACGCTCTTTTTTTCCCATCCAGAATAATTGAATCCATGTGTAATATTCATGCTTAGTTACCATGGAAACTCTCATAACAATCATGTAAACAATCTATTTGTGCGTGATTGTAGTCGTCATCATAGGGATTTGAAATAACCATTTTGATTGTTGAAACAATGTAATACAAACTAAGGAATCACGTTTTACGATAACATTATATAAAATTTTAAACTCGCATATCTCCGTTACTGTAGATGATACTGAAGTGATTTTAAAAACAATGTAATCAGGTCGACGCTCTCTATTGGCACATCCCGAAAAATTGAATCCATGTGTAATATTCATGCTTAGGTACCATGTAAACTCTCATAACAATCATGTAAACAATCTATTTGGGCGTGATTGTAGTAGTCGTCGTGGAGATTTGAAATAAACATTTAGATTGTTGAAACAATGTAATACAACCTAAGGCCTCACGTTTTACGATAACATTATATAAAATTTCAAACTCGCACATCTCCGTTACTATAGAAGATACTGAAATGATTTTACACTCAATGGAATCAGGTCAACGCTCTCTATTGGCTCATCCGGAAAAATTGAATCCATGTGTAATATTCAAGCTTAGTTACCATGGAAACTCTCATAACAATAAAGTAAACAATATTTTTTTGCGTGATTGTAGTCGTCGTCTTGGAGATCTGAAATAACCATTTTAATTGTTGAAACAATGTAATACAAACTAAAGCCTCACGCTTTACGATAACATTATATAAAATTTCAAACTCGCATATCTCCGTTACTATAGAAGATACTGAATTGAATTTACACTCAATGGAATCAGGTCAACGCTCTCTTCTGGCACATCCAGAAAAATTGAATCCATGTGTAATATTCATGCTTAGTTACCGTGGGAACTCTCATAACAATCGTGTAAACAATCTATTTGTGCGTGATTGTAGCTGTCGTCGTGGAGAACTGAAATAACCATTTTGATTGTTGAAAAAATGTAATACAAACTAAAGCCTCACGCTTTACGATAACATTATATAAAATTTCAAACACGCATATCTCCGTTACTATAGAAGATACTGAATTGAATTTACACTCAATGGAATCAGGTCAACGCTCTCTTCTGGCACATCCCGAAAAATTGAATCCATGTGTAATATTCATGCTTAGTTACCATGGAAACTCTCTTAACAATCATGTAAACAATCTTTTTGGGCGTGATTGTAGTTGTCGTCGTGGAGATTTTAAATAAACCTTTAGATTGTTGAAACAATGTAAAACAACCTAGGGCCTCACGTTTTACGATAACATTATATAAAATTTCAAACTCGCACATCTCCGTTACTATAGAAGATACTGAAATGATTTTACACTCAATGGAATCATGTCAACGCTCTCTATTGGCTCATCCGGAAAAATTGAATCCATGTGTAATATTCATGCTTAGTTACCATGGAAACTCTCATAACAATCATGTAAACAATCTATTTGTGCGTGATTGTAGTTGTCATCATAGAGATTTGAAATAACCATTTTGATTGTTACAACAATGTAATACAAACTAAGGTATCACGTTATACGTTAACATTATATAAAATTTTAAACTCGCATATCTCCGTTACTGTAGATGATACTGAAGTGATTTTAAAAACAATGTAATCAGGTCGACGCTCTCTATTGGCACATCCGGAAAAATTGAATCCATCTGTAATATTATATGCTTTGTTACCATGGAAACTCTCATAACAATCATGTAAACAATCTATTTGGGCGTGATTGTAATCGTCGTCGTGGAGATTTGAAATAACCATTTTGATTGTATAAACAATGTAATAAAAACTAAGGAATCACGTTTTAAGATAACATTATATAAGATTTCAAACTCGCATATCTCCTTTACTATAGAAGGTAATGAAGTGATTTGACACTCAATGGAATCAGGTCAACGCTCTCTTTTGGCACATCCCGAAAATTGAATCATTGTGTAATATTCATGCTTAGTTACCATGGAAATTCTCATAACAATTTTGTAAACAATCTATTTGTGCGTGATTGTAGTCGTCGTCGTGGAGATTTGAAATATCCATTTTGATTGTTGAAACAATGTAATACAAACTAAAGGATCACGTTTTAAAATTACATTATATAAACTTCACACTCGCATATCTAAGTTACTATAGAAGATACTGAAGTGTACTTTACACTCAATGGAATCAGCTCGACGCTCTCTATTGGCACATTGGGAAAAATTGAATCCATGTTTAATATTCATTCTTTCTTACCATGTAAACTCTCATAACAATTTTGTAAACAATCTATTTGTGCGTGATTGTAGTCGTCGTCGTGGAGATTTTAAATAACCATTTTGATTGTTGAAACAATGTAATACAAGCTAAGGCTTCACGCTTTACGAAAACATTATATAAAATTTCAAACTCGCATATCTCCGTTACTATAAAAGATAATGAAGTGACTTTACAATCAATGGAATCAGTTCGACGCTTTCTATTGGCTCATCCGGAAAAATTGAATCCATGTGTAATATTCATGCTTAGTTACCGTGGAAACTCTCATAATAATCGTGTAAACAATCTATTTGTGCGTGATTGTAGCTGTCGTCGTAGAGAACTGAAATAACCATTTTGATTGTTGAAACAATGTAATACAAACTAAGGCCTCACGCTTTACGATAACATTATATAAAATTTCAAACTCGCATATCTCCGTTACTATAGAAGATACTGAAGTGAATTTACACTCAATGGAATCAGGTCAACGCTCTCTTTTGGTACATCCCGAAAAATTGAATCCATGTATAATATTCATGCTTAGTTACCATGGAAACTCTCATAACAATAAAGTAAACAATATTTTTTTGCGTGATTGTAGTCGTCGTCGTGGAGATTTGAAATAACCATTTTGATTGTTGAAACAATGTAATACAAACTAAGGAATCACGTTTTAAGTAAACATTATATAAAATTTCAAACTCGCATTTCTCCGTTACTTTAGAAGATACTGAGATGATTTTACACTCAATGGAATCAGGTCGACGCTCTTTTTTTCCCATCCAGAAAAATTGAATCCATGTGTAATATTCATGCTTAGTTACCATGGAAACTCTCATAACAATCATGTAAACAATCTATTTGTGCGTGATTGTAGTCGTCATCATAGAGATTTGAAATAAACATTTTGATTGTTGAAACCATGTAATACAAACTAAGGAATCACGTTTTACGATAACATTATATAAAATTTTAAACTCGCATATCTCCGTTACTATAGATGATACTGAAGTGATTTTAAAAACAATGTAATCAGGTCGACGCTCTCTATTGGCACATCCCGAAAAATTGAATCCATGTGTAATATTCATGCTTAGGTACCATGGAAACTCTCATAACAATCATGTAAACAATCTATTTGGGCGTGATTGCAGTCGTCGTCGTGGAGATTTGAAATAACCATTTTGATTGTTGAAACAATGTAATACAAACTAAGGAATCACGTTTTAAGATAACATTAATTAAAATTTCAAACTCGCATATCTCCGTTACTTTAGAAGATACTGAGATGATTTTACACTCAGTGGAATCAGGTCGACGCTCTTTTTTTCCCATCCAGAAAAATTGAATCCATGTGTAATATTCATGCTTAGTTACCATGGAAACTCTCATAACAATCATGTAAACAATCTATTTGTGCGTGATTGTAGTCGTCATCATAGAGATTTGAAATAACCATTTTGATTGTTGAAACAATGTAATACAAACTAAGGAATCACGTTTTACGATAACATTATATAAAATTTTAAACTCGCATATCTACGTTACTGTAGATGATACTGAAGTGATTTTAAAAACAATGTAATCAGGTCGACGCTCTCTATTGGCACATCCCGAAAAATTGAATCCATGTGTAATATTCATGCTTAGGTACCATGGAAACTCTCATAACAATCATGAAAACAATCTATTTGGGCGTGATTGTAGTCGTCGTCGTGGAGATTTGAAATAAACATTTAGATTGTTGAAACAATGTAATACAACCTAAGGCCTCACGTTTTACGATAACTTTATATAAAATTTCAAACTCGCACATCTCCGTTACTATAGAATATACTGAAATAATTTTACACTCAATGGAATCAGGTCAACGCTCTCTATTGGCTCATCCGGAAAAATTGAATCCATGTGTAATATTCAAGCTTAGTTACCATGGAAACTCTCATAACAATAAAGTAAACAATATTTTTTTGCGTGATTGTAGTCGTCGTCTTGGAGATCTGAAATAACCATTTTTATTGTTGAAACAATGTAATAAAAACTAAGGAATCATTTTTAAGATAACATTATATAAGATTTCAAACTCGCATATCTCCTTTACTATAGAAGGTAATGAAGTGATTTGACACTCAATGTAATCAGGTCAACGCTATATTTTGGCACATCCCGAAAATTGAATCTATGTGTAATATTCATGCTTAGTTACCATGGAAACTCTCATAGCAATTTTGTAAACAATCTATTTGTGCGTGATTATAGTCGTCGTCGTGGAGATTTGAAATATCCATTTTGATTGTTGAAACAATGTAATACAAACTAAGGCCTCACGCCTTACGATAACATTATATAAAATTTCAAACTTGCATATCTCCGTTACTATAGAAAATACGGAAGTGATTTTACAATCAGTGGAATCAGGTCGACGCTCTCTATTGGCTCATCCGGAAAAATTGAATCCATGTGTAATATTCATGCTTAGTTACCGTGGAAACTCTCATAACAATCATGTAAACAATCTATTTGTGCGTGATTGTAGTAGTCATCATAGAGATTTGAAATAACCATTTTGATTGTTACAACAATGTAATACAAACTAAGGTATCACGTTTTACGTTAACATTATATAAAATTTTAAACTCGCATATCTCCGTTACTGTAGATGATACTGAAGTGATTTTAAAAACAATGTAATCAGGTCGACGATCTCTATTGGCACATTTGAAAAATTGAATCCATGTGTAATATTATATGCTTAGTTACCATGGAAACTCTCATAACAATCATGTAAACAATCTATTTGGGCTTGATGGTAATCGTCGTCGTGGAGATTTGAAATAACCATTTTGATTGTTGAAACAATGTAATAAAAACTAGGGAATCATTTTTAAGATAACATTATATAAAATTTCAAACTCGCATATCTCCTTTACTATAGAAGGTAATGAAGTGATTTGACACTCAATGTAATCAGGTCAACGCTATATTTTGGCACATCCCGAAAATTGAATCTATGTGTAATATTCATGCTTAGTTACCATTGAAACTCTCATAGCAATTTTGTAAACAATCTATTTGTGCGTGATTATAGTCGTCGTCGTGGAGATTTGAAATATCCATTTTGATTGTTGAAACAATGTAATACAAACTAAGGCCTCACGCCTTACGATAACATTATATAAAATTTCAAACTTGCATATCTCCATTACTATAGAAAATACGGAAGTGATTTTACAATCAGTGGAATCAGGTCGACGCTCTCTATTGGCTCATCCGGAAAAATTGAATCCATGTGTAATATTCATGCTTAGTTACCGTGGAAACTCTCATAACAATCGTGTAAAAAATCTATTTGTGCGTGATTGTAGCTGTCGTCGTGGAGAACTGAAATAACCATTTTGATTGTTGAAACAATGTAATACAAATTAAGGCCTCACGCTTTACGATGACATTATATAAAATTTCAAACTCGCATATTTCCGTTACTATAGAAGATACTGTAGTGAATTTACACTCAATGGAATCAGGTCAACGATCTCTTTTATCACATCCCGAAAAATTGAATCCATGTGTAATATTCATGCTTAGTTACCATGGAAACTCTCATAACAATCATGTAAACAATCTATTTGGGCGTGATTGTAGTCGTCGTCGTGGAGATTTGAAATAACCATTTTGATTGTTGAAACAATGTAATACAACCTAAGGCCTCACGTTTTACGAAAACATTATATAAAATTTCAAACTCGCACATCTCCGTTACTATAGAAGATACGGAAATGATTTTACACTCAATGGAATCAGGTCAACGCTCTCTATTGGCTCATCCGGAAAAATTGAATCCATGTGTAATATTCATGCTTAGTTACCATGGAAACTCTTATAACAAGAAAGTAAACAATATTTTTTTGCGTGATTGTAGTCGTCGTCGTGGAGATCTGAAATAACCATTTTGATTGTTGAAACAATGTAATACAAACTAAGGAATCACGTTTTAAGATAACATTATATAAAATTTCAAACTCGGATTTCTCCGTTACTAAAGAAGATACTGAAGTGATTTTACAATCAATGGAATCAGGTCGAAGCTCTCTATTGGCTCATCCGGAAAAATTGAATCCATGTGTAATATTCATGCTTAGTTACCATGGAAACTCTCATAACAATCATGTAAACAATCTATTTGGGCGTGATTGTAGTCGTCGTCGTGGAGATTTGAAATAACCATTTTGATTGTTGAAACAATGTAATACAAACTAAGGAATCACGTTTTAAGATAACATTAATTAAAATTTCAAACTCGCATATCTCCGTTACTTTAGAAGATACTGAGATGATTTTACACTCAATGGAATCAGGTCGACGCTCTTTTTTTCCCATCCAGAAAAATTGAATCCATGTGTAATATTCATGCTTAGTTACCATGGAAACTCTCATAACAATCATGTAAACAATCTATTTGTGCGTGATTGTAGTCGTCATCATAGAGATTTGAAATAACCATTTTGATTGTTGAAACCATGTAATACAAACTAAGGAATCACGTTTTACGATAACATTATATAAAATTTTAAACTCGCATATCTCCGTTACTATAGATGATACTGAAGTGATTTTAAAAACAATGTAATCAGGTCGACGCTCTCTATTGGCACATCCCGAAAAATTGAATCCATGTGTAATATTCATGCTTAGGTACCATGGAAACTCTCATAACAATCATGTAAACAATCTATTTGGGCGTGATTGCAGTCGTCGTCGTGGAGATTTGAAATAACCATTTTGATTGTTGAAACAATGTAATACAAACTAAGGAATCACGTTTTAAGATAACATTAATTAAAATTTCAAACTCGCATATCTCCGTTACTTTAGAAGATACTGAGATGATTTTACACTCAGTGGAATCAGGTCGACGCTCTTTTTTTCCCATCCAGAAAAATTGAATCCATGTGTAATATTCATGCTTAGTTACCATGGAAACTCTCATAACAATCATGTAAACAATCTATTTGTGCGTGATTGTAGTCGTCATCATAGAGATTTGAAATAACCATTTTGATTGTTGAAACAATGTAATACAAACTAAGGAATCACGTTTTACGATAACATTATATAAAATTTTAAACTCGCATATCTACGTTACTGTAGATGATACTGAAGTGATTTTAAAAACAATGTAATCAGGTCGACGCTCTCTATTGGCACATCCCGAAAAATTGAATCCATGTGTAATATTCATGCTTAGGTACCATGGAAACTCTCATAACAATCATGAAAACAATCTATTTGGGCGTGATTGTAGTCGTCGTCGTGGAGATTTGAAATAAACATTTAGATTGTTGAAACAATGTAATACAACCTAAGGCCTCACGTTTTACGATAACTTTATATAAAATTTCAAACTCGCACATCTCCGTTACTATAGAATATACTGAAATAATTTTACACTCAATGGAATCAGGTCAACGCTCTCTATTGGCTCATCCGGAAAAATTGAATCCATGTGTAATATTCAAGCTTAGTTACCATGGAAACTCTCATAACAATAAAGTAAACAATATTTTTTTGCGTGATTGTAGTCGTCGTCTTGGAGATCTGAAATAACCATTTTTATTGTTGAAACAATGTAATAAAAACTAAGGAATCATTTTTAAGATAACATTATATAAGATTTCAAACTCGCATATCTCCTTTACTATAGAAGGTAATGAAGTGATTTGACACTCAATGTAATCAGGTCAACGCTATATTTTGGCACATCCCGAAAATTGAATCCATGTGTAATATTCATGCTTAGTTACCATGGAAACTCTCATAACAATTTTGTAAACAATCTATTTGTGCGTGATTGTAGTCGTCGTCGTGGAGATTTGAAATATCCATTTTGATTGTTGAAACAATGTAATACAAATTAAGGCCTCACGCTTTACGATAACATTATATAAAATTTCAAACTTGCATATCTCCGTTAATATAGAAAATACGGAAGTGATTTTACAATCAATGGAATCAGGTCGACGCTCTCTATTGGCTCATCCGGAAAAATTGAATCCATGTGTAATATTCATGCTTAGTTACCATGGAAACTCTCATAACAATCATGTAAACAATCTATTTGTGCGTGATTGTAGTAGTCATCATAGAGATTTGAAATAACCATTTTGATTGTTACAACAATGTAATACAAACTAAGGTATCACGTTTTACGTTAACATTATATAAAATTTTAAACTCGCATATCTCCGTTACTGTAGATGATACTGAAGTGATTTTAAAAACAATGTAATCAGGTCGACGATCTCTATTGGCACATTTGAAAAATTGAATCCATGTGTAATATTATATGCTTAGTTACCATGGAAACTCTCATAACATACATGTAAACAATCTATTTGGGCGTGATGGTAATCGTCGTCGTGGAGATTTGAAATAACCATTTTGATTGTTGAAGCAATGTAATAAAAACTAAGGAATCATTTTTAAGATAACATTATATAAGATTTCAAACTCGCATATCTCCTTTACTATAGAAGGTAATGAAGTGATTTGACACTCTATGTAATCAGGTCAACGCTATATTTTGGCACATCCCGAAAATTGAATCCATGTGTAATATTCATGCTTAGTTACCATGGAAACTCTCATAACAATTTTGTAAACAATCTATTTGTGCGTGATTTGTGTCGTCGTCGTGGAGATTTGAAATATCCATTTTGATTGTTGAAACAATGTAATACAAACTAAGGCCTCACGCTTTACGATAACATTATATAAAATTTCAAACTCGCATATCGCCGTTACTGTAGATGATACTGAAGTGATTTTAAAAACAATGTAATCAGGTCGACGATCTCTATTGGCACATCCCTAAAAATTGAATCCATGTGTAATATCCATGGTTAGGTACCATGGAAACTCTCATAACAATTTTGTAAGCAATCTATTTGTGCGTGATTGTAGTCGTCGTCGTGGAGATTTGAAATATCCATTTTGATTGTTGAAACAATGTAATACAAACTAAGGAATCACAATTTACGATAACATTATATAAAATTTTAAACTCGCACATCTCCGTTACTATAGAAGATACTGAAATGATTTTACACTCAATGGAATCAGGTCAACGCTCTCTATTGGCACATCCGGAAAAATTGAATCCATGTTTAATATTCATGCTTAGTTACCGTGGAACTCTCATAACAATCGTGTAAAAAATCTATTTGTGCGTGATTGTAGCTGTCGTCGTGGAGAACTGAAATAATCATTTTGATTGTTGAAACAATATAATACAAACTAAGGCCTCACGCTTTACGATAACATTATATAAAATTTCAAACTCGCATATTTCCGTTACTATAGAAGATACTGAAGTGAATTTACACTCAATGGAATCAGGTCAACGCTCTCTTTTATGACATCCCGAAAAATTGAATCCATGTGTAATATTCATGCTTAGTTACCATGGAAACTCTCATAACAATCATGTAAACAATCTATTTGGGCGTGATTGCAGTAGTCGTCGTGGAGATTTGAAATAACCATTTTGCTTGTTGAAACAATGTAATACAACCTAAGGCCTCACGTTTTACGATAACATTATATAAAATTTCAAACTCGCACATCTCCGTTACTATAGAAGATACTGAAATGATTTTACACTCAAAGGAATCAGGTCAACGCTCTCTATTGGCTCATCCGGAAAAATTGAATCCATGTGTAATATTCATGCTTAGTTACCATGGAAACTCTCATAACAAGAAAGTAAACAATATTTTTTTGCGTGATTGTAGTCGTCGTCGTGGAGATCTCAAATAACCATTTTGATTGTTGAAACAATGTAATACAAACTAAGGAATCACGTTTTAAGATAACATTATATAAAATTTCAAACTCGAATTTCTCCGTTACTAAAGAAGATACTGAAGTGATTTTACAATCAATGGAATCAGGTCGACGCTCTCTATTGGCTCATCCGGAAAAATTGAATCCATGTGTAATATTCATGCTTAGTTACCGTGGAAACTCTCATAACAATCGTGTAAAAAATCTATTTGTGCGTGATTGTAGCTGTCGTCGTGAAGAACTGAAATAAACATTTTGATTGTTGAAACAATGTAATACAAACTAAGGCCTCACGCTTTACGATAACATTATATAAAATTTCAAACTCGCATATTTCCGTTACTATAGAAGATACTGTAGTGAATTTACACTCAATGGAATCAGGTCAACGCTCTCTTTTATCACATCCCGAAAAATTGAATCCATGTGTAATATTCATGCTTAGTTACCATGGAAACTCTCATAACAATCATGTAAACAATCTATTTGGGCGTGATTGCAGTAGTCGTCGTGGAGATTTGAAATAATCATTTTGCTTGTTGAAACAATGTAATACAACCTAAGGCCTCACGTTTTACGATAACATTATATAAAATTTCAAACTCGCACATCTCCGTTACTATAGAAGATACTGAAATGATTTTACACTCAAAGGAATCAGGTCAACGCTCTCTATTGGCTCATCCGGAAAAATTGAATCCATGTGTAATATTCATGCTTAGTTACCATGGAAACTCTCATAACAAGAAAGTAAACAATATTTTTTTGCGTGATTGTAGTCGTCGTCGTGGAGATCTGAAATAACCATTTTGATTGTTGAAACAATGTAATACAAACTAAGGAATCACGTTTTAAGATAACATTATATAAAATTTCAAACTCGAATTTCTCCGTTACTAAAGAAGATACTGAAGTGATTTTACAATCAATGGAATCAGGTCGACGCTCTCTATTGGCTCATCCGGAAAAATTGAATCCATGTGTAATATTCATGCTTAGTTACCGTGGAAACTCTCATAACAATCGTGTAAAAAATCTATTTGTGCGTGATTGTAGCTGTCGTCGTGAAGAACTGAAATAAACATTTTGATTGTTGAAACAATGTAATACAAACTAAGGCCTCACGCTTTACGATAACATTATATAAAATTTCAAACTCGCATATTTCCGTTACTATAGAAGATACTGTAGTGAATTTACACTCAATGGAATCAGGTCAACGCTCTCTTTTATCACATCCCAAAAATTGAATCCATGTGTAATATTCATGCTTAGTTACCATGGAAACTCTCATAACAATCATGTAAACAATCTATTTGGGCGTGATTGTAGTCGTCGTCGTGGAGATTTGAAATAACCATTTTGATTGTTGAAACAATGTAATTCAACCTAAGGCCTCACGTTTTACGATAACATTATATAAAATTTCAAACTCGCACATCTCCGTTACTATAGAAGATACTGAAATGATTTTACACTCAATGGAATCAGGTCAACGCTCTCTATTGGCTCATCCGGAAAAATTGAATCCATCCATCCATATTCATGCTTAGTTACCATGGAAACTCTCATAACAGAAAAGTAAACAATATTTTTTTGCGTGATTGTAGTCGTCGTCGTGGAGATCTGAAATAACCATTTTGATTGTTGAAACAATGTAATACAAACTAAGGAATCACGTTTTAAGATAACATTATATAAAATTTCAAACTCGAATTTCTCCGTTAATAAAGAAGATACTGAAGTGATTTTACAATCAATGGAATCAGGTCGACGCTCTCTATTGGCTCATCCGGAAAAATTGAATCCATGTGTAATATTCATACTTAGTTACCATGGAAACTCTCATAACAATCATGTAAACAATCTATTTGGGCGTGATTGTAGTCGTCGTCGTGGAGATTTGAAATAACCATTTTGATTGTTGAAACAATGTAATACAAACTAAGGAATCACGTTTTAAGATAACATTAATTAAAATTTCAAACTCGCATATCTCCGTTACTTTAGAAGATACTGAGATGATTTTACACTCAATGGAATCAGGTCGACGCTCTTTTTTTCCCATCCAGAATAATTGAATCCATGTGTAATATTCATGCTTAGTTACCATGGAAACTCTCATAACAATCATGTAAACAATCTATTTGTGCGTGATTGTAGTCGTCATCATAGGGATTTGAAATAACCATTTTGATTGTTGAAACAATGTAATACAAACTAAGGAATCACGTTTTACGATAACATTATATAAAATTTTAAACTCGCATATCTCCGTTACTGTAGATGATACTGAAGTGATTTTAAAAACAATGTAATCAGGTCGACGCTCTCTATTGGCACATCCCGAAAAATTGAATCCATGTGTAATATTCATGCTTAGGTACCATGTAAACTCTCATAACAATCATGTAAACAATCTATTTGGGCGTGATTGTAGTAGTCGTCGTGGAGATTTGAAATAAACATTTAGATTGTTGAAACAATGTAATACAACCTAAGGCCTCACGTTTTACGATAACATTATATAAAATTTCAAACTCGCACATCTCCGTTACTATAGAAGATACTGAAATGATTTTACACTCAATGGAATCAGGTCAACGCTCTCTATTGGCTCATCCGGAAAAATTGAATCCATGTGTAATATTCAAGCTTAGTTACCATGGAAACTCTCATAACAATAAAGTAAACAATATTTTTTTGCGTGATTGTAGT
Organism: Lepisma saccharinum; assembly: GCF_977018435.1. Classification (NCBI taxonomy): domain Eukaryota; kingdom Metazoa; phylum Arthropoda; class Insecta; order Zygentoma; family Lepismatidae; genus Lepisma; species Lepisma saccharinum. The sequence goes on along the minus strand of NC_139235.1, from coordinate 56,338,201 downwards.
CGTCGTCTTGGAGATCTGAAATAACCATTTTAATTGTTGAAACAATGTAATACAAACTAAAGCCTCACGCTTTACGATAACATTATATAAAATTTCAAACTCGCATATCTCCGTTACTATAGAAGATACTGAATTGAATTTACACTCAATGGAATCAGGTCAACGCTCTCTTCTGGCACATCCCGAAAAATTGAATCCATGTGTAATATTCATGCTTAGTTACCGTGGGAACTCTCATAACAATCGTGTAAACAATCTATTTGTGCGTGATTGTAGCTGTCGTCGTGGAGAACTGAAATAACCATTTTGATTGTTGAAAAAATGTAATACAAACTAAAGCCTCACGCTTTACGATAACATTATATAAAATTTCAAACACGCATATCTCCGTTACTATAGAAGATACTGAATTGAATTTACACTCAATGGAATCAGGTCAACGCTCTCTTCTGGCACATCCCGAAAAATTGAATCCATGTGTAATATTCATGCTTAGTTACCATGGAAGCTCTCTTAACAATCATGTAAACAATCTTTTTGGGCGTGATTGTAGTTGTCGTCGTGGAGATTTTAAATAAACCTTTAGATTGTTGAAACAATGTAAAACAACCTAGGGCCTCACGTTTTACGATAACATTATATAAAATTTCAAACTCGCACATCTCCGTTACTATAGAAGATACTGAAATGATTTTACACTCAATGGAATCATGTCAACGCTCTCTATTGGCTCATCCGGAAAAATTGAATCCATGTGTAATATTCATGCTTAGTTACCATGGAAACTCTCATAACAATCATGTAAACAATCTATTTGTGCGTGATTGTAGTTGTCATCATAGAGATTTGAAATAACCATTTTGATTGTTACAACAATGTAATACAAACTAAGGTATCACGTTATACGTTAACATTATATAAAATTTTAAACTCGCATATCTCCGTTACTGTAGATGATACTGAAGTGATTTTAAAAACAATGTAATCAGGTCGACGCTCTCTATTGGCACATCCGGAAAAATTGAATCCATCTGTAATATTATATGCTTTGTTACCATGGAAACTCTCATAACAATCATGTAAACAATCTATTTGGGCGTGATTGTAATCGTCGTCGTGGAGATTTGAAATAACCATTTTGATTGTATAAACAATGTAATAAAAACTAAGGAATCACGTTTTAAGATAACATTATATAAGATTTCAAACTCGCATATCTCCTTTACTATAGAAGGTAATGAAGTGATTTGACACTCAATGGAATCAGGTCAACGCTCTCTTTTGGCACATCCCGAAAATTGAATCATTGTGTAATATTCATGCTTAGTTACCATGGAAATTCTCATAACAATTTTGTAAACAATCTATTTGTGCGTGATTGTAGTCGTCGTCGTGGAGATTTGAAATATCCATTTTGATTGTTGAAACAATGTAATACAAACTAAAGGATCACGTTTTAAAATTACATTATATAAACTTCACACTCGCATATCTAAGTTACTATAGAAGATACTGAAGTGTACTTTACACTCAATGGAATCAGCTCGACGCTCTCTATTGGCACATTGGGAAAAATTGAATCCATGTTTAATATTCATTCTTTCTTACCATGTAAACTCTCATAACAATTTTGTAAACAATCTATTTGTGCGTGATTGTAGTCGTCGTCGTGGAGATTTTAAATAACCATTTTGATTGTTGAAACAATGTAATACAAGCTAAGGCTTCACGCTTTACGAAAACATTATATAAAATTTCAAACTCGCATATCTCCGTTACTATAAAAGATAATGAAGTGACTTTACAATCAATGGAATCAGTTCGACGCTTTCTATTGGCTCATCCGGAAAAATTGAATCCATGTGTAATATTCATGCTTAGTTACCGTGGAAACTCTCATAATAATCGTGTAAACAATCTATTTGTGCGTGATTGTAGCTGTCGTCGTAGAGAACTGAAATAACCATTTTGATTGTTGAAACAATGTAATACAAACTAAGGCCTCACGCTTTACGATAACATTATATAAAATTTCAAACTCGCATATCTCCGTTACTATAGAAGATACTGAAGTGAATTTACACTCAATGGAATCAGGTCAACGCTCTCTTTTGGTACATCCCGAAAAATTGAATCCATGTATAATATTCATGCTTAGTTACCATGGAAACTCTCATAACAATAAAGTAAACAATATTTTTTTGCGTGATTGTAGTCGTCGTCGTGGAGATCTGAAATAACCATTTTGATTGTTGAAACAATGTAATACAAACTAAGGAATCACGTTTTAAGTAAACATTATATAAAATTTCAAACTCGCATTTCTCCGTTACTATAGAAGATACTGAAATGTTTTTACACTCAATGGAATCAGGTCGACGCTCTCTTTTTTCCCATCCAGAAAAATTGAATCCATGTGTAATATTTATGCTTAGTTACCATGGAAACTCTCATAACAGTCATGTAAACAATCTATTTGTGCGTGATTGTAGTCGTCATCATAGAGATTTGAAATAACCATTTTGATTGTTGAAACAATGTAATACAAACTAAGGAATCACGATTTACGATAACATTATATAAAATTTTAAACTCGCATATCTCCGTTACAGTAGATGATACTGAAGTGATTTTAAAAACAATGTAATCAGGTCGACGATCTCTATTGGCACATTTGAAAAATTGAATCCATGTGTAATTGTATATGCTTAGTTACCATGGAAACTCTCATAACAATCATGTAAACAATCTATTTGGGCGTGATGGTAATCGTCGTCGTGGAGATTTGAAATAACCATTTTGATTGTTGAAACAATGTAATAAAAACTAAGGAATCATTTTTAAGATAACATTATATAAGATTTCAAACTCGCATATCTCCTTTACTATAGAAGGTAATGAAGTGATTTGACACTCAATGTAATCAGGTCAACGCTATATTTTGGCACATCCCGAAAATTGAATCCATGTGTAATATTCATGCTTAGTTACCATGGAAACTCTCATAACAATTTTGTAAACAATCTATTTGTGCGTGATTGTAGTCGTCGTCGTGGAGATTTGAAATATCCATTTTGATTGTTGAAACAATGTAATACAAATTAAGGCCTCACGCTTTACGATAACATTATATAAAATTTCAAACTTGCATATCTCCGTTACTATAGAAAATACGGAAGTGATTTTACAATCAATGGAATCAGGTCGACGCTCTCTATTGGCTCACCCGGAAAAATTGAATCCATGTGTAATATTCATGCTTAGTTACCGTGGAAACTCTCATAACAATCGTGTAAAAATCTATTTGCGCGTGATTGTAGCTGTCGTCGTGGAGAACTGAAATAACCATTTTGATTGTTGAAACAATGTAATACAAACTAAGGCCTCACGCTTTACGATAACATTATATAAAATTTCAAACTCGCATATTTCCGTTACTATAGAAGATACTGAAATGATTTTACACTCAATGGAATCAGGTCAACGCTCTCTATTGGCTCATCCGGAAAAATTGAATCCATGTGTAATATTCATGCTTAGTTACCATGGAAACTCTCATAACAAGAAAGTAAACAATATTTTTTTGCGTGATTGTAGTCGTCGTCTTGGAGATCTGAAATAACCATTTTGATTGCTGAAACAATGTAATACAAACTAAGGAATCACGTTTTAAGATAACATTAATTAAAATTTCAAACTCGCATATCTCCGTTACTTTAGAAGATACTGAGATGATTTTACACTCAATGGAATCAGGTCGACGCTCTTTTTTTCCCATCCAGAAAAATTGAATCCATGTGTAATATTCATGCTTAGTTACCATGGAAACTCTCATAACAATCATGTAAACAATCTATTTGTGCGTGATTGTAGTCGTCATCATAGGGATTTGAAATAACCATTTTGATTGTTGAAACAATGTAATACAAACTAAGGAATCACGTTTTACGATAACATTATATAAAATTTCAAACTCGCACATCTCCGTTACTATAGAAGATACTGAAATGATTTTACTTTCAATGGAATCATGTCAACGCTCTCTATTGGCTCATCCGGAAAAATTGAATCCATGTGTAATATTCATGCTTAGTTACCATGGAAACTCTCATAACAATCATGTAAACAATCTATTTTTGCGTGATTGTAGTAGTCATCATAGAGATTTGAAATAACCATTTTGATTGTTACAACAATGTAATACAAACTAAGGTATCACGTTTTACGTTAACATTATATAAAATTTTAAACTCGCATATCTCCGTTACTGTAGATGATACTGAAGTGATTTTAAAAACAATGTAATCAGGTCGACGATCTCTATTGGCACATTTGAAAAATTGAATCCATGTGTAATATTATATGCTTAGTTACCATGGAAACTCTCATAACATACATGTAAACAATCTATTTGGGCGTGATGGTAATCGTCGTCGTGGAGATTTGAAATAACCATTTTGATTGTTGAAGCAATGTAATAAAAACTAAGGAATCATTTTTAAGATAACATTATATAAGATTTCAAACTCGCATATCTCCTTTACTATAGAAGGTAATGAAGTGATTTGACACTCAAAGTAATCAGGTCAACGCTATATTTTGGCACATCCCGAAAATTGAATCCATGTGTAATATTCATGCTTAGTTACCATGGAAACTCTCATAACAATTTTGTAAACAATCTATTTGTGCGTGATTTGTGTCGTCGTCGTGGAGATTTGAAATATCCATTTTGATTGTTGAAACAATGTAATACAAACTAAGGCCTCACGCTTTACGATAACATTATATAAAATTTCAAACTCGCATATCGCCGTTACTGTAGATGATACTGAAGTGATTTTAAAAAGAATGTAATCAGGTCGACGATCTCTATTGGCACATCCGTAAAAATTGAATCCATGTGTAATATCCATGGTTAGGTACCATGGAAACTCTCATAACAATTTTGTAAGCAATCTATTTGTGCGTGATTGTAGTCGTCGTCGTGGAGATTTGAAATATCCATTTTAATTTTTGAAACAATGTAATACAAACTAAGGAATCACAATTTACGATAACATTATATAAAATTTTAAACTCGCACATCTCCGTTACTATAGAAGATACTGAAATGATTTTACACTCAATGGAATCAGGTCAACGCTCTCTATTGGCACATCCGGAAAAATTGAATCCAGGTGTAATATTCATGCTTAGTTACCGTGGAACTCTCATAACAATCGTGTAAAAAATCTATTTGTGCGTGATTGTAGCTGTCGTCGTGGAGAACTGAAATAATCATTTTGATTGTTGAAACAATATAATACAAACTAAGGCCTCACGCTTTACGATAACATTATATAAAATTTCAAACTCGCATATTTCCGTTACTATAGAAGATACTGAAGTGAATTTACACTCAATGGAATCAGGTCAACGCTCTCTTTTATCACATCCCGAAAAATTGAATCCATGTGTAATATTCATGCTTAGTTACCGTGGAAACTCTCATAATAATCGTGTAAACAATCTATTTGTGCGTGATTGTAGCTGTCGTCGTAGAGAACTGAAATAACCATTTTGATTGTTGAAACAATGTAATACAAACTAAGGCCTCACGCTTTACGATAACATTATATAAAATTTCAAACTCGCATATCTCCGTTACTATAGAAGATACTGAAGTGAATTTACACTCAATGGAATCAGGTCAACGCTCTCTTTTGGTACATCCCGAAAAATTGAATCCATGTGTAATATTCATGCTTAGTTACCATGGAAACTCACATAACAATGATGTAAACAATCTATTTGGGCGTGATTGTAGTCGTCGTCGTGGAGATTTTAAATAAACATTTAGATTGTTGAAACAATGTAATACAACCTAAGGCCTCACGTTTTACGATAACATTATATAATATTTCAAACTCGCACATCTCCGTTACTATAGAAGATACTGAAGTGAATTTACACTCAATGGAATCAGGTCAACGCTCTCTTTTGGTACATCCCGAAAAATTGAATCCATGTATAATATTCATGCTTAGTTACCATGGAAACTCTCATAACAATAAAGTAAACAATATTTTTTTGCGTGATTGTAGTCGTCGTCGTGGAGATCTGAAATAACCATTTTGATTGTTGAAACAATGTAATACAAACTAAGGAATCACGTTTTAAGTAAACATTATATAAAATTTCAAACTCGCATTTCTCCGTTACTATAGAAGATACTGAAATGTTTTTACACTCAATGGAATCAGGTCGACGCTCTCTTTTTTCCCATCCAGAAAAATTGAATCCATGTGTAATATTTATGCTTAGTTACCATGGAAACTCTCATAACAGTCATGTAAACAATCTATTTGTGCGTGATTGTAGTCGTCATCATAGAGATTTGAAATAACCATTTTGATTGTTGAAACAATGTAATACAAACTAAGGAATCACGATTTACGATAACATTATATAAAATTTTAAACTCGCATATCTCCGTTACAGTAGATGATACTGAAGTGATTTTAAAAACAATGTAATCAGGTCGACGATCTCTATTGGCACATTTGAAAAATTGAATCCATGTGTAATTGTATATGCTTAGTTACCATGGAAACTCTCATAACAATCATGTAAACAATCTATTTGGGCGTGATGGTAATCGTCGTCGTGGAGATTTGAAATAACCATTTTGATTGTTGAAACAATGTAATAAAAACTAAGGAATCATTTTTAAGATAACATTATATAAGATTTCAAACTCGCATATCTCCTTTACTATAGAAGGTAATGAAGTGATTTGACACTCAATGTAATCAGGTCAACGCTATATTTTGGCACATCCCGAAAATTGAATCCATGTGTAATATTCATGCTTAGTTACCATGGAAACTCTCATAACAATTTTGTAAACAATCTATTTGTGCGTGATTGTAGTCGTCGTCGTGGAGATTTGAAATATCCATTTTGATTGTTGAAACAATGTAATACAAATTAAGGCCTCACGCTTTACTATAACATTATATAAAATTTCAAACTTGCATATCTCCGTTACTATAGAAAATACGGAAGTGATTTTACAATCAATGGAATCAGGTCGACGCTCTCTATTGGCTCACCCGGAAAAATTGAATCCATGTGTAATATTCATGCTTAGTTACCGTGGAAACTCTCATAACAATCGTGTAAAAATCTATTTGCGCGTGATTGTAGCTGTCGTCGTGGAGAACTGAAATAACCATTTTGATTGTTGAAACAATGTAATACAAACTAAGGCCTCACGCTTTACGATAACATTATATAAAATTTCAAACTCGCATATTTCCGTTACTATAGAAGATACTGAAATGATTTTACACTCAATGGAATCAGGTCAACGCTCTCTATTGGCTCATCCGGAAAAATTGAATCCATGTGTAATATTCATGCTTAGTTACCATGGAAACTCTCATAACAAGAAAGTAAACAATATTTTTTTGCGTGATTGTAGTCGTCGTCTTGGAGATCTGAAATAACCATTTTGATTGCTGAAACAATGTAATACAAACTAAGGAATCACGTTTTAAGATAACATTAATTAAAATTTCAAACTCGCATATCTCCGTTACTTTAGAAGATACTGAGATGATTTTACACTCAATGGAATCAGGTCGACGCTCTTTTTTTCCCATCCAGAAAAATTGAATCCATGTGTAATATTCATGCTTAGTTACCATGGAAACTCTCATAACAATCATGTAAACAATCTATTTGTGCGTGATTGTAGTCGTCATCATAGGGATTTGAAATAACCATTTTGATTGTTGAAACAATGTAATACAAACTAAGGAATCACGTTTTACGATAACATTATATAAAATTTCAAACTCGCACATCTCCGTTACTATAGAAGATACTGAAATGATTTTACTTTCAATGGAATCATGTCAACGCTCTCTATTGGCTCATCCGGAAAAATTGAATCCATGTGTAATATTCATGCTTAGTTACCATGGAAACTCTCATAACAATCATGTAAACAATCTATTTTTGCGTGATTGTAGTAGTCATCATAGAGATTTGAAATAACCATTTTGATTGTTACAACAATGTAATACAAACTAAGGTATCACGTTTTACGTTAACATTATATAAAATTTTAAACTCGCATATCTCCGTTACTGTAGATGATACTGAAGTGATTTTAAAAACAATGTAATCAGGTCGACGATCTCTATTGGCACATTTGAAAAATTGAATCCATGTATAATATTATATGCTTAGTTACCATGGAAACTCTCATAACATACATGTAAACAATCTATTTGGGCGTGATGGTAATCGTCGTCGTGGAGATTTGAAATAACCATTTTGATTGTTGAAGCAATGTAATAAAAACTAAGGAATCATTTTTAAGATAACATTATATAAGATTTCAAACTCGCATATCTCCTTTACTATAGAAGGTAATGAAGTGATTTGACACTCAAAGTAATCAGGTCAACGCTATATTTTGGCACATCCCGAAAATTGAATCCATGTGTAATATTCATGCTTAGTTACCATGGAAACTCTCATAACAATTTTGTAAACAATCTATTTGTGCGTGATTTGTGTCGTCGTCGTGGAGATTTGAAATATCCATTTTGATTGTTGAAACAATGTAATACAAACTAAGGCCTCACGCTTTACGATAACATTATATAAAATTTCAAACTCGCATATCGCCGTTACTGTAGATGATACTGAAGTGATTTTAAAAACAATGTAATCAGGTCGACGATCTCTATTGGCACATCCGTAAAAATTGAATCCATGTGTAATATCCATGGTTAGGTACCATGGAAACTCTCATAACAATTTTGTAAGCAATCTATTTGTGCGTGATTGTAGTCGTCGTCGTGGAGATTTGAAATATCCATTTTAATTTTTGAAACAATGTAATACAAACTAAGGAATCACAATTTACGATAACATTATATAAAATTTTAAACTCGCACATCTCCGTTACTATAGAAGATACTGAAATGATTTTACACTCAATGGAATCAGGTCAACGCTCTCTATTGGCACATCCGGAAAAATTGAATCCATGTGTAATATTCATGCTTAGTTACCGTGGAACTCTCATAACAATCGTGTAAAAAATCTATTTGTGCGTGATTGTAGCTGTCGTCGTGGAGAACTGAAATAATCATTTTGATTGTTGAAACAATATAATACAAACTAAGGCCTCACGCTTTACGATAACATTATATAAAATTTCAAACTCGCATATTTCCGTTACTATAGAAGATACTGAAGTGAATTTACACTCAATGGAATCAGGTCAACGCTCTCTTTTATCACATCCCGAAAAATTGAATCCATGTGTAATATTCATGCTTAGTTACCATGGAAACTCTCATAACAATCATGTAAACAATCTATTTGGGCGTGATTGCAGTAGTCGTCGTGGAGATCTGAAATAACCATTTTGATTGTTGAAACAATGTAATACAAACTAAGGAATCACGTTTTAAGATAATATTATATAAAATTTCAAACTCGAATTTCTCCGTTACTAAAGAAGATACTGAAGTGATTTTACAATCAATGGAATCAGGTCGACGCTCTCTATTGGCTCATCCGGAAAAATTGAATCCATGTGTAATATTCATGCTTAGTTACCGTGGAAACTCTCATAACAATCGTGTAAAAAATCTATTTGTGCGTGATTGTAGCTGTCGTCGTGAAGAACTGAAATAAACATTTTGATTGTTGAAACAATGTAATACAAACTAAGGCCTCACGCTTTACGATAACATTATATAAAATTTCAAACTCGCATATTTCCGTTACTATAGAAGATACTGTAGTGAATTTACACTCAATGGAATCAGGTCAACGCTCTCTTTTATCACATCCCGAAAAATTGAATCCATGTGTAATATTCATGCTTAGTTACCATGGAAACTCTCATAACAATCATGTAAACAATCTATTTGGGCGTGATTGTAGTCGTCGTCGTGGAGATTTGAAATAACCATTTTGATTGTTGAAACAATGTAATACAACCTAAGGCCTCACGTTTTACGATAACATTATATAAAATTTCAAACTCGCACATCTCCGTTACTATAGAAGATACTGAAATGATTTTACACTCAATGGAATCAGGTCAACGCTCTCTATTGGCTCATCCGGAAAAATTGAATCCATCCATCCATATTCATGCTTAGTTACCATGGAAACTCTCATAACAGGAAAGTAAACAATATTTTTTTGCGTGATTGTAGTCGTCGTCGTGGAGATCTGAAATAACCATTTTGATTGTTGAAACAATGTAATACAAACTAAGGAATCACGTTTTAAGATAACATTATATAAAATTTCAAACTCGAATTTCTCCGTTAATAAAGAAGATACTGAAGTGATTTTACAATCAATGGAATCAGGTCGACGCTCTCTATTGGCTCATCCGGAAAAATTGAATCCATGTGTAATATTCATACTTAGTTACCATGGAAACTCTCATAACAATCATGTAAACAATCTATTTGGGCGTGATTGTAGTCGTCGTCGTGGAGATTTGAAATAACCATTTTGATTGTTGAAACAATGTAATACAAACTAAGGAATCACGTTTTAAGATAACATTAATTAAAATTTCAAACTCGCATATCTCCGTTACTTTAGAAGATACTGAGATGATTTTACACTCAATGGAATCAGGTCGACGCTCTTTTTTTCCCATCCAGAATAATTGAATCCATGTGTAATATTCATGCTTAGTTACCATGGAAACTCTCATAACAATCATGTAAACAATCTATTTGTGCGTGATTGTAGTCGTCATCATAGGGATTTGAAATAACCATTTTGATTGTTGAAACAATGTAATACAAACTAAGGAATCACGTTTTACGATAACATTATATAAAATTTTAAACTCGCATATCTCCGTTACTGTAGATGATACTGAAGTGATTTTAAAAACAATGTAATCAGGTCGACGCTCTCTATTGGCACATCCCGAAAAATTGAATCCATGTGTAATATTCATGCTTAGGTACCATGTAAACTCTCATAACAATCATGTAAACAATCTATTTGGGCGTGATTGTAGTAGTCGTCGTGGAGATTTGAAATAAACATTTAGATTGTTGAAACAATGTAATACAACCTAAGGCCTCACGTTTTACGATAACATTATATAAAATTTCAAACTCGCACATCTCCGTTACTATAGAAGATACTGAAATGATTTTACACTCAATGGAATCAGGTCAACGCTCTCTATTGGCTCATCCGGAAAAATTGAATCCATGTGTAATATTCAAGCTTAGTTACCATGGAAACTCTCATAACAATAAAGTAAACAATATTTTTTTGCGTGATTGTAGTCGTCGTCTTGGAGATCTGAAATAACCATTTTAATTGTTGAAACAATGTAATACAAACTAAAGCCTCACGCTTTACGATAACATTATATAAAATTTCAAACTCGCATATCTCCGTTACTATAGAAGATACTGAATTGAATTTACACTCAATGGAATCAGGTCAACGCTCTCTTCTGGCACATCCCGAAAAATTGAATCCATGTGTAATATTCATGCTTAGTTACCGTGGGAACTCTCATAACAATCGTGTAAACAATCTATTTGTGCGTGATTGTAGCTGTCGTCGTGGAGAACTGAAATAACCATTTTGATTGTTGAAAAAATGTAATACAAACTAAAGCCTCACGCTTTACGATAACATTATATAAAATTTCAAACTCGCATATCTCCGTTACTATAGAAGATACTGAATTGAATTTACACTCAATGGAATCAGGTCAACGCTCTCTTCTGGCACATCCCGGAAAATTGAATCCATGTGTAATATTCATGCTTAGTTACCATGGAAACTCTCTTAACAATCATGTAAACAATCTTTTTGGGCGTGATTGTAGTTGTCGTCGTGGAGATTTTAAATAAACCTTTAGATTGTTGAAACAATGTAAAACAACCTAGGGCCTCACGTTTTACGATAACATTATATAAAATTTCAAACTCGCACATCTCCGTTACTATAGAAGATACAGAAATGATTTTACACTCAATGGAATCATGTCAACGCTCTCTATTGGCTCATCCGGAAAAATTGAATCCATGTGTAATATTCATGCTTAGTTACCATGGAAACTCTCATAACAATCATGTAAACAATCTATTTGTGCGTGATTGTAGTTGTCATCATAGAGATTTGAAATAACCATTTTGATTGTTACAACAATGTAATACAAACTAAGGTATCACGTTTTACGTTAACATTATATAAAATTTTAAACTCGCATATCTCCGTTACTGTAGATGATACTGAAGTGTTTTTAAAAACAATGTAATCAGGTCGACGCTCTCTATTGGCACATCCGGAAAAATTGAATCCATCTGTAATATTATATGCTTTGTTACCATGGAAACTCTCATAACAATCATGTAAACAATCTATTTGGGCGTGATTGTAATCGTCGTCGTGGAGATTTGAAATAACCATTTTGATTGTATAAACAATGTAATAAAAACTAAGGAATCACGTTTTAAGATAACATTATATAAGATTTCAAACTCGCATATCTCCTTTACTATAGAAGGTAATGAAGTGATTTGACACTCAATGGAATCAGGTCAACGCTCTCTTTTGGCACATCCCGAAAATTGAATCATTGTGTAATATTCTTGCTTAGTTACCATGGAAATTCTCATAACAATTTTGTAAACAATCTATTTGTGCGTGATTGTAGTCGTCGTCGTGGAGATTTGAAATATCCATTTTGATTGTTGAAACAATGTAATACAAACTAAAGGATCACGTTTTAAAATTACATTATATAAACTTCACACTCGCATATCTAAGTTACTATAGAAGATACTGAAGTGTACTTTACACTCAATGGAATCAGCTCGACGCTCTCTATTGGCACATTGGGAAAAATTGAATCCATGTTTAATATTCATTCTTTCTTACCATGTAAACTCTCATAACAATTTTGTAAACAATCTATTTGTGCGTGATTGTAGTCGTCGTCGTGGAGATTTTAAATAACCATTTTGATTGTTGAAACAATGTAATACAAGCTAAGGCTTCACGCTTTACGAAAACATTATATAAAATTTCAAACTCGCATATCTCCGTTACTATAAAAGATAATGAAGTGACTTTACAATCAATGGAATCAGTTCGACGCTTTCTATTGGCTCATCCGGAAAAATTGAATCCATGTGTAATATTCATGCTTAGTTACCGTGGAAACTCTCATAATAATCGTGTAAACAATCTATTTGTGCGTGATTGTAGCTATCGTCGTAGAGAACTGAAATAACCATTTTGATTGTTGAAACAATGTAATACAAACTAAGGCCTCACGCTTTACGATAACATTATATAAAATTTCAAACTCGCATATCTCCGTTACTATAGAAGATACTGAAGTGAATTTACACTCAATGGAATCAGGTCAACGCTCTCTTTTGGTACATCCCGAAAAATTGAATCCATGTGTAATATTCATGCTTAGTTACCATGGAAACTCACATAACAATGATGTAAACAATCTATTTGGGCGTGATTGTAGTCGTCGTCGTGGAGATTTTAAATAAACATTTAGATTGTTGAAACAATGTAATACAACCTAAGGCCTCACGTTTTACGATAACATTATATAATATTTCAAACTCGCACATCTCCGTTACTATAGAAGATACTGAAGTGAATTTGCACTCAATGGAATCAGGTCAACGCTCTCTTTTGGTACATCCCGAAAAATTGAATCCATGTATAATATTCATGCTTAGTTACCATGGAAACTCTCATAACAATAAAGTAAACAATATTTTTTTGCGTGATTGTAGTCGTCGTCGTGGAGATCTGAAATAACCATTTTGATTGTTGAAACAATGTAATACAAACTAAGGAATCACGTTTTAAGTAAACATTATATAAAATTTCAAACTCGCATTTCTCCGTTACTATAGAAGATACTGAAATGTTTTTACACTCAATGGAATCAGGTCGACGCTCTCTTTTTTCCCATCCAGAAAAATTGAATCCATGTGTAATATTTATGCTTAGTTACCATGGAAACTCTCATAACAGTCATGTAAAAAATCTATTTGTGCGTGATTGTAGTCGTCATCATAGAGATTTGAAATAACCATTTTGATTGTTGAAACAATGTAATACAAACTAAGGAATCACGATTTACGATAACATTATATAAAATTTTAAACTCGCATATCTCCGTTACAGTAGATGATACTGAAGTGATTTTAAAAACAATGTAATCAGGTCGACGATCTCTATTGGCACATTTGAAAAATTGAATCCATGTGTAATTGTATATGCTTAGTTACCATGGAAACTCTCATAACAATCATGTAAACAATCTATTTGGGCGTGATGGTAATCGTCGTCGTGGAGATTTGAAATAACCATTTTGATTGTTGAAACAATGTAATAAAAACTAAGGAATCATTTTTAAGATAACATTATATAAGATTTCAAACTCGCATATCTCCTTTACTATAGAAGGTAATGAAGTGATTTGACACTCAATGTAATCAGGTCAACGCTATATTTTGGCACATCCCGAAAATTGAATCCATGTGTAATATTCATGCTTAGTTACCATGGAAACTCTCATAACAATTTTGTAAACAATCTATTTGTGCGTGATTGTAGTCGTCGTCGTGGAGATTTGAAATATCCACTTTGATTGTTGAAACAATGTAATACAAACTAAGGCCTCACGCTTTACGATAACATATAAAATTTCAAACTCGCATATCGCCGTTACTGTAGATGATACTGAAGTGATTTTAAAAACAATGTAATCAGGTCGACGATCTCTATTGGCACATCCGGAAAAATTGAATCCATGTGTAATATTCATGCTTAGTTACCATGGAAACTCTCATAACAATCATGTAAACAATCTATTTGGGCGTGATGGTAATCGTCGTCGTGGAGATTTGAAATATCCATTTTGATTGTTGAAACAATGTAATAAAAACTAAGGAATCATTTTTAAGATAACATTATATAAGATTTCAAACTCGCATATCTCCTTTACTATAGAAGGTAATGAAGTGATTTGACACTCAATGTAATCAGGTCAATGCTATATTTTGGCACATCCCGAAAATTGAATCCATGTGTAATAGTCATGCTTAGTTACCATGGAAACTCTCATAACAATTTTGTAAATAATCTATTTGTGCGTGATTGTAGTCGTCGTCGTGGAGATTTGAAATATCCATTTTGATTGTTGAAACAATGTAATACAAACTAAGGCCTCACGCTTTACGATAACATTATATAAAATTTCAAACTCGCATATCTCCGTTACTATAGAAGATACCGAAGTGATTTTAAAATCAATGTAATCAGGTCGACGCTCTCTATTGGCACATCCGTAAAAATTGAATCCATGTGTAATATCCATGGTTAGGTACCATGGAAACTCTCATAACAATCATGTAAACAATCTATTTGTGCGTGATTGTAGTCGTCATCATGGAGATTTGAAATAACCATTTTGATTGTTGAAACAATGTAATACAAACTAAGGAATCACAATTTTCGATAACATTATATAAAATTTTAAACTCGCACATCTCCGTTACTATAGAAGATACTGAAATGATTTTACACTCAATGGAATCAGGTCAACGCTCTCTATTATCACATCCGGAAAAATTGAATCCATGTGTAATATTATATGCTTAGTTACCATGGAAACTCTCATAACAATCATGTAAACAATCTATTTGGGCTTGATGGTAATCGTCGTCGTGGAGATTTGAAATAACCATTTTGATTGTTGAAACAATGTAATAAAAACTAGGGAATCATTTTTAAGATAACATTATATAAAATTTCAAACTCGCATATCTCCTTTACTATAGAAGGTAATGAAGTGATTTGACACTCAATGTAATCAGGTCAACGCTATATTTTGGCACATCCCGAAAATTGAATCCATGTGTAATATTCATGCTTAGTTACCATGGAAACTCTCATAGCAATTTTGTAAACAATCTATTTGTGCGTGATTGTAGTCGTCGTCGTGGAGATTTGAAATATCCATTTTGATTGTTGAAACAATGTAATACAAACTAAGGCCTCACGCCTTACGATAACATTATATAAAATTTCAAACTTGCATATCTCCGTTACTATAGAAAATACGGAAGTGATTTTACAATCAGTGGAATCAGGTCGACGCTCTCTATTGGCTCATCCGGAAAAATTGAATCCATGTGTAATATTCATGCTTAGTTACCGTGGAAACTCTCATAACAATCGTGTAAAAAATCTATTTGTGCGTGATTGTAGCTGTCGTCGTGGAGAACTGAAATAACCATTTTGATTGTTGAAACAATGTAATACAAATTAAGGCCTCACGCTTTACGATGACATTATATAAAATTTCAAACTCGCATATTTCCGTTACTATAGAAGATACTGTAGTGAATTTACACTCAATGGAATCAGGTCAACGATCTCTTTTATCACATCCCGAAAAATTGAATCCATGTGTAATACTCATGCTTAGTTACCATGGAAACTCTCATAACAATCATGTAAACAATCTATTTGGGCGTGATTGTAGTCGTCGTCGTGGAGATTTGAAATAACCATTTTGATTGTTGAAACAATGTAATACAACCTAAGGCCTCACGTTTTACGAAAACATTATATAAAATTTCAAACTCGCACATCTCCGTTACTATAGAAGATACGGAAATGATTTTACACTCAATGGAATCAGGTCAACGCTCTCTATTGGCTCATCCGGAAAAATTGAATCCATGTGTAATATTCATGCTTAGTTACCATGGAAACTCTTATAACAAGAAAGTAAACAATATTTTTTTGCGTGATTGTAGTCGTCGTCGTGGAGATCTGAAATAACCATTTTGATTGTTGAAACAATGTAATACAAACTAAGGAATCACGTTTTAAGATAACATTATATAAAATTTCAAACTCGGATTTCTCCGTTACTAAAGAAGATACTGAAGTGATTTTACAATCAATGGAATCAGGTCGAAGCTCTCTATTGGCTCATCCGGAAAAATTGAATCCATGTGTAATATTCATGCTTAGTTACCATGGAAACTCTCATAACAATCATGTAAACAATCTATTTGGGCGTGATTGTAGTCGTCGTCGTGGAGATTTGAAATAACCATTTTGATTGTTGAAACAATGTAATACAAACTAAGGAATCACGTTTTAAGATAACATTAATTAAAATTTCAAACTCGCATATCTCCGTTACTTTAGAAGATACTGATATGATTTTACACTCAATGGAATCAGGTCGACGCTCTTTTTTTCCCATCCAGAAAAATTGAATCCATGTGTAATATTCCTGCTTAGTTACCATGGAAACTCTCATAACAATCATGTAAACAATCTATTTGTGCGTGATTGTAGTCGTCATCATAGAGATTTGAAATAAACATTTTGATTGTTGAAACCATGTAATACAAACTAAGGAATCACGTTTTACGATAACATTATATAAAATTTTAAACTCGCATATCTCCGTTACTATAGATGATACTGAAGTGATTTTAAAAACAATGTAATCAGGTCGACGCTCTCTATTGGCACATCCCGAAAAATTGAATCCATGTGTAATATTCATGCTTAGGTACCATGGAAACTCTCATAACAATCATGTAAACAATCTATTTGGGCGTGATTGTAGTCGTCGTCGTGGAGATTTGAAATAAACATTTAGATTGTTGAAACAATGTAATAGAACCTAAGGCCTCACGTTTCACGATAACATTATATAAAATTTCAAACTCGCACATCTCCGTTACTATAGAAGATACTGAAATGATTTTACACTCAATGGAATCAGGTCAACGCTCTCTTTTGGTACATCCCGAAAAATTGAATCCATTTATAATATTCATGCTTAGTTACCATGGAAACTCTCATAACAATCATGTAAACAATCTAATTGTGCGTGATTGTAGTCGTCGTCGTGGAGATTTGAAATAACCATTTTGACTGTTGAAACAATGTAATACAAACTAAGGAATCACGTTTTAAGATAACATTATATAAAATTTCAAACTCGCATATCTCCGTTACTATAGAAGATACTGAAATGTTTTTACACTCAATGGAATCAGGTCGACGCTCTCTTTTTTCCCATCCAGAAAAATTGAATCCATGTGTAATATTTATGCTTAGTTACCATGGAAACTCTCATAACAATCATGTAAACAATCTATTTGTGCGTGATTGTAGTCGTCATCATAGAGATTTGAAATAACCATTTTGATTGTTGAAACAATGTAATAAAAACTAAGGAATCATTTTTAAGATAACATTATATAAGATTTCAAACTCGCATATCTCCTTTACTATAGAAGGTAATGAAGTGATTTGACACTCAATGTAATCAGGTCAACGCTATATTTTGGCACATCCCGAAAATTGAATCCATGTGTAATATTCATGCTTAGTTACCATGGAGACTCTCATAACAATTTTGTAAACAATCTATTTGTGCGTGATTGTAGTCGTCGTCGTGGAGATTTGAAATATCCATTTTGATTGTTGAAACAATGTAATACAAACTAAGGCCTCACGTTTACGATAACATTATATAAAATTTCAAACTCGCATATCGCCGTTACTGTAGATGATACTGAAGTGATTTTAAAAACAATGTAATCAGGTCGACGATCTCTATTGGCACATCCGGAAAAATTGAATCCATGTGTAATATTCATGCTTAGTTACCATGGAAACTCTCATAACAATCATATAAACAATCTATTTGGGCGTGATGGTAATCGTCGTCGTGGAGATTTGAAATATCCATTTTGATTGTTGAAACAATGTAATAAAAACTAAGGAATCATTTTTAAGATAACATTATATAAGATTTCAAACTCGCATATCTCCTTTACTATAGAAGGTAATGAAGTGATTTGACACTCAATGTAATCAGGTCAATGCTATATTTTGGCACATCCCGAAAATTGAATCCATGTGTAATATTCATGCTTAGTTACCATGGAAACTCTCATAACAATTTTGTAAACAATCTATTTGTGCGTGATTGTAGTCGTCGTCGTGGAGATTTGAAATATCCATTTTGATTGTTGAAACAATGTAATACAAACTAAGGCCTCACGCTTTACGATAACATTATATAAAATTTCAAACTCGCATATCTCCGTTACTATAGAAGATACCGAAGTGATTTTAAAATCAATGTAATCAGGTCGACGATCTCTATTGGCACATCCGTAAAAATTGAATCCATGTGTAATATCCATGGTTAGGTACCATGGAAACTCTCATAACAATCATGTAAACAATCTATTTGTGCGTGATTGTAGTCGTCATCATGGAGATTTGAAATAACCATTTTGATTGTTGAAACAATGTAATACAAACTAAGGAATCACAATTTACGATAACATTATATAAAATTTTAAACTCGCACATCTCCGTTACTATAGAAGATACTGAAATGATTTTACACTGAATGGAATCAGGTCAACGCTCTCTATTATCACATCCGGAAAAATTGAATCCATGTGTAATATTATATGCTTAGTTACCATGGAAACTCTCATAACAATCATGTAAACAATCTATTTGGGCTTGATGGTAATCGTCGTCGTGGAGATTTGAAATAACCATTTTGATTGTTGAAACAATGTAATAAAAACTAGGGAATCATTTTTAAGATAACATTATATAAAATTTCAAACTCGCATATCTCCTTTACTATAGAAGGTAATGAAGTGATTTGACACTCAATGTAATCAGGTCAACGCTATATTTTGGCACATCCCGAAAATTGAATCCATGTGTAATATTCATGCTTAGTTACCATGGAAACTCTCATAACAATTTTGTAAACAATCTATTTGTGCGTGATTGTAGTCGTCGTCGTGGAGATTTGAAATATCCATTTTGATTGTTGAAACAATGTAATACAAACTAAGGCCTCACGCTTTACGATAACATTATATAAAATTTCAAACTTGCATATCTCCGTTACTATAGAAAATACGGAAGTGATTTTACAATCAATGGAATCAGGTAGACGCTCTCTATTGGCTCATCCGGAAAAATTGAATCCATGTGTAATATTCATGCTTAGTTACCGTGGAAACTCTCATAACAATCGTGTAAAAAATCTATTTGTGCGTGATTGTAGCTGTCGTCGTGGAGAACTGAAATAACCATTTTGATTGTTGAAACAATGTAATACAAATTAAGGCCTCACGCTTTACGATGACATTATATAAAATTTCAAACTCGCATATTTCCGTTACTATAGAAGATACTGTAGTGAATTTACACTCAATGGAATCAGGTCAACGCTCTCTTTTATCACATCCCGAAAAATTGAATCCATGTGTAATATTCATGCTTAGTTACCATGGAAACTCTCATAACAATCATGTAAACAATCTATTTGGGCGTGATTGTAGTCGTCGTCGTGGAGATTTGAAATAACCATTTTGATTGTTGAAACAATGTAATACAACCTAAGGCCTCACGTTTTACGAAAACATTATATAAAATTTCAAACTCGCACATCTCCGTTACTATAGAAGATACGGAAATGATTTTACACTCAATGGAATCAGGTCAACGCTCTCTATTGGCTCATCCGGAAAAATTGAATCCATGTGTAATATTCATGCTTAGTTACCATGGAAACTCTTATAACAAGAAAGTAAACAATATTTTTTTGCGTGATTGTAGTCGTCGTCGTGGAGATCTGAAATAACCATTTTGATTGTTGAAACAATGTAATACAAACTAAGGAATCACGTTTTAAGATAACATTATATAAAATTTCAAACTCGGATTTCTCCGTTACTAAAGAAGATACTGAAGTGATTTTACAATCAATGGAATCAGGTCGACGCTCTCTATTGGCTCATCCCGAAAAATTGAATCCATGTGTAATATTCATGCTTAGGTACCATGGAAACTCTCATAACAATCATGTAAACAATCTATTTGGGCGTGATTGTAGTCGTCGTCGTGGAGATTTGAAATAAACATTTTGATTGTTGAAACAATGTAATACAAACTAAGGAATCACGATTTACGATAACATTATATAAAATTTTAAACTCGCATATCTCCGTTACAGTAGATGATACTGAAGTGATTTTAAAAACAATGTAATCAGGTCGACGATCTCTATTGGCACATTTGAAAAATTGAATCCATGTGTAATTGTATATGCTTAGTTATCATGGAAACTCTCATAACAATCATGTAAACAATCTATTTGTGCGTGATTGTAGCTGTCGTCGTGGAGAACTGAAATAACCATTTTGATTGTTGAAACAATGTAATACAAATTAAGGCCTCACGCTTTACGATGACATTATATAAAATTTCAAACTCGCATATTTCCGTTACTATAGAAGATACTGTAGTGAATTTACACTCAATGGAATCAGGTCAACGATCTCTTTTATCACATCCCGAAAAATTGAATCCATGTGTAATATTCATGCTTAGTTAAAATGGAAACTCTCATAACAATCATGTAAACAATCTATTTGGGCGTGATTGTAGTCGTCGTCGTGGAGATTTGAAATAACCATTTTGATTGTTGAAACAATGTAATACAACCTAAGGCCTCACGTTTTACGAAAACATTATATAAAATTTCAAACTCGCACATCTCCGTTACTATAGAAGATACGGAAATGATTTTACACTCAATGGAATCAGGTCAACGCTCTCTATTGGCTCATCCGGAAAAATTGAATCCATGTGTAATATTCATGCTTAGTTACCATGGAAACTCTTATAACAAGAAAGTAAACAATATTTTTTTGCGTGATTGTAGTCGTCGTCGTGGAGATCTGAAATAACCATTTTGATTGTTGAAACAATGTAATACAAACTAAGGAATCACGTTTTAAGATAACATTATATAAAATTTCAAACTCGGATTTCTCCGTTACTAAAGAAGATACTGAAGTGATTTTACAATCAATGGAATCAGGTCGAAGCTCTCTATTGGCTCATCCGGAAAAATTGAATCCATGTGTAATATTCATGCTTAGTTACCATGGAAACTCTCATAACAATCATGTAAACAATCTATTTGGGCGTGATTGTAGTCGTCGTCGTGGAGATTTGAAATAACCATTTTGATTGTTGAAACAATGTAATACAAACTAAGGAATCACGTTTTAAGATAACATTAATTAAAATTTCAAACTCGCATATCTCCGTTACTTTAGAAGATACTGATATGATTTTACACTCAATGGAATCAGGTCGACGCTCTTTTTTTCCCATCCAGAAAAATTGAATCCATGTGTAATATTCATGCTTAGTTACCATGGAAACTCTCATAACAATCATGTAAACAATCTATTTGTGCGTGATTGTAGTCGTCATCATAGAGATTTGAAATAAACATTTTGATTGTTGAAACCATGTAATACAAACTAAGGAATCACGTTTTACGATAACATTATATAAAATTTTAAACTCGCATATCTCCGTTACTATAGATGATACTGAAGTGATTTTAAAAACAATGTAATCAGGTCGACGCTCTCTATTGGCACATCCCGAAAAATTGAATCCATGTGTAATATTCATGCTTAGGTACCATGGAAACTCTCATAACAATCATGTAAACAATCTATTTGGGCGTGATTGTAGTCGTCGTCGTGGAGATTTGAAATAAACATTTAGATTGTTGAAACAATGTAATAGAACCTAAGGCCTCACGTTTCACGATAACATTATATAAAATTTCAAACTCGCACATCTCCGTTACTATAGAAGATACTGAAATGATTTTACACTCAATGGAATCAGGTCAACGCTCTCTTTTGGTACATCCCGAAAAATTGAATCCATGTATAATATTCATGCTTAGTTACCATGGAAACTCTCATAACAATAAAGTAAACAATATTTTTTTGCGTGATTGTAGTCGTCGTCGTGGAGATCTGAAATAACCATTTTGATTGTTGAAACAATGTAATACAAACTAAGGAATCACGTTTTAAGATAACATTATATAAAATTTCAAACTCGCATATCTCCGTTACTATAGAAGATACTGAAATGTTTTTACACTCAATGGAATCAGGTCGACGCTCTCTTTTTTCCCATCCAGAAAAATTGAATCCATGTGTAATATTTATGCTTAGTTACCATGGAAACTCTCATAACAATCACGTAAACAATCTATTTGTGCGTGATTGTAGTCGTCATCATAGAGATTTGAAATAACTATTTTGATTGTTGAAACAATGTAATACAAACTAAGGAATCACGATTTACGATGACATTATATAAAATTTTAAACTCGCATATCTCCGTTACAGTAGATGATACTGAAGTGATTTTAAAAACAATGTAATCAGGTCGACGATCTCTATTTTCACATTTGAAAAATTGAATCCATGTGTAATTGTATATGCTTAGTTACCATGGAAACTCTCATAACAATCATGTAAACAATCTATTTGGGCGTGATGGTAATCGTCGTCGTGGAGATTTGAAATAACCATTTTGATTGTTGAAACAATGTAATAAAAACTAAGGAATCATTTTTAAGATAACATTATATAAGATTTCAAACTCGCATATCTCCTTTACTATAGAAGGTAATGAAGTGATTTGACACTCAATGTAATCAGGTCAACGCTATATTTTGGCACATCCCGAAAATTGAATCCATGTGTAATATTCATGCTTAGTTACCATGGAGACTCTTATAACAATTTTGTAAACAATCTATTTGTGCGTGATTGTAGTCGTCGTCGTGGAGATTTGAAATATCCATTTTGATTGTTGAAACAATGTAATACAAACTAAGGCCTCACGCTTTACGATAACATTATATAAAATTTCAAACTCGCATATCGCCGTTACTGTAGATGATACTGAAGTGATTTTAAAAACAATGTAATCAGGTCGACGATCTCTATTGGCACATCCGGAAAAATTGAATCCATGTGTAATATTCATGCTTAGTTACCATGGAAACTCTCATAACAATCATGTAAACAATCTATTTGGGCGTGATGGTAATCGTCGTCGTGGAGATTTGAAATATCCATTTTGATTGTTGAAACAATGTAATAAAAACTAAGGAATCATTTTTAAGATAACATTATATAAGATTTCAAACTCGCATATCTCCTTTACTATAGAAGGTAATGAAGTGATTTGACACTCAATGTAATCAGGTCAATGCTATATTTTGGCACATCCCGAAAATTGAATCCATGTGTAATATTCATGCTTAGTTACCATGGAAACTCTCATAACAATTTTGTAAACAATCTATTTGTGCGTGATTGTAGTCGTCGTCGTGGAGATTTGAAATATCCATTTTGATTGTTGAAACAATGTAATACAAACTAAGGCCTCACGCTTTACGATAACATTATATAAAATTTCAAACTCGCATATCTCCGTTACTATAGAAGATACCGAAGTGATTTTAAAATCAATGTAATCAGGTCGACGCTCTCTATTGGCACATCCGTAAAAATTGAATCCATGTGTAATATCCATGGTTAGGTACCATGGAAACTCTCATAACAATCATGTAAACAATCTATTTGTGCGTGATTGTAGTCGTCATCATGGAGATTTGAAATAACCATTTTGATTGTTGAAACAATGTAATACAAACTAAGGAATCACAATTTACGATAACATTATATAAAATTTTAAACTCGCACATCTCCGTTACTATAGAAGATACTGAAATGATTTTACACTGAATGGAATCAGGTCAACGCTCTCTATTATCACATCCGGAAAAATTGAATCCATGTGTAATATTATATGCTTAGTTACCATGGAAACTCTCATAACAATCATGTAAACAATCTATTTGGGCTTGATGGTAATCGTCGTCGTGGAGATTTGAAATAACCATTTTGATTGTTGAAACAATGTAATAAAAACTAGGGAATCATTTTTAAGATAACATTATATAAAATTTCAAACTCGCATATCTCCTTTACTATAGAAGGTAATGAAGTGATTTGACACTCAATGTAATCAGGTCAACGCTATATTTTGGCACATCCCGAAAATTGAATCCATGTGTAATATTCATGCTTAGTTACCATGGAAACTCTCATAACAATTTTGTAAACAATCTATTTGTGCGTGATTGTAGTCGTCGTCGTGGAGATTTGAAATATCCATTTTGATTGTTGAAACAATGTAATACAAACTAAGGCCTCACGCTTTACGATAACATTATATAAAATTTCAAACTTGCATATCTCCGTTACTATAGAAAATACGGAAGTGATTTTACAATCAATGGAATCAGGTAGACGCTCTCTATTGGCTCATCCGGAAAAATTGAATCCATGTGTAATATTCATGCTTAGTTACCGTGGAAACTCTCATAACAATCGTGTAAAAAATCTATTTGTGCGTGATTGTAGCTGTCGTCGTGGAGAACTGAAATAACCATTTTGATTGTTGAAACAATGTAATACAAATTAAGGCCTCACGCTTTACGATGACATTATATAAAATTTCAAACTCGCATATTTCCGTTACTATAGAAGATACTGTAGTGAATTTACACTCAATGGAATCAGGTCAACGCTCTCTTTTATCACATCCCGAAAAATTGAATCCATGTGTAATATTCATGCTTAGTTACCATGGAAACACTCATAACAATCATGTAAACAATCTATTTGGGCGTGATTGTAGCCGTCGTCGTGGAGATTTGAAATAACCATTTTGATTGTTGAAACAATGTAATACAACCTAAGGCCTCACGTTTTACGAAAACATTATATAAAATTTCAAACTCGCACATCTCCGTTACTATAGAAGATACGGAAATGATTTTACACTCAATGGAATCAGGTCAACGCTCTCTATTTGCTCATCCGGAAAAATTGAATCCATGTGTAATATTCATGCTTAGTTACCATGGAAACTCTTATAACAAGAAAGTAAACAATATTTTTTTGCGTGATTGTAGTCGTCGTCGTGGAGATCTGAAATAACCATTTTGATTGTTGAAACAATGTAATACAAACTAAGGAATCACGTTTTAAGATAACATTATATAAAATTTCAAACTCGGATTTCTCCGTTACTAAAGAAGATACTGAAGTGATTTTACAATCAATGGAATCAGGTCGACGCTCTCTATTGGCTCATCCCGAAAAATTGAATCCATGTGTAATATTCATGCTTAGGTACCATGGAAACTCTCATAACAATCATGTAAACAATCTATTTGGGCGTGATTGTAGTCGTCGTCGTGGAGATTTGAAATAAACATTTTGATTGTTGAAACAATGTAATACAAACTAAGGAATCACGATTTACGATAACATTATATAAAATTTTAAACTCGCATATCTCCGTTACAGTAGATGATACTGAAGTGATTTTAAAAACAATGTAATCAGGTCGACGATCTCTATTGGCACATTTGAAAAATTGAATCCATGTGTAATTGTATATGCTTAGTTACCATGGAAACTCTCATAACAATCATGTAAACAATCTATTTGGGCGTGATGGTAATCGTCGTCGTGGAGATTTGAAATAACCATTTTGATTGTTGAAACAATGTAATAAAAACTAAGGAATCATTTTTAAGATAACATTATATAAGATTTCAAACTCGCATATCTCCTTTACTATAGAAGGTAATGAAGTGATTTGACACTCAATGTAATCAGGTCAACGCTATATTTTGGCACATCCCGAAAATTGAATCCATGTGTAATATTCATGCTTAGTTACCATGGAAACTCTCATAACAATTTTGTAAACAATCTATTTGTGCGTGATTGTAGTCGTCGTCGTGGAGATTTGAAATATCCATTTTGATTGTTGAAACAATGTAATACAAACTAAGGCCTCACGCTTTACGATAACATTATATAAAATTTCAAACTCGCATATCGCCGTTACTGTAGATGATACTGAAGTGATTTTAAAAACAATGTAATCAGGTCGACGATCTCTATTGGCACATCCGGAAAAATTGAATCCATGTGTAATATTCATGCTTAGTTACCATGGAAACTCTCATAACAATCATGTAAACAATCTATTTGGGCGTGATGGTAATCGTCGTCGTGGAGATTTGAAATATCCATTTTGATTGTTGAAACAATGTAATAAAAACTAAGGAATCATTTTTAAGATAACATTATATAAGATTTCAAACTCGCATATCTCCTTTACTATAGAAGGTAATGAAGTGATTTGACACTCAATGTAATCAGGTCAATGCTATATTTTGGCACATCCCGAAAATTGAATCCATGTGTAATATTCATGCTTAGTTACCATGGAAACTCTCATAACAATTTTGTAAACAATCTATTTGTGCGTGATTGTAGTCGTCGTCGTGGAGATTTGAAATATCCATTTTGATTGTTGAAACAATGTAATACAAACTAAGGCCTCACGCTTTACGATAACATTATATAAAATTTCAAACTCGCATATCTCCGTTACTATAGAAGATACCGAAGTGATTTTAAAATCAATGTAATCAGGTCGACGCTCTCTATTGGCACATCCGTAAAAATTGAATCCATGTGTAATATCCATGGTTAGGTACCATGGAAACTCTCATAACAATCATGTAAACAATCTATTTGTGCGTGATTGTAGTCGTCATCATGGAGATTTGAAATAACCATTTTGATTGTTGAAACAATGTAATACAAACTAAGGAATCACAATTTACGATAACATTATATAAAATTTTAAACTCGCACATCTCCGTTACTATAGAAGATACTGAAATGATTTTACACTGAATGGAATCAGGTCAACGCTCTCTATTATCACATCCGGAAAAATTGAATCCATGTGTAATATTATATGCTTAGTTACCATGGAAACTCTCATAACAATCATGTAAACAATCTATTTGGGCTTGATGGTAATCGTCGTCGTGGAGATTTGAAATAACCATTTTGATTGTTGAAACAATGTAATAAAAACTAGGGAATCATTTTTAAGGTAACATTATATAAAATTTCAAACTCGCATATCTCCTTTACTATAGAAGGTAATGAAGTGATTTGACACTCAATGTAATCAGGTCAACGCTATATTTTGGCACATCCCGAAAATTGAATCCATGTGTAATATTCATGCTTAGTTACCATGGAAACTCTCATAACAATTTTGTAAACAATCTATTTGTGCGTGATTGTAGTCGTCGTCGTGGAGATTTGAAATATCCATTTTGATTGTTGAAACAATGTAATACAAACTAAGGCCTCACGCCTTACGATAACATTATATAAAATTTCAAACTTGCATATCTCCGTTACTATAGAAAATACGGAAGTGATTTTACAATCAATGGAATCAGGTCGACGCTCTCTATTGGCTCATCCGGAAAAAATGAATCCATGTGTAATATTCATGCTTAGTTACCGTGGAAACTCTCATAACAATCGTGTAAAAAATCTAATTGTGCGTGATTGTAGCTGTCGTCGTGGAGAACTGAAATAACCATTTTGATTGTTGAAACAATGTAATACAAATTAAGGCCTCACGCTTTACGATGACATTATATAAAATTTCAAACTCGCATATTTCCGTTACTATAGAAGATACTGTAGTGAATTTACACTCAATGGAATCAGGTCAACGCTCTCTTTTATCACATCCCGAAAAATTGAATCCATGTGTAATATTCATGCTTAGTTACCATGGAAACTCTCATAACAATCATGTGAACAATCTATTTGGGCGTGATTGTAGTCGTCGTCGTGGAGATTTGAAATAACCATTTTGATTGTTGAAACAATGTAATACAACCTAAGGCCTCACGTTTTACGAAAACATTATATAAAATTTCAAACTCGCACATCTCCGTTACTATAGAAGATACGGAAATGATTTTACACTCAATGGAATCAGGTCAACGCTCTCTATTGGCTCATCCCGAAAAATTGAATCCATGTGTAATATTCATGCTTAGGTACCATGGAAACTCTCATAACAATCATGTAAACAATCTATTTGGGCGTGATTGTAGTCGTTGTCGTGGAGATTTGAAATAAACATTTAGATTGTTGAAACAATGTAATAGAACCTAAGGCCTCACGTTTTACGATAACATTATATAAAATTTCAAACTCGCACATCTCCGTTACTATAGAAGATACTGAAATGATTTTACACTCAATGGAATCAGGTCAACGCTCTCTATTGGCTGATCCGGAAAAATTGAATCCATGTGTAATATTCAAGCTTAGTTACCATGGAAACTCTCATAACAATAAAGTAAACAATATTTTTTTGCGTGATTGTAGTCGTCGTCGTGGAGATCTGAAATAACCATTTTGATTGTTGAAACAATGTAATACAAACTAAGGAATCACGTTTTAAGATAACATTATATAAAATTTCAAACTCGGATTTCTCCGTTACTAAAGAAGATACTGAAGTGATTTTACAATCAATGGAATCAGGTCGACGCTCTCTATTGGCTCATCCCGAAAAATTGAATCCATGTGTAATATTCATGCTTAGGTACCATGGAAACTCTCATAACAATCATGTAAACAATCTATTTGGGCGTGATTGTAGTCTTTGTCGTGGAGATTTGAAATAAACATTTAGATTGTTGAAACAATGTAATAGAACCTAAGGCCTCACGTTTTACGATAACATTATATAAAATTTCAAACTCGCACATCTCCGTTACTATAGAAGATACTGAAATGATTTTACACTCAATGGAATCAGGTCAACGCTCTCTATTGGCTGATCCGGAAAAATTGAATCCATGTGTAATATTCAAGCTTAGTTACCATGGAAACTCTCATAACAATAAAGTAAACAATATTTTTTTGCGTGATTGTAGTCGCCGTCTTGGAGATCTGAAATAACCATTTTTATTGTTGAAACAATGTAATACAAACTAAGGAATCACGTTTTAAGATAACATTATATAAAATTTCAAACTCGCATATCTCCGTTACTTTAGAAGATACTGAAATGATTTTACACTCAATGGAATCAGGTCGACGCTCTCTTTTCTCCCATCCAGAAAAATTGAATCCATGTGTAATATTCATGCTTAGTTACCGTGGAAACTCTCATAACAATCGTGTAAACAATCTATTTGTGCGTGTTTGTAGCTGTCGTCGCGGAGAACTGAAATAACCATTTTGATTGTTGAAACAATGTAATACAAACTAAGGCCTCACGCTTTACGATAACATTATATAAAATTTCAAACTCGCATATCTCCGTTACTATAGAAGATACTGAATTGAATTTACACTCAATGGAATCAGGTCAACGCTCTCTTTTGGCACATCGCGAAAAATTGAATCCATGTGTAATATTCATGCTTAGTTACCATGGAAACTCTCATAACAATCATGTAAACAATCTATTTGGGCGTGATGGTAATCGTCGGCGTGGAGATTTGAAATATCCATTTTGATTGTTGAAACAATGTAATAAAAACTAAGGAATCATTTTTAAGATAACATTATATAAGATTTCAAACTCGCATATCTCCTTTACTATAGAAGGTAATGAAGTGATTTGACACTCAATGTAATCAGGTCAACGCTATATTTTGGCACATCCCGAAAATTGAATCCATGTGTAATATTCATGCTTAGTTACCATGGAAACTCTCATAACAATTTTGTAAACAATCTATTTGTGCGTGATTGAAGTCGTCGTCGTGGAGATTTGAAATATCCATTTTGATTGTTGAAACAATGTAATACAAACTAAGGCCTCACGCTTTACGATAACATTATATAAAATTTCAAATATGCATATCTCCGTTACTATAGAAAATACGGAAGAGATTTTACAATCAATGGAATCAGGTCGACGCTCTCTATTGGCTCATCCGGAAA
Organism: Lepisma saccharinum; assembly: GCF_977018435.1. Lineage (NCBI taxonomy): Eukaryota > Metazoa > Arthropoda > Insecta > Zygentoma > Lepismatidae > Lepisma > Lepisma saccharinum. The sequence continues at coordinate 56,307,308 of NC_139235.1, read as the reverse complement.
AATTGAATCCATGTGTAATATTCATGCTTAGTTACCGTGGAAACTCTCATAACAATCGTGTAAAAATCTATTTGTGCGTGATTGTAGCTGTCGTCGTGGAGAACTGAAATAACCATTTTGATTGTTGAAACAATGTAATACAACCTAAGGCCTCACGTTTTACGAAAACATTATATAAAATTTCAAACTCGCACATCTCCGTTACTATAGAAGATACGGAAATGATTTTACACTCAATGGAATCAGGTCAACGCTCTCTATTGGCTCATCCGGAAAAATTGAATCCATGTGTAATATTCATGCTTAGTTACCATGGAAACTCTTATAACAAGAAAGTAAACAATATTTTTTTGCGTGATTGTAGTCGTCGTCGTGTAGATCTGAAAAAACCATTTTGATTGTTGAAACAATGTAATACAAACTAAGGAATCACGTTTTAAGATAACATTATATAAAATTTCAAACTCGGATTTCTCCGTTACTAAAGAAGATACTGAAGTGATTTTACAATCAATGGAATCAGGTCGACGCTCTATTGGCTCATCCGGAAAAATTGAATCCATGTGTAATATTCATGCTTAGTTACCATGGAAACTCTCATAACAATCATGTAAACAATCTATTTGGGCGTGATTGTAGTCGTCGTCGTGGATATTTGAAATAACCATTTTGATTGTTGAAACAATGTAATACAAACTAAGGAATCACGTTTTAAGATAACATTAATTAAAATTTCAAACTCGCATATCTCCGTTACTTTAGAAGATACTGAGATGATTTTACACTCAATGGAATCAGGTCGACGCTCTTTTTTTCCCATCCAGAAAAATTGAATCCATGTGTAATATTCATGCTTAGTTACCATGGAAACTCTCATAACAATCATGTAAACAATCTATTTGTGCGTGATTGTAGTCGTCATCATAGAGATTTGAAATAACCATTTTGATTGTTGAAACCATGTAATACAAACTAAGGAATCACGTTTTACGATAACATTATATAAAATTTTAAACTCGCATATCTCCGTTACTATAGATGATACTGAAGTGATTTTAAAAACAATGTAATCAGGTCGACGCTCTCTATTGGCACATCCCGAAAAATTGAATCCACGTGTAATATTCATGCTTAGGTACCATGGAAACTCTCATAACAATCATGTAAACAATCTATTTGGGCGTGATTGTAGTCGTCGTCGTGGAGATTTGAAATAAACATTTAGATTGTTGAAACAATGTAATAGAACCTAAGGCCTCACGTTTTACGATAACATTATATAAAATTACAAACTCGCATATCTCCGTTACTATAGAAGATACTGAATTGAATTTACACTCAATGGAATCAGGTCAACGCTCTCTTTTGGCACATCGTGAAAAATTGAATCCATGTGTAATATTCATGCTTAGTTACCATGGAAACTCTCATAACAATCATGTAAACAATCTATTTGGGCGTGATGGTAATCGTCGGCGTGGAGATTTGAAATATCCATTTTGATTGTTGAAACAATGTAATAAAAACTAAGGAATCATTTTTAAGATAACATTATATAAGATTTCAAACTCGCATATCTCCTTTACTATAGAAGGTAATGAAGTGATTTGACACTCAATGTAATCAGGTCAACGCTATATTTTGGCACATCCCGAAAATTGAATCCATGTGTAATATTCATGCTTAGTTACCATGGAAACTCTTATAACAAGAAAGTAAACAATATTTTTTTGCGTGATTGTAGTCGTCGTCGCGGAGATCTGAAATAACCATTTTGATTGTTGAAACAATGTAATACAAACTAAGGAATCACGTTTTAAGATAACATTATATAAAATTTCAAACTCGGATTTCTCCGTTACTAAAGAAGATACTGAAGTGATTTTACAATCAATGGAATCAGGTCGACGCTCTCTATTGGCTCATCCCGAAAAATTGAATCCATGTGTAATATTCATGCTTAGGTACCATGGAAACTCTCATAACAATCATGTAAACAATCTATTTGGGCGTGATTGTAGTCGTTGTCGTGGAGATTTGAAATAAACATTTAGATTGTTGAAACAATGTAATAGAACCTAAGGCCTCACGTTTTACGATAACATTATATAAAATTTCAAACTCGCACATCTCCGTTACTATAGAAGATACTGAAATGATTTTACACTCAATGGAATCAGGTCAACGCTCTCTATTGGCTGATCCGGAAAAATTGAATCCATGTGTAATATTCAAGCTTAGTTACCATGGAAACTCTCATAACAATAAAGTAAACAATATTTTTTTGCGTGATTGTAGTCGCCGTCTTGGAGATCTGAAATAACCATTTTTATTGTTGAAACAATGTAATACAAACTAAGGAATCACGTTTTAAGATAACATTATATAAAATTTCAAACTCGCATATCTCCGTTACTTTAGAAGATACTGAAATGATTTTACACTCAATGGAATCAGGTCGACGCTCTCTTTTCTCCCATCCAGAAAAATTGAATCCATGTGTAATATTCATGCTTAGTTACCATGGAAACTCTCATAACAATCATGTAAACAATCTATTTGGGCGTTATTGTAGTCGTCGTCGTGGAGATTTGAAATAACCATTTTGATTGTTGAAACAATGTAATACAAACTAAGGAATCACGTTTTAAGATAACATTAATTAAAATTTCAAACTCGCATATCTCCGTTACTTTAGAAGATACTGAGATGATTTTACACTCAATGGAATCAGGTCGACGCTCTTTTTTTCCCATCCAGAAAAATTGAATCCATGTGTAATATTCATGCTTAGTTACCATGGAAACTCTCATAACAATCATGTAAACAATCTATTTGTGCGTGATTGTAGTCGTCATCATAGAGATTTGAAATAACCATTTTGATTGTTGAAACCATGTAATACAAACTAAGGAATCACGTTTTACGATAACATTATATAAAATTTTAAACTCGCATATCTCCGTTACTGTAGATGATACTGAAGTGATTTTAAAAACAATGTAATCAGGTCGACGCTCTCTATTGGCACATCCCGAAAAATTGAATCCATGTGTAATATTCATGCTTAGGTACCATGGAAACTCTCATAACAATCATGTAAACAATCTATTTGGGCGTGATTGTAGTCGTTGTCGTGGAGATTTGAAATAAACATTTAGATTGTTGAAACAATGTAATAGAACCTAAGGCCTCACGTTTTACGATAACATTATATAAAATTTCAAACTCGCACATCTCCGTTACTATAGAAGATACTGAAATGATTTTACACTCAATGGAATCAGGTCAACGCTCTCTATTGGCTGATCCGGAAAAATTGAATCCATGTGTAATATTCAAGCTTAGTTACCATGGAAACTCTCATAACAATAAAGTAAACAATATTTTTTTGCGTGATTGTAGTCGCCGTCTTGGAGATTTGAAATAACCATTTTTATTGTTGAAACAATGTAATACAAACTAAGGAATCACGTTTTAAGATAACATTATATAAAATTTCAAACTCGCATATCTCCGTTACTTTAGAAGATACTGAAATGATTTTACACTCAATGGAATCAGGTCGACGCTCTCTTTTCTCCCATCCAGAAAAATTGAATCCATGTGTACTATTCATGCTTAGTTACCGTGGAAACTCTCATAACAATCGTGTAAACAATCTATTTGTGCGTGTTTGTAGCTGTCGTCGCGGAGAAATGAAATAACCATTTTGATTGTTGAAACAATGTAATACAAACTAAGGCCTCACGCTTTACGATAACATTATATAAAATTTCAAACTCGCATATCTCCGTTACTATAGAAGATACTGAATTGAATTTACACTCAATGGAATCAGGTCAACGCTCTCTTTTGGCACATCGCGAAAAATTGAATCCATGTGTAATATTCATGCTTAGTTACCATGGAAACTCTCATAACAATCATGTAAACAATCTATTTGGGCGTGATGGTAATCGTCGGCGTGGAGATTTGAAATATCCATTTTGATTGTTGAAACAATGTAACAAAAACTAAGGAATCATTTTTAAGATAACATTATATAAGATTTCAAACTCGCATATCTCCTTTACTATAGAAGGTAATGAAGTGATTTGACACTCAATGTAATCAGGTCAACGCTATATTTTGGCACATCCCGAAAATTGAATCCATGTGTAATATTCATGCTTAGTTACCATGGAAACTCTCATAACAATTTTGTAAACAATCTATTTGTGCGTGATTGAAGTCGTCGTCGTGGAGATTTGAAATATCCATTTTGATTGTTGAAACAATGTAATACAAACTAAGGCCTCACGCTTTACGATAACATTATATAAAATTTCAAATATGCATATCTCCGTTACTATAGAAAATACGGAAGAGATTTTACAATCAATGGAATCAGGTCGACGCTCTCTATTGGCTCATCCGGAAAAATTGAATCCATGTGTAATATTCATGCTTAGTTACCGTGGAAACTCTCATAACAATCGTGTAAAAATCTATTTGTGCGTGATTGTAGCTGTCGTCGTGGAGAACTGAAATAACCATTTTGATTGTTGAAACAATGTAATACAACCTAAGGCCTCACGTTTTACGAAAACATTATATAAAATTTCAAACTCGCACATCTCCGTTACTATAGAAGATACGGAAATGATTTTACACTCAATGGAATCAGGTCAACGCTCTCTATTGGCTCATCCGGAAAAATTGAATCCATGTGTAATATTCATGCTTAGTTACCATGGAAACTCTTATAACAAGAAAGTAAACAATATTTTTTTGCGTGATTGTAGTCGTCGTCGTGTAGATCTGAAATAACCATTTTGATTGTTGAAACAATGTAATACAAACTAAGGAATCACGTTTTAAGATAACATTATATAAAATTTCAAACTCGGATTTCTCCGTTACTAAAGAAGATACTGAAGTGATTTTACAATCAATGGAATCAGGTCGACGCTCTCTATTGGCTCATCCGGAAAAATTGAATCCATGTGTAATATTCATGCTTAGTTACCATGGAAACTCTCATAACAATCATGTAAACAATCTATTTGGGCGTGATTGTAGTCGTCGTCGTGGATATTTGAAATAACCATTTTGATTGTTGAAACAATGTAATACAAACTAAGGAATCACGTTTTAAGATAACATTAATTAAAATTTCAAACTCGCATATCTCCGTTACTTTAGAAGATACTGAGATGATTTTACACTCAATGGAATCAGGTCGACGCTCTTTTTTTCCCATCCAGAAAAATTGAATCCATGTGTAATATTCATGCTTAGTTACCATGGAAACTCTCATAACAATCATGTAAACAATCTATTTGTGCGTGATTGTAGTCGTCATCATAGAGATTTGAAATAACCATTTTGATTGTTGAAACCATGTAATACAAACTAAGGAATCACGTTTTACGATAACATTATATAAAATTTTAAACTCGCATATCTCCGTTACTATAGATGATACTGAAGTGATTTTAAAAACAATGTAATCAGGTCGACGCTCTCTATTGGCACATCCCGAAAAATTGAATCCACGTGTAATATTCATGCTTAGGTACCATGGAAACTCTCATAACAATCATGTAAACAATCTATTTGGGCGTGATTGTAGTCGTCGTCGTGGAGATTTGAAATAAACATTTAGATTGTTGAAACAATGTAATAGAACCTAAGGCCTCACGTTTTACGATAACATTATATAAAATTACAAACTCGCATATCTCCGTTACTATAGAAGATACTGAATTGAATTTACACTCAATGGAATCAGGTCAACGCTCTCTTTTGGCACATCGCGAAAAATTGAATCCATGTGTAATATTCATGCTTAGTTACCATGGAAACTCTCATAACAATCATGTAAACAATCTTTTTGGTCGTGATTGTAGTCGTCGTCGTGGAGATTTTAAATAAACCTTTAGATTGTTGAAACAATGTAATACAAACTAAGGCCTCACGCTTTACGATAACATTATATAAAATTTCAAACTCGCATATCTCCGTTACTATAGAAGATACTGAATTGAATTTACAATCAATGGAATCAGGTCGACGCTCTCTATTGGCTCATCCGGAAAAATTGAATCCATGTGTAATATTCATGCTTAGTTACCATGGAAACTCTCATAACAATCATGTAAACAATCTATTTGGGCGTTATTGTAGTCGTCGTCGTGGAGATTTGAAATAACCATTTTGATTGTTGAAACAATGTAATACAAACTAAGGAATCACGTTTTAAGATAACATTAATTAAAATTTCAAACTCGCATATCTCCGTGACTTTAGAAGATACTGAGATGATTTTACACTCAATGGAATCAGGTCGACGCTCTTTTTTTCCCATCCAGAAAAATTGAATCCATGTGTAATATTCATGCTTAGTTACCATGGAAACTCTCATAACAATCATGTAAACAATCTATTTGTGCGTGATTGTAGTCGTCATCATAGAGATTTGAAATAACCATTTTGATTGTTGAAACCATGTAGTACAAACTAAGGAATCACGTTTTACGATAACATTATATAAAATTTTAAACTCGCATATCTCCGTTACTGTAGATGATACTGAAGTGATTTTAAAAACAATGTAATCAGGTCGACGCTCTCTATTGGCACATCCCGAAAAATTGAATCCATGTGTAATATTCATGCTTAGGTACCATGGAAACTCTCATAACAATCATGTAAACAATCTATTTGGGCGTGATTGTAGTCGTCGTCGTGGAGATTTGAAATAAAAATTTAGATTGTTGAAACAATGTAATAGAACCTAAGGCCTCACGTTTTACGATAACATTATATAAAATTTCAAACTCGCACATCTCCGTTACTATAGAAGATACTGAAATGATTTTACACTCAATGGAATCAGGTCAACGCTCTCTATTGGCTGATCCGGAAAAATTGAATCCATGTGTAATATTCAAGCTTAGTTACCATGGAAACTCTCATAACAATAAAGTAAAGAATATTTTTTTGCGTGATTGTAGTCGTCGTCTTGGAGATCTGAAATAACCATTTTTATTGTTGAAACAATGTAATACAAACTAAGGAATCACGTTTTAAGATAACATTATATAAAATTTCAAACTCGCATATCTCCGTTATTTTAGAAGATACTGAAATGATTTTACACTCAATGGAATCAGGTCGACGCTCTCTTTTCTCCCATCCAGAAAAATTGAATCCATGTGTAATATTCATGCTTAGTTACCGTGGAAACTCTCATAACAATCGTGTAAACAATCTATTTGTGCGTGTTTGTAGCTGTCGTCGTGGAGAACTGAAATAACCATTTTGATTGTTGAAACAATGTAATACAAACTAAGGCCTCACGCTTTACGATAACATTATATAAAATTTCAAACTCGCATATCTCCGTTACTATAGAAGATACTGAATTGAATTTACACTCAATGGAATCAGGTCAACGCTCTCTTTTGGCACATCGCGAAAAATTGAATCAATGTGTAATAATCATGCTTAGTTACCATGGAAACTCTCAGAACAATCATGTAAACAATCTATTTGGGCGTGATGGTAATCGTCGCCGTGGAGATTTGAAATATCCATTTTGATTGTTGAAACAAGGTAATAAAAATTAAGGAATCATTTTTAAGATAACATTATATAAGATTTCAAACTCGCATATCTCCTTTACTATAGAAGGTAATGAAGTGATTTGACACTCAATGTAATCAGGTCAACGCTATATTTTGGCACATCCCGAAAATTGAATCCATGTGTAATATTCATGCTTAGTTACCATGGAAACTCTCATAACAATTTTGTAAATAATCTATTTGTGCGTGATTGTAGTCGTCGTCGTGGAGATTTGAAATATCCATTTTGATTGTTGAAACAATGTAATACAAACTAAGGCCTCACGCTTTACGATAACATTATATAAAATTTCAAACTCGCATATCTCCGTTACTATAGAAGATACCGAAGTGATTTTAAAATCAATGTAATCAGGTCGACGCTCTCTATTGGCACATCCGTAAAAATTGAATCCATGTGTAATATCCATGGTTAGGTACCATGGAAACTCTCATAACAATCATGTAAACAATCTATTTGTGCGTGATTGTAGTCGTCATCATGGAGATTTGAAATAACCATTTTGATTGTTGAAACAATGTAATACAAACTAAGGAATCACAATTTACGATAACATTATATAAAATTTTAAACTCGCACATCTCCGTTACTATAGAAGATACTGAAATGATTTTACACTCAATGGAATCAGGTCAACGCTCTCTATTATCACATCCGGAAAATTTGAATCCATGTGTAATATTATATGCTTAGTTACCATGGAAACTCTCATAACAATCATGTAAACAATCTATTTGGGCTTGATGGTAATCGTCGTCGTGGAGATTTGAAATAACCATTTTGATTGTTGAAACAATGTAATAAAAACTAGGGAATCATTTTTAAGATAACAGTATATAAAATTTCAAACTCGCATATCTCCTTTACTATAGAAGGTAATGAAGTGATTTGACACTCAATGTAATCAGGTCAACGCTATATTTTGGCACATCCCGAAAATTGAATCCATGTGTAATATTCATGCTTAGTTACCATGGAAACTCTCATAACAATTTTGTAAACAATCTATTTGTGCGTGATTGTAGTCGTCGTCGTGGAGATTTGAAATATCCATTTTGATTGTTGAAACAATGTAATACAAACTAAGGCCTCACGCTTTACGATAACATTATATAAAATTTCAAACTTGCATATCTCCGTTACTATAGAAAATACGGAAGTGATTTTACAATCAATGGAATCAGGTCGACGCTCTCTATTGGCTCATCCGGAAAAATTGAATCCATGTGTAATATTCATGCTTAGTTACCGTGGAAACTCTCATAACAATCGTGTAAAAAATCTATTTGTGCGTGATTGTAGCTGTCGTCGTGGAGAACTGAAATAACCATTTGGTTGTTGAAACAATGTAATACAAACTAAGGCCTCACGCTTTACGATGACATTATATAAAATTTCAAACTCGCATATTTCCGTTACTATAGAAGATACTTTAGTGAATTTACACTCAATGGAATCAGGTCAACGCTCTCTTTTATCACATCCCGAAAAATTGAATCCATGTGTAATATTCATGCTTAGTTACCATGGAAACTCTCATAACAATCATGTAAACAATCTATTTGGGCGTGATTGTAGTCGTCGTCGTGGAGATTTGAAATAACCATTTTGATTGTTGAAACAATGTAATACAAACTAAGGAATCACGTTTTAAGATAACATTAATTAAAATTTCAAACTCGCATATCTCCGTTACTTTAGAAGATACTGAGATGATTTTACACTCAATGGAATCAGGTCGACGCTCTCTTTTTCCCATCCAGAAAAATTGATTCCATGTGTAATATTCATGCTTAGTTACCATGGAAACTCTCATAACAATCATGTAAACAATCTATTTGTGCGTGATTGTAGTCGTCATCATAGAGATTTGAAATAACGATTTTGATTGTTGAAACCATGTAATACAAACTAAGGAATCACGTTTTAAGATAACATTATATAAAATTTCAAACTCGGATTTCTCCGTTACTAAAGAAGATACTGAAGTGATTTTACAATCAATGGAATCAGGTCGACGCTCTCTATTGGCTCATCCGGAAAAATTGAATCCATGTGTAATATTCATGCTTAGTTACCATGGAAACTCTCATAACAATCATGTAAACAATCTATTTGGGCGTGATTGTAGTCGTCGTCGTGGAGATTTGAAATAACCATTTTGATTGTTGAAACAATGTAATACAAACTAAGGAATCACGTTTTAAGATAACATTAATTAAAATTTCAAACTCGCATATCTCCGTTACTTTAGAAGATACTGAGATGATTTTACACTCAATGGAATCAGGTCGACGCTCTTTTTTTCCCATCCAGAAAAATTGATTCCATGTGTAATATTCATGCTTAGTTACCATGGAAACTCTCATAACAATCATGTAAACAATCTATTTGTGCGTGATTGTAGTCGTCATCATAGAGATTTGAAATAACGATTTTGATTGTTGAAACCATGTAATACAAACTAAGGAATCACGTTTTACGATAACATTATATAAAATTTTAAACTCGCATATCTCCGCTACTATAGATGATACTGAAGTGATTTTAAAAACAATGTAATCAGGTCGACGCTCTCTATTGGCACATCCCGAAAAATTGAATCCATGTGTAATATTCATGCTTAGGTACCATGGAAACTCTCATAACAATCATGTAAACAATCTATTTGGGCGTGATTGTAGTCGTCGTCGTGGAGATTTGAAATAAACATTTAGATTGTTGAAACAATGTAATAGAACCTAAGGCCTCACGTTTTACGATAACATTATATAAAATTTCAAACTCGCACATCTCCGTTACTATAGAAGATACTGAAATGATTTTACACTCAATGGAATCAGGTCAACGCTCTCTATTGGCTGATCCGGAAAAATTGAATCCATGTGTAATATTCAAGCTTAGTTACCATGGAAACTCTCATAACAATGAAGTAAACAATATTTTTTTGCGTGATTGTAGTCGTCGTCTTGGAGATCTGAAATAACCATTTTTATTGTTGAAACAATGTAATACAAACTAAGGAATCACGTTTTAAGATAACATTATATAAAATTTCAAACTCGCATATCTCCGTTACTTTAGAAGATACTGAAATGATTTTACACTCAATGGAATCAGGTCGACGCTCTCTTTTCTCCCATCCAGAAAAATTGAATCCATGTGTAAATTTCATGCTTAGTTACCATGGAAACTCTCATAACAATCGTGTAAACAATCTATTTGTGCGTGTTTGTAACTGTCGTCGTGGAGAACTGAAATAACCATTTTGATTGTTGAAACAATGTAATACAAACTAAGGCCTCACTCTTTACGATAACATTATATGAAATTTCAAACTCGCATATCTCCGTTACTATAGAAGATACTGAATTGAATTTACACTCAATGGAATCAGGTCAACGCTCTCTCTTGGCACATCGCGAAAAATTGAATCCATGTGTATTATTCATGCTTAGTTACCATGGAAACTCTCATAACAATCATGTAAACAATCTATTTGGGCGTGATGGTAATCGTCGTCGTGGAGATTTGAAATATCCATTTTGATTGTTGAAACAATGTAATAAAAACTAAGGAATCATTTTTAAGATAACATTATATAAGATTTCAAACTCGCATATCTCCTTTACTATAGAAGGTAATGAAGTGATTTGACACTCAATGTAATCAGGTCAACGCTATATTTTGGCACATCCCGAAAATTGAATCCATGTGTAATATTCATGCTTAGTTACCATGGAAACTCTCATAACAATTTTGTAAACAATCTATTTGTGCGTGATTGAAGTCGTCGTCGTGGAGATTTGAAATATCCATTTTGATTGTTGAAACAATGTAATACAAACTAAGGCCTCACGCTTTACGATAACATTATATAAAATTTCAAATATGCATATCTCCGTTACTATAGAAAATACGGAAGAGATTTTACAATCAATGGAATCAGGTCGACGCTCTCTATTGGCTCATCCGGAAAAATTGAATCCATGTGTAATATTCATGCTTAGTTACCGTGGAAACTCTCATAACAATCGTGTAAAAATCTATTTGTGCGTGATTGTAGCTGTCGTCGTGGAGAACTGAAATAACCATTTTGATTGTTGAAACAATGTAATACAACCTAAGGCCTCACGTTTTACGAAAACATTATATAAAATTTCAAACTCGCACATCTCCGTTACTATAGAAGATACGGAAATGATTTTACACTCAATGGAATCAGGTCAACGCTCTCTATTGGCTCATCCGGAAAAATTGAATCCATGTGTAATATTCATGCTTAGTTACCATGGAAACTCTTATAACAAGAAAGTAAACAATATTTTTTTGCGTGATTGTAGTCGTCGTCGTGTAGATCTGAAATAACCATTTTGATTGTTGAAACAATGTAATACAAACTAAGGAATCACGTTTTAAGATAACATTATATAAAATTTCAAACTCGGATTTCTCCGTTACTAAAGAAGATACTGAAGTGATTTTACAATCAATGGAATCAGGTCGACGCTCTATTGGCTCATCCGGAAAAATTGAATCCATGTGTAATATTCATGCTTAGTTACCATGGAAACTCTCATAACAATCATGTAAACAATCTATTTGGGCGTGATTGTAGTCGTCGTCGTGGATATTTGAAATAACCATTTTGATTGTTGAAACAATGTAATACAAACTAAGGAATCACGTTTTAAGATAACATTAATTAAAATTTCAAACTCGCATATCTCCGTTACTTTAGAAGATACTGAGATGATTTTACACTCAATGGAATCAGGTCGACGCTCTTTTTTTCCCATCCAGAAAAATTGAATCCATGTGTAATATTCATGCTTAGTTACCATGGAAACTCTCATAACAATCATGTAAACAATCTATTTGTGCGTGATTGTAGTCGTCATCATAGAGATTTGAAATAACCATTTTGATTGTTGAAACCATGTAATACAAACTAAGGAATCACGTTTTACGATAACATTATATAAAATTTTAAACTCGCATATCTCCGTTACTATAGATGATACTGAAGTGATTTTAAAAACAATGTAATCAGGTCGACGCTCTCTATTGGCACATCCCGAAAAATTGGATCCACGTGTAATATTCATGCTTAGGTACCATGGAAACTCTCATAACAATCATGTAAACAATCTATTTGGGCGTGATTGTAGTCGTCGTCGTGGAGATTTGAAATAAACATTTAGATTTTTGAAACAATGTAATAGAACCTAAGGCCTCACGTTTTACGATAACATTATATAAAATTACAAACTCGCATATCTCCGTTACTATAGAAGATACTGAATTGAATTTACACTCAATGGAATCAGGTCAACGCTCTCTTTTGGCACATCGCGAAAAATTGAATCCATGTGTAATATTCATGCTTAGTTACCATGGAAACTCTCATAACAATCATATAAACAATCTTTTTGGTCGTGATTGTAGTCGTCGTCGTGGAGATTTTAAATAAACCTTTAGATTGTTGAAACAATGTAATACAAACTAAGGCCTCACGCTTTACGATAACATTATATAAAATTTCAAACTCGCATATCTCCGTTACTATAGAAGATACTGAATTGAATTTACAATCAATGGAATCAGGTCGACGCTCTCTATTGGCTCATCCGGAAAAATTGAATCCATGTGTAATATTCATGCTTAGTTACCATGGAAACTCTCATAACAATCATGTAAACAATCTATTTGGGCGTTATTGTAGTCGTCGTCGTGGAGATTTGAAATAACCATTTTGATTGTTGAAACAATGTAATACAAACTAAGGAATCACGTTTTAAGATAACATTAATTAAAATTTCAAACTCGCATATCTCCGTTACTTTAGAAGATACTGAGATGATTTTACACTCAATGGAATCAGGTCGACGCTCTTTTTTTCCCATCCAGAAAAATTGAATCCATGTGTAATATTCATGCTTAGTTACCATGGAAACTCTCATAACAATCATGTAAACAATCTATTTGTGCGTGATTGTAGTCGTCATCATAGAGATTTGAAATAACCATTTTGATTGTTGAAACCATGTAATACAAACTAAGGAATCACGTTTTACGATAACATTATATAAAATTTTAAACTCGCATATCTCCGTTACTGTAGATGATACTGAAGTGATTTTAAAAACAATGTAATCAGGTCGACGCTCTCTATTGGCACATCCCGAAAAATTGAATCCATGTGTAATATTCATGCTTAGGTACCATGGAAACTCTCATAACAATCATGTAAACAATCTATTTGGGCGTGATTGTAGTCGTTGTCGTGGAGATTTGAAATAAACATTTAGATTGTTGAAACAATGTAATAGAACCTAAGGCCTCACGTTTTACGATAACATTATATAAAATTTCAAACTCGCACATCTCCGTTACTATAGAAGATACTGAAATGATTTTACACTCAATGGAATCAGGTCAACGCTCTCTATTGGCTGATCCGGAAAAATTGAATCCATGTGTAATATTCAAGCTTAGTTACCATGGAAACTCTCATAACAATAAAGTAAACAATATTTTTTTGCGTGATTGTAGTCGCCGTCTTGGAGATTTGAAATAACCATTTTTATTGTTGAAACAATGTAATACAAACTAAGGAATCACGTTTTAAGATAACATTATATAAAATTTCAAACTCGCATATCTCCGTTACTTTAGAAGATACTGAAATGATTTTACACTCAATGGAATCAGGTCGACGCTCTCTTTTCTCCCATCCAGAAAAATTGAATCCATGTGTAATATTCATGCTTAGTTACCGTGGAAACTCTCATAACAATCGTGTAAACAATCTATTTGTGCGTGTTTGTAGCTGTCGTCGCGGAGAAATGAAATAACCATTTTGATTGTTGAAACAATGTAATACAAACTAAGGCCTCACGCTTTACGATAACATTATATAAAATTTCAAACTCGCATATCTCCGTTACTATAGAAGATACTGAATTGAATTTACACTCAATGGAATCAGGTCAACGCTCTCTTTTGGCACATCGCGAAAAATTGAATCCATGTGTAATATTCATGCTTAGTTACCATGGAAACTCTCATAACAATCATGTAAACAATCTATTTGGGCGTGATGGTAATCGTCGGCGTGGAGATTTGAAATATCCATTTTGATTGTTGAAACAATGTAACAAAAACTAAGGAATCATTTTTAAGATAACATTATATAAGATTTCAAACTCGCATATCTCCTTTACTATAGAAGGTAATGAAGTGATTTGACACTCAATGTAATCAGGTCAACGCTATATTTTGGCACATCCCGAAAATTGAATCCATGTGTAATATTCATGCTTAGTTACCATGGAAACTCTCATAACAATTTTGTAAACAATCTATTTGTGCGTGATTGAAGTCGTCGTCGTGGAGATTTGAAATATCCATTTTGATTGTTGAAACAATGTAATACAAACTAAGGCCTCACGCTTTACGATAACATTATATAAAATTTCAAATATGCATATCTCCGTTACTATAGAAAATACGGAAGAGATTTTACAATCAATGGAATCAGGTCGACGCTCTCTATTGGCTCATCCGGAAAAATTGAATCCATGTGTAATATTCATGCTTAGTTACCGTGGAAACTCTCATAACAATCGTGTAAAAATCTATTTGTGCGTGATTGTAGCTGTCGTCGTGGAGAACTGAAATAACCATTTTGATTGTTGAAACAATGTAATACAACCTAAGGCCTCACGTTTTACGAAAACATTATATAAAATTTCAAACTCGCACATCTCCGTTACTATAGAAGATACGGAAATGATTTTACACTCAATGGAATCAGGTCAACGCTCTCTATTGGCTCATCCGGAAAAATTGAATCCATGTGTAATATTCATGCTTAGTTACCATGGAAACTCTTATAACAAGAAAGTAAACAATATTTTTTTGCGTGATTGTAGTCGTCGTCGTGTAGATCTGAAATAACCATTTTGATTGTTGAAACAATGCAATACAAACTAAGGAATCACGTTTTAAGATAACATTATATAAAATTTCAAACTCGGATTTCTCCGTTACTAAAGAAGATACTGAAGTGATTTTACAATCAATGGAATCAGGTCGACGCTCTCTATTGGCTCATCCGGAAAAATTGAATCCATGTGTAATATTCATGCTTAGTTACCATGGAAACTCTCATAACAATCATGTAAACAATCTATTTGGGCGTGATTGTAGTCGTCGTCGTGGATATTTGAAATAACCATTTTGATTGTTGAAACAATGTAATACAAACTAAGGAATCACGTTTTAAGATAACATTAATTAAAATTTCAAACTCGCATATCTCCGTTACTTTAGAAGATACTGAGATGATTTTACACTCAATGGAATCAGGTCGACGCTCTTTTTTTCCCATCCAGAAAAATTGAATCCATGTGTAATATTCATGCTTAGTTACCATGGAAACTCTCATAACAATCATGTAAACAATCTATTTGTGCGTGATTGTAGTCGTCATCATAGAGATTTGAAATAACCATTTTGATTGTTGAAACCATGTAATACAAACTAAGGAATCACGTTTTACGATAACATTATATAAAATT
This sequence comes from Lepisma saccharinum, assembly GCF_977018435.1. Taxonomy (NCBI): domain Eukaryota; kingdom Metazoa; phylum Arthropoda; class Insecta; order Zygentoma; family Lepismatidae; genus Lepisma; species Lepisma saccharinum. Next base: position 56,291,088 of record NC_139235.1, on the reverse strand, counting down.
TTAAACTCGCATATCTCCGTTACTATAGATGATACTGAAGTGATTTTAAAAACAATGTAATCAGGTCGACGCTCTCTATTGGCACATCCCGAAAAATTGAATCCACGTGTAATATTCATGCTTAGGTACCATGGAAACTCTCATAACAATCATGTAAACAATCTATTTGGGCGTGATTGTAGTCGTCGTCGTGGAGATTTGAAATAAACATTTAGATTGTTGAAACAATGTAATAGAACCTAAGGCCTCACGTTTTACGATAACATTATATAAAATTACAAACTCGCATATCTCCGTTACTATAGAAGATACTGAATTGAATTTACACTCAATGGAATCAGGTCAACGCTCTCTTTTGGCACATCGCGAAAAATTGAATCCATGTGTAATATTCATGCTTAGTTACCATGGAAACTCTCATAACAATCATGTAAACAATCTTTTTGGTCGTGATTGTAGTCGTCGTCGTGGAGATTTTAAATAAACCTTTAGATTGTTGAAACAATGTAATACAAACTAAGGCCTCACGCTTTACGATAACATTATATAAAATTTCAAACTCGCATATCTCCGTTACTATAGAAGATACTGAATTGAATTTACAATCAATGGAATCAGGTCGACGCTCTCTATTGGCTCATCCGGAAAAATTGAATCCATGTGTAATATTCATGCTTAGTTACCATGGAAACTCTCATAACAATCATGTAAACAATCTATTTGGGCGTTATTGTAGTCGTCGTCGTGGAGATTTGAAATAACCATTTTGATTGTTGAAACAATGTAATACAAACTAAGGAATCACGTTTTAAGATAACATTAATTAAAATTTCAAACTCGCATATCTCCGTGACTTTAGAAGATACTGAGATGATTTTACACTCAATGGAATCAGGTCGACGCTCTTTTTTTCCCATCCAGAAAAATTGAATCCATGTGTAATATTCATGCTTAGTTACCATGGAAACTCTCATAACAATCATGTAAACAATCTATTTGTGCGTGATTGTAGTCGTCATCATAGAGATTTGAAATAACCATTTTGATTGTTGAAAGCATGTAGTACAAACTAAGGAATCACGTTTTACGATAACATTATATAAAATTTTAAACTCGCATATCTCCGTTACTGTAGATGATACTGAAGTGATTTTAAAAACAATGTAATCAGGTCGACGCTCTCTATTGGCACATCCCGAAAAATTGAATCCATGTGTAATATTCATGCTTAGGTACCATGGAAACTCTCATAACAATCATGTAAACAATCTATTTGGGCGTGATTGTAGTCGTCGTCGTGGAGATTTGAAATAAAAATTTAGATTGTTGAAACAATGTAATAGAACCTAAGGCCTCACGTTTTACGATAACATTATATAAAATTTCAAACTCGCACATCTCCGTTACTATAGAAGATACTGAAATGATTTTACACTCAATGGAATCAGGTCAACGCTCTCTATTGGCTGATCCGGAAAAATTGAATCCATGTGTAATATTCATGCTTAGTTACCATGGAAACTCTCATAACAATAAAGTAAACAATATTTTTTTGCGTGATTGTAGTCGTCGTCGTAGAGATCTGAAATAACCATTTTGATTGTTGAAACAATGTAATACAATCTAAGGAATCACGTTTTAAGATAACATTATATAAAATTTCAAACTCGCATATCTCCGTTATTTTAGAAGATACTGAAATGATTTTACACTCAATGGAATCAGGTCGACGCTCTCTTTTCTCCCATCCAGAAAAATTGAATCCATGTGTAATATTCATGCTTAGTTACCGTGGAAACTCTCATAACAATCGTGTAAACAATCTATTTGTGCGTGTTTGTAGCTGTCGTCGTGGAGAACTGAAATAACCATTTTGATTGTTGAAACAATGTAATACAAACTAAGGCCTCACGCTTTACGATAACATTATATAAAATTTCAAACTCGCATATCTCCGTTACTATAGAAGATACTGAATTGAATTTACACTCAATGGAATCAGGTCAACGCTCTCTTTTGGCACATCGCGAAAAATTGAATCAATGTGTAATAATCATGCTTAGTTACCATGGAAACTCTCAGAACAATCATGTAAACAATCTATTTGGGCGTGATGGTAATCGTCGCCGTGGAGATTTGAAATATCCATTTTGATTGTTGAAACAAGGTAATAAAAATTAAGGAATCATTTTTAAGATAACATTATATAAGATTTCAAACTCGCATATCTCCTTTACTATAGAAGGTAATGAAGTGATTTGACACTCAATGTAATCAGGTCAACGCTATATTTTGGCACATCCCGAAAATTGAATCCATGTGTAATATTCATGCTTAGTTACCATGGAAACTCTCATAACAATTTTGTAAATAATCTATTTGTGCGTGATTGTAGTCGTCGTCGTGGAGATTTGAAATATCCATTTTGATTGTTGAAACAATGTAATACAAACTAAGGCCTCACGCTTTACGATAACATTATATAAAATTTCAAACTCGCATATCTCCGTTACTATAGAAGATACCGAAGTGATTTTAAAATCAATGTAATCAGGTCGACGCTCTCTATTGGCACATCCGTAAAAATTGAATCCATGTGTAATATCCATGGTTAGGTACCATGGAAACTCTCATAACAATCATGTAAACAATCTATTTGTGCGTGATTGTAGTCGTCATCATGGAGATTTGAAATAACCATTTTGATTGTTGAAACAATGTAATACAAACTAAGGAATCACAATTTACGATAACATTATATAAAATTTTAAACTCGCACATCTCCGTTACTATAGAAGATACTGAAATGATTTTACACTCAATGGAATCAGGTCAACGCTCTCTATTATCACATCCGGAAAATTTGAATCCATGTGTAATATTATATGCTTAGTTACCATGGAAACTCTCATAACAATCATGTAAACAATCTATTTGGGCTTGATGGTAATCGTCGTCGTGGAGATTTGAAATAACCATTTTGATTGTTGAAACAATGTAATAAAAACTAGGGAATCATTTTTAAGATAACAGTATATAAAATTTCAAACTCGCATATCTCCTTTACTATAGAAGGTAATGAAGTGATTTGACACTCAATGTAATCAGGTCAACGCTATATTTTGGCACATCCCGAAAATTGAATCCATGTGTAATATTCATGCTTAGTTACCATGGAAACTCTCATAACAATTTTGTAAACAATCTATTTGTGCGTGATTGTAGTCGTCGTCGTGGAGATTTGAAATATCCATTTTGATTGTTGAAACAATGTAATACAAACTAAGGCCTCACGCTTTACGATAACATTATATAAAATTTCAAACTTGCATATCTCCGTTACTATAGAAAATACGGAAGTGATTTTACAATCAATGGAATCAGGTCGACGCTCTCTATTGGCTCATCCGGAAAAATTGAATCCATGTGTAATATTCATGCTTAGTTACCGTGGAAACTCTCATAACAATCGTGTAAAAAATCTATTTGTGCGTGATTGTAGCTGTCGTCGTGGAGAACTGAAATAACCATTTGGTTGTTGAAACAATGTAATACAAACTAAGGCCTCACGCTTTACGATGACATTATATAAAATTTCAAACTCGCATATTTCCGTTACTATAGAAGATACTTTAGTGAATTTACACTCAATGGAATCAGGTCAACGCTCTCTTTTATCACATCCCGAAAAATTGAATCCATGTGTAATATTCATGCTTAGTTACCATGGAAACTCTCATAACAATCATGTAAACAATCTATTTGGGCGTGATTGTAGTCGTCGTCGTGGAGATTTGAAATAACCATTTTGATTGTTGAAACAATGTAATACAACCTAAGGCCTCACGTTTTACGAAAACATTATATAAAATATCAAACTCGCACATCTCCGTTACTATAGAAGATACGGAAATGATTTTACACTCAATGGAATCAGGTCAACGCTCTCTATTGGCTCATCCGGAAAAATTGAATCCATGTGTAATATTCATGCTTAGTTACCATGGAAACTCTTATAACAAGAAAGTAAACAATATTTTTTTGCGTGATTGTAGTCGTCGTCGTGGAGATCTGAAATAACCATTTTGATTGTTGAAACAATGTAATACAAACTAAGGAATCACGTTTTAAGATAACATTATATAAAATTTCAAACTCGGATTTCTCCGTTACTAAAGAAGATACTGAAGTGATTTTACAATCAATGGAATCAGGTCGACGCTCTCTATTGGCTCATCCGGAAAAATTGAATCCATGTGTAATATTCATGCTTAGTTACCATGGAAACTCTCATAACAATCATGTAAACAATCTATTTGGGCGTGATTGTAGTCGTCGTCGTGGAGATTTGAAATAACCATTTTGATTGTTGAAACAATGTAATACAAACTAAGGAATCACGTTTTAAGATAACATTAATTAAAATTTCAAACTCGCATATCTCCGTTACTTTAGAAGATACTGAGATGATTTTACACTCAATGGAATCAGGTCGACGCTCTTTTTTTCCCATCCAGAAAAATTGATTCCATGTGTAATATTCATGCTTAGTTACCATGGAAACTCTCATAACAATCATGTAAACAATCTATTTGTGCGTGATTGTAGTCGTCATCATAGAGATTTGAAATAACGATTTTGATTGTTGAAACCATGTAATACAAACTAAGGAATCACGTTTTACGATAACATTATATAAAATTTTAAACTCGCATATCTCCGCTACTATAGATGATACTGAAGTGATTTTAAAAACAATGTAATCAGGTCGACGCTCTCTATTGGCACATCCCGAAAAATTGAATCCATGTGTAATATTCATGCTTAGGTACCATGGAAACTCTCATAACAATCATGTAAACAATCTATTTGGGCGTGATTGTAGTCGTCGTCGTGGAGATTTGAAATAAAAATTTAGATTGTTGAAACAATGTAATAGAACCTAAGGCCTCACGTTTTACGATAACATTATATAAAATTTCAAACTCGCACATCTCCGTTACTATAGAAGATACTGAAATGATTTTACACTCAATGGAATCAGGTCAACGCTCTCTATTGGCTGATCCGGAAAAATTGAATCCATGTGTAATATTCAAGCTTAGTTACCATGGAAACTCTCATAACAATAAAGTAAAGAATATTTTTTGGCGTGATTGTAGTCGTCGTCTTGGAGATCTGAAATAACCATTTTTATTGTTGAAACAATGTAATACAAACTAAGGAATCACGTTTTAAGATAACATTATATAAAATTTCAAACTCGCATATCTCCGTTATTTTAGAAGATACTGAAATGATTTTACACTCAATGGAATCAGGTCGACGCTCTCTTTTCTCCCATCCAGAAAAATTGAATCCATGTGTAATATTCATGCTTAGTTACCGTGGAAACTCTCATAACAATCGTGTAAACAATCTATTTGTGCGTGTTTGTAGCTGTCGTCGTGGAGAACTGAAATAACCATTTTGATTGTTGAAACAATGTAATACAAACTAAGGCCTCACGCTTTACGATAACATTATATAAAATTTCAAACTCGCATATCTCCGTTACTATAGAAGATACTGAATTGAATTTACACTCAATGGAATCAGGTCAACGCTCTCTTTTGGCACATCGCGAAAAATTGAATCAATGTGTAATAATCATGCTTAGTTACCATGGAAACTCTCAGAACAATCATGTAAACAATCTATTTGGGCGTGATGGTAATCGTCGCCGTGGAGATTTGAAATATCCATTTTGATTGTTGAAACAAGGTAATAAAAATTAAGGAATCATTTTTAAGATAACATTATATAAGATTTCAAACTCGCATATCTCCTTTACTATAGAAGGTAATGAAGTGATTTGACACTCAATGTAATCAGGTCAACGCTATATTTTGGCACATCCCGAAAATTGAATCCATGTGTAATATTCATGCTTAGTTACCATGGAAACTCTCATAACAATTTTGTAAATAATCTATTTGTGCGTGATTGTAGTCGTCGTCGTGGAGATTTGAAATATCCATTTTGATTGTTGAAACAATGTAATACAAACTAAGGCCTCACGCTTTACGATAACATTATATAAAATTTCAAACTCGCATATCTCCGTTACTATAGAAGATACCGAAGTGATTTTAAAATCAATGTAATCAGGTCGACGCTCTCTATTGGCACATCCGTAAAAATTGAATCCATGTGTAATATCCATGGTTAGGTACCATGGAAACTCTCATAACAATCATGTAAACAATCTATTTGTGCGTGATTGTAGTCGTCATCATGGAGATTTGAAATAACCATTTTGATTGTTGAAACAATGTAATACAAACTAAGGAATCACAATTTACGATAACATTATATAAAATTTTAAACTCGCACATCTCCGTTACTATAGAAGATACTGAAATGATTTTACACTCAATGGAATCAGGTCAACGCTCTCTATTATCACATCCGGAAAATTTGAATCCATGTGTAATATTATATGCTTAGTTACCATGGAAACTCTCATAACAATCATGTAAACAATCTATTTGGGCTTGATGGTAATCGTCGTCGTGGAGATTTGAAATAACCATTTTGATTGTTGAAACAATGTAATAAAAACTAGGGAATCATTTTTAAGATAACAGTATATAAAATTTCAAACTCGCATATCTCCTTTACTATAGAAGGTAATGAAGTGATTTGACACTCAATGTAATCAGGTCAACGCTATATTTTGGCACATCCCGAAAATTGAATCCATGTGTAATATTCATGCTTAGTTACCATGGAAACTCTCATAACAATTTTGTAAACAATCTATTTGTGCGTGATTGTAGTCGTCGTCGTGGAGATTTGAAATATCCATTTTGATTGTTGAAACAATGTAATACAAACTAAGGCCTCACGCTTTACGATAACATTATATAAAATTTCAAACTTGCATATCTCCGTTACTATAGAAAATACGGAAGTGATTTTACAATCAATGGAATCAGGTCGACGCTCTCTATTGGCTCATCCGGAAAAATTGAATCCATGTGTAATATTCATGCTTAGTTACCGTGGAAACTCTCATAACAATCGTGTAAAAAATCTATTTGTGCGTGATTGTAGCTGTCGTCGTGGAGAACTGAAATAACCATTTGGTTGTTGAAACAATGTAATACAAACTAAGGCCTCACGCTTTACGATGACATTATATAAAATTTCAAACTCGCATATTTCCGTTACTATAGAAGATACTTTAGTGAATTTACACTCAATGGAATCAGGTCAACGCTCTCTTTTATCACATCCCGAAAAATTGAATCCATGTGTAATATTCATGCTTAGTTACCATGGAAACTCTCATAACAATCATGTAAACAATCTATTTGGGCGTGATTGTAGTCGTCGTCGTGGAGATTTGAAATAACCATTTTGATTGTTGAAACAATGTAATACAACCTAAGGCCTCACGTTTTACGAAAACATTATATAAAATTTCAAACTCGCACATCTCCGTTACTATAGAAGATACGGAAATGATTTTACACTCAATGGAATCAGGTCAACGCTCTCTATTGGCTCATCCGGAAAAATTGAATCCATGTGTAATATTCATGCTTAGTTACCATGGAAACTCTTATAACAAGAAAGTAAACAATATTTTTTTGCGTGATTGTAGTCGTCGTCGTGGAGATCTGAAATAACCATTTTGATTGTTGAAACAATGTAATACAAACTAAGGAATCACGTTTTAAGATAACATTATATAAAATTTCAAACTCGGATTTCTCCGTTACTAAAGAAGATACTGAAGTGATTTTACAATCAATGGAATCAGGTCGACGCTCTCTATTGGCTCATCCGGAAAAATTGAATCCATGTGTAATATTCATGCTTAGTTACCATGGAAACTCTCATAACAATCATGTAAACAATCTATTTGGGCGTGATTGTAGTCGTCGTCGTGGAGATTTGAAATAACCATTTTGATTGTTGAAACAATGTAATACAAACTAAGGAATCACGTTTTAAGATAACATTAATTAAAATTTCAAACTCGCATATCTCCGTTACTTTAGAAGATACTGAGATGATTTTACACTCAATGGAATCAGGTCGACGCTCTTTTTTTCCCATCCAGAAAAATTGATTCCATGTGTAATATTCATGCTTAGTTACCATGGAAACTCTCATAACAATCATGTAAACAATCTATTTGTGCGTGATTGTAGTCGTCATCATAGAGATTTGAAATAACGATTTTGATTGTTGAAACCATGTAATACAAACTAAGGAATCACGTTTTACGATAACATTATATAAAATTTTAAACTCGCATATCTCCGCTACTATAGATGATACTGAAGTGATTTTAAAAACAATGTAATCAGGTCGACGCTCTCTATTGGCACATCCCGAAAAATTGAATCCATGTGTAATATTCATGCTTAGGTACCATGGAAACTCTCATAACAATCATGTAAACAATCTATTTGTGCGTGATTGTAGTCGTCATCATGGAGATTTGAAATAACCATTTTGATTGTTGAAACAATGTAATACAAACTAAGGAATCACAATTTACGATAACATTATATAAAATTTTAAACTCGCACATCTCCGTTACTATAGAAGATACTGAAATGATTTTACACTCAATGGAATCAGGTCAACGCTCTCTATTATCACATCCGGAAAATTTGAATCCATGTGTAATATTATATGCTTAGTTACCATGGAAACTCTCATAACAATCATGTAAACAATCTATTTGGGCTTGATGGTAATCGTCGTCGTGGAGATTTGAAATAACCATTTTGATTGTTGAAACAATGTAATAAAAACTAGGGAATCATTTTTAAGATAACAGTATATAAAATTTCAAACTCGCATATCTCCTTTACTATAGAAGGTAATGAAGTGATTTGACACTCAATGTAATCAGGTCAACGCTATATTTTGGCACATCCCGAAAATTGAATCCATGTGTAATATTCATGCTTAGTTACCATGGAAACTCTCATAACAATTTTGTAAACAATCTATTTGTGCGTGATTGTAGTCGTCGTCGTGGAGATTTGAAATATCCATTTTGATTGTTGAAACAATGTAATACAAACTAAGGCCTCACGCTTTACGATAACATTATATAAAATTTCAAACTTGCATATCTCCGTTACTATAGAAAATACGGAAGTGATTTTACAATCAATGGAATCAGGTCGACGCTCTCTATTGGCTCATCCGGAAAAATTGAATCCATGTGTAATATTCATGCTTAGTTACCGTGGAAACTCTCATAACAATCGTGTAAAAAATCTATTTGTGCGTGATTGTAGCTGTCGTCGTGGAGAACTGAAATAACCATTTGGTTGTTGAAACAATGTAATACAAACTAAGGCCTCACGCTTTACGATGACATTATATAAAATTTCAAACTCGCATATTTCCGTTACTATAGAAGATACTTTAGTGAATTTACACTCAATGGAATCAGGTCAACGCTCTCTTTTATCACATCCCGAAAAATTGAATCCATGTGTAATATTCATGCTTAGTTACCATGGAAACTCTCATAACAATCATGTAAACAATCTATTTGGGCGTGATTGTAGTCGTCGTCGTGGAGATTTGAAATAACCATTTTGATTGTTGAAACAATGTAATACAACCTAAGGCCTCACGTTTTACGAAAACATTATATAAAATTTCAAACTCGCACATCTCCGTTACTATAGAAGATACGGAAATGATTTTACACTCAATGGAATCAGGTCAACGCTCTCTATTGGCTCATCCGGAAAAATTGAATCCATGTGTAATATTCATGCTTAGTTACCATGGAAACTCTTATAACAAGAAAGTAAACAATATTTTTTTGCGTGATTGTAGTCGTCGTCGTGGAGATCTGAAATAACCATTTTGATTGTTGAAACAATGTAATACAAACTAAGGAATCACGTTTTAAGATAACATTATATAAAATTTCAAACTCGGATTTCTCCGTTACTAAAGAAGATACTGAAGTGATTTTACAATCAATGGAATCAGGTCGACGCTCTCTATTGGCTCATCCGGAAAAATTGAATCCATGTGTAATATTCATGCTTAGTTACCATGGAAACTCTCATAACAATCATGTAAACAATCTATTTGGGCGTGATTGTAGTCGTCGTCGTGGAGATTTGAAATAACCATTTTGATTGTTGAAACAATGTAATACAAACTAAGGAATCACGTTTTAAGATAACATTAATTAAAATTTCAAACTCGCATATCTCCGTTACTTTAGAAGATACTGAGATGATTTTACACTCAATGGAATCAGGTCGACGCTCTTTTTTTCCCATCCAGAAAAATTGATTCCATGTGTAATATTCATGCTTAGTTACCATGGAAACTCTCATAACAATCATGTAAACAATCTATTTGTGCGTGATTGTAGTCGTCATCATAGAGATTTGAAATAACGATTTTGATTGTTGAAACCATGTAATACAAACTAAGGAATCACGTTTTACGATAACATTATATAAAATTTTAAACTCGCATATCTCCGCTACTATAGATGATACTGAAGTGATTTTAAAAACAATGTAATCAGGTCGACGCTCTCTATTGGCACATCCCGAAAAATTGAATCCATGTGTAATATTCATGCTTAGGTACCATGGAAACTCTCATAACAATCATGTAAACAATCTATTTGGGCGTGATTGTAGTCGTCGTCGTGGAGATTTGAAATAAACATTTAGATTGTTGAAACAATGTAATAGAACCTAAGGCCTCACGTTTTACGATAACATTATATAAAATTTCAAACTCGCACATCTCCGTTACTATAGAAGATACTGAAATGATTTTACACTCAATGGAATCAGGTCAACGCTCTCTATTGGCTGATCCGGAAAAATTGAATCCATGTGTAATATTCAAGCTTAGTTACCATGGAAACTCTCATAACAATGAAGTAAACAATATTTTTTTGCGTGATTGTAGTCGTCGTCTTGGAGATCTGAAATAACCATTTTTATTGTTGAAACAATGTAATACAAACTAAGGAATCACGTTTTAAGATAACATTATATAAAATTTCAAACTCGCATATCTCCGTTACTTTAGAAGATACTGAAATGATTTTACACTCAATGGAATCAGGTCGACGCTCTCTTTTCTCCCATCCAGAAAAATTGAATCCATGTGTAAATTTCATGCTTAGTTACCATGGAAACTCTCATAACAATCGTGTAAACAATCTATTTGTGCGTGTTTGTAACTGTCGTCGTGGAGAACTGAAATAACCATTTTGATTGTTGAAACAATGTAATACAAACTAAGGCCTCACTCTTTACGATAACATTATATGAAATTTCAAACTCGCATATCTCCGTTACTATAGAAGATACTGAATTGAATTTACACTCAATGGAATCAGGTCAACGCTCTCTCTTGGCACATCGCGAAAAATTGAATCCATGTGTATTATTCATGCTTAGTTACCATGGAAACTCTCATAACAATCATGTAAACAATCTATTTGGGCGTGATGGTAATCGTCGTCGTGGAGATTTGAAATATCCATTTTGATTGTTGAAACAATGTAATAAAAACTAAGGAATCATTTTTAAGATAACATTATATAAGATTTCAAACTCGCATATCTCCTTTACTATAGAAGGTAATGAAGTGATTTGACACTCAATGTAATCAGGTCAACGCTATATTTTGGCACATCCCGAAATTTGAATCCATGTGTAATATTCATGCTTAGTTACCATGGAAACTCTCATAACAATTTTGTAAGCAATCTATTTGTGCGTGATTGTAGTCGTCGTCGTGGAGATTTGAAATATCCAATTTGATTGTTGAAACAATGTAATACAAATTAAGGCCTCACGCTTTACGATAACATTATATAAAATTTCAAACTTGCATATCTCCGTTACTATAGAAAATCCGGAAGTGATTTTACAATCAATGGAATCAGGTCGACGCTCTCTATTGGCTCATCCGGAAAAATTGAATCCATGTGTAATATTCATGCTTAGTTACCGTGGAGACTCTCATAACAATCGTGTAAAAAATCTATTTGTGCGTGATTGTAGCTGTCGTCGTGGAGAACTGAAATAACCATTTTGATTGTTGAAACAATGTAATACAAACTAAGGCCTCACGCTTTACGATGACATTATATAAAATTTCAAACTCGCATATTTCCGTTACTATAGAAGATACTGAAGTGAATTTACACTCAATGGAATCAGGTCAACGCTCTCTTTTATCACATCCCGAAAAATTGAATACATGTGTAATATTCATGCTTAGTTACCATGGAAACTCTTATAACAAGAAAGTAAACAATATTTTTTTGCGTGATTGTAGTCGTCGTCGTGGAGATCTGAAATAACCATTTTGATTGTTGAAACAATGTAATACAAACTAAGGAATCACGTTTTAAGATAACATTATATAAAATTTCAAACTCGGATTTCTCTGTTACTAAAGAAAATACTGAAGTGATTTTACAATCAATGGAATCAGGTCGACGCTCTCTATTGTCTCATCCGGAAAAATTGAATCCATGTGTAATATTCATGCTTAGTTACCATGGAAACTCTCATAACAATCATGTAAACAATCTATTTGGGCGTGATTGTAGTCGTCGTCGTGGAGATTTGAAATAACCATTTTGATTGTTGAAACAATGTAATACAAACTAAGGAATCACGTTTTAAGATAACATTAATTAAAATTTCAAACTCGCATATCTCCGTTACTTTAGAAGATACTGAGATGATTTTACACTCAATGGAATCAGGTCGACGCTCTTTTTTTCCCATCCAGAAAAATTGAATCCATGTGTAATATTCATGCTTAGTTACCATGGAAACTCTCATAACAATCATGTAAACAATCTATTTGTGCGTGATTGTAGTCGTCATCATAGAGATTTGAAATAACCATTTTGATTGTTGAAACCATGTAATACAAACTAAGGAATCACGTTTTACGATAACATTATATAAAATTTTAAACTCGCATATCTCCGTTACTATAGATGATACTGAAGTGATTTTAAAAACAATGTAATCAGGTCGACGCTCTCTATTGGCACATCCCGAAAAATTGAATCCATGTGTAATATTCATGCTTAGGTACCATGGAAACTCTCATAACAATCATGTAAACAATCTATTTGGGCGTGATTGTAGTCGTCGTCGTGGAGATTTGAAATAAACATTTAGATTGTTGAAACAATGTAATAGAACCTAAGGCCTCACGTTTAACGATAACATTATATAAAATTTCAAACTCGCACATCTCCGTTACTATAGAAGATACTGAAATGATTTTACACTCAATGGAATCAGGTCAACGCTCTCTATTGGCTGATCCGGAAAAATTGAATCCATGTGTAATATTCAAGCTTAGTTACCGTGGAAACTCTCATAACAATAAAGTAAACAATATTTTTTTGCGTGATTGTAGTCGTCGTCTTGGAGATCTGAAATAACCATTTTTATTGTTGAAACAATGTAATACAAACTAAGGAATCACGTTTTAAGATAACATTATATAAAATTTCAAACTCGCATAACTCCGTTACTTTAGAAGATACTGAAATGATTTTACACTCAATGGAATCAGGTCGACGCTCTCTTTCCTCCCATCCAGAAAAATTGAATCCATGTGTAAATTTCATGCTTAGTTACCGTGGAAACTCTCATAACAATCGTGTAAACAATCTATTTGTGCGTGTTTGTAACTGTCGTCGTGGAGAACTGAAATAACCATTTTGATTGTTGAAACAATGTAATACAAACTAGGGCCTCACGCTTTACGATAACATTATATAAAATTTCAAACTCGCATATCTCCGTTACTATAGAAGATACTGAATTGAATTTACACTCAATGGAATCAGGTCAACGCTCTCTTTTGGCACATCGCGAAAAATTGAATCCATGTGTAATATTCATGCTTAGTTACCATGGAAACTCTCATAACAATCATGTAAACAATCTATTTGTGCGTGATTGTAGTAGTCATCATAGAGATTTGAAATAACCATTTTGATTGTTACAACAATGTAATACAAACTAAGGTATCACGTTTTACGTTAACATTATATAAAATTTTAAACTCGCATATCTCCGTTACTGTAGATGATACTGAAGTGATTTTAAAAACAATGTAATCAGGTCGACGCTCTCTATTGGCACATCCGGAATAATTGAATCCATCTGTAATATTATATGCTTAGTTACCATGGAATCTCTCATAACAATCATGTAAACAATCTATTTAAGCGTGATTGTAATCGTCGTCGTGGAGATTTGAAATAACCATTTTGATTGTACAAACAATGTAATAAAAACTAAGGAATCACGTTTTAAGATAACATTATATAAGATTTCAAACTCGCATATCTCCTTTACTATAGAAGGTAATGAAGTGATTTGACACTCAATGGAATCAGGTCAACGATCTCTTTTGGCACATCCCGAAAATTGAATCAGTGTGTAATATTCATGCTTAGTTACCATGGAAACTCTCATAACAATTTTGTAAACAATATATTTGTGCGTGATTGTAGTCGTCGTCGTGGAGATTTGAAATATCCATTTTGATTGTTGAAACAATGTAATACAAACTAAGGCCTCACGCTTTACGATAACATTATATAAAATTTCAAACTTGCATATCTCCGTTACAATAGAAAATACGGAAGTGATTTTACAATCAATGCAATCAGGTCGACGCTCTCTATTGGCTCATCCGGAAAAATTGAATCCATGTGTAATATTCATGCTTAGTTACCGTGGAAACTCTCATAACAATCGTGTAAAGAATCTATTTGTGCGTGATTGTAGCTGTCGTCGTGGAGAACTGAAATAACCATTTTGATTGTTGAAACAATGTAATACAAACTAAGGCCTCACGCTTTACGATAACATTATATAAAATTTCAAACTCGCATATCTGCGTTACTATAGAAGATACTGAAGTGAATTTACACTCAATGGAATCAGGTCAACGCTCTCTTTTATCACATCCCGAAAAATTGAATCCATGTGTAATATTCATGCTTAGTTACCATGGAAACTCTCATAACAATCATGTAAACAATCTACTTGGGCGTGATTGTAGTCGTCGTCGTGGAGATTTGAAATAACCATTTTGATTGTTGAAACAATGTAATACAACCTAAGGCCTCACGTTTTACGAAAACATTATATAAAATTTCAAACTCGCACATCTCCGTTACTATAGAAGATACGGAAATGATTTTACACTCAATGGAATCAGGTCAACGCTCTCTATTGGCTCATCCGGAAAAATTGAATCCATGTGTAATATTCATGCTTAGTTACCATGGAAACTCTTATAACAAGAAAGTAAACAATATTTTTTTGCGTGATTGTAGTCGTCGTCGTGGAGATCTGAAATAACCATTTTGATTGTTGAAACAATGTAATACAAACTAAGGAATCACGTTTTAAGATAACATTATATAAAATTTCAAACTCGGATTTCTCCGTTACTAAAGAAGATACTGAAGTGATTTTACAATCAATGGAATCAGGTCGACGCTCTCTATTGGCTCATCCGGAAAAATTGAATCCATGTGTAATATTCATGCTTAGTTACCATGGAAACTCTCATAACAATCATGTAAACAATCTATTTGGGCGTGATTGTAGTCGTTGTCGTGGAGATTTGAAATAACCATTTTGATTGTTGAAACAATGTAATACAAACTAAGGAATCACGTTTTAAGATAACATTAATTAAAATTTCAAACTCGCATATCTCCGTTACTTTAGAAGATACTGAGATGATTTTACACTCAATGGAATCAGGTCGACGCTCTTTTTTTCCCATCCAGAAAAATTGAATCCATGTGTAATATTCATGCTTAGTTACCATGGAAACTCTCATAACAATCATGTAAACAATCTATTTGTGCGTGATTGTAGTCGTCATCATAGAGATTTGAAATAACCATTTTGATTGGTGAAACCATGTAATACAAACTAAGGAATCACGTTTTACGATAACATTATATAAAATTTTAAACTCGCATATCTCCGTGACTATAGATGATACTGATGTGATTTTAAAAACAATGTAATCAGGTCGACGCTCTCTATTGGCACATCCCGAAAAATTGAATCCATGTGTAATATTCATACTTAGGTACCATGGAAACTCTCATAACAATCATGTAAACAATCTATTTGGGCGTGATTGTAGTCGTCGTCGTGGAGATTTGAAATAAACATTTAGATTGTTGAAACAATGTAATAGAACCTAAGGCCTCACGTTTTACGATAACATTATATAAAATTTCAAACTCGCACATCTCCGTTACTATAGAAGATACTGAAATGATTTTACACTCAATGGAATCAGGTCAACGCTCTCTATTGGCTGATCCGGAAAAATTGAATCCATATGTAATATTCAAGCTTAGTTACCATGGAAACTCTCATAACAATAAAGTAAACAATATTTTTTTGCGTGATTGTAGTCGTCGTCTTGGAGATCTGAAATAACCACTTTTATTGTTGAAACAATGTAATACAAACTAAGGAATCACGTTTTAAGATAACAATATATAAAATTTCAAACTCGCATATCTCCGTTACTTTAGAAGATACTGAAATGATTTTACACTCAATGGAATCAGGTCGACGCTCTCTTTCCTCCCATCCAGAAAAATTGAATCCATGTGTAAATTTCATGCTTAGTTACCGTGGAAACTCTCATAACAATCGTGTAAACAATCTCTTTGTGCGTGTTTGTAACTGTCGTTGTGGAGAACTGAAATAACCATTTTGATTGTTGAAACAATGTAATACAAACTAAGGCCTCACGCTTTACGATAACATTATATAAAATTTCAAACTCTCATATCTCCGTTACTTTAGAAGATACTGAATTGAATTTACACTCAATGGAATCAGGTCAACGCTCTCTTTTGGCACATCGCGAAAAATTGAATCCATGTGTAATATTCATGCTTAGTTACCATGGAAACTCTCATAACAATCATGTAAACAATCTATTTGTGCGTGATTGTAGTAGTCATCATAGAGATTTGAAATAACCATTTTGATTGTTACAACAATGTAATACAAACTAAGGTATCACGTTTTACGTTAACAATATATAAAATTTTAAACTCGCATATCTCCGTTACTGTAGATGATACTGAAGTGATTTTAAAAACAATGTAATCAGGTCGACGCTCTCTATTGGCACATCCGGAATAATTGAATCCATCTGTAATATTATATGCTTAGTTACCATGGAATCTCTCATAACAATCATGTAAACAATCTATTTGAGCGTGATTGTAATCGTCGTCGTGGAGATTTGAAATAACCATTTTGATTGTATAAACAATGTAATAAAAACTAAGGAATCACGTTTTAAGATAACATTATATAAGATTTCAAACTCGCATATCTCCTTTACTATAGAAGGTAATGAAGTGATTTGACACTCAATGGAATCAGGTCAACGCTCTCTTTTGGCACATCCCGAAAATTGAATCAGTGTGTAATATTCATGCTTAGTTACCATGGAAACTCTCATAACAATTTTGTAAACAATCTATTTGTGCGTGATTGTAGTCGTCATCATAGAGATTTGAAATAACCATTTTGATTGTTGAAACCATGTAATACAAACTAAGGAATCACGTTTTACGATAACATTATATAAAATTTTAAACTCGCATATCTCCGTTACTATAGAAAATACGGAAGTGATTTTACAATCAATGCAATCAGGTCGACGCTCTATATTGGCTCATCCGGAAAAATTGAATCCATGTGTAATATTCATGCTTAGTTACCGTGGAAACTCTCATAACAATCGTGTAAAGAATCTATTTGTGCGTGATTATAGCTGTCGTCGTGGAGAACTGAAATAACCATTTTGATTGTTGAAACAATGTAATACAAACTAAGGCCTCACGCTTTACGATAACATTATATAAAATTTCAAACTCGCATATCTCCGTTACTATAGAAGATACTGAAGTGAATTTACACTCAATGGAATCAGGTCAACGCTCTCTTTTATCACATCCCGAAAAATTGAATCCATGTGTAATATTCATGCTTAGTTACCATGGAAACTCTCATAACAATCATGTAAACAATCTATTTGGGAGTGATTGTAGTCGTCGTCGTGGAGATTTGAAATGACCATTTTGATTGTTCAAACAATGTAATACAACCTAAGGCCTCACGTTTTACGATAACATTATATAAAATTTCAAACTCGCACATCTCCGTTACTATAGAAGATACTGAAGTGATTTTACAATCAATGGAATCAGGTCGACGCTCTCTATTGGCTCATCCGGAAAAATTGAATCCCTGTGTAATATTCGTGCTTAGTTACCATGGAAACTCTCATAACAATCATGTAAACAATCTATTTGGGCGTGATTGTAGTCGTCGTCGTGGAGATTTGAAATAACCATTTTGATTGTTGAAACAATGTAATACAAACTAAGGAATCACGTTTTAAGATAACTTTAATTAAAATTTCAAACTCGCATATCTCCGTTACTTTAGATGATACTGAAGTGATTTTAAAAACAATGTAATCAGGTCGACGTTCTCTATTGGCACATCCCGAAAAATTGAATCCATGTGTAATATTCATGCTTAGGTACCATGGAAACTCTCATAACAATTATGTAAACAATCTATTTGGGCGTGATTGTAGTCGTCGTCGTAGAGATTTGAAATAAACATTTAAATTGTTGAAACAATGTAATACAACCTAAAGCCTTACGTTTTACGATAACATTATATAAAATTTCAAACTCGCACATCTCCGTTACTGTAGAATATACTGAAATGATTTTACACTCAATGGAATCAGGTCAAGGCTCTCTATTGGCTCATCCGGAAAAATTGAATCCATTGTGTAATATTCATGCTTAGTTACCATGGAAACTCTCATAACAATAAAGTAAACAATATTTTTTTGCGTGATTGTAGTCGTCGTCGTAGAGATCTGAAATAACCATTTTGATTGTTGAAACAATGTAATACAATCTAAGGAATCACGTTTTAAGATAACATTATATAAAATTTCAAACTCGCATATCTCCGTTACTTTAGAAGATACTGAAATGATTTTACACTCAATGGAATCAGGTCGACGCTCTCTTTTCTCCCATCCAGAAAAATTGAATCCATGTGTAATATTCATGCTTAGTTACCGTGGAAACTCTCATAACAATCGTGTAAACAATCTATTTGTGCGTGATTGTAGCTGTCGTCGTGGAGAACTGAAATAACCATTTTGATTGTTGAAACAATGTAATACAACCTAAGGCCTCACGTTTTACGATAACATTATATAAAATTTCAAACTCGCACATCTCCGTTACTATAGAAGATACTGAAATGATTTTACACTCAATGGAATCATGTCAACGCTCTCTATTGGCTCATCCGGAAAAATTGAATCCATGTGTAATATTCATGCTTAGTTACCATGGACACTCTCATAACAATCATGTAAACAATCTATTTGGGCGTGATTTTAATCGTCGTCGTGGAGATTTGAAATAACCATTTTGATTGTATAAACAATGTTTTAAAAACTAAGGAATCACGTTTTAAGATAACATTATATAAGATTTCAAACTCGCATATCTCCTTTACTATAGAAGGTAATGAAGTGATTTGACACTCAATGGAATCAGGTCAACGCTCTCTTTTGGCACATCCCGAAAATTGAATCATTGTGTAATATTCATGCTTAGTTACCATGGAATCTCTCATAACAATCATGTAAACAATCTATTTGTGCGTGATTGTAGCTGTCGTCGTGGAGAACTGAAATAACCATTTTGATTGTTGAAACAATGTAATACAAACTAAGGCCTCACGTTTTACGATAACATTATATAAAATTTCAAACTCGCACATCTCCGTTACTATAGAAGATACTGAAATGATTTTACACTCAATGGAATCATGTCAACGCTCTCTATTGGCTCATCCGGAAAAATTGAATCCATGTGTAATATTCATGCTTAGTTACCATGGACACTCTCATAACAATCATGTAAACAATCTATTTGGGCGTGATTTTAATCGTCGTCGTGGAGATTTGAAATAACCATTTTGATTGTATAAACAATGTTTTAAAAACTAAGGAATCACGTTTTAAGATAACATTATATAAGATTTCAAACTCGCATATCTCCTTTACTATAGAAGGTAATGAAGTGATTTGACACTCAATGGAATCAGGTCAACGCTCTCTTTTGGCACATCCCGAAAATTGAATCATTGTGTAATATTCATGCTTAGTTACCATGGAATCTCTCATAACAATCATGTAAACAATCTATTTGTGCGTGATTGTAGCTGTCGTCGTGGAGAACTGAAATAACCATTTTGATTGTTGAAACAATGTAATACAAACTAAGGAATCACGTTTTAAGATAACATTAATTAAAATTTCAAACTCGCATATCTCCGTTACTTTAGAAGATACTGAGATGATTTTACACTCAATGGAATCAGGTCGACGCTCTTTTTTTCCCATCCAGAAAAATTGAATCCATGTGTAATATTCATGCTTAGTTACCATGGAAACTCTCATAACAATCATGTAAACAATCTATTTGTGCGTGATTGTAGTCGTCATCATAGAGATTTGAAATAACCATTTTGATTGTTGAAACCATGTAATACAAACTAAGGAATCACGTTTTACGATAACATTATATAAAATTTTAAACTCGCATATCTCCGTTACTATAGATGATACTGAAGTGATTTTAAAAACAATGTAATCAGGTCGACGCTCTCTATTGGCACATCCCGAAAAATTGAATCCATGTGTAATATTCATGCTTAGGTACCATGGAAACTCTCATAACAACCATGTAAACAATCTATTTGGGCGTGATTGTAGTCGTCGTCGTGGAGATTTGAAATAAACATTTAGATTGTTGAAACAATGTAATAGAACCTAAGGCCTCACGTTTTACGATAACATTATATAAAATTTCAAACTCGCACATCTCCGTTACTATAGAAGATACTGAAATGATTTTACACTCAATGGAATCAGGTCAACGCTCTCTATTGGCTCATCCGGAAAAATTGAATCCATGTGTAATATTCATGCTTAGTTACCTTGGACACTCTCATAACAATCATGTAAACAATCTATTTGGGCGTGATTTTAATCGTCGTCGTGGAGATTTGAAATAACCATTTTGATTGTATAAACAATGTTTTAAAAACTAAGGAATCACGTTTTAAGATAACATTATATAAGATTTCAAACTCGCATATCTCCTTTACTATAGAAGGTAATGAAGTGATTTGACACTCAATGGAATCAGGTCAACGCTCTCTTTTGGCACATCCCGAAAATTGAATCATTGTGTAATATTCATGCTTAGTTACCATGGAATCTCTCATAACAATCGTGTAAACAATCTCTTTGTGCGTGTTTGTAACTGTCGTTGTGGAGAACTGAAATAACCATTTTGATTGTTGAAACAATGTAATACAAACTAAGGCCTCACGCTTTACGATAACATTATATAAAATTTCAAACTCTCATATCTCCGTTACTTTAGAAGATACTGAATTGAATTTACACTCAATGGAATCAGGTCAACGCTCTCTTTTGGCACATCGCGAAAAATTGAATCCATGTGTAATATTCATGCTTAGTTACCATGGAAACTCTCATAACAATCATGTAAACAATCTATTTGTGCGTGATTGTAGTAGTCATCATAGAGATTTGAAATAACCATTTTGATTGTTACAACAATGTAATACAAACTAAGGTATCACGTTTTACGTTAACAATATATAAAATTTTAAACACGCATATCTCCGTTACTGTAGATGATACTGAAGTGATTTTAAAAACAATGTAATCAGGTCGACGCTCTCTATTGGCACATCCGGAATAATTGAATCCATCTGTAATATTATATGCTTAGTTACCATGGAATCTCTCATAACAATCATGTAAACAATCTATTTGAGCGTGATTGTAATCGTCGTCGTGGAGATTTGAAATAACCATTTTGATTGTATAAACAATGTAATAAAAACTAAGGAATCACGTTTTAAGATAACATTATATAAGATTTCAAACTCGCATATCTCCTTTACTATAGAAGGTAATGAAGTGATTTGACACTCAATGGAATCAGGTCAACGCTCTCTTTTGGCACATCCCGAAAATTGAATCAGTGTGTAATATTCATGCTTAGTTACCATGGAAACTCTCATAACAATTTTGTAAACAATCTATTTGTGCGTGATTGTAGACGTCATCATAGAGATTTGAAATAACCATTTTGATTGTTGAAACCATGTAATACAAACTAAGGAATCACGTTTTACGATAACATTATATAAAATTTTAAACTCGCATATCTCCGTTACTATAGAAAATACGGAAGTGATTTTACAATCAATGCAATCAGGTCGACGCTCTATATTGGCTCATCCGGAAAAATTGAATCCATGTGTAATATTCATGCTTAGTTACCGTGGAAACTCTCATAACAATCGTGTAAAGAATCTATTTGTGCGTGATTATAGCTGTCGTCGTGGAGAACTGAAATAACCATTTTGATTGTTGAAACAATGTAATACAAACTAAGGCCTCACGCTTTACGATAACATTATATAAAATTTCAAACTCGCATATCTCCGTTACTATAGAAGATACTGAAGTGAATTTACACTCAATGGAATCAGGTCAACGCTCTCTTTTATCACATCCCGAAAAATTGAATCCATGTGTAATATTCATGCTTAGTTACCATGGAAACTCTCATAACAATCATGTAAACAATCTATTTGGGAGTGATTGTAGTCGTCGTCGTGGAGATTTGAAATGACCATTTTGATTGTTCAAACAATGTAATACAACCTAAGGCCTCACGTTTTACGATAACATTATATAAAATTTCAAACTCGCACATCTCCGTTACTATAGAAGATACTGAAGTGATTTTACAATCAATGGAATCAGGTCGACGCTCTCTATTGGCTCATCCGGAAAAATTGAATCCCTGTGTAATATTCGTGCTTAGTTACCATGGAAACTCTCATAACAATCATGTAAACAATCTATTTGGGCGTGATTGTAGTCGTCGTCGTGGAGATTTGAAATAACCATTTTGATTGTTGAAACAATGTAATACAAACTAAGGAATCACGTTTTAAGATAACTTTAATTAAAATTTCAAACTCGCATATCTCCGTTACTTTAGATGATACTGAAGTGATTTTAAAAACAATGTAATCAGGTCGACGTTCTCTATTGGCACATCCCGAAAAATTGAATCCATGTGTAATATTCATGCTTAGGTACCATGGAAACTCTCATAACAATTATGTAAACAATCTATTTGGGCGTGATTGTAGTCGTCGTCGTAGAGATTTGAAATAAACATTTAAATTGTTGAAACAATGTAATACAACCTAAAGCCTTACGTTTTACGATAACATTATATAAAATTTCAAACTCGCACATCTCCGTTACTGTAGAATATACTGAAATGATTTTACACTCAATGGAATCAGGTCAAGGCTCTCTATTGGCTCATCCGGAAAAATTGAATCCATTGTGTAATATTCATGCTTAGTTACCATGGAAACTCTCATAACAATAAAGTAAACAATATTTTTTTGCGTGATTGTAGTCGTCGTCGTAGAGATCTGAAATAACCATTTTGATTGTTGAAACAATGTAATACAATCTAAGGAATCACGTTTTAAGATAACATTATATAAAATTTCAAACTCGCATATCTCCGTTACTTTAGAAGATACTGAAATGATTTTACACTCAATGGAATCAGGTCGACGCTCTCTTTTCTCCCATCCAGAAAAATTGAATCCATGTGTAATATTCATGCTTAGTTACCGTGGAAACTCTCATAACAATCGTGTAAACAATCTATTTGTGCGTGATTGTAGCTGTCGTCGTGGAGAACTGAAATAACCATTTTGATTGTTGAAACAATGTAATACAACCTAAGGCCTCACGTTTTACGATAACATTATATAAAATTTCAAACTCGCACATCTCCGTTACTATAGAAGATACTGAAATGATTTTACACTCAATGGAATCATGTCAACGCTCTCTATTGGCTCATCCGGAAAAATTGAATCCATGTGTAATATTCATGCTTAGTTACCATGGACACTCTCATAACAATCATGTAAACAATCTATTTGGGCGTGATTTTAATCGTCGTCGTGGAGATTTGAAATAACCATTTTGATTGTATAAACAATGTTTTAAAAACTAAGGAATCACGTTTTAAGATAACATTATATAAGATTTCAAACTCGCATATCTCCTTTACTATAGAAGGTAATGAAGTGATTTGACACTCAATGGAATCAGGTCAACGCTCTCTTTTGGCACATCCCGAAAATTGAATCATTGTGTAATATTCATGCTTAGTTACCATGGAATCTCTCATAACAATCATGTAAACAATCTATTTGTGCGTGATTGTAGCTGTCGTCGTGGAGAACTGAAATAACCATTTTGATTGTTGAAACAATGTAATACAAACTAAGGCCTCACGTTTTACGATAACATTATATAAAATTTCAAACTCGCACATCTCCGTTACTATAGAAGATACTGAAATGATTTTACACTCAATGGAATCATGTCAACGCTCTCTATTGGCTCATCCGGAAAAATTGAATCCATGTGTAATATTCATGCTTAGTTACCATGGACACTCTCATAACAATCATGTAAACAATCTATTTGGGCGTGATTTTAATCGTCGTCGTGGAGATTTGAAATAACCATTTTGATTGTATAAACAATGTTTTAAAAACTAAGGAATCACGTTTTAAGATAACATTATATAAGATTTCAAACTCGCATATCTCCTTTACTATAGAAGGTAATGAAGTGATTTGACACTCAATGGAATCAGGTCAACGCTCTCTTTTGGCACATCCCGAAAATTGAATCATTGTGTAATATTCATGCTTAGTTACCATGGAATCTCTCATAACAATCATGTAAACAATCTATTTGTGCGTGATTGTAGCTGTCGTCGTGGAGAACTGAAATAACCATTTTGATTGTTGAAACAATGTAATACAAACTAAGGAATCACGTTTTAAGATAACATTAATTAAAATTTCAAACTCGCATATCTCCGTTACTTTAGAAGATACTGAGATGATTTTACACTCAATGGAATCAGGTCGACGCTCTTTTTTTCCCATCCAGAAAAATTGAATCCATGTGTAATATTCATGCTTAGTTACCATGGAAACTCTCATAACAATCATGTAAACAATCTATTTGTGCGTGATTGTAGTCGTCATCATAGAGATTTGAAATAACCATTTTGATTGTTGAAACCATGTAATACAAACTAAGGAATCACGTTTTACGATAACATTATATAAAATTTTAAACTCGCATATCTCCGTTACTATAGATGATACTGAAGTGATTTTAAAAACAATGTAATCAGGTCGACGCTCTCTATTGGCACATCCCGAAAAATTGAATCCGTGTGTAATATTCATGCTTAGGTACCATGGAAACTCTCATAACAATCATGTAAACAATCTATTTGGGCGTGATTGTAGTCGTCGTCGTGGAGATTTGAAATAAACATTTAGATTGTTGAAACAATGTAATAGAACCTAAGGCCTCACGTTTTACGATAACATTATATAAAATTTCAAACTCGCACATCTCCGTTACTATAGAAGATACTGAAATGATTTTACACTCAATGGAATCAGGTCAACGCTCTCTATTGGCTCATCCGGAAAAATTGAATCCATGTGTAATATTCATGCTTAGTTACCATGGACACTCTCATAACAATCATGTAAACAATCTATTTGGGCGTGATTTTAATCGTCGTCGTGGAGATTTGAAATAACCATTTTGATTGTATAAACAATGTTTTAAAAACTAAGGAATCACGTTTTAAGATAACATTATAT
The DNA here is from genome assembly GCF_977018435.1 of Lepisma saccharinum. Taxonomy (NCBI): domain Eukaryota; kingdom Metazoa; phylum Arthropoda; class Insecta; order Zygentoma; family Lepismatidae; genus Lepisma; species Lepisma saccharinum. The sequence goes on along the minus strand of NC_139235.1, from coordinate 56,265,079 downwards.
AAGATTTCAAACTCGCATATCTCCTTTACTATAGAAGGTAATGAAGTGATTTGACACTCAATGGAATCAGGTCAACGCTCTCTTTTGGCACATCCCGAAAATTGAATCATTGTGGAATATTCATGCTTAGTTACCATGGAATCTCTCATAACAATCATGTAAACAATCTATTTGTGCGTGATTGTAGCTGTCGTCGTGGAGAACTGAAATAACCATTTTGATTGTTGAAACAATGTAATACAAACTAAGGCCTCACGTTTTACGATAACATTATATAAAATTTCAAACTCGCACATCTCCGTTACTATAGAAGATACTGAAATGATTTTACACTCAATGGAATCATGTCAACGCTCTCTATTGGCTCATCCGGAAAAATTGAATCCATGTGTAATATTCATGCTTAGTTACCATGGACACTCTCATAACAATCATGTAAACAATCTATTTGGGCGTGATTTTAATCGTCGTCGTGGAGATTTGAAATAACCATTTTGATTGTATAAACAATGTTTTAAAAACTAAGGAATCACGTTTTAAGATAACATTAATTAAAATTTCAAACTCGCATATCTCCGTTACTTTAGAAGATACTGAGATGATTTTACACTCAATGGAATCAGGTCGACGCTCTTTTTTTCCCATCCAGAAAAATTGAATCCATGTGTAATATTCATGCTTAGTTACCGTGGAAACTCTCATAACAATCGTGTAAAGAATCTATTTGTGCGTGATTATAGCTGTCGTCGTGGAGAACTGAAATAACCATTTTGATTGTTGAAACAATGTAATACAAACTAAGGCCTCACGCTTTACGATAACATTATATAAAATTTCAAACTCGCATATCTCCGTTACTATAGAAGATACTGAAGTGAATTTACACTCAATGGAATCAGGTCAACGCTCTCTTTTATCACATCCCGAAAAATTGAATCCATGTGTAATATTCATGCTTAGTTACCATGGAAACTCTCATAACAATCATGTAAACAATCTATTTGGGAGTGATTGTAGTCGTCGTCGTGGAGATTTGAAATGACCATTTTGATTGTTCAAACAATGTAATACAACCTAAGGCCTCACGTTTTACGATAACATTATATAAAATTTCAAACTCGCACATCTCCGTTACTATAGAAGATACTGAAGTGATTTTACAATCAATGGAATCAGGTCGACGCTCTCTATTGGCTCATCCGGAAAAATTGAATCCCTGTGTAATATTCGTGCTTAGTTACCATGGAAACTCTCATAACAATCATGTAAACAATCTATTTGGGCGTGATTGTAGTCGTCGTCGTGGAGATTTGAAATAACCATTTTGATTGTTGAAACAATTTAATACAAACTAAGGAATCACGTTTTAAGATAACTTTAATTAAAATTTCAAACTCGCATATCTCCGTTACTTTAGATGATACTGAAGTGATTTTAAAAACAATGTAATCAGGTCGACGCTCTCTATTGGCACATCCCGAAAAATTGAATCCATGTGTAATATTCATGCTTAGGTACCATGGAAACTCTCATAACAATTATGTAAACAATCTATTTGGGCGTGATTGTAGTCGTCGTCGTCGAGATTTGAAATAAACATTTAAATTGTTGAAACAATGTAATACAACCTAAAGCCTTACGTTTTACGATAACATTATATAAAATTTCAAACTCGCACATCTCCGTTACTGTAGAATATACTGAAATGATTTTACACTCAATGGAATCAGGTCAAGGCTCTCTATTGGCTCATCCGGAAAAATTGAATCCATTGTGTAATATTCATGCTTAGTTACCATGGAAACTCTCATAACAATAAAGTAAACAATATTTTTTTGCGTGATTGTAGTCGTCGTCGTAGAGATCTGAAATAACCATTTTGATTGTTGAAACAATGTAATACAATCTAAGGAATCACGTTTTAAGATAACATTATATAAAATTTCAAACTCGCATATCTCCGTTACTTTAGAAGATACTGAAATGATTTTACACTCAATGGAATCAGGTCGACGCTCTCTTTTCTCCCATCCAGAAAAATTGAATCCATGTGTAATATTCATGCTTAGTTACCGTGGAAACTCTCATAACAATCGTGTAAACAATCTATTTGTGCGTGATTGTAGCTGTCGTCGTGGAGAACTGAAATAACCATTTTGATTGTTGAAACAATGTAATACAACCTAAGGCCTCACGTTTTACGATAACATTATATAAAATTTCAAACTCGCACATCTCCGTTACTATAGAAGATACTGAAGTGATTTTACAATCAATGGAATCAGGTCGACGCTCTCTATTGGCTCATCCGGAAAAATTGAATCCCTGTGTAATATTCGTGCTTAGTTACCATGGAAACTCTCATAACAATCATGTAAACAATCTATTTGGGCGTGATTGTAGTCGTCGTCGTGGAGATTTGAAATAACCATTTTGATTGTTGAAACAATGTAATACAAACTAAGGAATCACGTTTTAAGATAACTTTAATTAAAATTTCAAACTCGCATATCTCCGTTACTTTAGATGATACTGAAGTGATTTTAAAAACAATGTAATCAGGTCGACGTTCTCTATTGGCACATCCCGAAAAATTGAATCCATGTGTAATATTCATGCTTAGGTACCATGGAAACTCTCATAACAATTATGTAAACAATCTATTTGGGCGTGATTGTAGTCGTCGTCGTAGAGATTTGAAATAAACATTTAAATTGTTGAAACAATGTAATACAACCTAAAGCCTTACGTTTTACGATAACATTATATAAAATTTCAAACTCGCACATCTCCGTTACTGTAGAATATACTGAAATGATTTCACACTCAATGGAATCAGGTCAAGGCTCTCTATTGGCTCATCCGGAAAAATTGAATCCATTGTGTAATATTCATGCTTAGTTACCATGGAAACTCTCATAACAATAAAGTAAACAATATTTTTTTGCGTGATTGTAGTCGTCGTCGTAGAGATCTGAAATAACCATTTTGATTGTTGAAACAATGTAATACAATCTAAGGAATCACGTTTTAAGATAACATTATATAAAATTTCAAACTCGCATATCTCCGTTACTTTAGAAGATACTGAAATGATTTTACACTCAATGGATTCAGGTCGACGCTCTCTTTTCTCCCATCCAGAAAAATTGAATCCATGTGTAATATTCATGCTTAGTTACCGTGGAAACTCTCATAACAATCGTGTAAACAATCTATTTGTGCGTGATTGTAGCTGTCGTCGTGGAGAACTGAAATAACCATTTTGATTGTTGAAACAATGTAATACAACCTAAGGCCTCACGTTTTACGATAACATTATATAAAATTTCAAACTCGCACATCTCCGTTACTATAGAAGATACTGAAATGATTTTACACTCAATGGAATCATGTCAACGCTCTCTATTGGCTCATCCGGAAAAATTGAATCCATGTGTAATATTCATGCTTAGTTACCATGGACACTCTCATAACAATCATGTAAACAATCTATTTGGGCGTGATTTTAATCGTCGTCGTGGAGATTTGAAATAACCATTTTGATTGTATAAACAATGTTTTAAAAACTAAGGAATCACGTTTTAAGATAACATTATATAAGATTTCAAACTCGCATATCTCCTTTACTATAGAAGGTAATGAAGTGATTTGACACTCAATGGAATCAGGTCAACGCTCTCTTTTGGCACATCCCGAAAATTGAATCATTGTGTAATATTCATGCTTAGTTACCATGGAATCTCTCATAACAATCATGTAAACAATCTATTTGTGCGTGATTGTAGCTGTCGTCGTGGAGAACTGAAATAACCATTTTGATTGTTGAAACAATGTAATACAAACTAAGGCCTCACGTTTTACGATAACATTATATAAAATTTCAAACTCGCACATCTCCGTTACTATAGAAGATACTGAAATGATTTTACACTCAATGGAATCATGTCAACGCTCTCTATTGGCTCATCCGGAAAAATTGAATCCATGTGTAATATTCATGCTTAGTTACCATGGACACTCTCATAACAATCATGTAAACAATCTATTTGGGCGTGATTTTATTCGTCGTCGTGGAGATTTGAAATAACCATTTTGATTGTATAAACAATGTTTTAAAAACTAAGGAATCACGTTTTAAGATAACATTATATAAGATTTCAAACTCGCATATCTCCTTTACTATAGAAGGTAATGAAGTGATTTGACACTCAATGGAATCAGGTCAACGCTCTCTTTTGGCACATCCCGAAAATTGAATCATTGTGTAATATTCATGCTTAGTTACCATGGAATCTCTCATAACAATCATGTAAACAATCTATTTGTGCGTGATTGTAGCTGTCGTCGTGGAGAACTGAAATAACCATTTTGATTGTTGAAACAATGTAATACAAACTAAGGAATCACGTTTTAAGATAACATTAATTAAAATTTCAAACTCGCATATCTCCGTTACTTTAGAAGATACTGAGATGATTTTACACTCAATGGAATCAGGTCGACGCTCTTTTTTTTCCATCCAGAAAAATTGAATCCATGTGTAATATTCATGCTTAGTTACCATGGAAACTCTCATAACAATCATGTAAACAATCTATTTGTGCGAAATTGTAGTCGTCATCATAGAGATTTGAAATAACCATTTTGATTGTTGAAACCATGTAATACAAACTAAGGAATCACGTTTTACGATAACATTATATAAAATTTTAAACTCGCATATCTCCGTTACTATAGATGATACTGAAGTGATTTTAAAAACAATGTAATCAGGTCGACGCTCTCTATTGGCACATCCCGAAAAATTGAATCCATGTGTAATATTCATGCTTAGGTACCATGGAAACTCTCATAACAATCATGTAAACAATCTATTTGGGCGTGATTGTAGTCGTCGTCGTGGAGATTTGAAATAAACATTTAGATTGTTGAAACAATGTAATAGAACCTAAGGCCTCACGTTTTACGATAACATTATATAAAATTTCAAACTCGCACATCTCCGTTACTGTAGAATATACTGAAATGATTTTACACTCAATGGAATCAGGTCAAGGCTCTCTATTGGCTCATCCGGAAAAATTGAATCCATTGTGTAATATTCATGCTTAGTTACCATGGAAACTCTCATAACAATAAAGTAAACAATATTTTTTTGCGTGATTGTAGTCGTCGTCGTAGAGATCTGAAATAACCATTTTGATTGTTGAAACAATGTAATACAAACTAAGGAATCACGTTTTAAGATAACTTTAATTAAAATTTCAAACTCGCATATCTCCGTTACTTTAGATGATACTGAAGTGATTTTAAAAACAATGTAATCAGGTCGACGCTCTCTATTGGCACATCCCGAAAAATTGAATCCATGTGTAATATTCATGCTTAGGTACCATGGAAACTCTCATAACAATTATGTAAACAATCTATTTGGGCGTGATTGTAGTCGTCGTCGTCGAGATTTGAAATAAACATTTAAATTGTTGAAACAATGTAATACAACCTAAAGCCTTACGTTTTACGATAACATTATATAAAATTTCAAACTCGCACATCTCCGTTACTGTAGAATATACTGAAATGATTTTACACTCAATGGAATCAGGTCAAGGCTCTCTATTGGCTCATCCGGAAAAATTGAATCCATTGTGTAATATTCATGCTTAGTTACCATGGAAACTCTCATAACAATAAAGTAAACAATATTTTTTTGCGTGATTGTAGTCGTCGTCGTAGAGATCTGAAATAACCATTTTGATTGTTGAAACAATGTAATACAATCTAAGGAATCACGTTTTAAGATAACATTATATAAAATTTCAAACTCGCATATCTCCGTTACTTTAGAAGATACTGAAATGATTTTACACTCAATGGAATCAGGTCGACGCTCTCTTTTCTCCCATCCAGAAAAATTGAATCCATGTGTAATATTCATGCTTAGTTACCGTGGAAACTCTCATAACAATCGTGTAAACAATCTATTTGTGCGTGATTGTAGCTGTCGTCGTGGAGAACTGAAATAACCATTTTGATTGTTGAAACAATGTAATACAACCTAAGGCCTCACGTTTTACGATAACATTATATAAAATTTCAAACTCGCACATCTCCGTTACTATAGAAGATACTGAAATGATTTTACAATCAATGGAATCAGGTCGACGCTCTCTATTGGCTCATCCGGAAAAATTGAATCCCTGTGTAATATTCGTGCTTAGTTACCATGGAAACTCTCATAACAATCATGTAAACAATCTATTTGGGCGTGATTGTAGTCGTCGTCGTGGAGATTTGAAATAACCATTTTGATTGTTGAAACAATGTAATACAAACTAAGGAATCACGTTTTAAGATAACTTTAATTAAAATTTCAAACTCGCATATCTCCGTTACTTTAGATGATACTGAAGTGATTTTAAAAACAATGTAATCAGGTCGACGTTCTCTATTGGCACATCCCGAAAAATTGAATCCATGTGTAATATTCATGCTTAGGTACCATGGAAACTCTCATAACAATTATGTAAACAATCTATTTGGGCGTGATTGTAGTCGTCGTCGTAGAGATTTGAAATAAACATTTAAATTGTTGAAACAATGTAATACAACCCAAAGCCTTACGTTTTACGATAACATTATATAAAATTTCAAACTCGCACATCTCCGTTACTGTAGAATATACTGAAATGATTTTACACTCAATGGAATCAGGTCAAGGCTCTCTATTGGCTCATCCGGAAAAATTGAATCCATTGTGTAATATTCATGCTTAGTTACCATGGAAACTCTCATAACAATAAAGTAAACAATATTTTTTTGCGTGATTGTAGTCGTCGTCGTAGAGATCTGAAATAACCATTTTGATTGTTGAAACAATGTAATACAATCTAAGGAATCACGTTTTAAGATAACATTATATAAAATTTCAAACTCGCATATCTCCGTTACTTTAGAAGATACTGAAATGATTTTACACTCAATGGAATCAGGTCGACGCTCTCTTTTCTCCCATCCAGAAAAATTGAATCCATGTGTAATATTCATGCTTAGTTACCGTGGAAACTCTCATAACAATCGTGTAAACAATCTATTTGTGCGTGATTGTAGCTGTCGTCGTGGAGAACTGAAATAACCATTTTGATTGTTGAAACAATGTAATACAACCTAAGGCCTCACGTTTTACGATAACATTATATAAAATTTCAAACTCGCACATCTCCGTTACTATAGAAGATACTGAAATGATTTTACACTCAATGGAATCATGTCAACGCTCTCTATTGGCTCATCCGGAAAAATTGAATCCATGTGTAATATTCATGCTTAGTTACCATGGACACTCTCATAACAATCATGTAAACAATCTATTTGGGCGTGATTTTAATCGTCGTCGTGGAGATTTGAAATAACCATTTTGATTGTATAAACAATGTTTTAAAAACTAAGGAATCACGTTTTAAGATAACATTATATAAGATTTCAAACTCGCATATCTCCTTTACTATAGAAGGTAATGAAGTGATTTGACACTCAATGGAATCAGGTCAACGCTCTCTTTTGGCACATCCCGAAAATTGAATCATTGTGTAATATTCATGCTTAGTTACCATGGAATCTCTCATAACAATCATGTAAACAATCTATTTGTGCGTGATTGTAGCTGTCGTCGTGGAGAACTGAAATAACCATTTTGATTGTTGAAACAATGTAATACAAACTAAGGCCTCACGTTTTACGATAACATTATATAAAATTTCAAACTCGCACATCTCCGTTACTATAGAAGATACTGAAATGATTTTACACTCAATGGAATCATGTCAACGCTCTCTATTGGCTCATCCGGAAAAATTGAATCCATGTGTAATATTCATGCTTAGTTACCATGGACACTCTCATAACAATCATGTAAACAATCTATTTGGGCGTGATTTTAATCGTCGTCGTGGAGATTTGAAATAACCATTTTGATTGTATAAACAATGTTTTAAAAACTAAGGAATCACGTTTTAAGATAACATTATATAAGATTTCAAACTCGCATATCTCCTTTACTATAGAAGGTAATGAAGTGATTTGACACTCAATGGAATCAGGTCAACGCTCTCTTTTGGCACATCCCGAAAATTGAATCATTGTGTAATATTCATGCTTAGTTACCATGGAATCTCTCATAACAATCATGTAAACAATCTATTTGTGCGTGATTGTAGCTGTCGTCGTGGAGAACTGAAATAACCATTTTGATTGTTGAAACAATGTAATACAAACTAAGGAATCACGTTTTAAGATAACATTAATTAAAATTTCAAACTCGCATATCTCCGTTACTTTAGAAGATACTGAGATGATTTTACACTCAATGGAATCAGGTCGACGCTCTTTTTTTCCCATCCAGAAAAATTGAATCCATGTGTAATATTCATGCTTAGTTACCATGGAAACTCTCATAACAATCATGTAAACAATCTATTTGTGCGAAATTGTAGTCGTCATCATAGAGATTTGAAATAACCATTTTGATTGTTGAAACCATGTAATACAAACTAAGGAATCACGTTTTACGATAACATTATATAAAATTTTAAACTCGCATATCTCCGTTACTATAGATGATACTGAAGTGATTTTAAAAACAATGTAATCAGGTCGACGCTCTCTATTGGCACATCCCGAAAAATTGAATCCATGTGTAATATTCATGCTTAGGTACCATGGAAACTCTCATAACAATCATGTAAACAATCTATTTGGGCGTGATTGTAGTCGTCGTCGTGGAGATTTGAAATAAACATTTAGATTGTTGAAACAATGTAATAGAACCTAAGGCCTCACGTTTTACGATAACATTATATAAAATTTCAAACTCGCACATCTCCGTTACTATAGAAGATACTGAAATGATTTTACACTCAATGGAATCAGGTCAACGCTCTCTATTGGCTGATCCGGAAAAATTGAATCCATGTGTAATATTCAAGCTTAGTTACCATGGAAACTCTCATAACAATAAAGTAAACAATATTTTTTTGCGTGATTGTAGTCGTCGTCTTGGAGATCTGAAATAACCACTTTTATTGTTGAAACAATGTAATACAAACTAAGGAATCACGTTTTAAGATAACATTATATAAAATATCAAACTCGCATATCTCCGTTACTTTAGAAGATACTGAAATGATTTTACACTCAATGGAATCAGGTCGACGCTCTCTTTCCTCCCATCCAGAAAAATTGAATCCATGTGTAAATTTCATGCTTAGTTACCGTGGAAACTCTCATAACAATCGTGTAAACAATCTCTTTGTGCGTGTTTGTAACTGTCGTTGTGGAGAACTGAAATAACCATTTTGATTGTTGAAACAATGTAATACAAACTAAGGCCTCACGCTTTACGATAACATTATATAAAATTTCAAACTCTCATATCTCCGTTACTTTAGAAGATACTGAATTGAATTTACACTCAATGGAATCAGGTCAACGCTCTCTTTTGGCACATCGCGAAAAATTGAATCCATGTGTAATATTCATGCTTAGTTACCATGGAAACTCTCATAACAATCATGTAAACAATCTATTTGTGCGTGATTGTAGTAGTCATCATAGAGATTTGAAATAACCATTTTGATTGTTACAACAATGTAATACAAACTAAGGTATCACGTTTTACGTTAACAATATATAAAATTTTAAACTCGCATATCTCCGTTACTGTAGATGATACTGAAGTGATTTTAAAAACAATGTAATCAGGTCGACGCTCTATATTGGCTCATCCGGAAAAATTGAATCCATGTGTAATATTCATGCTTAGTTACCGTGGAAACTCTCATAACAATCGTGTAAAGAATCTATTTGTGCGTGATTATAGCTGTCGTCGTGGAGAACTGAAATAACCATTTTGATTGTATAAACAATGTAATACGAACTAAGGAATCACGTTTTAAGATAACATTATATAAGATTTCAAACTCGCATATCTCCTTTACTATAGAAGGTAATGAAGTGATTTGACACTCAATGGAATCAGGTCAACGCTCTCTTTTGGCACATCCCGAAAATTGAATCAGTGTGTAATATTCATGCTTAGTTACCATGGAAACTCTCATAACAATTTTGTAAACAATCTATTTGTGCGTGATTGTAGTCGTCATCATAGAGATTTGAAATAACCATTTTGATTGTTGAAACCATGTAATACAAACTAAGGAATCACGTTTTACGATAACATTATATAAAATTTTAAACTCGCATATCTCCGTTACTATAGAAAATACGGAAGTGATTTTACAATCAATGCAATCAGGTCGACGCTCTATATTGGCTCATCCGGAAAAATTGAATCCATGTGTAATATTCATGCTTAGTTACCGTGGAAACTCTCATAACAATCGTGTAAAGAATCTATTTGTGCGTGATTATAGCTGTCGTCGTGGAGAACTGAAATAACCATTTTGATTGTTGAAACAATGTAATACAAACTAAGGCCTCACGCTTTACGATAACATTATATAAAATTTCAAACTCGCATATCTCCGTTACTATAGAAGATACTGAAGTGAATTTACACTCAATGGAATCAGGTCAACGCTCTCTTTTATCACATCCCGAAAAATTGAATCCATGTGTAATATTCATGCTTAGTTACCATGGAAACTCTCATAACAATCATGTAAACAATCTATTTGGGAGTGATTGTAGTCGTCGTCGTGGAGATTTGAAATGACCATTTTGATTGTTCAAACAATGTAATACAACCTAAGGCCTCACGTTTTACGATAACATTATATAAAATTTCAAACTCGCACATCTCCGTTACTATAGAAGATACTGAAGTGATTTTACAATCAATGGAATCAGGTCGACGCTCTCTATTGGCTCATCCGGAAAAATTGAATCCCTGTGTAATATTCGTGCTTAGTTACCATGGAAACTCTCATAACAATCATGTAAACAATCTATTTGGGCGTGATTGTAGTCGTCGTCGTGGAGATTTGAAATAACCATTTTGATTGTTGAAACAATGTAATACAAACTAAGGAATCACGTTTTAAGATAACTTTAATTAAAATTTCAAACTCGCATATCTCCGTTACTTTAGATGATACTGAAGTGATTTTAAAAACAATGTAATCAGGTCGACGCTCTCTATTGGCACATCCCGAAAAATTGAATCCATGTGTAATATTCATGCTTAGGTACCATGGAAACTCTCATAACAATTATGTAAACAATCTATTTGGGCGTGATTGTAGTCGTCGTCGTCGAGATTTGAAATAAACATTTAAATTGTTGAAACAATGTAATACAACCTAAAGCCTTACGTTTTACGATAACATTATATAAAATTTCAAACTCGCACATCTCCGTTACTGTAGAATATACTGAAATGATTTTACACTCAATGGAATCAGGTCAAGGCTCTCTATTGGCTCATCCGGAAAAATTGAATCCATTGTGTAATATTCATGCTTAGTTACCATGGAAACTCTCATAACAATAAAGTAAACAATATTTTTTTGCGTGATTGTAGTCGTCGTCGTAGAGATCTGAAATAACCATTTTGATTGTTGAAACAATGTAATACAATCTAAGGAATCACGTTTTAAGATAACATTATATAAAATTTCAAACTCGCATATCTCCGTTACTTTAGAAGATACTGAAATGATTTTACACTCAATGGAATCAGGTCGACGCTCTCTTTTCTCCCATCCAGAAAAATTGAATCCATGTGTAATATTCATGCTTAGTTACCGTGGAAACTCTCATAACAATCGTGTAAACAATCTATTTGTGCGTGATTGTAGCTGTCGTCGTGGAGAACTGAAATAACCATTTTGATTGTTGAAACAATGTAATACAACCTAAGGCCTCACGTTTTACGATAACATTATATAAAATTTCAAACTCGCACATCTCCGTTACTATAGAAGATACTGAAATGATTTTACACTCAATGGAATCATGTCAACGCTCTCTATTGGCTCATCCGGAAAAATTGAATCCATGTGTAATATTCATGCTTAGTTACCATGGACACTCTCATAACAATCATGTAAACAATCTATTTGGGCGTGATTTTAATCGTCGTCGTGGAGATATGAAATAACCATTTTGATTGTATAAACAATGTTTTAAAAACTAAGGAATCACGTTTTAAGATAACATTATATAAGATTTCAAACTCGCATATCTCCTTTACTATAGAAGGTAATGAAGTGATTTGACACTCAATGGAATCAGGTCAACGCTCTCTTTTGGCACATCCCGAAAATTGAATCATTGTGTAATATTCATGCTTAGTTACCATGGAATCTCTCATAACAATCATGTAAACAATCTATTTGTGCGTGATTGTAGCTGTCGTCGTGGAGAACTGAAATAACCATTTTGATTGTTGAAACAATGTAATACAAACTAAGGCCTCACGCTTTACGATAACATTATATAAGGTTTCAAACTCGCATATCTCCGTTACTATAGAAAATACTGAAATGATTTTATACTCAATGGAATCAGGTCAACGCTCTCTTTTGGCACATCCCGAAAAATTGAATCCATGTGTAATATTCATGCTTAGTTACCATGGAAACTCTCATAACAATAAAGTAAACAATATTTTTTTGCGTGATTGTAGTCGTCGTCGTGGAGATCTGAAATAACCATTTTGATTGTTGAGAAAATGTAATACAAACTAAGGAATCACGTTTTAAGATAACATTATATAAAATTTCAAACTCGCATATCTCCGTTACTATAGAAGATACTGAAGTGATTTTACCATCAATGGAATAAGGTCAACGCTCTCTTTGGCACATCCGAAAAAATTGAATTCGTGTGTAATATTCATGCTTAGTTACCATGGAAACTCTCATAACAATAATTTAAGCAATCTATTGGTGCGTGATTGTAGTCGTCGTCATAGGGATTTGGAATAACCATTTTGATTGTTGAAACAATGTAATACAAACTAAGGAATCACGTTTTACGATAACATTATATAAAATTTTAAACTCGCATATCTCCGTTACTATAGAAGATACCTAAGTGATTTTAAAATCAATGTAATCAGGACGACGCTCTCTATTGGCACATCGGGAAAAATTGAATCCATGTGTAATATCCATGGTTAGGTACCATGGAAACTCTCATAACAATCATGTAAACAATCTATTTGTGCGTGATTGTAGTCGGCGTCGTGGAGATTTGAAATAACCATTTTGATTGTTGAAACAATGTAATACAAACTAAGGCCTCACGCTTTACGATAACATTATATAAAATTTCAAACTTGCATATCTCCGTTACTATAGAAAATACGGAAGTGATTTTACAATCAATGGAATCAGGTCGACGCTCTCTATTGGCTCATCCGGAAAAATTGAATCCACGTGTAATATTCATGCGTAGTTACCATGGAAACACTCGTAACAATCATGTAAACATTCCATTTGTACGTGATTGTAGCTGTCGTCGTAGAGAACTGAAATAACCATTTGGATTGTTGAAACAATGTAATACAAACTAAAGGATCACGTTTTAAAATTACATTATATAAACTTCACACTCGCATATCTCCGTTACTATAGAAGATACTGAAGTGTACTTTACACTCAATGGAATCAGGTCGACGCTCTCTATTGGCACATTGGGAAAAATTGAATCCATGTTTAATATTCATTCTTTCTTACCATGTAAATTCTCATAACAATTTTGTAAACAATCTATTTGTGCGTGATTGTAGTCGTCGTCGTGGAGATTTTAAATAACCATTTTGATTGTTGAAACAATGTAATACAAGCTAAGGCCGCACGCTTTACGAAAACATTATATAAAATTTCAAACTCTCATATCTCCGTTACTATAAAAGATAATGAAGTGACTTTACAATCAATGGAATCATTTCGACGCTCTCTATTGGCTCATCCGGAAAAATTGAATCCATGTGTAATATTCATGCTTAGTTACCGTGGAAACTCTCATAACAATCGTGTAAACAATCTATTTGTCCGTGATTGTAGCTGTCGTCGTAGAGAACTGAAATAACCATTTTGATTGTTGAAACAATGTAATACAACCTAAGGCCTCACGTTTTACGATAACATTATATAAAATTTCAAACTCGCATATCTCCGTTACTTTAGAAGATACTGAAATGATTTTACACTCAATGGAATCAGGTCGACGCTCTCTTTTCTCCCATCCAGAAAAATTGAATCCATGTGTAATATTCATGCTTAGTTACCGTGGAAACTCTCATAACAATCGTGTAAACAATCTATTTGTGCGTGATTGTAGCTGTCGTCGTGGAGAACTGAAATAACCATTTTGATTGTTGAAACAATGTAATACAACCTAAGGCCTCACGTTTTACGATAACATTATATAAAATTTCAAACTCGCACATCTCCGTTACTATAGAAGATACTGAAATGATTTTACACTCAATGGAATCATGTCAACGCTCTCTATTGGCTCATCCGGAAAAATTGAATCCATGTGTAATATTCATGCTTAGTTACCATGGACACTCTCATAACAATCATGTAAACAATCTATTTGGGCGTGATTTTAATCGTCGTCGTGGAGATATGAAATAACCATTTTGATTGTATAAACAATGTTTTAAAAACTAAGGAATCACGTTTTAAGATAACATTATATAAGATTTCAAACTCGCATATCTCCTTTACTATAGAAGGTAATGAAGTGATTTGACACTCAATGGAATCAGGTCAACGCTCTCTTTTGGCACATCCCGAAAATTGAATCATTGTGTAATATTCATGCTTAGTTACCATGGAATCTCTCATAACAATCATGTAAACAATCTATTTGTGCGTGATTGTAGCTGTCGTCGTGGAGAACTGAAATAACCATTTTGATTGTTGAAACAATGTAATACAAACTAAGGCCTCACGCTTTACGATAACATTATATAAGGTTTCAAACTCGCATATCTCCGTTACTATAGAAAATACTGAAATGATTTTATACTCAATGGAATCAGGTCAACGCTCTCTTTTGGCACATCCCGAAAAATTGAATCCATGTGTAATATTCATGCTTAGTTACCATGGAAACTCTCATAACAATAAAGTAAACAATATTTTTTTGCGTGATTGTAGTCGTCGTCGTGGAGATCTGAAATAACCATTTTGATTGTTGAGAAAATGTAATACAAACTAAGGAATCACGTTTTAAGATAACATTATATAAAATTTCAAACTCGCATATCTCCGTTACTATAGAAGATACTGAAGTGATTTTACCATCAATGGAATAAGGTCAACGCTCTCTTTGGCACATCCGAAAAAATTGAATTCGTGTGTAATATTCATGCTTAGTTACCATGGAAACTCTCATAACAATAATTTAAGCAATCTATTGGTGCGTGATTGTAGTCGTCGTCATAGGGATTTGAAATAACCATTTTGATTGTTGAAACAATGTAATACAAACTAAGGCCTCACGCTTTACGATAACATTATATAAAATTTCAAACTTGCATATCTCCGTTACTATAGAAAATACGGAAGTGATTTTACAATCAATGGAATCAGGTCGACGCTCTCTATTGGCTCATCCGGAAAAATTGAATCCACGTGTAATATTCATGCGTAGTTACCATGGAAACACTCGTAACAATCATGTAAACATTCCATTTGTACGTGATTGTAGCTGTCGTCGTAGAGAACTGAAATAACCATTTGGATTGTTGAAACAATGTAATACAAACTAAAGGATCACGTTTTAAAATTACATTATATAAACTTCACACTCGCATATCTCCGTTACTATAGAAGATACTGAAGTGTACTTTACACTCAATGGAATCAGGTCGACGCTCTCTATTGGCACATTGGGAAAAATTGAATCCATGTTTAATATTCATTCTTTCTTACCATGTAAATTCTCATAACAATTTTGTAAACAATCTATTTGTGCGTGATTGTAGTCGTCGTCGTGGAGATTTTAAATAACCATTTTGATTGTTGAAACAATGTAATACAAGCTAAGGCCGCACGCTTTACGAAAACATTATATAAAATTTCAAACTCTCATATCTCCGTTACTATAAAAGATAATGAAGTGACTTTACAATCAATGGAATCATTTCGACGCTCTCTATTGGCTCATCCGGAAAAATTGAATCCATGTGTAATATTCATGCTTAGTTACCGTGGAAACTCTCATAACAATCGTGTAAACAATCTATTTGTCCGTGATTGTAGCTGTCGTCGTAGAGAACTGAAATAACCAATTTGATTGTTGATACAATGTAATACAAACTAAGGCCTCACGCTTTACGATAACATTATGTAAAATTTCAAACTCGCATATCTCCGTTACTATAGAAGATACTGAAGTGAATTTACACTCAATGGAATCAGGTCAACGCTCTCTTTTGGTACATCCCGAAAAATTGAATCCATGTGTAATATTCATGCTTAGTTACCATGGAAACTCACATAACAATGATGTAAACAATCTATTTGGGCGTGATTGTAGTCGTCGTCTTGGAGATTTTAAATAAACATTTTGATTGTTGAAACAATGTAATACAAACTAAGGAATCACGTTTTAAGATAACATTAATTAAAATTTCAAACTCGCATATCTCCGTTACTTTAGAAGATACTGAGATGATTTTACACTCAATGGAATCAGGTCGACGCTCTTTTTTTCCCATCCAGAAAAATTGAATCCATGTGTAATATTCTTGCTTAGTTACCATGGAAACTCTCATAACAATCATGTAAACAATCTATTTGTGCGTGATTGTAGTCGTCATCATAGAGATTTGAAATAACCATTTTGATTGTTGAAACAATGTAATACAAACTAAGGAATCACGTTTTAAGATAACATTAATTAAAATTTCAAACTCGCATATCTCCGTTACTTTAGAAGATACTGAGATGATTTTACACTCAATGGTATCAGGTCGACGCTCTTTTTTTCCCATCCAGAAAAATTGAATCCATGTGTAATATTCATGCTTAGTTACCGTGGAAACTCTCATAACAATCGTGTAAACAATCTATTTGTGCGTGATTGTAGCTGTCGTCGTGGAGAACTGAAATAACCATTTTGATTGTTGAAACAATGTAATACAACCTAAGGCCTCACGTTTTACGATAACATTATATAAAATTTCAAACTCGCACATCTCCGTTACTATAGAAGATATTGAAATGATTTTACACTCAATGGAATCATGTCAACGCTCTCTATTGGCTCATCCGGAAAAATTGAATCCATGTGTAATATTCATGCTTAGTTACCATGGACACTCTCATAACAATGATGTAAACAATCTATTTGGGCGTGATTGTAGTCGTCGTCTTGGAGATTTTAAATAAACATTTTGATTGTTGAAACAATGTAATACAAACTAAGGAATCACGTTTTAAGATAACATTAATTAAAATTTCAAACTCGCATATCTCCGTTACTTTAGAAGATACTGAGATGATTTTACACTCAATGGAATCAGGTCGACGCTCTTTTTTTCCCATCCAGAAAAATTGAATCCATGTGTAATATTCATGCTTAGTTACCGTGGAAACTCTCATAACAATCGTGTAAACAATCTATTTGTGCGTGATTGTAGCTGTCGTCGTGGAGAACTGAAATAACCATTTTGATTGTTGAAACAATGTAATACAACCTAAGGCCTCACGTTTTACGATAACATTATATAAAATTTCAAACTCGCACATCTCCGTTACTATAGAAGATACTGAAATGATTTTACACTCAATGGAATCATGTCAACGCTCTCTATTGGCTCATCCGGAAAAATTGAATCCATGTGTAATATTCATGCTTAGTTACCATGGACACTCTCATAACAATCATGTAAACAATCTATTTGGGCGTGATTTTAATCGTCGTCGTGGAGATATGAAATAACCATTTTGATTGTATAAACAATGTTTTAAAAACTAAGGAATCACGTTTTAAGATAACATTATATAAGATTTCAAACTCGCATATCTCCTTTACTATAGAAGGTAATGAAGTGATTTGACACTCAATGGAATCAGGTCAACGCTCTCTTTTGGCACATCCCGAAAATTGAATCATTGTGTAATATTCATGCTTAGTTACCATGGAATCTCTCATAACAATCATGTAAACAATCTATTTGTGCGTGATTGTAGCTGTCGTCGTGGAGAACTGAAATAACCATTTTGATTGTTGAAACAATGTAATACAAACTAAGGCCTCACGCTTTACGATAACATTATATAAGGTTTCAAACTCGCATATCTCCGTTACTATAGAAAATACTGAAATGATTTTATACTCAATGGAATCAGGTCAACGCTCTCTTTTGGCACATCCCGAAAAATTGAATCCATGTGTAATATTCATGCTTAGTTACCATGGAAACTCTCATAACAATAAAGTAAACAATATTTTTTTGCGTGATTGTAGTCGTCGTCGTGGAGATCTGAAATAACCATTTTGATTGTTGAGAAAATGTAATACAAACTAAGGAATCACGTTTTAAGATAACATTATATAAAATTTCAAACTCGCATATCTCCGTTACTATAGAAGATACTGAAGTGATTTTACCATCAATGGAATAAGGTCAACGCTCTCTTTGGCACATCCGAAAAAATTGAATTCGTGTGTAATATTCATGCTTAGTTACCATGGAAACTCTCATAACAATAATTTAAGCAATCTATTGGTGCGTGATTGTAGTCGTCGTCATAGGGATTTGGAATAACCATTTTGATTGTTGAAACAATGTAATACAAACTAAGGAATCACGTTTTACGATAACATTATATAAAATTTTAAACTCGCATATCTCCGTTACTATAGAAGATACCTAAGTGATTTTAAAATCAATGTAATCAGGACGACGCTCTCTATTGGCACATCGGGAAAAATTGAATCCATGTGTAATATCCATGGTTAGGTACCATGGAAACTCTCATAACAATCATGTAAACAATCTATTTGTGCGTGATTGTAGTCGGCGTCGTGGAGATTTGAAATAACCATTTTGATTGTTGAAACAATGTAATACAAACTAAGGCCTCACGCTTTACGATAACATTATATAAAATTTCAAACTTGCATATCTCCGTTACTATAGAAAATACGGAAGTGATTTTACTATCAATGGAATCAGGTCGACGCTCTCTATTGGCTCATCCGGAAAAATTGAATCCACGTGTAATATTCATGCGTAGTTACCATGGAAACACTCGTAACAATCATGTAAACATTCCATTTGTACGTGATTGTAGCTGTCGTCGTAGAGAACTGAAATAACCATTTGGATTGTTGAAACAATGTAATACAAACTAAAGGATCACGTTTTAAAATTACATTATATAAACTTCACACTCGCATATCTCCGTTACTATAGAAGATACTGAAGTGTACTTTACACTCAATGGAATCAGGTCGACGCTCTCTATTGGCACATTGGGAAAAATTGAATCCATGTTTAATATTCATTCTTTCTTACCATGTAAATTCTCATAACAATTTTGTAAACAATCTATTTGTGCGTGATTGTAGTCGTCGTCGTGGAGATTTTAAATAACCATTTTGATTGTTGAAACAATGTAATACAAGCTAAGGCCGCACGCTTTACGAAAACATTATATAAAATTTCAAACTCTCATATCTCCGTTACTATAAAAGATAATGAAGTGACTTTACAATCAATGGAATCATTTCGACGCTCTCTATTGGCTCATCCGGAAAAATTGAATCCATGTGTAATATTCATGCTTAGTTACCGTGGAAACTCTCATAACAATCGTGTAAACAATCTATTTGTCCGTGATTGTAGCTGTCGTCGTAGAGAACTGAAATAACCATTTTGATTGTTGAAACAATGTAATACAACCTAAGGCCTCACGTTTTACGATAACATTATATAAAATTTCAAACTCGCATATCTCCCTTACTTTAGAAGATACTGAAATGATTTTACACTCAATGGAATCAGGTCGACGCTCTCTTTTCTCCCATCCAGAAAAATTGAATCCATGTGTAATATTCATGCTTAGTTACCGTGGAAACTCTCATAACAATCGTGTAAACAATCTATTTGTGCGTGATTGTAGCTGTCGTCGTGGAGAACTGAAATAACCATTTTGATTGTTGAAACAATGTAATACAACCTAAGGCCTCACGTTTTACGATAACATTATATAAAATTTCAAACTCGCACATCTCCGTTACTATAGAAGATACTGAAATGATTTTACACTCAATGGAATTATGTCAACGCTCTCTATTGGCTCATCCGGAAAAATTGAATCCATGTGTAATATTCATGCTTAGTTACCATGGACACTCTCATAACAATCATGTAAACAATCTATTTGGGCGTGATTTTAATCGTCGTCGTGGAGATATGAAATAACCATTTTGATTGTATAAACAATGTTTTAAAAACTAAGGAATCACGTTTTAAGATAACATTATATAAGATTTCAAACTCGCATATCTCCTTTACTATAGAAGGTAATGAAGTGATTTGACACTCAATGGAATCAGGTCAACGCTCTCTTTTGGCACATCCCGAAAATTGAATCATTGTGTAATATTCATGCTTAGTTACCATGGAATCTCTCATAACAATCATGTAAACAATCTATTTGTGCGTGATTGTAGCTGTCGTCGTGGAGAACTGAAATAACCATTTTGATTGTTGAAACAATGTAATACAAACTAAGGCCTCACGCTTTACGATAACATTATATAAGGTTTCAAACTCGCATATCTCCGTTACTATAGAAAATACTGAAATGATTTTATACTCAATGGAATCAGGTCAACGCTCTCTTTTGGCACATCCCGAAAAATTGAATCCATGTGTAATATTCATGCTTAGTTACCATGGAAACTCTCATAACAATAAAGTAAACAATATTTTTTTGCGTGATTGTAGTCGTCGTCGTGGAGATCTGAAATAACCATTTTGATTGTTGAGAAAATGTAATACAAACTAAGGAATCACGTTTTAAGATAACATTATATAAAATTTCAAACTCGCATATCTCCGTTACTATAGAAGATACTGAAGTGATTTTACCATCAATGGAATAAGGTCAACGCTCTCTTTGGCACATCCGAAAAAATTGAATTCGTGTGTAATATTCATGCTTAGTTACCATGGAAACTCTCATAACAATAATTTAAGCAATCTATTGGTGCGTGATTGTAGTCGTCGTCATAGGGATTTGAAATAACCATTTTGATTGTTGAAACAATGTAATACAAACTAAGGCCTCACGCTTTACGATAACATTATATAAAATTTCAAACTTGCATATCTCCGTTACTATAGAAAATACGGAAGTGATTTTACAATCAATGGAATCAGGTCGACGCTCTCTATTGGCTCATCCGGAAAAATTGAATCCACGTGTAATATTCATGCGTAGTTACCATGGAAACACTCGTAACAATCATGTAAACATTCCATTTGTACGTGATTGTAGCTGTCGTCGTAGAGAACTGAAATAACCATTTGGATTGTTGAAACAATGTAATACAAACTAAAGGATCACGTTTTAAAATTACATTATATAAACTTCACACTCGCATATCTCCGTTACTATAGAAGATACTGAAGTGTACTTTACACTCAATGGAATCAGGTCGACGCTCTCTATTGGCACATTGGGAAAAATTGAATCCATGTTTAATATTCATTCTTTCTTACCATGTAAATTCTCATAACAATTTTGTAAACAATCTATTTGTGCGTGATTGTAGTCGTCGTCGTGGAGATTTTAAATAACCATTTTGATTGTTGAAACAATGTAATACAAGCTAAGGCGGCACGCTTTACGAAAACATTATATAAAATTTCAAACTCTCATATCTCCGTTACTATAAAAGATAATGAAGTGACTTTACAATCAATGGAATCATTTCGACGCTCTCTATTGGCTCATCCGGAAAAATTGAATCCATGTGTAATATTCATGCTTAGTTACCGTGGAAACTCTCATAACAATCGTGTAAACAATCTATTTGTCCGTGATTGTAGCTGTCGTCGTAGAGAACTGAAATAACCAATTTGATTGTTGATACAATGTAATACAAACTAAGGCCTCACGCTTTACGATAACATTATGTAAAATTTCAAACTCGCATATCTCCGTTACTATAGAAGATACTGAAGTGAATTTACACTCAATGGAATCAGGTCAACGCTCTCTTTTGGTACATCCCGAAAAATTGAATCCATGTGTAATATTCATGCTTAGTTACCATGGAAACTCACATAACAATGATGTAAACAATCTATTTGGGCGTGATTGTAGTCGTCGTCTTGGAGATTTTAAATAAACATTTTGATTGTTGAAACAATGTAATACAAACTAAGGAATCACGTTTTAAGATAACATTAATTAAAATTTCAAACTCGCATATCTCCGTTACTTTAGAAGATACTGAGATGATTTTACACTCAATGGAATCAGGTCGACGCTCTTTTTTTCCCATCCAGAAAAATTGAATCCATGTGTAATATTCTTGCTTAGTTACCATGGAAACTCTCATAACAATCATGTAAACAATCTATTTGTGCGTGATTGTAGTCGTCATCATAGAGATTTGAAATAACCATTTTGATTGTTGAAACAATGTAATACAAACTAAGGAATCACGTTTTAAGATAACATTAATTAAAATTTCAAACTCGCATATCTCCGTTACTTTAGAAGATACTGAGATGATTTTACACTCAATGGTATCAGGTCGACGCTCTTTTTTTCCCATCCAGAAAAATTGAATCCATGTGTAATATTCATGCTTAGTTACCGTGGAAACTCTCATAACAATCGTGTAAACAATCTATTTGTGCGTGATTGTAGCTGTCGTCGTGGAGAACTGAAATAACCATTTTGATTGTTGAAACAATGTAATACAACCTAAGGCCTCACGTTTTACGATAACATTATATAAAATTTCAAACTCGCACATCTCCGTTACTATAGAAGATATTGAAATGATTTTACACTCAATGGAATCATGTCAACGCTCTCTATTGGCTCATCCGGAAAAATTGAATCCATGTGTAATATTCATGCTTAGTTACCATGGACACTCTCATAACAATGATGTAAACAATCTATTTGGGCGTGATTGTAGTCGTCGTCTTGGAGATTTTAAATAAACATTTTGATTGTTGAAACAATGTAATACAAACTAAGGAATCACGTTTTAAGATAACATTAATTAAAATTTCAAACTCGCATATCTGCGTTACTTTAGAAGATACTGAGATGATTTTACACTCAATGGAATCAGGTCGACGCTCTTTTTTTCCCATCCAGAAAAATTGAATCCATGTGTAATATTCATGCTTAGTTACCGTGGAAACTCTCATAACAATCGTGTAAACAATCTATTTGTGCGTGATTGTAGCTGTCGTCGTGGAGAACTGAAATAACCATTTTGATTGTTGAAACAATGTAATACAACCTAAGGCCTCACGTTTTACGATAACATTATATAAAATTTCAAACTCGCACATCTCCGTTACTATAGAAGATACTGAAATGATTTTACACTCAATGGAATCATGTCAACGCTCTCTATTGGCTCATCCGGAAAAATTGAATCCATGTGTAATATTCATGCTTAGTTACCATGGACACTCTCATAACAATCATGTAAACAATCTATTTGGGCGTGATTTTAATCGTCGTCGTGGAGATATGAAATAACCATTTTGATTGTATAAACAATGTTTTAAAAACTAAGGAATCACGTTTTAAGATAACATTATATAAGATTTCAAACTCGCATATCTCCTTTACTATAGAAGGTAATGAAGTGATTTGACACTCAATGGAATCAGGTCAACGCTCTCTTTTGGCACATCCCGAAAATTGAATCATTGTGTAATATTCATGCTTAGTTACCATGGAATCTCTCATAACAATCATGTAAACAATCTATTTGTGCGTGATTGTAGCTGTCGTCGTGGAGAACTGAAATAACCATTTTGATTGTTGAAACAATGTAATACAAACTAAGGCCTCACGCTTTACGATAACATTATATAAGGTTTCAAACTCGCATATCTCCGTTACTATAGAAAATACTGAAATGATTTTATACTCAATGGAATCAGGTCAACGCTCTCTTTTGGCACATCCCGAAAAATTGAATCCATGTGTAATATTCATGCTTAGTTACCATGGAAACTCTCATAACAATAAAGTAAACAATATTTTTTTGCGTGATTGTAGTCGTCGTCGTGGAGATCTGAAATAACCATTTTGATTGTTGAGAAAATGTAATACAAACTAAGGAATCACGTTTTAAGATAACATTATATAAAATTTCAAACTCGCATATCTCCGTTACTATAGAAGATACTGAAGTGATTTTACCATCAATGGAATAAGGTCAACGCTCTCTTTGGCACATCCGAAAAAATTGAATTCGTGTGTAATATTCATGCTTAGTTACCATGGAAACTCTCATAACAATAATTTAAGCAATCTATTGGTGCGTGATTGTAGTCGTCGTCATAGGGATTTGGAATAACCATTTTGATTGTTGAAACAATGTAATACAAACTAAGGAATCACGTTTTACGATAACATTATATAAAATTTTAAACTCGCATATCTCCGTTACTATAGAAGATACCTAAGTGATTTTAAAATCAATGTAATCAGGACGACGCTCTCTATTGGCACATCGGGAAAAATTGAATCCATGTGTAATATCCATGGTTAGGTACCATGGAAACTCTCATAACAATCATGTAAACAATCTATTTGTGCGTGATTGTAGTCGGCGTCGTGGAGATTTGAAATAACCATTTTGATTGTTGAAACAATGTAATACAAACTAAGGCCTCACGCTTTACGATAACATTATATAAAATTTCAAACTTGCATATCTCCGTTACTATAGAAAATACGGAAGTGATTTTACAATCAATGGAATCAGGTCGACGCTCTCTATTGGCTCATCCGGAAAAATTGAATCCACGTGTAATATTCATGCGTAGTTACCATGGAAACACTCGTAACAATCATGTAAACATTCTATTTGTACGTGATTGTAGCTGTCGTCGTAGAGAACTGAAATAACCATTTGGATTGTTGAAACAATGTAATACAAACTAAAGGATCACGTTTTAAAATTACATTATATAAACTTCACACTCGCATATCTCCGTTACTATAGAAGATACTGAAGTGTACTATACACTCAATGGAATCAGGTCGACGCTCTCTATTGGCACATTGGGAAAAATTGAATCCATGTTTAATATTCATTCTTTCTTACCATGTAAATTCTCATAACAATTTTGTAAACAATCTATTTGTGCGTGATTGTAGTCGTCGTCGTGGAGATTTTAAATAACCATTTTGATTGTTGAAACAATGTAATACAAGCTAAGGCCGCACGCTTTACGAAAACATTATATAAAATTTCAAACTCTCATATCTCCGTTACTATAAAAGATAATGAAGTGACTTTACAATCAATGGAATCATTTCGACGCTCTCTATTGGCTCATCCGGAAAAATTGAATCCATGTGTAATATTCATGCTTAGTTACCGTGGAAACTCTCATAACAATCGTGTAAACAATCTATTTGTCCGTGATTGTAGCTGTCGTCGTAGAGAACTGAAATAACCAATTTGATTGTTGATACAATGTAATACAAACTAAGGCCTCACGCTTTACGATAACATTATGTAAAATTTCAAACTCGCATATCTCCGTTACTATAGAAGATACTGAAGTGAATTTACACTCAATGGAATCAGGTCGACGCTCTTTTTTTCCCATCCAGAAAAATTGAATCCATGTGTAATATTCTTGCTTAGTTACCATGGAAACTCACATAACAATGATGTAAACAATCTATTTGGGCGTGATTGTAGTCGTCGTCTTGGAGATTTTAAATAAACATTTTGATTGTTGAAACAATGTAATACAAACTAAGGAATCACGTTTTAAGATAACATTAATTAAAATTTCAAACTCGCATATCTCCGTTACTTTAGAAGATACTGAGATGATTTTACACTCAATGGAATCAGGTCGACGCTCTTTTTTTCCCATCCAGAAAAATTGAATCCATGTGTAATATTCTTGCTTAGTTACCATGGAAACTCTCATAACAATCATGTAAACAATCTATTTGTGCGTGATTGTAGTCGTCATCATAGAGATTTGAAATAACCATTTTGATTGTTGAAACAATGTAATACAAACTAAGGAATCACGTTTTACGATAACATTATATGAAATTTTAAACTCGCATATCTCCGTTACTGTAGATGATACTGAAGTGATTTTAAAAACAATGTAATCAGGTCGACGCTCTCTATTGGCACATCCCGAAAAATTGAATCCATGTGTAATATTCATGCTTAGGTACCATGGAAACTCTCATAACAATCATGTAAACGATCTATTTGGGCGTGATTGTAGTCGTCGTCGTGGAGATTTGAAATAAACATTTAGATTGTTGAAACAATGTAATACAACCTAAGGCCTCACGTTTTACGATAACATTATATAAAATTTCAAACTCGCACATCTCCGTTACTATAGAAGATACTGAAATGATTTTACACTCAATGGAATCAGGTCAACGCTCTCTATTGGCTCATCCGGAAAAATTGAATCCATGTGTAATATTCAAGCTTAGTTACCATGGAAACTCTCATAACAATAAAGTAAACAATATTTTTTTGCGTGATTGTAGTCGTCGTCTTGGAGATCTGAAATAACCTTTTTTATTGTTGAAACAATGTAATACAAACTAAGGAATCACGTTTTAAGATAACATTATATAAAATTTCAAACTCGCATATCTCCGTTACTTTTGAAGATACTGAAATGATTTTACACTCAATGGAATCAGGTCGACGCTCTCTTTTATCACATCCCGAAAAATTGAATCCATGTGTAATATTCATGCTTAGTTACCATGGAAACTCTCATAACAATCATGTAAACAATCTTTTTGGGCGTGATTGTAGTCGTCGTCGTGGAGATTTTAAATAACCATTTTGATTGTTGAAACAATGTAATACAACCTAAGGCCTCACGTTTTACGATAACATTATACAAAATTTCAAACTCGCATATTTCCGTTACTATAGAAGATACTGAAGTGATTTTACAATCAATGGAATCAGGTCGACGCTCTCTATTGGCTCATCCGGAAAAATTGAATCCATGTGTAATATTCATGCTTAGTTACCATGGAAACTCTCATAACAATCATGTAAACAATCTATTTGTGCGTGATTGTAGTAGTCATCATAGAGATTTGAAATAACCATTTTGATTGTTACAACAATGTAATACAAACTAAGGTATCACGTTTTACGTTAACATTATATAAAATTTTAAACTCGCATATCTCCGTTACTGTAGATGATACTGAGGTGATTTTAAAAACAATGTAATCAGGTCGACGCTCTCTATTGGCACATCCGGAAAAATTGAATCCATCTGTAATATTATATGCTTAGTTACCATGGAAACTCTCATAACAATCATGTAAACAATCTATTTGGGCGTGATTGTAATCGTCGTCGTGGAGATTTGAAATAACCATTTTGATTGTATAAACAATGTAATAAAAACTAAGGAATCACGTTTTAAGATAACATTATATAAGATTTCAAACTCGCATATCTCCTTTACTATAGAAGGTAATGAAGTGATTTGACACTCAATGGAATCAGGTCAACGCTCTCTTTTGGTACATCCCGAAAATTGAATCATTGTGTAATATTCATGCTTAGTTACCATGGAATCTCTCATAACTACCATGTAAACAATCTATTTGTGCGTGATTGTAGCTGTCGTCGTGGATTACTGAAATAACCATTATGATTGTTGAAACAATGTAATACAAACTAAGGCCTCACGCTTTACGATAACATTATATAAAATTTCAAACTTGCATATCTCCGTTACCATAGAAAATACTGAAATGATTTTATACTCAATGGAATCAGGTCAACGCTCTCTTTTGGCACATCCCGAAAAATTGAATCCATGTGTAATATTCATGCTTAGTTACCATGGAAACTCTCATAACAATAAAGTAAACAATATTTTTTTGCGTGATTGTAGTCGTCGTCGTGGAGATCTGAAATAACCATTTTGATTGTTGAGAAAATGTAATAAAAACTAAGGAATCACGTTTTAAGATAACATTATATAAAATTTCAAACTCGCATATCTCCGTTACTATAGAAGATACTGAAGTGATTTTACAATCAATGGAATAAGGTCAACGCTCTCTATTGGCACATCGGGAAAAATTGAATCCATGTTTAATATCCATGGTTAGGTACCATGGAAACTCTCATAACAATCCTGTAAACAATCTATTTGTGCGTGATTGTAGTCGGCGTCGTGGAGATTTGAAATAACCATTTTGGTTGTTGAAACAATGTAATACAAACTAAGGCCTCACGCTTTACGATAACATTATATAAAATTTCAAACTTGCATATCTCCGCTACTATAGAAAATACGGAAGTGATTTTACAATCAATGGAATCAGGTCGACGCTCTCTATTGGCTCATCCGGAAAAATTGAATCCATGTGTAATATTCATGCGTAGTTACCATGGAAACACTCGTAACAATCATGTAAACAATCTATTTGTACGTGATTGTCGTCGTCCTCGTTGAGATTTGAAATAACCATTTTGATTGTTGAAACAATGTAATACAAACTAAAGGATCACGTTTTAAAATTACATTATATAAACTTCACACTCGCATATCTCCGTTACTTTAGAAGATACTGAGATGATTTTACACTCAATGGAATCAGGTCGACGCTCTTTTTTTCCCATCCCGAAAAATTGAATCCATGTGTAATATTCATGCTTAGTTACCATGGAAACTCTCATAACAATAAAGTAAACAATATTTTTTTGCGTGATTGTAGTCGTCGTCGTGGAGATCTGAAATAACCATTTTGATTGTTGAAACAATGTAATACAAACTAAGGCCTCACGCTTTACGATAACATTATATAAAATTTCAAACTTGCATATCTCCGTTACTATAGAAAATACGGAAGTGATTTTACAATCAATGGAATCAGGTCGACGCTCTCTATTGGCTCATCCGGAAAAATTGAATCCATGTGTAATATTCATGCGTAGTTACCATGGAAACACTCGTAACAATCATGTAAACAATCTATTTGTACGTGATTGTAGCTGTCGTCGTAGAGAACTGAAATAACCATTTGGATTGTTGAAACAATGTAATACAAACTAAAGGATCACGTTTTAAAATTACATTATATAAACTTCACACTCGCATATCTCCGTTACTATAGAAGATACTGAAGTGTCCTTTACACTCAATGGAATCATGTCGACGCTCTCTATTGGCACATTGGGAAAAATTGAATCCATGTTTAATATTCATTCTTTCTTACCATGTAAATTCTCATAACAATTTTGTAAACAATCTATTTGTGCGTGATTGTAGTCGTCGTCGTGGAGATTTTAAATAACCATTTTGAATGTTGAAACAATGTAATACAAGCTAAGGCCGCACACTTTACGAAAACATTATATAAAATTTCAAACTCTCATATCTCCGTTACTATAAAAGATAATGAAGTGACTTTACAATCAATGGAATCATTTCGACGCTCTCTATTGGCTCATCCGGAAAAATTGAATCCATGTGTAATATTCATGCTTAGTTACCGTGGAAACTCTCATAACAATCGTGTAAACAATCTATTTGTCCGTGATTGTAGCTGTCGTCGTAGAGAACTGAAATAACCAATTTGATTGTTGATACAATGTAATACAAACTAAGGCCTCACGCTTTACGATAACATTATGTAAAATTTCAAACTCGCATATCTCCGTTACTATAGAAGATACTGAAGTGAATTTACACTCAATGGAATCAGGTCAACGCTCTCTTTTGGTACATCCCGAAAAATTGAATCCATGTGTAATATTCATGCTTAGTTACCATGGAAACTCACATAACAATGATGTAAACAATCTATTTGGGCGTGATTGTAGTCGTCGTCGTGGAGATTTTAAATAAACATTTAGATTGTTGAAACAATGTAATACAACCTAAGGCCTCACGTTTTATGATAACATATATAATATTTCAAACTCGCACATCTCCGTTACTATAGAAGATACTGAAATGATTTTACACTGAATGGAATCAGGTCAACGCTCTCTATTGGCTCATCCGGAAAAATTGAATCCATGTGTAATATTTATGCTTAGTTACCATGGAAACTCTCATAACAATCATGTAAACAATCTATTTGGGCGTGATTGTAGTCGTCGTCGTGGAGATTTGAAATAACCATTTTGATTGTTGAAACAATGTAATACAAACTAAGGAATCACGTTTTAAGATAACATTAATTAAAATTTCAAACTCGCATATCTCCGTTACTTTAGAAGATACTGAGATGATTTTACACTCAATGGAATCAGTTCGACGCTCTTTTTTTCCCATCCAGAAAAATTGAATCCATGTGTAATATTCATGCTTAGTTACCATGGAAACTCTCATAACAATCATGTAAACAATCTATTTGGGCGTGATTGTAGTCGTCATCATAGAGATTTGAAATAACCATTTTGATTGTTGAAACAATGTAATACAAACTAAGGAATCACGTTTTACGATAACATTATATGAAATTTTAAACTCGCATATCTCCGTTACTGTAGATGATACTGAAGTGATATTAAAAACAATGTAATCAGGTCGACGCTCTCTATTGGCACATCCCGAAAAATTGAATCCATGTGTAATATTCATGCTTAGGTACCATGGAAACTCTCATAACAATCATGTAAACGATCTATTTGGGCGTGATTGTAGTCGTCGTCGTGGAGATTTGAAATAAACATTTAGATTGTTGAAACAATGTAATACAACCTAAGGTATCACGTTTTACGTTAACATTATATAAAATTTTAAACTCGCATATCTCCGTTACTGTAGATGATACTGAAGTGATTTTAAAAACAATGTAATCAGGTCGACGCTCTCTATTGGCACATCCGGAAAAATTGAATCCATCTGTAATATTATATGCTTAGTTACCATGGAAACTCTCATAACAATCATGTAAACAATCTATTTGGGCGTGATTGTAATCGTCGTCGTGGAGATTTGAAATAACCATTTTGATTGTATAAACAATGAAATAAAAACTAAGGAATCACGTTTTAAGATAACATTATATAAGATTTCAAACTCGCATATCTCCTTTACTATAGAAGGTAATGAAGTGATTTGACACTCAATGGAATCATTTCAACGCTCTCTTTTGGTACATCCCGAAAATTGAATCATTGTGTAATATTCATGCTTAGTTACCATGGAATCTCTCATAACTACCATGTAAACAATCTATTTGTGCGTGATTGTAGCTGTCGTCGTGGATTACTGAAATAACCATTATGATTGTTGAAACAATGTAATACAAACTAAGGCCTCACGCTTTACGATAACATTATATAAAATTTCAAACTCGCATATCTCCGTTACTATAGAAAATACTGAAATGATTTTATACTCAATGGAATCAGGTCAACGCTCTCTTTTGGCACATCCCGAAAAATTGAATCCATGTGTAATATTCATGCTTAGTTACCATGGAAACTCTCATAACAATAAAGTAAACAATATTTTTTTGCGTGATTGAAGTCGTCGTCGTGGAGATCTGAAATAACCATTTTGATTGTTGAGAAAATGTAATAAAAACTAAGGAATCACGTTTTAAGATAACATTATATAAAATTTCAAACTCGCATATCTCCGTTACTATAGAAGATACTGAAGTGATTTTACAATCAATGGAATAAGGTCAACGCTCTCTATTGGCACATCGGGAAAAATTGAATCCATGTGTAATATTCATGCGTAGTTACCATGGAAACACTCGTAACAATCATGTAAACAATCTATTTGTACGTGATTGTAGCTGTCGTCGTAGAGAACTGAAATAACCATTTGGATTGTTGAAACAATGTAATACAAACTAAAGGATCACGTTTTAAAATTACATTATATAAACTTCACACTCGCATATCTCCGTTACTATAGAAGATACTGAAGTGTACTTTACACTCAATGGAATCATGTCGACGCTCTCTATTGGCACATTGGGAAAAATTGAATCCATGTTTAATATTCATTCTTTCTTACCATGTAAATTCTCATAACAATTTTGTAAACAATCTATTTGTGCGTGATTGTAGTCGTCGTCGTGGAGATTTTAAATAACCATTTTGAATGTTGAAACAATGTAATACAAGCTAAGGCCGCACACTTTACGAAAACATTATATAAAATTTCAAACTCTCATATCTCCGTTACTATAAAAGATAATGAAGTGACTTTACAATCAATGGAATCATTTCGACGCTCTCTATTGGCTCATCCGGAAAAATTGAATCCATGTGTAATATTCATGCTTAGTTACCGTGGAAACTCTCATAACAATCGTGTAAACAATCTATTTGTCCGTGATTGTAGCTGTCGTCGTAGAGAACTGAAATAACCAATTTGATTGTTGATACAATGTAATACAAACTAAGGCCTCACGCTTTACGATAACATTATGTAAAATTTCAAACTCGCATATCTCCGTTACTATAGAAGATACTGAAGTGAATTTACACTCAATGGAATCAGGTCAACGCTCTCTTTTGGTACATCCCGAAAAATTGAATCCATGTGTAATATTCATGCTTAGTTACCATGGAAACTCACATAACAATGATGTAAACAATCTATTTGGGCGTGATTGTAGTCGTCGTCGTGGAGATTTTAAATAAACATTTAGATTGTTGAAACAATGTAATACAACCTAAGGCCTCACGTTTTACGATAACATATATAATATTTCAAACTCGCACATCTCCGTTACTATAGAAGATACTGAAATGATTTTACACTGAATGGAATCAGGTCAACGCTCTCTATTGGCTCATCCGGAAAAATTGAATCCATGTGTAATATTTATGCTTAGTTACCATGGAAACTCTCATAACAATCATGTAAACAATCTATTTGGGCGTGATTGTAGTCGTCGTCGTGGAGATTTGAAATAACCATTTTGATTGTTGAAACAATGTAATACAAACTAAGGAATCACGTTTTAAGATAACATTAATTAAAATTTCAAACTCGCATATCTCCGTTACTTTAGAAGATACTGAGATGATTTTACACTCAATGGAATCAGTTCGACGCTCTTTTTTTCCCATCCAGAAAAATTGAATCCATGTGTAATATTCATGCTTAGTTACCATGGAAACTCTCATAACAATCATGTAAACAATCTATTTGGGCGTGATTGTAGTCGTCATCATAGAGATTTGAAATAACCATTTTGATTGTTGAAACAATGTAATACAAACTAAGGAATCACGTTTTACGATAACATTATATGAAATTTTAAACTCGCATATCTCCGTTACTGTAGATGATACTGAAGTGATATTAAAAACAATGTAATCAGGTCGACGCTCTCTATTGGCACATCCCGAAAAATTGAATCCATGTGTAATATTCATGCTTAGGTACCATGGAAACTCTCATAACAATCATGTAAACGATCTATTTGGGCGTGATTGTAGTCGTCGTCGTGGAGATTTGAAATAAACATTTAGATTGTTGAAACAATGTAATACAACCTAAGGTATCACGTTTTACGTTAACATTATATAAAATTTTAAACTCGCATATCTCCGTTACTGTAGATGATACTGAAGTGATTTTAAAAACAATGTAATCAGGTCGACGCTCTCTATTGGCACATCCGGAAAAATTGAATCCATCTGTAATATTATATGCTTAGTTACCATGGAAACTCTCATAACAATCATGTAAACAATCTATTTGGGCGTGATTGTAATCGTCGTCGTGGAGATTTGAAATAACCATTTTGATTGTATAAACAATGAAATAAAAACTAAGGAATCACGTTTTAAGATAACATTATATAAGATTTCAAACTCGCATATCTCCTTTACTATAGAAGGTAATGAAGTGATTTGACACTCAATGGAATCAGGTCAACGCTCTCTTTTGGTACATCCCGAAAATTGAATCATTGTGTAATATTCATGCTTAGTTACCATGGAATCTCTCATAACTACCATGTAAACAATCTATTTGTGCGTGATTGTAGCTGTCGTCGTGGATTACTGAAATAACCATTATGATTGTTGAAACAATGTAATACAAACTAAGGCCTCACGCTTTACGATAACATTATATAAAATTTCAAACTCGCATATCTCCGTTACTATAGAAAATACTGAAATGATTTTATACTCAATGGAATCAGGTCAACGCTCTCTTTTGGCACATCCCGAAAAATTGAATCCATGTGTAATATTCATGCTTAGTTACCATGGAAACTCTCATAACAATAAAGTAAACAATATTTTTTTGCGTGATTGAAGTCGTCGTCGTGGAGATCTGAAATAACCATTTTGATTGTTGAGAAAATGTAATAAAAACTAAGGAATCACGTTTTAAGATAACATTATATAAAATTTCAAACTCGCATATCTCCGTTACTATAGAAGATACTGAAGTGATTTTACAATCAATGGAATAAGGTCAACGCTCTCTATTGGCACATCGGGAAAAATTGAATCCATGTGTAATATCCATGGTTAGGTACCATGGAAACTCTCATAACAATCCTGTAAACAATCTATTTGTGCGTGATTGTAGTCGGCGTCGTGGAGATTTGAAATAACCATTTTGATTGTTGAAACAATGTAATACAAACTAAGGCCTCACGCTTTACGATAACATTATATAAAATTTCAAACTTGCATATCTCCGCTACTATAGAAAATTCGGAAGTGATTTTACAATCAATGGAATCAGGTCGACGCTCTCTGTTGGCTCATCCGGAAAAATTGAATCCATGTGTAATATTCATGCGTAGTTACCATGGAAACACTCGTAACAATCATGTAAACAATCTATTTGTACGTGATTGTCGTCGTCCTCGTTGAGATTTGAAATAACCATTTTGATTGTTGAAACAATGTAATACAAACTAAAGGATCACGTTTTAAAATTACATTATATAAACTTCACACTCGCATATCTCCGTTACTATAGAAGATACTGAAGTGTACCTTACACTCAATGGAATCAGGTCGACGCTCTCTATTGGCACATTGGGAAAAATTGAATCCATGTTTAATATTCATTCTTTTTACCATGTAAATTCTCATAACAATTTTGTAAACAATCTATTTGTGCGTGATTGTAGTCGTCGTCGTGGAAATTTTAAATAACCATTTTGATTGTTGAAACAATGTAATACAAGCTAAGGCCTCACGCTTTACGAAAACATTATATAAAATTTCAAACTCGCATATCTCCGTTACTATAAAAGATAATGAAGTGACTTTACAATCATTGGAATCAGTTCGACGCTCTCTATTGGCTCATCCGGAAAAATTGAATCCATGTGTAATATTCATGCTTAGTTACCGTGGAAACTCTCATAACAATCGTGTAAACAATCTATTTGTGCGTGATTGTAGCTGTCGTCGTAGAGAACTGAAATAACCAATTTGATTGTTGAAACAATGTAATACAAACTAAGGCCTCAAGCTTTACGATAACATTATGTAAAATTTCAAACTCGCATATCTCCGTTACTATAGAAGATACTGAAGTGAATTTACACTCATTGGAATCAGGTCAACGCTCTCTTTTGGTACATCCCGAAAAATTGAATCCATGTGTAATATTCATGCTTAGTTACCATGGAAACTCACATAACAATGATGTAAACAATCTATTTGGGCGTGATTGTAATCGTCGTCGTGGAGATTTTAAATAAACATTTAGATTGTTGAAACAATGTAATACAACCTAAGGCCTCACGTTTTACGATAACATTATATAATATTTCAAACTCGCACATCTCCGTTACTATAGAAGATTCTGAAATGATTTTACACTCAATGGAATCAGGTCAACGCTCTCTATTGGCTCATCCGGAAAAATTGAATCCATGTGTAATATTCATGCTTAGTTACCATGGAAACTCTCATAACAATAAAGTAAACAATATTTTTTTGCGTGATTGTAGTCGTCGTCGTGGAGATCTGAAATAACCATTTTGATTGTTGAAACAATGTAATACAAACTAAGGAATCACGTTTTAAGATAACATTATATAAAATTTCAAACTCGCATATCTCCGTTACTATAGAAGATACTGAAATGTTTTTACACTCAATGGAATCAGGTCGACGCTCTCTTTTTTCCCATTCAGAAAAATTGAATCCATGTGTAATATTCATGCTTAGTTACCATGGAAACTCTCATAACAATCATGTAAACAATCTATTTTTGCGTGATTGTAGTCGTCATCATAGAGATTTGAAATAACCATTTTGATTGTTGAAACAAAGTAATACAAACTAAGGAATCACGATTTACGATAACATTATATAAAATTTTAAACTCGCATATCTCCGTTACTGTAGATGATACTGAAATGTTTTTACACTCAATGTAATCAGGTCAACGCTATATTTTGGCACATCCCGAAAATTGAATCCATGTGTAATATTCATGCTTAGTTACCATGGAAACTCTCATAACAATTTTGTAAACAATCTATTTGTGCGTGATTGTAGTCGTCGTCGTGGAGATTTGAAATATCCATTTTGATTGTTGAAACAATGTAATACAAACTAAGGAATCAAGTTTTAAGATAACATTATATAAAATTTCAAACTCGCATATCTCCGTTACTATAGAAGATACTGAAATGTTTTTACACTCAATGTAATCAGGTCAACGCTATATTTTGGCACATCCCGAAAATTGAATCCATGTGTAATATTCATGCTTAGTTACCATGGAAACTCTCATAACAATTTTGTAAACAATCTATTTGTGCGTGATTGTAGTCGTCGTCGTGGAGATTTGAAATATCCATTTTGATTGTTGAAACAATGTAATACAAACTAAGGCTTCACGCTTTACGTTAACATTATATAAAATTTTAAACTCGCATATCTCCGTTACTGTAGATGATACTGAAGTGATTTTAAAAACAATGTAATCAGGTCGACGCTCTCTATTGGCACATTTGGAAAAATTGAATCCATCTGTAATATTATATGCTTAGTTACCATGGAAACTCTCATAACAATCATGTAAACAATCTATTTGTACGTGATTGTCGTCGTCCTCGTTGAGATTTGTAATAACCATTTTGATTGTTGAAACAATGTAATACAAACTAAAGGATCACGTTTTAAAATTACATTATATAAACTTCACACTCGCATATCCCCGTTACTATAGAAGATACTGAAGTGTACTTTACACTCAATGGAATCAGGTCGACGCTCTCTATTGGCACATTGGGAAAAATTGAATCCATGTTTAATATTCATTCTTTCTTACCATGTAAATTCTCATAACAATTTTGTAAGCAATCTATTTGTGCGTGATTGTAGTCGTCGTCGTGGAGATTTTAAATAACCATTTTGATTGTTGAAACAATGTAATACAAGCTAAGGCCTCACGCTTTACGAAAACATTATATAAAATTTCAAACTCGCATATCTCCGTTACTATAAAAGATAATGAAGTGACTTTACAATCAATGGAATCAGTTCGACGCTCTCTTTTGGCTCATTGGGAAAAATTGAATCCATGTGTAATATTCATGCTTAGTTACCGTGGAAACTCTCATAACAATCGTGTAAACAATCTATTTGTGCGTGATTGTAGCTGTCGTCGTAGAGAACTGAAATAACCAATTTGATTGTTGAAACAATGTAATACAAACTAAGGCCTCACGCTTTACGATAACATTATATAAAATTTCAAACTCGCATATCTCCGTTACTGTAGATGATACTGAAGTGATTTTAAAAACAATGTAATCAGGTCGACGATCTCTATTGGCACATTTGGAAAAATTGAATCCATGTGTAATATTATATGCTTAGTTACCATGGAAACTCTCATAACAATCATGTAAACAATCTATTTGGGCGTGATGGTAATCGTCGTCGTGGAGATTTGAAATAACCATTTTGATTGTTGAAACAATGTAATAAAAACTAAGGAATCATTTTTAAGATAACATTATATAAGATTTCAAACTCGCATATCTCCTTTACTATAGAAGGTAATGAAGTGATTTGGCACTCAATATAATCAGGTCAACGCTATATTTTGGCACATCCCGAAAATTGAATCCATGTGTAATATTCATGCTTAGTTACCATGGAAACTCTCATAACAATTTTGTAAACAATCTATTTGTGCGTGATTGTAGTCGTCGTCGTGGAGATTTGAAATATCCATTTTGATTGTTGAAACAATGTAATACAAACTAAGGCCTCACGCTTTACGATAACATTATATAAAATTTCAAACTCGCATATCGCCGTTACTGTAGATGATACTGAAGTGATTTTAAAAACAATGTAATCAAGTCGACGATCTCTTTTGGCACATCCGGAAAAATTGAATCCATGTGTAATATTATATGCTTAGTTACCATGGAAACACTCATAACAATCATTTAAACAATCTATTTGGGCGTGATGGTAATCGTCGTCGTGGAGATTTGAAATAACCATTTTGATTGTTGAAACAATGTATTAAAAACTAAGGAATCATTTTTAAGATAACATTATATAAGATTTCAAACTCGCATATCTCCTTTACTATAGAAGGTAATGAAGTGATTTGACACTCAATGTAATCAGGTCAACGCCATATTTTGGCACATCCCGAAAATTGAATCCATGTGTAATATTCATGCTTAGTTACCATGGAAACTCTCATAACAATTTTGTAACCAATCTATTTGTGCGTGATTGTAGTCGTCGTCGTGGAGATTTGAAATATCCATTTTGATTGTTGAAACAATGTAATACAAACTAAGGCCTAACGCTTTACGATAACATTATATAAAATTTCAAACTCACATATCTCCGTTACTATAGAAGATACCGAAGTGATTTTAAAATCAATGTAATCAGGTCGACGCTCTCTATTGGCACATCCGTAAAAATTGAATCCATGTGTAATATCCATGGTTAGGTACCATGGAAACTCTCATAACAATCATGTAAGCAATCTATTTGTGCGTGATTGTAGTCGTCATCATAGAGATTTGAAATAACCATTTTGATTGTTGAAACAATGTAATACAAACTAAGGAATCACAATTTACGATAACATTATATAAAATTTTAAACTCGCACATCTCCGTTACTATAGAAGATACTGAAATGATTTTACACTCAATGGAATCAGGTCAACGCTCTCTATTGGCACATCCGGAAAAATTGAATCCATGTGTAATATTATATGCTTAGTTACCATGGAAACTCTCATAACAATCATGTAAACAATCTATTTGGGCGTGATGGTAATCGTCGTCGTGGAGATTTGAAATAACCATTTTGATTGTTGAAACAATGTAATAAAAACTAAGGAATCATTTTTAAGATAACATTATATAAGATTTCAAACTCGCATATCTCCTTTACTATAGAAGGTAATGAAGTGATTTGACACTCAATGTAATCAGGTCAACGCTATATTTTGGCACATCCCGAAAATTGAATCCATGTGTAATATTCATTCTTAGTTACCATGGAAACTCTCATAACAATTTTGTAAACAATCTATTTGTGCGTGATTGTAGTCGTCGTCGTGGAGATTTGAAATATCCATTTTGATTGTTGAAACAATGTAATACAAACTAAGGCTTCACGCTTTACGTTAACATTATATAAAATTTTAAACTCGCATATCTCCGTTACTGTAGATGATACTGAAGTGATTTTAAAAACAATGTAATCAGGTCGACGCTCTCTATTGGCACATCCGGAAAAATTGAATCCATCTGTAATATTATATGCTTAGTTACCATGGAAACTCTCATAACAATCATGTAAACAATCTATTTGGGCGTGATTTTAATCGTCGTCGTGGAGATTTGAAATAACCATTTTGATTGTATAAACAATGTAATAAAAACTAAGGAATCACGTTTTAAGATAACATTATATAAGATTTCAAACTCGCATATCTCCTTTTTTATAGAAGGTAATGAAGTGATTTGACACTCAATGGAATCAGGTCAACGCTCTCTTTTGGCACATCCCGAAAATTGAATCATTGTGTAATATTCTTGCTTAGTTACCATGGAAACTCTCATAACAATTTTGTAAACAATCTATTTGTGCGTGATTGTAGTCGTCGTCGTTGAGATTTGAAATATCCATTTTGATTGTTAAAACAATGTAATACAAACTAAGGCCTCACGCTTTACGATAACATTATATAAAATTTCAAACTTGCATATCTCCGTTACTATAGAAAATACGGAAGTGATTTTAAAATCAATGTAATCAGGTCGACGCTCTCTATTGGCTCATCCGGAAAAATTGAATCCATGTGAAATATTCATGCTTAGTTACCGTGGAAACTCTCATGACAATCGTGTAAAGAATCTATTTGTGCGTGATTGTAGCTGTCGTCGTGGAGAACTAAAATAACCATTTGGTTGTTGAAACAATGTAATACAATCTAAGGCCTCACGCTTTACGATAACATTATATAAAATTTCAAACTCGCATATCTCCGTTACTTTAGAAGATACTGAGATGATTTTACACTCAATGGAATCAGGTCGACGCTCTTTTTTTCCCATCCAGAAAAATTGAATCCATGTGTAATATTCATGCTTAGTTACCATGGAAACTCTCATAACAATCATGTAAACAATCTATTTGTGCGTGATTGTAGTCGTCATCATAGAGATTTGAAATAACCATTTTGATTGTTGAAACAATGTAATACAAACTAAGGAATCACGTTTTACGATAACATTATATAAAATTTTAAACTCGCATATCTCCGTTACTGTAGATGATACTGAAGTGATTTTAAAAACAATGTAATCAGGTCGACGCTCTCTATTGGCACATCCCGAAAAATTGAATCCATGTGTAATATTCATGCTTAGGTACCACGGAAACTCTCATAACAATCATGTAAACAATCTATTTGGGCGTGATTGTAGTCGTCGTCGTGGAGATTTGAAATAAACATTTAGATTGTTGAAACAATGTAATACAACCTAAGGCCTCACGTTTTACGATAACATTATATAAAATTTCAAACTCGCACATCTCCGTTACTATAGAAGATACTGAAATGATTTTACACTCAATGGAATCAGGTCAAGGCTCTCTATTGGCTCATCCGGAAAAATTGAATCCATGTGTAATATTCAAGCTTAGTTACCATGGAAACTCTCATAACAATAAAGTAAACAATATTTTTTTGAGTGATTGTAGTCGTCGTCTTGGAGATCTGAAATAACCATTTTTATTGTTGAAACAATGTAATACAAAGTAAGGAATCACGTTTTAAGATAACATAATATAAAATTTCAAACTCGCATATCTCCGTTACTTTATAAGATACTGAAATGATTTTACACTCAATTTAATCAGGTCGACGCTCTCTTTTCTCCCATCCAGAAAAATTGAATCCATGTGTAATATTCATGCTTAGTTACCGTGGAAACTCTCATAACAATCATGTAAACAATCTATTTGTGCGTGATTGTAGTCGTCATCATAGAGATTTGAAATAACCATTTTGATTGTTGAAACAATGTAATACAAACTAAGGCCTCACGTTTTACGATAACATTATATAAAATTTTAAACTCGCATATCTGCGTTACTGTAGATGATACTGAAGTGATTTTAAAAACAATGTAATCAGGTCGACGCTCTCTATTGGCACATCCCGAAAAATTGAATCCATGTGTAATATTCATGCTTAGGTACCATGGAAACTCTCATAACAATCATGTAAACAATCTATTTGGGCGTGATTGTAGTCGTCGTCGTGGAGATTTGAAATAAACATTTAGATGGTTGAAACAATGTAATACAACCTAAGGCCTCACGTTTTACGATAACATTATATAAAATTTCAAACTCGCACATCTCCGTTACTATAGAAGATACTGAAATGATTTTACACTCAATGGAATCAGGTCAAAGCTCTCTATTGGCTCATCCGGAAAAATTGAATCCATGTGTAATATTATATGCTTAGTTACCATGGAAACTCTCATAACTATCATGTAAACAATCTATTTGGGCGTGATGGTAATCGTCGTCGTGGAGATTTGAAATAACCATTTTGATTGTTGAAACAATGTAATAAAAACTAAGGAATCATTTTTAAGATAACATTATATAAGATTTCAAACTCGCATATCTCCTTTACTATAGAAGGTAATGAAGTGATTTGACACTCAATGTAATCAGGTCAACGCTATATTTTGGCACATCCCGAAAATTGAATCCATGTGTATTATTCATGCTTAGTTACCATGGAAACTCTCATAACAATCATGTAAACAATCTATTAGTGCGTGATTGTAGTACTCATCATAGAGATTTGAAATAACCATTTTAATTGTTACAACAATGTAATACAAACTAAGGTATCACCTTTTACGTTAACATTATATAAAATTTTAAACTCGCATATCTCCGTTACTGTAGATGATACTGAAGTGATTTTAAAAACAATGTAATCAGGTCGACGCTTTCTATTGGCACATCCGGAAAAATTGAATCCATCTGTAATATTATATGCTTAGTTACCATGGAAACTCACATAACAATCATGTAAACAACCTATTTGGGCGTGATTGTAATCGTCGTCGTGGAGATTTAAAATAACCATTTTGATTGTATAAACAATGTAATAAAAACTAAGGAATCACGTTTTAAGATAACATTATATAAGATTTCAAACTCGCATATCTCCTCTGCTATAGAAGGTAATGAAATGATTTGACACTCAATGGAATCAGGTCAACGCTCTCTTTTGGCACATCCCGAAAATTGAATCATTGTGTAATATTCATGCTTAGTTACAATGGAAACTCTCATAACAAGAAAGTAAACAATATTTTTTTGCGTGATTGTAGTCGTCGTCGTGGAGATCTGAAATAATCATTTTGATTGTTGAAACAATGTAATACAAACTAAGGAATCACGTTTTAAGATAACATTATATAAAATTTCAAACTCGGATTTCTCCGTTACTAAAGAAGATACTGAAGTGATTTTACAATCAATGGAATCAGGTCGACGCTCTCTATTGGCTCATCCCGAAAAATTGAATCCATGTGTAATATTCATGCTTAGTTACCATGGAAACTCTCATAACAATCATGTAAACAATCTATTTGTGCGTGATTGTAGTCGTCGTCTTGGAGATCTGAAATAACCATTTTTATTGTTGAAACAATGTAATACAAACTAAGGAATCACGTTTTAAGATAACATTATATAAAATTTCAAACTCGCATATCTCCGTTACTTTAGAAGATACTGAAATGATTTTACACTCAATGGAATCAGGTCGACGCTCTCTTTTCTCCCATCCAGAAAAATTGAATCCATGTGTAATATTCATGCTTAGTTACCGTGGAAACTCTCATAACAATCGTGTAAACAACCTATTTGTGCGTGATTGTAGCTGTCGTCGTGGAGATTTT
This sequence comes from Lepisma saccharinum, assembly GCF_977018435.1. NCBI lineage: Eukaryota > Metazoa > Arthropoda > Insecta > Zygentoma > Lepismatidae > Lepisma > Lepisma saccharinum. The sequence goes on along the minus strand of NC_139235.1, from coordinate 56,221,418 downwards.
AAATAAACCTTTAGATTGTTGAAACAATGTAATACAACCTAAGGCCTCACGTTTTACGATAACATTATATAAAATTTCAAAATCGTACATCTCCGTTACTATAGAAGATACTGAAATGATTTTACACTCAATGGAATCATGTCAACGCTCTCTATTGGCTCATCCGGAAAAATTGAATCCATGTGTAATATTCATGCTTAGTTACCATGGAAACTCTCATAACAATCATGTAAACAATCTATTTGTGCGTGATTGTAGTACTCATCATAGAGATTTGAAATAACCATTTTAAGTGTTACAACAATGTAATACAAACTAAGGTATCACGTTTTACGTTAACATTATATAAAATTTTAAACTCGCATATCTCCGTTACTGTAGATGATACTGAAGTGATTTTAAAAACAATGTAATCAGGTCGACGCTCTCTATTGGCACATCCGGAAAAATTGAATCCATGTGTAATATTATATGCTTAGTTACCATGGAAACTCTCTTAACAATCATGTAAACAATCTATTTGTGCGTGATTGTAATCGTCGTCGTGGAGATTTGAAATAACCATTTTGATTGTATAAACAATGTAATAAAAACTAAGGAATGACGTTTTAAGATAACATTATATAATATTTCAAACTCGCACATCTCCGTTACTATAGAAGATACTGAAATGATTTTACACTCAATGGAATCAGGTCAACGCTCTCTATTGGCTCATCCGGAAAAATTGAATCCATGTGTAATATTCATGCGTAGTTACCATGGAAACACTCGTAACAATCATGTAAACAATCTATTTGTACGTGATTGTCGTCGTCCTCGTTGAGATTTGAAATAACCATTTGGATTGTTGAAACAATGTAATACAAACTAAAGGATCACGTTTTAAAATTACATTATATAAACTTCACACTCGCATATCTCCGTTACTATAGAAGATACTGAAGTGTACTTTACACTCAATGGAATCAGGTCGACGCTCTCTATTGGCACATTGGGAAAAATTGAATCCATGTTTAATATTCATTCTTTATTACCATGTAAATTCTCATAACAATTTTGTAAACAATCTATTTGTGCGTGATTGTAGTCGTCGTCGTGGAGATTTTAAATAACCATTTTGATGGTTGAAATAATGTAATACAAGCTAAGGCCTCACGCTTCACGAAAACATTATATAAAATTTCAAACTCGCATATCTCCGTTACTATAGAAGATAATGAAGTGACTTTACAATCAATGGAATCAGTTCGGCGCTCTCTATTGGCTCATCCGGAAAAATTGAATCCATGTGTAATATTCATGCTTAGTTACCGTGGAAACTCTCATAACAATCGTGTAAACAATCTATTTGTGCGTGATTGTAGCTGTCGTCGTAGAGAACTGAAATAACCAATTTGATTGTTGAAACAATGTAATACAAACTAAGGCCTCACGCTTTACGATAACATTATGTAAAATTTCAAACTCGCATATCTCCGTTACTATAGAAGATACTGAAGTGAATTTACACTCAATGGAATCAGGTCAACGCTCTCTTTTGGTACATCCCGAAAAATTGAATCCATGTGTAATATTCATGCTTAGTTACCATGGAAACTCACATAACAATGATGTAAACAATCTATTTGGGCGTGATTGTAGTCGTCGTCGCGGAGATTTTAAATAAACATTTAGATTGTTGAAACAAAGTAATACAACCTAAGGCCTCACGTTTTACGATAACATTATATAAAATTTCAAACTCGCACATCTCCGTTACTATAGAAGATACTGAAATGATTTTAAAAACAATGTAATCAGGTCGACGCTCTCTATTGGCACATCCCGAAAAATTGAATCCATGTGTAATATTCATGCTTAGGTACCATGGAAACTCTCATAACAATCATGTAAACAATCTATTTGTGCGTGATTGTAGTCGTCATCATAGAGATTTGAAATAACCATTTTGATTGTTGAAACAATGTAATACAAACTAAGGAATCACGTTTTACGATAACATTATATAAAATTTTAAACTCGCATATCTCCGTTACTGTAGATGATACTGAAGTGATTTTAAAAACAATGTAATCAGGTCGACGCTCTCTATTGGCACATCCCGAAAAATTGAATCCATGTGTAATATTCATGCTTAGGTACCATGGAAACTCTCATAACAATCATGTAAACAATCTATTTGTGCGTGATTGTAGTCGTCATCATAGAGATTTGAAATAACCATTTTGATTGTTGAAACAATGTAATACAAACTAAGGAATCACGTTTTACGATAACATTATATAAAATTTTAAACTCGCATATCTCCGTTACTGTAGATGATACTGAAGTGATTTTAAAAACAATGTAATCAGGTCGACGCTCTCTATTGGCACATCCCGAAAAATTGAATCCATGTGTAATATTCATGCTTAGGTACCATGGAAACTCTCATAACAATCATGTAAACAATCTATTTGGGCGTGATTGTAGTCGTCGTCGTGGAGATTTGAAATAAACATTTAGATTGTTGAAACAAAGTAATACAACCTAAGGCCTCACGTTTTACGATAACATTATATAAAATTTCAAACTCGCACATCTCCGTTACTATAGAAGATACTGAAATGATTTTACACTCAATGGAATCAGGTCAACGCTCTCTATTGGCTCATCCGGAAAAATTGAATCCATGTGTAATATTCAAGCTTAGTTACCATGGAAACTCTCATAACAATAAAGTAAACAATATTTTTTTGCGTGATTGTAGTCGTCGTCTTGGAGATCTGAAATAACCATTTTTATTGTTGAAACAATGTAATACAAACTAAGGAATCACGTTTTAAGATAACATTATATAACATTTCAAACTCGCACATCTCCGTTACTATAGAAGATACTGAAATGATTTTACACTCAATGGAATCAGGTCAACGCTCTCTATTGGCTCATCCGGAAAAATTGAATCCATGTGTAATATTCATGCTTAGTTACCGCGGAAACTCTCATAACAATCGTGTAAACGATCTATTTGTGCGTGATTGTAGCTGTCGTCGTGGAGAACTGAAATAACCATTTTGATTGTTAAAACAATGTAATACAAACTCAGGTCTCACGCTTTACGATAACATTATATACAATTTCAAACTCGCATATCTATGTTACTATAGAAGATACTGAATTGAATTTACACTCAATGGAATCAGGTCAACGCTCTCTTTTGGCACATCCCGAAAAATTGAATCCATGTGTAATATTCATGCTTAGTTACCATGGAAACTCTCATAACAATCATGTAAACAATCTATTTGTACGTGATTGTAGTAGTCATCATAGAGATTTGAAATAACCATTTTGATTGTTACAACAATGTAATACAAACTAAGGTATCACGTTTTACGTTAACATTATATAAAATTTTAAACTCGCATATCTCCGTTACTGTAGATGATACTGAAGTGATTTTAAAAACAATGTAATCAGGTCGACGCTCTCTATTGGCACATCCCGAAAAATTGAATCCATCTGTAATATTATATGCTTAGTTACCATGGAAACTCTCATAACAATCATGTAAACAATCTATTTGGGCGTGATTGTAATCGTCGTCGTGGAGATTTGAAATAACCATTTTGATTGTATAAACAATGTAATAAAAACTAAGGAATCACGTTTTAAGATAACATTATATAAGATTTCAAACTCGCATATCTCCTTTACTATAGAAGGTAATGAAGTGATTTGACACTCAATGGAATCAGGTCAACGCTCTCTATTGGCACATCGGGAAAAATTGAATCCATGTGTAATATCCATGGTTAGGTACCATGGAAACTCTCATAACAATCATGTAAACGATCTATTTGTGCGTGATTGTAGCTGTCGTCGTGGAGAACTGAAATAACCATTTTGATTGTTGAAACAATGTAATACAAACTAAGGCCTCACGCTTTACGATAACATTATATAAAATTTCAAACTCGCATATCTCCGTTACTATAGAAAATACTGAAATGATTTTATACTCAATGGAATCAGGTCAACGCTCTCTTTTCTCCCATCCAGAAAAATTGACCCCGTGTGTAATATTCATGCTTAGTTACCTTGGAAACTCTCATAACAATAAACTAAACAATATTTTTTTGCGTGATTGTAGTCGTCGTCGTGGAGATCTGAAATAACCATTTTGATTGTTGAGAAAATGTAATAAAAACTAAGGAATCACGTTTTAAGATAACATTATATAAAATTTCAAACTCGCATTTCTCCGTTACTATAGAAGATACTGAAGTGATTTTACAATCAATGGAATAAGGTCAACGCTCTCTATTGGCACATCCGAAAAAATTGAATTCGTGTGTAATATTCATGCTTAGTTAACATGGAAACTCTCATAACAATAATTAAAACAATCTATTGGTGCGTGATTGTAGTCGTCTTCATAGGGATTTGTAATAACCATTTTGATTGTTGAAACAATGTAATACAAACTAAGGAATCACGTTTTACGATAACATTATATAAAATTTTAAACTCGCATATCTCCGTTACTATAGAAGATACCTAAGTGATTTTAAAATCAATGTAATCAGGACGACGCTCTCTATTGGCACATCGGCAAAAATTGAATCCATGTGTAATATCCATGGTTAGGTACCATGGAAACTCTCATAACAATCATGTAAACAATTTATTTGTGCGTGATTGTAGTCGGCGTCGTGGAGATTTGAAATAACCATTTTGATTGTTGAAACAATGTAATACAAACTAAGGCCTCACGCTTTACGATAACATTATATAAAATTTCAAACTTGCATATCTCCGTTACTATAGAAAATACGGAAGTGATTTTACAATCAATGGAATCAGGTCGACGCTCTCTATTGGCTCATCCGGAAAAATTGAATCCATGTGTAATATTCATGCGTAGTTACCATGGAAACACTCGTAACAATCATGTAAACAATCTATTTGTACGTGATTGTCGTCGTCCTCGTTGAGATTTGAAATAACCATTTGGATTGTTGAAACAATGTAATACAAACTAAAGGATCACGTTTTAAAATTACATTATATAAACTTCACACTCGCATATCTCCGTTACTATAGAAGATACTGAAGTGTACTTTACACTCAATGGAATCAGGTCGACGCTCTCTATTGGCACATTGGGAAAAATTGAATCCATGTTTAATATTCATTCTTTATTACCATGTAAATTCTCATAACAATTTTGTAAACAATCTATTTGTGCGTGATTGTAGTCGTCGTCGTGGAGATTTTAAATAACCATTTTGATGGTTGAAATAATGTAATACAAGCTAAGGCCTCACGCTTCACGAGAACATTATATAAAATTTCAAACTCGCATATCTCCGTTACTATAGAAGATAATGAAGTGACTTTACAATCAATGGAATCAGTTCGGCGCTCTCTATTGGCTCATCCGGAAAAATTGAATCCATGTGTAATATTCATGCTTAGTTACCGTGGAAACTCTCATAACAATCGTGTAAACAATCTATTTGTGCGTGATTGTAGCCGTCGTCGTAGAGAACTGAAATAACCAATTTGATTGTTGAAACAATGTAATACAAACTAAGGCCTCACGCTTTACGATAACATTATGTAAAATTTCAAACTCGCATATCTCCGTTACTATAGAAGATACTGAAGTGAATTTACACTCAATGGAATCAGGTCAACGCTCTCTTTTGGTACATCCCGAAAAATTGAATCCATGTGTAATATTCATGCTTAGTTACCATGGAAACTCTCATAACAATAAAGTAAACAATATTTTTTTGCGTGATTGTAGTCGTCGTCGTGGAGATCTGAAATAACCATTTTGATTGTTGAAACAATGTAATACAAACTAAGGAATCACGTTTTAAGATAACATTATATAAAATTTCAAACTCGCATATCTCCGTTACTATAGAAGATACTGAAATAATTTTACACACAATGGAATCAGGTCGACGCTCTCTTTTTTTCCCATCCAGAAAAATTGAATCCATGTGTAATATTCATGCTTAGTTACCATGGAAACTCTCATAAAAATCATGTAAACAATCTATTTGTGCGTGATTGTAGTCGTCATCATAGAGATTTGAAATAACCATTTTGATTGTTGAAACAATGTAATACAAACTAAGGAATCACGATTTACGATAACATTATATAAAATTTTAAACTCGCATATCTCCATTACTGTAGATGATACTGAAGTGATTTTAAAAACAATGTAATCAGGTCCACGATCTCTATTGGCACATCCGGAAAATTTGAATCCATGAGTAATATTATATGCTTAGTTACCATGGAAACTCTCTTAACAATCATGTAAACAATCTATTTGGGCGTGATTGTAATCGTCGTCGTGGAGATTTGAAATAACCATTTTGTTTGTTGAAACAATGTAATAAAAACTAAGGAATCATTTTTAAGATAACACTATATAAGATTTCAAACTCGCATATCTCCTTTACTATAGAAGGTAATGAAGTGATTTGACTCTCAATGTAATCAGGTCAACGCTATATTTTGGCACATCCCGAAAATTGAATCCATGTGTAATATTCATGCTTAGTTACCATGGAAACTCTCATAACAATCATGTAAACAATCTATTTGTGCGTGATTGTAGTCGTCGTCGTGGAGATTTGAAATATCCATTTTGATTGTTGAAACAATGTAATACAAACTAAGGCCTCGCGCTTTACGATAACATTATATAAAATTTTAAACTCGCATATCTCCATTACTGTAGATGATACTGAAGTGATTTTAAAAACAATGTAATCAGGTCGACGATCTCTATTGGCACAGCCGGAAAAATTGAATCCATGTGTAATATTATATGCTTAGTTACCATGGAAACACTCATAACAATCATGTAAACAATCTATTTGTACATGATTGTCGTCGTCCTCGTTGAGATTTGTAATAACAATTTTGATTGTTGAAACAATGTAATACAAACTAAAGAATCACGTCTTAAAATTACATTATATAAAATTTCACACTCGCATATCTCCGTTACTATAGAAGATACTCAAGTGTACTTTACACTCAATGGAATCAGCTCGACACTCTCTATTGGCACATCGGGAAAAATTGAATCCATGTTTAATATTCATTCTTTCTTACCATGTAAACTCTCATAACAATTTTGTAAACAATCTATTTGTGCGTGATTGTAGTCGTCGTCGTGGAGATTTTAAATAACCATTTTGATTGTTGAAACAATGTAATACAAGCTAAGGCCTCACGCTTTACGATAACATTATATAAAATTTTAAACTCGCCTATCTCCATTACTGTAGATGATACTGAAGTGATTTTAAAAACAATGTAATCAGGTCGACGATCTCTATTGGCACATCCGGAAAAATTGAATCCATGTGTAATATTCATGCTTAGTTACCATGGAAACTCTCATAACAATAAAGTAAACAATATTTTTTTGCGTGATTGTAGTCGTCGTCGTGGAGATCTGAAATAACCATTTTGATTGTTGCAACAATGTAATACAAACTAAGGAATCACGTTTTAAGATAACATTATATAAAATTTCAAACTCGCATATCTCCGTTACTATAGAAGATACTGAAATAATTTTACACACAATGGAATCAGGTCGACGCTCTCTTTTTTTCCCATCCAGAAAAATTGAATCCATGTGTAATATTCATGCTTAGTTACCATGGAAACTCTCATAAAAATCATGTAAACAATCTATTTGTGCGTGATTGTAGTCGTCATCATAGAGATTTGAAATAACCATTTTGATTGTTGAAACAATGTAATACAAACTAAGGAATCACGATTTACGATAACATTATATAAAATTTAAACTCTCATATCTCCATTACTGTAGATGATACTGAAGTGATTTTAAAAACAATGTAATCAGGTCGACGATCTCTATTGGCACATCCGGAAAAATTGAATCCATGTGTAATATTATATGCTTAGTTACCATGGAAACTCTCTTAACAATCATGTAAACAATCTATTTGGGCGTGATTGTAATCGTCGTCGTGGAGATTTGAAATAACCATTTTGTTTGTTGAAACAATGTAATAAAACTAAGGAATCATTTTTAAGATAACATTATATAAGATTTCAAACTCGCATATCTCCTTTACTATAGAAGGTAATGAAGTGATTTGACACTCAATGTAATCAGGTCAACGCTATATTTTGGCACATCCCGAAAATTGAATCCATGTGTAATATTCATGCTTAGTTACCATGGAAACTCTCATAACAATCATGTAAACAATCTATTTGTGCGTGATTGTAGTCGTCGTCGTGGAGATTTGAAATATCCATTTTGATTGTTGAAACAATGTAATACAAACTAAGGCCTCGCGCTTTACGATAACATTATATAAAATTTTAAACTCGCATATCTCCATTACTGTAGATGATACTGAAGTGATTTTAAAAACAATGTAATCAGGTCGACGATCTCTATTGGCACATCCGGAAAAATTGAATCCATGTGTAATATTATATGCTTAGTTACCATGGAAACACTCATAACAATCATGTAAACAATCTATTTGTACATGATTGTCGTCGTCCTCGTTGAGATTTGTAATAACAATTTTGATTGTTGAAACAATGTAATACAAACTAAAGAATCACGTCTTAAAATTACATTATATAAAATTTCACACTCGCATATCTCCGTTACTATAGAAGATACTCAAGTGTACTTTACACTCAATGGAATCAGCTCGACACTCTCTATTGGCACATCGGGAAAAATTGAATCCATGTTTAATATTCATTCTTTCTTACCATGTAAACTCTCATAACAATTTTGTAAACAATCTATTTGTGCGTGATTGTAGTCGTCGTCGTGGAGATTTTAAATAACCATTTTGATTGTTGAAACAATGTAATACAAGCTAAGGCCTCACGCTTTACGATAACATTATATAAAATTTTAAACTCGCATATCTCCATTACTGTAGATGATACTGAAGTGATTTTAAAAACAATGTAATCAGGTCGACGATCTCTATTGGCACATCCGGAAAAATTGAATCCATGTGTAATATTCATGCTTAGTTACCATGGAAACTCTCATAACAATAAAGTAAAGAATATTTTTTTGCGTGATTGTAGTCGTCGTCGTGGAGATCTGAAATAACCATTTTGATTGTTGTAACAATGTAATACAAACTAAGGAATCACGTTTTAAGATAACATTATATAAAATTTCAAACTCGCATATCTCCGTTACTATAGAAGATACTGAAATAATTTTACACACAATGGAATCAGGTCGACGCTCTCTTTTTTTCCCATCCAGAAAAATTGAATCCATGTGTAATATTCATGCTTAGTTACCATGGAAACTCTCATAAAAATCATGTAAACAATCTATTTGTGCGTGATTGTAGTCGTCATCATAGAGATTTGAAATAACCATTTTGATTGTTGAAACAATGTAATACAAACTAAGGAATCACGATTTACGATAACATTATATAAAATTTAAACTCTCATATCTCCATTACTGTAGATGATACTGAAGTGATTTTAAAAACAATGTAATCAGGTCGACGATCTCTATTGGCACATCCGGAAAAATTGAATCCATGTGTAATATTATATGCTTAGTTACCATGGAAACTCTCTTAACAATCATGTAAACAATCTATTTGGGCGTGATTGTAATCGTCGTCGTGGAGATTTGAAATAACCATTTTGTTTGTTGAAACAATGTAATAAAACTAAGGAATCATTTTTAAGATAACATTATATAAGATTTCAAACTCGCATATCTCCTTTACTATAGAAGGTAATGAAGTGATTTGACACTCAATGTAATCAGGTCAACGCTATATTTTGGCACATCCCGAAAATTGAATCCATGTGTAATATTCATGCTTAGTTACCATGGAAACTCTCATAACAATCATGTAAACAATCTATTTGTGCGTGATTGTAGTCGTCGTCGTGGAGATTTGAAATATCCATTTTGATTGTTGAAACAATGTAATACAAACTAAGGCCTCGCGCTTTACGATAACATTATATAAAATTTTAAACTCGCATATCTCCGTTACTATAGAAAATACGGAAGTGATTTTACAATCAATGGAATCAGGTCGACGCTCTCTATTGGCTCATCCGGAAAAATTGAATCCATGTGTAATATTCATGCGTAGTTACCATGGAAACACTCGTAACAATCATGTAAACAATCTATTTGTACGTGATTGTCGTCGTCCTCGTTGAGATTTGAAATAACCATTTGGATTGTTGAAACAATGTAATACAAACTAAAGGATCACGTTTTAAAATTACATTATATAAACTTCACACTCGCATATCTCCGTTACTATAGAAGATACTGAAGTGTACTTTACACTCAATGGAATCAGGTCGACGCTCTCTATTGGCACATTGGGAAAAATTGAATCCATGTTTAATATTCATTCTTTATTACCATGTAAATTCTCATAACAATTTTGTAAACAATCTATTTGTGCGTGATTGTAGTCGTCGTCGTGGAGATTTTAAATAACCATTTTGATGGTTGAAATAATGTAATACAAGCTAAGGCCTCACGCTTCACGAGAACATTATATAAAATTTCAAACTCGCATATCTCCGTTACTATAGAAGATAATGAAGTGACTTTACAATCAATGGAATCAGTTCGGCGCTCTCTATTGGCTCATCCGGAAAAATTGAATCCATGTGTAATATTCATGCTTAGTTACCGTGGAAACTCTCATAACAATCGTGTAAACAATCTATTTGTGCGTGATTGTAGCCGTCGTCGTAGAGAACTGAAATAACCAATTTGATTGTTGAAACAATGTAATACAAACTAAGGCCTCACGCTTTACGATAACATTATGTAAAATTTCAAACTCGCATATCTCCGTTACTATAGAAGATACTGAAGTGAATTTACACTCAATGGAATCAGGTCAACGCTCTCTTTTGGTACATCCCGAAAAATTGAATCCATGTGTAATATTCATGCTTAGTTACCATGGAAACTCTCATAACAATAAAGTAAACAATATTTTTTTGCGTGATTGTAGTCGTCGTCGTGGAGATCTGAAATAACCATTTTGATTGTTGAAACAATGTAATACAAACTAAGGAATCACGTTTTAAGATAACATTATATAAAATTTCAAACTCGCATATCTCCGTTACTATAGAAGATACTGAAATAATTTTACACACAATGGAATCAGGTCGACGCTCTCTTTTTTTCCCATCCAGAAAAATTGAATCCATGTGTAATATTCATGCTTAGTTACCATGGAAACTCTCATAAAAATCATGTAAACAATCTATTTGTGCGTGATTGTAGTCGTCATCATAGAGATTTGAAATAACCATTTTGATTGTTGAAACAATGTAATACAAACTAAGGAATCACGATTTACGATAACATTATATAAAATTTTAAACTCGCATATCTCCATTACTGTAGATGATACTGAAGTGTTTTTAAAAACAATGTAATCAGGTCCACGATCTCTATTGGCACATCCGGAAAATTTGAATCCATGTGTAATATTATATGCTTAGTTACCATGGAAACTCTCTTAACAATCATGTAAACAATCTATTTGGGCGTGATTGTAATCGTCGTCGTGGAGATTTGAAATAACCATTTTGTTTGTTGAAACAATGTAATAAAAACTAAGGAATCATTTTTAAGATAACATTATATAAGATTTCAAACTCGCATATCTCCTTTACTATAGAAGGTAATGAAGTGATTTGACTCTCAATGTAATCAGGTCAACGCTATATTTTGGCACATCCCGAAAATTGAATCCATGTGTAATATTCATGCTTAGTTACCATGGAAACTCTCATAACAATCATGTAAACAATCTATTTGTGCGTGATTGTAGTCGTCGTCGTGGAGATTTGAAATATCCATTTTGATTGTTGAAACAATGTAATACAAACTAAGGCCTCGCGCTTTACGATAACATTATATAAAATTTTAAACTCGCATATCTCCATTACTGTAGATGATACTGAAGTGATTTTAAAAACAATGTAATCAGGTCGACGATCTCTATTGGCACAGCCGGAAAAATTGAATCCATGTGTAATATTATATGCTTAGTTACAATGGAAACACTCATAACAATCATGTAAACAATCTATTTGTACATGATTGTCGTCGTCCTCGTTGAGATTTGTAATAACAATTTTGATTGTTGAAACAATGTAATACAAACTAAAGAATCACGTCTTAAAATTACATTATATAAAATTTCACACTCGCATATCTCCGTTACTATAGAAGATACTCAAGTGTACTTTACACTCAATGGAATCAGCTCGACACTCTCTATTGGCACATCGGGAAAAATTGAATCCATGTTTAATATTCATTCTTTCTTACCATGTAAACTCTCATAACAATTTTGTAAACAATCTATTTGTGCGTGATTGTAGTCGTCGTCGTGGAGATTTTAAATAACCATTTTGATTGTTGAAACAATGTAATACAAGCTAAGGCCTCACGCTTTACGATAACATTATATAAAATTTTAAACTCGCCTATCTCCATTACTGTAGATGATACTGAAGTGATTTTAAAAACAATGTAATCAGGTCGACGATCTCTATTGGCACATCCGGAAAAATTGAATCCATGTGTAATATTCATGCTTAGTTACCATGGAAACTCTCATAACAATAAAGTAAACAATATTTTTTTGCGTGATTGTAGTCGTCGTCGTGGAGATCTGAAATAACCATTTTGATTGTTGAAACAATGTAATACAAACTAAGGAATCACGTTTTAAGATAACATTATATAAAATTTCAAACTCGCATATCTCCGTTACTATAGAAGATACTGAAATAATTTTACACACAATGGAATCAGGTCGACGCTCTCTTTTTTTCCCATCCAGAAAAATTGAATCCATGTGTAATATTCATGCTTAGTTACCATGGAAACTCTCATAAAAATCATGTAAACAATCTATTTGTGCGTGATTGTAGTCGTCATCATAGAGATTTGAAATAACCATTTTGATTGTTGAAACAATGTAATACAAACTAAGGAATCACGATTTACGATAACATTATATAAAATTTTAAACTCGCATATCTCCATTACTGTAGATGATACTGAAGTGTTTTTAAAAACAATGTAATCAGGTCCACGATCTCTATTGGCACATCCGGAAAATTTGAATCCATGTGTAATATTATATGCTTAGTTACCATGGAAACTCTCTTAACAATCATGTAAACAATCTATTTGGGCGTGATTGTAATCGTCGTCGTGGAGATTTGAAATAACCATTTTGTTTGTTGAAACAATGTAATAAAAACTAAGGAATCATTTTTAAGATAACATTATATAAGATTTCAAACTCGCATATCTCCTTTACTATAGAAGGTAATGAAGTGATTTGACTCTCAATGTAATCAGGTCAACGCTATATTTTGGCACATCCCGAAAATTGAATCCATGTGTAATATTCATGCTTAGTTACCATGGAAACTCTCATAACAATCATGTAAACAATCTATTTGTGCGTGATTGTAGTCGTCGTCGTGGAGATTTGAAATATCCATTTTGATTGTTGAAACAATGTAATACAAACTAAGGCCTCGCGCTTTACGATAACATTATATAAAATTTTAAACTCGCATATCTCCATTACTGTAGATGATACTGAAGTGATTTTAAAAACAATGTAATCAGGTCGACGATCTCTATTGGCACAGCCGGAAAAATTGAATCCATGTGTAATATTATATGCTTAGTTACAATGGAAACACTCATAACAATCATGTAAACAATCTATTTGTACATGATTGTCGTCGTCCTCGTTGAGATTTGTAATAACAATTTTGATTGTTGAAACAATGTAATACAAACTAAAGAATCACGTCTTAAAATTACATTATATAAAATTTCACACTCGCATATCTCCGTTACTATAGAAGATACTCAAGTGTACTTTACACTCAATGGAATCAGCTCGACACTCTCTATTGGCACATCGGGAAAAATTGAATCCATGTTTAATATTCATTCTTTCTTACCATGTAAACTCTCATAACAATTTTGTAAACAATCTATTTGTGCGTGATTGTAGTCGTCGTCGTGGAGATTTTAAATAACCATTTTGATTGTTGAAACAATGTAATACAAGCTAAGGCCTCACGCTTTACGATAACATTATATAAAATTTTAAACTCGCCTATCTCCATTACTGTAGATGATACTGAAGTGATTTTAAAAACAATGTAATCAGGTCGACGATCTCTATTGGCACATCCGGAAAAATTGAATCCATGTGTAATATTCATGCTTAGTTACCATGGAAACTCTCATAACAATAAAGTAAACAATATTTTTTTGCGTGATTGTAGTCGTCGTCGTGGAGATCTGAAATAACCATTTTGATTGTTGCAACAATGTAATACAAACTAAGGAATCACGTTTTAAGATAACATTATATAAAATTTCAAACTCGCATATCTCCGTTACTATAGAAGATACTGAAATAATTTTACACACAATGGAATCAGGTCGACGCTCTCTTTTTTTCCCATCCAGAAAAATTGAATCCATGTGTAATATTCATGCTTAGTTACCATGGAAACTCTCATAAAAATCATGTAAACAATCTATTTGTGCGTGATTGTAGTCGTCATCATAGAGATTTGAAATAACCATTTTGATTGTTGAAACAATGTAATACAAACTAAGGAATCACGATTTACGATAACATTATATAAAATTTAAACTCTCATATCTCCATTACTGTAGATGATACTGAAGTGATTTTAAAAACAATGTAATCAGGTCGACGATCTCTATTGGCACATCCGGAAAAATTGAATCCATGTGTAATATTATATGCTTAGTTACCATGGAAACTCTCTTAACAATCATGTAAACAATCTATTTGGGCGTGATTGTAATCGTCGTCGTGGAGATTTGAAATAACCATTTTGTTTGTTGAAACAATGTAATAAAACTAAGGAATCATTTTTAAGATAACATTATATAAGATTTCAAACTCGCATATCTCCTTTACTATAGAAGGTAATGAAGTGATTTGACACTCAATGTAATCAGGTCAACGCTATATTTTGGCACATCCCGAAAATTGAATCCATGTGTAATATTCATGCTTAGTTACCATGGAAACTCTCATAACAATCATGTAAACAATCTATTTGTGCGTGATTGTAGTCGTCGTCGTGGAGATTTGAAATATCCATTTTGATTGTTGAAACAATGTAATACAAACTAAAGCCTCGCGCTTTACGATAACATTATATAAAATTTTAAACTCGCATATCTCCATTACTGTAGATGATACTGAAGTGATTTTAAAAACAATGTAATCAGGTCGACGATCTCTATTGGCACATCCGGAAAAATTGAATCCATGTGTAATATTATATGCTTAGTTACCATGGAAACACTCATAACAATCATGTAAACAATCTATTTGTACATGATTGTCGTCGTCCTCGTTGAGATTTGTAATAACAATTTTGATTGTTGAAACAATGTAATACAAACTAAAGAATCACGTCTTAAAATTACATTATATAAAATTTCACACTCGCATATCTCCGTTACTATAGAAGATACTCAAGTGTACTTTACACTCAATGGAATCAGCTCGACAGTCTCTATTGGCACATCGGGAAAAATTGAATCCATGTTTAATATTCATTCTTTCTTACCATGTAAACTCTCATAACAATTTTGTAAACAATCTATTTGTGCGTGATTGTAGTCGTCGTCGTGGAGATTTTAAATAACCATTTTGATTGTTGAAACAATGTAATACAAGCTAAGGCCTCACGCTTTACGATAACATTATATAAAATTTTAAACTCGCATATCTCCATTACTGTAGATGATACTGAAGTGATTTTAAAAACAATGTAATCAGGTCGACGATCTCTATTGGCACATCCGGAAAAATTGAATCCATGTGTAATATTCATGCTTAGTTACCATGGAAACTCTCATAACAATAAAGTAAAGAATATTTTTTTGCGTGATTGTAGTCGTCGTCGTGGAGATCTGAAATAACCATTTTGATTGTTGCAACAATGTAATACAAACTAAGGAATCACGTTTTAAAATAACATTATATAAAATTTCAAACTCGCATATCTCCGTTACTATAGAAGATACTGAAATAATTTTACACACAATGGAATCAGGTCGACGCTCTCTTTTTTTCCCATCCAGAAAAATTGAATCCATGTGTAATATTCATGCTTAGTTACCATGGAAACTCTCATAAAAATCATGTAAACAATCTATTTGTGCGTGATTGTAGTCGTCATCATAGAGATTTGAAATAACCATTTTGATTGTTGAAACAATGTAATACAAACTAAGGAATCACGATTTACGATAACATTATATAAAATTTAAACTCTCATATCTCCATTACTGTAGATGATACTGAAGTGATTTTAAAAACAATGTAATCAGGTCCACGATCTCTATTGGCACATCCGGAAAAATTGAATCCATGTGTAATATTATATGCTTAGTTACCATGGAAACTCTCTTAACAATCATGTAAACAATCTATTTGGGCGTGATTGTAATCGTCGTCGTGGAGATTTGAAATAACCATTTTGTTTGTTGAAACAATGTAATAAAACTAAGGAATCATTTTTAAGATAACATTATATAAGATTTCAAACTCGCATATCTCCTTTACTATAGAAGGTAATGAAGTGATTTGACACTCAATGTAATCAGGTCAACGCTATATTTTGGCACATCCCGAAAATTGAATCCATGTGTAATATTCATGCTTAGTTACCATGGAAACTCTCATAACAATCATGTAAACAATCTATTTGTGCGTGATTGTAGTCGTCGTCGTGGAGATTTGAAATATCCATTTTGATTGTTGAAACAATGTAATACAAACTAAGGCCTCGCGCTTTACGATAACATTATATAAAATTTTAAACTCGCATATCTCCATTACTGTAGATGATACTGAAGTGATTTTAAAAACAATGTAATCAGGTCGACGATCTCTATTGGCACATCCGGAAAAATTGAATCCATGTGTAATATTATATGCTTAGTTACCATGGAAACACTCATAACAATCATGTAAACAATCTATTTGTACATGATTGTCGTCGTCCTCGTTGAGATTTGTAATAACAATTTTGATTGTTGAAACAATGTAATACAAACTAAAGAATCACGTCTTAAAATTACATTATATAAAATTTCACACTCGCATATCTCCGTTACTATAGAAGATACTCAAGTGTACTTTACACTCAATGGAATCAGCTCGACACTCTCTATTGGCACATCGGGAAAAATTGAATCCATGTTTAATATTCATTCTTTCTTACCATGTAAACTCTCATAACAATTTTGTAAACAATCTATTTGTGCGTGATTGTAGTCGTCGTCGTGGAGATTTTAAATAACCATTTTGATTGTTGAAACAATGTAATACAAGCTAAGGCCTCACGCTTTACGATAACATTATATAAAATTTTAAACTCGCATATCTCCATTACTGTAGATGATACTGAAGTGATTTTAAAAACAATGTAATCAGGTCGACGATCTCTATTGGCACATCCGGAAAAATTGAATCCATGTGTAATATTCATGCTTAGTTACCATGGAAACTCTCATAACAATAAAGTAAACAATATTTTTTTGCGTGATTGTAGTCGTCGTCGTGGAGATCTGAAATAACCATTTTGATTGTTGAAACAATGTAATACAAACTAAGGAATCACGTTTTAAGATAACATTATATAAAATTTCAAACTCGCATATCTCCGTTACTATAGAAGATACTGAAATAATTTTACACACAATGGAATCAGGTCGACGCTCTCTTTTTTTCCCATCCAGAAAAATTGAATCCATGTGTAATATTCATGCTTAGGTACCATGGAAACTCTCATAAAAATCATGTAAACAATCTATTTGTGCGTGATTGTAGTCGTCATCATAGAGATTTGAAATAACCATTTTGATTGTTGAAACAATGTAATACAAACTAAGGAATCACGATTTACGATAACATTATATAAAATTTAAACTCGCATATCTCCATTACTGTAGATTATACTGAAGTGATTTTAAAAACAATGTAATCAGGTCGACGATCTCTATTGGCACATCCGGAAAAATTGAATCCATGTGTAATATTATATGCTTAGTTACCATGGAAACTCTCTTAACAATCATGTAAACAATCTATTTGGGCGTGATTGTAATCGTCGTCGTGGAGATTTGAAATAACCATTTTGTTTGTTGAAACAATGTAATAAAACTAAGGAATCATTTTTAAGATAACATTATATAAGATTTCAAACTCGCATATCTCCTTTACTATAGAAGGTAATGAAGTGATTTGACACTCAGTGTAATCAGGTCAACGCTATATTTTGGCACATCCCGAAAATTGAATCCATGTGTAATATTCATGCTTAGTTACCATGGAAACTCTCATAACAATCATGTAAACAATCTATTTGTGCGTGATTGTAGTCGTCGTCGTGGAGATTTGAAATATCCATTTTGATTGTTGAAACAATGTAATACAAACTAAGGCCTCGCGCTTTACGATAACATTATATAAAATTTTAAACTCGCATATCTCCATTACTGTAGATGATACTGAAGTGATTTTAAAAACAATGTAATCAGGTCGACGATCTCTATTGGCACATCCGGAAAAATTGAATCCATGTGTAATATTATATGCTTAGTTACCATGGAAACACTCATAACAATCATGTAAACAATCTATTTGTACATGATTGTCGTCGTCCTCGTTGAGATTTGTAATAACAATTTTGATTGTTGAAACAATGTAATACAAACTAATGAATCACGTCTTAAAATTACATTATATAAAATTTCACACTCGCATATCTCCGTTACTATAGAAGATACTCAAGTGTACTTTACACTCAATGGAATCAGCTCGACACTCTCTATTGGCACATCGGGAAAAATTGAATCCATGTTTAATATTCATTCTTTCTTACCATGTAAACTCTCATAACAATTTTGTAAACAATCTATTTGTGCGTGATTGTAGTCGTCGTCGTGGAGATTTTAAATAACCATTTTGATTGTTGAAACAATGTAATACAAGCTAAGGCCTCACGCTTTACGATAACATTATATAAAATTTTAAACTCGCATATCTCCATTACTGTAGATGATACTGAAGTGATTTTAAAAACAATGTAATCAGGTCGACGATCTCTATTGGCACATCCGGAAAAATTGAATCCATGTGTAATATTCATGCTTAGTTACCATGGAAACTCTCATAACAATAAAGTAAACAATATTTTTTTGCGTGATTGTAGTCGTCGTCGTGGAGATCTAAAATAACCATTTTGATTGTTGCAACAATGTAATACAAACTAAGGAATCACGTTTTAAGATAACATTATATAAAATTTCAAACTCGCATATCTCCGTTACTATAGAAGATACTGAAATAATTTTACACACAATGGAATCAGGTCGACGCTCTCTTTTTTTCCCATCCAGAAAAATTGAATCCATGTGTAATATTCATGCTTAGTTACCATGGAAACTCTCATAAAAATCATGTAAACAATCTATTTGTGCGTGATTGTAGTCGTCATCATAGAGATTTGAAATAACCATTTTGATTGTTGAAACAATGTAATACAAACTAAGGAATCACGATTTACGATAACATTATATAAAATTTAAACTCTCATATCTCCATTACTGTAGATGATACTGAAGTGATTTTAAAAACAATGTAATCAGGTCGACGATCTCTATTGGCACATCCGGAAAAATTGAATCCATGTGTAATATTATATGCTTAGTTACCATGGAAACTCTCTTAACAATCATGTAAACAATCTATTTGGGCGTGATTGTAATCGTCGTCGTGGAGATTTGAAATAACCATTTTGTTTGTTGAAACAATGTAATAAAACTAAGGAATCATTTTTAAGATAACATTATATAAGATTTCAAACTCGCATATCTCCTTTACTATAGAAGGTAATGAAGTGATTTGACACTCAATGTAATCAGGTCAACGCTATATTTTGGCACATCCCGAAAATTGAATCCATGTGTAATATTCATGCTTAGTTACCATGGAAACTCTCATAACAATCATGTAAACAATCTATTTGTGCGTGATTGTAGTCGTCGTCGTGGAGATTTGAAATATCCATTTTGATTGTTGAAACAATGTAATACAAACTAAGGCCTCGCGCTTTACGATAACATTATATAAAATTTTAAACTCGCATATCTCCATTACTGTAGATGATACTGAAGTGATTTTAAAAACAATGTAATCAGGTCGACGATCTCTATTGGCACATCCGGAAAAATTGAATCCATGTGTAATATTATATGCTTAGTTACCATGGAAACACTCATAACAATCATGTAAACAATCTATTTGTACATGATTGTCGTCGTCCTCGTTGAGATTTGTAATAACAATTTTGATTGTTGAAACAATGTAATACAAACTAAAGAATCACGTCTTAAAATTACATTATATAAAATTTCACACTCGCATATCTCCGTTACTATAGAAGATACTCAAGTGTACTTTACACTCAATGGAATCAGCTCGACACTCTCTATTGGCACATCGGGAAAAATTGAATCCATGTTTAATATTCATTCTTTCTTACCATGTAAACTCTCATAACAATTTTGTAAACAATCTATTTGTGCGTGATTGTAGTCGTCGTCGTGGAGATTTTAAATAACCATTTTGATTGTTGAAACAATGTAATACAAGCTAAGGCCTCACGCTTTACGATAACATTATATAAAATTTTAAACTCGCATATCTCCATTACTGTAGATGATACTGAAGTGATTTTAAAAACAATGTAATCAGGTCGACGATCTCTATTGGCACATCCGGAAAAATTGAATCCATGTGTAATATTCATGCTTAGTTACCATGGAAACTCTCATAACAATAAAGTAAACAATATTTTTTTGCGTGATTGTAGTCGTCGTCGTGGAGATCTGAAATAACCATTTTGATTGTTGAAACAATGTAATACAAACTAAGGAATCACGTTTTAAGATAACATTATATAAAATTTCAAACTCGCATATCTCCGTTACTATAGAAGATACTGAAATAATTTTACACACAATGGAATCAGGTCGACGCTCTCTTTTTTTCCCATCCAGAAAAATTGAATCCATGTGTAATATTCATGCTTAGGTACCATGGAAACTCTCATAAAAATCATGTAAACAATCTATTTGTGCGTGATTGTAGTCGTCATCATAGAGATTTGAAATAACCATTTTGATTGTTGAAACAATGTAATACAAACTAAGGAATCACGATTTACGATAACATTATATAAAATTTAGACTCGCATATCTCCATTACTGTAGATTATACTGAAGTGATTTTAAAAACAATGTAATCAGGTCGACGATCTCTATTGGCACATCCGGAAAAATTGAATCCATGTGTAATATTATATGCTTAGTTACCATGGAAACTCTCTTAACAATCATGTAAACAATCTATTTGGGCGTGATTGTAATCGTCGTCGTGGAGATTTGAAATAACCATTTTGTTTGTTGAAACAATGTAATAAAACTAAGGAATCATTTTTAAGATAACATTATATAAGATTTCAAACTCGCATATCTCCTTTACTATAGAAGGTAATGAAGTGATTTGACACTCAATGTAATCAGGTCAACACTATATTTTGGCACATCCCGAAAATTGAATCCATGTGTAATATTCATGCTTAGTTACCATGGAAACTCTCATAACAATCATGTAAACAATCTATTTGTGCGTGATTGTAGTCGTCGTCGCGGAGATTTGAAATATCCATTTTGATTGTTGAAACAATGTAATACAAACTAAGGCCTCGCGCTTTACGATAACATTATATAAAATTTTAAACTCGCATATCTCCATTACTGTAGATGATACTGAAGTGATTTTAAAAACAATGTAATCAGGTCGACGATCTCTATTGGCACATCCGGAAAAATTGAATCCATGTGTAATATTCATGCTTAGTTACCATGGAAACTCTCATAACAATAAAGTAAACAATCTATTTGGGCGTGATTGTAGTCGTCGTAGTGGAGATTTGAAATAACCATTTTGATTGTTGAATCAATGTAATACAAACTAAGGAATCACGTTTTAAGATATCATTATATAAAATTTCACACTCGCATATCTCCGTTACTTTAGAAGATACTGAAGTGTACTTTCCACTCAATGAAATCAGGTCGACGCTCTGCATTGGCACATCCGGAAAAATTGAATCCATGTACAATATTCATGCTTAGTTACCATGGAGAGTCTCATAACAATCATGTTAGCAATCTATTTGTGCGTGATTGTAGTCGTCGTTGTGGAGATTTGAAATAAACATCTTGATTGTTGAAACAATATAATACAACCTAAGGTCTCACGTTTTACGATAACATTATATAAAATTTCAAACTCGCACATCTCCGTTACTATAGAAGATACTGAAATGATTTTACACTCAATGGAATTAGGTCGACGCTCTCTATTGGCTCATCCGGAAAAATTGAATCCATGTGTAATATTCATGCTTAGTTACCATGGAAACTCTCATAACAATAAAGAAAAGAATATTTTTTTGCGTGATTGTAGTCGTCGTCGTGGAGATCTGAAATAACCATTTTGATTGTTGAAACAATGTAATACAACCTAAGGAATCACGTTTTAAGATAACATTATATAAAATTTCAAACTCGCATATCTCCGTTACTATAGAAGATACTGAAATGATTTTACACTCAATGGAATCAAGTCGACGCTCTCTTTTTTCCCATCCAGAAAAATTGAATCCATGTGTAATATTCATGCTTAGGTACCATGGAAACTCTCATAACAATCATTTAAACAATCTATTTGTGCGTGATTGTAGTCGTCATCATAGAGATTTGAAATAACCATTTTGATTGTAGAAACAATGTAATACAAACTAAGGAATCACGATTTACGATAACATTATATAAAATTTTAAACTCGCATATCTCCGTTACTGTAGATGATACTGAAGTGATTTTAAAAACAGTGTAATCAGGTCGACGATCTCTATTGGCACATCCGGAAAAATTGAATCCATGTGTAATATTATATGCTTAGTTACCATGGAAACTCTCATAACAATCATGTAAACAATCTATTTGGGCGTGATGGTAATCGTCGTCGTGGAGATTTGAAATAACCATTTTGATTGTTGAAACAATGTAATAAAAACTAAGGAATCATTTTTAAGATAACATTATATAAGATTTCAAACTCGCATATCTCCTTTACTATAGAAGGTAATGAAGTGATTTGACACTCAATGTAATCAGGTCAACGCTATATTTTGGCACATCCCGAAAATTGAATCCATGTGTAATATTCATGCTTAGTTACCATGGAAACTCTCATAACAATTTTGTAAACAATCTATTTGTGCGTGATTGTAGTCGTCGTCGTGGAGATTTGAAATATCCATTTTGATTGTTGAAACAATGTAATACAAACTAAGGCCTCACGCTTTACGATAACATTATATAAAATTTCAAACTCGCATATCTCCGTTACTGTAGAAGATACCGAAGTGATTTTAAAATCAATTTATTCAGGTCGACGCTCTCTATTGGCACATCCGTAAAAATTGAATCCATGTGTAATATCCATGGTTAGGTACAATGGAAACTCTCATAACAATCATGTAAACAATCTATTTGTGCGTGATTGTAGTCGTCATCATAGAGATTTGAAATAACCATTTTGATTGTTGAAACAATGTAATACAAACTAAGGAATCACAATTTACGATAACATTATATAAAATTTTAAACTCGCACCTCTCCGTAACTATAGAAGATACTGAAATGATTTTACACTCAATGGAATCAGGTCAACGCTCTCTATTGGCACATCCGGAAAAATTGAATCCATGTGTAATATTATATGCTTAGTTACCATGGAAACTCTCATAACAATCATGTAAACAATCTATTTGGGCATGATTGTAGTCGTCGTCGTGGAGATTTGAAATAACCATTTTGATTGTTGAAAAAATTTAATACAAACTAAGGAATCACGTTTTAAGATAACATTAATTAAAATTTCAAACTCGCATATCTCCGTTACTGTAGATGATACTGAAGTGATTTTAAAAACAAAGTAATCAGGTCGACGCTCTCTATTGGCACATCCCGAAAATTTGAATCCATGTGTAATATTCATGCTTAGGTACCATGGAAACTCTCATAACAATCATGTAAACAATCTATTTGGGCGTGATTGTAGTCGTCGTCTTGGAGATCTGAAATAACCATTTTTATTGTTGAAACAATGTAATACAAACTAAGGAATCACGTTTTAAGATAACATTATATAAAATTTCAAACTCGCATATCTCCGTTACTTTAGAAGATACTGAAATTATTTTACACTCAATGGAATCAGGTCGACGCTCTCTTGTCTTCCATCCAGAAAAATTGAATCCATGTGTAATATTCATGCTTAGTTACCGTGGAAACTCTCATAACAATCGTGTAAACAATCTATTTGTGCGTGATTGTAGCTGTCGTCGTGGAGAACTGAAATAACCATTTTGATTGTTAAAACATTGTAATACAAACTCAGGCCTCACGCTTTACGATAACATTATATAAAATTTAAACTCTCATATCTCCATTACTGTAGATGATACTGAAGTGATTTTAAAAACAATGTAATCAGGTCGACGATCTCTATTGGCACATCCGGAAAAATTGAATCCATGTGTAATATTATATGCTTAGTTACCATGGAAACTCTCTTAACAATCATGTAAACAATCTATTTGGGCGTGATTGTAATCGTCGTCGTGGAGATTTGAAATAACCATTTTGTTTGTTGAAACAATGTAATAAAACTAAGGAATCATTTTTAAGATAACATTATATAAGATTTCAAACTCGCATATCTCCTTTACTATAGAAGGTAATGAAGTGATTTGACACTCAATGTAATCAGGTCAACGCTATATTTTGGCACATCCCGAAAATTGAATCCATGTGTAATATTCATGCTTAGTTACCATGGAAACTCTCATAACAATCATGTAAACAATCTATTTGTGCGTGATTGTAGTCGTCGTCGTGGAGATTTGAAATATCCATTTTGATTGTTGAAACAATGTAATACAAACTAAGGCCTCGCGCTTTACGATAACATTATATAAAATTTTAACCTCGCATATCTCCATTACTGTAGATGATACTGAAGTGATTTTAAAAACAATGTAATCAGGTCGACGATCTCTATTGGCACATCCGGAAAAATTGAATCCATGTGTAATATTATATGCTTAGTTACCATGGAAACACTCATAACAATCATGTAAACAATCTATTTGTACATGATTGTCGTCGTCCTCGTTGAGATTTGTAATAACAATTTTGATTGTTGAAACAATGTAATACAAACTAAAGAATCACGTCTTAAAATTACATTATATAAAATTTCACACTCGCATATCTCCGTTACTATAGAAGATACTCAAGTGTACTTTACACTCAATGGAATCAGCTCGACACTCTCTATTGGCACATCGGGAAAAATTGAATCCATGTTTAATATTCATTCTTTCTTACCATGTAAACTCTCATAACAATTTTGTAAACAATCTATTTGTGCGTGATTGTAGTCGTCGTCGTGGAGATTTTAAATAACCATTTTGATTGTTGAAACAATGTAATACAAGCTAAGGCCTCACGCTTTACGATAACATTATATAAAATTTTAAACTCGCATATCTCCATTACTGTAGATGATACTGAAGTGATTTTAAAAACAATGTAATCAGGTCGACGATCTCTATTGGCACATCCGGAAAAATTGAATCCATGTGTAATATTCATGCTTAGTTACCATGGAAACTCTCATAACAATAAAGTAAACAATATTTTTTTGCGTGATTGTAGTCGTCGTCGTGGAGATCTGAAATAACCATTTTGATTGTTGAAACAATGTAATACAAACTAAGGAATCACGTTTTAAGATAACATTATATAAAATTTCAAACTCGCATATCTCCGTTACTATAGAAGATACTGAAATAATTTTACACACAATGGAATCAGGTCGACGCTCTCTTTTTTTCCCATCCAGAAAAATTGAATCCATGTGTAATATTCATGCTTAGGTACCATGGAAACTCTCATAAAAATCATGTAAACAATCTATTTGTGCGTGATTGTAGTCGTCATCATAGAGATTTGAAATAACCATTTTGATTGTTGAAACAATGTAATACAAACTAAGGAATCACGATTTACGATAACATTATATAAAATTTAGACTCGCATATCTCCATTACTGTAGATTATACTGAAGTGATTTTAAAAACAATGTAATCAGGTCGACGATCTCTATTGGCACATCCGGAAAAATTGAATCCATGTGTAATATTATATGCTTAGTTACCATGGAAACTCTCTTAACAATCATGTAAACAATCTATTTGGGCGTGATTGTAATCGTCGTCGTGGAGATTTGAAATAACCATTTTGTTTGTTGAAACAATGTAATAAAACTAAGGAATCATTTTTAAGATAACATTATATAAGATTTCAAACTCGCATATCTCCTTTACTATAGAAGGTAATGAAGTGATTTGACACTCAATGTAATCAGGTCAACACTATATTTTGGCACATCCCGAAAATTGAATCCATGTGTAATATTCATGCTTAGTTACCATGGAAACTCTCATAACAATCATGTAAACAATCTATTTGTGCGTGATTGTAGTCGTCGTCGTGGAGATTTGAAATATCCATTTTGATTGTTGAAACAATGTAATACAAACTAAGGCCTCGCGCTTTACGATAACATTATATAAAATTTTAAACTCGCATATCTCCATTACTGTAGATGATACTGAAGTGATTTTAAAAACAATGTAATCAGGTCGACGATCTCTATTGGCACATCCGGAAAAATTGAATCCATGTGTAATATTCATGCTTAGTTACCATGGAAACTCTCATAACAATAAAGTAAACAATCTATTTGGGCGTGATTGTAGTCGTCGTAGTGGAGATTTGAAATAACCATTTTGATTGTTGAATCAATGTAATACAAACTAAGGAATCACGTTTTAAGATATCATTGTATAAAATTTCACACTCGCATATCTCCGTTACTTTAGAAGATACTGAAGTGTACTTTCCACTCAATGAAATCAGGTCGACGCTCTGCATTGGCACATCCGGAAAAATTGAATCCATGTATAATATTCATGCTTAGTTACCATGGAGAGTCTCATAACAATCATGTTAGCAATCTATTTGTGCGTGATTGTAGTCGTCGTTGTGGAGATTTGAAATAAACATCTTGATTGTTGAAACAATATAATACAACCTAAGGCCTCACGTTTTACGATAACATTATATAAAATTTCAAACTCGCACATCTCCGTTACTATAGAAGATACTGAAATGATTTTACACTCAATGGAATTAGGTCGACGCTCTCTATTGGCTCATCCGGAAAAATTGAATCCATGTGTAATATTCATGCTTAGTTACCATGGAAACTCTCATAACAATAAAGAAAAGAATATTTTTTTGCGTGATTGTAGTCGTCGTCGTGGAGATCTGAAATAACCATTTTGATTGTTGAAACAATGTAATACAACCTAAGGAATCACGTTTTAAGATAACATTATATAAAATTTCAAACTCGCATATCTCCGTTACTATAGAAGATACTGAAATGATTTTACACTCAATGGAATCAAGTCGACGCTCTCTTTTTTCCCATCCAGAAAAATTGAATCCATGTGTAATATTCATGCTTAGGTACCATGGAAACTCTCATAACAATCATTTAAACAATCTATTTGTGCGTGATTGTAGTCGTCATCATAGAGATTTGAAATAACCATTTTGATTGTAGAAACAATGTAATACAAACTAAGGAATCACGATTTACGATAACATTATATAAAATTTTAAACTCGCATATCTCCGTTACTGTAGATGATACTGAAGTGATTTTAAAAACAGTGTAATCAGGTCGACGATCTCTATTGGCACATCCGGAAAAATTGAATCCATGTGTAATATTATATGCTTAGTTACCATGGAAACTCTCATAACAATCATGTAAACAATCTATTTGGGCGTGATGGTAATCGTCGTCGTGGAGATTTGAAATAACCATTTTGATTGTTGAAACAATGTAATAAAAACTAAGGAATCATTTTTAAGATAACATTATATAAGATTTCAAACTCGCATATCTCCTTTACTATAGAAGGTAATGAAGTGATTTGACACTCAATGTAATCAGGTCAACGCTATATTTTGGCACATCCCGAAAATTGAATCCATGTGTAATATTCATGCTTAGTTACCATGGAAACTCTCATAACAATTTTGTAAACAATCTATTTGTGCGTGATTGTAGTCGTCGTCGTGGAGATTTGAAATATCCATTTTGATTGTTGAAACAATGTAATACAAACTAAGGCCTCACGCTTTACGATAACATTATATAAAATTTCAAACTCGCATATCTCCGTTACTGTAGAAGATACCGAAGTGATTTTAAAATCAATTTATTCAGGTCGACGCTCTCTATTGGCACATCCGTAAAAATTGAATCCATGTGTAATATCCATGGTTAGGTACCATGGAAACTCTCATAACAATCATGTAAACAATCTATTTGTGCGTGATTGTAGTCGTCATCATAGAGATTTGAAATAACCATTTTGATTGTTGAAACAATGTAATACAAACTAAGGAATCACAATTTACGATAACATTATATAAAATTTTAAACTCGCACCTCTCCGTAACTATAGAAGATACTGAAATGATTTTACACTCAATGGAATCAGGTCAACGCTCTCTATTGGCACATCCGGAAAAATTGAATCCATGTGTAATATTATATGCTTAGTTACCATGGAAACTCTCATAACAATCATGTAAACAATCTATTTGGGCATGATTGTAGTCGTCGTCGTGGAGATTTGAAATAACCATTTTGATTGTTGAAACAATGTAATACAAACTAAGGAATCACGTTTTAAGATAACATTAATTAAAATTTCAAACTCGCATATCTCCGTTACTGTAGATGATACTGAAGTGATTTTAAAAACAAAGTAATCAGGTCGACGCTCTCTATTGGCACATCCCGAAAATTTGAATCCATGTGTAATATTCATGCTTAGGTACCATGGAAACTCTCATAACAATCATGTAAACAATCTATTTGGGCGTGATTGTAGTCGTCGTCTTGGAGATCTGAAATAACCATTTTTATTGTTGAAACAATGTAATACAAACTAAGGAATCACGTTTTAAGATAACATTATATAAAATTTCAAACTCGCATATCTCCGTTACTTTAGAAGATACTGAAATTATTTTACACTCAATGGAATCAGGTCGACGCTCTCTTGTCTTCCATCCAGAAAAATTGAATCCATGTGTAATATTCATGCTTAGTTACCGCGGAAACTCTCATAACAATCGTGTAAACAATCTATTTGTGCGTGATTGTAGCTGTCGTCGTGGAGAACTGAAATAACCATTTTGATTGTTAAAACATTGTAATACAAACTCAGGCCTCACGCTTTACGATAACATTATATACAATTTCAAACTCGCATATCTATGTTACTATAGAAGATACTGAATTGAATTTACACTCAATGGAATCAGGTCAACGCTCTCTTTTGGCACATCCCGAAAAATTGAATCCATGTGTAATATTCATGCTTAGTTACCATGGAAACTCTCATAACAATCATGTAAACAATCTATTTGTACGTGATTGTAGTAGTCATCATAGAGATTTGAAATAAACATTTTGATTGTTACAACAATGTAATACAAACTAAGGTATCACGTTTTACGTTAACATTATATAAAATTTTAAACTCGCATATCTCCGTTACTGTAGATGATACTGAAGTGATTTTAAAAACAATGTAATCAGGTCGACGCTCTCTATTGGCACATCCGGAAAAATTGAATCCATCTGTAATATTATATGCTTAGTTACCATGGAAACTCTCATAACAATCATGTAAACAATCTATTTGTGCGTGATTGTAGCTGTCGTCGTGGAGAACTGAAATAACCATTTTGATTGTTGAAAGAATGTAATACAAATTAAGGCCTCACGCTTTACGATAACATTATATGAAATTTCAAACTCGCATATCTCCGTTACTATAGAAAATACTGAAATGATTTTATACTCAATGGAATCAGGTCAACGCTCTCTTTTCTCCCATCCAGAAAAATTGACCCCATGTGTAATATTCATGCTTAGTTACCTTGGAAACTCTCATAACAATAAAGTAAACAATATTTTTTTGCGTGATTGTAGTCGTCTTCGTGGAGATCTGAAATAACCATTTTGATTGTTGAGAAAATGTAATAAAAACTAAGGAATCACGTTTTAAGATAACATTATATAAAATTTCAAACTCGCATTTCTCCGTTACTATAGAAGATACTGAAGTGATTTTACAATCAATGGAATAAGGTCAACGCTCTCTATTGGCACATCCGAAAAAATTGAATTCGTGTGTAATATTCATGCTTAGTTACCATGGAAACTCTCATAACAATAATTTAAACAATCTATTGGTGCGTGATTGTAGTCGTCGTCATAGAGATTTGTAATAACCATTTTGATTGTTGAAACAATGTAATACAAACTAAGGAATCACGTTTTACGATAACATTATATAAAATTTTAAACTCGCATATCTCCGTTACTATAGAAGATACCTAAGTGATTTTAAAATCAATGTAATCAGGACGACGCTCTCTATTGGCACATCGGGAAAAATTGAATCCATGTGTAATATCCATGGTTAGGTACCATGGAAACTCTCATAACAATCATGTAAACAATCTATTTGTGCGTGATTGTAGTCGGCGTCGTGGAGATTTGAAATAACAATTTTGATTGTTGAAACAATGTAATACAAACTAAGGCCTCACGCTTTACGATAACATTATATAAAATTTCAAACTTGCATATCTCCGTTACTATAGAAAATACGGAAGTGATTTTACAATCAATGGAATCAGGTCGACGCTCTCTATTGGCTCATCCGGAAAAATTGAATCCATGTATAATATTCATGCGTAGTTACCATGGAAACACTCGTAACAATCATGTAAACAATCTATTTGTACGTGATTGTCGTCGTCCTCGTTGAGATTTGTAATAACCATTTGGATTGTTGAAACAATGTAATACAAACTAAAGGATCACGTTTTAAAATTACATTATATAAACTTCACACTCGCTAATCTCCGTTACTATAGAAGATACTGAAGTGTACTTTACACTCAATGGAATCAGGTCGACGCTCTCTATTGGCACATTGGGAAAAATTGAATCCATGTTTAATATTCATTCTTTATTACCATGTAAATTCTCATAACAATTTTGTAAACAATCTATTTGTGCGTGATTGTAGTCGTCGTCGTGGAGATTTTAAATAACCATTTTGATGGTTGAAATAATGTAATACAAGCTAAGGCCTCACGCTTCACGAAAACATTATATAAAATTTCAAACTCGCATATCTCCGTTACTATAGAAGATAATGAAGTGACTTTACAATCAATGGAATCAGTTCGGCGCTCTCTATTGGCTCATCCGGAAAAATTGAATCCATGTGTAATATTCATGCTTAGTTACCGTGGAAACTCTCTTAACAATCGTGTAAACAATCTATTTGTGCGTGATTGTAGCTGTCGTCGTAGAGAACTGAAATAACCAATTTGATTGTTGAAACAATGTAATACAAACTAAGGCCTCACGCTTTACGATAACATTATGTAAAATTTCAAACTCGCATATCTCCGTTACTATAGAAGATACTGAAGTTAATTTACACTCAATGGAATCAGGTCAACGCTCTCTTTTGGTACATCCCGAAATATTGAATCCATGTGTAATATTCATGCTTAGTTACCATGGAAACTCTCATAACAATAAAGTAAACAATATTTTTTTGCGTGATTGTAGTCGTCGTCGTGGAGATCTGAAATAACCATTTTGATTGTTGAAACAATGTAATACAAACTAAGGAATCACGTTTTAAGATAACATTATATAAAATTTCAAACTCGCATATCTCCGTTACTATAGAAGATACTGAAATAATTTTACACACAATGGAATCAGGTCGACGCTCTCTTTTTTCCCATCCAGAAAAATTGAATCCATGTGTAATATTCATGCTTAGTTACCATGGAAACTCTCATAAAAATCATGTAAACAATCTATTTGAGCGTGATTGTAGTCGTCATCATAGAGATTTGAAATAACCATTTTGATTGTTGAAACAATGTAATACAAACTAAGGAATCACGATTTACGATAACATTATATAAAATTTTAAACTCGCATATCTCCATTACTGTAGATGATACTGAAGTGATTTTAAAAACAATGGAATCAGGTCGACGATCTCTATTGGCACATCCGGAAAAATTGAATCCATGTGTAATATTATATGCTTAGTTACCATGGAAACTCTCTTAACAATCATGTAAACAATCTATTTGGGCGTGATTGTAATCGTCGTCGTGGAGATTTGAAATAACCATTTTGTTTGTTGAAACAATGTAATAAAAACTAAGGAATCATTTTTAAGATAACATTATATAAGATTTCAAACTCGCATATCTCCTTTACTATAGAAGGTAATGAAGTGATTTGACACTCAATGTAATCAGGTCAACGCTATATTTTGGCACATCCCGAAAATTGAATCCATGTGTAATATTCATGCTTAGTTACCATGGAAACTCTCATAACAATCATGTAAACAATCTATTTGTGCGTGATTGTAGTCGTCGTCGTGGAGATTTGAAATATCCATTTTGATTGTTGAAACAATGTAATACAAACTAAGGCCTCGCGCTTTACGATAACATTATATAAAATTTTAAACTCGCATATCTCCATTACTGTAGATGATACTGAAGTGATTTTAAAAACAATGTAATCAGGTCGACGATCTCTATTGGCACATCCGGAAAAATTGAATCCATGTGTAATATTATATGCTTAGTTACCATGGAAACACTCATAACAATCATGTAAACAATCTATTTGTACATGATTGTCGTCGTCCTCGTTGAGATTTGTAATAACAATTTTGATTGTTGAAACAATGTAATACAAACTAAAGAATCATGTCTTAAAATTACATTATATAAAATTTCACACTCGCATATCTCCGTTACTATAGAAGATACTCAAGTGTACTTTACACTCAATGGAATCAGCTCGACACTCTCTATTGGCACATCGGGAAAAATTGAATCCATGTTTAATATTCATTCTTTTTTACCATGTAAACTCTCATAACAATTTTGTAAACAATCAATTTGTGCGTGATTGTAGTCGTCGTCGTGGAGATTTTAAATAACCATTTTGATTGTTGAAACAATGTAATACAAGCTAAGGCCTCACGCTTTACGATAACATTATATAAAATTTTAAACTCGCATATCTCCATTACTGTAGATGATACTGAAGTGATTTTAAAAACAATGTAATCAGGTCGACGATCTCTATTGGCACATCCGGAAAAATTGAATCCATGTGTAATATTCATGCTTAGTTACCATGGAAACTCTCATAACAATAAAGTAAACAATATTTTTTTGCGTGATTGTAGTCGTCGTCGTGGAGATCTGAAATAACCATTTTGATTGTTGAAACAATGTAATACAAACTAAGGAATCACGTTTTAAGATAACATTATATAAAATTTCAAACTCGCATATCTCCGTTACTATAGAAGATACTGAAATAATTTTACACACAATGGAATCAGGTCGACGCTCTCTTTTTTTCCCATCCAGAAAAATTGAATCCATGTGTAATATTCATGCTTAGTTACCATGGAAACTCTCATAAAAATCATGTAAACAATCTATTTGTGCGTGATTGTAGTCGTCATCATAGAGATTTGAAATAACCATTTTGATTGTTGAAACAATGTAATACAAACTAAAGAATCACGTCTTAAAATTACATTATATAAAATTTCACACTCTTATATCTCCGTTACTATAGAAGATACTCAAGTGTTCTTTACACTCAATGGAATCAGCTCGACACTCTCTATTGGCACATCGGGAAAAATTGAATCCATGTTTAATATTCATTCTTTCTTACCATGTAAACTCTCATAACAATTTTGTAAACAATCTATTTGTGCGTGATTGTAGTCGTCGTCGTGGAGATTTTAAATAACCATTTTGATTGTTGAAATAATGTAATACAAGCTAAGGCCTCACGCTTTACGATAACATTATATAAAATTTTAAACTCGCATATCTCCATTACTGTAGATGATACTGAAGTGATTTTAAAAACAATGTAATCAGGTCGACGATCTCTACTGGCACATCCGGAAAAATTGAATCCATGTGTAATATTCATGCTTAGTTACCATGGAAACTCTCATAACAATCATGTAAACAATCTATTTGGGCGTGATTGGAGTCGTCGTAGTGGAGATTTGAAATAACCATTTTGATTGTTGAATCAATGTAATACAAACTAAGGAATCACGTTTTAAGATATCATTATATAAAATTTCACACTCGCATATCTCCGTTACTTTAGAAGATACTGAAGTGTACTTTCCACTCAATGAAATCAGGTCGACGCTCTGCATTGGCACATCCGGAAAAATTGAATCCATGTATAATATTCATGCTTAGTTACCATGGAGAGTCTCATAACAATCATGTTAGCAATCTATTTGTGCGTGATTGTAGTCGTCGTTGTGGAGATTTGAAATAAACATTTTGATTGTTGAAACAATATAATACAACCTAAGGCCTCACGTTTTACGATAACATTATATAAAATTTCAAACTCGCACATCTCCGTTACTATAGAAGATACTGAAATGATTTTACACTCAATGGAATTAGGTCGACGCTCTCTATTGGCTCATCCGGAAAAATTGAATCCATGTGTAATATTCATGCTTTGTTACCATGGAAACTCTCATAACAATAAAGTAAACAATATTTTTTTGCGTGATTGTAGTCGTCATCATAGAGATTTGAAATAACCATTTTGATTGTTGAAACAATGTAATACAAACTAAGGAATCACGATTTACGATAACATTATATAAAATTTTAAACTCGCATATCTCCGTTACTGTAGATGATACTGAAGTGATTTTAAAAACAGTGTAATCTGGTCGACGATCTCTATTGGCACATCCGGAAAAATTGAATCCATGTGTAATATTATATGCTTAGTTACCATGGAAACTCTCATAACAATCATGTAAACAATCTATTTGTGCGTGATTGTAGTCGTCGTCGTGGAGATTTGAAATATCCATTTTGATTGTTGAAACAATGTAATACAAACTAAGGCCTCACGCTTTACGATAACATTATATAAAATTTTAAACTCGCATATCTCCATTACTGTAGATGATACTGAAGTGATTTTAAAAACAATGTAATCAGGTCGACGATCGCTATTGGCACATCCGGAAAAATTGAATCCATGTGTAATATTATATGCTTAGTTACCATGGAAACACTCATAACAATCATGTAAACAATCTATTTGTACATGATTGTCGTCGTCCTCGTTGAGATTTGTAATAACAATTTTGATTGTTGAAACAATGTAATACAAACTAAAGAATCACGTCTTAAAATTACATTATATAAAATTTCACACTCGCATATCTCCGTTACTATAGAAGATACTCAAGTGTACTTTACACTCAATGGAATCAGCTCGACACTCTCTATTGGCACATCGGGAAAAATTGAATCCATGTTTAATATTCATTCTTTCTTACCATGTAAACTCTCATAACAATTTTGTAAACAATCTATTTGTGCGTTATTGTAGTCGTCGTCGTGGAGATTTTAAATAACCATTTTGATTGTTGAAACAATGTAATACAAGCTAAGGCCTCACGCTTTACGATAACATTATATAAAATTTTAAACTCGCATATCTCCATTACTGTAGATGATACTGAAGTGATTTTAAAAACAATGTAATCAGGTCGACGATCTCTATTGGCACATCCGGAAAAATTGAATCCATGTGTAATATTCATGCTTAGTTACCATGGAAACTCTCATAACAATCATGTAAACAATCTATTTGGGCGTGATTGTAGTCGTCGTAGTGGAGATTTGAAATAACCATTTTGATTGTTGAATCAATGTAATACAAACTAAGGAATCACGTTTTAAGATATCATTATATAAAATTTCACACTCGCATATCTCCGTTACTTTAGAAGATACTGAAGTGTACTTTCCACTCAATGAAATCAGGTCGACGCTCTGCATTGGCACATCCGGAAAAATTGAATCCATGTATAATATTCATGCTTAGTTACCATGGAGAGTCTCATAACAATCATGTTAGCAATCTATTTGTGCGTGATTGTAGTCGTCGTTGTGGAGATTTGAAATAAACATTTTGATTGTTGAAACAATATAATACAACCTAAGGCCTCACGTTTTACGATAACATTATATAAAATTTCAAACTCGCACATCTCCGTTACTATAGAAGATACTGAAATGATTTTACACTCAATGGAATTAGGTCGACGCTCTCTATTGGCTCATCCGGAAAAATTGAATCCATGTGTAATATTCATGCTTAGTTACCATGGAAACTCTCATAACAATAAAGTAAACAATATTTTTTTGCGTGATTGTAGTCGTCGTCGTAGAGATCTGAAATAACCATTTTGATTGTTGAAACAATGTAATACAACCTAAGGAATCACGTTTTAAGATAACATTATATAAAATTTCAAACTCGCATATCTCCGTTACTATAGAAGATACTGAAATGATTTTACACTCAATGGAATCAGGTCGACGCTCTCTTTTTTCCCATCCAGAAAAATTGAATCCATGTGTAATATTCATGCTTAGGTACCATGGAAACTCTCATAACAATCATGTAAACAATCTATTTGTGCGTGATTGTAGTCGTCATCATAGAGATTTGAAATAACCATTTTGATTGTTGAAACAATGTAATACAAACTAAGGAATCACGATTTACGATAACATTATATAAAATTTTAAACTCGCATATCTCCGTTACTGTAGATGATACTGAAGTGATTTTAAAAACAGTGTAATCAGGTCGACGATCTCTATTGGCACATCCGGAAAAATTGAATCCATGTGTAATATTATATGCTTAGTTACCATGGAAACTCTCATAACAATCATGTAAACAATCTATTTGGGCGTGATGGTAATCGTCGTCGTGGAGATTTGAAATAACCATTTTGATTGTTGAAACAATGTAATAAAAACTAAGGAATCATTTTTAAGATAACATTATATAAGATTTCAAACTCGCATATCTCCGTTACTATAGAAGATACTGAAATGATTTTACACTCAATGGAATCAGGTCGACGCTCTCTTTTTTCCCATCCAGAAAAATTGAATCCATGTGTAATATTCATGCTTAGGTACCATGGAAACTCTCATAACAATCATGTAAACAATCTATTTGTGCGTGATTGTAGTCGTCATCATAGAGATTTGAAATAACCATTTTGATTGTTGAAACAATGTAATACAAACTAAGGAATCACGATTTACGATAACATTATATAAAATTTTAAACTCGCATAGCTCCGTTACTGTAGATGATACTGAAGTGATTTTAAAAACAGTGTAATCAGGTCGACGATCTCTATTGGCACATCCGGAAAAATTGAATCCATGTGTAATATTATATGCTTAGTTA
Organism: Lepisma saccharinum; assembly: GCF_977018435.1. Classification (NCBI taxonomy): domain Eukaryota; kingdom Metazoa; phylum Arthropoda; class Insecta; order Zygentoma; family Lepismatidae; genus Lepisma; species Lepisma saccharinum. The sequence goes on along the minus strand of NC_139235.1, from coordinate 56,183,529 downwards.
CCATGGAAACTCTCATAACAATCATGTAAACAATCTATTTGGGCGTGATGGTAATCGTCGTCGTGGAGATTTGAAATAACCATTTTGATTGTTGAAACAATGTAATAAAAACTAAGGAATCATTTTTAAGATAACATTATATAAGATTTCAAACTCGCATATCTCCTTTACTATAGAAGGTAATGAAGTGATTTGACACTCAATGTAATCAGGTCAACGCTATATTTTGGCACATCCCGAAAATTGAATCCATGTGTAATATTCATGCTTAGTTACCATGGAAACTCTCATAACAATCATGTAAACAATCTATTTGTGCGTGAATGTAGTCGTCGTCGTGGAGATTTGAAATATCCATTTTGATTGTTGAAACAATGTAATACAAACTAAGGCCTCACGCTTTACGATAACATTATATAAAATTTTAAACTCGCATATCTCCATTACTGTAGATGATACTGAAGTGATTTTAAAAACAATGTAATCAGGTCGACGATCTCTATTGGCACATCCGGATAAATTGAATCAGTAGTTGTATTTACTGTACTATAAACCCGAGAAAGTATGAACCCCCCTCAAGCAGATTTGGATATACTTAAAACAAGCTCAACATGGCCATATTAGCTTTTTGCTCTAGTGTGGAACCCTTGCCTAATCCAAGATTTTTGTAAAAATGCCCTCATGGATTCCATGAGAAAGTATGACCCCCTCAGATTGATGAGGCTACACTTATAAAATGTACTTCTGAGAGATTGTTGTCCATAATCCTGTCAAAAATATGTTTTTTTGATATTGTTTTGACTATACCTAAAACTAGGCCAAAAATGCTCATATAAGCCATCCACACCCACCCATACCCACCTACACCAACCCACACACACATATTTACTTCCGATCCAGACGATCCGGGTGATCCAGCTCCGCCATTTTTGTAGTAAGAGTAGATGGAAAATGGCGGAGCTGGATCACCCGGGCGAGTCGTAGATTTTTATGTTGTATATTTTAAGGTACCTTCACGATAAAAAAATTTTGCATTACATATCAGCTAGTATTGTGGGAGTGGCTGAAAAGTGTGGGTATGTTGTTGCAGTGCTCCTCATATTTTTTAAAAAAAAAAAACACAAAAATATAGCAGATTTGTATAAATTAAATTTGTTTGATTTAATATACAGAATTTTTTTATTATTCATATCAAACATATTTACACACACACATACACACACATACACACACACACACACACACACACACACACGCACCCCCACAGACACACACACACAGACACACAAAACACACTGCTGAACCCAACTGATATTTTTTATTAAGCATAGAGTTTTGATTTGAACCCCAAGAAATTTTATATAAATACCAAAGCCAAAAATATTAAGTGTATACACACATATATACATACACACACACAAAGTACAGTGCTGAACCCCAACTGATATTTTTATCCAGCATAGAATTTTGATTTGAATCCCAGGAAATTGTATATAATAAACAACAACAAAAATGCCAAGTCAAAAATATTGTAATCAATGCAATAAGAATATATCCAGCCCCAATTGGGCCAAGCATCAAAAGATTTGTAACCCAGACAAATACAGAACTCCCACAAAAATTTGCCCCAAATGCCATAGAAAATATAACATGGAATATTTCACATATATACATAAAAATACTTGCTCTGCACAACCATCCACATCTGGTCTGAAAAGGAAGCATGAAGCACCTGTTAATGCTGGACCTGCAAAGCAGCCACGCTATGAACCCATCCGTAGCAGTTTTAACGGCCAATTAAGGGATCACCGGTTTGTATCAGAGCCAAGATGTGGTATTAATAATTTTTTGAACAGTAAAAAACCTGATATACAGCTAATTCTAAATGCACAAAATGGCTCTTATAAGCTGTCCCTCAAATTGTATACTCAATATAAGAAGCCAAACGGCACAAAATTTATACATCCCCACTTAACAGAAACTGTACCGGTATATTCAAATACAAATTCGGACAGAATAATAAGCAGGTTGATAGATCAATTGAATATGAAACACTCTGAATTTGCAGCAAAAGAGTCCGGATGGAGCCTATGCGGATCCCCACACAAGTTATATGTTAATATTTCTGAATTCAGCCCATTAAAAGGTTCTACATATCTGCCATTACCTGCTAATATCAAAAACAAAAGAGCCGTGGTCAATATAAAAAATAATGACCAGAAATGCTTTTTGTGGTGTATTTTAGCTGCTCTGTATCCAGTTTCAAGGCATCCTGAGAGAATAAGTTATTACAAACAGCATGAACATATTTTTGACGATGCAATGGAGGGTTTGGAATATCCAATATCAGTTCAGAATATTGATAAATTTGAAAAAAAGGCCAGGCACATCAATGGCAAACAATTATCTATTAATGTATTTACTTGTTCCACTGGCAATTGCTTGATAGCACCTCTCAGAATCAGTACACTTGATGATGAATCTGCAATTCCGATTGATCTGCTCTTAATTGAAAAGGATGGTACATATCATTACACTCTGATACATAATCTTGAAGCTTTAGTCAGAAAACAACTAGACAAAACTCATACAATATTCAAGTTGTGTAGAAGATGCTTAACTGTATTTGATGGTCAAAAAATGGTGAAGGGGGTTCGGGAAGAGAGTGCGGAAATTGCTAAAAACAAGTTAATTGAGCATCTGAAATACTGTGGCAATCATAAACCTGTTCATATGGTGATGCCCAATCCAAGTGAAAATTGCAAATTCAAAAAGTTTGAAGCCTTGTTGGAACACCCAGTATATATTGTCTGTGATTTTGAATCGAACCTCAATCCTTTTGCATTCTGCAATCCAGATCCCGAGGAATCTTCAAGTACACCATACCAGCAACATGAACCTTCCAGCTTTTGTTATACAGTTATACGGGATGGTGTAGCTAGTGAGCCATACTTATACATGGGACCAAATGCCATCAAAATATTTGCACATAGAATAGAAAATGTGTGCCGTGACATAGCATCTAACATCTTATTAAAATCAAAGCCTATGTTGCCTTTAACAGAGAAACAGATTGAGGATTTCAACAATGCAGAAAAATGCCCAGTATGTGATTCTGAATTTTCAGATACAAATATCAAGGTGAAGCACCATTCTCATACAGATGGTAAATTCTTAATGGCCCTGTGTAAAAGCTGTAATATTAAGATCAAGAGACCAAGATTTATCCCCATATTTTGCCATGGAGCATCCAATTATGATTTCCATCATCTGATCAGGTACGAGGGGTTTGACAAGCAGAATTTAAATATTTTAGCTGAAAATGATGAGAAATATATATCTATTAGCAAGATAATTAAAGTTGATGGTGTTCCTATTCACATAAGATTTCTTGATTCTTACAGATTTTTATCGGCTAGCCTGCCTACACTGGCAAATCAATTATCTGATGATCAATTCAAAATCACACGTGCCTCGTTTCCAAATCTGGACCTGAAATTAATTAGGCGGAAGGGTGTATATCCATATGACTATGTTACAGATTTTTCTAAATTTTATGAGTGTTCCCTGCCACCACAAGAAGAATTTTACAGCAAAATCAGGGGATCTGGAATCACTGATGAAGATTATCACCATGCCCAATTGATGTGGAACAATTTAAAATGCCAGATATTTGGTGATTATCACATGGCATATTTGAAACTTGACGTCACCCTCTTAGCTGATATAATACAGGCATTCAGAAAATCTTCCATGCAAAATTATAAACTGGACCCAATATATTTTTACAGTGCCCCGGGCCTAGCATGGTCTGCAATGTTTTTGAACACTAAAATGCAATTGGATCTGATCCACGATCAAGATATGTATCTGTTTATGGAGAAATGTATAAGAGGAGGGATGGTGCAATGTTCTCAGAGATATGCCAGAGCAAATAACAAATATATTCCTGATTATGATCCAGCACGGCCATCAAATTATATACTCTATGTAGATGCAAACAGCCTCTATGGTCACGCTATGATGAAAAAACTGCCATATGCAGGGCTTGAGTGGGTTGAAGATGTCAATATTGAAGATCTTAAGGATTTTGATGACAGTCACTATGGCCTCTTCTTAGAGGTTGATCTGACAATTCCAGATAATTTACACAAAAAATTTTCTGATCTGCCCCCAATTTCCGAGGTTCAGTGCTCACCTGGCTCTAAACAGAAGAAGCTCATGATGACACTGGAGCCGAAACAGGGCTATGTCACATATTACAAAAACCTCCAGTTCCTGATGAAACATGGTGTCCAAGTGAGCAAAGTTGGCAAAGTCTTGAGGTTCAGGCACTCAGAATGGTTGAAACCATACATTGATACAAACACAGAGCTTCGAACATCTGCAAAGAGCCAATTTGATAAGGCCTTGTTTAAATTGATGGTGAATTCAGTGTATGGCAAAACTATTGAAAATGTCAGAAAACATACCGATGTTAAAATAATTACTGACCCCAGCCTGAGCAAAAAATTGGTTGCAAAGCCCAACTTCAATTACAGAAGAATTTATGATGAACACATGGCACTTTTCAACATGAAGAAAACAAAGATCAAGTTTGATAAACCTATTTATGAAGGGGCTGCAATATTGGAATCGTCCAAATTACATATGTTAACATTGTATTATGATGTGTTGAAACCTTTTTATGGTGATCGTGTAAAACTGATGTACATGGATACGGATAGTTTTATTCTTGATATTCAAACAGAAGATGTTTATCAAGATATGTCACAGCCTGAATTGTTTCAATACTTTGATACCAGTGAACATACAATAATTCAACCCCACAACAAAAAGGTGCCTGGGAAGTTAAAAGATGAGACATGTGGTGATGTTATTGTGAAATTTGCTGGGTTAAGTGCCAAGATGTACACTTTTGAAACATGTAGTGGCGCTGTTGCCAAAAAGGCCAAGGGCATTGGCAAAGTAACTGTTGAAAAAGACCTCCAATTTGAAGATTATGAAAATTGCCTCAAATCCCAGAGTTCAATCAGAACATCAGAAAATAGAATTCAGAGTGTGGATCACTTGCTGACTAGCAATATTGTAAGAAAAGTGGCTCTGGACCCACATGATGATAAGAGATGCATTTTATCATGTGGCATACATACTTTACCTTGGGGGCATTGTGATTTGAAAAATGGGAAACAATGCCCAATTACAGAGCATGATTTGAAATAAATAAACATGCCTATGAACTTATTTGGGTTCAAAAAACAGGCTATTATGGATCTGCCGACACCACAACCCTCTCCTGATATGCTGTCTAAACTGAGTGGCTTGTTAATTATTCATCTGAACAGCATATTTACAGATAATGATGATGAAACAGGTAAAATATTGTACATATTTAACAATAATTTAAATCATTACCAATTACCTGTAGGTGGTCAATTGCAATTTATTACAACCCCTGAGGGTGATGTCAAGATTTCAGTAGGGAGAAATATTTATAGAATTAAGCACTCAAACATGATTTCTGGCACTGTATATACTGTTTCTGCTGGTGACTGCTTATATATTGAGGTCCCTGGATCCTATGACAAGCTTATACCCTTTTTTATAGAATTAAGAATCAGATACTCTATAATAAATAACCACTAAAACAAAAATGCCTAATGATATATTTGGCCATACAAGACATGAAGATCACAGTGATGAGATTCTGATGCTTGATGTCAGAGTCAAGAAATTAAGAAGTGATTTACAAGCTTTACAGACCACACTCAATGCCAGTCTTCAATTAGAAATTACAAATTTGCAATCACAATGCATGGACCCTCTTCTTAAAATTGATTCTGAACTCAAATTGTTGCTTCAGAAATATACTGACCTGGCAACATTGGATAATTTTCAAAGTTTAGAAGAAGCTGTAGCAGCTCTTCAAGCCAAATTTAAGACCCAGGCTACCAACTCTGAGCAATTGAAACAACAATTGGAAGAGCAAATAAATAATGTCCAGACACAGCTCCAAACAATTGTCAAAAGCATAAAATCACAAGAAGATTTTGATCTAGTGATTTCCACTCTAAAAGAACAGATTCAGTCACTCCAGATACCTAATCTGGACCCTCTGAACAATGCCATAGCCGAGGTTAAAAATAAAATTGAAACACTTGAAAATTTTATGAACAACTTGCCATCTTCTGATGCTTTGAATGCAATAACTCGGAGTGTTGCCAATATTAAGCTGCAACTTGAAACATATGAAGATTTTGGAAAAATTCAAAGTTCCATAACCCATCTTGAAGGTACAATAGCAGCAGTACAAAGTGATTTGACAAATGTACTAGAATCCCGCCTGCCCGGTATTGTAGATACACTTGTCAGTGTCCAGCAACAGATCACAAAGCTTGAAAACCTCAACACTGAATCTGAACTATCTCATTTTCATCACTTGATCGATGATATCCAAACAAAGCTTGAAATTTTACAACAATCCACACCCACTCAGGCAGATATAGCCCTGCTCCAAAATGCTATGCAAAATGTGGCTGATGCTTCTGAATTAAACAATGTAAAATTGGCACTTGAATTTTTGCAAAATACAGTATCAAATCTGCCTACATCACAGGAACTTAAAAATATAAAGAGGGCAGTGAATAGGATATTGAAATCAGAAGATATCAAGAATATCCAAGCAGAGATCAAACAACTCACTCAGACAGTTGCCACTCTTCCAACCAATCAACATATTAATGAACTGCATGCCCTGTTTGAGGATATCAGAAGACAGGTCCATGATCTTACTGCTCAAAATTCAAAATTGGCAGTTGTTGAAAATTTGCAACAAATTGTAGCTAATATCAAGCAACAGCTAGGGACCATGGAATCCAATCAAGCAAATGCTCTGTCTGTTTTTGCCACCCAGCTTCAAGAAATTGTGCAACAATACAAGAAACTTGTTGTGGACATAAAAATAAAGCCAGGCCATGATGATGTTGTTAGGACCATCAATGAGCACCTTGAATCTGTAACAAGCAGATTGCTTACAGCAGAAAAAGAAATAACAGGCATAATCGAGAATCCAAAACATACAGTAATTCTTGAATTGTACAGCATCCCCAACAAAGAATATGATTCACCATTTACACCAGGTGGCAAAATATATATGCAGTCCCCTGCACAATTTTATTACCAGTTTTTTGTTGGGGGCACATTGAGACCAATCAAGATCAAATATTGGCTACAACCACAGGCACATCACTACCCTACCTTATCAATAACAAATGCTGACAACAAACCAAAAATCACCAGTGTAGAATTAGAGGATTTTACAGATCCCAATACATTAGAAACAGCCTATACTGAAGATGATGGCTCTCTGGAATTTAAAATACAAATAGGGGACAAATTATATTTAGAAAATCCTGCAGTCTCAGCTGCTGAACACCCCATAGTTGCAATATTCTTGTTTTCATATTATGTCTAGACAAATTATTGTTGATGAATTACACAGACAGGCCAGACATAATTTTAAGAGACTCCCAGTAGTCACAAAGGGCATAGATGATTTATGGCAGAGCGACTTGATTGAAATGGCAAGTGGGCAGTTGAAAAACTTAGACAAAATCAACAAGAGCTACAAGTATCTACTCACTGTAATAGACACATTTTCAAAATTTGCCTGGGCTGTGCCACTCAAATCCAAGACTGGAAAATGTGTTACAGAAGCCCTCAGAACAATCATCAATCATTCAGGAAGATCCCCGCGCTATTTGCAAACAGATAATGGCAAAGAATTTTATAATTCAGTGTTTCAACAATTTATTAAAAGCCAGGCAATAAAACATTATTCGAGTTACAGTGATCTCAAGGCCTCAATTGTAGAGAGATTCAACAGAACCCTAAAAAATCATATGTATAAACAATTTACACTTCAAGGTAATTATAAATGGATTAATATTCTTCCAGAACTTCTACATAAATATAACAACTCGGTCCATTCCACAATCAACATGAAACCCTCTGAAGTAACTTCATCTGATGAGCAAAAATTGATCAGGACTGTTTATTATCCTAGATACCAGCCAACAACAAGAAGGGCCAAATACAGGGTGGGCGATCAAGTAAGAATCAGCAAATATAAGCACTTATTCAAAAGAGGCTTTACGAGAAACTGGAGCACCGAATTATTTACAGTGGTTCAAGTTAAACCCGGGACCCTTAACACATATATAATAAAAGATCACCGAGGAGAAATTCTCAAAGGCAGGTTCTATGAACAAGAGCTCAGCAAAACTAAACAGCCTGACACATATCTCATAGAAAAAATCATCCGCAGAAAAGGCAACAAGTTATTTGTCAAATGGCTGGGTCATCCGGAAAACAGCTGGATCGATGCAGACAAAGTGATAATATGAACACCTGGGATGTTATAAAGAGGCTGCCAGAACCTGAACAACAGAATAAGAGAAATGGCAAGTTGCTACCTGATAATATTAGATGTCTTATTGTTGGGCCATCTGCTTGTGGTAAAACTACACTAATGGTTGATAATTTTTTATTGGCACCCAACATGTTAGACTGGAAAAACAGGCACTTGTATGTCTTCTCTAAGAGCTTGGAACAATTAAAATATCAGCAGCTGATGAAGCTATATGATGGATTGGATATTGCCACTTTTGAACCAGATGTTAAGCCATTAGATGAATGTCTCGATAATTCTGTTGTTGTGTTTGATGACATTATACTGGATAATCAAAACAAGGTTAGAAATTTTTTTACACAGGGCCGACACAAAAACATTGATTGCTTCTACCTTGCACAGACTTTTTCAAAAATACCCAAGCAGCTGATCCGAGACAACAGCAATTTTATATGTGTGTTTCATCAGGACCATACCAACCTCAAACACATACATGATGAATATGTAGGTGGGGACTTGAGCTACAATGATTTTTCTAAATTTTGCAGCAGGTGCTGGAACCAGGACAGTTATGGGTTTGTCACAATTGATATGACAAGAACACCCAATAGTGGCAAATACAGAAATAAAATCAACGATTTTCTAGACGTTGAGACATAAATAAATAACCATGAAAAGGCCAATCATTGATGATCTTAAGTTAAGAGATTATCTTGTAAAAAGATTTAAGGGATGGAAATCAGAGAACCGGGGAATTTATGAAAAACACAAACAAACAGAACAGCCTGTAATTGATGCTATTAATAATTTAGGTAAGAATATCAAAACTGTTACAGAGCAAAATCAAAATTTGATCACAGAGCTTGTACCTGTAGCTGCAAGGAACATATTAGATTATCCATTCACCCCACTTTCCAGTATTCATACACCTAGTCCTGTTGCTCCTAGAAGAATTGAAGCTACTCAGGATCCTATTGAATTGGGTCTTCTTGCTCAAAAATATTTAACCACACCTAAAGACAACAAAGATGAGGTGTTTGGCTTATATGCTGACACAGAGCTTGATGGTAGTATCATACATAGAATTGGTAATTTCAGAGTAACTTTTATGGGAGATGATCTGATTGTTTATTCAGAATCTCGTCTCGGAGAAAAAGGTGCTTTTGTTAAGTACCCCGGCACACCTGGGTTGTGGGAACTGATGACTAGGAAGAGGCCTGGCAGCTATACAGATCAAGATTATGAACATTACAAAGAAATATTAATAAAATCAGATGCTCTATACCAGAACAATGATCCCACACAAAAAAGAGTCAAGTCTAGCAGTGGAGCAAAATACAATAATTTAATCAAGCCCATATGGTCACAGATCAAGACAGGCAGTGGAATCAAACAATACAACACCCTGCCTAAAGAATTTGTGTGGGTTGATGATGTCAGGAAACTTGTAGATAGGTTATTGGTGATAGCTGGGGAGGAAAATGCTGGCAACCACAATTTTTACAATGAAAAGGTTGGAATTATGGACATGATAAGCACCAAATTGTCTAATTTTATAGTGAATGACACTAAAGGGATTGGATATCTCATAAAAATTATTAATACTCTACCACCTAAATTTTGGAATATTTCTGAGGGTCGGGGCCTGGTTAATGACATCATAAACAAGCTGCCATTTGAACTACACATTCCAGGCTATCAGTATTGTGGTCCCGGTACAAAATTGGACCATAGATTAAACAGAGGTGATCCTGGTGTAAATCCCCTAGATGCTGCTTGTAGAGACCATGACATAGCATACAACACACATTCTGATCTTGACAAGAGACATGTTGCAGACAAGAAATTAGAAGAGGCTGCATTTGGTAGATTTGTAAGCAAAGATGCTTCTTTGAGTGAAAAAATAGCAGCATTGGGAACCACCATAGCTATGAGCACCAAACAAAAACTGGGGTGGGGGTTGTGAATATGTATATAATAAACCTACAATGAAGGCCAAGGGTGTTATGTATCAAATACCTTATGCAGGTCTCAAATCTCTTAAAACTATTGACAGTCTTTTAACCAAAAAGCAGCGCAAGAAAAAAAGCTCTTGTATTGCAAAGGGCCATGGTATGAAATTGTTGCTTAGCACACCCCAATTAAAAAAATTACAGCAATCCAGGAAAAAATCACATGTGGGTGGATTTATATTTACTATCCCGGCCATCATAGCAGCTCTCGGGGCTGTGGGGAGCTTGGCTGGGGGATCAGCTGCCATAGCAAAAACAGTAATAGATGCCAAGAAAAATAGGGCAGAATTAGATGAGCAGAAGCGCCATAACCTGGTCATGGAGAAAAAAGGCAAAGGTGTTAAGAGAGCCATGAATAAGTTTAAAAAAAACAAGAGCCGCTTACAAACCAAGATATTGAAGCTTTAATCAAGCCACTGGGCATCAAAAATTTTAGAGGTGTGTACATGTCTGATTCTTTACCTGAACAACCACTCAACAAAGAGTGTGGCATTGTTAATTTGGATGAGTACAAAAATCAGGGCACTCACTGGATCTGTTATCTTAAATATTTAAACAATGAGGCATTTGTGTTTGATTCATTTGGAGGTGTTCCACCTGAAAATTTAGTAAAATATCTAAATTCAGCTAATCTTTATTACAATAATGCCCGTGTTCAAAATTTCAAAGATGTTAATTGCGGACATTTGTGTTTATCTGTTCTCAGATATATGTCTCAAATAAATAAACCATCAATTGAAAATTTTCAAAAAGCCTTGTGGTATCTAAAACATCATGGGGGTATTCCATCTCACCAGCCAAAATTCAATATTGAAACTCAAATTGCATGATGACATAGTGTATCCCAAAACAATAGCTCTCAGAGCATTTTACGGCATGTACCTGATCCCCAATATTACACACCACAACAACACAATTGCAGTTGGTGATCAAAATATTGTCATCACTCCAGGGCAGTATAATCTGTCCACTCTAAATGCTCAATTACCCAGAGGTGTAGTGTTAAGTCAAAATTCTGTCACTCACAGAGTAGAGATTGTATCTGCCACGGAGACAGTGGATCTGGGTACTATAGGAGAGCTGTTAGGATTTGAGAACAACACAAAACTTGAACCAGCAATCAAACACACTGCTATGAATATACCCAAATTCTTAGCCATAGAGACTCTGAATATTCACTGTAATGTGGCCGAGGGTATGATCACCAAATCAAATGGCATAGGCACTCACAAACAAACCGGCATCATTGCAACATTCAAACCTAATTCCGAATTTATGGAGCCCATCATCTACAATCCATCCCCAACATTATATTTTCCTGTGTGCCATAACAGAATAGATTACATTGAATTGGTGGTCACTAATGAAAAAGAAGAATTAGTTGATTTTGCTGGAGCCACAACAACTGCTATCATAGAGATTAACATTTAAATAAAAATACATACAATGGAAAATATTGAGAGTTATGAGCTACAATCATTCCCTCCAAACAGGAGGACGTTTGCAAATTTAAATCAACCCAACACAGAAATCGAGGTTGATCTTGATGTAGGGGACGGCTTTATACACCCTCACAGAGCAGATCTATACATCAAATTTGATGTTGTAAAGCTCGATGGAACAGATTATCCGGCAAATTCAAATATAAGATTGGTGGATAATTTTGTGCCGCATCTCTTCTCTGAAATTGAGATCAGAAAGCATGGTGTTGTTATAAACAGAGTGGATTATCCCGGCATTACCTCCACAGCTTTGGCCACACTAAAATTATCCAAAACCGAGGCTTCATACTACCAAATAGGTGGATTTGAGGCTGGTGATAAAATATTATCCAAGAACCACACAGTGCTGTTCCCTATGCTCCTGTTGCCAGGATTCTTCTCAGATTACAAAGATATTATGTGGAAGGGTGGGTTAAGAATTACATTTAGAAGAGCTGCCAATGATAATAATGCTTTGATGAGGTACAGTGCAATAAACCCTACAGGAGAAGCTCTGCCTAATACCCTACCTGATGAGGGCAAGTGCATTATTCAGACTATGGAGTTAAGAATCCCGGTTGTTGAATATGAGGCCAGCTATGCTCTTAAATACAAAGCTGATATCCTAAAAAATCCACAGGTTCCTCTGCAATTTTATACATATCAATGTGTACAGAAGCCCGCATCTGGTACCTATTATGAGTTTGATGCCACAAATTCATTCTCCAGTATTCAATACGACATGCCGGATTTTGTGGTGGTACTGTTTCAGACTGGAAGACACAACAATCAGGAAAAAAATTCAAGTAAATTTGATAACTGCAACATCAAGAACATATATCTTAAAAATGGCAGAAATGAGGTATTTCCTAGAGAAAATTACAATTTAGACATTTCCAAGGATGATTTCCTCAAATTATATGAGGCTTTTTCTTCCTTCAAACGTGTTACTACAGGCAATACGGATATGTATTACACACCAGATGAATTCAAAGCACGGAGACCCATGTTTGTCATCAACACTTCAAAAAGGAAACAAGTTGTGGTGAATGACAGGACAAACATTAAAATTATCTGTGAATTCCACGAGGCATTACCCGATGACACCATTTGTAGTGTCATTCTCATAGGGGAAAAATCATATGTTTATGATGTAAGAAATGAGAGAGTCACGGAGCAATTCTAGAAGAATTACATTGTTTTAATATTAGATAAACAAATTGAAGCTGGTATCCAATTGAACTTAAACCAGAAATAAATGTGTGTGTGTGTGTGTATGTGTGTGTATGTGTGTGTGTGTAAATATGTTTGATATGAATAATAAAAAAATTCTGTATATTAAATCAAACAAATTTTATTTATACAAATCTGCTATATTTTTGTGTTTTTTTTTAAAAAAAAATATGAGGAGCACTGCAACAACATACCCACACTTTTCAGCCACTCCCACAATACTAGCTGATATGTAATGCAAAATTTTTTTATCGTGAAGGTACCTTAAAATATACAACATAAAAAACTACGACTCGCCCGGGTGATCCAGCTCCGCCATTTTCCATCTACTCTTACTACAAAAATGGCGGAGCTGGATCACCCGGATCGTCTGGATCGGAAGTAAATATGTGTGTGTGGGTTGGTGTAGGTGGGTATGGGTGGGTGTGGATGGCTTATATGAGCATTTTTGGCCTAGTTTTAGGTATAGTCAAAACAATATCAAAAAAACATATTTTTGACAGGATTATGGACAACAATCTCTCAGAAGTACCTTTTATAAGTGTAGCCTCATCAATCTGAGGGGGTCATACTTTCTCATGGAATCCATGAGGGCATTTTTACAAAAATCTTGGATTAGGCAAGGGTTCCACACTAGAGCAAAAAGCTCATATGGCCATGTTGAGCTTGTTTTAAGTATATCCAAATCTGCTTGAGGGGGGTTCATACTTTCTCGGGTTTATAGTACAGTAAATACCACTACTTGAATCCATGTGTAATATTATATGCTTAGTTACCATGGAAACACTCATAACAATCATGTAAACAATCTATTTGTACATGATTGTCGTCGTCCTCGTTGAGATTTGTAATAACAATTTTGATTGTTGAAACAATGTAATACAAACTAAAGAATCACGTCTTAAAATTACATTATATAAAATTTCACACTCGCATATCTCCGTTACTATAGAAGATACTCAAGTGTACTTTACACCCAATGGAATCAGCTCGACGCTCTCTATTGGCACATCGGGAAAAATTGAATCCATGTTTAATATTCATTCTTTCTTACCATGTAAACTCTCATAACAATTTTGTAAACAATCTATTTGTGCGTGATTGTAGTCGTCGTCGTGGAGATTTTAAATAACCATTTTGATTGTTGAAACAATGTAATACAAGCTAAGGCCTCACGCTTTACGAAAACATTATATAAAATTTCAAACTCGCATATCTCTTTACTACGAAAGATAATTAAGTGACTTTACAATCAATGGAATCAGTTCGACGCTCTCTATTGGCTCATCCGGAAAAATTGAATCCATGTGTAATATTCATGCTTAGTTACCATGGAAACTCTCCTAACAATCATGTAAACAATCTATTTGGGCGTGATTGTAGTCGTCGTAGTGGAGATTTGAAATAACCATTTTGATTGTTGAATCAATGTAATACAAACTAAGGAATCACGATTTAAGATAACATTATATAAAATTTCACACTCGCATATCTCCGTTACTTTAGAAGATACTGAAGTGTACTTTCCACTCAATGAAATCAGGTCGACGCTCTGCATTGGCACATCCGGAAAAATTGAATCCATGTATAATATTCATGCTTAGTTACCATGGAGAGTCTCATAACAATCATGTTAGCAATCTATTTGTGCGTGATTGTAGTCGTCGTTGTGGAGATTTGAAATAAACATTTTGATTGTTGAAACAATATAATACAACCTAAGGCCTCACGTTTTACGATAACATTATATAAAATTTCAAACTCGCACATCTCCGTTACTATAGAAGATACTGAAATGATTTTACACTCAATGGAATTAGGTCGACGCTCTCTATTGGCTCATCCGGAAAAATTGAATCCATGTGTAATATTCATGCTTAGTTACCATGGAAACTCTCATAACAATAAAGTAAACAATATTTTTTTGCGTGATTGTAGTCGTCGTCGTGGAGATCTGAAATAACCATTTTGATTTTTGAAACAATGTAATACAAACTAAGGAATCACGTTTTAAGATAACATTATATAAAATTTCAAACTCGCACATCTCCGTTACTATAGAAGATACTGAAATGATTTTACACTCAATGGAATTAGGTCGACGCTCTCTATTGGCTCATCCGTAAAAATTGAATCCATGTGTAATATTCATGCTTAGGTACCATGGAAACTCTCATAACAATCATGTAAACAATCTATTTGTGCGTGATTGTAGTCGTCATCATAGAGATTTGAAATAACCATTTTGATTGTTGAAACAATGTAATACAAACTAAGGAATCACGATTTACGATAACATTATATAAAATTTTAAACTCGCATATCTCCGTTACTGTAGATGATACTGAAGTGATTTTAAAAACAGTGTAATCAGGTCGACGATCAATATTGGCACACCCGGAAAAATTGAATCCATGTGTAATATTATATGCTTAGTTACCATGGAAACTCTCATAACAATCATGTAAACAATCTATTTGGGCGTGATGATAATCGTCGTCGTGGAGATTTGAAATAACCATTTTGATTGTTGAAACAATGTAATAAAAACTAAGGAATCATTTTTAAGATATCATTATATAAGATTTCAAACTCGCATATCTCCTTTACTATAGAAGGTAATAAAGTGATTTGACACTCAATGTAATCAGGTCAACGCTATATTTTGGCACATCCCGAAAATTGAATCCATGTGTAATATTCATGCTTAGTTACCATGGAAACTTTCATAACAATTTTGTAAACAATCCATTTGTGCGTGATTGTAGTCGTCGTCGTGGAGATTTGAAATATCCATTTTGATTGTTAAAACAATGTAATACAAACTAAGGCCTCACGCTTTACGATAACATTATATAAAATTTCAAACTCGCATATCTCCGTTACTGTAGAAGATACCGAAGTGATTTTAAAATCAATGTAATCAGGTCGACGCTCTCTATTGGCACATCCGTAAAAATTGAATCCATGTGTAATATCCATGGTTAGGTACCATGGAAACTCTCATAACAATCATGTAAACAATCTATTTGTGCGTGATTGTAGTCGTCATCATAGAGATTTGAAATAACCATTTTGATTGTTGAAACAATGTAATACAAACTAAGGAATCACAATTTACGATAACATTATATAAAATTTTAAACTCGCACCTCTCCGTTACTATAGAAGATACTGAAATGATTTTACACTCAATGGAATCAGGTCAACGCTCTCTATTGGCACATCCGGAAAAATTGAATCCATGTGTAATATTATATGCTTAGTTACCATGCAAACTCTCATAACAATCATGTAAACAATCTATTTGGGCGTGATGGTAATCGTCGTCGTGGAGATTTGAAATAACCATTTTGATTGTTGAAACAATGTAATAAAAACTAAGGAATCATTTTTAAGATAACATTATATAAGATTTCAAACTCGCATATCTCCTTTACTATAGAAGGTAATGAAGTGATTTGACACTCAATGTAATCAGGTCAACGCTATATTTTGGCACATCCCGAAAATTGAATCCATGTGTAATATTCATGCTTAGTTACCATGGAAACTCTCATAACAATTTTGTAAACAATCTATTTGTGCGTGATTGTAGTCGTCGTCGTGGAGATTTGAAATATCCATTTTGATTGTTGAAACAATGTAATACAAACTAAGGCCTCACGCTTTACGATAACATTATATAAAATTTCAAATTTGCATATCTCCGTTACTATAGAAAATACGGAAGTGATTTTACAATCAATGGAATCAGGTCGACGCTCTCTATTGGCTCATCCGGAAAAATTGAATCCATGTGTAATATTCATGCTTAGTTACAGTGGAAACTCTCATAACAATCGTGTAAAGAATCTATTTGTGCGTGATTGTAGCTGTCGTCGTGGAGAACTGAAATAACCATTTTGATTGTTGAAACAATGTAATACAAACTAAGGCCTCACGCTTTACGATAACATTATATAAAATTTCAAACTCGCATATCTCCGTTACTATAGAAGATACTGAAGTGAAATTACACTCAATGGAATCAGATCAACGCTCTCTTTTATCACATCCCGAAAAATTGAATCCATGTGTAATATTCATGCTTAGTTACCATGGAAACTCTCATAACAATCATGTAAACAATCTATTTGGGCGTGATTGTAGTCGTCGTCGTGGAGATTTGAAATAACCATTTTGATTGTTGAAACAATGTTATACAAACTAAGGAATCACGTTTTAAGATAACATTACATAAAATTTCAAACTCGCATATCTCCGTTACTATAGAAGATACTGAAGTGATTTTACAATCAATGGAATCAGGTCGACGCTCTCTATTGGCTCATCCGGAAAAATTGAATCCATGTGTAATATTCATGCTTAGTTACCATGGAAACTCTCATAACAATCATGTAAACAATCTATTTGGGCGTGATTGTAGTCGTTGTCGTGGAGATTTGAAATAACCATTTTGATTGTTGAAACAATGTAATACAAACTAAGGAATCACGTTTTAAGATAACATTAATTAAAATTTCAAACTCGCATATCTCCGTTACTTTAGAAGATGCTGAGATGATTTTACACTCAATGGAATCAGGTCGACGCTCTTTTTTTCCCATCCAGAAAAATTGAATCCATGTGTAATATTCATGCTTAGTTACCATGGAAACTCTCATAACAATCATGTAAACAATCTATTTGTGCGTGATTGTAGTCGTCATCATAGAGATTTGAAATAACCATTTTGATTGTTGAAACAATGTAATACAAACTAAGTAATCACGTTTTACGATAACATTATATAAAATTTTAAACTCGCATATCTCCGTTACTGTAGATGATACTGAAGTGATTTTAAAAACAATGTAATCAGGTCGACGCTCTCTATTGCCACATCCCGAAAAATTGAATCCATGTGTAATATTCATGCTTAGGTACCATGGAAACTCTCATAACAATCATGTAAACAATCTATTTGGGCGTGATTGTAGTCGTCGTCGTGGAGATTTGAAATAAACATTTAGATTGTTGAAACAATGTAATACAACCTAAGGCCTCACGTTTTACGATAACATTATATAAAATTTCAAACTCGCACATCTCCGTTACTTTAGAAGATACTGAAATGATTTTACACTCAATGGAATCAGGTCAACGCTCTCTATTGGCTCATCCGGAAAAATTGAATCCATGTGTAATATTCAAGCTTAGTTACCATTGAAACTCTCATAACAATAAAGTAAACAATAATTTTTTGCGTGATTGTAGTCGTCGTCTTGGAGATCTGAAATAACCATTTTTATTGTTGAAACAATGTAATACAAACTAAGGAATCACGTTTTAAGATAACATTATATAAAATTTCAAACTCGCATATCTCCGTTACTTTAGAAGATACTGAAATGATTTTACACTCAATGGAATCAGGTCAACGCTCTCTATTGGCTCATCCGGAAAAATTGAATCCATGTGTAACATTCATGCTTAGTTACCGTGGAAACTCTCATAACAATCGTGTAAACAATCTATTTGTGCGTGATTGTAGCTGTCGTCGTGGAGAACTGAAATAACCATTTTGATTGTTGAAACAATGTAATACAAACTAAGGCCTCACGCTTTACGATAAAATTATATAAAATTTCAAACTCGCATATCTCCGTTACTATAGAAGATACTGAATTGAATTTACACTCAATGGAATCAGGTCAACGCTCTCTTTTGGCTCATCCCGAAAAATTGAATCCATGTGTAATATTCATGCTTAGTTACCATGGAAACTCTCATAACAATCAAGTAAACAATCTTTTTGGGCGTGATTGTAGTCGTCGTCGTGGAGATTTTAAATAAACCTTTAGATTTTTGAAACAATGTAATACAACCTAAGGCCTCACGTTTTACGATAACATTATATAAAATTTCAAACTCGCACATCTCCGTCACTATAGAAGATACTGAAATGATTTTACACTCAATGGAATCATGTCAACGCTCTCTATTGGCTCATCCGGAAAAATTGAATCCATGTGTAATATTCATGCTTAGTTACCATGGAAACTCTCATAACAAGAAAGTAAACAATATTTTTTTGCGTGATTGTAGTCGTCGTCGTGGAGATCTGAAATAACTATTTTGATTGTTGAAACAATGTTATACAAACTAAGGAATCACGTTTTAAGATAACATTATATAAAATTTCAAACTCGCATATCTCCGTTACTATAGAAGATACTGAAGTGATTTTACAATCAATGGAATCAGGTCGACGCTCTCTATTGGCTCATCCGGAAAAATTGAATCCATGTGTAATATTCATGCTTAGTTACCATGGAAACTCTCATAACAATCATGTAAACAATCTATTTGTGCGTGATTGTAGTAGTCATCATAGAGATTTGAAATAACCATTTTGATTGTTACTACAATGTAATACAAACTAAGGTATCACGTTTTGCGTTAACATTATATAAAATTTTAAACTCGCATATCTCCGTTACTGTAGATGATACTGAAGTGATTTTAAAAACAATGTAATCAGGTCGACGCTCTCTATTGGCACATCCGGAAAAATTGAATCCATGTGTAATATTCATGCTTAGTTACGGTGGAAACTCTCATAACAATCGTGTAAACAATCTATTTGTGCGTGATTGTAGCTGTCGTCGTGGAGAACTGAAATAACCATTTTGATTGTTGAAACAATGTAATACAAACGAAGGCCTCACGCTTTACGATAAAATTATATAAAATTTCAAACTCGCATATCTCCGTTACTTTAGAAGATACTGAAATGATTTTACACTCAATGGAATCAGGTCGACGCTCTCTTTTCTCCCATCCAGAAAAATTGAATCCATGTGTAATATTCATGCTTAGTTACCATGGAAACTCTCATAACAATCAAGTAAACAATCTTTTTGGGCGTGATTGTAGTCGTCGTCGTGGAGATTTTAAATAAACCTTTAGATTGTTGAAACAATGTAATACAACCTAAGGCCTCACGTTTTACGATAACATTATATAAAATTTCGAACTCGCACATCTCCGTTACTATAGAAGATACTGAAATGATTTTACACTCAATGGAATCATGTCGACGCTCTCCATTGTCTCATCCGGAAAAATTGAATCCATGTGTAATATTCATGCTTAGTTACCATGGAAACTCTCATAACAATCATGTAAACAATCTATTTGTGCGTGATTGTAGTAATCATCATAGAGATTTGAAATAACCATTTTGATTGTTACAACAATGTAATACAAACTAAGGTATCACGTTTTACGTTAACATTATATAAAATTTTAAACTCGCATATCTCCGTTACTGTAGATGATACTGAAGTGATTTTAAAAACAATGTAATCAGGTCGACGCTCTCTATTGGCACATCCGGAAAAATTGAATCCATCTGTAATATTATATGCTTAGTTACCATGGAAACTCTCATAACAATCATGTAAACAATCTATTTGGGCGTGATTGTAATCGTCGTCGTGGAGATTTGAAATAACCATTTTGATTGTATAAACAATGTAATAAAAACTAAGGAATCACGTTTTAAGATAACATTATATAAGATTTCAAACTCGCATATCTCCTTTACTATAGAAGTTAATGAAGTGATTTGACACTCAATGGAATCAGGTCAACGCTCTCTTTTGGCACATCCCGAAAATTGAATCATTGTGTAATATTCATGCTTAGTTACCATGGAATCTCTCATAACAATCATGTAAACAATCTATTTGTGCGTGATTGTAGCTGTCGTCGTGGAGAACTGAAATAACCATTTTGATTGTTGAAACAATGTAATACAAACTAAGCCCTCACGCTTTACGATAACATTATATAAAATTTCAAACTCGCATATCTCCGTTACTATAGAAAATACTGAAATGATTTTATACTCAATGGAATCAGGTCAACGCTCTCTTTTGGCACATCCCGAAAAATTGAATCCATGTGTAATATTCATGCTTAGTTACCATGGAAACTCTCATAACAATAAAGTAAACAATATTTTTTTGCGTGATTGTAGTCGTCGTCGTGGAGATCTGAAATAACCATTTTGATTGTTGAGAAAATGTAATAAAAACTAAGGAATCACGTTTTAATATAACATTATATAAAATTTCAAACTCGCATATCTCCGTTACTATAGAAGATACTGAAGTGATTTTACAATCAATGGAATAAGGTCAACGCTCTCTATTTTCACATCCGAAAAAATTGAATTCGTGTGTAATATTCATGCTTAGTTACCATGGAAACTCTCATAACAATAATTTAAACAATCTATTGGTGCGTGATTGTAGTCGTCGTCATAGGGATTTGTAATAACCATTTTGATTGTTGAAACAATGTAATACAAACTAAGGAATCACGTTTTACGATAACATTATATAAAATTTTAAACTCGCATATCTCCGTTACTATAGAAGATACCTAAGTGATTTTAAAATCAATGTAATCAGGACGACGCTCTCTATTGGCACATCGGGAAAAATTGAATCCATGTGTAATATCCATGGTTAGGTACCATGGAAACTCTCATAACAATCATGTAAACAATCTATTTGTGCGTGATTGTAGTCGGCGTCGTGGAGATTTGAAATAACCATTTTGATTGTTGAAACAATGTAATACAAACTAAGGTCTCACGCTTTACGATAACATTATATAAAATTACAAACTTGCATATCTCCGTTACTATAGAAAATACGGAAGTGATTTTACAATCAATGGAATCAGGTCGACGCTCTCTATTGGCTCATCCGGAAAAATTGAATCCATGTGTAATATTCATGCGTAGTTACCATGGAAACAATCGTAACAATCATGTTAACAATCTATTTGTACGTGATTGTCGTCGTCCTCGTTGAGATTTGTAATAACCATTTGGATTGTTGAAACAATGTAATACAAACTAAAGGATCACGTTTTAAAATTACATTATATAAACTTCACACTCGCATATCTCCGTTACTATAGAAGATACTGAAGTGTACTTTACACTCAATGGAATCAGGTCGACGCTCTCTATTGGCACATTGGGAAAAATTGAATCCATGTTTAATATTCATTCTTTCTTACCATGTAAATTCTCATAACAATCATGTAAACAATCTATTTGTGCGTGATTGTAGTCGTCGTCGTGGAGATTTTAAATAACCATTTTGATTCTTGAAACAATGTAATACAAGCTAAGCCCTCACGCTTTACGAAAACATTATATAAAATTTCAAACTCGCATATCTCCGTTACTATAAAATATAATGAAGTGACTTTACAATCAATGGAATCAGTTCGACGCTCTCTATTGGCTCATAAGAAAAAATTGAATCCATGTGTAATATTCATGCTTAGTTACCGTGGAAACTCTCATAACAATCGTGTAAATAATCTATTTGTGCGTGATTGTAGCTGTCGTCGTAGAGAACTGAAATAACCATTTTGATTGTTGAAACAATGTAATACAAACTAAGGCCTCACGCTTTACGATAACATTATGTAAAATTTCAAACTCGCATATCTCCGATACTATAGAAGATACTGAAGCGAATTTACACTCAATGGAATCAGGTCAACGCTCTCTTTTGGTACATCCCGAAAAATTGAATCCATGTGTAATATTCATGCTTAGTTACCATGGAAACTCACATAACAATGATGTAAACAATCTATTTGGGCGTGATTGTAGTCGTCGTCGTGGAGATTTTAAATAAACATTTAGATTGTTGAAACAATGTAATACAACCTAAGGCCTCACGTTTTACGATAACATTATATAATATTTCAAACTCGCACATCTCCGTTACTATAGAAGATACAGAAATGATTTTACACTCAATGGAATCAGGTCAACGCTCTCTATTGGCTCATCCGGAAAAATTGAATCCATGTGTAATATTCATGCTTAGTTACCATGGAAACTCTCATAACAATAAAGTAAACAATATTTTTTTGCGTGATTGTAGTCGTCGTCGTGGAGATCTGAAATAACCATTTTGATTGTTGAAACAATGTAATACAAACTAAGGAATCACGTTTTAAGATAACATTATATAATATTTCAAACTCGCACATCTCCGTTACTATAGAAGATACAGAAATGATTTTACACTCAATGGAATCAGGTCAACGCTCTCTATTGGCTCATCCGGAAAAATTGAATCCATGTGTAATATTCATGCTTAGTTACCATGGAAACTCTCATAACAATCATGTAAACAATCTATTTGTGCGTGATTGTAGTCGTCATCATAGAGATTTGAAATAACCATTTTGATTGTTGAAACAATGTAATACAAACTAAGGCCTCACGCTTTACGATAACATTATATAAAATTTTAAACTCGCATATCTCCATTACTGTAGATGATACTGAAGTGATTTTAAAAACAATGTAATCAGGTCGACGATCTCTATTGGCACATCCGGAAAAATTGAATCCATGTGTAATATTATATGCTTAGTTACCATGGAAACACTCATAACAATCATGTAAACAATCTATTTGTACATGATTGTCGTCGTCCTCGTTGAGATTTGTAATAACAATTTTGATTGTTGAAACAATGTAATACAAACTAAAGAATCACGTCTTAAAATTACATTATATAAAATTTCACACTCGCATATCTCCGTTACTATAGAAGATACTCAAGTGTACTTTACACTCAATGGAATCAGCTCGACGCTCTCTATTGGCACATCGGGAAAAATTAAATCCATGTTTAATATTCATTCTTTCTTACCATGTAAACTCTCATAACAATTTTGTAAACAATCTATTTGTGCGTGATTGTAGTCGTCGTCGTGGAGATTTTAAATAACCATTTTGATTGTTGAAACAATGTAATACAAGCTAAGGCCTCATGCTTTACGAAAACATTATATAAAATTTCAAACTCGCATATCTCTTTACTACGAAAGATAATTAAGTGACTTTACAATCAATGGAATCAGTTCGACGCTCTCTATTGGCTCATCCGGAAAAATTGAATCCATGTGTAATATTCATGCTTAGTTATCATGGAAACTCTCATAACAATCATGTAAACAATCTATTTGGGCGTGATTGTAGTCGTCGTAGTGGAGATTTGAAATAACCATTTTGATTGTTGAATTAATGTAATACAAACTAAGGAATCACGTTTTACGATAACATTATATAAAATTTCGAACTCGCACATCTCCGTTACTATAGAAGATACTGAAATGATTTTACACTCAATGGAATCATGTCGACGCTCTCCATTGTCTCATCCGGAAAAATTGAATCCATGTGTAATATTCATGCTTAGTTACCATGGAAACTCTCATAACAATCATGTAAACAATCTATTTGTGCGTGATTGTAGTAATCATCATAGAGATTTGAAATAACCATTTTGATTGTTACAACAATGTAATACAAACTAAGGTATCACGTTTTACGTTAACATTATATAAAATTTTAAACTCGCATATCTCCGTTACTGTAGATGATACTGAAGTGATTTTAAAAACAATGTAATCAGGTCGACGCTCTCTATTGGCACATCCGGAAAAATTGAATCCATCTGTAATATTATATGCTTAGTTACCATGGAAACTCTCATAACAATCATGTAAACAATCTATTTGGGCGTGATTGTAATCGTCGTCGTGGAGATTTGAAATAACCATTTTGATTGTATAAACAATGTAATAAAAACTAAGGAATCACGTTTTAAGATAACATTATATAAGATTTCAAACTCGCATATCTCCTTTACTATAGAAGTTAATGAAGTGATTTGACACTCAATGGAATCAGGTCAACGCTCTCTTTTGGCACATCCCGAAAATTGAATCATTGTGTAATATTCATGCTTAGTTACCATGGAATCTCTCATAACAATCATGTAAACAATCTATTTGTGCGTGATTGTAGCTGTCGTCGTGGAGAACTGAAATAACCATTTTGATTGTTGAAACAATGTAATACAAACTAAGCCCTCACGCTTTACGATAACATTATATAAAATTTCAAACTCGCATATCTCCGTTACTATAGAAAATACTGAAATGATTTTATACTCAATGGAATCAGGTCAACGCTCTCTTTTGGCACATCCCGAAAAATTGAATCCATGTGTAATATTCATGCTTAGTTACCATGGAAACTCTCATAACAATAAAGTAAACAATATTTTTTTGCGTGATTGTAGTCGTCGTCGTGGAGATCTGAAATAACCATTTTGATTGTTGAGAAAATGTAATAAAAACTAAGGAATCACGTTTTAATATAACATTATATAAAATTTCAAACTCGCATATCTCCGTTACTATAGAAGATACTGAAGTGATTTTACAATCAATGGAATAAGGTCAACGCTCTCTATTTTCACATCCGAAAAAATTGAATTCGTGTGTAATATTCATGCTTAGTTACCATGGAAACTCTCATAACAATAATTTAAACAATCTATTGGTGCGTGATTGTAGTCGTCGTCATAGGGATTTGTAATAACCATTTTGATTGTTGAAACAATGTAATACAAACTAAGGAATCACGTTTTACGATAACATTATATAAAATTTTAAACTCGCATATCTCCGTTACTATAGAAGATACCTAAGTGATTTTAAAATCAATGTAATCAGGACGACGCTCTCTATTGGCACATCGGGAAAAATTGAATCCATGTGTAATATCCATGGTTAGGTACCATGGAAACTCTCATAACAATCATGTAAACAATCTATTTGTGCGTGATTGTAGTCGGCGTCGTGGAGATTTGAAATAACCATTTTGATTGTTGAAACAATGTAATACAAACTAAGGTCTCACGCTTTACGATAACATTATATAAAATTACAAACTTGCATATCTCCGTTACTATAGAAAATACGGAAGTGATTTTACAATCAATGGAATCAGGTCGACGCTCTCTATTGGCTCATCCGGAAAAATTGAATCCATGTGTAATATTCATGCGTAGTTACCATGGAAACAATCGTAACAATCATGTTAACAATCTATTTGTACGTGATTGTCGTCGTCCTCGTTGAGATTTGTAATAACCATTTGGATTGTTGAAACAATGTAATACAAACTAAAGGATCACGTTTTAAAATTACATTATATAAACTTCACACTCGCATATCTCCGTTACTATAGAAGATACTGAAGTGTACTTTACACTCAATGGAATCAGGTCGACGCTCTCTATTGGCACATTGGGAAAAATTGAATCCATGTTTAATATTCATTCTTTCTTACCATGTAAATTCTCATAACAATCATGTAAACAATCTATTTGTGCGTGATTGTAGTCGTCGTCGTGGAGATTTTAAATAACCATTTTGATTCTTGAAACAATGTAATACAAGCTAAGCCCTCACGCTTTACGAAAACATTATATAAAATTTCAAACTCGCATATCTCCGTTACTATAAAATATAATGAAGTGACTTTACAATCAATGGAATCAGTTCGACGCTCTCTATTGGCTCATAAGAAAAAATTGAATCCATGTGTAATATTCATGCTTAGTTACCGTGGAAACTCTCATAACAATCGTGTAAATAATCTATTTGTGCGTGATTGTAGCTGTCGTCGTAGAGAACTGAAATAACCATTTTGATTGTTGAAACAATGTAATACAAACTAAGGCCTCACGCTTTACGATAACATTATGTAAAATTTCAAACTCGCATATCTCCGATACTATAGAAGATACTGAAGCGAATTTACACTCAATGGAATCAGGTCAACGCTCTCTTTTGGTACATCCCGAAAAATTGAATCCATGTGTAATATTCATGCTTAGTTACCATGGAAACTCACATAACAATGATGTAAACAATCTATTTGGGCGTGATTGTAGTCGTCGTCGTGGAGATTTTAAATAAACATTTAGATTGTTGAAACAATGTAATACAACCTAAGGCCTCACGTTTTACGATAACATTATATAATATTTCAAACTCGCACATCTCCGTTACTATAGAAGATACAGAAATGATTTTACACTCAATGGAATCAGGTCAACGCTCTCTATTGGCTCATCCGGAAAAATTGAATCCATGTGTAATATTCATGCTTAGTTACCATGGAAACTCTCATAACAATAAAGTAAACAATATTTTTTTGCGTGATTGTAGTCGTCGTCGTGGAGATCTGAAATAACCATTTTGATTGTTGAAACAATGTAATACAAACTAAGGAATCACGTTTTAAGATAACATTATATAAAATTTCAAACTCGCATATCTCCGTTACTATAGAAGATACTGAAATGATTTTACACTCAATGGAATCAGGACGACGCTCTCTTTTTTCCCATCCAGAAAAATTGAATCCATGTGTAATATTCATGCTTAGTTACCATGGAAACTCTCATAACAATCATGTAAACAATCTATTTGTGCGTGATTGTAGTCGTCATAATAGAGATTTGAAATAACCATTTTGATTGTTGAAACAATGTAATACAAACTAAGGCCTCACGCTTTACGATAACATTATATAAAATTTTAAACTCGCATATCTCCATTACTGTAGATGATACTGAAGTGATTTTAAAAACAATGTAATCAGGTCGACGATCTCTATTGGCACATCCGGAAAAATTGAATCCATGTGTAATATTATATGCTTAGTTACCATGGAAACACTCATAACAATCATGTAAACAATCTATTTGTACATGATTGTCGTCGTCCTCGTTGAGATTTGTAATAACAATTTTGATTGTTGAAACAATGTAATACAAACTAAAGAATCACGTCTTAAAATTACATTATATAAAATTTCACACTCGCATATCTCCGTTACTATAGAAGATACTCAAGTGTACTTTACACTCAATGGAATCAGCTCGACGCTCTCTATTGGCACATCGGGAAAAATTAAATCCATGTTTAATATTCATTCTTTTTTACCATGTAAACTCTCATAACAATTTTGTAAACAATCTATTTGTGCGTGATTGTAGTCGTCGTCGTGGAGATTTTAAATAACCATTTTGATTGTTGAAACAATGTAATACAAGCTAAGGCCTCATGCTTTACGAAAACATTATATAAAATTTCAAACTCGCATATCTCTTTACTACGAAAGATAATTAAGTGACTTTACAATCAATGGAATCAGTTCGACGCTCTCTATTGGCTCATCCGGAAAAATTGAATCCATGTGTAATATTCATGCTTAGTTATCATGGAAACTCTCATAACAATCATGTAAACAATCTATTTGGGCGTGATTGTAGTCGTCGTAGTGGAGATTTGAAATAACCATTTTGATTGTTGAATTAATGTAATACAAACTAAGGAATCACGTTTTAAGATAACATTATATAAAATTTCACACTCGCATATCTCCGTTACTTTAGAAGATACTGAAGTGTACTTTCCACTCAATGAAATCAGGTCGACGCTCTGCATTGGCACATCCGGAAAAATTGAATCCATGTATAATATTCATGCTTAGTTACCATGGAGAGTCTCATAACAATCATGTTAGTAATCTATTTGTGCGTGATTGTAGTCGTCGTTGTGGAGATTTGAAATAAACATTTTGATTGTTGAAACAATATAATACAACCTAAGGCCTCACGTTTTACGATAACATTATATAAAATTTCAAACTCGCACATCTCCGTTACTATAGAAGATACTGAAATGATTTTACACTCAATGGAATTAGGTCGACGCTCTCTATTGGCTCATCCGGAAAAATTGAATCCATGTGTAATATTCATGCTTAGTTACCATGGAAACTCTCATAACAATAAAGTAAACAATATTTTTTTGCGTGATTGTAGTCGTCGTCGTGGAGATCTGAAATAACCATTTTGATTGTTGAAACAATGTAATACAAACTAAGGAATCGCGTTTTAAGATATCATTATATAAAATTTCAAACTCGCATATCTCCGTTACTATAGAAGATACTGAAATGATTTTACACGCAATGGAATCAGGTCGACGCTCTCTTTTTTCCCATCCAGAAAAATTGAATCCATGTGTAATATTCATGCTTAGGTACCATGGAAACTCTCATAACAATCATGTAAACAATCTATTTGTGCGTGATTGTAGTCGTCATCATAGAGATTTGAAATAACCATTTTGATTGTTGAAACAATGTAATACAAACTAAGGAATCACGATTTACGATAACATTATATAAAATTTTAAACTCGCATATCTCTCTTACTGTAGATGATACTGAAGTGATTTTAAAAACAGTGTAATCAGGTCGACGATCTCTATTGGCACATCCGGAAAAATTGAATCCATGTGTAATATTATATGCTTAGTTACCATGGAAACTCTCATAACAATCATGTAAACAATCTATTTGGGCGTGATGGTAATCGTCGTCGTGGAGATTTGAAATAACCATTTTGATTGTTGAAACAATGTAATAAAAACTAGAGAATCATTTTTAAGATAACATTATATAAGATTTCAAACTCGCATATCTCCTTTACTATAGAAGGTAATGAAGTGATTTGACACTCAATGTAATCAGGTCAACGCTATATTTTGGCACATCCCGAAAATTGAATCCATGTGTAATATTCATGCTTAGTTACCATGGAAACTCTCATAACAATTTTGTAAACAATCTATTTGTGCGTGATTTTAGTCGTCGTCGTGGAGATTTGAAATATCCATTTTGATTGTTGAAACAATGTAATACAAACTAAGGCCTCACGCTTTACGATAACATTATATAAAATTTCAAACTCGCATATCTCCGTTACTGTAGAAGATACCGAAGTGATTTTAAAATCAATGTAATCAGGTCGACGCTCTCTATTGGCACATCCGTAAAAATTGAATCCATGTGTAATATCCATGGTTAGGTACCATGGAAACTCTCATAACAATCATGTAAACAATCTATTTGTGCGTGATTGTAGTCGTCATCATAGAGATTTGAAATAACCATTTTGATTGTTGAAACAATGTAATACAAACTAAGGAATCACAATTTACGATAACATTATATAAAAATTTAAACTCGCACCTCTCCGTTACTATAGAAGATACTGAAATGATTTTACACTCAATGGAATCAGGTCAACGCTCTCTATTGGCACATCCGGAAAAATTGAATCCATGTGTAATATTATATGCTTAGTTACTATGGAAACTCTCATAACAATCATGTAAACAATCTATTTGGGCGTGATGGTAATCGTCGTCGTGGAGATTTGAAATAACCATTTTGATTGTTGAAACAATGTAATAAAAACTAAGGAATCATTTTTAAGATAACATTATATAAGATTTCAAACTCGCATATCTCCTTTACTATAGAAGGTAATGAAGTGATTTGACACTCAATGTAATCAGGTCAACGCTATATCTTGGCACATCCCGAAAATTGAATCCATGTGTAATATTCATGCTTAGTTACCATGGAAACTCTCATAACAATTTTGTAAACAATCTATTTGTGCGTGATTGTAGTCGTCGTCGTGGAGATTTGAAATATCCATTTTGATTGTTGAAACAATGTAATACAAACTAAGGCCTCACGCTTTACGATAACATTATATAAAATTTCAAACTTGCATATCTCCGTTACTATAGAAAATACGGAAGTGATTTTACAATCAATGGAATCAGGTCGACGCTCTCTATTGGCTCATCCGGAAAAATTGAATCCATGTGTAATATTCATGCTTAGTTACAGTGGAAACTCTCATAACAATCGTGTAAAGAATCTATTTGTGCGTGATTATAGCTGTCGTCGTGGAGAACTGAAATAACCATTTTGATTGTTGAAACAATGTAATACAAACTAAGGCCTCACGCTTTACGATAACATTATATAAAATTTCAAACTCGCATATCTCCGTTACTATAGAAGATACTGAAGTGAATTTACACTCAATGGAATCAGGTCAACGCTCTCTTTTATCACATCCCGAAAAATTGAATCCATGTGTAATATTCATGCTTAGTTACCATGGAAACTCTCATAACAATCATGTAAACAATCTATTTGGGCGTGATTGTAGTCGTCGTCGTGGAGATTTGAAATAACCATTTTGATTGTTGAAACAATGTAATACAACCTAAGGCCTCACGTTTTACGATAACATTATATAAAATTTCAAACTCGCATATCTCCGTTACTATAGAAGATACTGAAATGATTTTACACTCAATGGAATCAGGTCAACGCTCTCTATTGGCTCATCCGGAAAAATTGAATCCATGTGTAATATTCATGCTTAGTTACCATGGAAACTCTCATAACAAGAAAGTAAACAATATTTTTTTGCGTGATTGTAGTCGTCGTCGTGGAGATCTGAAATAACTATTTTGATTGTTGAAACAATGTTATACAAACTAAGGAATCACGTTTTAGGATAACGTTATATAAAATTTCAAACTCGCATATCTCCGTTACTATAGAAGATACTGAAGTGATTTTACAATCAATGGAATCAGGTCGACGCTCTCTATTGGCTCTTCAGGAAAAATTGAATCCATGTGTAATATTCATGCTTAGTTACCATGGAAACTCTCATAACAATCATGTAAACAATCTATTTGGGCGTGATTGTAGTCGTTGTCGTGGAGATTTGAAATAACCATTTTGATTGTTGAAACAATGTAATACAAACTAAGGAATCACGTTTTAAGATAACATTAATTAAAATTTCAAACTCGCATATCTCCGTTACTTTAGAAGATACTGAGATGATTTTACACTCAATGGAATCAGGTCGACGCTCTTTTTTTCCCATCCAGAAAAATTGAATCCATGTGTAATATTCATGCTTAGTTACCATGGAAACTCTCATAACAATCATGTAAACAATCTATTTGTGCGTGATTGTAGTCGTCATCATAGAGATTTGAAATAACCATTTTGATTGTTGAAACAATGTAATACAAACTAAGGAATCACGTTTTACGATAACATTATATAAAATTTTAAACTCGCATATCTCCGTTACTGTAGATGATACTGAAGTGATTTTAAAAACAATGTAATCAGGTCGACGCTCTCTATTGGCACATCCCGAAAAATTGAATCCATGTGTAATATTCATGCTTAGGTACCATGGAAACTCTCATAACAATCATGTAAACAATCTATTTGGGCGTGATTGTAGTCGTCGTCGTGGAGATTTGAAATAAACATTTAGATTGTTGAAACAATGTAATACAACCTAAGGCCTCACGTTTTACGATAACATTATATAAAATTTCAAACTCGCACATCTCCGTTACTATAGAAGATACTGAAATGATTTTACACTCAATGGAATCAGGTCAACGCTCTCTGTTGGCTCATCCGGAAAAATTGAATCCATGTGTAATATTCAAGCTTAGTTACCATGGAAACTCTCATAACAATAAAGTAAACAATATTTTTTTGCGTGATTGTAGTCGTCGTCTTGGAGATCTGAAATAATCATTTTTATTGTTGAAACAATGTAATACAAACTAAGGAATCACGTTTTAAGATAACATTATATAAAACTTCAAACTCGCATATCTCCGTTACTTTAGAAGATACTGAAATGATTTTACACTCAATGGAATCAGGTCGACGCTCTCTTTTCTCCCATCCAGAAAAATTGAATCCATGTGTAATATTCATGCTTAGTTACCGTGGAAACTCTCATAACAATCGTGTAAACAATCTATTTGTGCGTGATTGTTGTAGTCATCATAGAGATTTGAAATAACCATTTTGATTGTTACAACAATGTAATACAAACTAAGGTATCACGTTTTACGTTAACATTATATAAAATTTTAAACTCGCATATCTCCGTTACTGTAGATGATACTGAAGTGATTTTAAAAACAATGTAATCAGGTCGACGCTCTCTATTGGCACATCCGGAAAAATTGAATCCATCTGTAATATTATATGCTTAGTTACCATGGAAACTCTCATAACAATCATGTAAACAATCTATTTGGGCGTGATTGTAATCGTCGTCGTGGAGATTTGAAATAACCATTTTGATTGTATAAACAATGTAATACAAACTAAGGAATCACGTTTTAAGATAACATTATATAAAATTTCAAACTCGCATATCTCCGTTACTTTAGAAGATACTGAAATGATTTTACACTCAATGGAATCAGGTCGACGCTCTCTTTTCTCCCATCCAGAAAAATTGAATCCATGTGTAATATTCATGCTTAGTTACGGTGGAAACTCTCATAACAATCGTGTAAACAATCTATTTGTGCGTGATTGTAGCTGTCGTCGTGGAGAGCTGAAATAACCATTTTGATTGTTGAAACAATGTAATACAAACTAAGGCCTCACGCTTTACGATAAAATTATATAAAATTTCAAACTCGCATATCTCCGTTACTATAGAAGATACTGAATTGAATTTACACTCAATGGAATCAGGTCAACGCTCTCTTTTGGCACATCCCGAAAAATTGAATCCATGTGTAATATTCATGCTTAGTTACCATGGAAACTCTCATAACAATCAAGTAAACAATCTTTTTGGGCGTGATTGTAGTCGTCGTCGTGGAGATTTTAAATAAACCTTTAGATTGTTGAAACAATGTAATACAACCTAAGGCCTCACGTTTTACGATAACATTATATAAAATTTCAAACTCGCACATCTCCGTTACTATAGAAGATACTGAAATGATTTTACACTCAATGGAATCATGTCAATGCTCTCCATTGTCTCATCCGGAAAAATTGAATCCATGTGTAATATTCATGCTTAGTTACCATGGAAACTCTCATAACAATCATGTGAACAATCTATTTGTGCGTGATTGTAGTAGTCATCATAGAGATTTGAAATAACCATTTTGATTGTTACAACAATGTAATACAAACTAAGGTATCACGTTTTACGTTAACATTATATAAAATTTTAAATTCGCATATCTCCGTTACTGTAGATGATACTGAAGTGATTTTAAAAACAATGTAATCAGGTCGACGCTCTCTATTGGCACATCCGGAAAAATTGAATCCATCTGTAATATTATATGCTTAGTTACCATGGAAACTCTCATAACAATCATGTAAACAATCTATTTGGGCGTGATTGTAATCGTCGTCGTGGAGATTTGAAATAACCATTTTGATTGTATAAACAATGTAATACAAACTAAGGCCCCACGCTTTACGATAACATTATATAAGATTTCAAACTCGCATATCTCCTTTACTATAGAAGGTAATGAAGTGATTTGACACTCAATGGAATCAGGTCAACGCTCTCTTTTGGCACATCCCGAAAATTGAATCATTGTGTAATATTCATGCTTAGTTACCATGGAATCTCTCATAACAATCATGTAAACAATCTCTTTGTGCGTGATTGTAGCTGTCGTCGTGGAGAACTGAAATAACCATTTTGATTGTTGAAACAATGTAATACAAACTAAGCCCTCACGCTTTACGATAACATTATATAAAATTTCAAACTCGCATATCTCCGTTACTATAGAAAATACTGAAATGATTTTATACTCAATGGAATCAGGTCAACGCTCTCTTTTGGCACATCCCGAAAAATTGAATCCATGTGTAATATTCATGCTTAGTTACCATGGAAACTCTCATAACAATAAAGTAAACAATATTTTTTTGCGTGATTGTAGTCGTCGTCGTGGAGATCTGAAATAACCATTTTGATTGTTGAGAAAATGTAATAAAAACTAAGGAATCACGTTTTAATATAACATTATATAAAATTTCAAACTCGCATATCTCCGTTACTATAGAAGATACTGAAGTGATTTTACAATCAATGGAATAAGGTCAACGCTCTCTATTTTCACATCCGAAAAAATTGAATTCGTGTGTAATATTCATGCTTAGTTACCATGGAAACTCTCATAACAATAATTTAAACAATCTATTGGTGCGTGATTGTAGTCGTCGTCATAGGGATTTGTAATAACCATTTTGATTGTTGAAACAATGTAATACAAACTAAGGAATCACGTTTTACGATAACATTATATAAAATTTTAAACTCGCATATCTCCGTTACTATAGAAGATACCTAAGTGATTTTAAAATCAATGTAATCAGGACGACGCTCTCTATTGGCACATCGGGAAAAATTGAATCCATGTGTAATATCCATGGTTAGGTACCATGGAAACTCTCATAACAATCATGTAAACAATCTATTTGTGCGTGATTGTAGTCGGCGTCGTGGAGATTTGAAATAACCATTTTGATTGTTGAAACAATGTAATACAAACTAAGGTCTCACGCTTTACGATAACATTATATAAAATTACAAACTTGCATATCTCCGTTACTATAGAAAATACGGAAGTGATTTTACAATCAATGGAATCAGGTCGACGCTCTCTATTGGCTCATCCGGAAAAATTGAATCCATGTGTAATATTCATGCGTAGTTACCATGGAAACAATCGTAACAATCATGTTAACAATCTATTTGTACGTGATTGTCGTCGTCCTCGTTGAGATTTGTAATAACCATTTGGATTGTTGAAACAATGTAATACAAACTAAAGGATCACGTTTTAAAATTACATTATATAAACTTCACACTCGCATATCTCCGTTACTATAGAAGATACTGAAGTGTACTTTACACTCAATGGAATCAGGTCGACGCTCTCTATTGGCACATTGGGAAAAATTGAATCCATGTTTAATATTCATTCTTTCTTACCATGTAAATTCTCATAACAATCATGTAAACAATCTATTTGTGCGTGATTGTAGTCGTCGTCGTGGAGATTTTAAATAACCATTTTGATTCTTGAAACAATGTAATACAAGCTAAGCCCTCACGCTTTACGAAAACATTATATAAAATTTCAAACTCGCATATCTCCGTTACTATAAAATATAATGAAGTGACTTTACAATCAATGGAATCAGTTCGACGCTCTCTATTGGCTCATAAGAAAAAATTGAATCCATGTGTAATATTCATGCTTAGTTACCGTGGAAACTCTCATAACAATCGTGTAAATAATCTATTTGTGCGTGATTGTAGCTGTCGTCGTAGAGAACTGAAATAACCATTTTGATTGTTGAAACAATGTAATACAAACTAAGGCCTCACGCTTTACGATAACATTATGTAAAATTTCAAACTCGCATATCTCCGATACTATAGAAGATACTGAAGCGAATTTACACTCAATGGAATCAGGTCAACGCTCTCTTTTGGTACATCCCGAAAAATTGAATCCATGTGTAATATTCATGCTTAGTTACCATGGAAACTCACATAACAATGATGTAAACAATCTATTTGGGCGTGATTGTAGTCGTCGTCGTGGAGATTTTAAATAAACATTTAGATTGTTGAAACAATGTAATACAACCTAAGGCCTCACGTTTTACGATAACATTATATAATATTTCAAACTCGCACATCTCCGTTACTATAGAAGATACAGAAATGATTTTACACTCAATGGAATCAGGTCAACGCTCTCTATTGGCTCATCCGGAAAAATTGAATCCATGTGTAATATTCATGCTTAGTTACCATGGAAACTCTCATAACAATAAAGTAAACAATATTTTTTTGCGTGATTGTAGTCGTCGTCGTGGAGATCTGAAATAACCATTTTGATTGTTGAAACAATGTAATACAAACTAAGGAATCACGTTTTAAGATAACATTATATAAAATTTCAAACTCGCATATCTCCGTTACTATAGAAGATACTGAAATGATTTTACACTCAATGGAATCAGGACGACGCTCTCTTTTTTCCCATCCAGAAAAATTGAATCCATGTGTAATATTCATGCTTAGTTACCATGGAAACTCTCATAACAATCATGTAAACAATCTATTTGTGCGTGATTGTAGTCGTCATCATAGAGATTTGAAATAACCATTTTGATTGTTGAAACAATGTAATACAAACTAAGGCCTCACGCTTTACGATAACATTATATAAAATTTTAAACTCGCATATCTCCATTACTGTAGATGATACTGAAGTGATTTTAAAAACAATGTAATCAGGTCGACGATCTCTATTGGCACATCCGGAAAAATTGAATCCATGTGTAATATTATATGCTTAGTTACCATGGAAACACTCATAACAATCATGTAAACAATCTATTTGTACATGATTGTCGTCGTCCTCGTTGAGATTTGTAATAACAATTTTGATTGTTGAAACAATGTAATACAAACTAAAGAATCACGTCTTAAAATTACATTATATAAAATTTCACACTCGCATATCTCCGTTACTATAGAAGATACTCAAGTGTACTTTACACTCAATGGAATCAGCTCGACGCTCTCTATTGGCACATCGGGAAAAATTAAATCCATGTTTAATATTCATTCTTTCTTACCATGTAAACTCTCATAACAATTTTGTAAACAATCTATTTGTGCGTGATTGTAGTCGTCGTCGTGGAGATTTTAAATAACCATTTTGATTGTTGAAACAATGTAATACAAGCTAAGGCCTCATGCTTTACGAAAACATTATATAAAATTTCAAACTCGCATATCTCTTTACTACGAAAGATAATTAAGTGACTTTACAATCAATGGAATCAGTTCGACGCTCTCTATTGGCTCATCCGGAAAAATTGAATCCATGTGTAATATTCATGCTTAGTTATCATGGAAACTCTCATAACAATCATGTAAACAATCTATTTGGGCGTGATTGTAGTCGTCGTAGTGGAGATTTGAAATAACCATTTTGATTGTTGAATTAATGTAATACAAACTAAGGAATCACGTTTTAAGATAACATTATATAAAATTTCACACTCGCATATCTCCGTTACTTTAGAAGATACTGAAGTGTACTTTCCACTCAATGAAATCAGGTCGACGCTCTGCATTGGCACATCCGGAAAAATTGAATCCATGTATAATATTCATGCTTAGTTACCATGGAGAGTCTCATAACAATCATGTTAGTAATCTATTTGTGCGTGATTGTAGTCGTCGTTGTGGAGATTTGAAATAAACATTTTGATTGTTGAAACAATATAATACAACCTAAGGCCTCACGTTTTACGATAACATTATATAAAATTTCAAACTCGCACATCTCCGTTACTATAGAAGATACTGAAATGATTTTACACTCAATGGAATTAGGTCGACGCTCTCTATTGGCTCATCCGGAAAAATTGAATCCATGTGTAATATTCATGCTTAGTTACCATGGAAACTCTCATAACAATAAAGTAAACAATATTTTTTTGCGTGATTGTAGTCGTCGTCGTGGAGATCTGAAATAACCATTTTGATTGTTGAAACAATGTAATACAAACTAAGGAATCGCGTTTTAAGATATCATTATATAAAATTTCAAACTCGCATATCTCCGTTACTATAGAAGATACTGAAATGATTTTACACGCAATGGAATCAGGTCGACGCTCTCTTTTTTCCCATCCAGAAAAATTGAATCCATGTGTAATATTCATGCTTAGGTACCATGGAAACTCTCATAACAATCATGTAAACAATCTATTTGTGCGTGATTGTAGTCGTCATCATAGAGATTTGAAATAACCATTTTGATTGTTGAAACAATGTAATACAAACTAAGGAATCACGATTTACGATAACATTATATAAAATTTTAAACTCGCATATCTCTCTTACTGTAGATGATACTGAAGTGATTTTAAAAACAGTGTAATCAGGTCGACGATCTCTATTGGCACATCCGGAAAAATTGAATCCATGTGTAATATTATATGCTTAGTTACCATGGAAACTCTCATAACAATCATGTAAACAATCTATTTGGGCGTGATGGTAATCGTCGTCGTGGAGATTTGAAATAACCATTTTGATTGTTGAAACAATGTAATAAAAACTAGAGAATCATTTTTAAGATAACATTATATAAGATTTCAAACTCGCATATCTCCTTTACTATAGAAGGTAATGAAGTGATTTGACACTCAATGTAATCAGGTCAACGCTATATTTTGGCACATCCCGAAAATTGAATCCATGTGTAATATTCATGCTTAGTTACCATGGAAACTCTCATAACAATTTTGTAAACAATCTATTTGTGCGTGATTGTAGTCGTCGTCGTGGAGATTTGAAATATCCATTTTGATTGTTGAAACAATGTAATACAAACTAAGGCCTCACGCTTTACGATAACATTATATAAAATTTCAAACTCGCATATCTCCGTTACTGTAGAAGATACCGAAGTGATTTTAAAATCAATGTAATCAGGTCGACGCTCTCTATTGGCACATCCGTAAAAATTGAATCCATGTGTAATATCCATGGTTAGGTACCATGGAAACTCTCATAACAATCATGTAAACAATCTATTTGTGCGTGATTGTAGTCGTCATCATAGAGATTTGAAATAACCATTTTGATTGTTGAAACAATGTAATACAAACTAAGGAATCACAATTTACGATAACATTATATAAAAATTTAAACTCGCACCTCTCCGTTACTATAGAAGATACTGAAATGATTTTACACTCAATGGAATCAGGTCAACGCTCTCTATTGGCACATCCGGAAAAATTGAATCCATGTGTAATATTATATGCTTAGTTACTATGGAAACTCTCATAACAATCATGTAAACAATCTATTTGGGCGTGATGGTAATCGTCGTCGTGGAGATTTGAAATAACCATTTTGATTGTTGAAACAATGTAATAAAAACTAAGGAATCATTTTTAAGATAACATTATATAAGATTTCAAACTCGCATATCTCCTTTACTATAGAAGGTAATGAAGTGATTTGACACTCAATATAATCAGGTCAACGCTATATCTTGGCACATCCCGAAAATTGAATCCATGTGTAATATTCATGCTTAGTTACCATGGAAACTCTCATAACAATTTTGTAAACAATCTATTTGTGCGTGATTGTAGTCGTCGTCGTGGAGATTTGAAATATCCATTTTGATTGTTGAAACAATGTAATACAAACTAAGGCCTCACGCTTTACGATAACATTATATAAAATTTCAAACTCGCATATCTCCGTTACTGTAGAAGATACCGAAGTGATTTTAAAATCAATGTAATCAGGTCGACGCTCTCTATTGGCACATCCGTAAAAATTGAATCCATGTGTAATATCCATGGTTAGGTACCATGGAAACTCTCATAACAATCATGTAAACAATCTATTTGTGCGTGATTGTAGTCGTCATCATAGAGATTTGAAATAACCATTTTGATTGTTGAAACAATGTAATACAAACTAAGGAATCACAATTTACGATAACATTATATAAAAATTTAAACTCGCACCTCTCCGTTACTATAGAAGATACTGAAATGATTTTACACTCAATGGAATCAGGTCAACGCTCTCTATTGGCACATCCGGAAAAATTGAATCCATGTGTAATATTATATGCTTAGTTACTATGGAAACTCTCATAACAATCATGTAAACAATCTATTTGGGCGTGATGGTAATCGTCGTCGTGGAGATTTGAAATAACCATTTTGATTGTTGAAACAATGTAATAAAAACTAAGGAATCATTTTTAAGATAACATTATATAAGATTTCAAACTCGCATATCTCCTTTACTATAGAAGGTAATGAAGTGATTTGACACTCAATATAATCAGGTCAACGCTATATCTTGGCACATCCCGAAAATTGAATCCATGTGTAATATTCATGCTTAGTTACCGTGGAAACTCTCATAACAATCGTGTAAACAATCTATTTGTGCGTGATTGTTGTAGTCATCATAGAGATTTGAAATAACCATTTTGATTGTTACAACAATGTAATACAAACTAAGGTATCACGTTTTACGTTAACATTATATAAAATTTTAAACTCGCATATCTCCGTTACTGTAGATGATACTGAAGTGATTTTAAAAACAATGTAATCAGGTCGACGCTCTCTATTGGCACATCCGGAAAAATTGAATCCATCTGTAATATTATATGCTTAGTTACCATGGAAACTCTCATAACAATCATGTAAACAATCTATTTGGGCGTGATTGTAATCGTCGTCGTGGAGATTTGAAATAACCATTTTGATTGTATAAACAATGTAATACAAACTAAGGAATCACGTTTTAAGATAACATTATATAAAATTTCAAACTCGCATATCTCCGTTACTTTAGAAGATACTGAAATGATTTTACACTCAATGGAATCAGGTCGACGCTCTCTTTTCTCCCATCCAGAAAAATTGAATCCATGTGTAATATTCATGCTTAGTTACGGTGGAAACTCTCATAACAATCGTGTAAACAATCTATTTGTGCGTGATTGTAGCTGTCGTCGTGGAGAGCTGAAATAACCATTTTGATTGTTGAAACAATGTAATACAAACTAAGGCCTCACGCTTTACGATAAAATTATATAAAATTTCAAACTCGCATATCTCCGTTACTATAGAAGATACTGAATTGAATTTACACTCAATGGAATCAGGTCAACGCTCTCTTTTGGCACATCCCGAAAAATTGAATCCATGTGTAATATTCATGCTTAGTTACCATGGAAACTCTCATAACAATCAAGTAAACAATCTTTTTGGGCGTGATTGTAGTCGTCGTCGTGGAGATTTTAAATAAACCTTTAGATTGTTGAAACAATGTAATACAACCTAAGGCCTCACGTTTTACGATAACATTATATAAAATTTCAAACTCGCACATCTCCGTTACTATAGAAGATACTGAAATGATTTTACACTCAATGGAATCATGTCAACGCTCTCCATTGTCTCATCCGGAAAAATTGAATCCATGTGTAATATTCATGCTTAGTTACCATGGAAACTCTCATAACAATCATGTGAACAATCTATTTGTGCGTGATTGTAGTAGTCATCATAGAGATTTGAAATAACCATTTTGATTGTTACAACAATGTAATACAAACTAAGGTATCACGTTTTACGTTAACATTATATAAAATTTTAAATTCGCATATCTCCGTTACTGTAGATGATACTGAAGTGATTTTAAAAACAATGTAATCAGGTCGACGCTCTCTATTGGCACATCCGGAAAAATTGAATCCATCTGTAATATTATATGCTTAGTTACCATGGAAACTCTCATAACAATCATGTAAACAATCTATTCGGGCGTGATTGTAATCGTCGTCGTGGAGATTTGAAATAACCATTTTGATTGTATAAACAATGTAATAAAAACTAAGGAATCACGTTTTAAGATAACATTACATAAGATTTCAAACTCGCATATCTCCTTTACTATAGAAGGTAATGAAGTGATTTGACACTCAATGGAATCAGGTCAACGCTCTCTTTTGGCACATCCCGAAAATTGAATCATTGTGTAATATTCATGCTTAGTTACCATGGAATCTCTCATAACAATCATGTAAACAATCTATTTGTGCGTGATTGTAGCTGTCGTCGTGGAGAACTGAAATAACCATTTTGATTGTTGAAACAATGTAATACAAACTAAGCCCTCACGCTTTACGATAACATTATATAAAATTTCAAACTCGCATATCTCCGTTACTATAGAAAATACTGAAATGATTTTATACTCAATGGAATCAGGTCAACGCTCTCTTTTGGCACATCCCGAAAAATTGAATCCATGTGTAATATTCATGCTTAGTTACCATGGAAACTCTCATAACAATAAAGTAAACAATATTTTTTTGCGTGATTGTAGTCGTCGTCGTGGAGATCTGAAATAACCATTTTGATTGTTGAGAAAATGTAATAAAAACTAAGGAATCACGTTTTAATATAACATTATATAAAATTTCAAACTCGCATATCTCCGTTACTATAGAAGATACTGAAGTTATTTTACAATCAATGGAATAAAGTCAACGCTC
Source organism: Lepisma saccharinum (assembly GCF_977018435.1). Taxonomy (NCBI): domain Eukaryota; kingdom Metazoa; phylum Arthropoda; class Insecta; order Zygentoma; family Lepismatidae; genus Lepisma; species Lepisma saccharinum. The sequence goes on along the minus strand of NC_139235.1, from coordinate 56,140,588 downwards.
TCTATATTCACATCCGAAAAAATTCAATTCGTGTGTAATATTCATGCTTAGTTACCATGGAAACTCTCATAACAATAATTTAAACAATCTATTGGTGCGTGTTTGTAGTCGTCGTCATAGGGATTTGTAATAACCATTTTGATTGTTGAAAAAATGTAATACAAACTAAGGAATCACGTTTTACGATAACATTATATAAAATTTTAAACTCGCATATCTCCGTTACTATAGAAGATACCTAAGTGATTTTAAAATCAATGTAATCAGGACGACGCTCTCTATTGGCACATCGGGAAAAATTGAATCCATGTGTAATATCCATGGTTAGGTACCATGGAAACTCTCATAACAATCATGTAAACAATCTATTTGTGCGTGATTGTAGTCGGCGTCGTGGAGATTTGAAATAACCATTTTGATTGTTGAAACAATGTAATACAAACTAAAGGATCACGTTTTAAAATTACATTATATAAACTTCACACTCGCATATCTCCGTTACTATAGAAGATACTGAAGTGTACTTTACACTCAATGGAATCAGGTCGACGCTCTCTATTGGCACATTGGGAAAAATTGAATCCATGTTTAATATTCATTCTTTCTTACCATGTAAATTCTCATAACAATCACGTAAACAATCTATTTGTGCGTGATTGTAGTCGTCGTCGTGGAGATTTGAAATAACCATTTTGATTGTTGAAACAATGTAATACAAGCTAAGGCCTCACACTTTACGAAAACATTATATAAAATTTCAAACTCGCATATCTCCGTTACTATAAAAGATAATGAAGTGACTTTACAATCAATGGAATCAGTTCGACGCTCTCTATTGGCTCATCCGGAAAAATTGAATCCATGTGTAATATTCATGCTTAGTTACCGTGGAAACTCTCATAACAATCGTTTAAAGAATCTATTTGTGCGTGATTGTAGCTGTCGTCGTGGAGAACTGAAATAACCATTTTGATTGTTGAAACAATGTAATACAAACTAAGGCCTCACGCTTTACGATAACATTATATAAAATTTCAAACTCGCATATCTCCGTTACTATAGAAGATACTGAAGTGAATTTACACTCAATGGAATCAGGTCAACGCTCTCTTTTATCACATCCCGAAAAATTGAATCCATGTGTAATATTCATGCTTAGTTACCATGGAAACTCTCATAACAAGAAAGTAAACAATATTTTTTTGCGTGATTGTAGTCGTCGTCGTGGAGATCTGAAATAACTATTTTGATTGTTGAAACAATGTTATACAAACTAAGGAATCACGTTTTAAGATAACATTATATAAAATTTCAAACTCGCATATCTCCGTTACTATAGAAGATACTGAAGTGATTTTACAATCAATGGAATCAGGTCGACGCTCTCTATTGGCTCTTCCGGAAAAATTGAATCCATGTGTAATATTCATGCTTAGTTACCATGGAAACTCTCATAACCATCATGTAAACAATCTATTTGGGCGTGATTGTAGTCGTTGTCGTGGAGATTTGAAATAACCATTTTGATTGTTGAAACAATGTAATACAAACTAAGGAATCACGTTTTAAGATAACATTAATTAAAATTTCAAACTCGCATATCTCCGTTACTTTAGAAGATACTGAGATGATTTTACACTCAATGGAATCAGGTCGACGCTCTTTTTTTCCCATCCAGGAAAATTGAATCCATGTGTAATATTCATGCTTAGTTACCATGGAAACTCTCATAACAATCATGTAAACAATCTATTTGTGCGTGATTGTAGTCGTCATCATAGAGATTTGAAATAACCATTTTGATTGTTGAAACAATGTAATACAAACTAAGGAATCACGTTTTACGATAACATTATATAAAATTTTAAACTCGCATATCTCCGTTACTGTAGATGATACTGAAGTGATTTTAAAAACAATGTAATCAGGTCGACGCTCTCTATTGGCACATCCCGAAAAATTGAATCCATGTGTAATATTCATGCTTAGTTACCATGGAAACTCTCATAACAATCATGTAAACAATCTATTTGGGCGTGATTGTAGTCGTCGTCGTGGAGATTTGAAATAAACATTTAGATTGTTGAAACAATGTAATACAACCTAAGGCCTCACGTTTTACGATAACATTATATAAAATTTCAAACTCGCACATCTCCGTTACTATAGAAGATACTGAAATGATTTTACACTCAATGGAATCAGGTCAACGCTCTCTATTGGCTCATCCGGAAAAATTGAATCCATGTGTAATATTCAAGCTTAGTTACCATGGAAACTCTCATAACAATAAAGTAAACAATATTTCTTTGCGTGATTGTAGTCGTCGTCTTGGAGATCTGAAATAATCATTTTTATTGTTGAAACAATGTAATACAAACTAAGGAATCACGTTTTAAGATAACATTATATAAAACTTCAAACTCGCATATCTCCGTTACTTTAGAAGATACTGAAATGATTTTACACTCAATGGAATCAGGTCGACGCTCTCTTTTCTCCCATCCAGAAAAATTGAATCCATGTGTAATATTCATGCTTAGTTACCGTGGAAACTCTCATAACAATCGTGTAAACAATCTATTTGTGCGTGATTGTAGCTGTCGTCGTGGAGATTTTAAATAAACCTTTAGATTGTTGAAACAATGTAATACAACCTAAGGCCTCACGTTTTACGATAACATTATATAAAATTTCAAACTCGCACATCTCCGTTACTATAGAAGATACTGAAATGATTTTACACTCAATGGAATCAGGTCAACGCTCTCTATTGGCTCATCCGGAAAAATTGAATCCATGTGTAATATTCATGCTTAGTTACCATGGAAACTCTCATAACAATCATGTAAACAATCTATTTGTGCGTGATTGTACTAGTCATCATAGAGATTTGAAATAACCATTTTTATTGTTGAAACAATGTAATACAAACTAAGGAATCACGTTTTAAGATAACATTATATAAAATTTCAAACTCGCATATCTCCGTTACTTTAGAAGATACTGAAATGATTTTACACTCAATGGAATCAGGTCGACGCTCTCTTTTCTCCCATCCAGAAAAATTGAATCCATGTGTAATATTCATGCTTAGTTACGGTGGAAACTCTCATAACAATCGTGCAAACAATCTATTTGTGCGTGATTGTAGCTGTCGTCGTGGAGAACTGAATTAACCATTTTGATTGTTGAAACAATGTAATACAAACTAAGGCCTCACGCTTTACGATAAAATTATATAAAATTTCAAACTCGCATATCTCCGTTACTATAGAAGATACTGAATTGAATTTACACTCAATGGAATCAGGTCAACGCTCTCTTTTGGCACATCCCGAAAAATTGAATCCATGTGTAATATTCATGCTTAGTTACCATGGAAACTCTCATAACAATCAAGTAAACAATCTTTTTGGGCGTGATTGTAGTCGTCGTCGTGGAGATTTTAAATAAACCTTTAGATTGTTGAAACAATGTAATACAACCTAAGGCCTCACGTTTTACGATAACATTATATAAAATTTCAAACTCGCACATCTCCGTTACTATAGAAGATACTGAAATGATTTTACACTCAATGGAATCATGTCAACGCTCTCCATTGTCTCATCCGGAAAAATTGAAACCATGTGTAATATTCATGCTTAGTTACCATGGAAACTCTCATAACAATCATGTGAACAATCTATTTGTGCGTGATTGTAGTAGTCATCATAGAGATTTGAAATAACCATTTTGATTGTTACAACAATGTAATACAAACTAAGGTATCACGTTTTACGTTAACATTATATAAAATTTTAAATTCGCATATCTCCGTTACTGTAGATGATACTGAAGTGATTTTAAAAACAATGTAATCAGGTCGACGCTCTCTATTGGCACATCCGGAAAAATTGAATCCATCTGTAATATTATATGCTTAGTTACCATGGAAACTCTCATAACAATCATGTAAACAATCTATTCGGGCGTGATTGTAATCGTCGTCGTGGAGATTTGAAATAACCATTTTGATTGTATAAACAATGTAATAAAAACTAAGGAATCACGTTTTAAGATAACATTACATAAGATTTCAAACTCGCATATCTCCTTTACTATAGAAGGTAATGAAGTGATTTGACACTCAATGGAATCAGGTCAACGCTCTCTTTTGGCACATCCCGAAAATTGAATCATTGTGTAATATTCATGCTTAGTTACCATGGAATCTCTCATAACAATCATGTAAACAATCTATTTGTGCGTGATTGTAGCTGTCGTCGTGGAGAACTGAAATAACCATTTTGATTGTTGAAACAATGTAATACAAACTAAGCCCTCACGCTTTACGATAACATTATATAAAATTTCAAACTCGCATATCTCCGTTACTATAGAAAATACTGAAATGATTTTATACTCAATGGAATCAGGTCAACGCTCTCTTTTGGCACATCCCGAAAAATTGAATCCATGTGTAATATTCATGCTTAGTTACCATGGAAACTCTCATAACAATAAAGTAAACAATATTTTTTTGCGTGATTGTAGTCGTCGTCGTGGAGATCTGAAATAACCATTTTGATTGTTGAGAAAATGTAATAAAAACTAAGGAATCACGTTTTAATATAACATTATATAAAATTTCAAACTCGCATATCTCCGTTACTATAGAAGATACTGAAGTTATTTTACAATCAATGGAATAAAGTCAACGCTCTCTATATTCACATCCGAAAAAATTGAATTCGTGTGTAATATTCATGCTTAGTTACCATGGAAACTCTCATAACAATAATTTAAACAATCTATTGGTGCGTGATTGTAGTCGTCGTCATAGGGATTTGTAATAACCATTTTGATTGTTGAAAAAATGTAATACAAACTAAGGAATCACGTTTTACGATAACATTATATAAAATTTTAAACTCGCATATCTCCGTTACTATAGAAGATACCTAAGTGATTTTAAAATCAATGTAATCAGGACGACGCTCTCTATTGGCACATCGGGAAAAATTGAATCATTGTGTAATATCCATGGTTAGGTACCATGGAAACTCTCATAACAATCATGTAAACAATCTATTTGTGCGTGATTGTAGTCGGCGTCGTGGAGATTTGAAATAACCATTTTGATTGTTGAAACAATGTAATACAAACTAAAGGATCACGTTTTAAAATTACATTATATAAACTTCACACTCGCATATCTCCGTTACTATAGAAGATACTGAAGTGTACTTTACACTCAATGGAATCAGGTCGACGCTCTCTATTGGCACATTGGGAAAAATTGAATCCATGTTTAATATTCATTCTTTCTTACCATGTAAATTCTCATAACAATCACGTAAACAATCTATTTGTGCGTGATTGTAGTCGTCGTCGTGGAGATTTGAAATAACCATTTTGATTGTTGAAACAATGTAATACAAGCTAAGGCCTCACACTTTACGAAAACATTATATAAAATTTCAAACTCGCATATCTCCGTTACTATAAAAGATAATGAAGTGACTTTACAATCAATGGAATCAGTTCGACGCTCTCTATTGGCTCATCCGGAAAAATTGAATCCATGTGTAATATTCATGCTTAGTTACCGTGGAAACTCTCATAACAATCGTTTAAAGAATCTATTTGTGCGTGATTGTAGCTGTCGTCGTGGAGAACTGAAATAACCATTTTGATTGTTGAAACAATGTAATACAAACTAAGGCCTCACGCTTTACGATAACATTATATAAAATTTTAAACTCGCATATCTCCGTTACTGTAGATGATACTGAAGTGATTTTAAAAACAATGTAATCAGGTCGACGCTCTCTATTGGCACATCCCGAAAAATTGAATCCATGTGTAATATTCATGCTTAGGTACCATGGAAACTCTCATAACAATCATGTAAACAATCTATTTGGGCGTGATTGTAGTCGTCGTCGTGGAGATTTGAAATAAACATTTAGATTGTTGAAACAATGTAATACAACCTAAGGCCTCACGTTTTACGATAACATTATATAAAATTTCAAACTCGCACATCTCCGTTACTATAGAAGATACTGAAATGAATTTACACTCAATGGAATCAGGTCAACGCTCTCTATTGGCTCATCCGGAAAAATTGAATCCATGTGTAATATTCAAGCTTAGTTACCATGGAAACTCTCATAACAATAAAGTAAACAATATTTTTTTGCGTGATTGTAGTCGTCGTCTTGGAGATCTGAAATAATCATTTTTATTGTTGAAACAATGTAATACAAACTAAGGAATCACGTTTTAAGATAACATTATATAAAACTTCAAACTCGCATATCTCCGTTACTTTAGAAGATACTGAAATGATTTTACACTCAATGGAATCAGGCTGACGCTCTCTTTTCTCCCATCCAGAAAAATTGAATCCATGTGTAATATTCATGCTTAGTTACCGTGGAAACTCTCATAACAATCGTGTAAACAATCTATTTGTGCGTGATTGTAGCTGTCGTCGTGGAGATTTTAAATAAACCTTTAGATTGTTGAAACAATGTAATACAACCTAAGGCCTCACGTTTTACGATAACATTATATAAAATTTCAAACTCGCACATCTCCGTTACTATAGAAGATACTGAAATGATTTTACACTCAATGGAATCAGGTCAACGCTCTCTATTGGCTCATCCGGAAAAATTGAATCCATGTGTAATATTCATGCTTAGTTACCATGGAAACTCTCATAACAATCATGTAAACAATCTATTTGTGCGTGATTGTACTAGTCATCATAGAGATTTGAAATAACCATTTTGATTGTTACAACAATGTAATACAAACTAAGGTATCACGTTTTACGTTAACATTATATAAAATTTTAAACTCGCATATCTCCGTTACTGTAGATGATACTGAAGTGATTTTAAAAACAATGTAATCAGGTCGACGCACTCTATTGGCACATCCGGAAAAATTGAATCCATCTGTAATATTATATGCTTAGTTACCATGGAAACTCTCATAACAATCATGTAAACAATCTATTTGGGCGTGATTTTAATCGTCGTCGTGGAGATTTGAAATAACCATTTTGATTGTATAAACAATGTAATACAAACTAAGGAATCACGTTTTAAGATAACATTATATAAAATTTCAAACTCGCATATCTCCGTTACTTTAGAAGATACTGAAATGATTTTACACTCAATGGAATCAGGTCGATGCTCTCTTTTCTCCCATCCAGAAAAATTGAATCCATGTGTAATATTCATGCTTAGTTACGGTGGAAACTCTCATAACAATCGTGTAAACAATCTATTTGTGCGTGATTGTAGCTGTCGTCGTGGAGAACTGAATTAACCATTTTGATTGTTGAAACAATGTAATACAAACTAAGGCCTCACGCTTTACGATAAAATTATATAAAATTTCAAACTCGCATATCTCCGTTACTATAGAAGATACTGAATTGAATTTACACTCAATGGAATCAGGTCAACGCTCTCTTTTGGCACATCCCGAAAAATTGAATCCATGTGTAATATTCATGCTTAGTTACCATGGAAACTCTCATAACAATCAAGTAAACAATCTTTTTGGGCGTGATTGTAGTCGTCGTCGTGGAGATTTTAAATTAACCTTTAGATTGTTGAAACAATGTAATACAACCTAAGGCCTCACGTTTTACGATAACATTATATAAAATTTCAAACTCGCACATCTCCGTTACTATAGAAGATACTGAAATGATTTTACACTCAATGGAATCATGTCAACGCTCTCCATTGTCTCATCCGGAAAAATTGAATCCATGTGTAATATTCATGCTTAGTTACCATGGAAACTCTCATAACAATCATGTGAACAATCTATTTGTGCGTGATTGTAGTAGTCATCATAGAGATTTGAAATAACCATTTTGATTGTTACAACAATGTAATACAAACTAAGGTATCACGTTTTACGTTAACATTATATAAAATTTTAAATTCGCATATCTCCGTTACTGTAGATGATACTGAAGTGATTTTAAAAACAATGTAATCAGGTCGACGCTCTCTATTGGCACATCCGGAAAAATTGAATCCATCTGTAATATTATATGCTTAGTTACCATGGAAACTCTCATAACAATCATGTAAACAATCTATTCGGGCGTGATTGTAATCGTCGTCGTGGAGATTTGAAATAACCATTTTGATTGTATAAACAATGTAATAAAAACTAAGGAATCACGTTTTAAGATAACATTACATAAGATTTCAAACTCGCATATCTCCTTTACTATAGAAGGTAATGAAGTGATTTGACACTCAATGGAATCAGGTCAACGCTCTCTTTTGGCACATCCCGAAAATTGAATCATTGTGTAATATTCATGCTTAGTTACCATGGAATCTCTCATAACAATCATGTAAACAATCTATTTGTGCGTGATTGTAGCTGTCGTCGTGGAGAACTGAAATAACCATTTTGATTGTTGAAACAATGTAATACAAACTAAGCCCTCACGCTTTACGATAACATTATATAAAATTTCAAACTCGCATATCTCCGTTACTATAGAAAATACTGAAATGATTTTATACTCAATGGAATCAGGTCAACGCTCTCTTTTGGCACATCCCGAAAAATTGAATCCATGTGTAATATTCATGCTTAGTTACCATGGAAACTCTCATAACAATAAAGTAAACAATATTTTTTTGCGTGATTGTAGTCGTCGTCGTGGAGATCTGAAATAACCATTTTGATTGTTGAGAAAATGTAATAAAAACTAAGGAATCACGTTTTAATATAACATTATATAAAATTTCAAACTCGCATATCTCCGTTACTATAGAAGATACTGAAGTTATTTTACAATCAATGGAATAAAGTCAACGCTCTCTATATTCACATCCGAAAAAATTGAATTCGTGTGTAATATTCATGCTTAGTTACCATGGAAACTCTCATAACAATAATTTAAACAATCTATTGGTGCGTGATTGTAGTCGTCGTCATAGGGATTTGTAATAACCATTTTGATTGTTGAAAAAATGTAATACAAACTAAGGAATCACGTTTTACGATAACATTATATAAAATTTTAAACTCGCATATCTCCGTTACTATAGAAGATACCTAAGTGATTTTAAAATCAATGTAATCAGGACGACGCTCTCTATTGGCACATCGGGAAAAATTGAATCCATGTGTAATATCCATGGTTAGGTACCATGGAAACTCTCATAACAATCATGTAAACAATCTATTTGTGCGTGATTGTAGTCGGCGTCGTGGAGATTTGAAATAACCATTTTGATTGTTGAAACAATGTAATACAAACTAAAGGATCACGTTTTAAAATTATATTATATAAACTTCACACTCGCATATCTCCGTTACTATAGAAGATACTGAAGTGTACTTTACACTCAATGGAATCAGGTCGACGCTCTCTATTGGCACATTGGGAAAAATTGAATACATGTTTAATATTCATTCTTTCTTACCATGTAAATTCTCATAACAATCACGTAAACAATCTATTTGTGCGTGATTGTAGTCGTCGTCGTGGAGATCTGAAATAACTATTTTGATTGTTGAAACAATGTTATACAAACTAAGGAATCACGTTTTAAGATAACATTATATAAAATTTCAAACTCGCATATCTCCGTTACTATAGAAGATACTGAAGTGATTTTACAATCAATGGAATCAGGTCGACGCTCTCTATTGGCTCTTCCGGAAAAATTGAATCCATGTGTAATATTCATGCTTAGTTACCATGGAAACTCTCATAACAATCATGTAAACAATCTATTTGGGCGTGATTGTAGTCGTTGTCGTGGAGATTTGAAATAACCATTTTGATTGTTGAAACAATGTAATACAAACTAAGGAATCACGTTTTAAGATAACATTAATTAAAATTTCAAACTCGCATATCTCCGTTACTTTAGAAGATACTGAGATGATTTTACACTCAATGGAATCAGGTCGACGCTCTTTTTTTCCCATCCAGAAAAATTGAATCCATGTGTAATATTCATGCTTAGTTACCATGGAAACTCTCATAACAATCATGTAAACAATCTATTTGTGCGTGATTGTAGTCGTCATCATAGAGATTTGAAATAACCATTTTGATTGTTGAAACAATGTAATACAAACTAAGGAATCACGTTTTACGATAACATTATATAAAATTTTAAACTCGCATATCTCCGTTACTGTAGATGATACTGAAGTGATTTTAAAAACAATGTAATCAGGTCGACGCTCTCTATTGGCACATCCCGAAAAATTGAATCCATGTGTAATATTCATGCTTAGGTACCATGGAAACTCTCATAACAATCATGTAAACAATCTATTTGGGCGTGATTGTAGTCGGCGTCGTGGAGATTTGAAATAAACATTTAGATTGTTGAAACAATGTAATACAACCTAAGGCCTCACGTTTTACGATAACATTATATAAAATTTCAAACTCGCACATCTCCGTTACTATAGAAGATACTGAAATGATTTTACACTCAATGGAATCAGGTCAACGCTCTCTATTGGCTCATCCGGAAAAATTGAATCCATATGTAATATTCAAGCTTAGTTACCATGGAAACTCTCATAACAATAAAGTAAACAATATTTTTTTGCGTGATTGTAGTCGTCGTCTTGGAGATCTGAAATAATCATTTTTATTGTTGAAACAATGTAATACAAACTAAGGAATCACGTTTTAAGATAACATTATATAAAACTTCAAACTCGCATATCTCCGTTACTTTAGAAGATACTGAAATGATTTTACACTCAATGGAATCAGGTCGACGCTCTCTTTTCTCCCATCCAGAAAAATTGAATCCATGTGTAATATTCATGCTTAGTTACCGTGGAAACTCTCATAACAATCGTGTAAACAATCTATTTGTGCGTGATTGTAGCTGTCGTCGTGGAGAACTGAAATAACCATTTTGATTGTTGAAACAATGTAATACAAACTAAGGCCTCACGCTTTACGATAAAATTATATAAAATTTCAAACTCGCATATCTCCGTTACTGTAGAAGATACTGAATTGAATTTACACTCAATGGAATCAGGTCAACGCTCTCTTTTGGCACATCCCGAAAAATTGAATCCATGTGTAATATTCATGCTTAGTTACCATGGAAACTCTCATAACAATCAAGTAAACAATCTTTTTGGGCGTGATTTTAGTCGTCGTCGTGGAGATTTTAAATAAACCTTTAGATTGTTGAAACAATGTAATACAACCTAAGGCCTCACGTTTTACGATAACATTATATAAAATTTCAAACTCGCACATCTCCGTTACTATAGAAGATACTGAAATGATTTTACACTCAATGGAATCAGGTCAACGCTCTCTATTGGCTCATCCGGAAAAATTGAATCCATGTGTAATATTCATGCTTAGTTACCATGGAAACTCTCATAACAATCATGTAAACAATCTATTTGTGCGTGATTGTAGTAGTCATCATAGAGATTTGAAATAACCATTTTGATTGTTACAACAATGTAATACAAACTAAGGTATCACGTTTTACGTTAACATTATATAAAATTTTAAACTCGCATATCTCCGTTACTGTAGATGATACTGAAGTGATTTTAAAAACAATGTAATCAGGTCGACGCTCTCTATTGGCACATCCGGAAAAATTGAATCCATCTATAATATTATATGCTTAGTTACCATGGAAACTCTCATAACAATCATGTAAACAATCTATTTGGGCGTGATTGTAATCGTCGTCGTGGAGATTTGAAATAACCATTTTGATTGTATAAACAATGTAATACAAACTAAGGAATCACGTTTTAAGATAACATTATATAAAATTTCAAACTCGCATATCTCCGTTACTTTAGAAGATACTGAAATGATTTTACACTCAATGGAATCAGGTCGACGCTCTCTTTTCTCCCATCCAGAAAAATTGAATCCATGTGCAATATTCATGCTTAGTTACGGTGGAAACTCTCATAACAATCGTGTAAACAATCTATTTGTGCGTGATTGTAGCTGTCGTCGTGGAGAACTGAAATAACCATTTTGATTGTTGAAACAATGTAATACAAACTAAGGCCTCACGCTTTACGATAAAATTATATAAAATTTCAAACTCGCATATCTCCGTTACTTTAGAAGATACTGAAATGATTTTACACTCAATGGAATCAGGTCGACGCTCTCTTTTCTCCCATCCAGAAAAATTGAATCCATGTGTAATATTCATGCTTAGTTACCATGGAAACTCTCATAACAATCAAGTAAACAATCTTTTTGGGCGTGATTGTAGTCGTCGTCGTGGAGATTTTAAATAAACCTTTAGATTGTTGAAACAATGTAATACAACCTAAGGCCTCACGTTTTACGATAACATTATATAAAATTTCAAACTCGCACATCTCCGTTACTATAGAAGATACTGAAATGATTTTACACTCAATGGAATCATGTCAACGCTCTCCATTGTCTCATCCGGAAAAATTGAATCCATGTGTAATATTCATGCTTAGTTACCATGGAAACTCTCATAACAATCATGTGAACAATCTATTTGTGCGTGATTGTAGTAGTCATCATAGAGATTTGAAATAACCATTTTGATTGTTACAACAATGTAATACAAACTAAGGTATCACGTTTTACGTTAACATTATATAAAATTTTAAATTCGCATATCTCCGTTACTGTAGATGATACTGAAGTGATTTTAAAAACAATGTAATCAGGTCGACGCTCTCTATTGGCACATCCGGAAAAATTGAATCCATCTGTAATATTATATGCTTAGTTACCATGGAAACTCTCATAACAATCATGTAAACAATCTATTCGGGCGTGATTGTAATCGTCGTCGTGGAGATTTGAAATAAACATTTTGATTGTATAAACAATGTAATAAAAACTAAGGAATCACATTTTAAGATAACATTACATAAGATTTCAAACTCGCATATCTCCTTTACTATAGAAGGTAATGAAGTGATTTGACACTCAATGGAATCAGGTCAACGCTCTCTTTTGGCACATCCCGAAAATTGAATCATTGTGTAATATTCATGCTTAGTTACCATGGAATCTCTCATAACAATCATGTAAACAATCTATTTGTGCGTGATTGTAGCTGTCGTCGTGGAGAACTGAAATAACCATTTTGATTGTTGAAACAATGTAATACAAACTAAGCCCTCACGCTTTACGATAACATTATATAAAATTTCAAACTCGCATATCTCCGTTACTATAGAAAATACTGAAATGATTTTATACTCAATGGAATCAGGTCAACGCTCTCTTTTGGCACATCCCGAAAAATTGAATCCATGTGTAATATTCATGCTTAGTTACCATGGAAACTCTCATAACAATAAAGTAAACAATATTTTTTTGCGTGATTGTAGTCGTCGTCGTGGAGATCTGAAATAACCATTTTGATTGTTGAGAAAATGTAATAAAAACTAAGGAATCACGTTTTAATATAACATTATATAAAATTTCAAACTCGCATATCTCCGTTACTATAGAAGATACTGAAGTTATTTTACAATCAATGGAATAAAGTCAACGCTCTCTATATTCACATCCGAAAAAATTGAATTCGTGTGTAATATTCATGCTTAGTTACCATGGAAACTCTCATAACAATAATTTAAACAATCTATTGGTGCGTGATTGTAGTCGTCGTCATAGGGATTTGTAATAACCATTTTGATTGTTGAAAAAATGTAATACAAACTAAGGAATCACGTTTTACGATAACATTATATAAAATTTTAAACTCGCATATCTCCGTTACTATAGTAGATACCTAAGTGATTTTAAAATCAATGTAATCAGGACGACGCTCTCTATTGGCACATCGGGAAAAATTGAATCCATGTGTAATATCCATGGTTAGGTACCATGGAAACTCTCATAACAATCATGTAAACAATCTATTTGTGCGTGATTGTAGTCGGCGTCGTGGAGATTTGAAATAACCATTTTGATTGTTGAAACAATGTAATACAAACTAAAGGATCACGTTTTAAAATTACATTATATAAACTTCACACTCGCATATCTCCGTTACTATAGAAGATACTGAAGTGTACTTTACACTCAATGGAATCAGGTCGACGCTCTCTATTGGCACATTGGGAAAAATTGAATCCATGTTTAATATTCATTCTTTCTTACCATGTAAATTCTCATAACAATCACGTAAACAATCTATTTGTGCGTGATTGTAGTCGTCGTCGTGGAGATTTGAAATAACCATTTTGATTGTTGAAACAATGTAATACAAGCTAAGGCCTCACACTTTACGAAAACATTATATAAAATTTCAAACTCGCATATCTCCGTTACTATAAAAGATAATGAAGTGACTTTACAATCAATGGAATCAGTTCGACGCTCTCTATTGGCTCATCCGGAAAAATTGAGTCCATGTGTAATATTCATGCTTAGTTACCGTGGAAACTCTCATAACAATCGTTTAAAGAATCTATTTGTGCGTGATTGTAGCTGTCGTCGTGGAGAACTGAAATAACCATTTTGATTGTTGAAACAATGTAATACAAACTAAGGCCTCACGCTTTACGATAACATTATATAAAATTTCAAACTCGCATATCTCCGTTACTATAGAAGATACTGAAGTGAATTTACACTCAATGGAATCAGGTCAACGCTCTCTTTTATCACATCCCGAAAAATTGAATCCATGTGTAATATTCATGCTTAGTTACCATGGAAACTCTCATAACAAGAAAGTAAACAATATTTTTTTGCGTGATTGTAGTCGTCGTCGTGGAGATCTGAAATAACTATTTTGATTGTTGAAACAATGTTATACAAACTAAGGAATCACGTTTTAAGATAACATTATATAAAATTTCAAACTCGCATATCTCCGTTACTATAGAAGATACTGAAGTGATTTTACAATCAATGGAATCAGGTCGACGCTCTCTATTGGCTCTTCCGGAAAAATTGAATCCATGTGTAATATTCATGCTTAGTTACCATGGAAACTCTCATAACCATCATGTAAACAATCTATTTGGGCGTGATTGTAGTCGTTGTCGTGGAGATTTGAAATAACCATTTTGATTGTTGAAACAATGTAATACAAACTAAGGAATCACGTTTTAAGATAACATTAATTAAAATTTCAAACTCGCATATCTCCGTTACTTTAGAAGATACTGAGATGATTTTACACTCAATGGAATCAGGTCGACGCTCTTTTTTTCCCATCCAGAAAAATTGAATCCATGTGTAATATTCATGCTTAGTTACCATGGAAACTCTCATAACAATCATGTAAACAATCTATTTGTGCGTGATTGTAGTCGTCATCATAGAGATTTGAAATAACCATTTTGATTGTTGAAACAATGTAATACAAACTAAGGAATCACGTTTTACGATAACATTATATAAAATTTTAAACTCGCATATCTCCGTTACTGTAGATGATACTGAAGTGATTTTAAAAACAATGTAATCAGGTCGACGCTCTCTATTGGCACATCCCGAAAAATTGAATCCATGTGTAATATTCATGCTTAGGTACCATGGAAACTCTCATAACAATCATGTAAACAATCTATTTGGGCGTGATTGTAGTCGTCGTCGTGGAGATTTGAAATAAACATTTAGATTGTTGAAACAATGTAATACAACCTAAGGCCTCACGTTTTACGATAACATTATATAAAATTTCAAACTCGCACATCTCCGTTACTATAGAAGATACTGAAATGATTTTACACTCAATGGAATCAGGTCAACGCTCTCTATTGGCTCATCCGGAAAAATTGAATCCATGTGTAATATTCAAGCTTAGTTACCATGGAAACTCTCATAACAATAAAGTAAACAACATTTTTTTGCGTGATTGTAGTCGTCGTCTTGGAGATCTGAAATAATCATTTTTATTGTTGAAACAATGTAATACAAACTAAGGAATCACGTTTTAAGATAACATTATATAAAACTTCAAACTCGCATATCTCCGTTACTTTAGAAGATACTGAAATGATTTTACACTCAATGGAATCAGGTCGACGCTCTCTTTTCTCCCATCCAGAAAAATTGAATCCATGTGTAATATTCATGCTTAGTTACCGTGGAAACTCTCATAACAATCGTGTAAACAATCTATTTGTGCGTGATTGTAGCTGTCGTCGTGGAGAACTGAAATAACCATTTTGATTGTGGAAACAATGTAATACAAACTAAGGCCTCACGCTTTACGATAAAATTATATAAAATTTCAAACTCGCATATCTCCGTTACTGTAGAAGATACTGAATTGAATTTACACTCAATGGAATCAGGTCAACGCTCTCTTTTGGCACATCCCGAAAAATTGAATCCATGTGTAATATTCATGCTTAGTTACCATGGAAACTCTCATAACAATCAAGTAAACAATCTTTTTGGGCGTGATTTTAGTCGTCGTCGTGGAGATTTTAAATAAACCTTTAGATTGTTGAAACAATGTAATACAACCTAAGGCCTCACGTTTTACGATAACATTATATAAAATTTCAAACTCGCACATCTCCGTTACTATAGAAGATACTGAAATGATTTTACACTCAATGGAATCAGGTCAACGCTCTCTATTGGCTCATCCGGAAAAATTGAATCCATGTGTAATATTCATGCTTAGTTACCATGGAAACTCTCATAACAATCATGTAAACAATCTATTTGTGCGTGATTGTACTAGTCATCATAGAGATTTGAAATAACCATTTTGATTGTTACAACAATGTAATACAAACTAAGGTATCACGTTTTACGTTAACATTATATAAAATTTTAAACTCGCATATCTCCGTTACTGTAGATGATACTGAAGTGATTTTAAAAACAATGTAATCAGGTCGACGCTCTCTATTGGCACATCCGGAAAAATTGAATCCATCTGTAATATTATATGCTTAGTTACCATGGAAACTCTCATAACAATCATGTAAACAATCTATTTGGGCGTGATTGTAATCGTCGTCGTGGAGATTTGAAATAACCATTTTGATTGTATAAACAATGTAATACAAACTAAGGAATCACGTTTTAAGATAACATTATATAAAATTTCAAACTCGCATATCTCCGTTACTTTAGAAGATACTGAAATGATTTTACACTCAATGGAATCAGGTCGACGCTCTCTTTTCTCCCATCCAGAAAAATTGAATCCATGTGTAATATTCATGCTTAGTTACCATGGAAACTCTCATAACAATCGTGTAAACAATCTATTTGTGCGTGATTGTAGCTGTCGTCGTGGAGAACTGAATTAACCATTTTGATTGTTGAAACAATGTAATACAAACTAAGGCCTCACGCTTTACGATAAAATTATATAAAATTTCAAACTCGCATATCTCCGTTACTATAGAAGATACTGAATTGAATTTACACTCAATGGAATCAGGTCAACGCTCTCTTTTGGCACATCCCGAAAAATTGAATCCATGTGTAATATTCATGCTTAGTTACCATGGAAACTCTCATAACAATCAAGTAAACAATCTTTTTGGGCGTGATTGTAGTCGTCGTCGTGGAGATTTTAAATAAACCTTTAGATTGTTGAAACAATGTAATACAACCTAAGGCCTCACGTTTTACGATAACATTATATAAAATTTCAAACTCGCACATCTCCGTTACTATAGAAGATACTGAAATGATTTTACACTCAATGGAATCATGTCAACGCTCTCCATTGTCTCATCCGGAAAAATTGAATCCATGTGTAATATTCATGCTTAGTTACCATGGAAACTCTCATAACAATCATGTGAACAATCTATTTGTGCGTGATTGTAGTAGTCATCATAGAGATTTGAAATAACCATTTTGATTGTTACAACAATGTAATACAAACTAAGGTATCACGTTTTACGTTAACATTATATAAAATTTTAAATTCGCATATCTCCGTTACTGTAGATGATACTGAAGTGATTTTAAAAACAATGTAATCAGGTCGACGCTCTCTATTGGCACATCCGGAAAAATTGAATCCATCTGTAATATTATATGCTTAGTTACCATGGAAACTCTCATAACAATCATGTAAACAATCTATTCGGGCGTGATTGTAATCGTCGTCGTGGAGATTTGAAATAACCATTTTGATTGTATAAACAATGTAATAAAAACTAAGGAATCACGTTTTAAGATAACATTACATAAGATTTCAAACTCGCATATCTCCTTTACTATAGAAGGTAATGAAGTGATTTTACACTCAATGGAATCAGGTCAACGCTCTCTTTTGGCACATCCCGAAAATTGAATCATTGTGTAATATTCATGCTTAGTTACCATGGAATCTCTCATAACAATCATGTAAACAATCTATTTGTGCGTGATTGTAGCTGTCGTCGTGGAGAACTGAAATAACCATTTTGATTGTTGAAACAATGTAATACAAACTAAGCCCTCACGCTTTACGATAACATTATATAAAATTTCAAACTCGCATATCTCCGTTACTATAGAAAATACTGAAATGATTTTATACTCAATGGAATCAGGTCAACGCTCTCTTTTGGCACATCCCGAAAAATTGAATCCATGTGTAATATTCATGCTTAGTTACCATGGAAACTCTCATAACAATAAAGTAAACAATATTTTTTTGCGTGATTGTAGTCGTCGTCGTGGAGATCTGAAATAACCATTTTGATTGTTGAGAAAATGTAATAAAAACTAAGGAATCACGTTTTAATATAACATTATATAAAATTTCAAACTCGCATATCTCCGTTACTATAGAAGATACTGAAGTTATTTTACAATCAATGGAATAAAGTCAACGCTCTCTATATTCACATCCGAAAAAATTGAATTCGTGTGTAATATTCATGCTTAGTTACCATGGAAACTCTCATAACAATAATTTAAACAATCTATTGGTGCGTGATTGTAGTCGTCGTCATAGGGATTTGTAATAACCATTTTGATTGTTGAAAAAATGTAATACAAACTAAGGAATCACGTTTTACGATAACATTATATAAAATTTTAAACTCGCATATCTCCGTTACTATAGTAGATACCTAAGTGATTTTAAAATCAATGTAATCAGGACGACGCTCTCTATTGGCACATCGGGAAAAATTGAATCCATGTGTAATATCCATGGTTAGGTACCATGGAAACTCTCATAACAATCATGTAAACAATCTATTTGTGCGTGATTGTAGTCGGCGTCGTGGAGATTTGAAATAACCATTTTGATTGTTGAAACAATGTAATACAAACTAAAGGATCACGTTTTAAAATTACATTATATAAACTTCACACTCGCATATCTCCGTTACTATAGAAGATACTGAAGTGTACTTTACACTCAATGGAATCAGGTCGACGCTCTCTATTGGCACATTGGGAAAAATTGAATCCATGTTTAATATTCATTCTTTCTTACCATGTAAATTCTCATAACAATCACGTAAACAATCTATTTGTGCGTGATTGTAGTCGTCGTCGTGGAGATTTGAAATAACCATTTTGATTGTTGAAACAATGTAATACAAGCTAAGGCCTCACACTTTACGAAAACATTATATAAAATTTCAAACTCGCATATCTCCGTTACTATAAAAGATAATGAAGTGACTTTACAATCAATGGAATCAGTTCGACGCTCTCTATTGGCTCATCCGGAAAAATTGAGTCCATGTGTAATATTCATGCTTAGTTACCGTGGAAACTCTCATAACAATCGTTTAAAGAATCTATTTGTGCGTGATTGTAGCTGTCGTCGTGGAGAACTGAAATAACCATTTTGATTGTTGAAACAATGTAATACAAACTAAGGCCTCACGCTTTACGATAACATTATATAAAATTTCAAACTCGCATATCTCCGTTACTATAGAAGATACTGAAGTGAATTTACACTCAATGGAATCAGGTCAACGCTCTCTTTTATCACATCCCGAAAAATTGAATCCATGTGTAATATTCATGCTTAGTTACCATGGAAACTCTCATAACAAGAAAGTAAACAATATTTTTTTGCGTGATTGTAGTCGTCGTCGTGGAGATCTGAAATAACTATTTTGATTGTTGAAACAATGTTATACAAACTAAGGAATCACGTTTTAAGATAACATTATATAAAATTTCAAACTCGCATATCTCCGTTACTATAGAAGATACTGAAGTGATTTTACAATCAATGGAATCAGGTCGACGCTCTCTATTGGCTCTTCCGGAAAAATTGAATCCATGTGTAATATTCATGCTTAGTTACCATGGAAACTCTCATAACCATCATGTAAACAATCTATTTGGGCGTGATTGTAGTCGTTGTCGTGGAGATTTGAAATAACCATTTTGATTGTTGAAACAATGTAATACAAACTAAGGAATCACGTTTTAAGATAACATTAATTAAAATTTCAAACTCGCATATCTCCGTTACTTTAGAAGATACTGAGATGATTTTACACTCAATGGAATCAGGTCGACGCTCTTTTTTTCCCATCCAGAAAAATTGAATCCATGTGTAATATTCATGCTTAGTTACCATGGAAACTCTCATAACAATCATGTAAACAATCTATTTGTGCGTGATTGTAGTCGTCATCATAGAGATTTGAAATAACCATTTTGATTGTTGAAACAATGTAATACAAACTAAGGAATCACGTTTTACGATAACATTATATAAAATTTTAAACTCGCATATCTCCGTTACTGTAGATGATACTGAAGTGATTTTAAAAACAATGTAATCAGGTCGACGCTCTCTATTGGCACATCCCGAAAAATTGAATCCATGTGTAATATTCATGCTTAGGTACCATGGAAACTCTCATAACAATCATGTAAACAATCTATTTGGGCGTGATTGTAGTCGTCGTCGTGGAGATTTGAAATAAACATTTAGATTGTTGAAACAATGTAATACAACCTAAGGCCTCACGTTTTACGATAACATTATATAAAATTTCAAACTCGCACATCTCCGTTACTATAGAAGATACTGAAATGATTTTACACTCAATGGAATCAGGTCAACGCTCTCTATTGGCTCATCCGGAAAAATTGAATCCATGTGTAATATTCAAGCTTAGTTACCATGGAAACTCTCATAACAATAAAGTAAACAATATTTTTTTGCGTGATTGTAGTCGTCGTCTTGGAGATCTGAAATAATCATTTTTATTGTTGAAACAATGTAATACAAACTAAGGAATCACGTTTTAAGATAACATTATATAAAACTTCAAACTCGCATATCTCCGTTACCTTAGAAGATACTGAAATGATTTTACACTCAATGGAATCAGGTCGACGCTCTCTTTTCTCCCATCCAGAAAAATTGAATCCATGTGTAATATTCATGCTTAGTTACCGTGGAAACTCTCATAACAATCGTGTAAACAATCTATTTGTGCGTGATTGTAGCTGTCGTCGTGGAGAACTGAAATAACCATTTTGATTGTTGAAACAATGTAATACAAACTAAGGCCTCACGCTTTACGATAAAATTATATAAAATTTCAAACTCGCATATCTCCGTTACTGTAGAAGATACTGAATTGAATTTACACTCAATGGAATCAGGTCAACGCTCTCTTTTGGCACATCCCGAAAAATTGAATCCATGTGTAATATTCATGCTTAGTTACCATGGAAACTCTCATAACAATCAAGTAAACAATCTTTTTGGGCGTGATTTTAGTCGTCGTCGTGGAGATTTTAAATAAACCTTTAGATTGTTGAAACAATGTAATACAACCTAAGGCCTCACGTTTTACGATAACATTATATAAAATTTCAAACTCGCACATCTCCGTTACTATAGAAGATACTGAAATGATTTTACACTCAATGGAATCAGGTCAACGCTCTCTATTGGCTCATCCGGAAAAATTGAATCCATGTGTAATATTCATGCTTAGTTACCATGGAAACTCTCATAACAATCATGTAAACAATCTATTTGTGCGTGATTGTACTAGTCATCATAGAGATTTGAAATAACCATTTTGATTGTTACAACAATGTAATACAAACTAAGGTATCACGTTTTACGTTAACATTATATAAAATTTTAAACTCGCATATCTCCGTTACTGTAGATGATACTGAAGTGATTTTAAAAACAATGTAATCAGGTCGACGCTCTCTATTGGCACATCCGGAAAAATTGAATCCATCTGTAATATTATATGCTTAGTTACCATGGAA
This sequence comes from Lepisma saccharinum, assembly GCF_977018435.1. NCBI lineage: Eukaryota > Metazoa > Arthropoda > Insecta > Zygentoma > Lepismatidae > Lepisma > Lepisma saccharinum. Next base: position 56,118,366 of record NC_139235.1, on the reverse strand, counting down.
ACTCTCATAACAATCATGTAAACAATCTATTTGGGCGTGATTGTAATCGTCGTCGTGGAGATTTGAAATAACCATTTTGATTGTATAAACAATGTAATACAAACTAAGGAATCACGTTTTAAGATAACATTATATAAAATTTCAAACTCGCATATCTCCGTTACTTTAGAAGATACTGAAATGATTTTACACTCAATGGAATCAGGTCGACGCTCTCTTTTCTCCCATCCAGAAAAATTGAATCCATGTGTAATATTCATGCTTAGTTACGGTGGAAACTCTCATAACAATCGTGTAAACAATCTATTTGTGCGTGATTGTAGCTGTCGTCGTGGAGAACTGAATTAACCATTTTGATTGTTGAAACAATGTAATACAAACTAAGGCCTCACGCTTTACGATAAAATTATATAAAATTTCAAACTCGCATATCTCCGTTACTATAGAAGATACTGAATTGAATTTACACTCAATGGAATCAGGTCAACGCTCTCTTTTGGCACATCCCGAAAAATTGAATCCATGTGTAATATTCATGCTTAGTTACCATGGAAACTCTCATAACAATCAAGTAAACAATCTTTTAGGGCGTGATTGTAGTAGTCATCATAGAGATTTGAAATAACCATTTTGATTGTTACAACAATGTAATACAAACTAAGGTATCACGTTTTACGTTAACATTATATAAAATTTTAAATTCGCATATCTCCGTTACTGTAGATGATACTGAAGTGATTTTAAAAACAATGTAATCAGGTCGACGCTCTCTATTGGCACATCCGGAAAAATTGAATCCATCTGTAATATTATATGCTTAGTTACCATGGAAACTCTCATAACAATCATGTAAACAATCTATTCGGGCGTGATTGTAATCGTCGTCGTGGAGATTTGAAATAACCATTTTGATTGTATAAACAATGTAATAAAAACTAAGGAATCACGTTTTAAGATAACATTACATAAGATTTCAAACTCGCATATCTCCTTTACTATAGAAGGTAATGAAGTGATTTGACACTCAATGGAATCAGGTCAACGCTCTCTTTTGGCACATCCCGAAAATTGAATCATTGTGTAATATTCATGCTTAGTTACCATGGAATCTCTCATAACAATCATGTAAACAATCTATTTGTGCGTGATTGTAGCTGTCGTCGTGGAGAACTGAAATAACCATTTTGATTGTTGAAACAATGTAATACAAACTAAGCCCTCACGCTTTACGATAACATTATATAAAATTTCAAACTCGCATATCTCCGTTACTATAGAAGATACTGAAGTGAATTTACACTCAATGGAATCAGGTCAACGCTCTCTTTTATCACATCCCGAAAAATTGAATCCATGTGTAATATTCATGCTTAGTTACCATGGAAACTCTCATAACAAGAAAGTAAACAATATTTTTTTGCGTGATTGTAGTCGTCGTCGTGGAGATCTGAAATAACTATTTTGATTGTTGAAACAATGTTATACAAACTAAGGAATCACGTTTTAAGATAACATTATATAAAATTTCAAACTCGCATATCTCCGTTACTATAGAAGATACTGAAGTGATTTTACAATCAATGGAATCAGGTCGACGCTCTCTATTGGCTCTTCCGGAAAAATTGAATCCATGTGTAATATTCATGCTTAGTTACCATGGAAACTCTCATAACCATCATGTAAACAATCTATTTGGGCGTGATTGTAGTCGTTGTCGTGGAGATTTGAAATAACCATTTTGATTGTTGAAACAATGTAATACAAACTAAGGAATCACGTTTTAAGATAACATTAATTAAAATTTCAAACTCGCATATCTCCGTTACTTTAGAAGATACTGAGATGATTTTACACTCAATGGAATCAGGTCGACGCTCTTTTTTTCCCATCCAGAAAAATTGAATCCATGTGTAATATTCATGCTTAGTTACCATGGAAACTCTCATAACAATCATGTAAACAATCTATTTGTGCGTGATTGTAGTCGTCATCATAGAGATTTGAAATAACCATTTTGATTGTTGAAACAATGTAATACAAACTAAGGAATCACGTTTTACGATAACATTATATAAAATTTTAAACTCGCATATCTCCGTTACTGTAGATGATACTGAAGTGATTTTAAAAACAATGTAATCAGGTCGACGCTCTCTATTGGCACATCCCGAAAAATTGAATCCATGTGTAATATTCATGCTTAGGTACCATGGAAACTCTCATAACAATCATGTAAACAATCTATTTGGGCGTGATTGTAGTCGTCGTCGTGGAGATTTGAAATAAACATTTAGATTGTTGAAACAATGTAATACAACCTAAGGCCTCACGTTTTACGATAACATTATATAAAATTTCAAACTCGCACATCTCCGTTACTATAGAAGATACTGAAATGATTTTACACTCAATGGAATCAGGTCAACGCTCTCTATTGGCTCATCCGGAAAAATTGAATCCATGTGTAATATTCAAGCTTAGTTACCATGGAAACTCTCATAACAATAAAGTAAACAATATTTTTTTGCGTGATTGTAGTCGTCGTCTTGGAGATCTGAAATAATCATTTTTATTGTTGAAACAATGTAATACAAACTAAGGAATCACGTTTTAAGATAACATTATATAAAACTTCAAACTCGCATATCTCCGTTACTTTAGAAGATACTGAAATGATTTTACACTCAATGGAATCAGGTCGACGCTCTCTTTTCTCCCATCCAGAAAAATTGAATCCATGTGTAATATTCATGCTTAGTTACCGTGGAAACTCTCATAACAATCGTGTAAACAATCTATTTGTGCGTGATTGTAGCTGTCGTCGTGGAGAACTGAAATAACCATTTTGATTGTTGAAACAATGTAATACAAACTAAGGCCTCACGCTTTACGATAAAATTATATAAAATTTCAAACTCGCATATCTCCGTTACTGTAGAAGATACTGAATTGAATTTACACTCAATGGAATCAGGTCAACGCTCTCTTTTGGCACATCCCGAAAAATTGAATCCATGTGTAATATTCATGCTTAGTTACCATGGAAACTCTCATAACAATCAAGTAAACAATCTTTTTGGGCGTGATTTTAGTCGTCGTCGTGGAGATTTTAAATAAACCTTTAGATTGTTGAAACAATGTAATACAACCTAAGGCCTCACGTTTTACGATAACATTATATAAAATTTCAAACTCGCACATCTCCGTTACTATAGAAGATACTGAAATGATTTTACACTCAATGGAATCAGGTCAACGCTCTCTATTGGCTCATCCGGAAAAATTGAATCCATGTGTAATATTCATGCTTAGTTACCATGGAAACTCTCATAACAATCATGTAAACAATCTATTTGTGCGTGATTGTACTAGTCATCATAGAGATTTGAAATAACAATTTTGATTGTTACAACAATGTAATACAAACTAAGGTATCACGTTTTACGTTAACATTATATAAAATTTTAAACTCGCATATCTCCGTTACTGTAGATGATACTGAAGTGATTTTAAAAACAATGTAATCAGGTCGACGCTCTCTATTGGCACATCCGGAAAAATTGAATCCATCTGTAATATTATATGCTTAGTTACCATGGAAACTCTCATAACAATCATGTAAACAATCTATTTGGGCGTGATTGTAATCGTCGTCGTGGAGATTTGAAATAACCATTTTGATTGTATAAACAATGTAATACAAACTAAGGAATCACGTTTTAAGATAACATTATATAAAATTTCAAACTCGCATATCTCCGTTACTTTAGAAGATACTGAAATGATTTTACACTCAATGGAATCAGGTCGACGCTCTCTTTTCTCCCATCCAGAAAAATTGAATCCATGTGTAATATTCATGCTTAGTTACGGTGGAAACTCTCATAACAATTGTGTAAACAATCTATTTGTGCGTGATTGTAGCTGTCGTCGTGGAGAACTGAATTAACCATTTTGATTGTTGAAACAATGTAATACAAACTAAGGCCTCACGCTTTACGATAAAATTATATAAAATTTCAAACTCGCATGTCTCCGTTACTATAGAAGATACTGAATTGAATTTACACTCAATGGAATCAGGTCAACGCTCTCTTTTGGCACATCCCGAAAAATTGAATCCATGTGTAATATTCATGCTTAGTTACCATGGAAACTCTCATAACAATCAAGTAAACAATCTTTTTGGGCGTGATTGTAGTCGTCGTCGTGGAGATTTTAAATAAACCTTTAGATTGTTGAAACAATGTAATACAACCTAAGGCCTCACGTTTTACGATAACATTATATAAAATTTCAAACTCGCACATCTCCGTTACTATAGAAGATACTGAAATGATTTTACACTCAATGGAATCATGTCAACGCTCTCCATTGTCTCATCCGGAAAAATTGAATCCATGTGTAATATTCATGCTTAGTTACCATGGAAACTCTCATAACAATCATGTGAACAATCTATTTGTGCGTGATTGTAGTAGTCATCATAGAGATTTGAAATAACCATTTTGATTGTTACAACAATGTAATACAAACTAAGGTATCACGTTTTACGTTAACATTATATAAAATTTTAAATTCGCATATCTCCGTTACTGTAGATGATACTGAAGTGATTTTAAAAACAATGTAATCAGGTCGACGCTCTCTATTGGCACATCCGGAAAAATTGAATCCATCTGTAATATTATATGCTTAGTTACCATGGAAACTCTCATAACAATCATGTAAACAATCTATTCGGGCGTGATTGTAATCGTCGTCGTGGAGATTTGAAATAACCATTTTGATTGTATAAACAATGTAATAAAAACTAAGGAATCACGTTTTAAGATAACATTACATAAGATTTCAAACTCGCATATCTCCTTTACTATAGAAGGTAATGAAGTGATTTGACACTCAATGGAATCAGGTCAACGCTCTCTTTTGGCACATCCCGAAAATTGAATCATTGTGTAATATTCATGCTTAGTTACCATGGAATCTCTCATAACAATCATGTAAACAATCTATTTGTGCGTGATTGTAGCTGTCGTCGTGGAGAACTGAAATAACCATTTTGATTGTTGAAACAATGTAATACAAACTAAGCCCTCACGCTTTACGATAACATTATATAAAATTTCAAACTCGCATATCTCCGTTACTATAGAAAATACTGAAATGATTTTATACTCAATGGAATCAGGTCAACGCTCTCTTTTGGCACATCCCGAAAAATTGAATCCATGTGTAATATTCATGCTTAGTTACCATGGAAACTCTCATAACAATAAAGTAAACAATATTTTTTTGCGTGATTGTAGTCGTCGTCGTGGAGATCTGAAATAACCATTTTGATTGTTGAGAAAATGTAATAAAAACTAAGGAATCACGTTTTAATATAACATTATATAAAATTTCAAACTCGCATATCTCCGTTACTATAGAAGATACTGAAGTTATTTTACAATCAATGGAATAAAGTCAACGCTCTCTATATTCACATCCGAAAAAATTGAATTCGTGTGTAATATTCATGCTTAGTTACCATGGAAACTCTCATAACAATAATTTAAACAATCTATTGGTGCGTGATTGTAGTCGTCTTCATAGGGATTTGTAATAACCATTTTGATTGTTGAAAAAATGTAATACAAACTAAGGAATCACGTTTTACGATAACATTATATAAAATTTTAAACTCGCATATCTCCGTTACTATAGAAGATACCTAAGTGATTTTAAAATCAATGTAATCAGGACGACGCTCTCTATTGGCACATCGGGAAAAATTGAATCCATGTGTAATATCCATGGTTAGGTACCATGGAAACTCTCATAACAATCATGTAAACAATCTATTTGTGCGTGATTGTAGTCGGCGTCGTGGAGATTTGAAATAACCATTTTGATTGTTGAAACAATGTAATACAAACTAAAGGATCACGTTTTAAAATTACATTATATAAACTTCACACTCGCATATCTCCGTTACTATAGAAGATACTGAAGTGTACTTTACACTCAATGGAATCAGGTCGACGCTCTCTATTGGCACATTGGGAAAAATTGAATCCATGTTTAATATTCATTCTTTCTTACCATGTAAATTCTCATAACAATCACGTAAACAATCTATTTGTGCGTGATTGTAGTCGTCGTCGTGGAGATTTGAAATAACCATTTTGATTGTTGAAACAATGTAATACAAGCTAAGGCCTCACACTTTACGAAAACATTATATAAAATTTCAAACTCGCATATCTCCGTTACTATAAAAGATAATGAAGTGACTTTACAATCAATGGAATCAGTTCGACGCACTCTATTGGCTCATCCGGAAAAATTGAATCCATGTGTAATATTCATGCTTAGTTACCGTGGAAACTCTCATAACAATCGTTTAAAGAATCTATTTGTGCGTGATTGTAGCTGTCGTCGTGGAGAACTGAAATAACCATTTTGATTGTTGAAACAATGTAATACAAACTAAGGCCTCACGCTTTACGATAACATTATATAAAATTTCAAACTCGCATATCTCCGTTACTATAGAAGATACTGAATTGAATTTACACTCAATGGAATCAGGTCAACGCTCTCTTTTGGCACATCGCGAAAAATTGAATCCATGTGTAATATTCATGCTTAGTTACCATGGAATCTCTCATAACAATCAAGTAAACAATCTTTTTGGGCGTGATTGTAGTCGTCGTCGTGGAGATTTTAAATAAACCTTTAGATTGTTGAAACAATGTAATACAACCTAAGGCCTCACGTTTTACGATAACATTATATAAAATTTCAAACTCGCACATCTCCGTTACTATAGAAGATACTGAAATGATTTTACACTCAATGGAATCATGTCAACGCTCTCCATTGTCTCATCCGGAAAAATTGAATCCATGTGTAATATTCATGCTTAGTTACCATGGAAACTCTCATAACAATCATGTGAACAATCTATTTGTGCGTGATTGTAGTAGTCATCATAGAGATTTGAAATAACCATTTTGATTGTTACAACAATGTAATACAAACTAAGGTATCACGTTTTACGTTAACATTATATAAAATTTTAAATTCGCATATCTCCGTTACTGTAGATGATACTGAAGTGATTTTAAAAACAATGTAATCAGGTCGACGCTCTCTATTGGCACATCCGGAAAAATTGAATCCATCTGTAATATTATATGCTTAGTTACCATGGAAACTCTCATAACAATCATGTAAACAATCTATTCGGGCGTGATTGTAATCGTCGTCGTGGAGATTTGAAATAACCATTTTGATTGTATAAACAATGTAATAAAAACTAAGGAATCACGTTTTAAGATAACATTACATAAGATTTCAAACTCGCATATCTCCTTTACTATAGAAGGTAATGAAGTGATTTGACACTCAATGGAATCAGGTCAACGCTCTCTTTTGGCACATCCCGAAAATTGAATCATTGTGTAATATTCATGCTTAGTTACCATGGAATCTCTCATAACAATCATGTAAACAATCTATTTGTGCGTGATTGTAGCTGTCGTCGTGGAGAACTGAAATAACCATTTTGATTGTTGAAACAATGTAATACAAACTAAGCCCTCACGCTTTACGATAACATTATATAAAATTTCAAACTCGCATATCTCCGTTACTATAGAAAATACTGAAATGATTTTAAAAACAATGTAATCAGGTCGACGCTCTCTATTGGCACATCCGGAAAAATTGAATCCATCTGTAATATTATATGCTTAGTTACCATGGAAACTCTCATAACAATCATGTAAACAATCTATTCGGGCGTGATTGTAATCGTCGTCGTGGAGATTTGAAATAACCATTTTGATTGTTGAGAAAATGTAATAAAAACTAAGGAATCACGTTTTAATATAACATTATATAAAATTTCAAACTCGCATATCTCCGTTACTATAGAAGATACTGAAGTTATTTTACAATCAATGGAATAAAGTCAACGCTCTCTATATTCACATCCGAAAAAATTGAATCCATGTGTAATATTCATGCTTAGTTACCATGGAAACTCTCATAACAATCATGTAAACAATCTATTTGGGCGTGATTGTAGTCGTTGTCGTGGAGATTTGAAATAACCATTTTGATTGTTGAAACAATGTAATACAAACTAAGGAATCACGTTTTAAGATAACATTAATTAAAATTTCAAACTCGCATATCTCCGTTACTTTAGAAGATACTGAGATGATTTTACACTCAATGGAATCAGGTCGACGCTCTTTTTTTCCCATCCAGAAAAATTGAATCCATGTGTAATATTCATGCTTAGTTACCATGGAAACTCTCATAACAATCATGTAAACAATCTATTTGTGCGTGATTGTAGTCGTCATCTTAGAGATTTGAAATAACCATTTTGATTGTTGAAACAATGTAATACAAACTAAGGAATCACGTTTTACGATAACATTATATAAAATTTTAAACTCGCATATCTCCGTTACTGTAGATGATACTGAAGTGATTTTAAAAACAATGTAATCAGGTCGACGCTCTCTATTGGCACATCCCGAAAAATTGAATCCATGTGTAATATTCATGCTTAGGTACCATGGAAACTCTCATAACAATCATGTAAACAATCTATTTGGGCGTGATTGTAGTCGTCGTCGTGGAGATTTGAAATAAACATTTAGATTGTTGAAACAATGTAATACAACCTAAGGCCTCACGTTTTACGATAACATTATATAAAATTTCAAACTCGCACATCTCCGTTACTATAGAAGATACTGAAATGATTTTACACTCAATGGAATCAGGTCGACGCTCTCTATTGGCACATCCCGAAAAATTGAATCCATGTGTAATATTCATGCTTAGTTACCATGGAAACTCTCATAACAATAAAGTAAACAATATTTTTTTGCGTGATTGTAGTCGTCGTCTTGGAGATCTGAAATAATCATTTTTATTGTTGAAACAATGTAATACAAACTAAGGAATCACGTTTTAAGATAACATTATATAAAACTTCAAACTCGCATATCTCCGTTACTTTAGAAGATACTGAAATGATTTTACACTCAATGGAATCAGGTCGACGCTCTCTTTTCTCCCATCCAGAAAAATTGAATCCATGTGTAATATTCATGCTTAGTTACCGTGGAAACTCTCATAACAATCGTGTAAACAATCTATTTGTGCGTGATTGTAGCTGTCGTCGTGGAGAACTGAAATAACCATTTTGATTGTTGAAACAATGTAATACAAACTAAGGCCTCACGCTTTACGATAAAATTATATAAAATTTCAAACTCGCATATCTCCGTTACTGTAGAAGATACTGAATTGAATTTACACTCAATGGAATCAGGTCAACGCTCTCTTTTGGCACATCCCGAAAAATTGAATCCATGTGTAATATTCATGCTTAGTTACCGTGGAAACTCTCATAACAATCAAGTAAACAATCTTTTTGGGCGTGATTTTAGTCGTCGTCGTGGAGATTTTAAATAAACCTTTAGATTGTTGAAACAATGTAATACAACCTAAGGCCTCACGTTTTACGATAACATTATATAAAATTTCAAACTCGCACATCTCCGTTACTATAGAAGATACTGAAATGATTTTACACTCAATGGAATCAGGTCAACGCTCTCTATTGGCTCATCCGGAAAAATTGAATCCATGTGTAATATTCATGCTTAGTTACCATGGAAACTCTCATAACAATCATGTAAACAATCTATTTGTGCGTGATTGTAGTAGTCATCATAGAGATTTGAAATAACCATTTTGATTGTTACAACAATGTAATACAAACTAAGGTATCACGTTTTACGTTAACATTATATAAAATTTTAAACTCGCATATCTCCGTTACTGTAGATGATACTGAAGTGATTTTAAAAACAATGTAATCAGGTCGACGCTCTCTATTGGCACATCCGGAAAAATTGAATCCATCTGTAATATTATATGCTTAGTTACCATGGAAACTCTCATAACAATCATGTAAACAATCTATTTGGGCGTGATTGTAATCGTCGTCGTGGAGATTTGAAATAACCATTTTGATTGTATAAACAATGTAATACAAACTAAGGAATCACGTTTTAAGATAACATTATATAAAATTTCAAACTCGCATATCTCCGTTACTTTAGAAGATACTGAAATGATTTTACACTCAATGGAATCAGGTCGACGCTCTCTTTTCTCCCATCCAGAAAAATTGAATCCATGTGCAATATTCATGCTTAGGTACGGTGGAAACTCTCATAACAATCGTGTAAACAATCTATTTGTGCGTGATTGTAGCTGTCGTCGTGGAGAACTGAAATAACCATTTTGATTGTTGAAACAATGTAATACAAACTAAGGCCCCACGCTTTACGATAAAATTATATAAAATTTCAAACTCGCATATCTCCGTTACTATAGAAGATACTGAATTGAATTTACACTCAATGGAATCAGGTCAACGCTCTCTTTTGGCACATCCCGAAAAATTGAATCCATGTGTAATATTCATGCTTAGTTACCATGGAAACTCTCATAACAATCAAGTAAACAATCTTTTTGGGCGTGATTGTAGTCGTCGTCGTGGAGATTTTAAATAAACCTTTAGATTGTTGAAACAATGTAATACAACCTAAGGCCTCACGTTTTACGATAACATTATATAAAATTTCAAACTCGCACATCTCCGTTACTATAGAAGATACTGAAATGATTTTACACTCAATGGAATCATGTCAACGCTCTCCATTGTCTCATCCGGAAAAATTGAATCCATGTGTAATATTCATGCTTAGTTACCATGGAAACTCTCATAACAATCATGTAAACAATCTATTCGGGCGTGATTGTAATCGTCGTCGTGGAGATTTGAAATAACCATTTTGATTGTATAAACAATGTAATAAAAACTAAGGAATCACGTTTTAAGATAACATTACATAAGATTTCAAACTCGCATATCTCCTTTACTATAGAAGGTAATGAAGTGATTTGACACTCAATGGAATCAGGTCAACGCTCTCTTTTGGCACATCCCGAAAATTGAATCATTGTGTAATATTCATGCTTAGTTACCATGGAATCTCTCATAACAATCATGTAAACAATCTATTTGTGCGTGATTGTAGCTGTCGTCGTGGAGAACTGAAATAACCATTTTGATTGTTGAAACAATGTAATACAAACTAAGCCCTCACGCTTTACGATAACATTATATAAAATTTCAAACTCGCATATCTCCGTTACTATAGAAAATACTGAAATGATTTTATACTCAATGGAATCAGGTCAACGCTCTCTTTTGGCACATCCCGAAAAATTGAATCCATGTGTAATATTCATGCTTAGTTACCATGGAAACTCTCATAACAATAAAGTAAACAATATTTTTTTGCGTGATTGTAGTCGTCGTCGTGGAGATCTGAAATAACCATTTTGATTGTTGAGAAAATGTAATAAAAACTAAGGAATCACGTTTTAATATAACATTATATAAAATTTCAAACTCGCATATCTCCGTTACTATAGAAGATACTGAAGTTATTTTACAATCAATGGAATAAAGTCAACGCTCTCTATATTCACATCCGAAAAAATTGAATTCGTGTGTAATATTCATGCTTAGTTACCATGGAAACTCTCATAACAATCATGTGAACAATCTATTTGTGCGTGATTGTAGTAGTCATCATAGAGATTTGAAATAACCATTTTGATTGTTACAACAATGTAATACAAACTAAGGTATCACGTTTTACGTTAACATTATATAAAATTTTAAATTCGCATATCTCCGTTACTGTAGATGATACTGAAGTGACTTTACAATCAATGGAATCAGTTCGACGCTCTCTATTGGCTCATCCGGAAAAATTGAATCCATGTGTAATATTCATGCTTAGTTACCGTGGAAACTCTCATAACAATCGTTTAAAGAATCTATTTGTGCGTGATTGTAGCTGTCGTCGTGGAGAACTGAAATAACCATTTTGATTGTTGAAACAATGTAATACAAACTAAGGCCTCACGCTTTACGATAACATTATATAAAATTTCAAACTCGCATATCTCCGTTACTATAGAAGATACTGAAGTGAATTTACACTCAATGGAATCAGGTCAACGCTCTCTTTTATCACATCCCGAAAAATTGAATCCATGTGTAATATTCATGCTTAGTTACCATGGAAACTCTCATAACAATCATGTAAACAATCTATTTGGGCGTGATTGTAGTCGTCGTCTTGGAGATTTGAAATAACCATTTTGATTGTTGAAACAATGTAATACAACCTAAGGCCTCACGTTTTACGATAACATTATATAAAATTTCAAACTCGCATATCTCCGTTACTATAGAAGATACTGAAATGATTTTACACTCAATGGAATCAGGTCAACGCTCTCTATTGGCTCATCCGGAAAAATTGAATCCATGTGTAATATTCATGCTTAGTTACCATGGAAACTCTCATAACAATCATGTAAACAATCTATTTGGGCGTGATTGTAGTCGTCGTCTTGGAGATTTGAAATAACCATTTTGATTGTTGAAACAATGTAATACAACCTAAGGCCTCACGTTTTACGATAACATTATATAAAATTTCAAACTCGCATATCTCCGTTACTATAGAAGATACTGAAATGATTTTACACTCAATGGAATCAGGTCAACGCTCTCTATTGGCTCATCCGGAAAAATTGAATCCATGTGTAATATTCATGCTTAGTTACCATGGAAACTCTCATAACAATCATGTAAACAATCTATTTGGGCGTGATTGTAGTCGTTGTCGTGGAGATTTGAAATAACCATTTTGATTGTTGAAACAATGTAATACAAACTAAGGAATCACGTTTTAAGATAACATTAATTAAAATTTCAAACTCGCATATCTCCGTTATTTTAGAAGATACTGAGATGATTTTACACTCAATGGAATCAGGTCGACGCTCTTTTTTTCCCATCCAGAAAAATTGAATCCATGTGTAATATTCATGCTTAGTTACCATGGAAACTCTCATAACAATCATGTAAACAATCTATTTGTGCGTGATTGTAGTCGTCATCATAGAGATTTGAAATAACCATTTTGATTGTTGAAACAATGTAATACAAACAAAGGAATCACGTTTTACGATAACATTATATAAAATTTTAAACTCGCATATCTCCGTTACTGTAGATGATACTGTAGTGATTTTAAAAACAATGTAATCAGGTCGACGCTCTCTATTGGCACATCCCGAAAAATTGAATCCATGTGTAATATTCATGCTTAGGTACCATGGAAACTCTCATAACAATCATGTAAACAATCTATTTGGGCGTGATTGTAGTCGTCGTCGTGGAGATTTGAAATAAACATTTAGATTGTTGAAACAATGTAATACAACCTAAGGCCTCACGTTTTACGATAACATTATATAAAATTTCAAACTCGCACATCTCCGTTACTATAGAAGATACTGAAATGATTTTATACTCAATGGAATCAGGTCAACGCTCTCTATTGGCTCATCCGGAAAAATTGAATCCATGTGTAATATTCAAGCTTAGTTACCATGGAAACTCTCATAACAATAAAGTAAACAATATTTCTTTGCGTGATTGTAGTCGTCGTCTTGGAGATCTGAAATAACCATTTTTATTGTTGAAACAATGTAATACAAACTAAGGAATCACGTTTTAAGATAACATTATATAAAATTTCAAACTCGCATATCTCCGTTACTTTAGAAGATACTGAAATGATTTTACACTCAATGGAATCAGGTCGACGCTCTCTTTTGGCTCATCCCGAAAAATTGAATCCATGTGTAATATTCATGCTTAGTTACCATGGAAACTCTCATAACAATCAAGTAAACAATCTTTTTGGGCGTGATTGTAGTCGTTGTCGTGGAGATTTTAAATAAACCTTTAGATTGTTGAAACAATGTAATACAACCTAAGGCCTCACGTTTTACGATAACATTATATAAAATTTCAAACTCGCACATCTCCGTTACTATAGAAGATACTGAAATGATTTTACACTCAATGGAATCATGTCAACGCTCTCTCTTGGCTCATCCGGAAAAATTGAATCCATGTGTAATATTCATGCTTAGTTACCATGGAAACTCTCATAACAATCATGTAAACAATCTATTTGTGCGTGATTGTAGTAGTCATCATAGAGATTTGAAATAACCATTTTGATTGTTACAACAATGTAATACAAACTAAGGTATCACGTTTTACGTTAACATTATATAAAATTTTAAACTCGCATATCTCCGTTACTGTAGATGATACTGAAGTGATTTTAAAAACAATGTAATCAGGTCGACGCTCTCTATTGGCACATCCGGAAAAATTGAATCCATCTGTAATATTATATGCTTAGTTACCATGGAAACTCTCATAACAATCATGTAAACAATCTATTTGGGCGTGATTGTAATCGTCGTCGTGGAGATTTGAAATAACCATTTTGATTGTATAAACAATGTAATACAAACTAAGGAATCACGTTTTAAGATAACATTATATAAAATTTCAAACTCGCATATCTCCGTTACTTTAGAAGATACTGAAATGATTTTACACTCAATGGAATCAGGTCGACGCTCTCTTTTCTCCCATCCAGAAAAATTGAATCCATGTGTAATATTCATGCTTAGTTACGGTGGAAACTCTCATTACAATCGTGTAAACAATCTATTTGTGCGTGATTGTAGCTGTCGTCGTGGAGAACTGAAATAACCATTTTGATTGTTGAAACAATGTAATACAAACTAAGGCCTCACGCTTTACGATAAAATTATATAAAATTTCAAACTCGCATATCTCCGTTACTATAGAAGATACTGAATTGAATTTACACTCAATGGAATCAGGTCATCGCTCTCTTTTGGCACATCCGAAAAAATTGAATCCATGTGTAATATTCATGCTTAGTTACCATGGAAACTCTCATAACAATAAAGTAAACAATATTTTTTTGCGTGATTGTAGTCGTCGTCTTGGAGATCTGAAATAATCATTTTTATTGTTGAAACAATGTAATACAAACTAAGGAATCACGTTTTAAGATAACATTATATAAAACTTCAAACTCGCATATCTCCGTTACTTTAGAAGATACTGAAATGATTTTACACTCAATGGAATCAGGTCGACGCTCTCTTTTCTCCCATCCAGAAAAATTGAATCCATGTGTAATATTCATGCTTAGTTACCGTGGAAACTCTCATAACAATCGTGTAAACAATCTATTTGTGCGTGATTGTAGCTGTCGTCGTGGAGAACTGAAATAACCATTTTGATTGTTGAAACAATGTAATACAAACTAAGGCCTCACGCTTTACGATAAAATTATATAAAATTTCAAACTCGCATATCTCCGTTACTGTAGAAGATACTGAATTGAATTTACACTCAATGGAATCAGGTCAACGCTCTCTTTTGGCACATCCCGAAAAATTGAATCCATGTGTAATATTCATGCTTAGTTACCATGGAAACTCTCATAACAATCAAGTAAACAATCTTTTTGGGCGTGATTTTAGTCGTCGTCGTGGAGATTTTAAATAAACCTTTAGATTGTTGAAACAATGTAATACAACCTAAGGCCTCACGTTTTACGATAACATTATATAAAATTTCAAACTCGCACATCTCCGTTACTATAGAAGATACTGAAATGATTTTACACTCAATGGAATCAGGTCAACGCTCTCTATTGGCTCATCCGGAAAAATTGAATCCATGTGTAATATTCATGCTTAGTTACCATGGAAACTCTCATAACAATCATGTAAACAATCTATTTGTGCGTGATTGTAGTAGTCATCATAGAGATTTGAAATAACCATTTTGATTGTTACAACAATGTAATACAAACTAAGGTATCACGTTTTACGTTAACATTATATAAAATTTCAAACTCGCATATCTCCGTTACTTTAGAAGATACTGAAATGATTTTACACTCAATGGAATCAGGTCAACGCTCTCTTTTGGCACATCCCGAAAAATTGAATCCATGTGTAATATTCATGCTTAGTTACCATGGAAACTCTCATAACAATCAAGTAAACAATCTTTTTGGGCGTGATTGTAGTCGTCGTCGTGGAGATTTTAAATAAACCTTTAGATTGTTGAAACAATGTAATACAACCTAAGGCCTCACGTTTTACGATAACATTATATAAAATTTCAAACTCGCACATCTCCGTTACTATAGAAGATACTGAAATGATTTTACACTCAATGGAATCATGTCAACGCTCTCCATTGTCTCATCCGGAAAAATTGAATCCATGTGTAATATTCATGCTTAGTTACCATGGAAACTCTCATAACAATCATGTGAACAATCTATTTGTGCGTGATTGTAGTAGTCATCATAGAGATTTGAAATAACCATTTTGATTGTTACAACAATGTAATACAAACTAAGGTATCACGTTTTACGTTAACATTATATAAAATTTTAAATTCGCATATCTCCGTTACTGTAGATGATACTGAAGTGATTTTAAAAACAATGTAATCAGGTCGACGCTCTATTGGCACATCCGGAAAAATTGAATCCATCTGTAATATTATATGCTTAGTTACCATGGAAACTCTCATAACAATCATGTAAACAATCTATTCGGGCGTGATTGTAATCGTCGTCGTGGAGATTTGAAATAACCATTTTGATTGTATAAACAATGTAATAAAAACTAAGGAATCACGTTTTGAGATAACATTACATAAGATTTCAAACTCGCATATCTCCTTTACTATAGAAGGTAATGAAGTGATTTGACACTCAATGGAATCAGGTCAACGCTCTCTTTTGGCACATCCCGAAACTTGAATCATTGTGTAATATTCATGCTTAGTTACCATGGAATCTCTCATAACAATCATGTAAACAATCTATTTGTGCGTGATTGTAGCTGTCGTCGTGGAGAACTGAAATAACCATTTTGATTGTTGAAACAATGTAATACAAACTAAGCCCTCACGCTTTACGATAACATTATATAAAATTTCAAACTCGCATATCTCCGTTACTATAGAAAATACTGAAATGATTTTATACTCAATGGAATCAGGTCAACGCTCTCTTTTGGCACATCCCGAAAAATTGAATCCATGTGTAATATTCATGCTTAGTTACCATGGAAACTCTCATAACAATAAAGTAAACAATATTTTTTTGCGTGATTGTAGTCGTCGTCGTGGAGATCTGAAATAACCATTTTGATTGTTGAGAAAATGTAATAAAAACTAAGGAATCACGTTTTAATATAACATTATATAAAATTTCAAACTCGCATATCTCCGTTACTATAGAAGATACTGAAGTTATTTTACAATCAATGGAATAAAGTCAACGCTCTCTATATTCACATCCGAAAAAATTGAATTCGTTTGTAATATTCATGCTTAGTTACCATGGAAACTCTCATATCAATCATGTGAACAATCTATTTGTGCGTGATTGTAGTAGTCATCATAGAGATTTGAAATAACCATTTTGATTGTTACAACAATGTAATACAAACTAAGGTATCACGTTTTACGTTAACATTATATAAAATTTTAAATTCGCATATCTCCGTTACTGTAGATGATACTGAAGTGACTTTACAATCAATGGAATCAGTTCGACGCTCTCTATTGGCTCATCCGGAAAAATTGAATCCATGTGTAATATTCATGCTTAGTTACCGTGGAAACTCTCATAACAATCGTTTAAAGAATCTATTTGTGCGTGATTGTAGCTGTCGTCGTGGAGAACTGAAATAACCATTTTGATTGTTGAAACAATGTAATACAAACTAAGGCCTCACGCTTTACGATAACATTATATAAAATTTCAAACTCGCATATCTCCGTTACTATAGAAGATACTGAAGTGAATTTACACTCAATGGAATCAGGTCAACGCTCTCTTTTATCACATCCCGAAAAATTGAATCCATGTGTAATATTCATGCTTAGTTACCATGGAAACTCTCATAACAATCATGTAAACAATCTATTTGGGCGTGATTGTAGTCGTCGTCTTGGAGATTTGAAATAACCATTTTGATTGTTGAAACAATGTAATACAACCTAAGGCCTCACGTTTTACGATAACATTATATAAAATTTCAAACTCGCATATCTCCGTTACTATAGAAGATACTGAAATGATTTTACACTCAATGGAATCAGGTCAACGCTCTCTATTGGCTCATCCGGAAAAATTGAATCCATGTGTAATATTCATGCTTAGTTACCATGGAAACTCTCATAACAAGAAAGTAAACAATATTTTTTTGCGTGATTGTAGTCGTCGTCGTGGAGATCTGAAATAACTATTTTGATTGTTGAAACAATGTTATACAAACTAAGGAATCACGTTTTAAGATAACATTATATAAAATTTCAAACTCGCATATCTCCGTTACTATAGAAGATACTGAAGTGATTTTACAATCAATGGAATCAGGTCGACGCTCTCTATTGGCTCATCCGGAAAAATTGAATCCATGTGTAATATTCATGCTTAGTTACCATGGAAACTCTCATAACAATCATGTAAACAATCTATTTGGGCGTGATTGTAGTCGTTGTCGTGGAGATTTGAAATAACCATTTTGATTGTTGAAACAATGTAATACAAACTAAGGAATCACGTTTTAAGATAACATTAATTAAAATTTCAAACTCGCATATCTCCGTTATTTTAGAAGATACTGAGATGATTTTACACTCAATGGAATCAGGTCGACGCTCTTTTTTTCCCATCCAGAAAAATTGAATCCATGTGTAATATTCATGCTTAGTTACCATGGAAACTCTCATAACAATCATGTAAACAATCTATTTGTGCGTGATTGTAGTCGTCATCATAGAGATTTGAAATAACCATTTTGATTGTTGAAACAATGTAATACAAACTAAGGAATCACGTTTTACGATAACATTATATAAAATTTTAAACTCGCATATCTCCGTTACTGTAGATGATACTGTAGTGATTTTAAAAACAATGTAATCAGGTCGACGCTCTCTATTGGCACATCCCGAAAAATTGAATCCATGTGTAATATTCATGCTTAGGTACCATGGAAACTCTCATAACAATCATGTAAACAATCTATTTGGGCGTGATTGTAGTCGTCGTCGTGGAGATTTGAAATAAACATTTAGATTGTTGAAACAATGTAATACAACCTAAGGCCTCACGTTTTACGATAACATTATATAAAATTTCAAACTCGCACATCTCCGTTACTATAGAAGATACTGAAATGATTTTATACTCAATGGAATCAGTTCAACGCTCTCTATTGGCTCATCCGGAAAAATTGAATCCATGTGTAATATTCAAGCTTAGTTACCATGGAAACTCTCATAACAATAAAGTAAACAATATTTCTTTGCGTGATTGTAGTCGTCGTCTTGGAGATCTGAAATAACCATTTTTATTGTTGAAACAATGTAATACAAACTAAGGAATCACGTTTTAAGATAACATTATATAAAATTTCAAACTCGCATATCTCCGTTACTTTAGAAGATACTGAAATGATTTTACACTCAATGGAATCAGGTCGACGCTCTCTTTTGGCTCATCCCGAAAAATTGAATCCATGTGTAATATTTATGCTTAGTTACCATGGAAACTCTCATAACAATCAAGTAAACAATCTTTTTGGGCGTGATTGTAGTCGTTGTCGTGGAGATTTTAAATAAACCTTTAGATTGTTGAAACAATGTAATACAACCTAAGGCCTCACGTTTTACGATAACATTATATAAAATTTCAAACTCGCACATCTCCGTTACTATAGAAGATACTGAAATGATTTTACACTCAATGGAATCATGTCAACGCTCTCTCTTGGCTCATCCGGAAAAATTGAATCCATGTGTAATATTCATGCTTAGTTACCATGGAAACTCTCATAACAATCATGTAAACAATCTATTTGTGCGTGATTGTAGTAGTCATCATAGAGATTTGAAATAACCATTTTGATTGTTACAACAATGTAATACAAACTAAGGTATCACGTTTTACGTTAACATTATATAAAATTTTAAACTCGCATATCTCCGTTACTGTAGATGATACTGAAGTGATTTTAAAAACAATGTAATCAGGTCGACGCTCTCTATTGGCACATCCGGAAAAATTGAATCCATCTGTAATATTATATGCTTAGTTACCATGGAAACTCTCATAACAATCATGTAAACAATCTATTTGGGCGTGATTGTAATCGTCGTCGTGGAGATTTGAAATAACCATTTTGATTGTATAAACAATGTAATACAAACTAAGGAATCACGTTTTAAGATAACATTATATAAAATTTCAAACTCGCATATCTCCGTTACTTTAGAAGATACTGAAATGATTTTACACTCAATGGAATCAGGTCGACGCTCTCTTTTCTCCCATCCAGAAAAATTGAATCCATGTGTAATATTCATGCTTAGTTACGGTGGAAACTCTCATAACAATCGTGTAAACAATCTATTTGTGCGTGATTGTAGCTGTCGTCGTGGAGAACTGAAATAACCATTTTGATTGTTGAAACAATGTAATACAAACTAAGGCCTCACGCTTTACGATAAAATTATATAAAATTTCAAACTCGCATATCTCCGTTACTATAGAAGATACTGAATTGAATTTACACTCAATGGAATCAGGTCAACGCTCTCTTTTGGCACATCCGAAAAAATTGAATCCATGTGTAATATTCATGCTTAGTTACCATGGAAACTCTCATAACAATCAAGTAAACAATCTTTTCGGGCGTGATTGTAGTCGTCGTCGTGGAGATTTTAAATAAACCTTTAGATTGTTGAAACAATGTAATACAACCTAAGGCCTCACGTTTTACGATAACATTATATAAAATTTTAAACTCGCACATCTCCGTTACTATAGAAGATACTGAAATGATTTTACACTCAATGGAATCATGTCAAAGCTCTCTATTGGCTCATCCGGAAAAATTGAATCCATGTGTAATATTCATGCTTAGTTACCATGGAAACTCTCATAACAATCATGTAAACAATCTATTTGTGCGTGATTGTAGTAGTCATCATAGAGATTTGAAATAACCATTTTGATTGTTACAACAATGTAATACAAACTAAGGTATCACGTTTTACGTTAACATTATATAAAATTTTAAACTCGCATATCTCCGTTACTGTAGATGATACTGAAGTGATTTTAAAAACAATGTAATCAGGTCGACGCTCTCTATTGGCACATCCGGAAAAATTGAATCCATCTGTAATATTATATGCTTAGTTACCATGGAAACTCTCATAACAATCATGTAAACAATCTATTTGGGCGTGATTGTAATCGTCGTCGTGGAGATTTGAAATAACCATTTTGATTGTATAAACAATGTAATACAAACTAAGGAATCACGTTTTAAGATAACATTATATAAAATTTCAAACTCGCATATCTCCGTTACTTTAGAAGATACTGAAATGATTTTACACTCAATGGAATCAGGTCGACGCTCTCTTTTCTCCCATCCAGAAAAATTGAATCCATGTGTAATATTCATGCTTAGTTACCATGGAATCTCTCATAACAATCATGTAAACAATCTATTTGTGCGTGATTGTAGCTGTCGTCGTGGAGAACTGAAATAACCATTTTGATTGTTGAGAAAATGTAATACAAACTAAGGAATCACGTTTTAATATAACATTATATAAAATTTCAAACTCGCATATCTCCGTTACTATAGAAGATACTGAAGTGATTTTACAATCAATGGAATAAGGTCAACGCTCTCTATATTCACATCCGAAAAAATTGAATTCGTGTGTAATATTCATGCTTAGTTACCATGGAAACTCTCATAACAATAATTTAAACAATCTATTGGTGCGTGATTGTAGTCGTCGTCATAGGGATTTGTAATAACCATTTTGATTGTTGAAACAATGTAATACAAACTAAGGAATCACGTTTTACGATAACATTATATAAAATTTTAAACTCGCATATCTCCGTTACTATAGAAGATACCTAAGTGATTTTAAAATCAATGTAATCAGGACGACGCTCTCTATTGGCACATCGGGAAAAATTGAATCCATGTGTAATATCCATGGTTAGGTACCATGGAAACTCTCATAACAATCATGTAAACAATCTATTTGTGCGTGATTGTAGTCGGCGTCGTGGAGATTTGAAATAACCATTTTGATTGTTGAAACAATGTAATACAAACTAAGGTCTCACGCTTTACGATAACATTATATAAAATTACAAACTTGCATATCTCCGTTACTATAGAAAATACGGAAGTGATTTTACAATCAATGGAATCAGGTCGACGCTCTCTATTGGCTCATCCGGAAAAATTGAATCCATGTGTAATATTCATGCGAAGTTACCATGGAAACACTCGTAACAATCATGTAAACAATCTATTTGTACGTGATTGTCGTCGTCCTCGTTGAGATTAGTAATAACCATTTGGATTGTTGAAACAATGTAATACAAACTAAAGGATCACGTTTTAAAATTACATTATATAAACTTCACACTCGCATATCTCCGTTACTATAGAAGATACTGAAGTGTACTTTACACTGAATGGAATCAGGTCGACGCTCTCTATTGGCACATTGGGAAAAATTGAATCCATGTTTAATATTCATTCTTTCTTACCATGTAAATTCTCATAACAATCATGTAAACAATCTATTTGTGCGCGACTGTAGTCGTCGTCGTGGAGATTTTAAATAACCATTTTGATTCTTGAAACAATGTAATACAAGCTAAGGCCTCACGCTTTACGAAAACATTTTATAAAATTTCAAACTCGCATATCTCCGTTACTATAAAAGATAATGAAGTGACTTTACAATCAATGGAATCAGTTCGACGCTCTCTATTGGCTCATCCGGAAAAATTGAATCCATGTGTAATATTCATGCTTAGTTACCGTGGAAACTCTCATAACAATCGTGTAAACAATCTATTTGTGCGTGATTGTAGCTGTCGTCGTAGAGAACTGAAATAACCATTTTGATTGTTGAAACAATGTAATACAAACTAAGGCCTCACGCTTTACGATAACATTATGTAAAATTTCAAACTCGCATATCTCCGTTACTATAGAAGATACTGAAGTGAATTTACACTCAATGGAATCAGGTCAACGCTCTCTTTTGGTACATCCCGAAAAATTGAATCCATGTGTAATATTCATGCTTAGTTACCATGGAAACTCACATAACAATGATGTAAAAAATCTATTTGGGCGTGATTGTCGTCGTCCTCGTTGAGATTAGTAATAACCATTTGGATTGTTGAAACAATGTAATACAAACTAAAGGATCACGTTTTAAAATTACATTATATAAACTTCACACTCGCATATCTCCGTTACTATAGAAGATACTGAAGTGTACTTTACACTGAATGGAATCAGGTCGACGCTCTCTATTGGCACATTGGGAAAAATTGAATCCATGTTTAATATTCATTCTTTCTTACCATGTAAATTCTCATAACAATCATGTAAACAATCTATTTGTGCGTGACTGTAGTCGTCGTCGTGGAGATTTTAAATAAACATTTAGATTGTTGAAACAATGTAATACAACCTAAGGCCTCACGTTTTACGATAACATTATATAATATATCAAACTCGCACATCTCCGTTACTATAGAAGATACTGAAATGATTTTACACTCAATGGAATCAGGTCAACGCTCTCTATTGGCTCATCCGGAAAAATTGAATCCATGTGTAATATTCATGCTTAGTTACCATGGAAACTCTCATAACAATAAAGTAAACAATATTTTTTTGCGTGATTGTAGTCATCGTCGTGGAGATCTGAAATAACCATTTTGATTGTTGAAACAATGTAATGCAAACTAAGGAATCACGTTTTAAGATAACATTATATAAAATTTCAAACTCGCATATCTCCGTTACTATAGAAGATACTGAAGTGATTTTAAAAACAATGTAATCAGGTCGACGATCTCTATTGGCACATCCGGAAAAATTGAATCCATGTGTAATATTATATGCTTAGTTACCATGGAAACACTCATAACAATCATGTAAACAATCTATTTGTACATGATTGTCGTCGTTCTCGTTGAGATTTGTAATAACAATTTTGATTGTTGAAACAATGTAATACAAACTAAAGAATCACGTCTTAAAATTACATTATATAAAATTTCACACTCGCATATCTCCGTTACTATAGAAGATACTCAAGTGTACTTTACACTCAATGGAATCAGCTCGACGCTCTCTATTGGCACATCGGGAAAAATTGAATCCATGTTTAATATTCATTCTTTCTTACCATGTAAACTCTCATAACAATTTTGTAAACAATCTATTTGTGCGTGATTGTAGTCGTCGTCGTGGAGATTTTAAATAACCATTTTGATTGTTGAAACAATGTAATACAGCTAAGGCCTCACGCTTTACGAAAACATTATATAAAATTTCAAACTCGCATATCTCTTTACTACGAAAGATAATTAAGTGACTTTACAATCAATGGAATCAGTTCGACGCTCTCTATTGGCTCATCCGGAAAAATTGAATCCATGTGTAATATTCATGCTTAGTTATCATGGAAACTCTCATAACAATCATGTAAACAATCTATTTGGGCGTGAATGTAGTCGTCGTAGTGGAGATTTGAAATAACCATTTTGATTGTTGAATCAATGTAATACAAACTAAGGAATCATTTTTAAGATAACATTATATAAAATTTCACACTCGCATATCTCCGTTACTTTAGAAGATACTGAAGTGTACTTTCCACTCAATGAAATCAGGTCGACGCTCTGCATTGGCACATCCGGAAAAATTGAATCCATGTATAATATTCATGCTTAGTTACAATGGAGAGTCTCATAACAATCATGTTAGCAATCTATTTGTGCGTGATTGTAGTCCTCGTTGTGGAGATTTGAAATAAACATTTTGATTGTTGAAACAATATAATACAACCTAAGGCCTCACGTTTTACGATAACATTATATAAAATTTCAAACTCGCACATCTCCGTTACTATAGAAGATACTGAAATGATTTTACACTCAATGGAATTAGGTCGACGCTCTCTATTGGCTCATCCGGAAAAATTGAATCCATGTGTAATATTCATGCTTAGTTACCATGGAAACTCTCATAACAATAAAGTAAACAATATTTTTTTGCGTGATTGTAGTCGTCGTCGTGGAGATCTGAAATAACCATTTTGATTGTTGAAACAATGTAATACAAACTAAGGAATCACGTTTTAAGATAACATTATATAAAATTTCAAACTCGCATATCTCCGTTACTATAGAAGATACTGAAATGATTTTACACTCAATGGAATCAGGTCGACGCTCTCTTTTTTCCCATCCAGAAAAATTGAATCCATGTGTAATATTCATGCTTAGGTACCATGGAAACTCTCATAACAATCATGTAAGCAATCTATTTGTGCGTGATTGTAGTCGTCATCATAGAGATTTGAAATAACCATTTTGATTGTTGAAACAATGTAATACAAACTAAGGAATCACGATTTATGATAACATTATATAAAATTTTAAACTCGCATATCTCTCTTACTGTAGATGATACTGAAGTGATTTTAAAAACAGTGTAATCAGGTCGACGATCTCTATTGGCACATCCGGAAAAATTGAATCCATGTGTAATATTATATGCTTAGTTACCATGGAAACTCTCATAACAATCATGTAAACAATCTATTTGGGCGTGATGGTAATCGTCGTCGTGGAGATTTGAAATAACCATTTTGATTGTTGAAACAATGTAATAAAAACTAAGGAATCATTTTTAAGATAACATTATATAAGATTTCAAACTCGCATATCTCCTTTACTATAGAAGCTAATGAAGTGATTTGACACTCAATGTAATCAGGTAAACTCTATATTTTGGCACATCCCGAAAATTGAATCCATGTGTAATATTCATGTTTAGTTACCATGGAAACTCTCATAACAATTTTGTAAACAATCTATTTGTGCGTGATTGTAGTCGTCGTCGTGGAGATTTGAAATATCCATTTTGATTGTTGAAACAATGTAATACAAACTAAGGCCTCACGCTTTACGATAACATTATATAAAATTTCAAACTCGCATATCTCCGTTACTGTAGAAGATACCGAAGTGGTTTTAATATCAATGTAATCAGGTCGACGCTCTCTATTGGCACATCCGTAAAAATTGAATCCATGTGTAATATCCATGGTTAGGTACCATGGAAACTCTCATAACAATCATGTAAACAATCTATTTGTGCGTGATTGTAGTCGTCATCATAGAGATTTGAAATAACCATTTTGATTGTTGAAACAATGTAATACAAACTAAGGAATCACAATTTACGATAACATTATATAAAATTTTAAACTCGCACCTCTCCGTTACTATAGAAGATACTGAAATGATTTTACACTCAATGGAATCAGGTCAACGCTCTCTATTGGCACATCCGGAAAAATTGAATCCATGTGTAATATTATATGCTTAGTTACCATGGAAACTCTCATAACAATCATGTAAACAATCTATTTGGGCGTGATGGTAATCGTCGTCGTGGAGATTTGAAATAACCATTTTGATTGTTGAAACAATGTAATAAAAACTAAGGAATCATTTTTAAGGTAACATTATATAAGATTTCAAACTCACATATCTCCTTTACTATAGAAGGTAATGAAGTGATTTAACACTCAATGTAATCAGGTCAACGCTATATTTTGGCACATCCCGAAAATTGAATCCATGTGTAATATTCATGCTTAGTTACCATGGAAACTCTCATAACAATTTTGTAAACAATCTATTTGTGCGTGATTGTAGTCGTCGTCGTGGAGATTTGAAATATCCATTTTGATTGTTGAAACAATGTAATACAAAATAAGGCCTCAAGCTTTACGATAACATTATATAAAATTTTAAACTTGCATATCCCCGTTACTATAGAAAATACGGAAGTGATTTTACAATCAATGGAATCAGGTCGACGCTCTCTATTGGCTCATCCGGAAAAATTGAATCCATGTGTAATATTCATGCTTAGTTACAGTGGAAACTCTCATAACAATCGTGTAAAGAATCTATTTGTGCGTGATTGTAGCTGTCGTCGTGGAGAACTGAAATAACCATTTTGATTGTTGAAACAATGTAATACAAACTAAGGCCTCACGCTTTACGATAACATTATATAAAATTTCAAACTCGCATATCTCCGTTACTATAGAAGATACTAAAGTGAATTTACACTCAATGGAATCAGGTCAACGCTCTCTTTTATCACATCCCGAAAAATTGAATCCATGTGTAATATTCATGCTTAGTTACCATGGAAACTCTCATAACAAGAAAGTAAACAATATTTTTTTGCGTGATTGTAGTCGTCGTCGTGGAGATCTGAAATAACTATTTTGATTGTTGAAACAATGTTATACAAATTAAGGAATCACGTTTTAAGATAACATTATATAAAATTTCAAACTCGCATATCTCCGTTACTATAGAAGATACTGAAGTGATTTTACAATCAATGGAATCAGGTCGACGCTCTCTATTGGCTCATCCGGAAAAATTGAATCCATGTGTAATATTCATGCTTAGTTACCATGGAAACTCTCATAACAATCATGTAAACAATCTATTTGGGCGTGATTGTAGTCAGTAGTGGTATTTACGGTGGGATAAACCCACGAAAGTATGAACCCCCCTCAAGCAGATTTGGCTATACTTAAAACAAGCTCAACATGCCCATATGAGCTTTTTGCTCAAGTGTGGAACCCCGTCTAATCCAAGATTTTTGTAAAAAAGCCCTCATGGATTCCATGAGAAAGTATGACCCTTCTCAGAAAGTATGAACCCCCTCAGATACCCATACCCATACACACCCACCTACACCCACCCACACCCACCCACACATATTTACTTCCGGTCCACTTCCGGTCCACTTCCGGTCTACTTCCGGTCCACTTCCGGTCCACTTCCGGTCCACTTCCGGTCCACTTCCGGTCCACTTCCAGTTTGCCTACTTCCGGTCTACTTGTAGCCAAGTTGTGGCCTATTTCTGATATTTTTATCCAGCATAGAATTTTTATTTGAATCCCAAGAAATTGTATATAAATACCAAAGCCAAAAATATCAACACACATACACACATACACACATACACATACACATACACACATACACATACACATACACACATACATACACACATACACACGTACACACACACACAAAGCACAGTGTTGAATCCAACTGATATTTTTATCCAGCATAGAATTTTGATTTGAATCCCAAGAAATTGTATATAAATACCAAAGCCAAAAATATAAAGTGTATACACACATACACACGTACACACACACACAAAGCACAGTGTTGAATCCAACTGATATTTTTATCCAGCATAGAATTTTGATTTGAATCCCAAGAAATTGTATATAAATACCAAAGCCAAAAATATTAAGTGTATACACACATACACACATACACACACACACAAAGCACAGTGTTGAACCCAACTGATATTTTTATCCAGCATAGAATTTTGATTTGAATCCCAAGAAATTGTATATAAATACCAAAGCCAAAAATATTAAGTGTATACACACATACACACATACACACATACACAAAGCACAGTGTTGAATCCAACTGATATTTTTATCCAGCATAGAATATTAGATTTGAATCCCAAGAAATTGTATATAATAAACAACAACAAAAATGCCGAATCAAAAACATTGTAATCAATGCAATAAGAATATATCCAGCCCCAATTGGGCCAAGCACCAAAAGATTTGTAACCCAGACAAATACAGAACTCCCACAAAAATATGCCCCAAATGCCATAGAAAATACAGCATGCAATACTTTACATATACACATAAAGATACTTGCTCTGCACAATCATCAACACAACCATCTACATCTGGTCTGAAAAGAAAGCATGAAGCACCTGTTAATGCTAGAGCAGCAAAGCAGCCACGCCATGAACCCATCCGTAGCAGTTTTAATGCCCAACTTAGGGATTATCGGTTTGTATCAGAGCCAAGATGTGGCATTAAGAATTTCTTGAACAGTGTAAATCCTAATGTGCAGGCAATTCTAAATGCACAAAATGGCTCTTATAAGCTCTCCCTCAAATTGTTTATACAATATAAGAAACCAAATGGCACAAAATTTACACAGCCCCACATAACAGAAACTGTATCGGTATACTCAAATACAAATTCGGACAGAATAATAAGCAATTTGATGGAACAACTGAACATTAAACACTCTGAATTTGCGGCAAAAGAGTCAGGATGGAGCCTATGTGGCTCTCCGCACAAGTTATATGTTAATATTTCTGAATTCAGCCCATTAAAAGGTTCTACATATTTGCCATTACCTGACAATATTAAAAACAGAAGAGCCGTGGTTAATATTGAAAATACCGACCAGAAATGTTTTTTGTGGTGTATATTAGCTGTTTTGTTTCCAGTTTCAAGGCATCCAGAGAGAATAAGTTATTACAAACAACATGAACATCTTTTTGACGATGCAATGGAGGGTTTAGAATATCCAATGTCTGTTCAGAATATTGATAAATTTGAAAAAATGGCCAAGCATATCAATGGCAAACAATTATCTATTAATGTATTTATTTGTTCCACTGGCAATTGCTTGATAGCACCTCTCAGAATCAGTACATTTGATGATGAATCTGCTGTTCCGATTGATATGCTCTTAATTGAAGAGGATGGCAAATATCATTACACTCTGATACATAATCTTCAAGCTTTAGTGAGAACACAACTAGACAAATATAAAAAAATATTTAAGTTGTGCAGAAGATGCTTAACTGTATTTGATGGTCAAAAAATGGTGAAAGGGGTTCGGGAAGAGAGTGCAGAAATTGCTAAAAACAAGTTAATTGAGCATCTGAAATACTGTGGGAACCATAAACCTGTTCATATGGTGATGCCTAATCCAAGTGAAAATTGCAAATTCAAAAAGTTTGAAGCCTTGTTGGAACACCCAGCATATATTGTCTATGATTTTGAATCGAACCTCAAACCTCTTGCATTCTGCAATCCAGATCCTGATGAATCTTCAAGTACACCATACCAGCTACATGAACCTTCCAGCTTTTGTTATACAGTTATACGGGATGGTGTAGCTAGTGAGCCATACTTATACATGGGACCAGATGCCATCAAAATATTTGCAAATAGAATAGAAAATGAGTGCCGTGACATAGCATCTAACAATATATTAAAATCAAAACCTATGTTGCCTTTAACAGAGAAACAGATTGAAGATTTCAACAATGCAGAAAAATGCCCGGTATGTGATTCTGAATTTTCAGATACAAATATCAAGGTGAAACACCATTCTCATACAGATGGTAAATTCTTAATGGCCCTGTGTAATAGCTGCAATATTCAGATCAAGAGACCAAGATTTATCCCCATATTTTGCCATGGAGCATCCAATTATGATTTTCATCATCTGATCAGGTACGAGGGGTTTGACAAGCAGAATTTAAATATTTTAGCTGAAAATGATGAGAAATATATATCTATTAGCAAGATAATTAAAGTTAATGGTGTTCCTATTCACATAAGATTTCTTGATTCTTACAGATTTTTATCTGCTAGCCTGCCTACACTGGCAAATCAATTATCTGATGATAAATTCAAAATCACACGTGCCATGTTTCCAAATCAGGACCTGAAATTAATTAGGCGGAAGGGTGTATATCCATATGACTATGTTACAGATTTTTCTAAATTTGATGAGTGTTCTCTGCCACCACAAGAAGAGTTTTACAGCAGAATCAGAGGATCTGGAATCACTGATGAAGATTATCACCATGACAAGTTGATGTGGAACAATTTAAAATGCAAGACATTTGGTGATTATCACAGGGCATATTTGAAACTTGATGTCACCCTCTCAGCTGATATATTGCAGGCATTTAGAAAATCTTCCATGCAAAATTATAAGCTGGATCCAATATATTTTTACAGTGCCCCGGGCCTAGCATGGGCTGCAATGTTTTTGAACACTAAAATGCATTTGGATCTGATCCCAGATCAAGATAAGTATCTGTTTATGGAGAAATGTATAAGAGGGGGGATGGTGCAATGTTCCCAGAGATATGCCAGAGCAAATAACAAATATATGCCTGATTATGATCCAGCACGGCCATCAAATTATATACTGTATGTAGATGCAAACAGCCTCTATGGTCATGCCATGATGCAAAAACTGCCATATGCAGGGCTTGAATGGGTTGAAGATTTCAATATTGAAGATCTTAAGGATTTTGATGACAGTGACTGTGGCCTCTTCCTAGAGGCTGATCTGATAATTCCTGATGATTTGCACAATACATTTTCTGATCTGCCCCCAATTTCCGAGGTTCAGTGTTCACCTGGCTCTAAACAGAAGAAGCTCATGATGACTCTGGAGCCGAAACAGGGTTATGTCATATATTACAAAAACCTCCAGTTCCTGATGCATCATGGTGTTCAAGTGACCAAAGTTGGAAAAGTTTTGAGGTTCAGGCACTCAGAATGGTTGAAACCATACATTGATACAAATACAGAGCTTCGTACATCTGCAAAGAGCCAATTTGATAAGGGCTTGTTTAAATTGATGGTGAATTCAGTGTATGGCAAAACTATTGAAAATGTCAGAAAACATACCGATGTTAAAATAATTACTGACCCCAGCCTGAGCAAAAAATTGGTTGCAAAGCCCAACTTCAATTACAGAAGAATTTATGATGAGCACATGGCACTTTTCAACATGAAGAAAACAAAGATTAAGTTTGATAAACCTATTTATGTAGGGGCTGCGATATTGGAATCGTCCAAATTACATATGTTAACATTGTATTATGATGTGTTGAAACCTTTTTATGGTGATAATATAAAATTGATGTACATGGATACAGATAGTTTTATTCTTGATATTAAAACAGAAGATGTTTATCAAGATATGTTACAGCCTGAATTGTTTCAATACTTTGATACCAGTGAACATACAATAATTAAACACCACAACAAAAAGGTACCTGGCAAGTTAAAAGATGAGACACTTGGTGATGTTATTGTGGAATTTGCTGGGTTAAGTGCCAAGATGTATACTTTTAAAACATGTAGTGGTGTTGCTGCCAAAAAGGCCAACGGTATTGTCAAAGTAACTGTGGAAAAAGATCTTGAATTTGAAGATTATAAAAATTGCATCAAATCCCAGAGTTTAATCAGAACATCAGAATCCAGAATCCAGAGTGTGGATCACTTGCTGACTAGCAATGTTGTAAGAAAAGTGGCTCTGGACCCACATGATGATAAGAGATGCATTTTATCATGTGGCATACATACTTTACCGTGGGGGCATTGTGATTTGAAAAATGGAAATCAATGCCCAATCACAGAGCATGATTTGAAATAAATAAACATGCCTATGAACTTATTTGGGTTCAAAAAACAGGCTATTATGGAGCTACCAACACCACAACCCTCTTCTGATATGCTGTCTAAACTGAGTGGCTTGTTAATTATTCATCTGAACAGCATACTTACAGATGTTGATGATGAAACGGGCAAAACATTGTACATATTTAACAATAATTTAAATCATTACCAATTACCTGTAGGTGGGCAATTACAATTTATTACAACCCCTGAGGGTGATGTTAAAATTTCAGTAGGGAGAAATATTTATAGAATTAAGCACTCAAACATGGTTTCTGGCACTGTATATACTGTTTCTGCTGGTGACTGCTTATATATTGAGGTCCCTGGATCCTATGACAAGCTTATACCCTTTTTTATAGAATTAAGAATCAGATACTCTATAATAAATAACCATTAAAACAAAAATGCCTAATGATATATTTGGCCATACAAGACATGAGGATCACAGTGATGAGATTTTGATGCTTGATGTCAGAGTCAAGAAATTAAGAAGTGATTTACAAGCTTTACAAACTACACTCAATGCCAGTCTTCAATTAGAAATTACAAATTTGCAATCACAATGCATGGACCCTCTTCTTAAAATTGATTCTGAACTCAAAGTGCTGCTTCAGAAATATACTGACCTGGCAACATTGGATAATTTTCAAAGTTTAGAAGAAGCTGTGGCAGCTCTTCAAGCCAAATTTAAGACCCAGGCCACCAACTCTGAGCAATTGAAACAGCAATTGGAAGAGCAAATAAATAATGTCCAGGCACAGCTCCAAACAATTGTCAAAAGCATAAAATCACAAGAAGATTTTGATCTAGTGATTTCCACTCTAAAGGAACAGATTCAATCACTCCAGATACCTAATCTGGACCCCTTGAACAATGCCATAGCCGAGGTTAAAGAAAAAATTGAGACACTTGAAAATTTTATGAACAATTTGCCATCTTCTGATGCTTTGAATGCAATAACTCGGAGTGTTGCAAACATCAAGCTGCAACTTGAAACATATGAAGATTTTGGAAAAATTCAAAGTTCCATAACCCATCTTGAAGGTACAATAGCAGCAGTGCAAAGTGATTTGGCAAATGTACTAGAATCCCGATTGCCTGGAATTGTAGACACACTTGTCAGTGTCCAGCAACAAATCACAAAGCTTGAAAACCTCAACACCGAATCTGAACTATCTCATTTTCATCACTTGATAGATGATATCCAAACAAAGCTTGAAATTTTACAACAATCAACACCCACTCAGGCAGATATAGCCCTGCTCCAAAATGCTATGCAAAATGTGGCTGATGCTTCTGAATTAAATAATGTAAAATTGGCACTTGAATTTTTGCAAAATACAGTATCAAATCTACCTACATCACAGGAACTTAAAAATATTAAGAGGGCAGTGAATCGCATATTGAAATCAGAAGATATCAAGAATATCCAGACAGAGATCAAACAACTCACTCAGACAGTTGCCACTCTACCAACCAATCAACATATTAATGAACTGCATGCCCTGTTTGAGGATATCAGAAGACAGGTCCATGATCTTACTGCTCAAAATTCAAAATTGGCAGTTGTTGAAAATTTATAGCAAATTGTAGCTAATATCAAGCAACAGCTAGGGACCATGGAATCCAATCAAGCAAATGCTCTGTCTGTTTTTGCTACCCAGCTTCAAGAGATTGTGCAACAATACAAGAAACTTGTTGTGGACATAAAGATCAAGCCAGGCCATGATGATGTTGTTAGGACTATCAATGAGCACCTTGAATCTGTAACAAGCAGATTGCTTACAGCAGAAAAAGAAATAACAGGCATAATCGAGAATCCAAAACATACAGTAATTCTTGAATTGTACAGCATCCCCAACAAAGAATATGATTCACCATTTACACCGGGTGGCAAAATATATATGCTGTCCCCTGCACAATTTTATTACCAATTTTTTGTTGGGGGCACACTGAGACCAATCAAGATCAAATATTGGCATCAGCCACAGGCACACCACTACCCTACCTTATCAATAACAAATGCTGATAACAAAGTAAAAATCACCAGTGTAGAGTTAGAGGATTTTACAGACCCCAATACATTAGAAAGAGCCTATACTGAAGATGATGGCACTTTGGAATTTAAAATACATACTGGAGACAAATTATATTTAGAAAATCCTGCAGTCTCAGCTGCTGAACACCCCATAGTTGCAATATTCTTGTTTACAGATTATGTCTAGACAAATTATTGTTGATGAATTACACAAACAAGCCAGACATAATTTTAAGAGACTCCCAGTAGTCACAAAAGGCATAGATGATTTATGGCAGAGCGACTTGATTGAAATGGCAAGTGGGCAGTTGAAAAACTTAGACAAAATCAACAAGGGCTACAAGTATCTACTCACTGTCATAGACACATTTTCAAAATTTGCCTGGGCTCTGCCACTCAAATCCAAGACTGGAAAATGTGTTACAGAAGCCATCAGGACAATCATCAATCAGAGTGGAAGATCACCGCGCTATTTGCAAACAGATAATGGCAAAGAATTTTATAATTCAGTGTTCCAACAATTTATTAAAAGCCAGGCAATAAAACATTACTCGAGTTACAGTGACCTCAAAGCCTCAATTGTAGAGAGATTCAACAAAACCCTAAAAAATCTTATGTATAAACAATTTACACTTCAAGGTAATTATAAATGGCTTAATATTCTTCCAGAACTTCTACATAAATATAACAACTCGGTCCATTCCACAATCAACATGAAACCCTCTGAAGTAACTTCATCTGATGAGCAAAAATTGATCAGGACTGTTTATTATCCTAGATACCAGCCAACAACAAGAAAGGCCAAATACAGGGTGGGCGATCAAGTAAGAATCAGCAAATATAAGCACTTATTCAAAAAAGGCTTTACAAGAAACTGGAGCACTGAATTATTTACAGTGGTTCAAGTTAAACCCGGGACTCTTAACACATATATAATAAAAGATCATCGAGGAGAAATTCTCAAAGGCAGGTTCTATGAACAAGAGCTCAGCAAAACTAAACAGCCTGACACATATCTCATAGAAAAAATCATCCGCAGAAAAGGCAACAAGTTATTTGTCAAATGGCTAGGACTTCCAGAACACAGCTGGATCGATGCAGACAAAATAATAATATGAGCACCTGGGATGTTATAAAAAGGCTCCCAGAACCTGAACAACAGAATAAGAGAAATGGCAACTTGCTGCCTGATAATATTAGGTGTCTTATTGTTGGGCCATCAGCTTGTGGTAAAACTACACTAATGGTTGATAATTTTTTATTGGCACCCAACTGGTTAGACTGGAAAAACAGGCACTTGTATATCTTCTCTAAGAGCTTGGAACAATTAAAATATCAGCAGTTGATGAAGCTATATGATGGATTGGATATAGCCATTTTTGAATCAGATGTTAAGCCACTCCATGAATGTCTTGATAATTCTGTTGTTGTGTTTGATGACATTATACTGGATAATCAAAACAAGGTTAGAAATTTTTTTACACAGGGCGGGCACAAAAACATAGATTGCTTCTACCTGGCACAGACTTTTTCTAAAATTCCGAAGCAGCTGATCCGAGACAACAGCAATTTTATATGTGTGTTTCATCAAGATCATACCAACCTCAAACACATACATGATGAATATGTAGGTGGGGACTTGAGCTACAATGATTTTTCCAAGTTTTGCAGCAGGTGCTGGAACCAGGACAGTTATGGGTTTGTCACAATTGATATGACAAGAACACCCAATAGTGGCAAATACAGAAATAAAATCAACGATTTTCTAGACGTTGAGACATATATAAATAACCATGAAAAGGCCAATCATTGATGATCTTAAGTTAAGAGATTATCTTGTAAAAAGATTTAAGGGATGGAAATCTGAGAACCGTGGAATTTATGAAAAACACAAACAAACAGAACAGCCTGTAATTGATGCTATTAATAATTTAGGTAAGAATATCAAAACTGTTACAGAGCAAAATCAAAATTTGATCACAGAGCTTGTACCTGTAGCTGCTAGGAACATATTAGATTATCCATTCACCCCACTTTCCAGTATTCATACGCCTAGTCCTGTTGCTCCTAGAAGAATTGAAGCTACTCAGGATCCTATTGAATTGGGTCTTCTTGCTCAAAAATATTTAACCACACCTAAAGACAACAAAGATGAGGTGTTTGGCTTATATGCTGATACAGAGCTTGATGGCAGCATCATACATAGAATTGGCAATTTCAGAGTAACTTTTATGGGGGATGATCTGATTGTTTATTCAGAATCTCGTCTCGGAGAAAAAGGTGCTTTTGTTAAGTACCCCGGAACACCTGGATTGTGGGAACTGATGACTAGGAAAAGGCCTGGCAGCTATACAGATCAAGATTATGAACATTACAAAGAAATATTAATAAAATCAGATGCTCTATACCAGAACAATGATCCCACACAAAAAAGAGTCAAGTCTAGCAGTGGAGCAAA
The DNA here is from genome assembly GCF_977018435.1 of Lepisma saccharinum. NCBI lineage: Eukaryota > Metazoa > Arthropoda > Insecta > Zygentoma > Lepismatidae > Lepisma > Lepisma saccharinum. Next base: position 56,081,310 of record NC_139235.1, on the reverse strand, counting down.
ATACAACAATTTAATCAAGCCCATATGGTCACAGATCAAGACTGGCAGTGGAATCAAACAATACAACACCCTGCCTAAAGAATTTGTGTGGGTTGATGATGTCAGGAAACTTGTAGATAGGTTATTGGTGATAGCTGGGGAGGAAAATGCTGGGAACCACAATTTTTACAATGAAAAGGTTGGAATTATGGACATGATAAGCACAAAATTGTCTAATTTTATAGTGAATGACACTAAGGGGATTGGATATCTCATAAAAATTATTAATACTCTACCACCTAAATTTTGGAATATTTCTGAGGGTCGGGGCCTTGTTAATGACATTATAAACAAGCTGCCATTTGAACTACACATTCCAGGCTATCAGTATTGTGGTCCAGGCACAAAATTGGATCATAGATTAAACAGAGGGGATCCTGGTGTAAATCCCCTAGATGCTGCTTGTAGAGACCATGACATAGCATACAACACACATTCTGATCTTGACAAGAGACATGTTGCAGACAAAAAATTAGAAGAGGCTGCATTTGTAGATTTGTAAGCAAAGATGCTTCTTTGAGTGAGAGAATAGCAGCATTGGGGACCACCATAGCTATGAACACCAAACAAAAACTGGGGTGGGGGCTGTGAATATATATATATAATAAACCTAGAATGAAGGCCAAGGGTGTTATGTATCAAATGCCTTATGCAGGTCTTAAATCTCTTAAAACTATTGATAGTCTTTTAACCAAAAAGCAGCGCAAGAAAAAAAGCTCTTGTCTTGCAAAGGGCCATGGTATGAAATTGTTGCTTAGCACCCCCCAATTAAAAAAATTACAGCAATCCAGGAAAAAATCACATGTGGGGGGTTTCATATTTACTATCCCGGCCATCTTAGCTGCTCTCGGGGCTGTTGGGAGCTTGGCTGGGGGATCAGCCGCCATAGCAAAAACGGTAATAGATGCCAAGAAGAATAAGGCAGAATTAGATGAGCAGAAGCGCCATAACCTGGCCATGGAGAAACAAGGCAAAGGTGTTAAGAGAGCCATGAATAAGTTTAAAAAAAACAAGAACCGCTTACAAACCAAGATACTGAAGCTTTAATCAAGCCACTGGGCATCAAAAATTTTAGAGGTGTGTACATGTCTGATTCTTTACCGGAACAACCACTCAACAAAGAGTGTGGCATTGTTAATTTGGATAAGTACAAAAATCAGGGCACTCACTGGATTTGTTATCTTAAATATTTAAACAATGAGGCATTTGTGTTTGATTCATTTGGAGGTGTTCCACCTGAAAATTTAGTAAAATATCTAAAATCAGCTAATCTTTATTACAATAATGCCCGTGTTCAAAATTTCAAAGATGTTAATTGCGGACATTTGTGTTTATCTGTTCTCAGATATATGTCTCAAATAAATAAACCAACAATTGAAAATTTTCAAAAAGCCTTGTGGTATCTGAAACATCATGGGGGTATTCCATCTCACCAGCCAAAATTCAATATTGAAACTCAAATTGCATGATGACATAGTGTATCCCAAAACAATAGCTCTCAGACCATTTTATGGCATGTACTTGATCCCTAATATTACACACCACAACAACAAAATTGCAGTTGGGGATCAAAAAATTGTCATCACTCCAGGGCAGTATAATCTGTCCACTCTAAATGCTCAATTACCCAGAGGTTTAGTGTTAAGTCAAAATTCTGTCACTCACAGAGTAGAGATTGTATCTGCTACAGAAACAGTGGATCTGGGTACTATAGGAGAACTGCTAGGATTTGAGAACAACACAAAACTTGAACCAGCAATCAAACACACTGCTATGAATATACCCAAATTCTTAGCCATAGAGACTCTGAATATTCACTGTAATGTGGCCGAGGGTATGATCACCAAATCAAATGGCATAGGCACTCACAAACAAACAGGCATCATTGCAACATTCAAACCTAATTCCGAATTTATGGAGCCAATCATCTACAATCCATCCCCAACATTATATTTTCCTGCGTGCCATAACAGAATAGATTATATTGAATTGATGGTCACTAATGAAAAAGAAGAATTAGTTGATTTTGCTGGAGCCACAACAACTGCAATCATAGAGATTAACATTTAAATAAAAATACATACAATGGAAAATATTGAGAGTTATGAGCTACAATCATTCCCTCCAAACAGGAGGACATTTGCAAATTTAAATCAACCCAACACAGAAATTGAAGTTGATCTTGATGTAGGGGATGGATTTATACACCCTCACAGAGCAGATCTATACATCAAATTTGATGTTGTAAAGCTCGATGGAACAGATTATCCGGCAAATTCAAACATAAGATTGGTGGACAATTTTGTGCAGCATCTTTTCTCTGAAATTGAGATCAGAAAACATGGTGTTGTTATAAACAGAATAGATTATCCCGGTATTACCTCCACAGCTTTGGCCACATTAAAATTATCCAAAACCGAGGCTTCTTACTACAAAATAGGTGGATTTGAGGCTGGTGATAAGATATTATCCAAAAGCCACACAGTGCTGTTCCCCATGCGCCTGTTGCCAGGATTCTTCTCAGATTACAAAGATATCATGTGGAAGGGTGGTTTAAGAATTACATTTAGAAGAGCTGCCAATGATAATAATGCTTTGATGAGGTACAGTGCGATAAACTCTACCGGGGAAGCTCTGCCTAATACCCTACCTGATGCAGGCAAATGCATTATTCAGACTATGGAGCTAAGAATCCCTGTTGTTGAGTATGAAGCCAGTTATGCTCTTAAATACAAAGCTGATATAATAAAAAATCCACAGGTTCTTTTGCAATTTTATACATATCAATGCGTACAGAAGCCCGCCGCTGGTTCTTATTATGAGTTTGATGCTACAAATTCATTCTCCAGTATACAATATGACATGCCGGATTTTGTGGTGGTACTGTTTCAGACTGGAAGACACAACAATCAGGAAAAAAATTCAAGCAAATTTGATAACTGCAACATCAAGAACATATATCTTAAAAATGGCAGAAATGAGGTATTCCCTAGAGAAAATTACAATTTAGACATGTCCAAGAATGATTTCCTCAAATTATATGAGGCATTTACGGCATTCAAAAGAGTCACAACTGGCAATACTGACATGTATTACACACCAGATGAATTCAAAGCACAGAGACCCACGTTTGTAATCAACACTTCAAAAAGAAAACAGGTTGTGGTGAATGACAGGACAAACATTAAAATTATCTGTGAATTTCATGAGGCATTACCTGATGACACCATATGTAGTGTTATTCTCATAGGTGAAAAATCATATGTTTATGATGTAAGAAATGAGAGGGTCACGGAGCAATTCTAGAGGGTCTCTGCATATTGCATTGTCTTAGTACTAGATATGCAAGATGAGCCTGGTGTCCAATTGAACTCAAACCGGAAGTGGACCGGAAGTGGACCGGAAGTGGACCGGAAGTAGACCGGAAGTGGACCGGAAGTGGACCGGAAGTAAATATGTGTGGGTGGGTGTGGGTGTGGGTGGGTGTAGGTGGGTGTGTATGGGTATGGGTATCTGAGGGGGTTCATACTTTCTGAGGGGGTCATACTTTCTCATGGAATCCATGAGGGCTTTTTTACAAAAATCTTGGATTAGACGGGGTTCCACACTTGAGCAAAAAGCTCATATGGGCATGTTGAGCTTGTTTTAAGTGTAGCCAAATCTGCTTGAGGGGGGTTCATACTTTCGTGGGTTTATCCCACCGTAAATACCACTACTGTAGTCGTTGTCGTGGAGATTTGAAATAACCATTTTGATTGTTGAAACAATGTAATACAAACTAAGGAATCACGTTTTAAGATAACATTAATTAAAATTTCAAACTCGCATATCTCCGTTACTTTAGAAGATACTGAGATGATTTTACACTCAATGGAATCAGGTCGACGCTCTTTTTTTCCCATCCAGAAAAATTGAATCCATGTGTAATATTCATGCTTAGTTACCATGGAAACTCTCATAACAATCATGTAAACAATCTATTTGTGCGTGATTGTAGTCGTCATCATAGAGATTTGAAATAACCATTTTGATTGTTGAAACAATGTAATACAAACTAAGGAATCACGTTTTACGATAACATTATATAAAATTTTAAACTCGCATATCTCCGTTACTGTAGATGATACTGAAGTGATTTTAAAAACAATGTAATCAGGTCGACGCTCTCTATTGGCACATCCCGAAAAATTGAATCCATGTGTAATATTCATGCTTAGGTACCATGGAAACTCTCATAACAATCATGTAAACAATCTATTTGGGCGTCATTGTAGTCGTCGTCGTGGAGATTTGAAATAAACATTTAGATTGTTGAAACAATGTAATACAACCTAAGGCCTCACGTTTTACGAAAACATTATATAAAATTTCAAACTCGCACATCTCCGTTACTATAGAAGATACTGAAATGATTTTACACTCAATGGAATCAGGTCAACGCTCTCTATTGGCTCATCCGGAAAAATTGAATCCATGTGTAATATTCAAGCTTAGTTACCATGGAAACTCTCATAACAATAAAGTAAACAATATTTTTTTGCGTGATTGTAGTCGTCGTCTTGGAGATCTGAAATAACCATTTTTATTGTTGAAACAATGTAATACAAACTAAGGAATCACGTTTTAAGATAACATTATATAAAATTTCAAACTCGCATATCTCCGTTACTTTAGAAGATACTGAAATGATTTTACACACAATGGAATCAGGTCGACGCTCTCTTTTCCCCCATCCAGAAAAATTGAATCCATGTGTAATATTCATGCTTAGTTACTGTGGAAACTCTCATAACAATCGTGTAAACAATCTATTTGTGCGTGATTGTAGTAGTCATCATAGAGATTTGAAATAACCATTTTGATTGTTACAACAATGTAATACAAACTAAGGTATCACGTTTTACGTTAACATTATATAAAATTTTAAACTCGCATATCTCCGTTACTGTAGATGATACTGAAGTGATTTTAAAAACAATGTAATCAGGTCGACGCTCTCTATTGGCACATCCGGAAAAATTGAATCCATCTGTAATATTATATGCTTAGTTACCATGGAAACTCTCATAACAATCATGTAAACAATCTATTTGGGCGTGATTGTAATCGTCGTCGTGGAGATTTGAAATAACCATTTTGATTGTATAAACAATGTAATAAAAACTAAGGAATCACGTTTTAAGATAACATTATATAAGATTTCAAACTCGCATATCTCCTTTACTATAGAAGGTAATGAAGTGATTTGACACTCAATGGAATCAGGTCAACGCTCTCTTTTGGCACATCCCGAAAATTGAATCATTGTGTAATATTCATGCTTAGTTACCATGGAATCTCTCATAACAATCATGTAAACAATCTATTTGTGCGTGATTGTAGCTGTCGTCGTGGAGAACTGAAATAACCATTTTGATTGTTGAAACAATGTAATACAAACTAAGCCCTCACGCTTTACGATAACATTATATAAAATTTCAAACTCGCATATCTCCGTTACTATAGAAAATACTGAAATGATTTTATACTCAATGGAATCAGGTCAACGCTCTCTTTTGGCACATCCCGAAAAATTGAATCCATGTGTAATATTCATGCTTAGTTACCATGGAAACTCTCATAACAATAAAGTAAACAATATTTTTTTGCGTGATTGTAGTCGTCGTCGTGGAGATCTGAAATAACCATTTTGATTGTTGAGAAAATGTAATAAAAACTAAGGAATCACGTTTTAATATAACATTATATAAAATTTCAAACTCGCATATCTCCGTTACTATAGAAGATACTGAAGTGATTTTACAATCAATGGAATAAGGTCAACGCTCTCTATTTTCACATCCGAAAAAATTGAATTCGTGTGTAATATTCATGCTTAGTTACCATGGAAACTCTCATAACAATAATTTAAACAATCTATTGGTGCGTGATTGTAGTCGTCGTCATAGGGATTTGTAATAACCATTTTGATTATTGAAACAATGTAATACAAACTAAGGAATCACGTTTTACGATAACATTATATAAAATTTTAAACTCGCATATCTCCGTTACTATAGAAGATACCTAAGTGATTTTAAAATCAATGTAATCAGGACGACGCTCTCTATTGGCACATCGGGAAAAATTGAATCCATGTGTAATATCCATGGTTAGGTACCACGGAAACTCTCATAACAATCATGTAAACAATCTATTTGTGCGTGATTGTAGTCGGCGTCGTGGAGATTTGAAATAACCATTTTGATTGTTGAAACAATGTAATACAAACTAAGGTCTCACGCTTTACGATAACATTATATAAAATTACAAACTTGCATATCTCCGTTACTATAGAAAATACGGAAGTGATTTTACAATCAATGGAATCAGGTCGACGCTCTCTATTGGCTCATCCGGAAAAATTGAATCCATGTGTAATATTCATGCGTAGTTACCATGGAAACACTCGTAACAATCATGTAAACAATCTATTTGTACGTGATTGTCGTCGTCCTCGTTGAGATTTGTAATAACCATTTGGATTGTTGAAACAATGTAATACAAACTAAAGGATCACGTTTTAAAATTACATTATATAAACTTCACACTCGCATATCTCCGTTACTATAGAAAATACTGAAGTGTACTTTACACTCAATGGAATCAGGTCGACGCTCTCTATTGGCACATTGGGAAAAATTGAATCCATGTTTAATATTCATTCTTTCTTACCATGTAAATTCTCATAACAATCATGTAAACAATCTATTTGTGCGTGATTGTAGTCGTCGTCGTGGAGATTTTAAATAACCATTTTGATTCTTGAAACAATGTAATACAAGCTAAGGCCTCACGCTTTACGAAAACATTATATAAAATTTCAAACTCGCATATCTCCGTTACTATAAAAGATAATGAAGTGACTTTACAATCAATGGAATCAGTTCGACGCTCTCTATTGGCTCATCCCGAAAAATTGAATCCATGTGTAATATTCATGCTTAGTTACCATGGAAACTCACATAACAATGATGTAAACAATCTATTTGGGCGTGATTGTAGTCGTCGTCGTGGAGATTTTAAATAAACATTTAGATTGTTGAAACAATGGAATACAACCTAAGGCCTCACGTTTTACGATAACATTATATAATATTTCAAACTCGCACATCTCCGTTACTATAGAAGATACTGAAATGATTTTACACTCAATGGAATCAGGTCAACGCTCTCTATTGGCTCATCCGGAAAAATTGAATCCATGTGTAATATTCATGCTTAGTTACCATGGAAACTCTCATAACAATAAAGTAAACAATATTTTTTTGCGTGATTGTAGTCGTCGTCGTGGAGATGTGAAATAACCATTTTGATTGTTGAAACAATGTAATACAAACTAAGGAATCACGTTTTAAGATAACATTATATAAAATTTCAAACTCGCATATCTCCGTTACTATAGAAGATACTGAAATGATTTTACACTCAATGGAATCAGGTCGACGCTCTCTTTTTTCCCATCCAGAAAAATTGAATCCATGTGTAATATTCATGCTTAGTTACCATGGAAACTCTCATAACAATCATGTAAACAATCTATTTGTGCGTGATTGTAGTCGTCATCATAGAGATTTGAAATAACCATTTTGATTGTTGAAACAATGTAATACAAACTAAGGAATCACGATTTACGATAACATTATATAAAATTTTAAACTCGCATATCTCCGTTACTGTAGATGATACTGAAGTGATTTTAAAAACAATGTAATCAGGTCGACGATCTCTATTGGCACATCCGGAAAAATTGAATCCATGTGTAATATTATATGCTTAGTTACCATGGAAACTCTCATAACAATCATGTAAACAATCTATTTGTACATGATTGTCGTCGTCCTCGTTGAGATTTGTAATAACAATTTTGATTGTTGAAACAATGTAATACAAACTAAAGAATCACGTCTTAAAATTACATTATATAAAATTTCACACTCGCATATCTCCGTTACTATAGAAGATACTGAAGTGTACTTTACACTCAATGGAATCAGCTCGACGCTCTCTATTATCACATCGGGAAAAATTGAATCCATGTTTAATATTCATTCTTTCTTACCATGTAAACTCTCATAACAATTTTGTAAACAATCTATTTGTGCGTGATTGTAGTCGTCGTCGTGGAGATTTTAAATAACCATTTTGATTGTTGAAACAATGTAATACAAGCTAAGGCCTCACGCTTTACGAAAACATTATATAAAATTTCAAACTCGCATATCTCTTTACTATGAAAGATAATTAAGTGACTTTACAATCAATGGAATCAGTTCGACGCTCTCTATTGGCTCATCCGGAAAAATTGAATCCATGTGTAATATTCATGCTTAGTTACCATGGAAACTCTCATAACAATCATGTAAACAATCTATTTGGGCGTGATTGTAGTCGTCGTAGTGGAGATTTGAAATAACCATTTTGATTGTTGAATCAATGTAATACAAACTAAGGAATCACGTTTTAAGATAACATTATATAAAATTTCACACTCGTATATCTCCGTTACTTTAGAAGATACTGAAGTTTACTTTCCACTCAATGAAATCAGGTCGACATTCTGCATTGGCCCATCCGGAAAAATTGAATCCATGTATAATATTCATGCTTAGTTACCATGGAGGGTCTCATAACAATCATGTTAGCAATCTATTTGTGCGTGATTGTAGTCGTCGTTGTGGAGATTTGAAATAAACATTTTGATTGTTGAAACAATATAATACAATCTAAGGCCTCACGTTTTACGATAACATTATATAAAATTTCAAACTCGCATATCTCCGTTACTTTAGAAGATACTGAAATGATTTTACACTCAATGGAATCAGGTCAACGCTCTCTATTGGCTCATCCGGAAAAATTGAATCCATGTGTAATATTCAAGCTTAGTTACCATGGAAACTCTCATAACAATAGAGTAAACAATATTTTTTTGCGTGATTGTAGTCGTCGTCTTGGAGATTTGAAATAACCATTTTTATTGTTGAAACAATGTAATACAAACTAAGGAATCACGTTTTAAGATAACATTATATAAAATTTCAAACTCGCATATCTCCGTTACTTTAGAAGATACTGAAATGATTTTACACTCAATGGAATCAGGTCAACGCTCTCTATTGGCTCATCCGGAAAAATTGAATCCATGTGTAATATTCAAGCTTAGTTACCATGGAAACTCTCATAACAATAAAGTAAACAATATTTTTTTGCGTGATTGTAGTCGTCGTCTTGGAGATCTGAAATAACCATTTTTATTGTTGAAACAATGTAATACAAACTAAGGAATCACGTTTTAAGATAACATTATATAAAATTTCAAACTCGCATATCTCCGTTACTTTAGAAGATACTGAAATGATTTTACACTCAATGGAATCAGGTCGACGCTCTCTTTTCTCCCTTCCAGAAAAATTGAATCCATGTGTAATATTCATGCTTAGTTACTGTGGAAACTCTCATAACAATCGTGTAAACAATCTATGTGTGCGTGATTGTAGCTGTCGTCGTGGAGAACTGAAATAACCATTTTGATTGTTGAAACAATGTAATACAAACTAAGGCCTCACGCTTTACGATAACATTATATAAAATTTCAAACTCGCACATCTCCGTTACTATAGAAGATACTGAAATGATTTTACACTCAATGGAATCATGTCAACGCTCTCTATTGGCTCATCCGGAAAAATTGAATCCATGTGTAATATTCATGCTTAGTTACCATGGAAACTCTCATAACAATCATGTAAACAATCTATTTGTGCGTGATTGTAGTAGTCATCATAGAGATTTGAAATAACCATTTTGATTGTTACAACAATGTAATACAAACTAAGGTATCACGTTTTACGTTAACATTATATAAAATTTTAAACTCGCATATCTCCGTTACTGTAGATGATACTGAAGTGATTTTAAAAACAATGTAATCAGGTCGACGCTCTCTATTGGCACATCCGGAAAAATTGAATCCATCTGTAATATTATATGCTTAGTTACCATGGAAACTCTCATAACAATCATGTAAACAATCTATTTGGGCGTGATTGTAATCGTCGTCGTGGAGATTTGAAATAACCATTTTGATTGTATAAACAATGTAATAAAAACTAAGGAATCACGTTTTAAGATAACATTATATAAGATTTCAAACTCGCATATCTCCTTTACTATAGAAGGTAATGAAGTGATTTGACACTCAATGGAATCAGGTCAACGCTCTCTTTTGGCACATCCCGAAAATTGAATCATTGTGTAATATTCATGCTTAGTTACCATGGAATCTCTCATAACAATCATGTAAACAATCTCTTTGTGCGTGATTGTAGCTGTCGTCGTGGAGAACTGAAATAACCATTTTGATTGTTGAAACAATGTAATACAAACTAAGCCCTCACGCTTTACGATAACATTATATAAAATTTCAAACTCGCATATCTCCGTTACTATAGAAAATACTGAAATGATTTTATACTCAATGGAATCAGGTCAACGCTCTCTTTTGGCACATCCCGAAAAATTGAATCCATGTGTAATATTCATGCTTAGTTACCATGGAAACTCTCATAACAATAAAGTAAACAATATTTTTTTGCGTGATTGAAGTCGTCGTCGTGGAGATCTGAAATAACCATTTTGATTGTTGAGAAAATGTAATAAAAACTAAGGAATCACGTTTTAATATAACATTATATAAAATTTCAAACTCGCATATCTCCGTTACTATAGAAGATACTGAAGTGATTTTACAATCAATGGAATAAGGTCAACGCTCTCTATTTTCACATCCGAAAAAATTGAATTCGTGTGTAATATTCATGCTTAGTTACCATGGAAACTCTCATAACAATAATTTAAACAATCTATTGGTGCGTGATTGTAGTCGTCGACATAGGGATTTGTAATAACCATTTTGATTATTGAAACAATGTAATACAAACTAAGGAATCACGTTTTACGATAACATTATATAAAATTTTAAACTCGCATATCTCCGTTACTATAGAAGATACCTAAGTGATTTTAAAATCAATGTAATCAGGACGACGCTCTCTATTGGCACATCGGGAAAAATTGAATCCATGTGTAATATCCATGGTTAGGTACCATGGAAACTCTCATAACAATCATGTAAACATTCTATTTGTGCGTGATTGTAGTCGGCGTCGTGGAGATTTGAAATAACCATTTTGATTGTTGAAACAATGTAATACAAACTAAGGTCTCACGCTTTACGATAACATTATATAAAATTACAAACTTGCATATCTCCGTTACTATAGAAAATACGGAAGTGATTTTACAATCAATGGAATCAGGTCGACGCTCTCTATTGGCTCATCCGGAAAAATTGAATCCATGTTTAATATTCATGCGTAGTTACCATGGAAACACTCGTAACAATCATGTAAACAATCTATTTGTACGTGATTGTCGTCGTCCTCGTTGAGATTTGTAATAACCATTTGGATTGTTGAAACAATGTAATACAAACTAAAGGATCACGTTTTAAAATTACATTATATAAACTTCACACTCGCATATCTCCGTTACTATAGAAGATACTGAAGTGTACTTTACACTCAATGGAATCAGGTCGACGATCTTTATTGGCACATTGGGAAAAAATTAATCCATGTTTAATATTGATTCTTTCTTACCATGTAAATTCTCATAACAATCATGTAAACAATCTATTTGTGCGTGATTGTAGTCGTCGTCGTGGAGATTTTAAATAACCATTTTGATTCTTGAGACAATGTAATACAAGCTAAGGCCTCACGCTTTACGAAAACATTATATAAAATTTCAAACTCCCATATCTCCGTTACTATAAAAGATAATGAAGTGACTTTACAATCAATGGAATCAGGTCGACGCTCTCTTTTGGCTCATCCCGAAAAATTGAATCCATGTGTAATATTCATGCTTAGTTACCATGGAAACTCACATAACGATGATGTAAACAATCTATTTGGGCGTGATTGTAGTCGTCGTCGTGGAGATTTTAAATAAACATTTAGATTTGTTGAAACAATGGAATACAACCTAATTCCTCACGTTTTACGATAACATTATATAATATTTCAAACTCGCACATCTCCGTTACTATAGAAGATACTGAAATGATTTTACACTCAATGGAATCAGGTCAACGCTCTCTATTGGCTCATCCGGAAAAATTGAATCCATGTGTAATATTCATGCTTAGTTACCATGGAAACTCTCATAACAATAAAGTAAACAATATTTTTTTGCGTGATTGTAGTCGTCGTCGTGGAGATGTGAAATAACCATTTTGATTGTTGAAACAATGTAATACAAACTAAGGAATCACGTTTTAAGATAACATTATATAAAATTTCAAACTCGCATATCTCCGTTACTATAGAAGATACTGAAATGATTTTACACTCAATGGAATCAGGTCGACGCTCTCTTTTTTCCCATCCAGAAAAATTGAATCCATGTGTAATATTCATGCTTAGTTACCATGGAAACTCTCATAACAATCATGTAAACAATCTATTTGTGCGTGATTGTAGTCGTCATCATAGAGATTTGAAATAACCATTTTGATTGTTGAAACAATGTAATACAAACTAAGGAATCACGATTTACGATAACATTATATAAAATTTAAACTCGCATATCTCCGTTACTGTAGATGATACTGAAGTGATTTTAAAAACAATGTAATCAGGTCGACGATCTCTATTGGCACATCCGGAAAAATTGAATCCATGTGTAATATTATATGCTTAGTTACCATGGAAACTCTCATAACAATCATGTAAACAATCTATTTGTACATGATTGTCGTCGTCCTCGTTGAGATTTGTAATAACAATTTTGATTGTTGAAACAATGTAATACAAACTAAAGAATCACGTCTTAAAATTACATTATATAAAATTTCACACTCGCATATCTCCGTTACTATAGAAGATACTGAAGTGTACTTTACACTCAATGGAATCAGCTCGACGCTCTCTATTGGCACATCGGGAAAAATTGAATCCATGTTTAATATTCATTCTTTCTTACCATGTAAACTCTCATAACAATTTTGTAAACAATCTATTTGTGCGTGATTGTAGTCGTCGTCGTGGAGATTTTAAATAACCATTTTGATTGTTGAAACAATGTAATACAAGCTAAGGCCTCACGCTTTACGAAAATATTATATAAAATTTCAAACTCGCATATCTCTTTACTATGAAAGATAATTAAGTGACTTTACAATCAATGGAATCAGTTCGACGCTCTCTATTGGCTCATCCGGAAAAATTGAATCCATGTGTAATATTCATGCTTAGTTACCATGGAAACTCTCATAACAATCATGTAAACAATCTATTTGGGCGTGATTGTAGTCGTCGTAGTGGAGATTTGAAATAACCATTTTGATTGTTGAATCAATGTAATACAAACTAAGGAATCACGTTTTAAGATAACATTATATAAAATTTCACACTCGCATATCTCCGTTACTTTAGAAGATACTGAAGTTTACTTTCCACTCAATGAAATCAGGTCGACATTCTGCATTGGCACATCCGGAAAAATTGAATCCATGTATAATATTCATGCTTAGTTACCATGGAGGGTCTCATAACAATCATGTTAGCAATCTATTTGTGCGTGATTGTAGTCGTCGTTGTGGAGATTTGAAATAAACATTTTGATTGTTGAAACAATATAATACAACCTAAGGCCTCACGTTTTACGATAACATTATATAAAATTTCAAACTCGCACATCTTCGTTACTATAGAAGATACTGAAATGATTTTACACTCAATGGAATTAAGTCGACGCTCTCTATTGGCTCATCCGGAAAAATTGAATCCATGTGTAATATTCATACGTAATTACCATGGAAACACTCATAACAAGAAAGTAAACAATATTTTTTTTGCGTGATTGTAGTCGTCGTCGTGGAGATCTGAAATAACCTTTTTGATTGTTGAAACAATGTAATACAAAATAAGGAATCACGTTTTAAGATAACATTATATAAAATTTCAAACTCGCATATCTCCGTTACTATAGAAGATACTGAAGTGATTTTACAATCAATGGAATCAGGTCGACGCTCTCTATTGGCTCATCCAGAAAAATTGAATCCATGTGTAATATTCATGCTTAGTTACCATGGAAACTCTCATAACAATCATGTAAACAATCTATTTGGGCGTGATTGTAGTCGTCGTCGTGGACATTTGAAATAACCATTTTGATTGTTGAAACAATGTAATACAAACTAAGGAATCACGTTTTAAGATAACATTAATTAAAATTTCAAACTCGCATATCTCCGTTACTTTAGAAGATACTGAAATGATTTTACACTCAATGGAATCTGGTCCACGCTCTTTTTTCCCCATCCAGAAAAATTGAATCCATGTTTAATATTCATGCTTAGTTACCATGGAAACTCTCATAACAATCATGTAAACAATCTATTTGTGCGTGATTGTAGTCGTCGTCATAGGGATTTGTAATAACCATTTTGATTGTTGAAACAATGTAATACAAACTAAGGAATCACGTTTTACGATAACATTATATAAAATTTTAAACTCGCATATCTCCGTTACTATAGAAGATACCTAAGTGATTTTAAAATCAATGTAATCAGGACGACGCTCTCTATTGGCACATCGGGAAAAATTGAATTCATGTGTAATATCCATGGTTAGGTACCATGGAAACTCTCATAACAATCATGTAAGCAATCTATTTGCGCGTGATTGTAGTCGGCGTCGTGGAGATTTGAAATAACCTTTTTGATTTTTGAAACAATGTAATACAAACTAAGGCCTCACGCTTTACGATAACATTATATAAAATTTCAAACTTGCATATCTCCGTTACTATAGAAAATACGGAAGTGATTTTACAATCAATGGAATCAGGTCGACGCTCTCTATTGGCTCATCCGGAAAAATTGAATCCATGTGTAATATTCATACGTAGTTACCATGGAAACACTCGTAACAATCATGTAAACAATCTATTTGTACGTGATTGTCGTCGTCCTCGTTGAGATTTGTAATAACCATTTGGATTGTTGAAACAATGTAATACAAATTAAAGGATCACGTTTTAAAATTACATTATATAAACTTCACACTCGCATATCTCCGTTACTATAGAAGATACTGAAGTGTACTTTACACTCAATGGAATCAGGTCGACGCTCTCTATTGGCACATTGGGAAAAATTGAATCCATATTTAATATTCATTCTTTCTTACCATGTAAATTCTCATAACAATCATGTAAACAATCTATTTGTGCGTGATTGTAGTCGTCATCATAGAGATTTGAAATAACCATTTTGATTGTTGAAACAATGTAATACAAACTAAGGCCTCACGCTTTACGAAAACATTATATAAAATTTCAAACTCGCATATCTCCGTTACTATAAAAGATAATGAAGTGACTTTACAATCAATGGAATCAGTTCGACGCTCTCTATTGGCTCATCCGGAAAAATTGAATCCATGTGTAATATTCATGCTTAGTTACCGTGGAAACTCTCATAACAATCGTGTAAACAATCTATTTGTGCGTGATTGTAGCTGTCGTCGTAGAGAACTGAAATAACCATTTTGATTGTTGAAACAATGTAATACAAACTAAGGCCTCACGCTTTACGATAAAATTATGTAAAATTTCAAACTCGCATATCTCCGTTACTATAGAAGATACTGAAGTGAATTTACACTCAATGGAATCAGGTCAACGCTCTCTTTTGGTACATCCCGAAAAATTGAATCCATGTGTAATATTCAAGCTTAGTTACCATGGAAACTCACATAACAATGATGTAAACAATCTATTTGGGCGTGATTGTAGTCGTCGTCGTGGAGATTTTAAATAAACATTTAGATTGTTGAAACAATGTAATACAACCTAAGGCCTCACGTTTTACGATAACATTATGTAATATTTCAAACTCGCACATCTCCGTTACTATAGAAGATACTGAAATGATTTTACACTCAATGGAATCAGGTCAACGCTCTCTATTGGCTCATCCGGAAAAATTGAATCCAAGTGTAATATTCATGCTTAGTTACCATGGAAACTCTCATAACAATAAAGTAAACAATATTTTTTTGCGCGATTGTAGTCGTCGTCGTGGAGATCTGAAATAACCATTTTGATTGTTGAAACAATGTAATACAAACTAAGGAATCACGTTTTAAGATAACATTATATAAAATTTCAAACTCGCATATCTCCGTTACTATAGAAGATACTGAAATGATTTTACACTCAATGGAATCAGGTAGACGCTCTCTTTTTTCCCATCCAGAAAAATTGAATCCATGTGTAATATTCATGCTTAGTTACAATGGAAACTCTCATAACAATCATGTAAACAATCTTTTTGGGCGTGATTGTAGTCGTCGTCGTGGAGATTTTAAATAAACCTTTAGATTGTTGAAACATTGTAATACAACCTAAGGCCTCACGTTTTACGATAACATTATATAAAATTTCAAACTCGCACATCTCCGTTACTATAGTAGATACTGAAATGATTTTACATTCAATGGAATCAGGTCAACGCTCTCTATTGGCTCATCCGGAAAAATTGAATCCATGTGTAATATTCATGCTTAGGTACCATGGAAACTCTCATAACAATCATGTAAACAATCTATTTGTGCGTGATTGTAGTAGTCATCATAGATATTTGAAATAACCATTTTGATTGTTAAAACAATGTAATACAAACTAAGGAATCACGTTTTACGTTAACATTATATAAAATTTTAAACTCGCATATCTCCGTTACTGTAGATGATACTGAAGTAATTTTAAAAACAATGTAATCAGGTCGACGCTCTCTATTGGCACATCCGGAAAAATTGAATCCATCTGTAATATTATATGCTTAGTTACCATGGAAACTCTCATAACAATCATGTAAACAATCTATTTGGGCGTGATTGTAATCGTCGTCGTGGAGATTTGAAATAACCATTTTGATTGTATAAACAATGTAATAAAAACTAAGGAATCACGTTTTAAGATAACATTATATAAGATTTCAAATTCGCATATCTCCTTTACTATAGAAGGTAATGAAGTGATTTGACACTCAGTGGAATCAGGTCAACGCTCTCTTTTGGCACATCCCGAAAATTGAATCCATGTGTAATATTCATGCTTAGTTACCATGGAAACTCTCATAACAATAAAGTAAACAATATTTTTTTGCGTGATTGTAGTCGTCGTCGTGGAGATCTGAAATAACCATTTTGATTGTTGAAACAATGTAATACAAGCTAAGGCCTCACGCTTTACGAAAACATTATATAAAATTTCAAACTCGCATATCTCTTTACTATGAAAGATAATTAAGTGACTTTACAATCAATGGAATCAGTTCGACGCTCTCTATTGGCTCATCCGGAAAAATTGAATCCATGTGTAATATTCATGCTTAGTTACCATGGAAACTCTCATAACAATCATGTAAACAATCTATTTGGGCGTGATTGTAGTCGTCGTAGTGGAGATTTGAAATAACCATTTTGATTGTTGAATCAATGTAATACAAACTAAGGAATCACGTTTTAAGATAACATTATATAAAATTTCACACTCGCATATCTCCGTTACTTTAGAAGATACTGAAGTTTACTTTCCACTCAATGAAATCAGGTCGACATTCTGCATTGGCACATCCGGAAAAATTGAATCCATGTATAATATTCATGCTTAGTTAGCATGGAGGGTCTCATAACAATCATGTTAGCAATCTATTTGTGCGTGATTGTAGTCGTCGTTGTGGAGATTTGAAATAAACATTTTGATTGTTGAAACAATATAATACAACCTAAGGCCTCACGTTTTACGATAACTTTATATAAAATTTCAAACTCGCACATCTTCTTTACTATAGAAGATACTGAAATGATTTTACACTCAATGGAATTAAGTCGACGCTCTCTATTGGCTCATCCAGAAAAATTGAATCCATGTGTAATATTCATGCTTAGTTACCATGGAAACTCTCATAACAAGAAAGTAAACAATATTTTTTTGCGTGATTGTAGTCGTCGTCGTGGAGATCTGAAATAACCTTTTTGATTGTTGAAACAATGTAATACAAAATAAGGAATCACGTTTTAAGATAACATTATATGAAATTTCAAACTCGCATATCTCCGTTACTATAGAAGATAGTGAAGTGATTTTACAATCAATGGAATCAGGTTGACGCTCTCTATTGGCTCATCCAGAAAAATTGAATCCATGTGTAATATTCATGCTTAGTTACCATGGAAACTCTCATAACAATCATGTAAACAATCTATTTGGGCGTGATTGTAGTCGTCGTCGTGGACATTTGAAATAACCATTTTGATTGTTGAAACAATGTAATACAAACTAAGGAATCACGTTTTAAGATAACATTAATTAAAATTTCAAACTCGCATATCTCCGTTACTTTAGAAGATACTGAAATGATTTTACACTCAATGGAATCTGGTCGACGCTCTTTTTTCCCCATCTAGAAAAATTGAATCCATGTTTAATATTCATGCTTAGTTACCATGGAAACTCTCATAACAATCATGTAAACAATCTATTTGTGCGTGATTGTAGTCGTCGTCATAGGGATTTGTAATAACCATTTTGATTGTTGAAACAATGTAATACAAACTAAGGAATCACGTTTTACGATAACATTATATAAAATTTTAAACTCGCATATCTCCGTTACTATAGAAGATACCTAAGTGATTTTAAAATCAATGTAATCAGGACGACGCTCTCTATTGGCACATCGGGAAAAATTGAATTCATGTGTAATATCCATGGTTAGGTACCATGGAAACTCTCATAACAATCATGTAAGCAATCTATTTGCGCGTGATTGTAGTCGGCGTCGTGGAGATTTGAAATAACCATTTTGATTTTTGAAACAATGTAATACAAACTAAGGCCTCACGCTTTACGATAACATTATATAAAATTTCAAACTTGCATATCTCCGTTACTATAGAAAATACGGAAGTGATTTTACAATCAATGGAATCAGGTCGACGCTCTCTATTGGCTCATCCGGAAAAATTGAATCCATGTGTAATATTCATGCGTAGTTACCATGGAAACACTCGTAACAATCATGTAAACAATCTATTTGTACGTGATTGTCGTCGTCCTCGTTGAGATTTGTAATAACCATTTGGATTGTTGAAACAATGTAATACAAACTAAAGGATCACGTTTTAAAATTACATTATATAAACTTCACACTCGCATATCTCCGTTACTATAGAAGATACTGAAGTGTACTTTACACTCAATGGAATCAGGACGACGCTCTCTATTGGCACATTGGGAAAAATTGAATCCATATTTAATATTCATTCTTTCTTACCATGTAAATTCTCATAACAATCATGTAAACAATCTATTTGTGCGTGATTGTAGTCGTCATCATAGAGATTTGAAATAACCATTTTGATTGTTGAAACAATGTAATACAAACTAAGGCATCACGCTTTACGATAACATTATGTAAAATTTCAAACTCGCATATCTCCGTTACTATAGAAGATACTGAAGTGAATTTACACTCAATGGAATCAGGTCAACGCTCTCTTTTGGTACATCCGGAAAAATTGAATCCATGTGTAATATTCAAGCTTAGTTACCATGGAAACTCACATAACAATGATGTAAACAATCTATTTGGGCGTGATTGTAGTCGTCGTCGTGGAGATTTTAAATAAACATTTAGATTGTTGAAACAATGTAATACAACCTAAGGCCTCACGTTTTACGATAACATTATATAATATTTCAAACTCGCACATCTCCGTTACTATAGAAGATACTGAAATGATTTTACACTCAATGGAATCAGGTCAACGCTCTCTATTGGCTCATCCGGAAAAATTGAATCCAAGTGTAATATTCATGCTTAGTTACCATGGAAACTCTCATAACAATAAAGTAAACAATATTTTTTTGCGTGATTGTAGTCGTCGTCGTGGAGATCTGAAATAACCATTTTGATTGTTGAAACAATGTAATACAAACTAAGGAATCACGTTTTAAGATAACATTATATAAAATTTCAAACTCGCATATCTCCGTTACTATAGAAGATACTGAAATGATTTTACACTCAATGGAATCAGGTAGACGCTCTCTTTTTTCCCATCCAGAAAAATTGAATCCATGTGTAATATTCATGCTTAGTTACCATGGAAACTCTCATAACAATCATGTAAACAATCTTTTTGGGCGTGATTGTAGTAGTCATCATAGATATTTGAAATAACCATTTTGATTGTTAAAACAATGTAATACAAACTAAGGAATCACGTTTTACGTTAACATTATATAAAATTTTAAACTCGCATATCTCCGTTACTGTAGATGATACTGAAGTGATTTTAAAAACAATGTAATCAGGTCGACGCTCTCTATTGGCACATCCGGAAAAATTGAATCCATCTGTAATATTATATGCTTAGTTACCATGGAAACTCTCATAACAATCATGTAAACAATCTATTTGGGCGTGATTGTAATCGTCCTCGTGGAGATTTGAAATAACCATTTTGATTGTATAAACAATGTAATAAAAACTAAGGAATCACGTTTTAAGATAACATTATATAAGATTTCAAATTCGCATATCTCCTTTACTATAGAAGGTAATGAAGTGATTTGACACTCAGTGGAATCAGGTCAACGATCTCTTTTGGCACATCCCGAAAATTGAATCCATGTGTAATATTCATGCTTAGTTACCATAGAAACTTTCATAACAATCATGTAAACAATATTTTTGGGCGTGATTGTAATCGTCGTCGTGGAGATTTTAAATAAACCTTTAGATTGTTGAAACAATGTAATACAACCTAAGGCCTCACGTTTTACGATAACATTATATAATATTTCAAACTCGCACATCTCCGTTACTATAGAAGATACTGAAATGATTTTACACTCAATGGAATCAGGTCAACGCTCTCTATTGGCTCATCCGGAAAAATTGAATCCATGTGTAATATTCATGCTTAGTTACCATGGAAACTCTCATAACAATAAAGTAAACAATATTTTTTTGCGTGATTGTAGTCGTCGTCGTGGAGATCTGAAATAACCATTTTGATTGTTGAAACAATGTAATACAAACTAAGGAATCACGTTTTAAGATAACATTATATAAAATTTCAAACTCGCATATCTCCGTTACTATAGAAGATACTGAAATGATTTTACACTCAATGGAATCAGGTCGACGCTCTCTTTTTTCCCATCCAGAAAAATTGAATCCATGTGTAATATTCATGCTTAGTTACCATGGAAACTCTCATAACAATCATGTAAACAATCTATTTGTGCGTGATTGTAGTCGTCGTCGTGGAGATTTTAAATAAACATTTAGATTGTTGAAACAATGTAATACAACCTAAGGCCTCACGTTTTACGATAACATTATATAATATTTCAAACTCGCACATCTCCGTTACTATAGAAGATACTGAAATGATTTTACACTCAATGGAATCAGGTCAACGCTCTCTATTGGCTCATCCGGAAAAATTGAATCCAAGTGTAATATTCATGCTTAGTTACCATGGAAACTCTCATAACAATAAAGTAAACAATATTTTTTTGCGTGATTGTAGTCGTCGTCGTGGAGATCTGAAATAACCATTTTGATTGTTGAAACAATGTAATACAAACTAAGGAATCACGTTTTAAAATAACATTATATAAAATTTCAAACTCGCATATCTCCGTTACTATAGAAGATACTGAAATGATTTTACACTCAATGGAATCAGGTAGACGCTCTCTTTTTTCCCATCCAGAAAAATTGAATCCATGTGTAATATTCATGCTTAGTTACCATGGAAACTCTCATAACAATCATGTAAACAATCTTTTTGGGCGTGATTGTAGTCGTCGTCGTGGAGATTTTAAATAAACCTTTAGATTGTTGAAACATTGTAATACAACCTAAGGCCTCACGTTTTACGATAACATTATATAAAATTTCAAACTCGCACATCTCCGTTACTATAGTAGATACTGAAATGATTTTACATTCAATGGAATCAGGTCAACGCTCTCTATTATCTCATCCGGAAAAATTGAATCCATGTGTAATATTCATGCTTAGGTACCATGGAAACTCTCATAACAATCATGTAAACAATCTATTTGTGCGTGATTGTAGTAGTCATCATAGATATTTGAAATAACCATTTTGATTGTTAAAACAATGTAATACAAACTAAGGAATCACGTTTTACGTTAACATTATATAAAATTTTAAACTCGCATATCTCCGTTACTGTAGATGATACTGAAGTGATTTTAAAAACAATGCAATCAGGTCGACGCTCTCTATTGGCACATCCGGAAAAATTGAATCCATCTGTAATATTATATGCTTAGTTACCATGGAAACTCTCATAACAATCATGTAAACAATCTATTTGGGCGTGATTGTAATCGTCGTCGTGGAGATTTGAAATAACCATTTTGATTGTATAAACAATGTAATAAAAACTAAGGAATCACGTTTTAAGATAACATTATATAAGATTTCAAATTCGCATATCTCCTTTACTATAGAAGGTAATGAAGTGATTTGACACTCAGTGGAATCAGGTCAACGCTCTCTTTTGGCACATCCCGAAAATTGAATCCATGTGTAATATTCATGCTTAGTTACCATGGAAACTTTCATAACAATCATGTAAACAATATTTTTGGGCGTGATTGTAATCGTCGTCGTGGAGATTTTAAATAAACCTTTAGATTGTTGAAACAATGTAATACAACCTAAGGCCTCACGTTTTACGATAACATTATATAATATTTCAAACTCGCACATCTCCGTTACTATAGAAGATACTGAAATGATTTTACACTCAATGGAATCAGGTCGACGCTCTCTTTTTTCCCATCCAGAAAAATTGAATCCATGTGTAATATTCATGCTTAGTTACCATGGAAACTCTCATAACAATCATGTAAACAATCTATTTGTGCGTGATTGTAGTCGTCATCATAGAGATTTGAAATAACCATTTTGATTGTTGAAACAATGTAATACAAACTAAGGAATCACGATTTACGATAACATTATATAAAATTTAAACTCGCATATCTCCGTTACTGTAGATGATACTGAAGTGATTTTAAAAACAATGTAATCAGGTCGACGATCTCTATTGGCACATCCGGAAAAATTGAATCCATGTGTAATATTATATGCTTAGTTACCATGGAAACTCTCATAACAATCATGTAAACAATCTATTTGTACATGATTGTCGTCGTCCTCGTTGAGATTTGTAATAACAATTTTGATTGTTGAAACAATGTAATACAAACTAAAGAATCACGTCTTAAAATTACATTATATAAAATTTCACTCGCATATCTCCGTTACTATAGAAGATACTGAAGTGTACTTTACACTCAATGGAATCAGCTCGACGCTCTCTATTGGCACATCGGGAAAAATTGAATCCATGTTTAATATTCATTCTTTCTTACCATGTAAACTCTCATAACAATTTTGTAAACAATCTATTTGTGCGTGATTGTAGTCGTCGTCGTGGAGATTTTAAATAACCATTTTGATTGTTGAAACAATGTAATACAAGCTAAGGCCTCACGCTTTACGAAAACATTATATAAAATTTCAAACTCGCATATCTCTTTACTATGAAAGATAATTAAGTGACTTTACAATCAATGGAATCAGTTCGACGCTCTCTATTGACTCATCCGGAAAAATTGAATCCATGTGTAATATTCATGCTTAGTTACCATGGAAACTCTCATAACAATCATGAAAACAATCTATATGGGCGTGATTGTAGTCGTCGTAGTGGAAATTTGAAATAACCATTTTGATTGTTGAATCAATGTAATACAAACTAAGGAATCACGTTTTAAGATAACATTATATAAAATTTCACACTCGCATATCTCCGTTACTTTAGAAGATACTGAAGTGTACTTTCCACTCAATGAAATCAGGTCGACATTCTGCATTGGCACATCCGGAAAAATTGAATCCATGTATAATATTCATGCTTAGTTACCATGGAGGGTCTCATAACAATCATGTTAGCAATCTATTTGTGCGTGATTGTAGTCGTCGTTGTGGAGATTTGAAATAAACATTTTGATTGTTGAAACAATATAATACAACCTAAGGCCTCACGTTTTACGATAACATTATATAAAATTTCAAACTCGCACATCTTCGTTACTATAGAAGATACTGAAATGATTTTACACTCAATGGAATTAGGTCGACGCTCTCTATTTGCTCATCCGGAAAAATTGAATCCATGTGTAATATTCATGCGTAGTTACCATGGAAACACTCATAACAAGAAAGTAAACAATATTTTTTTGCGCGATTGTAGTCGTCGTCGTGGAGATCTGAAATAACCATTTTGATTGTTGAAACAATGTAATACAAACTAAGGAATCACGTTTTAAGATAACATTATATAAAATTTCAAACTCGTATATCTCCGTTACTATAGAAGATACTGAAGTGATTTTACAATCAATGGAATCAGGTCGACGCTCTCTATTGGCTCATCCAGAAAAATTGAATCCATGTGTAATATTCATGCTTAGTTACCATGGAAACTCTCATAACAATCATGTAAACAATCTATTTGGGCGTGATTGTAGTCGTCGTCGTGGACATTTGAAATAACCATTTTGATTGTTGAAACAATGTAATACAAACTAAGGAATCACGTTTTAAGATAACATTAATTAAAATTTCAAACTCGCATATCTCCGTTACATTAGAAAATACTGAAATGATTTTACACTCAATGGAATCTGGTCGACGCTCTTTTTTTCCCATCCAGAAAAATTGAATCCATGTGTAATATTCATGCTTAGTTACCATGGAAACTCTCATAACAATCATGTAAACAATCTATTTGTGCGTGATTGTAGTCGTCATCATAGAGATTTGAAATAACCATTTTGATTGTTGAAACAATGTAATACAAACTAAGGAATCACGTTTTACGATAACATTATATAAAATTTTAAACTCGCATATCTCCGTTACTGTAGATGATACAGAAGTAATTTTAAAAACAATGTAATCAGGTCGACGCTCTCTATTGGCACATCCCGAAAAATTGAATCCATGTGTAATATTCATGCTTAGGTACCATGGAAACTCTCATAACAAACATGTAAACAATCTCTTTGGGCGTGATTGTTGTCGTCGTCGTGGAGATTTTAAATAAACCTTTAGATTGTTGAAACAATGTAATACAACCTAAGGCCTCACGTTTTACGATAACATTATATAAAATTTCAAACTCGCACATCTCCGTTACTATAGAAGATACTGAAATGATTTTACACTCAATGGAATCAGGTCAACGCTCTCTATTGGCTCATCCGTTAAAATTGAATCCATGTGTAATATTCATGCTTAGTTACCATGGAAACTCTCATAACAATCATGTAAACAATCTATTTGGGCGTGATTGTAATCGTCGTCGTGGAGATTTGAAATAACCATTTTGATTGTATAAACAATGTAATAAAAACTAAGGAATCACGTTTTTTTTGATAACATTATATAAGATTTCAAACTCGCATATCTCCTTTACTATAGAAGGTAATGACGTGATTTGACACTCAGTGGAATCAGGTCAACCCTCTCTTTTGGCACATCCCGAAAACTGAATCCATGTGTAATATTCATGCTTAGTTACCATGGAAACTCTCATAACAATCATGTTAGCAATCTATTTGTGCGTGATTGTAGTCGTCGTTGTGGAGATTTGAAATAAACATTTTGATTGTTGAAACAATATAATACAACCTAAGGTCTCACGTTTTACGATAACATTATATAAAATTTCAAACTCGCACATCTCCGTTACTATAGAAGATTCTGAAATGATTTGACACTCAGTGGAATCAGGTCAACGCTCTCTTTTGGCACATCCCGAAAATTGAATCCATGTGTAATATTCATGCTTAGTTACCATGGAAACTCTCATAACAATCATGTAAACAATATTTTTGGGCGTGATTGTAGGGTCGTCGTGGAGATTTTAAATAAACCTTTAGATTGTTGAAACAATGTAATACAACCTAAGGCCTCACGTTTTACGATAACATTTTATAATATTTCAAACTCGCACATCTCCGTTACTATAGAAGATACTGAAATGATTTTACACTCAATGGAATCAGGTCAACGCTCTCTATTGGCTCATCCGGAAAAATTGAATCCATGTGTAATATTCATGCTTAGTTACCATGGAAACTCTCATAACAATAAAGTAAACAATATTTTTTTGCGTGATTGTAGTCGTCGTCGTGGAGATCTGAAATAACCATTTTGATTGTTGAAACAATGTAATACAAACTAAGGAATCACGTTTTAAGATAACATTATATAAAATTTCAAACTCGCATATCTCCGTTACTATAGAAGATACTGAAATGATTTTACACTCAATGGAATCAGGTCGACGCTCTCTTTTTTCCCATCCAGAAAAATTGAATCCATGTGTAATATTCATGCTTAGTTACCATGGAAACTCTCATAACAATCATGTAAACAATCTATTTGTGCGTGATTGTAGTCGTCATCATAGAGATTTGAAATAACCATTTTGATTGTTGAAACAATGTAATACAAACTAAGGAATCACGATTTACGATAACATTATATAAAATTTCAAACTCGCATATCTCTTTACTATGAAAGATAATTAAGTGACTTTACAATCAATGGAATCAGTTCGACGCTCTCTATTGACTCATCCGGAAAAATTGAATCCATGTGTAATATTCATGCTTAGTTACCATGGAAACTCTCATAACAATCATGTAAACAATCTATTTGTACATGATTGTCGTCGTCCTCGTTGAGATTTGTAATAACAATTTTGATTGTTGAAACAATGTAATACAAACTAAAGAATCACGTCTTAAATTACATTATATAAAATTTCACACTCGCATATCTCCGTTACTATAGAAGATACTGAAGTGTACTTTACACTCAATGGAATCAGCTCGACGCTCTCTATTGGCACATCGGGAAAAATTGAATCCATGTTTAATATTCATTCTTTCTTACCATGTAAACTCTCATAACAATTTTGTAAACAATCTATTTGTGCGTGATTGTAGTCGTCGTCGTGGAGATTTTAAATAACCATTTTGATTGTTGAAACAATGTAATACAAGCTAAGGCCTCACGCTTTACGAAAACATTATATAAAATTTCAAACTCGCATATCTCTTTACTATGAAAGATAATTAAGTGACTTTACAATCAATGGAATCAGTTCGACGCTCTCTATTGACTCATCCGGAAAAATTGAATCCATGTGTAATATTCATGCTTAGTTACCATGGAAACTCTCATAACAATCATGTAAACAATCTATTTGGGCGTGATTGTAGTCGTCGTAGTGGAAATTTGAAATAACCATTTTGATTGTTGAATCAATGTAATACAAACTAAGGAATCACGTTTTAAGATAACATTATATAAAATTTCACACTCGCATATCTCCGTTACTTTAGAAGATACTGAAGTGTACTTTCCACTCAATGAAATCAGGTCGACATTCTGCATTGGCACATCCGGAAAAATTGAATCCATGTATAATATTCATGCTTAGTTACCATCGAGGGTCTCATAACAATCATGTTAGCAATCTATTTGTGCGTGATTGTAGTCGTCGTTGTGGAGATTTGAAATAAACATTTTGATTGTTGAAACAATATAATACAACCTAAGGCCTCACGTTTTACGATAACATTATATAAAATTTCAAACTCGCACATCTTCGTTACTATAGAAGATACTGAAATGATTTTACACTCAATGGAATTAGGTCGACGCTCTCTATTTGCTCATCCGGAAAAATTGAATCCATGTGTAATATTCATGCGTAGTTACCATGGAAACACTCATAACAAGAAAGTAAACAATATTTTTTTGCGCGATTGTAGTCGTCGTCGTGGAGATCTGAAATAACCATTTTGATTGTTGAAACAATGTAATACAAACTAAGGAATCACGTTTTAAGATAACATAATATAAAATTTCAAACTCGCATATCTCCGTTACTATAGAAGATACTGAAGTGATTTTACAATCAATGGAATCAGGTCGACGCTCTCTATTGGCTCATCCAGAAAAATTGAATCCATGTGTAATATTCATGCTTAGTTACCATGGAAACTCTCATAACAATCATGTAAACAATCTATTTGGGCGTGATTGTAGTCGTCGTCGTGGACATTTGAAATAACCATTTTGATTGTTGAAACAATGTAATACAAACTAAGGAATCACGTTTTAAGATAACATTAATTAAAATTTCAAACTCGAATATCTCCGTTACTTTAGAAAATACTGAAATGATTTTACACTCAATGGAATCTGGTCGACGCTCTTTTTTTCCCATCCAGATAAATTGAATCCATGTGTAATATTCATGCTTAGTTACCATGGAAACTCTCATAACAATCATGTAAACAATCTATTTGTGCGTGATTGTAGTCGTCATCATAGAGATTTGAAATAACCATTTTGATTGTTGAAACAATGTAATACAAACTAAGGAATCACGTTTTACGATAACATTATATAAAATTTTAAACTCGCATATCTCCGTTACTGTAGATGATACTGAAGTGATTTTAAAAACAATGTAATCAGGTCGACGCTCTCTATTGGCACATCCCGAAAAATTGAATCCATGTGTAATATTCATGCTTAGGTACCATGGAAACTCTCATAACAATCATGTAAACAATCTATTTGGGCGTGATTGTAGTCGTCGTCGTGGAGATTTGAAATAAACATTTAGATTGTTGAAACAATGTAATACAACCTAAGGCCTCACGTTTTACGATAACATTATATAAAATTTCAAACTCGCACATCTCCGTTACTATAGAAGATACTGAAATGATTTTACACTCAATGGAATCAGGTCAACGCTCTCTATTGGCTCATCCGTTAAAATTGAATCCATGTGTAATATTCATGCTTAGTTACCATGGAAACTCTCATAACAATCATGTAAACAATCTATTTGAGCGTGATTGTAATCGTCGTCGTGGAGATTTGAAATAACCATTTTGATTGTATAAACAATGTAATAAAAACTAAGGAATCACGTTTTAAGATAACATTATATAAGATTTCAAACTCGCATATCTCCTTTACTATAGAAGGTAATGAAGTGATTTGACACTCAATGGAATCAGGTCAACGCTCTCTTTTGGCACATCCCGAAAATTGAATCATTGTGTAATATTCATGCTTAGTTACCATGGAAACTCTCTTAACAATTTTGTAAACAATCTATTTGTGCGTGATTGTAGTCGTCGTCGTGGAGATTTTAAATAAACATTTAGATTGTTGAAACAATGTAATACAACCTAAGGCCTCACGTTTTACGATAACATTATATAAAATTTCAAACTCGCACATCTCCGTTACTATAGAAGATACTGAAATGATTTTACGTTCAATGGAATCAGGTCAACGCTCTCTATTGGCTCATCCGGAAAAATTGAATCCATGTGTAATATTCATGCTTAGGTACCATGGAAACTCTCATAACAATCATGTAAACAATCTATTTGTGCGTGATTGTAGTAGTCATCATAGATATTTGAAATAACCATTTTGATTGTTAAAACAATGTAATACAAACTAAGGAATCACGTTTTACGTTAACATTATATAAAATTTTAAACTCGCATATCTCCGTTACTGTAGATGATACTGAAGTGATTTTAAAAACAATGTAATCAGGTCGACGCTCTCTATTGGCACATCCGGAAAAATTGAATCCATCTGTAATATTATATGCTTAGTTACCTTGGAAACTCTCATAACAATCATGTAAACAATCTATTTGGGCGTGATTGTAATCGTCGTCGTGGAGATTTGAAATAACCATTTTGATTGTATAAACAATGTAATAAAAACTAAGGAATCACGTTTTAAGATAACATTATATAAGATTTCAAATTCGCATATCTCCTTTACTATAGAAGGTAATGAAGTGATTTGACACTCAGTGGAATCAGGTCAACGCTCTCTTTTGGCACATCCCGAAAATTGAATCTATGTGTAATATTCATGCTTAGTTACCATGGAAACTCTCATAACAATCATGTAAACAATATATTTGGGCGTGATTGTAGTCGTCGTCGTGGAGATTTTAAATAAACCTTTAGATTGTTGAAACAATGTAATACAACCTAAAGCCTCACGTTTTACGATAACATTATATAATATTTCAAACTCGCACATCTCCGTTACTATAGAAGATACTGAAATGATTTTACACTCAATGGAATCAGGTCAACGCTCTCTATTGGCTCATCGGGAAAAATTGAATCCATGTGTAATATTCATGCTTAGTTACCATGGAAACTCTCATAACAATAAAGTAAACAATATTTTTTTGCGTGATTGTAGTCGTCGTCGTGGAGATCTGAAATAACCATTTTGATTGTTGAAACAATGTAATACAAACTAAGGAATCACGTTTTAAGATAACATTATATAAAATTTCAAACTCGCATATCTCCGTTACTATAGAAGATACTGAAATGATTTTACACTCAATGGAATCAGGTCGACGCTCTCTTTTTTCCCATCCAGAAAAATTGAATCCATGTGTAATATTCATGCTTAGTTACCATGGAAACTCTCATAACAATCATGTAAACAATCTATTTGTGCGTGATTGTAGTCGTCATCATAGAGATTTGAAATAACCATTTTGATTGTTGAAACAATGTAATACAAACTAAGGAATCACGATTTACGATAACATTATATAAAATTTAAACTCGCATATCTCCGTTACTGTAGATGATACTGAAGTGATTTTAAAAACAATGTAATCAGGTCGACGATCTCTATTGGCACATCCGGAAAAATTGAATCCATGTGTAATATTATATGCTTAGTTACCATGGAAACTCTCATAACAATCATGTAAACAATCTATTTGTACATGATTGTCGTCGTCCTCGTTGAGATTTGTAATAACAATTTTGATTGTTGAAACAATGTAATACAAACTAAAGAATCACGTCTTAAAATTACATTATATAAAATTTCACTCGCATATCTCCGTTACTATAGAAGATACTGAAGTGTACTTTACACTCAATGGAATCAGCTCGACGCTCTCTATTGGCACATCGGGAAAAATTGAATCCATGTTTAATATTCAATCTTTCTTACCATGTAAACTCTCATAACAATTTTGTAAACAATCTATTTGTGCGTGATTGTAGTCGTCGTCGTGGAGATTTTAAATAACCATTTTGATTGTTGAAACAATGTAATACAAGCTAAGGCCTCACGCTTTACGAAAACATTATATAAAATTTCAAACTCGCATATCTCTTTACTATGAAAGATAATTAAGTGACTTTACAATCAATGGAATCAGTTCGACGCTCTCTATTGACTCATCCGGAAAAATTGAATCCATGTGTAATATTCATGCTTAGTTACCATGGAAACTCTCATAACAATCATGTAAACAATCTATTTGGGCGTGATTGTAGTCGTCGTAGTGGAAATTTGAAATAACCATTTTGATTGTTGAATCAATGTAATACAAACTAAGGAATCACGTTTTAAGATAACATTATATAAAATTTCACACTCGCATATCTCCGTTACTTTAGAAGATACTGAAGTGTACTTTCCACTCAATGAAATCAGGTCGACATTCTGCATTGGCACATCCGGAAAAATTGAATCCATGTATAATATTCATGCTTAGTTACCATCGAGGGTCTCATAACAATCATGTTAGCAATCTATTTGTGCGTGATTGTAGTCGTCGTTGTGGAGATTTGAAATAAACATTTTGATTGTTGAAACAATATAATACAACCTAAGGCCTCACGTTTTACGATAACATTATATAAAATTTCAAACTCGCACATCTTCGTTACTATAGAAGATACTGAATAGATTTTACACTCAATGGAATTAGGTCGACGCTCTCTATTTGCTCATCCGGAAAAATTGAATCCATGTGTAATATTCATGCGTAGTTACCATGGAAACACTCATAACAAGAAAGTAAACAATATTTTTTTGCGTGATTGTAGTCGTCGTCGTGGAGATCTGAAATAACCATTTTGATTGTTGAAACAATGTAATACAAACTAAGGAATCACGTTTTAAGATAACATTAATTAAAATTTCAAACTCGCATATCTCCGTTACATTAGAAAATACTGAAATGATTTTACACTCAATGGAATCTGGTCGACGCTCTTTTTTTCCCATCCAGAAAAATTGAATCCATGTGTAATATTCATGCTTAGTTACCATGGAAACTCTCATAACAATCATGTAAACAATCTATTTGTGCGTGATTGTAGTCGTCATCATAGAGATTTGGAATAACCATTTTGATTGTTGAAACAATGTAATACAAACTAAGGAATCACGTTTTACGTTAACATTATATAAAATTTTAAACTCGCATATCTCCGTTACTGTAGATGATACTGAAGTGATTTTAAAAACAATGTAATCAGGTCGACGCTCTCTATTGGCACATCCGGAAAAATTGAATCCATCTGTAATATTCATGCTTAGTTACGGTGGAAACTCTCATAACAATCATGTAAACAATCTATTTGGGCGTGATTGTAGTCGTCGTCGTGGAGATTTGAAATAACCATTTTGATTGTTGAAACAATGTAATACAAACTAAGGAATCACGTTTTAAGATAACATTAATTAAAATTTCAAACTCGCATATCTCCGCATACTTTAGAAGATACTGAAATGATTTTACACTCAATGGAATCTGGTCGACGCTCTTTTTTTCCCATCCAGAAAAATTGAATCCATGTGTAATATTCATGCTTAGTTACCATGGAAACTCTCATAACAATCATGTAAACAATCTATTTGTGCGTGATTGTAGTCGTCATCATAGAGATTTGAAATAACCATTTTGATTGTTGAAACAATGTAATACAAACTAAGGAATCACGTTTTACGATAACATTATATAAAATTTTAAAGTCGCATATCTCCGTTACTGTAGATGATACTGAAGTGATTTTAAAAACAATGTAATCAGGTCGACGCTCTCTTGGCACATCCCGAAAAATTGAATCCATGTGTAATATTCATGCTTAGGTACCATGGAAACTCTCATAACAATCATGTAAACAATCTATTTGGGCGTGATTGTAGTCGTCGTCGTGGAGATTTGAAATAAACATTTAGATTGTTGAAACAATGTAATACAACCTAAGGCCTCACGTTTTACGATAACATTATATAAAATTTCAAACTCGCACATCTCCGTTACTATAGAAGATACTGAAATGATTTTACACTCAATGGAATCAGGTCAACGCTCTCTACTGGCTCATCCGGAAAAATTGATTCCATGTGTAATATTCATGCTTAGTTACCATGGAAACTCTCATAACAATAAAGTAAACAATATTTTTTTGCGTGATTGTAGTCGTCGTCTTGGAGATCTGAAATAACCATTTTGATTGTTGAAACAATGTAATACAAACTAAGGAATCACGTTTTAAGATAACATTATATAAAATTTCAAACTCGCATATCTCCGTTACTATAGAAGATACTGAAGTGATTTTACAATCAGTGGAATCAGGTCGACGCTCTCTATTGGCACATCCGAAAAAAATGAATCCATGTGTAATATTCATGCTTAGTTACCATGGAAACTCTCATAACAATCATGTAAACAATCTATTTGGGCGTGATTGTAGTCGTCGTCGTGGAGATTTGAAATAAACATTTTGATTGTTGAAACAATGTAATACAAACTAAGGAATCACGTTTTAATATAACATTATATAAAATTTCAAACTCGCATATCTCCGTTACTTTAGAAGATACTGAAATGATTTTACACTCAACGGAATCAGGTCGACGCTCTCTTTTCTCCCATCCAGAAAAATTGAATCCATGCGTAATATTCATGCTTAGTTACCGTGCAAACTCTCATAACAATCGTGTAAACAATCTGTTTGTGCGTGATTGTAGCTGTCGTCGTGGAGAACTGAAATAACCATTTTGATTGTTGAAACAATGTAATAGAAACTAAGGCCTCAAGCTTTACGATAACATTATATAAAATTTCAAACTCGCATATCTCCGTTACTATAGAAGATACTGAAATGTTTTTACACTCAATGGAATCAGGTCGACGCTCTCTTTTTTCCCATCCAGAAAAATTGAATCCATGTGTAATATTCATGCTTAGTTACCATGGAAACTCTCATAACAATCATGTAAACAATCTATTTGTGCGTGATTGTAGTCGTCATCATAGAGATTTGAAATAACCATTTTGATTGTTGAAACAATGTAATACAAACTAAGGAATCACGTTTTACGATAACATTATATAAAATTTTAAACTCGCATATCTCCGTTACTGTAGATGATACTGAAGTGATTTTAAAAACAATGTAATCAGGTCGACGCTCTCTTGGCACATCCCGAAAAATTGAATCCATGTGTAATATTCATGCTTAGGTACCATGGAAACTCTCATAACAATCATGTAAACAATCTTTTTGGGCGTGATTGTAGTCGTCGTCGTGGAGATTTTAAATAAACCTTTAGATTGTTGAAACAATGTAATACAACCTAAGGCCTCACGTTTTACGATAACATTATATAAAATTTCAAACTCGCACATCTCCGTTACTATAGAAGATACTGAAATGATTTTACATTCAATGGAATCAGGTCAACGCTCTCTATTGGCTCATCCGGAAAAATTGAATCCATGTGTAATATTCATGCTTAGGTACCATGGAAACACTCATAACAATCATGTAAACAATCTAATTGTGCGTGATTGTAGTAGTCATCATAGAGATTTGAAATAAGCATTTTGATTGTTAAAACAATGTAATACAAACTAAGGAATCACGTTTTACGTTAACATTATATAAAATTTTAAACTCGCATATCTCCGTTACTGTAGATGATACTGAAGTGATTTTAAAAACAATGTAATCAGGTCGACGCTCTCTATTGGCACATCCGGAAAAATTGAATCCATCTGTAATATTCATGCTTAGTTACGGTGGAAACTCTCATAACAATCATGTAAACAATCTATTTGGGCGTGATTGTAATCGTCGTCGTGGAGATTTGAAATAACCATTTTGATTGTATAAACAATGTAATAAAAACTAAGGAATCACGTTTTAAGATAACATTATATAAGATTTCAAATTCGCATATCTCCTTTACTATAGAAGGTAATGAAGTGATTTGACACTCAGTGGAATCAGGTCAACGCTCTCTTTTGGCACATCCCGAAAATTGAATCCATGTGTAATATTCAAGCTTAGTTACCATGGAAACTCTTATAACAATCATGTAAACAATCTATTTGTGCGTGATTGTAGTCGTCGTCGTGGAGATTTGAAATAACCATTTTGATTGTTGAATCAAAGTAATACAAACTAAGGAATCACGTTTTAAGATAACATTATATAAAATTTCACACTCGCATATCTCCGTTACTATAGAAGATACTGAAGTGTACTTTACACTCAATGAAATCAGGTCGACGCTCTGCATTGGCACATCCGGAAAAATTGAATGCATGTATAATATACATGCTTAGTTACCATGGAGAGTCTCATAACAATCATGTTAGCAATCTATTTGTGCGTGATTGTAGTCGTCGTTGTGGAGATTTGAAATAAACATTTTGATTGTTGAAACAATATAATACAACCTAAGGTCTCACGTTTTACGATAACATTATATAAAATTTCAAACTCGCACATCTCCGTTACTATAGAAGATACTGAAATGATTTTACACTCAATGGAATTTGGTCGACGCTCTCTATTTGCTCATCCGGAAAAATTGAATCCATGTGTAATATTCATGCGTAGTTACCATGGAAACACTCATAACAATCATGTAAACAATCTATTTGTACGTGATTGTCGTCGTCCTCGTTGAGATTTGTAATAACAATTTTGATTGTTGAAACAATGTAATACAAACTAAAGAATCACGTTTTAAAATTACATTATATAAAATTTCACACTCGCATATCTCCGTTACTATAGAAGATACTGAAGTGTACTTTACACTCAATGGAATCAGCTCGACGCTCTCTATTGGCACATCGGGAAAAATTGAATCCATGTTTAATATTCATTGTTTCTTACCATGTAAACTCTCATAACAATTTTGTAAACAATCTATTTGTGCGTGATTGTAGTCGTCGTCGTGGAGATTTTAAATAACCATTTTGATTGTTGAAACAATGTAATACAAACTAAGGAATCACGTTTTAAGATAACATTATATAAAATTTCAAACTCGCATATCTCCGTTACTATAAAAGATACTGAAGTGATTTTACAATCAATGGAATCAGGTCGACGCTCTCTATTGGCTCATCCGGAAAAATTGAATCCATGTGTAATATTCATGCTTAGTTACCATGGAAACTCTCATAACAATCATGTAAACAATCTATTTGGGCGTGATTGTAGTCGTCGTCGTGGAGATTTGAAATAACCATTTTGATTGTTGAAACAATGTAATACAAACTAAGGAATCACGTTTTAAGATAACATTAATTAAAATTTCAAACTCGCATATCTCCGTTACTTTAGAAGATACTGAAATGATTTTACACTCAATGGAATCTGGTCGACGCTCTTTTTTTCCCATCCAGAAAAATTGAATCCATGTGTAATATTCATGCTTAGATACCATGGAAACTCTCATAACAATCATGTAAACAATCTATTTGTGCGTGATTGTAATCGTCATCATAGAGATTTGAAATAACCATTTTGATTGTTGAAACAATGTAATACAAACTAAGGAATCACGTTTTACGATAACATTATATAAAATTTTAAACTCGCATATCTCCGTTACTGTAGATGATACTGAAGTAATTTTAAAAACAATGTAATCAGGTCGACGCTCTCTAATGGCACATCCCGAAAAATTGAATCCATGTGTAACATTCATGCTTAGTTACCATGGAAACTCTCATAACAATCATGTAAACAATCTATTTGGGCGTGATTGTAGTCGTCGTCGTGGAGATTTGAAATAACCAATTTGATTGTTGAAACAATGTCATACAAACTAAGGAATCACGTTTTAAGATAACATTAATTAAAATTTCAAACTCGCATATCTCCGTTACTTTAGAAGATACTGAAATGATTTTACACTCAATGGAATCTGGTCGACGCTCTTTTTTTCCCATCCAGAAAAATTGAATCCATGTGTAATATTCATGCTTAGTTACCATGGAAACTCTCATAACAATCATGTAAACAATCTATTTGTGCGTGATTGTAGTCGTCATCATAGAGATTTGAAATAACCATTTTGATTGTTGAAACAATGTAATACAAACTAAGGAATCACGTTTTACGATAACATTATATAAAATTTTAAACTCGCATATCTCCGTTACTGTAGATGATACTGAAGTGATTTTAAAAACAATGTAATCAGGTCGACGCTCTCTTGGCACATCCCGAAAAATTGAATCCATGTGTAATATTCATGCTTAGGTACCATGGAAACTCTCATAACAATCATGTAAACAATCTATTTGGGCGTGATTGTAGTCGTCGTCGTGGAGATTTGAAATAAACATTTAGATTGTTGAAACAATGTAATACAACCTAAGGCCTCACGTTTTACGATAACATTATATAAAATTTCAAACTCGCACATCTCCGTTACTATAGAAGATACTGAAATGATTTTACACTCAATGGAATCAGGTCAACGCTCTCTACTTACTCATCCGGAAAAATTGATTCCATGTGTAATATTCATGCTTAGTTACCATGGAAACTCTCATAACAATAAAGTAAACAATATTTTTTTGCGTGATTGTAGTCGTCGTCTTGGAGATCTGAAATAACCATTTTGATTGTTGAAACAATGTAATACAAACTAAGGAATCACGTTTTAAGATAACATTATATAAAATTTCAAACTCGCATATCTCCGTTACTATAGAAGATACTGAAGTGATTTTACAATCAGTGGAATCAGGTCGACGCTCTCTATTGGCACATCCGAAAAAAATGAATCCATGTGTAATATTCATGCTTAGTTACCATGGAAACTCTCATAACAATCATGTAAACAATCTATTTGGGCGTGATTGTAGTCGTCGTCGTGGAGATTTGAAATAAACATTTTGATTGTTGAAACAATGTAATACAAACTAAGGAATCACGTTTTAATATAACATTATATAAAATTTCAAACTCGCATATCTCCGTTACTTTAGAAGATACTGAAATGATTTTACACTCAACGGAATCAGGTCGACGCTCTCTTTTCTCCCATCCAGAAAAATTGAATCCATGCGTAATATTCATGCTTAGTTACCGTGCAAACTCTCATAACAATCGTGTAAACAATCTGTTTGTGCGTGATTGTAGCTGTCGTCGTGGAGAACTGAAATAACCATTTTGATTGTTGAAACAATGTAATAGAAACTAAGGCCTCAAGCTTTACGATAACATTATATAAAATTTCAAACTCGCATATCTCCGTTACTATAGAAGATACTGAAATGTTTTTACACTCAATGGAATCAGGTCGACGCTCTCTTTTTTCCCATCCAGAAAAATTGAATCCATGTGTAATATTCATGCTTAGTTACCATGGAAACTCTCATAACAATCATGTAAACAATCTATTTGTGCGTGATTGTAGTCGTCATCATAGAGATTTGAAATAACCATTTTGATTGTTGAAACAATGTAATACAAACTAAGGAATCACGTTTTACGATAACATTATATAAAATTTTAAACTCGCATATCTCCGTTACTGTAGATGATACTGAA
Organism: Lepisma saccharinum; assembly: GCF_977018435.1. Taxonomy (NCBI): domain Eukaryota; kingdom Metazoa; phylum Arthropoda; class Insecta; order Zygentoma; family Lepismatidae; genus Lepisma; species Lepisma saccharinum. The sequence continues at coordinate 56,042,250 of NC_139235.1, read as the reverse complement.
GTGATTTTAAAAACAATGTAATCAGGTCGACGCTCTCTTGGCACATCCCGAAAAATTGAATCCATGTGTAATATTCATGCTTAGGTACCATGGAAACTCTCATAACAATCATGTAAACAATCTTTTTGGGCGTGATTGTAGTCGTCGTCGTGGAGATTTTAAATAAACCTTTAGATTGTTGAAACAATGTAATACAACCTAAGGCCTCACGTTTTACGATAACATTATATAAAATTTCAAACTCGCACATCTCCGTTACTATAGAAGATACTGAAATGATTTTACATTCAATGGAATCAGGTCAACGCTCTCTATTGGCTCATCCGGAAAAATTGAATCCATGTGTAATATTCATGCTTAGGTACTATGGAAACACTCATAACAATCATGTAAACAATCTAATTGTGCGTGATTGTAGTAGTCATCATAGAGATTTGAAATAAGCATTTTGATTGTTAAAACAATGTAATACAAACTAAGGAATCACGTTTTACGTTAACATTATATAAAATTTTAAACTCGCATATCTCCGTTACTGTAGATGATACTGAAGTGATTTTAAAAACAATGTAATCAGGTCGACGCTCTCTATTGGCACATCCGGAAAAATTGAATCCATCTGTAATATTCATGCTTAGTTACGGTGGAAACTCTCATAACAATCATGTAAACAATCTATTTGGGCGTGATTGTAATCGTCGTCGTGGAGATTTGAAATAACCATTTTGATTGTATAAACAATGTAATAAAAACTAAGGAATCACGTTTTAAGATAACATTATATAAGATTTCAAATTCGCATATCTCCTTTACTATAGAAGGTAATGAAGTGAATTGACACTCAGTGGAATCAGGTCAACGCTCTCTTTTGGCACATCCCGAAAATTGAATCCATGTGTAATATTCAAGCTTAGTTACCATGGAAACTCTTATAACAATCATGTAAACAATCTATTTGTGCGTGATTGTAGTCGTCGTCGTGGAGATTTGAAATAACCATTTTGATTGTTGAATCAAAGTAATACAAACTAAGGAATCACGTTTTAAGATAACATTATATAAAATTTCACACTCGCATATCTCCGTTACTATAGAAGATACTGAAGTGTACTTTACACTCAATGAAATCAGGTCGACGCTCTGCATTGGCACATCCGGAAAAATTGAATGCATGTATAATATACATGCTTAGTTACCATGGAAACACTCATAACAATCATGTAAACAATCTATTTGTACGTGATTGTCGTCGTCCTCGTTGAGATTTGTAATAACAATTTTGATTGTTGAAACAATGTAATACAAACTAAAGAATCACGTTTTAAAATTACATTATATAAAATTTCACACTCGCATATCTCCGTTACTATAGAAGATACTGAAGTGTACTTTACACTCAATGGAATCAGCTCGACGCTCTCTATTGGCACATCGGGAAAAATTGAATCCATGTTTAATATTCATTGTTTCTTACCATGTAAACTCTCATAACAATTTTGTAAACAATCTATTTGTGCGTGATTGTAGTCGTCGTCGTGGAGATTTTAAATAACCATTTTGATTGTTGAAACAATGTAATACAAACTAAGGAATCACGTTTTAAGATAACATTATATAAAATTTCAAACTCGCATATCTCCGTTACTATAAAAGATACTGAAGTGATTTTACAATCAATGGAATCAGGTCGACGCTCTCTATTGGCTCATCCGGAAAAATTGAATCCATGTGTAATATTCATGCTTAGTTACCATGGAAACTCTCATAACAATCATGTAAACAATCTATTTGGGCGTGATTGTAGTCGTCGTCGTGGAGATTTGAAATAACCATTTTGATTGTTGAAACAATGTAATACAAACTAAGGAATCACGTTTTAAGATAACATTAATTAAAATTTCAAACTCGCATATCTCCGTTACTTTAGAAGATACTGAAATGATTTTACACTCAATGGAATCTGGTCGACGCTCTTTTTTTCCCATCCAGAAAAATTGAATCCATGTGTAATATTCATGCTTAGATACCATGGAAACTCTCATAACAATCATGTAAACAATCTATTTGTGCGTGATTGTAATCGTCATCATAGAGATTTGAAATAACCATTTTGATTGTTGAAACAATGTAATACAAACTAAGGAATCACGTTTTACGATAACATTATATAAAATTTTAAACTCGCATATCTCCGTTACTGTAGATGATACTGAAGTAATTTTAAAAACAATGTAATCAGGTCGACGCTCTCTAATGGCACATCCCGAAAAATTGAATCCATGTGTAACATTCATGCTTAGTTACCATGGAAACTCTCATAACAATCATGTAAACAATCTATTTGGGCGTGATTGTAGTCGTCGTCGTGGAGATTTGAAATAACCAATTTGATTGTTGAAACAATGTCATACAAACTAAGGAATCACGTTTTAAGATAACATTAATTAAAATTTCAAACTCGCATATCTCCGTTACTTTAGAAGATACTGAAATGATTTTACACTCAATGGAATCTGGTCGACGCTCTTTTTTTCCCATCCAGAAAAATTGAATCCATGTGTAATATTCATGCTTAGTTACCATGGAAACTCTCATAACAATCATGTAAACAATCTATTTGTGCGTGATTGTAGTCGTCATCATAGAGATTTGAAATAACCATTTTGATTGTTGAAACAATGTAATACAAACTAAGGAATCACGTTTTACGATAACATTATATAAAATTTTAAACTCGCATATCTCCGTTACTGTAGATGATACTGAAGTGATTTTAAAAACAATGTAATCAGGTCGACGCTCTCTATTGGCACATCCCGAAAAATTGAATCCATGTGTAATATTCATGCTTAGGTACCATGGAAATTCTCATAACAATCATGTAAACAATTTATTTGGGCGTGATTGTAGTCGTCGTCGTGGAGATTTGAAATAAACCTTTAGATTGTTGAAACAATGTAATACAACCTAAGGAATCACGTTTTACGATAACATTATATAAAATTTCAAACTCGCTCATCTCCGTTACTATAGAAGATACTGAAATGTTTTACACTCAATGGAATCAGGTCAACGCTCTCTATTGGCTCATCCGGGAAAATTGAATCCATGTGTAATAATTCATGCTTAGTTACCATGGAAACTCTCATAACAATAAAGTATACAATATTTTTTTGCGTGATTGTAGTCGTCGTCTTGGAGATCTGAAATAACCATTTTGATTGTTGAAACAATGTAATACAAACTAAGGAATCACGTTTTAAGATAACATTATATAAAATTTAACACTCGCATATTTCCGGAACTATAGAAGATACTGAAATGATTTTACACTCAATGGAATCAGGTCGACGCTCTCTATTGGCACATCCGAAAAAATTGAATCCATGTGTAATATTCATTCTTAGTTACCATGGAAACTCTCATAACAATCATGTAAACAATCTATTTGGGCGTGATTGTAGTCGTCGTCGTGGAGATTTGAAATAAACATTTTGATTGTTGAAACAATGTAATACAAACTAAGGAATCACGTTTTAAGATAACATTATATAAAATTTCAAACTCGCATATCTCAGTTACTTTAGAAGATACTGAAATGATTTTACACTCAATGGAATCAGGTCGACGCTCTCTTTTCTCCCATCCAGAAAAATTGAAACCATGTGTAATATTCATGCTTAGTTACCGTGGAAACTCTCATAACAATCGTGTAAACAATCTATTTGTGCGTGATTGTAGCTTTCGTCGTGGAGAACTGAAATAACCATTTTGATTGTTGAAACAATGTAATACAAACTAAGGCCTCACGCTTTACGATAACATTATATACAATTTCAAACTCGCATATCTCCGTTACTATAGAAGATACTGAAGTGAATTTACACTCAATGGAATCAGGTCAACGCTCTCTTTTGGCACATCCCGAAAAATTGAATCCATGTGTAATATTCATGCTTAGTTACCATGGAAACTCTCATAACAATAAAGTAAACAATATTTTTTTGCGTGATTGTTGTCGTCGTCTTGGAGATCTGAAATAACCATTTTGATTGTTGAAACAATGCAATACAAACTAAAGAATCACGTTTTAAGATAACATTATATAAAATTTCACACTCGCATATCTCCGTTACTATAGAAGATACTGAAGTGATTTTACAATCAATGGAATCAGGTCGACGCTCTCTATTGGCACATCCGAAAAAATTGAATCCATGTGTAATATTCATGCTTAGTTACCATGGAAACTCTCATAACAATCATGTGAACAATCTATTTGGGCGTGATTGTAGTCGTCGTCGTGGAGATTTGAAATAAACATTTTGATTGTTGAAACAATGTAATACAAACTAAGGAATCACGTATTAAGATAACATTATATAAAATTTCAAACTCGCATATCTCCGTTACTTTAGAAGATACTGAAATGATTTTACACTCAACGGAATCAGGTCGACGCTCTCTTTTCTCCCATCCCGAAAAATTGAATCCATGTGTAATATTCATGCTTAGTTACCATAGAAACTCTCATAACAATCATGTAAACAATCTTTTTGGGCGTGATTGTAGTCGTCGTCGTGGAGATTTTAAATAAACCTTTAGATTGTTGAAACAATGTAATACAACCTAAGGCCTCACGTTTTACGATAACATTATATAAAATTTCAAACTCGCACATCTCCGTTACTATAGAAGATACTGAAATGATTTTACATTCAATGGAATCAGGTCAACGCTCTCTATTGGCTCATCCGGAAAAATTGAATCCATGTGTAATATTCATGCTTAGGTACCATGGAAACTCTCATAACAATCATGTAAACAATCTATTTGTGCGTGATTGTAGTAGTCATCATAGAGATTTGAAATAACCATTTTGATTGTTAAAACAATGTAATACAAACTAAGGAATCACGTTTTACGTTAACATTATATAAAATTTTAAACTCGCATATCTCCGTTACTGTAGATGATACTGAAGTGATTTTAAAAACAATGTAATCAGGTCGACGCTCTCTATTGGCACATCCGGAAAAATTGAATCCATCTGTAATATTATATGCTTAGTTACCATGGAAACTCTCATAACAATCATGTAAACAATCTATTTGGGCGTGATTGTAATCGTCGTCGTGGAGATTTGAAATAACCATTTTGATTGTATAAACAATGTAATAAAAACTAAGGAATCACGTTTTAAGATAACATTATATAAAATTTCAAACTCGCACATCTCCGTTACTATAGAAGATACTGAAATGATTTTACACTCAATGGAATTAGGTCGACGCTCTCTATTTGCTCATCCGGAAAAATTGAATCCATGTGTAATATTCATGCGTAGTTACCATGGAAACACTCATAACAATCATGTAAACAATCTATTTGTACGTGATTGTCGTCGTCCTCAATGAGATTTGTAATAACAATTTTGATTGTTGAAACAATGTAATACAAACTAAGGCCTCACGTTTTACGATAACATTATATAAAATTTCAAACTCGCACATCTCCGTTACTATAGAAGGTAATGAAGTGATTTGACACTCAGTGGAATCAGGTCAACGCTCTCTTTTGGCACATCCCGAAAATTGAATCCATGTGTAATATTCATTCTTAGTTACCATGGAAACTCTCATAACAATCATGTAAACAATCTATTTGGGCGTGATTGTAGTCGTCGTAGTGGAGGTTTGAAATAACCATTTTGATTGTTGAATCAATGTAATACAAACTAAGGAATCACGTTTTAAGATAACATTATATAAAATTTCACACTCGCATATCTCCGTTACTATAGAAGATACTGAAGTGTACTTTACACTCAATGAAATCAGGTCGACGCTCTGCATTGGCACATCCGGAAAAATTGAATCCATGTATAATATACATGCTTAGTTACCATGGAGAGTCTCATAACAATCATGTTAGCAATCTATTTGTGCGTGATTGTAGTCGTCGTTGTGGAGATTTGAAATAAACATTTTGATTGTTGAAACAATATAATACAACCTAAGGTCTCAAGTTTTACGATAACATTATATAAAATTTCAAACTCGCACATCTCCGTTACTATAGAAGATACTGAAATGATTTTACACTCAATGGAATTAGGTCGACGCTCTCTATTTGCTCATCCGGAAAAATTGAATCCATGTGTAATATTCATGCGTAGTTACCATGGAAACACTCATAACAATCATGTAAACAATCTATTTGTACGTGATTGTCGTCGTCCTCGTTGAGATTTGTAATAACAATTTTGATTGTTGAAACAATGTAATACAAACTAAGGCCTCACGTTTTACGATAACATTATATAAAATTTCAAACTCGCACATCTCCGTTACTATAGAAGATACTGAAATGATTTTACACTCAATGGAATCAGGTCGACGCTCTCTTTTCTCCCATCCAGAAAAATTGAATCCATGTGTAATATTCATGCTTAGTTACCGTGGAAACTCTCATAACAATCGTGTAAACAATCTATTTGTTCGTGATTGTACCTGTCGTCGTGGAGAACTGAAATAACCATTTTGATTGTTGAAACAATGTAATACAAACTAAGGAATCACGTTTTACGTTAACATTATATAAAATTTCAAACTCGCACATCTCCGTTACTATAGAAGATACAGAAATGATTTTACACTCAATGGAATCATGTCAACGCTCTCTATTGGCTCATCCGGAAAAATTGAATCCATGTGTAATATTCATGCTTAGTTACCATGGAAACTCTCATAACAAGAAAGTAAACAATATTTTTTTGCGTGATTGTAGTCGTCGTCGTGGAGATCTGAAATAACCATTTTGATTGTTGAAACAATGTAATACAAACTAAGGAATCACGTTTTAAGATAACATTATATAAAATTTCAAACTCGCATATCTCCGTTACTATAGAAGATACTGAAGTGATTTTACAGTCAATGGAATCAGGTCGACGCTCTCTATTGGCTCATCCGGAAAAATTGAATCCATGTGTAATATTCATGCTTAGTTACCATGGAAACTCTCATAACAATCATGTAAACAATCTATTTGGGCGTGATTGTAGTCGTCGTCGTGGAGATTTGAAATAACCATTTTGATTGTTGAAACAATGTAATACAAACTAAGGAATCACGTTTTAAGATAACATTAATTAAAATTTCAAACTCGCATATCTCCGTTACTTTAGAAGATACTGAAATGATTTTACACTCAATGGAATCTGGTCGACGCTCTTTTTTTCCCATCCAGAAAAATTGAATCCATGTGTAATATTCATGCTTAGTTACCATGGAAACGCTCATAACAATCATGTAAACAATCTATTTGTGCGTGATTGTAGTCGTCATCATAGAGATTTGAAATAACCATTTTGATTGTTGAAACAATGTAATACAAACTAAGGAATCACGTTTTACGATAACATTATATAAAATTTTAAACTCGCATATCTCCGTTACTGTAGATGATACTGAAGTGATTTTAAAAACAATGTAATCAGGTCGACGCTCTCTAATGGCACATCCCGAAAAATTGAATCCATGTGTAACATTCATGCTTAGTTACCATGGAAACTCTCATAACAATCATGTAAACAATCTATTTGGGCGTGGTTGTAGTCGTCGTCGTGGAGATTTGAAATAACCATTTTGATTGTTGAAACAATGTAATACAAACTAAGGAATCACGTTTTAAGATAACATTAATTACAATTTCAAACTCGCATATCTCCGTTACTTTAGAAGATACTGAAATGATTTTACACTCAATGGAATCTGGTCGATGCTCTTTTTTTCCCATCCAGAAAAATTGAATCCATGTGTAATATTCATGCTTAGTTACCATGGAAACTCTCATAACAATCATGTAAACAATCTATTTGTGCGTGATTGTAGTCGTCATCATAGAGATTTGAAATAACCATTTTGATTGTTGAAACAATGTAATACAAACTAAGGAATCACGTTTTACGATAACATTATATAAAATTTTAAACTCGCATATCTCCGTTACTGTAGATGATACTGAAGTGATTTTAAAAACAATGTAATCAGGTCGACGCTCTCTATTGGCACATCCCGAAAAATTGAATCCATGTGTAATATTCATGCTTAGGTACCATGGAAACTCTCATAACAATCATGTAAACAATCTATTTGGGCGTGATTGTAGTCTTCGTCGTGGAGATTTGAAATAAACCTTTAGATTGTTGAAACAATGTAATACAACCTAAGGCCTCACGTTTTACGATAACATTATATAAAATTTCAAACTCGCACATCTCCGTTACTATAGAAGATACTGAAATGATTTTACACTCAATGGAATCAGGTCGACGCTCTCTTTTCTCCCATCCAGAAAAATTGAATCCATGTGTAATATTCATGCTTAGTTACCGTGGAAACTCTCATAACAATCGTGTAAACAATCTATTTGTGCGTGATTGTACCTGTCGTCGTGGAGAACTGAAATAACCATTTTGATTGTTGAAACAATGTAATACAAACTAAGGAATCACGTTTTACGTTAACATTATATCAAATTTTAAACTCGCATATCTCCGTTACTGTAGATGATACTGAAGTGATTTTAAAAACAATGTAATCAGGTCGACGCTCTCTATTGGCACATCCGGAAAAATTGAATCCATGTGTAATATTCATTCTTAGTTACCATGGAAACTCTCATAACAATCATGTTAGCAATCTATTTATGCGTGATTGTAGTCGTCGTTGTGGAGATTTGAAATAAACATTTTCATTGTTGAAACAATATAATACAACCTAAGGTCTCACGTTTTACGATAACATTATATAAAATTTCAAACTCGCACATCTCCGTTACTATAGAAGATACAGAAATGATTTTACACTCAATGGAATCATGTCAACGCTCTCTATTGGCTCATCCGGAAAAATTGAATCCATGTGTAATATTCATGCTTAGTTACCATGGAAACTCTCATAACAATCATGTAAACAATCTATTTGTGCGTGATTGTAGTAGTCATCATAGAGATTTGAAATAACCATTTTGATTGTTAAAACAATGTAATACAAACTAAGGTATCACGTTTTACGTTAACTTTATATAAAATTTTAAACTCGCATATCTCCGTTACTGTAGATGATACTCAAGTGATTTTAAAAACAATGTAATCAGGTCGACGCTCTCTATTGGCACATCCGGAAAAATTGAATCCATGTGTAATATTATATGCTTAGTTACCATGGAAACTCTCATAACAATCATGTAAACAATCTATTTGGGCGTGATTGTAATCGTCGTCGTGGAGATTTGAAATAACCATTTTGATTGTATAAACAATGTAATAAAAACTAAGGAATCACGTTTTAAGATAACATTATATAAGATTTCAAACTCGCATATCTCCGTTACTATAGAAAATACTGAAATGATTTTACAATCAATGGAATCAGGTCGACGCTCTCTTTTGGCACATCCCAAAATTGAATCCATGTGTAATATTCATGCGTAGTTACCATGGAAAAACTCGTAACAATCATGTAAACAATCTATTTGTACGTGATTGTCGTCGTCCTCGTTGAGATTTGTAATAACCATTTGGATTGTTGAAACAATGTAATACAAACTAAAGGATCACGTTTTAAAATTACATTATATAAACTTCACACTCGCATATCTCCGTTACTATAGAAGATACTGAAGTGTACTTTACACTCAATGGAATCAGCTCGACGCTCTCTATTGGCACATTGGGAAAAATTGAATCCATGTTTAATATTCATTCTTTCTTACCATGTAAATTCTCATAACAATTTTGTAAACAATCTATTTGTGCGTGATTGTAGTCGTCGTCGTGGAGATTTTAAATAACCATTTTGATGGTTGAAACAATGTAATACAAACTAAGGCCTCACGCTTTACGATAACATTATGTAAAATTTCAAACTCGCATATCTCCGTTACTATAGAAGATACTGAAGTGAATTTACACTCAATGGAATCAGGTCAACGCTCTCTTTTGATACATCCCGAAAAATTGAATCCATGTGTAATATTCATGCTTAGTTACCATGGAAACTCACATAAGAATGATGTAAACAATCTATTTGGGCGTGATTGTAGTCGTCGTCGTGGAGATTTTAAATAAACATTTAGATTGTTGAAACAATGTAATACAACCTAAGGGCTCACGTTTTACGATAACATTATATAATATTTCAAACTCGCACATCTCCGTTACTATAGAAGATACTGAATTGATTTTACACTCAATGGAATCAGGTCAACGCTCTCTATTGGCTCATCCGGAAAAATTGAATCCATGTGTAATATTCATGCTTAGTTACCATGGAAACTCTCATAACAATCACGTAAACAATCTATTTGTGCGTGATTGTAGTCGTCATCATAGAGATTTGAAATAACCATTTTGATTGTTGAAACAATGTAATACAAACTAAGGAATCACGATTTACGATAACATTATATAAAATTTTAAACTCGCATATCTCCGTTACTGTAGATGATACTGAAGAGATTTTAAAAACAAAGTAATCAGGTCGACGATCTCTATTGGCACATCCGGAAAAATTGAATCCATGTTTAATATTATATGCTTAGTTACCATGGAAACTCTCATAACAATCATGTAAACAATCTATTTGGGCGTGATTGTAATCGTCGTCGAAGAGATTTGAAATAACCATTTTGATTGTTGAAACAATGTAATAAAAACTAAGGAATCATTTTTAAGATAGCATTATATAAGATTTCAAACTCGCATATCTCCTTTACTATAGAAGGTAATGAAGTGATTTGACACTCAAAGGAATCAGGTCAACGCTATATTTTGGCACATCCCGAAAATTGAATCCATGTGTAATATTCATGCTTAGTTACCATGGAAACTCTCATAACAATCATGTAAACAATCTATTTGTGCGTGATTGTAGTCGTCGTCGTGGAGATTTGAAATATCCATTTTGATTGTTGAAACAATGTAATACAAAATAAAGAATCACGTCTTAAAATTACATTATATAAAATTTCACACTCGCATATCTCCGTTACTATAGAAGATACTGAAGTGTACTTTACACTCAATGGAATCAGCTCGACGCTCTCTATTGGCACATCGGGAAAAATTGAATCCATGTTTAATATTCATTCTTTCTTACCATGTAAACTCTCATAACAATTTTGTAAACAATCTATTTGTGCGTGATTGTAGTCGTCGTCGTGGAGATTTTAAATAACCATTTTTATTGTTGAAACAATGTAACACAAGCTAAGGCCTCACGCTTTACGAAAACATTATATAAATTTCAAACTCGCATATCTCTTTACTATGAAAGATAATTAAGTGACTTTACAATCAATGGAATCAGTTCGACGCTCTCTATTGGCTCATCCGGAAAAATTGAATCCATGTGTAATATTCATGCTTAGTTACCATGGAAACTCTCATAACAATCATGTAAACAATCTATTCGGGCGTGATTGTAGTCGTCGTAGTGGAGATTTGAAATAACCATTTTGATTGTTGAATCAATGTAATACAAACTAAGGAATCACGTTTTAAGATAACATTATATAAAATTTCACACTCGCATATCTCCGTTACTTTAGAAGATTCTGAAGTGAACTTTCCACTCAATGAAATCAGGTCGACGCTCTGCATTGGCACATCCGGAAAAATTGAATCCATGTATAATATTCATGCTTAGTAACCATGGAGAGTCTCATAACAATCATGTTAGCAATCTATTTCTGCGTGATTGTAGTTGTCGTTGTGGAGATTTGAAATAAACATTTTGATTGTTGAGACAATATAATACAACCTAAGGCCTCACGTTTTACAATAACATTATATAAAATTTCAAACTCGCACAACTCCGTTACTATAGAAGATACTGAAATTATTTTACTCTCAATGGAATTAGGTCGACGCTCTCTATTGGCTCATCCGGAAAAATTGAATCCATGTGTAATATTCATGCGTAGTTACCATGGAAACACTCATAACAATCATGTAAACAATCTATTTGTACGAGATTGTCGTCGTCCTCGTTGAGATTTGTAATAACAATTTTGATTGTTGAAACAATGTAATACAAACTAAAGAATCACTTTTTAAAATTACATTATATAAAATTTCACACTCGCATATCTCCGTTACTATAGAAGATACTGAAATGATTTTACACTCAATGGAATCAGGTCAACGCTCTCTATTACCTCATCCGGAAAAATTGAATCCATGTGTAATATTCATGCTCAGTTACCATGGAAATTCTCATAACAATAAAGTAAACAATATTTTTTTGCGTGATTGTAGTCGTCGTCTTGGAGATTTGAAATAACCATTTTGATTGTTGAAACAATGTAATACAAAATAAGGAATCACGTTTTAAGATAACATTATATAAAATTTCAAACTCGCATATCTCCGTTACTATAGAAGATACTGAAATGATTTTACACTCAATGGAATCAGGTCGACGCTCTCTTTTCTCCCATCCAGAAAAATTGAATCCATGTGTAATATTCATGCTTAGTTACCGTGGAAACTCTCATAACAATCGTGTAAACAATCTATTTGTGCGTGATTGTAGCTGTCGTCGTGGAGAACTGAAATAACCATTTTGATTGTTGAAACAATGTAATACAAACTAAGGCCTCACGCTTTACGATAACATTATATAAAATTTCAAACTCGCATATCTCCGTTACTATAGAAGATACTGAAGTGAATTTACACTCAATGGAATCAGGTCAACGCTCTCTTTTGGCACATCCCGAAAAATTGAATCCATGTGTAATATTCATGCTTAGTTACCATGGAAACTCTCATAACAATCATGTAAACAATCTATTTGGACGTGATTGTAGTCGTCGTAGTGGAGATTTGAAATAACCATTTTGATTGTTGAATCAATGTAATACAAACTAAGGAATCACGTTTTAAGATAACATTATATAAAATTTCACACTCGCATATCTCCGTTACTATAGAAGATACTGAAGTGTACTTTACACTCAATGAAATCAGGTCGACGATCTGCATTGGCACATCCGGAAAAATTGAATCCATGTATAATATACATGCTTAGTTACCATGGAGAGTCTCATAACAATCATGTTAGCAATCTATTTGTGCGTGATTGTAGTCGTCGTTGTGGAGATTTGAAATAAACATTTTGATTGTTGAAACAATATAATACAACCTAAGGTCTCACGTTTTACGATAACATTATATAAAATTTCAAACTCGCACATCTCCGTTACTATAGAAGATACTGAAATGATTTTACACTCAATGGAATTAGGTCGACGCTCTCTATTTGCTCATCCGGAAAAATTGAATCCATGTGTAATATTCATGCGTAGTTACCATGGAAACACTCATAACAATCATGTAAACAATCTATTTGTACGTGAATGTCGTCGTCCTCTTTGAAATTTGTAATAACAATTTTGATTGTTGAAACAATGTAATACAAACTAAAGAATCACGTTTTAAAATTACATTATATAAAATTTCACACTCGCATATCTCCGTCACTATAGAAGATACTGAAGTGTACTTTACACTCAATGGAATCAGCTCGACGCTCTCTATTGGCACATCGGGAAAAATTGAATCCATGTGTAATATTCTTGCTTAGTTACCATGGAAACTCTCATAACAAGAAAGTAAACAATATTTTTTTGCGTGATAGTAGTCGTCGTCGTGGAGATCTGAAATAACCATTTTGATTGTTGAAACAATGTAATACAAACTAAGGAATCACGTTTTAAGATAACATTATATAAAACTTCAAACTCGCATATCTCCGTTACTATAGAATATACTGAAGTGATTTTACAATCAATGGAATCAGGTCGACGCTCTCTATTGGCTCATCCGGAAAAATTGAATCCATGTGTAATATTCATGCTTAGTTACCATGGAAACTCTCATAACAATCATGTAAACAATCTATTTGTGCGTGATTGTAGTCGTCATCATAGAGATTTGAAATAACCATTTTGATTGTTGAAACAATGTAATACAAACTAAGGAATCACGTTTTACGATAACATTAAATAAAATTTTAAACTCGCATATCTCCGTTACTGTAGATGATACTGAAGTGATTTTAAAAACTATGTAATCAGGTCGACGCTCTCTATTGGCACATCCCGAAAAATTGAATCCATGTGTAATATTCATGCTTAGGTACCATGGAAACTCTCATGACAATCATGTAAACAATCCATTTGGGCGTGATTGTAGTCGTCGTCGTGGAGATTTGAAATAAACATTTAGATTGTTGAAACAATGTAATACAACCTCACGTTTTACGATAACATTATATAAAATTTCAAACTCGCACATCTCCGTTACTATAGAAGATACTGAAATGATTTTACACTCAATGGAATCAGGTCAACGCTTTCTATTCGCTCATCCGGAAAAATTGAATCCATGTGTAATATTCATGCTTAGTTACCATGGAAACTCTCATAACAATCATGTAAACAATATATTTGTGCGTGATTGTAGTAGTCATCATAGAGATTTGAAATAACCATTTTGATTGTTGAAACAATGTAATACAAACTAAGGAATCACGTTTTACGTTAACATTATATAAAATATTTAACTCGCATATCTCCGTTACTGTAGATGATACTGAAGTGATTTTAAAAACAATGTAATCAGGTCAACGCTCTCTATTGGCACATCCTGAAAAATTGAATCCATCTGTAATATTATATGCTTAGTTACCATGGGAACTCTCATAACAATCATGTAAACTATCTATTTGGGCGTGATTGTAATCGTCGTCGTGGAGATTTGAAATAACCATTTTGATTGTATAAACAATGTAATAAAAACTAAGGAATCACGTTTTAAGATAACATTATATAAGATTTCAAACTCGCATATCTCCTTTACTATAGAAGGTTATGAAGTGATTTGACACTCAGTGGAATCAGGTCAACGCTCTCTTTTGGCACATCCCGAAAATTGAATCCATGTGTAATATTCATGCTTAGTTACCATGGAAACTCTCATAACAATCATGTAAACAATCTATTTGGGCGTGATTGTAGTCGTCGTAGTGGAGATTTGAAATAACCATTTTGATTGTTGAATCAATGTAATACAAACTAACGAATCACGTTTTAAGATAACATTATATAAAATTTCACACTCGCATATCTCCGTTACTATAGAAGATACTGAAGTGTACTTTACACTCAATGAAATCAGGTCGACGCTCTGCATTGGCACATCCGGAAAAATTGAATCCATGTATAATATACATGCTTAATTACCATGGAGAGTCTCATAACAATCATGTTAGCAATCTATTTGTGCGTGATTGTAGTCGTCGTTGTGGAGATTTGAAATAAACATTTTGATTGTTGAAACAATATAATACAACCTAAGGTCTCACGTTTTACGATAACATTATATAAAATTTCAAACTCGCACATCTCCGTTACTATAGAAGATACTGAAATGATTTTACACTCAATGGAATTAGGTCGACGCTCTCTATTGGCTCATCCGGAAAAATTGAATCCATGTGTAATATTCATGCGTAGTTACCATGGAAACACTCATAACAATCATGTAAACAATCTATTTGTACGTTATTGTCGTCGTCCTCGTTGAGATTTGTAATAACAATTTTGATTGTTGAAACAATGTAATACAAACTAAAGAATCACGTTTTAAAATTACATTATATAAAATTTCACACTCGCATATCTCCGTTAGTATAGAAGATACTGAAGTGTACTTTACACTCAATGGAATCAGCTCGACGCTCTCTATTGGCACATCGGGAAAAATTGAATCCATGTTTAATATTCATTCTTTCTTACCATGTAAACTCTCATAACAATTTTGTAAACAATCTATTTGTGCGTGATTGTAGTCGTCGTCGTGGAGATCTGAAATAACCATTTTGATTGTTGAAACAATGTAATACAAACTAAGGAATCACGTTTTAAGATAACATTATATAAAATTTCAAACTCGCATATCTCCGTTACTATAAAAGATAATGAAGTGACTTTACAATCAATGGAATCAGTTCGACGCTCTCTATTGGCTCATCCGGAAAAATTGAATCCATGTGTAATATTCATGCTTAGTTACCATGGAAACTCTCATAACAAGAAAGTAAACAATATTTTTTTGCGTGATTGTAGTCGTCGTCGTGGAGATCTGAAATAACCATTTTGATTGTTGAAACAATGTAATACAAACTAAGGAATCACGTTTTAAGATAACATTATATAAAATTTCAAACTCGCATATCTCCGTTACTATAGAAGATACTGAAGTGATTTTACAATCAATGGAATCAGGTCGACGCTCTATATTGGCTCATCCGGAAAAATTGAATCCATGTGTAATATTCATGCTTAGTTACCATGGGAACTCTCGTAACAATCATGTAAACAATCTATTTGGGCGTGATTGTAGTCGTCGTCGTGGAGATTTGAAATAAACATTTTGATTGTTGAAACAATGTAATACAAACTAAGGAATCACGTTTTAAGATAACATTAATTAAAATTTCAAACTCGCATATCTCCGTTACTTTAGAAGATACTGAAATGATTTTACACTCAATGGAATCTCGTCGACGCTCTTTTTTTCTCATCCAGAAAAATTGAATCCATGTGTAATATTCATGCTTAGTTACCATGGAAACTCTCATAACAATCATGTAAACAATCTATTTGTGCGTGATTGTAGTCGTCATCATAGAGATTTGAAATAACCATTTTGATTGTTGAAACAATGTAATACAAACTAAGGAATCACGTTTTACGATAACATTATATAAAATTTTAAACTCGCATATCTCCGTTACTGTAGATGATACTGAAGTGATTTTAAAAACAATGTAATCAGGTCGACGCTCTCTATTGGCACATCCCGAAAAATTGAATCCATGTGTAATATTCATGCTTAGGTACAATGGAAACTCTCATGACAATCATGTAAACAATCTATTTGGGCGTGATTGTAGTCGTCGTCGTGGAGATTTGAAATAAACATTTAGATTGTTGAAACAATGTAATACAACCTAAGGCCTCACGTTTTACGATAACATTATATAAAATTTCAAACTCGCACATCTCCGTTACTATAGAAGATACTGAAATGATTTTACACTCAATGGAATCAGGTCAACGCTCTCTATTGGTTCATCCGGAAAAATTGAATCCATGTATAATATACATGCTTAGTTACCATGGAGAGTCTCATAACAATCATGTTAGCAATCTATTTGTGCGTGATTGTAGTCGTCGTTGTGGAGATTTGAAATAAACATTTTGATTGTTGAAACAATATAATACAACCTAAGGTCTCACGTTTTACGATAACATTATATAAAATTTCAAACTCGCACATCTCCGTTACTATAGAAGATACTGAAATGATTTTACACTCAATGGAATTAGGTCGACGCTCTCTATTGGCTCATCCGGAAAAATTGAATCCATGTGTAATATTCATGCGTAGTTACCATGGAAACACTCATAACAATCATGTAAACAATATATTTGTACGTGATTGTCGTCGTCCTCGTTGAGATTTGTAATAACAATTTTGATTGTTGAAACAATGTAATACAAACTAAAGAATCACGTTTTAAAATTACATTATATAAAATTTCACACTCGCATATCTCCGTTACTATAGAAGATACTGAAGTGTACTTTACACTCAATGGAATCAGCTCGACGCTCTCTATTGGCACATCGGGAAAAATTGAATCCATGTTTAATATTCATTCTTTCTTACCATGTAAACTCTCATAACAATTTTGTAAACAATCTATTTGTGCGTGATTGTAGTCGTCGTCGTGGAGATTTTAAATAATCATTTTGATTGTTGAAACAATGTAATACAAACTAAGGAATCACGTTTTAAGATAACATTAATTAAAATTTCAAACTCGCATATCTCCGTTACTATAGAAGATACTGAAGTGATTTTACAATCAATGGAATCAGGTCGACGCTCTCTATTGGCTCATCCGGAAAAATTGAATCCATGTGTAATATTCATGCTTAGTTACCATGGGAACTCTCATAACAATCATGTAAACAATCTATTTGGGCGTGATTGTAGTCGTCATCATAGAGATTTGTAATAACCATTTTGATTGTTGAAACAATGTAATACAAACTAAGGAATCACGTTTTAAGATAACATTAATTAAAATTTCAAACTCGCATATCTCCGTTACTTTAGAAGATACTGAAATGATTTTACACTCAATGGAATCTGGTCGACGCTTTTTTTTTTTCATCCAGAAAAATTGAATCCATGTGTAATATTCATGCTTAGTTACCATGGAAACTCTCATAACAATCATGTAAACAATCTATTTGTGCGTGATTGTAGTCGTCATCATAGAGATTTGAAATAAAAATTTTGATTGTTGGAACAATGTAATACAAACTAAGGAATCACGTTTTACGATAACATTATATAAAATTTTAAACTCGCATATCTCCGTTACTGTAGATGATACTGAAGTGATTTTAAAAACAATGTAATCAGGTCGACGCTCTCTATTGGCACATCCCGAAAAATTGAATCCATGTATAATATTCATGCTTAGGTACAATGGAAACTCTCATGACAATCATGTAAACAATCTATTTGATCGTGATTGTAGTCGTCGTCGTGGAGATTTGAAATAAACATTTAGATTGTTGAAACAATGTAATTCAACCTAAGGCCTCACGTTTTACGATAACATTATGTAAAATTTCAAACACGCACATCTCCGTTACTATAGAAGATACTGAAATGATTTTACACTCAATGGAATCAGGTCAACGCTCTCTATTGGTTCATCCGGAAAAATTGAATCCATGTGTAATTTTCATGCTTAGTTACCATGGAAACTCTCATAACAATCATGTAAACAATCTATTTGGGCGTGATTGTAGTCGTCGTCGTGGAGATTTGAAATAAACATTTTGATTGTTGAAACAATGTAATACAAACTAATAAATCACGTTTTAAGATAACATTATATAAAATTTCAAACTCGCATATCTCCGTTACTATAGAAGATACTGATGTGACTTTAAAATCAATGGAATCAGTTCGACGCTCTCTATTGGCTCATCCGGAAAAATTGAATCCATGTGTAATATTCATGCTTAGTTACCATGGAAACTCTCTTAACAAGAAAGTAAACAATATTTTTTTGCGTGATTGTAGTCGTCGTCGTGGAGATCTGAAATAACCATTTTGATTGTTGAAACAATGTAATACAAACTAAGGAATCACGTTTTAAGATAACATTATATAAAATTTCAAACTCGCATATCTCCGTTACTATAGAAGATACTGAAGTGATTTTACAATGAATGGAATCAGGTCGACGCTCTCTATTGGCTCATCCGGAAAAATTGAATCCATGTGTAATATTCATGCTTAGTTACCATGGGAACTCTCATAACAATCATGTAAACAATCTATTTGGGCGTGATTGTAGTCGTCGTCGTGGAGATTTGAAATAACCATTTTGATTGTTGAAACAATGTAATACAAACTAAGGAATCACGTTTTAAGATAACATTAATTAAAATTTCAAACTCGCATATCTCCGTTACTTTAGAAGATACTGAAATGATTTTACACTCAATGGAATCTGGTCGACGCTCTTTTTTTCTCATCCAGAAAAATTGAATCCATGTGTAATATTCATGCGTAGTTACCATGGAAACACTCATAACAATCATGTAAACAATCTATTTGTACGTGATTGTCGTCGTCCTCGTTGAGATTTGTAATAACAATTTTGATTGTTGAAACAATGTAATACAAACTAAAGAATCACGTTTTAAAATTACATTATATAAAATTTCACACTCGCATATCTCCGTTACTATAGAAGATACTGAAGTGTACTTTACACTCAATGGAATCAGCTCGACGCTCTCTATTGGCACATCGGGAAAAATTGAATCCATGTTTAATATTCATTCTTTCTTACCATGTAAACTCTCATAACAATTTTGTAAACAATCTATTTGTGCGTGATTGTAGTCGTCGTCGTGGAGATTTTAAATAACCATTTTGATTGTTGAAACAATGTAATACAAGCTAAGGCCTCACGCTTTACGAAAACATTATATAAAATTTCAAACTCGCATATCTCCGTTACTATAGAAGATACTGAAGTGATTTTACAATCAATGGAATCAGGTCGACGCTCTCTATTGGCTCATCCGGAAAAATTGAATCCATGTGTAATATTCATGCTTAGTTACCATGGGAACTCACATAACAATCATGTAAACAATCTATTTGGGCGTGATTGTAGTCGTCATCATAGAGATTTGTAATAACCATTTTGATTGTTGAAACAATGTAATACAAACTAAGGAATCACGTTTTAAGATAACATTAATTAAAATTTCAAACTCGCATATCTCCGTTACTTTAGAAGATACTGAAATGATTTTACACTCAATGGAATCTGGTCGACGCTCTTTTTTTCTCATCCAGAAAAATTGAATCCATGTGTAATATTCATGCTTAGTTACCATGGAAACTCTCATAACAATCATGTAAACAATCTATTTGTGCGTGATTGTAGTCGTCATCATAGATATTTGAAATAACCATTTTGATTGTTAAACAATGTAATACAAACTAAGGAATCACGTTTTACGATAACATTATATAAAATTTTAAACTCGCATATCTCCGTTACTGTAGATGATACTGAAGTGATTTTAAAAACAATGTAATCAGGTCGACGCTCTCTATTGGCACATCCCGAAAAATTGAATCCATGTATAATATTCATGCTTAGGTACAATGGAAACTCTCATGACAATCATGTAAACAATCTATTTGATCGTGATTGTAGTCGTCGTCGTGGAGATTTGAAATAAACATTTAGATTGTTGAAACAATGTAATTCAACCTAAGGCCTCACGTTTTACGATAACATTATATAAAATTTCAAACTCGCACATCTCCGTTACTATAGAAGATACTGAAATGATTTTACACTCAATGGAATCAGGTCAACGCTCTCTATTGGTTCATCCGGAAAAATTGAATCCATGTGTAATTTTCATGCTTAGTTACCATGGAAACTCTCATAACAATCATGTAAACAATCTATTTGGGCGTGATTGTAGTCGTCGTCGTGGAGATTTGAAATAAACATTTTTATTGTTGAAACAATGTAATACAAACTAATAAATCACGTTTTAAGATAACATTATATAAAATTTCAAACTCGCATATCTCCGTTACTTTAGAAGATACTTCAATGATTTTACACTCAATGGAATCAGGTCGACGCTCTCTTTTCTCCCATCCAGAAAAATTGAATCCATGTCTAATATTAATGCTTAGTTACCGTGGAAACTCTCATAACAATCGTGTAAACAATCTATTTGTTCGTGATTGTAGATGTCGTCGTGGAGAACTGAAATAACCATTTTGATTGTTGAAACAATGTAATACAAACTAAGGCCTCACGCTTTACGATAACATTATATAAAATTTCAAACTCGCATATCTCCGTTACTATAGAAGATACTGATGTGAATTTACACTCAATGAAATCAGGTCAACGCCCTCTTTTGGCACATCCCGAAAAATTGAATCCATGTGTAATATTCATGCTTAGTTACCATGGAAACTCTCATAACAATCATGTAAACAATCTTTTTGGGCGTGATTGTAGTCGTCGTTGTGGAGATTTTAAATAAACATTTAGATTGTTGAAACAATGTAATACAACCTAAAGCCTCACGTTTTACGATAACATTATATAAAATTTCAAACTCGCACATCTCCGTTACTATAGAAGATACTGAAGTGTCCTTTACACTCAATGAAATCAGGTCGACGCTCTGCATTGGCACATCCGGAAAAATTGAATCCATCTGTAATATTATATGCTTAGTTACCATGGAAACTCTCATAACAATCATGTAAACAATCTATTTGGGCGTGATTGTAATCGTCGTCGTGGAGATTTGAAATAACATTTTGATTGTATAAACAATGTAATAAAAACTAAGGAATCACGTTTTAAGATAACATTATATAAGATTTCAAACTCGCATATCTCCGTTACTATAGAAGGTAATGAAGTGATTTGACACTCAGTGGAATCAGGTCAACGCTCTCTTTTGGCACATCCCGAAAATTGAATCCATGTGTAATATTCATGCTTAGTTACCATGGAAACTCTCATAACAATCATGTAAACAATCTATTTGTGCGTGATTGTAGTCGTCGTAGTGGAGATTTGAAATGACCATTTTGATTGTTGAATCAATATAATACAAACTAAGGAATCACGTTTTAAGATAACATTATATAAAATTTCACACTCGCATATCTCCGTTACTATTGAAGTTACTGAAGTGTACTTTACACTCAATGAAATCAGGTCGATGCTCTGCATTGGCACATCCGGAAAAATTGAATCCATGTATAATATACATGCTTAGTTACCATGGAGAGTCTCATAACAATCATGTTAGCAATCTATTTGTGCGTGATTGTAGTCGTCGTTGTGGAGATTTGAAATAAACATTTTGATTGTTGAAACAATATAATACAACCTAAGGTCTCACGTTTTACGATAACATTATATAAAATTTCAAACTCGCACATCTCCGTTACTATAGAAGATACTGAAATGATTTTACACTCAATGGAATTAGGTCGACGCTCTCTATTGGCTCATCCGGAAAAATTGAATCCATGTGTAATTTTCATGCGTAGTTACCATGGAAACACTCATAACAATCATGTAAACAATCTATTTGTACGTGATTGTCGTCGTCCTCGTTGAGATTTGTAATAACAATTTTGATTGTTGAAACAATGTAATACAAACTAAAGAATCACGTTTTAAAATTACATTATATAAAATTTCACACTCGCATATCTCCGTTACTATAGAAGATACTGAAGTGTACTTTACACTCAATGGAATCAGCTCGACGCTCTCTATTGGCACATCGGGGAAAATTGAATCCATGTTTAATATTCATTCTTTCTTACCATGTAAACTCTAATAACAATTTTGTAAACAATCTATTTGTGCGTGATTGTAGTCGTCGTCGTGGAGATTTTAAATAACCATTTTGATTGTTGAAACAATGTAATACAAACTAAGGCCTCACGCTTTACGAAAACATTATATAAAATTTCAAACTCGCATATCTCCGTTACTATAAAAGATAATGAAGTGACTTTACAATCAATGGAATCAGTTCGACGCTCTCTATTGGCTCATCCGGAAAAATTGAATCCATGTGTAATATTCATGCTTAGTTACCATGGAAACTCTCATAACAAGAA
The DNA here is from genome assembly GCF_977018435.1 of Lepisma saccharinum. Classification (NCBI taxonomy): domain Eukaryota; kingdom Metazoa; phylum Arthropoda; class Insecta; order Zygentoma; family Lepismatidae; genus Lepisma; species Lepisma saccharinum. The sequence goes on along the minus strand of NC_139235.1, from coordinate 56,018,879 downwards.
AGTAAACAATATTTTTTGCGTGATTGTAGTCGTCGTCGTGGCGATCTAAAATAACCATTTTGATTGTTGAAACAATGTAATACAAACTAAGGCCTCACGCTTTACGAAAACATTATATAAAATTTCAAACTCGCATATCTCCGTTACTATAGAAGATACTGAAGTGATTTTACAATCAATGGAATCAGGTCGACGCTCTCTATTGGCTCATCCGGAAAAATTGAATCCATGTGTAATATTCATGCTTAGTTACCATGGAATCTCTCATAACAATCATGTAAACAATCTATTTGGGCGTGATTGTAGTCGTCGTCGTGAAGATTTGAAATAACCATTTTGATTGTTGAAACAATGTAATACAAACTAAGGAATCACGTTTTAAGACAACATTAATTAAAATTTCAAACTCGCATATCTCCGTTACTGTAGATGAGACTGAAGTGATTTTAAAAACAATGTAATCAGGTCGACGCTTTCTATTGGCACATCCCGAAAAATTGAATCCATGTGTAATATTCATGCTTAGGTACCATGGAAACTCTCATAACAATCATGTAAACAATCTATTTGTGCGTGATTGTAGTCGTCATCATAGAGATTTGAAATAACCATTATGATTGTTGAAACAATGTAATACAAACTAAGGAATCACGTTTTACGATAACATTATATAAAATTTTAAACTCGCATATCTCCGTTACTGTAGATGATACTGAAGTGATTTTTAAAACAATGTAATCAGGTCGACGCTCTCCATTGGCACATCCCGAAAAATTGTATCCATGAGTAATATTCATGCTTAGGTACCATGGAAACTCTCATAACAATCATGTAAAAAATCTATTTGGGCGTGATTGTAGTCGTCGTCGTGGAGATTTGAAATAAACATTTAGATTGTTGAAACAATGTAATACAACCTAAGGCCTCACGTTTTACGATAACATTATATAAAATTTCAAACTCGCACATCTCCGTTACTATAGAAGATACTGAAATGATTTTACACTCAATGGAATCAGGTCAACGCTCTCTATTGGTTCATCCGGAAAAATTGAATCCATGTGTAATATTCAGGCTTAGTTACCATGGAAACTCTCATAACAATAAAGTAAACAATATTTTTTTGCGTGATTGTAGTCGTCGTCTTGGAGATCTAAAATAACCATTTTGATTGTTGAAACAATGTAATACAAACTAAGGAATCACGTTTTAAGATAACATTATATAAAATTTCAAACTCGCATATCTCCGTTACTTTAGAAGATACTGAAATGATTTTACACTCAATGGAATCAGGTCGACGCTCTCTTTTCTCCCATCCAGAAAAATTGAATCCATGTGTAATATTAATGCTTAGTTACCGTGGAAACTCTCATAACAATCATGTAAACAATCTATTTGGGCGTGATTGTAGTCGTCGTCGTGGGGATTTGAAATAAACATTTTGATTGTTGAAACAATGTAATACAAACTAAGGAATCACGTTTTAAGATAACATTATATAAAATTTCAAACTCGCATATCTCCGTTACTTTAGAAGATACTGAAATGATTTTACACTCAATGGAATCAGGTCGACGCTCTCTTTTCTCCCATCCAGAAAAATTGAATCCATGTGTAATATTCATGCTTAGTTACCGTGGAAACTCTCATAACAATCGTGTAAACAATCTATTCGTGCGTGATTGTAGCTGTCGTCGTGGAGAACTGAAATAACCATTTTGATTGTTGAAACAATGTAATACAAACTAAGGCCTCACGCTTTACGATAACATTATATAAAATTTCAAACTCGCATATCTCCGTTACTATTGAAGATACTGAAGTGAATTTACACTCAATGGAATCAGGTCAACGCTCTCTTTTGGCACATCCCGAAAAATTGAATACATGTGTAATATTAATGCTTAGTTACCATGGAAACTCTCATAACAATCATGTAAACAATCTTTTTGGGCGTGATTGTAGTCGTCGTCGTGGAGATTTTAAATAAACATTTAGATTGTTGAAACAATGTAATACAACCTAAGGCCTCACGTTTTACGATAACATTATATAAATTTTCAAACTCATACATCTCCGTTACTATAGAAGATACTGAAATGATTTTACACTCAATGGAATCAAGTCAACGCTCTCTATTGGCTCATCCGGAAAAATTGAATCCATGTGTAATATTCATGCTTAGTTACCATGGAAACTCTCATAACAATCATGTAAACAATCTATTTGTGCGTGATTGCAGTAGTCATCATAGAGATTTGAAATAACCATTTTGATTGTTAAAACAATGTAATACAAACTAAGGAATCACGTTTTACGTTAACATTATATAAAATTTTAAACTCGCATATCTCCGTTACTGTAGATGATACTGAAGTGATTTTAAAAACAATGTAATCAGGTCGACGCTCTCTATTGGCACATCCGGAAAAATTGAATCCATCTGTAAAATTATATGCTTAGTTACCATGGAAACTCTCATAACAATCATGTAAACAATCTATTTGGGCGTGATTGTAATCGTCTTCGTGGAGATTTGAAATAACCATTTTGATTGTATAAACAATGTAATAAAAACTAAGGAATCACGTTTTAAGGTACATTATATAAGATTTCAAACTCGCATATCTCCTTTACTATAGAAGGTAATGAAGTGATTTGACACTCAGTGGAATCAGTCAAGGCTCTCTTTTGGCATATCCCGAAAATTGAATGATTGTGTAATATTCATGCTTAGTTACCATGGAATCTCTCATAACAATCATGTAAACAATCTATTTGTGCGTGATTGTAGCTGTCGTCGAGGAGAACTGAAATAACCATTTTGATTGTTGAAACAATGTAATACAAACTAAGGAATCACGTTTTAAAATAACATTATATAAAATTTCAAACTCGCATATCTCCTTTACTATAGAAGATACTGAAGTGATTTTACAATCAATGGAATATAGTCAACGCTCTCTATTGGCACATCCGAAAAAATTGAATTCGTGTGTAATATTCATGCTTAGTTACCATGGAAACTCTCATAACAATCATTTAAACAATCTATTGGTGCGTGATTGTAGTCGTCGTCATAGACATTTGGAATAACCATTTTGATTGTTGAAACAAAGTAATACAAACTAAGGAATCACGTTTTAAGATAACATTATATAAAATTTCAAACTCGCATATCTCCGTTACTATAGAAGATACCGAAGTGATTTTAAAATCAATGTAATCAGGTCGACGCTCTCTATTGGCACATCCGTAAAAATTGAATCCATGTGTAATATTCATGGTTAGTTACCATGGAAACTCTCATAACAATCATGTAAACAATCTATTTGTGCGTGATTGTAGTCGTCGTCGTGGAGATTTGAAATAACCATTTTGATTGTTGAAACAATGTCATACAAACTAAGGCCTCACGCTTTACGATAACATTATATAAAATTTCAAACTTGCATATCTCTTTTACTATAGAAAATACGGAAGTGATTTTACAATCAATGGAATCAGGTCGACGCTCTCTATTGGCTCGTCCGGAAAAATTGAATCCATGTGTAATATTCATGCGTAGTTACCATTGAAACACTCGTAACAATCATGTAAACAATCTATTTGTACGTGATTCTCGTCGTCCTCGTTGAGATTTGTAATAACAATTTTGATTGTTGAAACAATGTAATACAAACTAAAGAATCACGTTTTAAAATTACATTATATAAAATTTCACACTCGCATATCTCCGTTACTATAGAAGATACTGAAGTGTACTTTACACTCAATGGAATCAGATCGACGCTCTCTATTGGCACATCGGGAAAAATTGAATCCATGTTTAATATTCATTCTTTCTTACCATGGAAACTCTCATAACAAGAAAGTAAACAATCTATTTGTGCGTGATTGTAGTCGTCGTCGTGGAGATTTTAAATAACCATTTTGATTGTTGGAACAATGTAATACAAACAAAGGAATCACGTTTTAAGATAACATTAATTAAAATTTCAAACTCGCATATCTCCGTTACTTTAGAAGATACTGAAATGATTTTACACTCAATGGAATCTGGTCGACGCTCTTTTTTTCCCATCCAGAAAAATTGAATCCATGTGTAATATTCATGCTTAGTTACCATGGAAACTCTCATAACAATCATGTAAACAATCTATTTGTGCGTGATTGTAGTCGTCATCATAGAGATTTGAAATAACCATTTTGATTGTTGAAACAATGTAATACAAACTAAGGAATCACGTTTTACGATAACATTATATAAAATTTTAAACTCGCATATCTCCGTTACTGTAGATGATACTGAAGTGATTTTAAAAACAATGTAATCAGGTCGACGCCCTCTATTGGCACATCCCGAAAAATTGAATCCATGTGTAATATTCATGCTTAGGTACCATGGAAACTCTCATAACAATAAAGTAAACAATATTTTTTGCGTGATTGTAGTCGTCGTCTTGGAGATCTGAAATAACCATTTTGATTGTTGAAACAATGTAATACAACCTAAGGCCTCACGTTTTACGATAACATTATATAAAATTTCAAACTCGCTCATCTCCGTTACTATAGAAGATACTGAAATGATTTTACACTCAATGGAATCAGGTCAACGCTCTCTATTGGCTCATCCGGAAAAATTGAATCCATGTGTAATATTCATGCTTAGTTACCATGGAAACTCTCATAACAATAAAGTAAACAATATTTTTTGCGTGATTGTAGTCGTCGTCTTGGAGATCTGAAATAACCATTTTGATTGTTGAAACAATGTAATACAAACTAAGGAATCACGTTTTAAGATAACATTATATAAAATTTCAAACTCGCATATCTCCGTTACTATAGAAGATACTGAAGTGATTTTACAATCAATGGAATCAGGTCGACGCTCTCTATTGGCACATCCAGAAAAATTGAATCCATGTGTAATATTAATGCTTAGTTACCGTGGAAACTCTTATAAGAATCATGTAAACAATCTATTTGGGCGTGATTGTAGTCGTCGTCGTGGAGATTTGAAATAAACATTTTGATTGTTGAAACAATGTAATACAAACTAAGGAATCACGTTTTAAGATAACATTATATAAAATTTCAAACTCGCATATCTCCGTTACTTTAGAAGATACTGAAATGATTTTACACTCAATGGAATCAGGTCAACGCTCTCTTTTCTCCCATCCAGAAAAATTGAATCCATGTGTAATATTCATGCTTAGTTACCATGGAAACTCTCATAACAATCATTTAAACAATCTATTGGTGCGTGATTGTAGTCGTCGTCATAGAGATTTGGAATAACCATTTTGATTGTTGAAACAATGTAATAAAAACTAAGGAATCACGTTTTAAGGTAACATTATATAAGATTTCAAACTCGCATATCTCCTTTAATATAGAAGGTAATGAAGTGATTTGACACTCAATGGAATCAGTCAACGCTCTCTTTTGGCACATCCCGAAAATTGAATCATTGTGTAATATTCATGCTTAGTTACCATGGAATCTCTCATAACAATCATGTAAACAATCTATTTGTGCGTGATTGTAGCTGTCGTCGAGGAGAACTGAAATAACCATTTTGATTGTTGAAAGAATGTAATACAAACTAAGGAATCACGTTTTAAGATAACATTATATAAAATTTCAAACTCGCATATCTCCGATACTATAGAAGATACTGAAGTGATTTTACAATCAATGGAATAAAGTCAACGCTCTCTATTGGCACATCCGAAAAAATTGAATTCGTGCGTAATATTCATGCTTAGTTACCATGGAAACTCTCATAACAATCATTTAAACAATCTATTGGTGCGTGATTTTAGTCGTCGTCATAGAGATTTGGAATAACCATTTTGATTGTTGAAACAATGTAATACAAACTAAGGAATCACGTTTTACGATAACATTATATAAAATTTTAAACTCGCATATCTCCGTTACTATAGAAGATACCGAAGAGATTTTAAAATCAATGTAATCAGGTCGACGCTCTCTATTGGCACATCCGTAAAAATTGAATCCATGTGTAATATTCATGGTTAGTTTCCATGGAAACTCTCATAACAATCATGTAAACAATCTATTTGTGCGTGATTGTAGTCGTCGTCGTGGAGATTTGAAATAACAATCTTGATTGTTGAAACAATGTCATACAAACTAAGGCCTCACGCTTTACGATAACATTATATAAAATTTCAAACTTGCATATCTCGGTTACTATAGAAAATACGGAAGTGATTTTACAATCAATGGAATCAGGTCGACGCTCTCTATTGGCACATTGGGATAAATTGAATCCATGTTTAATATTCATTCTTTCTTACCATGTAAATTCTCATAACAAATTTGTAAACAATCTATTTGTGCGTGATTGTTGTCGTCGTCGTGGAGATTTTAAATAACCATTTTGATTGTTGAAACAATGTAATACAAGCTAAAGCCTCACGCTTTACGAAAACATTATATAAAATTTCAAACTCGCATATCTCCGTTACTATAGAGGATACTGAAGTGAATTTACACTCAATGGAATCAGGTCAACGCTCTCTTTTGGCACATCCCGAAAAATTGAATCCATGTGTAATATTCATGCTTAGTTACCATGGAAACTCACATAACAATCATGTAAACAATCTATTTGGGCGTTATTGTAGTCGTCGTCGTGGAGATTTGAAATAAACATTTAGATTGTTGAAACAATGTAATACAACCTAAGGCCTCACGTTTTACGATAACATTATATAAAATTTCAAACTCGCACATCTCCGTTACTATAGAAGATACTGAAATGATTTTACACTCAATGGAATCAGGTCAACGCTCTCTTTTCTCCCATCCAGAAAAATTGAATCCATGTGTAATATTCATGCTTAGTTACCGTGGAAACCCTCATAACAATCGTGTAAACAATCTATTTGTGCGTGATTGTAGCTGTCGTCGTGGAGAACTGAAATAACCATTTTGATTGTTGAAACAATGTAATACAAACTAAGGCCTCACGCTTTACGATAACATTATATAAAATTTCAAACTCGCATACCTCCGTTACTATAGAAGATACTGAAGTGAATTTACACTCAATGGAATCAGGTCAACGCTCTCTTTTGGCACATCCCGAAAAATTGAATACATGTGTAATATTCATGCTTAGTTACCATGGAAACTCTCATAACAATCATGTAAACAATCTTTTTGGGCATGATTATAGTCGTCGTCGTGGAGATTTTAAATAAACATTTAGATTGTTGAAACAATGTAATACAACCTAAGGCCTCACGTTTTACGATAACATTATATAAAATTTCAAACTCGCACATCTCCGTTACTATAGAAGATACTGAAATGATTTTACACTCAATGGAATCAGGTCAACGCTCTCTATTGGCTCATCCGGAAAAATTGAATCCATGTGTAATATTCATGCTTAGTTACCATGGAAACTCTCATTACAATCATGTAAACAATTTATTTGTGCGTGATTGTAGTAGTCATCATAGAGATTTGAAATAACCATTTTGATTGTTAAAACAATGTAATACAAACTAAGGAATCACGTTTTACGTTAACATTATATAAAATTTTAAACTCGCATATCTCCGTTACTGTAGATGATACTGAAGTGATTTTAAAAACAATGTAATCAGGTCGACGCTCTCTATTGGCACATCCGGAAAAATTGAATCCATGTTTAATATTATATGCTTAGTTACCATGGAAACTCTCATAACAATCATGTAAACAATCTATTTGGGCGTGATTGTAATCGTCTTCGTGGAGATTTGAAATAACCATTTTGATTGTATAAACAATGTAATAAAAACTAAGAAATCACGTTTTAAGGTAACATTATATAAGATTTCAAACTCGCATATCTCCTTTACTATAGAAGGTAATGAAGTGATTTGACACTCAGTGGAATCAGTCAACGCTCTCTTTTGGCACATCCCGAAAATTGAATCATTGTGTAATATTCATGCTTAGTTACCATGGAATCTCTCATAACAATCATGTAAACAATCTATTTGTGCGTGATTGTAGCTGTCGTCGAGGAGAACTGAAATAACCATTTTGATTGTTGGAAAAATGTAATACAAACTAAGGAATCACGTTTTAAGATAACATTATATAAAATTTCAAACTCGCATATCTCCGTTACTATTGAAGATACTGAAGTGATTTTACAATCAATGGAATAAAGTCAGCGCTCTCTATTGGCACATCCGAAAAAATTGAATTCGTGTGTAATATTCATGCTTAGTTACCATGGAAACTCTCATAACAATAATTTAAACAATCTATTGGTGCGTGATTGTAGTCGTCGTCATAGAGATTTGGAATATCCATTTTGATTGTTGAAACAATGTAATACAATCTAAGGAATCACGTTTTACGATAACATTATATAAAATTTTAAACTCGCATATCTCCGTTACTATAGAAGATACCGAAGTGATTTTAAAATCAATGTAATCAGGTCGACGCTCTCTATTGGCACATCCGTAAAAATTGAATCCATGTGTAATATTCATGGTTAGTTACCATGGAAACTCTCATAACAATCATGTAAACAATCTATTTGTGCGTGATTGTAGTCGTCGTCGTGGAGATTTGAAATAACCATTTTGATTGTTGAAACAATGTCATACAAACTAAGGCCTCACGCTTTACGATAACATTATATAAAATTTCAAACTTGCATATCTCCGTTACTATAGAAAATACGGAAGTAGTAGTCCAATTAAGCCGGTTCTGCGCCCGAAAATGAGGCTCGGTGAGGCTCGCAGTGTTGCCAACTGCTTACTCGAAAAAATCACCAAGGTTTTTCTTGGTCTAACCTAACCTAAAGCAAGAAGCTGGCAATCTTGCTTGAGAGTTCACAAACCGGAAGTGGGGCTCAGTGAGGCTCGCAGTGTTGCCAACTTCTTACTCGAAAAAATCAACAAGGTTTTTTTGGTCTAACCTAACCTAAAGCAAGAAGCTGGCAATATTGCTTGAGAGTTCTGCAACCAGAAGTGGGGCTCGCAGTGTTGCCAACACCTACTCGAAAAAAAAATCACCAAGATTTTTGTCTTGGTCTAACCTAACCTAAAGCAAGGGGCTGGCAATCTTGCTTGAGGCTTGGTTTACAGTGCATAAAGCAAGGTTGCCAACCCACTGGTATTTTTGCCATAGCCTTTTACAAGAAAAAAAAGAGAGAGGGAAGAGTTAAACAACCGACAGCTTACCCACAGCCTTTTTTGCTCTAACCTAACCTAAAGCAAGGAGTTGGCAATTTTGCTTGTGTAATCAACCCGGTTGACCGCTCTCAAGTGGAGATCAGCGTTGCCAACTCCTCACTCGAAAAAAAATCACCAAGGTTTTTTTTGCTCTAACCTAACCTAAAGCAAGGAGTTGCCAATTTTGCTTGTGTAATCAACCTGGTTGACCGCTCTCAAGTGGAGATCAGCGTTGCCAACTCCTCACTCGAAAAAAAATCACCAAGTTTTTTTTTGCTCTAACCTAACCTAAAGCAAGGAGTTGGCAATTTTGCTTGTGTAATCAACCTGGTTGACCGCTCTCAAGTGGAGATCAGCGTTGCCAACTCCTCACTCGAAAAAAAATCACCAAGGTTTTTTTTGCTCTAACCTAACCTAAAGCAAGGAGTTGGCAATTTTGCTTGAGGCTTGCCTTACAGTGCATAAAGCAATTTTTGCCAACCTACATATACTAAACAAGGAGAGCCGGCACTGCCGTAAAAGAGAGAGAGATGGATGGATGGCAACACTGCACGGGTTTAACGTCGGAAAATGGAGCTCGGTGGAGCTCGCCTTAATGGATTTTTCTCGTAAGGCATGAGCTCTATTTTCTCGCAGTGTTGCCAACTTCTACCTACACCCCTTTTTTTTAACTTGGCAAGGGCTAGAGAGAGAAAGAGACCTATAGCTGGCAACAGTGGTGAGCGAATGCACTTTATTGTAATTTTCCAACTCCGGCAATGTTTATATATCGTGACTTTTGTAAACCTCTCTCGGGAACGATGTGGCACACACACACACACACATATGCGCGCGCGCAACAACAAATTTTTTTTGTGCAAATTTTCTGATTGTCTCGTGCTATAGTGCAAAAAAGATATTGTAACGGATAACTAATATAATTGATATTTGTAACTGATCTGAACTAGTGAAATTCGTATTGTGCTATTGTAACTGATTGTGCTAGTGCAGAAAATTTCTTATTGTGCAAGAAAAGATGTTAAAAAACTTGTTAAAACTGCTCTGTGACCCTCTCGTTCTTCACGTCGTAGGCGAAGGACTTCTCTGCAATCAGGATGACACTGCATAGGGTATCCTCGGGCAAGGCATCGTGGAACTCGCAGACGACCTTGATGTTGGTTCGATCGTTGACCACAACCTTTTTTCTCTTAGATGTGTTGATGACGGTCATGGGTCTCCGTGCTTTGAACTCGCTGGGCGTGTAGTACATGTCCACGCTTCCCTCGGTCACACGTTTGTAAGCCGAGAACGCTTCGTAAAGTTTGAGGTAATCGTTTTTGGTCACGTCGAGGTTGTAATTCTCGCGCGGGAACACTTCGTTGCGTCCGTTCTTCAGATAAACGTTCTTGATCTTGCAGTCGTCGAACTTGCTGGAATCTTTTTCCTGATTCTTGTCCCTCCCGGTCTGAAAAAGCACTACGACGAAATCTGGCATGTCGAACTGTATGTTGTTGAACTGCGTCGTCACGTCGAATTCCATGTGACTTCCCGACGCCACCTTCTGCACGCACTGGTAACCGTGAAAGTGAATCAGCACCTGCGGACTTTTCAAGATCTCCGCTTTGTACTTGAGGGCGTAGTTCGTTTCGTATTCCACCACCGGCATTCTCAATTCCATGCTCTGGATGACACACTTGGCTGCTTCGGGTAAAGTGTTGGCTATCGGCGTGGTGCCGTCCGGACCCAAAGTAGCGTATCGCATCAGTGCGTCGTTGTCGTTGGCCGCTCTTCGAAACGTAACCCTCAGTCCTCCCTTCCACATGATCTCCTTGTAGTCCGAGAAGAAACCAGGCAGCAGACGCATGGGAAAGAGCACCGTGTGACTTCTCGTTGATATTTTGGTCCCGGCTTCGAATCCCCCGGCCTGGTAGTACGCCGCGTCCGTTTTGGATAATTTCAACGTTCCCACCGCCGTCGACGTGATGCCAGGATAATCTATTCTGTCGATGACGGTGTTGTGTTTCCTCACCTCCACCTGCGAGAACAGGTGAGGCACGAAGTTGTCCACGAGTATCAAGTTTGCTGCTGTGGGAAACGCGTCTCCGCTTTCTTTCTTCACCACGTCGAATTGAAGGTAGAGGTCCGCTCTGTGAGGATGAACGAACCCATCCCCTACGTCCACGTCGTATTCGATCTCCCTGTTCGCCTCGTTCAGATTGGCGAACGTGCGACGGTTGGGAGGGAAAGATTGCAATTCGTAACTTTCGATTTGCTCCATTTTACATGTATGGTTATTTATTATACGTTGATCTCCACGATGGCCGTCGTAGTGGCACCTGCGAAATCCACCACGTCTCCTTTCTCGTTCGTCACCACCAACTCTATGTCGTCTATGCGGTTGCGACATACTGGAAAATAGATCGGCGAAGAGGGTGTGTAGATGATCGGTTCCATGAACTCGGAACTTGGTTTGAAAGTGGCTATGATTCCCGTCTGCTTGTGACTTCCTAACAATCCGTCCGAAGATTTCGTGATCATACCTTCGGCAACGTTACAGTGTACGTTCAGAGTCTCTATGGCCAAGAATTTAGGAATGTTGGTTGCTACGTGCTTGATGCCAGCTTCGAGTTTGGTGTCGTTCTCGAAACCTAAAAGTTCTCCCATGGTGCCCAGGTCCACGGTCTCCGTAGCGGATAGGATTTCCACTCTGTGCGTGACCGAATTTTGAGAAAGGTATGTGCCTTTGGGTAATTGAGCTTGCAAAGTGGAAAGATTGTATTGTCCTGGCGTGACGACGATGTGTTCGCTTCCGACGCTAATTTTGTTGTTGTGCTGCGTAACGTTAGGTATGAGGTACATGCTGTAGAATGCACGCAGAGCCACGGATTTAGGATAGACGATGTCGTCGTGCAGCGTGAGTTTCAAGATTGAAGATTCGCTCGTGAGATGGAACACGCCCATCCTAGTGATGCTGTTTGAGGTTCCACAATGCTTTCTGGAAATCCTCGATCGTAGGGTTCTTTATTTTAGAGAGAAACGTGAGCACGGAGAGGCAGAGATGGCCGCAGTTCACGTCTCCGAAATTTTGAATGCGTTCGTCGTTGTAGTATATAGAGGTTTTGTTCGTTTTCAGATAATAAATTAAATTTGTAGGTGGAACACCTCCGAAAGAATCGAAAACAAATGCTTTATCATCATTTTTGTGGTAACATATCCAATGCGTGCCTGGATTTTTTTGATTGTCCAAGTTGACTACTCCGCATTCTCTTCTTTTAACGCTTGAAGGTAACGAGTCGGACATGAAAACTCCTCTGAAGTGTTTGATTTGTAACGGTTCGATCAGAGATTCAATGTCTCGGTTGGTGAGTGCTTCTGTTTCTTTTTTTTAAACTTTCTCATCACGCCTTTTCCTCCTTTCTTCTCCATGGCCAGGTTGTGACGTTTCTGTTCTTCCAACTTGGCCTTGTTCTTCTTCGAGTCGATGACGGTTTTCGCGATGGCGGCACTTCCGCCAGCCAAACTTCCAACGGCCCCCAATGCTGCCAGGATGGCCGGGATGCTGAATATGAAACCTCCGATTTTTTGCTGTTTCCGCGAACGCTGCAATCTTTTCAATTGAGGTGTGCTGAGCAGTAATTTCATTCCGTGTCCTTTCGACAAGCAAGAACGTTTCTTCTCACGTTGTTTCTTGGTAAGTAACCCATCGAGGGCACCTAGATTTTTAAGATTCGAATATGGTATCTGGTACACGACACCCTTGGGCTTCATGTTGATGCTCTATGTGTTATTTTCACGGTATGTTATTTATATATATATTCTGAGATTTTTTCTTGTGTAGTTTTTTTACGGTATGTTATTTATATATTTTCAAGGCCTCGCAGTCGTTACACAAATTCTATTACGTGCTTCGTTTTCTTGCCAAGAAGTTCCTTTGTCGCCTTGTACACGATTCGAGTTTTGTTCTCGATTAAAATAGATAGCTTCTCGTCGGATAACATGTTAGCGTATCGATCTGGTAAAAATAGACTGTATTGTGCGTTGAGCAACAGGCGTACCTTGGGGCCATACTGGGTAGAAACGATTGAACCGGAAGTTATCGTGTAAGGTTTGTCGACTTCCAATTCCTGAATTTTTACATACTCGACTGACAAATTTAGCATTTGTTTTAATGCTTGGAGATCGCTCATTTTTTCAGTTGTCAGAGTGTTAGAGATAAATTTAATTGCTTTTTTTTCACGATGTGTGTTATTTATATATACCGAAGATTATTTTTTTACGATGTGTGTTATTTATATATCAAGTTTTTTTTTTACGGTATGTTATTTATATACCCCACCCCAATTTTTGTTTCGTGTTCATGGCGATGGTGGTACCCAGTGCGGCGACCCGTTCACCCAGCGATGCGTCTCTGCTCACGAACCTTTTGAAAGCTGCATGTTCCAATTTTTTGTCTGCTTCGTGACGTGCGTCCAGATCCGTCTGCGTGGTGTTGTAGGCGATGTCGTGATCTTTGCACGCTGCGTCCAACGGATTCACACCCTTGTCTCCTCTCTCCAATCTTTTCTCGAGTTTGGTACCCGGTCCGCAGTACTGGTAGCCAGGTAGATGCATCTCGAAAGGTAACTTGTTGATGATGTCGTTCACGAGTCCCTTTCCTTCGGCCACGTTCCAAAATTTCGGAGGCAGCGTGTTGATGATTTTGATCAGGTAACCTATGCCCTTGTCGTCGTTCACGATGAAGTTGGAAAGTTTCGTGCTGATCATGTCCACGATGCCAACCTTCTCGTTGTAGAAATTACGATTGCCTGCATTCTCTTCGCCGGCAATCACCAACAATCGGTCCACGAGTTTTCTCACGTCGTCCACCCAAACGAATTCTTTGGGTAGCGTGTTGTAGCGTTTGACGCCGCTGCCTGTTTTGACCTGGTTCCAAATCGGTTTGATGAGATTCCTGTACTTCTCGCCGCTGCTCGATTTCACCCTATTCTGCGAGGCGTCGTTGTTCTGGTACAAGGCATCCGTCATGATCAGAATTTCCTTGTAACTCTGGTAATCTTCGTCGGTGTAATCTTTCGGCTGCTTTTTGGCGACGAGTTCCCACAGTCCCACCGTACCCGGATACCTGGTCCAACTATCCTTGTCGCCTAAATTGACTTTAATGTCGTTGCCTTCGAAGGTCACCTTCGATTTCCCAATCTTCCACACCACACCACCGCCTTCGCTGGTTTCCATGCTGGGATACAATCCGAACACTTCATCCTTGTCGAATTTCCCCGTGCTCAGGTAGTTTTGTGCCAAAGGTCCCAACTCGATTTTATCCGAAGACGACGTGCTACCAATGGCTCGACGTCGTGCCGGTGCATACTTCAGTTCGAACGGCGTCGAAGGAATGCTCGAAATAGGCGTGGGTACGGCGTAACTTTTAGCTGCGAGCGGTACGAGTTCATTAATCAAATTTTTATTTTGTTCCGTGACACTTTTATTTTCTTTACCTAGACTGCTGATGGCATCGATCACGGGTTGATCCTGACGTTTCTTCTCTTCGTAGAATCCGCGATTCTCGGATTTCCAACCTTTGAAGCGTTTCGCGAGGTAATCGCGAAGCTTGAGATTTTCGTCTTTGATTTTTCGTTTCGTCATGACGTTATTTATACACGTCGTTTCTCACAACGTTGCAACGTTTAGAAAGTCGTTGATTTTGTTTCTGTATTTTCCGTCGTTGGGTTTCCTCGTCATGTCGATCGTCGCGAATCCGAAATCGTCACCGTTCCAGCAAGTAGAGCAGCAGCGTTCCGAAAATTGATTGTAGTTCATGTCTCCGCCTACGTAGTCATCGTACGCGTGCTTGAGGTTGGTGTGATCTTGACGAAACAAACATATGAAATTAGCGTTGTCGCGTACTAACTGTTTTGGAATTTTGGAAAACGTTTGAGCTAGGTAGAAACAATCCATTCCTTTGTGACGACCTTGCGTGAAAAAGTTGCGAATTTCATTTTGATTTTCCAGGATGGCGTCGTCGAACACAACAACTGAATTTTCACGACAATCGTCGAGTGGTTTTATTTCCGAGGCGAACGTTGCAATGTCCAGACCATCGTACAGTTTCATCAGTTGCTGGTATTTGGATTGCTCCAAACTTTTCGAGAACACGTACAGGTGCCTGTTCTTCCAATCTAACCAATTCGGTGCAAGGAGAAAATTGTCCACGAGCAGTGTCGTTTTCCCACACCCCGAAGGACCTACGATCAGACAGCGGATGCTGTCGGGAAGCAACTCACCGTTCTTTTTTTTCTCGTTTGACTTTCCGGATCCGGTAGACGCTTCACCACGTTCCACGTACTCACAAGATCACTTCGTTCGCGTCGATCCAACTCTTTTCCGGAAGTCCCAGCCATTTGACAAACAGTTTGTCACCTTTCCTACGCAATACTTTCTCGATGAGGTACGTGTCGGGGTGTTTCGTTTTAGAGAGTTCCTCTTCGTAAAATCTTCCTTTCAAAATCTCGCCGCTACTATCTTTTATTATATACGTGTGTCGGTTTCCGGGTAGAACTCGAACCACCGTAAAAAGTTCCGTGCTCCAATTTTTTGTGAATCCCTTCTCGAAGGTGCGTTTGAATTTGCTGATCCTCACCTGGTCTCCAATTTTGTATTTAGCTTTTTTTGTCGTGGGTGTGTACTTTGGGCAGTAAACGGTAGAAATTAAACGCTGCTCGTCAGATTTCGTAACGTCAACTGGCTTCATGCCTATCGTTCTGTGTACCGTATCATTATAGGTGTCGACGAGTTCCGGTAGGATGTCGACCCATTTGTAATTTCCCCGAAGCGTGAATCGTTTCCACATGTGTGTTTTCAAGGTTCGATTGAATCTTTCCACGATGCTGGCTTTGATGTGACTGAAGGTCGAATAATGTCGAACGTCATGTTTTTGAATAAACTTTTGGAATACAGCGTTATAAAATTCCTTCCCCTTGTCTGTTTGCAGAAACCGTGGTCGTCTGCCACCGCTTTCGCGAAAAATTAATTTGAAAGCTTCCGTGACGCATGTTCCTGTTTTGGCTTTCAAAGGTAGAGCCCATGCGAATTTCGAAAACGTGTCTATGACGGTGAGGAGGTACTTGTTACCCTTGTTCAATTTATGAAAGTTTTTCAAATTGCCGCTACTCATCTCCACGAGGTCGCTTTGCCAGAGGTCGTCGATGCCCTTGGTTACCACAGCCAAACGTTCGTAGTTACGGCGTGCAGGTTTATGCAATTCTTCGACGATGGCTTGCCTAGACATTTTTTTGTTTAGAGATTACGTTTCAAGAGAAGCACAAGCGTGATGGGATTCAAAGAGGGTGGCACTTCGCTCGTGTTTTGAATGATCAGCTTATCGCCGGCACTCACGTCGAAAACGGTGAGATCTTCGTCTTCGTGTATTTCATATATGTTGCGCGTTTCGTTCCAACGTGCCAGAGGAATGTTTCCTGCTTTCTGGACACCACGATTCGATATCAAGGTCATGGTAGGAACGCCAGCTTTTCTGCCGTGAGACCAGTACGAAAATTCGTTTATCTGAATCGTGCCATCGAGGAGAAACTTGTAGTACGGATGATAAGGATGCAACATGTACAGTTTGTTACCTTCGACGAACGTGGAGATTCTCTGTTGATTGGGAACGCTGTTGATTTCGATAGCTTGCAGAGAATGCAGTTTAGCGAATTTAGTGTCGACGCCGAGCAGATTACTGTGAACTTGTCCGAGTTTATTTTCGATGGGCAGCAAATGCTCGATTATGGTATCTGTTACGGCAGAAAACGACGGTTTGATTTTCACTTCCACGTTCAACTGCTTGTAGTTTTCGTTGAGTTCTTGCAACTTGGCACCGAAAGAGGCCAGCGTCGATTCCTGCGTGGATTCCAGCACTCCAACTTGATCTCTGATGTTGACGACGATGTTCTGAAGGTTCTCGACTTGATTCAATTTCGAGCTCTTCTCGGTAAGATCGTTCACGATGCTTCGCATCTCTGTAAACTGCGTGTGAAGGTCGGCGACGCTCTGCGAAGTGGGCAGCGTCGACACCAGCGAACTAATTTCGTCTCGAATCTGTTCCACGTTCGCCGTTTCCGTTTCTAGTCGTTTCAGCATACGCGATATGTTCCTTTTCAAAGCGTGCAATTCTTTGGAGGTGGGGAGATTGGCCACCCTACTCTCGAGATCGCTCAATGAACTTTTGATGTCGCTCGAATCGGATAGTGCCGTCACCGCCGTTTTCAATTTTTCCAAATCTTCGCTCGAAGGCACGCTCGTCCGTAACGATTCCAAGTCACCCTGTATGTTGTCCAGTACGTGATGAAAATGAGCGAGATTCGTTTCGACGTTCAAATTTTCTAAATATTCGATCTTCTGCTGAACCGTGCTCAACGTGTCTTGAATGCTCGTCAACGCTCTCGCTTCAGCGTGAATATTTTTAATTTCTTCGTTGATCAATTCCAAGGACGCCTGAAGCGTGGCGATGGTGGTTTGAATGTGTTCGAAATCTTGATAGGCCTCCAATTGAATTTTTATGTTCGCGACGCTTTTACCGATGACCTGCAGTTCGTCCGACGATGGTAGGTTCGTCATGGTATCTTCCAAAGTCTGTAACTTGGATTTAATTTCTTCCAACGTGCTGGTGAATTCTTCTTGTAATTTGGAAACAACGACATGCAAGCGTTCTGCGTCTATATCGTTCACAACGGTTTGAAGTTCAGAGAAATTCTTTTCGATTGCGGAAGTTCGTTCTTCGATTTCGAGTTTCAATTTTTCCAAATCTTCATTTTTCGATTGAAATTGCTGTAATTTGGCCAAATCATTTTGAAGCGAATCCACGCTCAACTGTATATTTTGAACGCTGTCGTAAGAAGGTACGTCGACATAATTTTTTATCAGCGTCTTCAGTTCGGAATCGATTTTCAGAATGGGGTCGAGACATTGCGTTTGGAGCGTAGCGATTTCCGACTCTAAACTTTTGTTTAAGGTTTCCTGCAAAGCAATCAAATCGGTCCTCAACTTCTTAACTCGAACGTCCAACATGAGAATCTCTTCTGCATGGTCTACACGCTTGGTGTTGCCGAAAATGTCGTTAGGCATTTTTGGTTAACGGTTATTTATAATAGGATAGACGATTCGTAATTCTACGAAGAGAGGAATAAGTTTGTCGTAATCTCCGAGGAGTTCCATGTAAAGATAATCTCCTGCAGACACATCGTACGTAATGTTAGAAAGCATCTTGTCGTGCTTGATTCGAAAAATGTTCTTGCCGGTAGAAATTTTGATTTCGCCTACGTTTTCCGGATTCACAGTGATTTGAAGTTTCCCGCGATCGGAATTTCGTAGAAATGTAAATTGTTATTAAAAACATAAAACATCTTGCCCACATCGTCATTCAGTTTTGTCCAAATGCTGTTGAGGTGAATGATCAACAGACCGTTGAGTTTAGGTAACACGGAAGGTAAGACTTCATGATCTGGTATGGTTTCCATAATGATCTGTTTTTTGAAACCGAACAAATTCATAGGCATGCTGGTTATTTAAGAATACGGTCAAAGTTTTTTTGTAATGACAGTCAAAATGTTTTTTTTTTGTTTTGTTTTGTTTTTATGAATCTTCTGTTGAAGATGGACATATGTTGCAGGTTTTGCTTTCTGCTAAGCGATAGTGCCCCCACGGCAATGTGTGAATACCACACTCGAGGACGCACCTCTTATCGTCGTTGGGATCCAGCGCAATTTTTCTAACTTTATTTGTGGTCAACACATGGTCGACGCTCTGGATGCGCTGTTCTGCTCTTAGAACCGACGACCTGGTCTTGAGGCAATCGACGAAATCCTCGAATGTGAGATGCTCCCGAACCACCTGTCTGCCGACACCCTTGGCCTTCTTGGTAACGCTGCCCTCGGCTTTGATGGCATAGGCCTTGGCACGAGGACCTGCAAACTCGAGAATTACATCACCGTCCTTCTCGTCTTTGAGTTTGCCAGGCACCTTTTTGTTGCGGGGCAGGATACCGTACTTGTTTTGCTGGGCATAGCCCGAGGTGTCGAAAAGGTTAACCAAAGATGGAACTGTGGCTATATCCCCGTACGCGTCGGGTGAGCGAACGTGGTACACCAAGCTGTCCGTGTCCGTGTAGAGTAGGCTAATATTGTCGTTATAGTGCTGGCGTAGTATCCCATAATATGTTTGAAACATGTGCAGCTTGCTCAGGTCTAATACTGAGGCGCCAACATAAATTGGCTTGTTGAGCTTCACCTCGCTCTTCCTCATATGCACCAGAGCAAGCTGTTCGTTATAAATGGTCCTCGATTTGAATAACGGGTTTGCTACGAGCCTGCGACATTGTGCTTTGTTTGATATTAGCCTCACATCTACACGATTCCGCACATTCTCCATGGTTTTCCCGAACACCGCATTGTTCATTAACTTGAAGAAATCCTTATCAAGCTCGGACGTGGCTACGGTGCGGTGTTTGGTGTTGACTTCAATATATGGACGCAACCACGGAGAATGCTCGAACTTGAGGATGTGGTGAACTGCGTGGACCGCGACCCCTCGCCGCATCAACCACCGGAGATTCTGGTAGTGCAGGACGTAATTCTTCTTGGGCTCGAAATCCATGATGAGCTTCTTCTGGTTGGAATCGGGTGGACACTTGAACTCGGGTGCAGGCGGAAGATCGCTGAACAAATCCTGCAGCTTCTCGGAGAACTCAAGGTCCACCTCGGCGAAGAACCCATGTTCCGAATCGTCGAAGCTTTCGATGTCGAAGTTGGAAGGGTCAGCCCACTCGAAGCCTCTAAAGGGGAGTGGCTGCATCATGGAGTGTCCATAGAGGTTATTGACGTCCGTGTACATAATGTAGCTGGACGGTTGTGAGGGGTCGTAACCGGTGGACATGTGGTGATTGTTGGCGTGCGAGTGTCGCTGCGACACCTGGACCATTCCACCCCGCACGGCACGTTCCACAAACAGCACCATGTTCACGTCCGAAAGAAGCTCCAGCTCGATCTTCGTCACCAGAAACATGGCTGACCACGCCAGTCCGGGGAGACTGTAGAAGTAGGCAGGGTCCAGCTGGTAGATGGTCTTCGCAGTTGCACGGAACGTCTGGAATACGTCGGCGAGGAGCGTCACATCAAGTCTGAGGTAGGCGTCGTGGTAGTCCCCGAGAGTTCGACAGCCCAGCTCGCGCCACATGGACTGGGCATGGTGATATTCTTCGTCGGTGATGTTCGAGCCGCGTAGCTGACTGTAGAACTTCGCCTGGGGGGGTAGCGACGTCTCTGCGAACTTGGAAGGGTCTGTAATATATTCGTAGGGATAGATCCCCTTACGCTTGAAGAGGCCGGCGTCCAAGTTCGGAAAGTTTCCGGAGGTGATGAGCATTTGCTCGTCGCTAAGCTTCCCTGCGAGAGCATCGAGGCTGGCCGGGAGGAACCTCAGGGAGTCGAGGAAGCGAAGTTCGACGGTAGAGTGTGATCCTGGGATCGACACTCGTTTGCTCACACTGATGTAACGCTCCTCGTTCTGGGCGAGAACGTTGATTCCCTTGTTGTAGTATCCAAGATGCTTGATCAGGTGGTGGAAGTCGTACCCCGAGCCATTGTGGAAGAAGTTCGGGATAAATCGAGGGTCCCGGGCCATGAGGTTGCATCCGTTGCACCATGGACCAACATACCTACCGGTAAAGTGATCGTGGTGTTGGACTTTACGGTTGTTGGCGGTGTACTCCTTGACGCAGACAGGGCAAGCGATGGACTCGTCGTGTCTACGCTGATCGTCGGGGGACAGTGGGAGCATAGACTTGGGGGTCAACAGTATCTTCCCTATCTCGATGGCCTCGACAACCATCCTCTCGAGGAAGTGTTTGGCTGCGTCGGGACCACGGTACACGTAGGGCTCGGGGGCGATGTGCTGGTCTCGTCGCACCACAACGTAGGCATAACTCGAGGCCTCGTGGAGTTGGTAAGGGGTGGTGGAAGAAACTTCGGGGTCAGGATCGCAAGTGGACAGGGGTTTGAGGAAGGCTTCGAAATCCGCGATGATGATAGCGGGATGCTCTACCATGGCACCGTGCATGTGGAAACGCTCCACAGTGCCAGGTTTGGGCAAGACTGCGACACCCGGCTCGTTGGCATTGCAGTAGATCTTGTGGCTGGCAAGCTTCTCTGCAGCGATGTTGGGACCTCTGATGCGCTGATAATCCTGCTGTTCTCGATTATGAAATATTGACAAGCACCTGCGACACACCTCGACGTGGTGACTATCACTGCTCCGCTGGCTCGAAACAAGTCTAGAGAGGGAACGGATAAGAGTGTAGTGGTGATGGGTCTCGTCCTTGATGAGCAGAAGGTGAATTTCCTGCGCACCATCAACGTTTACGTCGCTCACCCGGATGGGGTACACCACATTTTCGTCAGTGAGGCCATAAACATTGATAGCCAACCGCGCACGAGCCTGGAACTTGCGAATGTCCTGGACCTCCACCGGGTAGTCGATCCCAACCATAGCATCTTCCAGTTCCGACTCGTAGGGTAGGTAGTGGTTAACTCGGCGTGGATGGTTTTTCCAGTGGACAGGGTGCAACGCTGCAAGCACACACCATACGAAGCACTTGGCGTCTCCGTTCTGAATGTTCAGGACGGCCTTCTTTGCCGCAATAGTAGGTGGTAAGGGGACGTAGCTGGAGGCGGAGAGAGGCACGAACTTACAAAGTTTGACGCACAGTTCGTGAGGCTCGCCACACAGCGAACCCCCCGAGCCTTTAGCTTGATGTTCTTCTTGTTTTGCCTCCAGCTCATCGGCAAACTTGTTGTAGATGACCTCGAGGTTGTTGACATCCGCCAGATGCAGCGTCTTCGCCTTGGTGTTGTGGCAGAAGCTGTAAATTTCATCGGACGGCTTCTTGTACTGGCAACGTAGCGATGCGTAGAATTTGGTGGAGTGCGTTGCAAGCGCATCACCGAGGATGGAAATAATCTCTGCTCGCTTCTCCTCCAAAAAGCTACGCACGTCGCATGAGCCCTCCGAAGTGATGACAAAATCTTCTAACAAATGCTGGAAAGCAGACTGGTTAGCTTTCGCCACAGGCTTGACACGTTAGGCGGATGGTGCATTGATGGAGGCTGCTTCTGCCTTCCTCTTGGTGGAGCTGGTCGACGGTTGTGGAACAGGTGTTCCGACGACAATTTTGCATGATGTTATATGCCCTTTTAAATTATTAATAGTAATATGTATACCGCACCTGGGATATGATTTTTTAGCAGCCAAATGCTTGCCTGGCACGCAGGTACGACAATGTCTTGCAAAATTTCTGCTTGATATGCTTATTTTGCACACAGGGCAACTTTTCATGGAGCGCATTTTTTTGGGGGTATGTTTATTTATATGTGATCTGTTGGTGGTAGTGTTTTTACAAAAAAATGCCTTACGAGAAAAATTTTGTTTTCCTCAAATATGTGCTTTAATAAACCCTGTAAAAAAATTTAAAAAATATATAAGAAAAATATGATTGTAGATAGAAAAATAAGCATGCAACTTTATTTGTAACACACACACATATTCTCCATCTTCATCAAGAAAATATTATAATAAACATAATTATTTTTATCTATATCTCACAATAAAACTCTATATCCAAAAATATCACAACATCAAATAACACTAGAGTCGTTAGTACACGTTGCATGCATTACGGAGGTCCTCTGTAGGGTTTCATGGAAGTTTGGGGGAAAAAAAAAACACGTGAAACCCTACAGAGGTGCGGTTATCTAGAGCCGTAGCCGTTAGAACCTTTTTGGGTTGGGCACCACGCACCCTGGCGGGGTTAGGGGCCAGGAATCTTAAAAACAACAATTATTATTTTGTTTGTTTGTTTGCGTCACAATACATACGCGCGCGCGCGTGTGTGTGTGTGTGTGTGTGTGTGTGTGTGTGGCACATCGTTCCCCCGAGAGAGAAAGGTTTACAAAGGTCACGATATACAAACATTGCCGGAGTTGGAAAATTACGATATGGCGCATTCGCTCATTACTGTTGTCAGCTATAAGTTTTTCTCTCTCTCTAGCCCTTGCCAAGTAAAAAAAAGTGTAGGTAGGAGTTGGTAACACTGCAAGAAAATAGAGATCATGCCTTACAAGAAAAAAACCATTAAGGCGATTTTTACTTGGTGACGTTGAACGCGTGCAGTGTTACCACTCATCCATCTCTCTTTCTTTTACGGCAGTGCTGGCTCTCCTTGTTTAGTATATGTAGGTTGGCAAAATTGCTTTATGCGCTGTAAAGCAAACCTCAAGCAAAGTTGCCAGCTCCTTGCTTTAGGTTAGGTTAGACCAAGAGAAAAAAAAACTGTAGGTGGGCTGTCGGTTGTTTAACTCTTCCCTCTCTCTCTCTCCTCTCTCTTTTTTTGTAAAAAGCCATGGCAAAAATACCAGTAGGTTGGCAACCTTGCTTTATGCACTGTAAGGCAAGCCTCAAGCAAGGTTGCCAGCTTCTTGCTTTAGGTTAGGTTAGGTTAGGTTAGGGTGGGTTAGGTTAGGTTAGGTTAGGTTAGGTTAGGTTAGGTTAGGGTAGGTTAGGTTAGCTTAGGTTAGGTTAGGTTAGGGTGGGTGTTGGCAGCTGTCGGTTGTTTAACTCTTCCCTCTCTCTCTCCTCTCTTTTTTTTAGTAAAAAGCCATGGCAAAAGTACCAGTAGGTTGGCAACCTTGCTTTATGCACTGTAAGGCAAGTCTTAAGTAAAGTTACCAGCTCCTTGTTTTAGGTTAGGTTAGACCTGGTTAGGTTAGGTTAGGTTAGGTTAGGTTAGGGTGGGTGTTGGCAGCTGTCGGTTGTTTAACTCTTCCCTCTCTCTTTTTTTTTGTAAAAAGCCATGGCAAAAATACCAGTAGGTTGGCAACCTTGCTTTATGCACTGTAAGGCAAGCCTCAAGCAAGATTGCCAGCTCCTTGCTTTAGGTTAGGTTAGACCAAAAAAAGCTGTAGGTGGGTGTTGGTAGTTGTCGGTTGTTTAACTCTTCCCTCTCTCTCTCCTCTGTTTTTTTTTTTGTAAAAAACTATGGCAAAAATACTAGTAGGTTGGCAACCTTGCTTTATGCACTGTAAACCAAGCCTCAAGCAAGATTGCCAGCTTCTTGCTTTAGGTTAGGTTAGACCAAGAAAAACCTTGGTGATTTTTTCGAGTAAGCAGTTGGCAACACTGCGAGCCTCACCGAGCCTCATTTTCGGGCTTAGAACCGGGGCACTACCTCTACTGGAAGTGATTTTACAATCAATGGAATCATGTCGACGCTCTCTATTGGCTCATCCGGAAAAATTGAATCCATGTGTAATATTCATGCGTAGTTACCATTGAAACACTCGTAACAATCATGTAAACAATCTATTTGTACGTGATTGTCGTCGTCCTCGTTGAGATTTGTAATAACCATTTGGATTGTTGAAACAATGTAATACAAACTAAAGGATCACGTTTTAAAATTACATTATATAAATTTCACACTCGCATATCTCCGTTACTATAGAAGATACTGAAGTGTACTTTACACTCAATGGAATCAGCTCGACGCTCTCTATTGGCACATTGGGATAAATTGAATCCATGTTTAATATTCATTCTTTCTTACCATGTAAACTCTCATAACAATTTTGTAAACAATCTATTTGTGCGTGATTGTAGTCGTCGTCGTGGAGATTTTAAATAACCATTTTGATTGTTGAAACAATGTAATACAAGCTAAAGCCTCACGCTTTACGAAAACATTATATAAGATTTCAAACTCGCATATCTCCGATACTATAAAAGATAATGAAGTGACTTTACAATCAATGGAATCAGGTCGACGCTCTCTATTGGCTCATCCGGAAAAATTGAATCCATGTGTAATATTCATGCTTAGTTACCGTGGAAACTCTCATAACAATCGTGTAAACAATCTATTTGTGCGTGATTGTGGTCGTCGTCGTGGAGATTTTAAATAAACATTTAGATTGTTGAAACAATGTAATACAACCTAAGGCCTCACGTTTTACGATAACATTATATAATATTTCAAACTCGCACATCTCCGTTACTATAGAAGATACTGAAATGATTTTACACTCAATGGAATCAGGTCAACGCTCTCTATTGGCTCATCCGGAAAAATTGAATCCATGTGTAATATTCATGGTTAGTTACCATGGAAACTCTCATAACCATAAAGTAAACAATATTTTTTTGCGTGATTGTAGTCGTCGTCGTGGAGATCTGAAATAACCATTTTTATTGTTGAAACAATGTAATACAAACTAAGGAATCACGTTTTAAGATAACATTATATAAAATTTCAAACTCGCATATCTCCGTTACTATAGAAGATACTGAAATGATTTTACACTCAATGGAATCAGGTCGACGCTCTCTCTTTTCCCATCCAGAAAAATTGAATCCATGTGTAATATTCATGCTTAGTTACCATGGAAACTCTCATAACAATCATGTAAACAATCTATTTGTGCGTGATTGTAGTCGTCATCATAGAGATTTGAAATAACCATTTTGATTGTTGAAACAATATAATACAAACTAAGGAATCACGTTTTACAATAACATTATATAAGATTTCAAACTCGCATATCTCCTTTACTATAGAAGGTAATGAAGTGATTTGACACTCAATGGAATCAGGTCAACGCTATATTTTGGCACATCCCGAAAATTGAATCCATGTGTAATATTCATGCTTAGTTACCATGGAAACTCTCATAACAATCAAGTAAACAATCTATTGGTGCGTGATTGTAGTCGTCGTCATAGAGATTTGGAATAACCATTTTGATTGTTGAAACAATGTAATACAAACTAAGGATTCACGTTTTACGATAACATTATATAAAATTTTAAACTCGCATATCTCCGTTACTATAGAAGATACCGAAGTGATTTTAAAATCAATGTAATCAGGTCGACGCTCTCTATTGGCTCATCCGGAAAAATTGAATCCATGTGTAATATTCATGCGTAGTTACCATGGAAACACTCATACAAATCATGTGAACAATCTATTTGTACGTGATTGTCGTCGTCCTCGTTGAGATTTGTAATAACAATTTTGATTGTTGAAACAATGTAATACAAACTAAAGAATCACGTCTTAAAATTACATTATATAAAATTTCACACTCGCATATCTCCGTTACTATAGAAGATACTGAAGTGTACTTTACACTCAATGGAATCAGCTCGACGCTCTCTATTGGCACATCGGGAGAAATTGAATCCATGTTTAATATTCATTCTTTCTTAACATGTAAACTCTCATAACAATTTTGTAAACAATCTATTTGTGCGTGATTTTAGTCGTCGTCGTGGAGATTTTAAATAACCATTTTGATTGTTGAAACAATGTAATACAAGCTAAGGCCTCACGCTTTAAGAAAACATTATATAAAATTTCAAACTCGCATATCTCCGTTACTATAAAAGATAATGAAGTGACTTTACAATCAATGGAATCAGTTCAACGCTCTCTATTGGCTCATCCGGAAAAATTGAATCCATGTGTAATATTCATGCTTAGTTACCATGGAAACTCTCATAACAATCATGTAAATAATCTATTTGGGCGTGATTGTAGTCGTCGTAGTGGAGATTTGAAATAACCATTTTGATTGTTGAATCAATGTAATACAAACTAAGGAATCACGTTTTAAGATAACATTATATAAAATTTCACACTCGCATATCTCCGTTACTATAGAAGATACTGAAGTGTACTTTACACTCAATGAAATCAGGTCGACGCTCTGCATTGGCACATCCGGAAAAATTGAATCCATGTATAATATTCATGCTTAGTTACCACGGAGAGTCTCATAACAATCATGTTAGCAATCTATTTGTGCGTGATTGTAGTCGTCGTTGTGGAGATTTGAAATAAACATTTTGATTGTTGAAACAATATAATACAACCTAAGGCCTCACGTTTTACGATAACATTATATAAAATTTCAAACTCGCACATCTCCGTTACTATAGAAGATACTGAAATGATTTTACACTCAATGGAATTAGGTCGACGCTCTCTATTGGCTCATCCGGAAAAATTGAATCCATGTGTAATATTCATGCGTAGTTACCAAGGAAACACTCATAACAATCATGTAAACAATCTATTTGTACGTGATTGTCGTCGTCCTCGTTGAGATTTGTAATAACAATTTTGATTGTTGAAACAATGTAATACAAACTAAAGAATCACGTTTTAAAATTACATTATATAAAATTTCACACTCGTATATCTCCGTTACTATAAAAGATAATGAAGTGACTTTACAATCAATGGAATCAGTTCGACGCTCTCTATTGGCTCATCCGGAAAATTTGAATCCATGTGTAATATTCATGCTTAGTTACCATGGAAACTCTCATAACAATCATGTAAACAATCTATTTGGGCGTGATTGTAGTCGTCGTCGTGGAGATTTGAAATAACCATTTTGATTGTTGAATCAATGTAATACAAACTAAGGAATCACGTTTTAAGATAACATTATATAAAATTTCAAACTCGCATATCTCCGTTACTATAGAAGATACTGAAGTGTACTTTACACTCAATGAAATCAGGTCGACGCTCTGCATTGGCACATCCGGAAAAATTGAATCCATGTATAATATTCATGCTTAGTTACCATGGAAACTCTCATAACAATCATGTTAGCAATCTATTTGTTCGTGATTGTAGTCGTCGTTGTGGAGATTTGAAATAAACATTTTGATTGTTGAAACAATATAATACAACCTAAGGCCTCACGTTTTACGATAACATTATATAAAATTTCAAACTCGCACATCTCCGTTACAATAGAAGATACTGAAATGATTTTACACTCAATGGAATTAGGTCCACGCTCTCTATTGGCTCATCCGGAAAAATTGAATCCATGTGTAATATTCATGCTTAGTTACCATGGAAACTCTCATAACAATAAAGTAAACAATATTTTTTTGCGTGATTGTAGTCGTCGTCGTTGAGATTTGAAATAGCCATTTTGGTTGTTGAAAAAATAAAATACAACTTAGGCCTCACGTTTTACGATAACATTATATAAAATTTGAAATTTGCATATCTCCGTTATTATAGAAGATACTGAAGTGATTTTACAATCAATGGAATCAAGTCGACGCACTCTTTTGGCACATCCGGAAAAATTGAATCCATTTGTAATATTCATGCTTAGTTACCATGTAAACTCTCATAACTATCATGTAAACATTCTATTTGTGCGTGATTGTATTCGTCGTCGTGGAGATTTGAAATAACCATTTTGATTGTTGAAACAACGTAATACAAACTAAGGCCTCACGCTTTACGATAACATTATATAAAATTTCAAACTCGCATATCTCCGTTACTATAGAAGATACTGAATTGATTTTACACTCAATGGAATCAGGTCGACGCTCTCTATTTGCTCATCCGGAAAAATTGAATCCATGTGTAATATTTATGCTTAGTTACCATGGAAACTCTTATAAAAATCATTTAAACAATATATATGTGCGTGATGGTAGTCGTCGTCGCGGAGATTTGAAATTACCATTTTGATAGAAGAAACAATGTAATACAAGTAGTGCAGGTGCCCAGGTTGACAAACCCCAAGTGGGGTTCAGTGTTGCCAACCTACCCAAAGACAAATTCACCATGTGATATTTCACAGGCGAAGCTAACCTACAAATAAGTGTTGGCAACACTGACTATCAGCGTCTTGGAAAACGTCTTAAGACAAATATCTTAATTTTTAAGAAAGTCGACTTCCGGTATCTTAAAATGTTACTTCCGGTCTGTCAAGAAAATTTTCTTAAGACAAAAATCTTAAGAAGTTTTCCAAGATATTGATTTTCTCGGCTTCTAATTGAGCTAGGATGATGATTTTAGGTTTGTTGGATAGGATTCGACGAGAACTATTCGACTAGCAAATAAAATCGATTCCACCCCCTCGAAGTTTCGGAAATACAGACAATTTTTTATTTTTTTTGAGAAACTTGATTTGCCGGCTTAGTTTTTACCCTAATTCGAAAATTTTAATAGCATTCGATACAAAATTAGAAGTACTCTACAACCTATTGGAGGGATGATGACTAGTGCCTGCTGTTTTCGAGTTATTTTGGATTAAAATTTCAAGATGTAATTTCTAAGATGTTTTGTAATTCATAAACTATGGGTTGTAGGAAACCCATTCTTGTTTTATCTGCTATTGCTCGACGAATACTATAAACATAAACAAAGCTTATGGTTTAATTTTATAAAATGACGACCTTAAAATAACTCTGTTTTCTGAAATTATGATTTATACTTCATACGCCAAGAGGGCTGAGGATTAGAAAAAAAAAGATTGTTTGGTAGAATTATGTACACATAATATATTTGTGTTTTCTATACACAAGCATAATTATTTTTTTTTCAATTATTTACAGGATTCATTAAGAAGCAAGAAGTAGCATATACATAAATAGCACACTCCCACCAAACCCAGCACCATCGTGAATTATTGCACAGCATTTATTTTGTGATACTCCTCCAATAAATATATAAAATAACACCCCACAAATATTTCATTATAGCG
Source organism: Lepisma saccharinum (assembly GCF_977018435.1). Classification (NCBI taxonomy): domain Eukaryota; kingdom Metazoa; phylum Arthropoda; class Insecta; order Zygentoma; family Lepismatidae; genus Lepisma; species Lepisma saccharinum. Next base: position 55,989,040 of record NC_139235.1, on the reverse strand, counting down.
AATTAGCCTTCCAAGGTTTTTTTTTCTTATTGCAAAAGTATTTATTTTGTGACACTCCTCCACTACAAATATAAAATAACATACCCCACAAATATTTCATTATAGCGAATTAGTCTTCCAAGTTTTTTTTTAATTGCAAAAGCATTTATTTTGTGGCACTCCACTATATATATAAAATAACATACCCCACAAATATTTCACTACAGCGAATTAGCCTTCCAAGGTTTTTTTTTTATTGCACAGCATTTATTTTTGGCACTCTACTATATATACAAAATAACATACCCCACAAATATTATTTTTTCAACAAGATGCATTCGGTAAAAATTTGTCCCATTTGTGAAACTGGTGTTTCAACTAAACATTTCCAAAGGCACTGTCGTACCTGCGCACCTGGTAAGCGTGTGACCGCTACAGAACCATGTCCCAGGTGCGACAAACATATTACTATTGGTCATCTGAAAAGGCAAATAACATCATGCAAAGTCGTCGGAGCACCTGTTCCACAACCGTCGACCAGCTCGACCAAGGGGAAAGCGGAAGCCGACTCGCCACCATCCGCCAAACATGTCAAGCCTGTGGCAAAAGCGAACCAATCTGCTTTCCAGCGTTTGTTAGAGGACTTTGTCCTCACTTCGGAGGGCTCATGCGACGTGCGTAGCTTTTTGGAGAACGTGCAAGCCAAAATTATTTCTATTCTCGGCGATGCACTGGCTACGCACTCCTCCACCAAATTCTACGCATCGCTACGTTGCCGTCTGATGAAATTTACAGCTTCTGCCACAACACCAAGGCGAAGACGCTGCATCTGGCGGATGTCGAAAACCTAGAGGTCATCTACAACAAGTTTGCCGAGGAGCTGGTGAGCAAGCAAGAAGAACATCAATCCAAGGGCTCGGGGGGTTCGCTGTGTGGCGAGCCTCACGAACTGTGCGTCAAACTTTGCAAGTTCGTGCCTCTCTCCGCCTCCAGCTACGTCCCCTTACCACCTACTATTGCTGCAAAGAAGGCCGTCCTGAACATTCAAAACAGTGACGCCAAGTGCTTTCTCTGGTCGGTGCTTGCAGCGATGCACCCTGTCCACTGGCAAAACCAACCACGTCGAGTTAACCACTACCTACCCTACGAGCCAGAGCTGGAAGATGCGATGGCTGGGATCGACTACCCGGTGGAGGTCCAGGACATTCGCAAGTTCGAGGCCCGTACACACAACCCTCGGTTGGCCATCAACGTTTATGGCCTCACTGAAAAAATGTGGTGTACCCCATCCGGGTGAGCGACGTAGACGACGATGGTGCGCAGGAAATTCACCTCCTGCTCATCAAGGACGAGACCCATCACCACTACACCCTCATTCGCTCGCTCTCTCGGCTTGTTTCGAGCCAACGGAGCAAAGACAAAACCCACATAGAAGTTTGTCGCAGGTGCTTGTCTACATTTCATAATCGAGAACAGCAGGATTACCAGCGCATCAGAGGCTCTAACATCGCTGTTGAGAAGCTCGCTCGCCACAAACTTTATTGCAATGCCAACGAGCCGGGGGTGGCAGTCTTGCCCAAACCTGGCACCGTGGAGCGTTTCCACATGCACGGTGCCATGGTAGAGCACCCCGCTATCATCATCGCGGATTTCGAGGCCTTCCTCAAACCCCTGTCCACTTGCGATCCCGATCCCGAAGTTTCCTCCACCACCCCTTATCAACTCCACGAGGCATCCAGCTTCGCATACGTTGTGGTGCGACGAGACCAGCACATTGCCCCCGAGCCCTACGTGTACCGTGGTCCCGACGCAGCCAAACACTTCCTCGAGAGGATGGTTGTCGAGGCCATCGAGATAGGGAAGGTACTGTTGGCCCCCAAGTTTATGCTCCTACTGTCCCCCGACGATCAACGTAGACACGACGAGGCTATTGCTTGCCCTGTCTGCGTCGAGGAGTACACCGCCAACAACCGTAAAGTCCAACACCACGATCACTTTAACGGTAGGTATGTTGGTCCTTGGTGCAACGGATGCAACCTCATGGCCCGGGACCCGAGATTTATCCCGATCTTCTTCCACAACGGCTCGGGGTACGACTTTCACCACCTGATCAAGCATCTTGGGTACGACAACGAGGGAATCAACGTTCTCGCCCAGAACGAGGAGCGTTACATCAGTGTGAGCAAACGAGTGTCGATCCCGGGATCACGCTCTATCGTCGAGCTTCGCTTCCTCGACTCCCTGAGGTTCCTCCCGGCAAGCCTCGATGCTCTCGCGGGGAAGCTTAGCGACGAGCAAATACACATCACCTCTGCAAACTTTCCGAACTTAGACGCCGGTCTCTTCAGGCGTAAGGGGGTCTACCCCTACGAATACGTCACAGACCCTACCAAGTTTGCGGAGACGTCGCTACCTCCCCAGGCTCGAACATCACCGACGAAGAATATCACCATGCCCAGTCCATGTGGGGCGAGCAGAGCTGTCGAACTCTCGGGGACTACCACGACGCCTACCTCAAACTTGATGTGACGCTCCTCGCCGACGTGTTCCAGACGTTCCGTGCGACCGCAATGAAGATCTACCAGCTGGACCCCGCATACTTCTATAGTCTCCCCGGACTGGCGTGGTCAGCCATGTTTCTGGTGACGAAGATCGAGCTGGAGCTTCTTTCCGATTATGACATGGTGCTGTTTGTGGAACGCGCCATCCGGGGTGGCATGGTCCAGGTGTCGCAACGGCACGCGCGCGCCAACAACAATCACATGGCTACTGGCTACGACTCCACCCAACCGTCGAGCTACATCATGCACACGGAAGTGAATAACTTGTACGGGCACTCCATGATGCAGCCACTCCCCTTTAGAGGGTTCGAGTGGGCTGACCCTTCCAAATTTGACGTTGAAGGCTTCGACGATGTGGAATGTGGATTTTTTGCCGAGGTGGACCTTGAGTTCTCCGAGAAGCTGCAGGATTTGTTCTGCGATCTTCCCCCTGCACCCGAGTTTAAGTGTCCACCCGATTCCAACCAGACGAAGCTCGTCATGGATTTCGAACCCAAGAAGAATTACGTCCTGCACTACCAGAATCTCCGGTGGTTGATGCAGCGAGGGGTCACGGTCCACGCAGTTTACCGCATCCTCAAGTTCGAGCATTCTCCGTGGTTGCGTCCATATATTGAAGTCAACACCAAACACCGCACCGCAGCCACGTCCGAGCTTGATAAGGATTTCTTCAAGCTCATGAATAATGCGGTGTTTGGCAAGACCATGGAATCGCGTGGACATAAAATTGGTGACGAGGAAAGAGCGATGTCGTCAGCTTGTCGCGAGTCTATTGTTCAAGTCTCGAACAATCTACAACGAGCAGCTGGCTCTGATTCACATGAAGCAAGGTGAGGTGAGGCTCACCAAGCCCATCTACGTTGGAGCCACGGTTCTGGATCTGAGCAAGCTTCACATGTTCGAGACGTACTACGACATATTACGTCCACACTACGGCCACAACATCTCGCTTCTCTACACGGACACGGACAGCTTGGTGTACCACGTACGTTCAGCCGACGCATACGGGGATATAGCCACAGTTCCATCTTTGGTCAACCTCTTCGACACCTCGGGCTATCCCCAGCAAAACAAGTACGGTATCCTGGCCCGCAACAAGAAGGTGCCTGGCAAACTCAAAGATGAGAAGGACGGAGACGTGATTCTTGAGTTTGCAGGTCTTCGCGCCAAGGCCTATGCCATCAAAGCCGAGGGCAGCGTTACCAAGAAGGCCAAGGGTGTCGGCAGACAGGTGGTTCGGGAGCATCTCACATTCGAGGACTTCGTCGATTGCCTCAAGACCAGGTCGTCGGTTCTAAGAGCAGAACAGCGCATCCAGAGCGTCGACCATGTGTTGACCACCAACGAGGTGAGGAAGATTGCCCTGGATCCCAACGACGACAAGAGGTGCGTTCTCCAATGTGGAATCCACACACTCCCATGGGGACACCATCGTCTAGAAACTAGTAAGATGTGCCTCAAATGTAGTAAATAGTATGTATGTATGAAAAAAACAAACAAAAAAAAAATTCATGTAATAGAAGTTCTAATTTAATATAGCCAAGATACTAGAACAATAGTGTTTATCTTCAAATGTAAAAAAAAAAAAACAGGTGGAGGTTTGGGATTTTTAGCGGGACTAACTCCCTGCCGCGCCCTACGGGGTGAATATGGGGCACACGCAGGGCCAAAGGGGAAGTTCCTTTGTGCGTTCAAGTGTGATTTATTTCTAAAATGCATCAAAATTAATTTTTTTTATTATTTTTTTTTGTTCCAGATTATTCTCACAAATGTAAGAAGGTGTTCCTCGCAGTACATCCTAAACATTGCGTTGCAGGTTAATCTAATATTTGAATCTACGGTCAGTATAATTTTTTGAGAATTATGTGATTTTTTTTTCTTGTACTTAAAACTGTTCGGTCACTCTTTCATTCTTGACATCATACACAAAAGACTTCTCTGCGACTAGGATGACGCTACATAGGGTATCGGCAGGCAGCGCGTCGTGGAACTCGCAGACGATCTTGATGTTGGTTCGATCGTTGACCACCACCTGCTTTCTCTTAGATGTGTTGATGACGGTCATGGGTCTCTGTGCTTTGAATTCGCTGGGCGTGTAGTACATGTCCACGCTTCCCTCGGTCACGCGTTTGTAAGATGTGTAAGCTTCGTAAAGTTTGAGGTAATCGTCTTTGGTCATGTCGAGGTTGTAATTCTCGCGCGGGAACACTTCGTTCCTACCGTTCTTGAGATAAACGTTCTTGATCTTGCAGTCGTCGAACTTGCTGGAATCTTTTTCCTGATTGTTATCGCGCCCGGTCTGAAAGAGCACCACGACGAAATCTGGCATGTCGAACTGTATGTTGTTGAACTGCGTCGTCACGTCGAATTCCATGTGACTTCCCGACGCCATCTTCTGCACGCACTGGTAACCGTGAAAGTGATTCGACACCTGTGGACTTTTCAAGATCTCCGCTTTGTACTTGAGGGCGTAGTTCGTTTCGTATTCCACCACCGGCATTCTCAATTCCATGCTCCGGATGACGCACTTGGCCACTTCGGGTAAAGTGTTGGCTATCGGCGTGGTGCCGTCCGGACCCAAAGTAGCGTATCGCATCAGTGCGTCGTTGTCGTTGGCCGCTCTTCGAAACGTGATCCTCAGTCCTCCCTTCCACATGATCTCCTTGTAGTCCGAGAAGAAACCAGGCAGCAGACGCATGGGAAAGAGCACCGTGTGACTTCTCGTCGATATTTTGGTCCCGGCTTCGAATCCCCCGGCCTGGTAGTACGCTGCGTCCGTTTTGGATAATTTCAACGTTCCCACTGCCGTCGACGTGATGCCTGGATAATCTATTCTGTCGATGACGGTGTTGTGTTTCCTCACCTCCACCTGCGAGAACAGGTGAGGCACGAAGTTGTCCACGAGTATCAAGTTTGCTGCTGCGGGAAACGCGTCTCCGCTTTCCTTCTTCACCACGTCGAATTGAAGGTAGAGGTCCGCTCTGTGAGGATGAATGAACCCGTCGCCTACGTCCACGTCGTATTCGATCTCCCTGTTCGCTTCGTTCAGATTGGCGAACGTGCGACGGTTGGGAGGGAAAGATTGCAATTCGTAACTTTCGATTTGCTCCATTTTACATGTATGGTTATTTATTATACGTTGATCTCCACGATGGCCGTCGTAGTGGCACCTGCGAAATCCACCACGTCTCCTTTCTCGTTCGTCACCACCAACTCTATGTCGTCTATGCGGTTGCGACATACTGGAAAATAGATCGGCGAAGAGGGCGTGTAGATGATCGGTTCCATGAACTCGGAACTTGGTTTGAAAGTGGCTATGATTCCCGTCTGCTTGTGACTTCCTAATAATCCGTCCGAAGATTTCGTGATCATGCCTTCCGCCACGTTGCAGTGTACGTTCAGAGTCTCTATGGCCAAGAATTTAGGAATGTTGGTTGCTACGTGCTTGATGCCAGCTTCGAGTTTTGGGTGGTTGTTCTCGAAACCTAAAAGTTCTCCTATGGTGCCCAGGTCCACGGTCTCCGTCGCCGATACGATTTCCACTCTGTGCGTGACCGAATTTTGAGAAAAGTACGTGCCTTTGGGTAATTGAGAATGCAAAGTGGAAAGATTGTATTGGCCTGGCGTGAGGACGATGTGTTCACTTCCGACGCTAATTTTGTTGTTGTGCTGCGTGACGTTAGGTATGAGGTACATGCTGTAGAATGCACGCAGAGCCACGGATTTAGGATAGACGATGTCGTCGTGCAGCGTGAGTTTCAAGATTGAAGATTCGCTCGTGAGATGGAACACGCCCATCCTAGTGATGCTGTTTGAGGTTCCACAATGCTTTCTGGAAATCCTCGATCGTAGGGTTCTTTATTTTAGAGAGAAACGTGAGCACGGAGAGGCAGAGATGGCCGCAGTTCACGTCTCCGAAATTTTGAATGCGTTCGTCGTTGTAGTATATAGAGGTTTTGTTCGTTTTCAGATAATAAATTAAATTTGTAGGTGGAACACCTCCGAAAGAATCGAAAACGAATGCTTTGTTATTGTCGTTTTTGTGGTAACATATCCAATGCGTGCCTGGATTTTCTTGACCGTCCAAGTTGACTACTCCGCATTCTCTTCTTTTAAAGCTTGAAGGTAACGAGTCGGACATGAAAACTCCTCTGAAGTGTTTGATTTGTAACGGTTCGATCAGAGATTCAATGTCTCGGTTGGTGAGTGCTGTTGTTTCTTTTTTTTAAACTTTTTCATCACGCCCTTGCCCCCTTTCTTCTCCATGGCCAGGTTGTGACGTTTCTGTTCTTCCAATTCCGCTTTGTTCTTCTTCGAGTCGATGACGGTTTTCGCGATGGCGGCACTTCCGCCAGCCAAACTTCCAACGGCCCCCAATGCTGCCAGGATGGCCGGGATGCTGAATATGAAACCTCCGATCTTTTGCTGTTTCCGCGAACGCTGCAAGCGTCTCAATTGAGGTGTGCTGAGAAGTAATTTCATTCCGTGTCCTTTGCTCAAGCAAGAACGTTTCTTCTCGCGTTGTTTCTTGGTGATTAACCCATCGAGGGCACCTAGATTTTTAAGATTGGAGTATGGTATCTGGTACACGACACCCTTGGGCTTCATGTTAATGCTCTGTGTTATTTTCACGGTATGTTATTTATATATATATATTCTGAGATTTTTTCTCGTGTAGTTTTTTTTTTTTTACGGTATGTTATTTTTATATAAATGTTCTGAGATTTTTTGTCACGGCCTCGCAGTCGTTACACAAATTCTATTATGTGCTTCGTTTTCTTGCCAAGAAGTTCCTTTGTCCCCTTGTACACGATTCGAGTTTTGTTCTCGATTAAAATAGATAGCTTCTCGTCGGATAACATGTTAGCGTATCGATCTGGTAAAAATAGACTGTATTGTGCGTTGAGCAACAGGCGTACCTTGGGACCATACTGGGTAGAAACGATTGAACCGGAAGTTATCGTGTAAGCTTTGTCGACTTCCAATTCCTGAATTTTTACATACTCGACTGACAAATTTAGCATTTGTTTTAATGCTTGGAGATCACTCATTTTTTCAGTCGTCATATCGAAGAGAAAAATTTCAGAGTGTTACAGAGAAATTTAATTGTTTTTTTCACGATGTGTGTTATTTATATATACCGAAGATTATTTTGTTTTTCACGATGTGTGTTATTTATATATCAAGTTTTTTTTGACACGTATATATATTATTATTTTTTTTTTTAACAGAGGAAGAAAGTCCGTGCTTCGGAAAACGCGATGATGTGCGTAATGATATCTTCCGTCTCCTGCTTAGACTTGCGCCAATCTACTGTGTACCGTCTTCTTCCCTGCCTTGCCTCGTGCAATTCATCTAACCTATCGTTTAATTTTTCCCCTGCAGCCGAAAGCAGAATGTTGAGATCACCGCACCTCAGGCCGCTGATCTCCCGAAGATGGTCCTTGAGAACCATTTCACAAGGGATGCGAAATTCCGGCGTCGTTCTTGCTATGATTACAAGTTTCCCTACATCCTCACAATCTCCGTTTACTGCGTGTTTAAATATTTTACATAGTAGCTCGGGCGGCAAATCAGTTATACAAGACATGTTGTTATTATTATTATTTTTTACTCTATGTTATTTATATACCCCACCCCAATTTTTGTTTCTTGTTCATGGCGATGGTGGTACCCAGTGCGGCGACCCGTTCACCCAGCGATGCGTCTCTGCTCACGAACCTTTCGAAAGCTGCGTGCTCTAACTTTCTGTCTGCTTCGTGACGTGCGTCCAGATCCGTCTGCGTGGTGTTGTAAGCGATGTCGTGATCTTTGCATGCGGCGTCCAACGGATTCACACCCTTGTCTCCTCTCTCCAATCTTTTCTCGAGTTTGGTACCCGGTCCGCAGTACTGGTAGCCAGGTAAATGCATCTCGAAAGGTAACTTGTTGATGATGTCGTTCACGAGTCCTTTTCCTTCGGCCACGTTCCAGAATCTCGGAGGCAGCGTGTTGATGATTTTGATCAGGTAACCTATGCCCTTGTCGTCGTTCACGATGAAGTTGGAAAGTTTCGTGCTGATCATGTCCACGATGCCAACCTTCTCGTTGTAGAAATTACGATTGCCTGCATTCTCTTCGCCGGCTATCACCAACAATCGGTCCACGAGCTTCCTCACGTCGTCCACCCAAACGAATTCTTTGGGTAACGTGTTGTAGCGTTTGACGCCGCTGCCTGTTTTGACCTGGTTCCAAATCGGTTTGATGAGATTCCTGTACTTCTCGCCGCTGCTCGATTTCACCCTATTCTGCGAGGCATCGTTGTTTTGGTACAAGGCATCCGTCATGATCAAAATTTCCTTGTAACTCTGGTAATCTTCGTCGGTGTAATCTTTCGGCTGCTTTTTGGCAACGAGTTCCCACAGTCCCACCGTACCCGGATACCTGGTCCAACTATCCTTCTCGCCTAAATTAACTTTAATGTCGTTGCCTTCGAAGGTCACCTTCGATTTCCCAATCTTCCACACCACACCACCGCCTTCGTTGGTTTCCATGCTGGGATACAATCCGAACACTTCATCCTTGTCGAATTTCCCCGTACTCAGGTAGTCTCGTGCCAAAGGTCCCAACTCGATTTTATCCGAAGACGACGTGCTACCAATGGCTCGACGTCGTGCCGGTGCATCCTTCAGTTCGAACGGTGTCGAAGGAATGCTCGAAATGGGCGTGGGTACAGCGTAAATTTTAGCTGTGAGCGGTACGAGTTCGTTGATCAAATTTTTATTTTGTTCCGTGACACTTTTAATTTCTTTACCTAGACCGCTGATGGCATCGATCACAGGTTGATCCTGACGTTTCTTCTCTTCGTAGAATCCGCGATTCTCGGATTTCCAACCTTTGAAGCGTTTCGCGAGGTAATCGCGAAGCTTGAGATTTTCGTCTTCGATTTTTCGTTTCGTCATAACGTTTATTTATATACGTCGTTTCTCACAACGTTGCAACGTTTAGAAAGTCGTTGATTTTGTTTCTGTATTTTCCGTCGTTGGGTTTCCTCGTCATGTCGATCGTCGCGAATCCGAAATCGTCACCGTTCCAGCAAGTAGAGCAGCAGCGTTCCGAAAATTGATTGTAGTTCATGTCTCCGCCTACGTAGTCATCGTACGCGTGCTTGAGGTTGGTGTGATCTTGACGAAACAAACATATGAAATTAGCGTTGTCGCGTACTAACTGTTTTGGAATTTTGGAAAACGTTTGAGCTAGGTAGAAGCAATCCATTCCTTTGTGACGACCTTGCGTGAAAAAGTTGCGAATTTCATTTTGATTTTCCAGGATGACGTCGTCGAACACAACGACTGAATTTTCACGACAATCGTCGAGTGGTTTTATTTCCGAGGCGAACGTTGCAATATCCAGACCATCGTACAGTTTCATCAGTTGCTGGTATTTGGATTGCTCCAAACTTTTCGAGAACACGTACAGGTGCCTGTTCTTCCAATCTAACCAATTCGGTGCGAGGAGAAAATTGTCCACGAGCAGTGTCGTTTTCCCACACCCCGAAGGACCTACGATCAGACAGCGGATGCTGTCGGGAAGCAACTCACCGTTCTTTTTTTTTCTCGTTTGACTTTCCGGATCCGGTAGACGCTTCACCACGTTCCACGTACTCACAAGATCACTTCGTTCGCGTCGATCCAACTCTTTTCCGGAAGTCCCAGCCATTTGACAAACAGTTTGTCACCTTTCCTACGCAATACTTTCTCGATGAGGTACGTGTCGGGGTGTTTCGTTTTAGAGAGTTCCTCTTCGTAAAATCTTCCTTTCAAAATCTCGCCGCTACTATCTTTTATTATATACGTGTGTCGGTTTCCGGGTAGAACTCGAACCACCGTAAAGAGTTCCGTGCTCCAATTTTTTGTGAATCCCTTCTCGAAGGTGCGTCTGAATTTGCTGATTCTCACCTGGTCTCCAATTTTGAATTTAGCTTTTTTTGTCGTGGGTGTGTACTTTGGACAGTAAACGGTAGAAATTAAACGCTGCTCGTCAGACTTGGTAACGTCAACTGGCTTCATGCCTATCGTTCTGTGTACCGTATCATTATAGGTGTCGACGAGTTCCGGCAGGATGTCGACCCATTTGTAATTTCCCCGAAGCGTGAATCGTTTCCACATGTGTGTTTTCAAGGTTCGATTAAATCTTTCCACGATGCTGGCTTTGATGTGACTGAAGGTCGAATAATGTCGAATGTCATGTTTTTGAATAAACTTTTGGAATACGGCGTTGTAAAATTCTTTACCGTTGTCCGTGTGCAGAAATCGAGGTCGTCTGCCGCCGCTTTCGCGAAAAATTAATTTGAATGCTTCCGTGACGCACGATCCCGTTTTCGCCTTCAAAGGTAGAGCCCATGCGAATTTCGAAAACGTGTCTATGACGGTAAGGAGGTACTTGTTGCCCTTGTTCCATTTATGTACGTTTTTCAAATTGCCGCTACTCATCTCCACGAGATCGCTTTGCCAGAGGTCGTCGATGCCCTTGGTTACCACAGCCAAACGTTCGTAGTTGCGGCGTGCAGGTTTATGCAATTCTTCGACGATGGCTTGCCTAGACATTTTTTTTTAGAGATTACGTTTGAAGAGAAGCACCAGCGTGATGGGATTCAAAGAGGGTGCCACCTCGCTCGTGTTTTGAATGATCAGCTTATCGCCGGCACTCACGTCGAAAACGGTGAGATCTTCGTCTTCGTGTATTTCATATATGTTGCGCGTTTCGTTCCAACGTGCCAGAGGAATGTTTCCTGCTTTCTGGACACCACGATATGATATTAAGGTCATGGTGGGAACGCTAGCTTTTCTGCCGTGAGACCAGTACGAAAATTCGTTTATCTGAATTGTGCCATCGAGGAGAAACTTGTAGTACGGATGATAAGGATGCAACATGTACAGTTTGTTACCTTCGACGAACGTGGAGATTCTCTGTTGATTGGGAACGCTGTTGATTTCGATGGCTTGCAAGGTGAACAATTTGGCGAATTTAGTGTCGAAGGTGACGAGATTACTGTGAACTTGTCCGAGTTTATTTTCGATGGGCAGCAAATGCTCGATTATGGTATCCGTTACGGCAGAAAACGACGGTTTGATTTTCACTTCCACGTTCAACTGCTTGTAGTTTTCGTTGAGTTCTTGCAACTTGGCACCGAAAGAGGCCAGCGTCGATTCCTGCGTGGATTCCAGCACTCCAACTTGATCTCTGATGTTGACGACAATGTTCTGAAGGTTCTCGACTTGATTCAATTTCGAGCTCTTCTCGGTAAGATCGTTCACGATGCTTCGCAACTCTGTAAACTGCGTGTGAAGGTCGGCGACGCTCTGCGAAGTGGGCAGCGTCGACACCAGCGAACTAATTTCGTCTCGAATCTGTTCCACGTTCGCCGTTTCCGTTTCTAGTCGTTTCAGCATTCGAGATATGTTTCTTTTCAAAGCGTGCAATTCTTTGGAGGTGGGGAGATTGGCCACCCTACTCTCGAGATCGCTCAATGAACTTTTGATGTCGCTCGAATCGGATAGTGCCGTCACCGCCGTTTTCAATTTTTCCAAATCTTCGCTCGAAGGCACGCTCGTCCGTAACGATTCCAAGTCACCCTGTATGTTGTCCAGTACGTGATGAAAATGAGCGAGATTCGTTTCGACGTTCAAATTTTCTAAATATTCGATCTTCTGCTGAACCGTGCTTAACGTGTCTTGAATGCTCGTCAACGCTCTTGCTTCAGCGTGAATATTTTTAATTTCTTCGTTGATCAATTCCAAGGACGCCTGAAGCGTAGCGATGGTGGTTTGAATGTGTTCGAAATCTCGATACGCCTCCAATTGAATTTTTATGTTCGCGACGCTTTTACCGATGACCTGCAGTTCGTCCGACGATGGTAGGTTCGTCATTGTATCTTCCAAAGTCTGCAACTTGGATTTAATTTCTTCCAACGTGCTGGTGAATTCTTCCTGTAATTTGGAAACGACGACATGCAAGCGTTCTGCATCAATATCGTTCACGACGGTTTGAAGTTCAGAGAAATTCTTTTCTATTGCGGAAGTTCGTTCTTCGATTTCGAGTTTCAATTTTTCCAAATCTTCATTTTTCGATTGAAATTGCTGTAATTTGGCCAAATCATTTTGAAGCGAATCCACGCTCAACTGTATATTTTGAACGTTGTCGTAAGAAGGTACGTCGACATAATTTTTTATCAGTGTCTTCAGTTCGGAATCGATTTTCAGAATGGGGTCGAGACATTGCGTTTGGAGCGTAGCGATTTTCGACTCTAAACTTTTGTTTAAGGTCTCCTGCAAAGCAATCAAATCGGTCCTCAACTTCTTAACTCGAATGTCCAACATGAGAATCTCTTCTGCGTGGTCTACACGCTTGGTGTTGCCGAAAATGTCGTTAGGCATTTTTGGTTAACGGTTATTTATAATAGGATAGACGATTCGTAATTCTACGAAGAGAGGAATGAGTTTGTCGTAATCTCCGAGGAGTTCCATGTAAAGATAATCTCCTGCAGAAACATCGTACGTAATGTTAGAAAGCATCTTGTCGTGCTTGATTCGAAAAATATTCTTGCCGGTAGAAATTTTGATTTCGCCTGCGTTTTCCGGATTCACGGTGATTTGAAGTTTCCCGTCGATCGGAATTTCGTAGAAATGTAAATTGTTATTAAAAACATAAAACATCTTGCCCACACCCGTCATTCAGTTTTGTCCAAATGCTGTTGAGATGAACAATCAGTAAACCATTGAGTTTAGATAACACGGAAGGTAAGAGGTTATTGAAATTTGGCGGTGCAGTCTCCATGTTGATCTGTTTGCGGAAGCCAAAAAGATTCATTGTCCTTGTTAGTTATTTAAGAATACGGTCAAAGTTTTTTTTGTAATGACAGACAAAGTTTTTTTTGTTTTTTTTTATGAATCTTCTGTTGAAGATGGGCATATGTTGCAGGTTTTGCTTTCTGCTAAGCGATAGTGCCCCCCACGGCAGTGTGCGAATTCCGCACTTCAGGATGCACCTCTTATCATCGTGCGCATCCAAAGCAATCTTCCTGACAATGTTGGTTGTCAATTTATGGTTGACGCTCTGGATTCGATACTCTTTTCGTAGAACAGGTGAGCGAGTTTTCAGGCATTCAACATAATCCTCGAATGCGAGATGCTTTTGTACAACCTGCCTACCTACACCCTTGGCCTTCTTGGTGACAGACCCCTCGGCCCGAATTGCATAGGCTTTGGCTCGAAGTCCAGCAAACTCAAGAATAACATCCCCGTCCTTCTCGTCCTTGAGTTTACCAGGCACTTTTTTGTTTCGGGGCAGGATGCCGTACTGGTTCGGTTGGGGATAGCCCGATGTGTCGAAAAGCTCGATGAAAGATGGAATCAACGCTATATCCTTATATGCATCAACTGTGCTAACATGGTAGACCAAGCTGTCCGTATCTGTATATAAAAGAGAAATGCCACAATCATAATATTTGCACAGTGTACCATAATGTGTCTTAAACATATGCAACTTGCTCAAGTCCAGAATCGTGGCACCAACATAGATTGGCTTGTTTAGGTGCACCACAGGTTTATCCATGTGGACCAGAGCCAACTGCTCATTATAAATAGTCCTTGATTTAAACAACAGGCTTGCAATCAGCTTACGACATCGCTTCGCATTGGTAACCACCACAAAATAAATACTTTTGCAATAAGAAAAAAAAACCTTGGAAGGCTAATTCGCTATAATGAAATATTTGTGGGGTGTTATTTTATATATTTAGTGGAGGAGTATCACAAAATAAATGCTGTGCAATAATTCACGATGGTGCTGGGTTTGGTGGGAGTGTGCTATTTATGTATATGCTACTTCTTGCTTCTTAATGAATCCTGTAAATAATTGAAAAAAAAAATTAAGCTTGTGTATAGAAAACACAAATATATTATGTGTACATAATTCTACCAAACAATCTTTTTTTTTCTAATCCTCAGCCCTCTTGGCGTATGAAGTATAAATCATAATTTCAGAAAACAGAGTTATTTTAAGGTCGTCATTTTTTAAAATTAAACCATAAGCTTTGTTTATGTTTATAGTATTCGTCGAGCAATAGCAGATAAAACAAGAATGGGTTTCCTACAACCCATAGTTTATGAATTACAAAACATCTTAGAAATTACATCTTGAAATTTTAATCCAAAATAACTCGAAAACAGCAGGCACTAGTCATCATCCCTCCAATAGGTTGTAGAGTACTTCTAATTTTGTATCGAATGCTATTAAAATTTTCGAATTAGGGTAAAAACTAAGCCGGCAAATCAAGTTTCTCAAAAAAAATAAAAAATTGTCTGTATTTCCGAAACTTCGAGGGGGTGGAATCGATTTTATTTGCTAGTCCAATAGTTCTCGTCGAATCCTATCCAACAAACCTAAAATCATCATCCTAGCTCAATTAGAAGCCGAGAAAATCAATATCTTGGAAAACTTCTTAAGATTTTTGTCTTAAGAAAATTTTCTTGACAGACCGGAAGTAACATCTTGAGATACCGGAAGTCGACTTTCTTAAAAATTAAGATATTTGTCTTAAGACGTTTTCCAAGACGCTGATAGTCAGTGTTGCCAACTCTTATTTGTAGGTTAGCTTCGCCTGTGAAATATCACATGGTGAATTTGTCTTTGGGTAGGTTGGCAACACTGAACCCCACTTGGGGTTTGTCAACCCGGGCACCTGCACTACTAATACAAATTAAGGAATCACGTTTTACGATAACATTATATACAGTTTCACACTCGCATATCTCCGTTACTATAGAAGATACTGAAGTTTACTTTTCACTCAATGGAATCTGGTCGACGCTCTCTATTGGCACATTTGGAAAAATTGAATCCATGTGTAATATTCATGCTTAGTTACCATGGAAACTCTCATGACAATCATGTAAACAATCTATTTGTGCGTGATTGTAGTCGTCGTCGCAGAGATTTGAAAAAAGATTTTGATTGTTGAAACAATGTAATACAACCTATGGCCTCACGTTTTACGATAACATTATATAAAATTTCAAACTTGCATATCTCCGTTACTATAGAAGATACTGAAGTGACTTTACACTCAATGGAATCAGGTCGACGCTCTCTATTGGCTCATCCCAAAAAAAAATTGAATCCATGTGTAATATTCATGCTTAGTTACCATGTAAACTCTCATAACAATCATGTAAACAATCTATTTGTGCGTGATTGTAGTCGTCGTCGTGGAGATTTGAAATAACCATTTTGATTGTTGAGACAATGTAATATAACCTAAGGCCTCAGGTTTTACGATAACATTATATAAAATTTCAAACTCGCATATCTCCGTTACTATAGAAGACACTGAAGTGATTTCACACTCAATGGAATCACTTCGACGCTCTTTATAGGCTCATCCGGAAAAAGGTAATGCATGTGTAATATTCATGCTTTGTTACCATGTAAACTCTCATAACAATAAGATAAACAATCTATTTTTTTTGCGATTGTAGTCGTTGTCGTGGAGATTTGAAATATAGATTTTGATTGTTGAAGCATCATAATACAAACGAAGCGAACAAACATGCTGACAGATATTCTTAAGCAATTGAAAATATTGTATCACAGTGTATGGAAAACCAAGACAACTTCATCCACTTTGAAATAGGATAATCGTATTGTGTGAAAAAATAAGCTACGGTAATAAAATAACCTTAAACATTAGTTTCATGTGACAAATGTGCTAAATGTTAGCCTAGGTAGTTTCAACCCACAGTCACCTATTTCATATGCATATAGCCCTTTTGTGTTGGTAACTGTGGCGAAGCGGGACACTTTTAAGTAGTCATCACAAGATTTGCCAAACGTCAGCATTGATCTTTTAATCGAGAGAGGGGAGGGAGGGGGCACAATATTTCTCTGCGATAAATGCCAAGCTCACTGCCAATTGTGGAAGGGAGTTTGGCAGTCGGGAGATAGACAGGGCCCTTCGATGGCTGCCGTGGCATGGGTTATTAATTATTATGTTAGGGGAGGCAGGAAAAACATTTCTTTGGAAAATGCAGAATGTCCCCATATTGGACAACTGGTTGGGTAGAGTGGGTTACTCATATGAAAAAATGTAATTCAACGTCTAATGAAAAATTTTGTTCCAAAAACTATTTTGAAAGAACAAAATCAAGTTAATGATGAAAATAAAATAAAATTATAAAACAGGAAGTATTTTTTTTGTAATATTTGATTCTTTTAAATATCTACACTAAGGAAAAGCCTCCTGTACTCAATTTAAACACTTAATAAATTACATAATATCACAGATTTATCTGAGAATTGAAGCATAAGCCTAGTGGGTAAATCAAATTTCAGTCAGTTTTATTCAAAATGGAGAGGGGAGACAGTGAGAAACACTAGAAAACATGGCATCTCTTCACACAGGTCAAAATATAATTTAAAACTGGAAGAATCAATGCTGTTCTTGCCCAAATTGAATGTTGGTAGATGACTTGATAAGACCCAACACAGTATGGAGGCAAAATTGAAAACTTTTTTCATGCAAACTTGAAAAGTTCATAGAAAAAAGAAAGTCGGACTGCTGCGTCCATGACACTTGATTTAAACTGGCATATATACAGCTAGAAATGGTAGTACCACATTGGGTAGACTGGTAGCCGCATTAATCGGTAAGATTCCGAACTCATTTCATCTGCCATCGGACGACTGTCCTCAATGTGATATTCTTCTATCCTAATTTCATTCATGTGCATTAGTTAAATGTGCATGTTGTAAAATTCTCTCCCTTATGGTGTCTCACTTGCTCCACTCCCTTCAACCTTCATTTTACATTCTTTTTCCTGTAGATGAGCTAAAACTTCCCTTGCACATTGCAATACGTCCAACATATTGTGTGATAAACAGGTAGGACCCGCACACATTCAAATCTCGGTTATTTGTGGTGTTGATGTGAACAACACCATGCTCTAGCCACCTTTACACACAAGGGTTGTACTCAGGTACCTATTTATTATAGGCTGGGTGAATCTTACATGAACTTAACAAATCCAAGTGGCCCTCAGCATTTATCTTTCCAATAAAAAATGGACCATCCAATTGAATTCCTAACACCACATCACACCACACCATTAAACACACACTGTTAAACCCCGTGTTACTATCCGATCACAATTCACATTATATGAGTTTTAAGGGATCATATAAAAATTGTTAAAACCCATGTTACTACCTGATCACAATTCACATTATATGAGTTTTAAGGGATCATATAAAAACTGTTAAAACCCATGTTACTACCCGATCACAATTCACATTATATGAGTTTTAAGGGATCATATAAAAACTGTTAAAACCCATGTTACTACCTGATCACAATTCACATTATATGAGTTTTAAGGGATTTTAAAATGTGGGAATAGTCCTGTTTTAGTCACTTATTATCCTATCATTCGACCTGTCCATGTAAAAACCTATATCCTTTCTAAATGACGAAGCTTTGTGGATTTCCGTAAAGCCGACTTCTTGACCTGAAGAATAGGGCAGTTGCCACTGAAACGTTGTCTCTGACAAGTATATACTCACTGTACGTAAGTAAATAACTAATTTTGATATTATGCTTATATATGATAGTGAGTAAGTAGCACGCATCCAAAATATGAATACTAATGTTCACAAGAATATGCAATGATTGTTTAATACATTATTCTTAACAGTACATAGGCATCAGTGTCTTTAAGACCCATCATGCAATAGTATGTTCACTGAATTCCTTTCAACATATTTGGTTACAAATAGATTCAGCACACATGGTAACAATCTGATGAAAATATATGAATTAATGGTTTTGTATTTTTGTTATTAGTACTGCTATTCGACAAATCATGAGTCTCCCCGATGGCGCAGTGGTAGAATCATCGCCTTGTAACCAAGAGATCCCGGGATCAATACCTGGTGGAGGCACTGGTGGTTCGGATCCCACTTTAAACTGTAGGTCCAGTTCCGATTAGACTTACTGTGCATAAAGTGGACCTAAAACACCAAACCAACCAACCAAATCACCCAAACAGACTAATCATGATGCTTGAAATGAGTGATGATGTAATGAAATTGATGAAGGGGCAATCACAAAGAACACACATGTTTAGCCTGGGATTCAAACCCAGGACCCTTTGCATCGTATCACATTGTGCTAACTACTCCACCACAAAGGTCGACATATGAAGGAATGAACCTAGCTATAATGTTAAACATTAACTAGAGTGCGCATCAAATCTACTGCATATGGCGATAGCCACTGCATCGGTGCCATGTCGAAATCTCACACGGAAAAGAGAGGGCGTGGTTCAGTGAAATGCCTTGACAAGGACAGCACGGCAACGCCACACGTCTGTGATTCGCTGGTGCTGTTCAGCCGTTCAAAGCCATATGCAGGAGATTTGATGCGCACTCTAGTAGAGCAACAAGTCTTTAAGAGGCAACACCTGATAAGTGGGTTTCTTTTAACTCACTGTTAATTATTCATTCCTCTACTTCTTCTATTCTAATAGTGCTGGGAAATCACCAAAATTCTGAGCGACTCTGTCTAAAAAAATGTCTACCCAGCCAAAGAATGGACTTGAGGAAACCCAGACTGTCCGCCTGCAGTTCAAGGGCAGGGGGGAGAAGTGGTGTTGCTACTGGTTGCTACATTCCTAATTTTTGTCCCGTCATACACGATGCCTCTTTCTGTCAACATGCCCCCTTTGATCGCATTTCAGGGAGAGATATGGAATCTGAGACCCATTAGGTTGCTGCGCTGCGGCAACCATTATGCTACTTCATACTTGACTTTGTTGAGGGTTCCACCTGTGAAAACTACTCGAAAGGAAAAAATCTAGCAAAGCAGAATAATACGAGAATTCCCCCTCACCACAGCAACTGGAAAATGCCGATTGGTTCAGCGGTTCATGTGACCCTCCCTGGCATTCGACAGAAAAGACAAAAAGAGAATTTTCAAGGCCATTCTGTGACCGGAACCACTTTAGGATCGAAATTCGAAATGCATAGAACAACACAAAGGTCTTTGACCATTACGCCACATCTGAATTATTACTATGATTTTGGTTTGTATGTGAATTCTTGCACCAAAGCTTTACATTGGTCATAGATTGTTTTATTTTCCACAAGCTCTTAAGTTATGTATTTTTCAGTGTAATAAGCTTTAGTAGCAATCTCTACACCAATACACGTCTCTTCGTCCCAGATTTAACAAGAACATACTTACAGAAACAGGATGGTCGAACTTGGTTTCCCCCTGAATGCTAACAGCACAGGAACACATAGAAGCCATTGAATAAATAGAAGGCAGCAAGGAAGGGACTTTTTCTGCAAGATAAGTAGTACATTTCATTTCAATCTTGTATTATTTAGCATTAACATTTTATTTCACTTATTCTTAGTAGATTTATTTATTTGATTCTTGAAAAGTTACTCAGTGTAACATCTTGACAACCTTGCTGGCTGGCTTGTCACAGAAAGATAAAGGCAAGGTTAGTATAAAAATAAAATTTCAAGTCATAGATTTAAAAACCAGCGTTACTATGAACCAGGATAATAATTTGTAATTATAAACACTTATGTCTCTAGTAATTAGATTTGAAATAGTGCATTTTTTAATTTCCTAGATATATTAAAAAATACTAAATTAATAAATTAACAAACAATTATCATTTTACAAAATTATGTTGATTGCTAATCATTTTACTTTCAGAATGTTGTACATTCCATGAACCGTTTCTTGAAAAGTGACGGAGCATAACATCTTGGCATCTTTGTGGCTATCTTGTGAGAGAAAGAGTCAAATGCCAAAGTCAGTAACATGACATAACCCATGGCTCTACAACCCTGGAAGGGCCTTGGCCTAACTCCCGACTAACAGTCCCCCTCCCACAATCCTACCAAGAGACATGGAGATCTCCAACCTGTAATGGGGTGACGTAGGGTCAGCACGTTGAACTCTTAGCTGTTAGAAGAGGTTTTTATGAATCGGTATAGATACTTACTCGTAGCTCCCCAGTCTTTCCAAGATGGTGGGTGGAGACTGAACCCAAGTGACCTTGATCCTATGCTGTCCTGCAGTCGGAGGCCACGGTGGAGGACAAAATCCAAGGTAGGTCTAAGGTTAAAATTTGGAAATTTAGATTTAAAACTTAACATTATTATGATTAGATACTTGATTGTATGCCATTCTGCAGTCGGAGACCATGGTGGAAAACAAATTCCAAGGTAGGTATAAGGATAAAATTTTGAACTTTAGATTTAAAAGTTAACATTACAAGGATAATAATTTATAATTATAAACACTTGTAAATTTTGGCAGGGTTGCTACGATTTTTTGATTATGAAATTCCCTGACATTTCAAGGTTTTCCAGTCAAAATATTAAATATTTCCATTCATGTTTATCATCACGATTTTTGCTTTTGAACCTTGTGTTTTTCAATAAAATATAGTATATAATCCATTAATTATTATCAATATTCACTTTCACAACCTTTTTCTTTAGCAAATTTCATTCTACACACACAAGAACACGTGAAAATTTGAAGAGTAAAATGTAAAAATACAATTGGCATCAAATGTATTGGAGCTACAGTCACGCAAATCTAGCCTTCAGGCTAAGATAACAGAGGTACATTATTTCACCATAACAGATCTCCACAATATAAAAACAGAAAAAGTTCATAAACCATACACAATTTTTCATTTTCTGACGTATTTATAGCTTCATAGAATATGCTGCTATATACGTTTTGAGATAGTGCTTTTACTCACTTTATTATAATTATGCTGCTATTTTCCTTTTTATAAGTACACAGCATCTCGAGAATTTTTTGTTCCATATAGGAATTCTATAGGAAATGCCAACAAGACTAAGACCTATAAAACAGAAGATAACTTCATCTTCAACAGCCTTTCCAATAATTATAATCATATTGTCAATGTACTTTATTTATCAATTAGTATCTGGACTGCTAGTTTTACTCTTTCTAACTTATATCTAGTACTATAAAAGTGAAAATTTATTACCAATATTTGAAAGAACTATAATTTTTCACAAGACTGAGAGTCATAAGAACGAAAGAAACAAGTTTCTAAACTGAATCATTTTTGGGAGTGGAATCACAATAACCTAATTCAAAAGTGGAAGTGAACTGCTTGTTAATTTTGAAACCTTCCAAAATGCACGAAAATTCCTGATGATCTGCAAAATTCCTTTACACGATTTTTCCCTTACAATCAAAATTCCTTGACATTTCCCAATTTTCTAAGTTTTCTAGACAACTAGCAACCCTTTTTAGGACACATTCACAAAGTACACGAGTTCCCCCAGAGGGTGGTGGGAGAGTTTCAATTGCAAGATATAGTAGCCGATCTGCTGATGAACCCTGGAAGGTCTTCTAGAGGTTGGAAGCGTTACTCTCTCTTCCTTAAACTAGACATATTACCATCTTTTACTTCATTTTGTATATTACAAATCTGTTTTCTCTTTCAGATAAATCTATGTACATCGGCCTATCCTAGTTTCTTCAAAGTTATAGTAAGTGTTATGTAATCAGATAAGTAGCTTATATCCCAGCTAACGTCTGTCGGTGTTTAATATTCACAATTTATTTGCTCGTACTTAGAATTTATTTGCACGTATTTAGAACTCATTTGCATATCTTTAGAATACTTTACATTTATGTATTTGCATGTTAATAACTTTTATGAATATATAATTATTTATTTTATGAAAAATATGTATATAGAAGGTAATTAGAGGTACTAAACGCTATGCGTATGATTTTATATTCATTACTGCAAAGTATGTAACGTATAAATCGATAACATTAATGTTTATAATATTGAAAATAAGTTTTTTATGGTTTATGAACTGCTATGAAGGGTGTTAATGGTACGAAAGAAGACGGTTCCGGAAATCGAACCCTCGATATGCAACGGTAATAAATGGTTAGGCCTATAGTGTACTACGTACGTAATAATGTATGTTATTATGGTATGAAAGACGATGGTAAGACACGCTAGACAGGAGACTGTGAACTCCGCGCAGGTAGACGAGAAAGGAATTTGGGGGATGTGCGATCTAGGTCAAACCCGATCAACCAATCAGAACCGGTTTTCCCAAGGTTAATCAGAACGCAAGAACAGGTCAAAGGTATGCAACGCCGTGGGGCAGGGGAGGGATTGAACCAGACAACTAAGGATGTCAGGGACTGCGCGATCTAGGTCAAATCTCTGAAGCTATGCGTAGCTTGTAGAACCGGTTTCCGCCGCCAATTAATATTCCGCTCAGGTTTGCCTCTAAGGCACAGGACGCTTTAGTGCGGGTTTTAGGCTAGAGCGCTTGCATGTCTGAACAGGTTTCCGTCAAAGTAGGCCAAGGTTTTTTTAGAACACTAGAACAAAGGATGATGGGAAGGAGTTCAAGGTGAACTAGACCGCAAGAGAAAAGAAAGCGTCGGTTTTATTTCAACCAAATAGAAAACGCGTCGGTTTTATTTCAACCAATCAGAGAAAGCGTTGGTTTTGTCTTTGAAGTATAAAAAAGCGCGTAAAAGCGAGAAGATGTTAGTTTGAGAAGAATTTCAGAAGTATTGTGTCAGAAAAGATATCAACTTGTGATCATTGTCTGAGAGTTTCAGACAAAGAACTCAAAAGAAGCTATAATTAAGGTAAGTGAATTGTTACATATATGTAGTGTGCTTTTAAATAATATGTAAATCCAGAAAATAAAGAAACGAAGCAAGAAACAAATATGCGTAATGTGAACAAGTACTACAACTATGTTTTTATTTTTCAGGTGATTCTATTTTCTGTGTACGTGTGACTGGAAGAAACTGTTAGTGAAAGATGGCGTCTACAAGCTCTACTAACGAGGGTAACCACACTGCGGTGAGTACTTCGGATGAGATTATAGGCAATTTTACCTCCGGAATGTATATTTCCCCACTAGAACTGGTTAAGGCATATTACGAAATGTGTGACAGGGTAGTGTTCTACGATGATATCGCTACATATGATACGACCTTTTTCTGTGAGACAGTGCAAACAGCTATGTGTCAATTAGGGGTGGGTGCAAGTCAATTTTTAATTGTGGATGAAAGAGAAAGATATTTTAGACGGTTTGGAATGCTAGGACGGTAGGTATCCATTGAAATACCTAATCAGGTTGTGGGGGACCCTGAATATTTGGTTTGGTCTATGTTCCAATTTTTGATGAGAAAGATATTCTTTGATGTCTCACCGGACAGTCAGGTTGGTTTGAATATTTTCGGCAATGAAACCAATAAGGATATTTATATCCCTTGGCGCACCCTTTCGGCATTAAATACTAAAATTATTCAACACTATGTCACCAAAGTGCTGAACAGCAATGAATTCTTCTTTGTGGATAACACTATGAAATGCATGTCGCATATTGAAGAACCCAAGCGCGGTAGAGGGAAGAGAAAATATCCACTTTACAGGAAGTATGCTCCTTTACTAACAATAAACAATCCTATTATAACTAACGATGGCAATTTGAGCTTGCCACACGCTATTGCATTTGCCCAAGCCAAAGTTGACAAGAACACAAACAAAATCCAATCGTTCCGAAGATTTGATAATCAACTGAAAGAAGCGGCTATGCGGTTATGCCATGAAGCACGCGTTGATCCAACCAATGGGTGCACTGTAGAGGATATTGTTAAATTTCAGAATCATTTGGGTCCAGAGTACCAAATTGTCGTGTTTTCAATGAAAGAGGGAGAAAGGGAGTATGAAGTTATCAGGTCAACACCGTTCGCCCCCAAACAGATTAATTTATTGTATCACGATCAACATTTTGATATAGTCAATTCTGTCCCCACACTTCTTGTGAAACATTATTACTGTCCCAAATGCCAAGTAGGATTTAATAATAAACCTGAACATACTGAATGCACAAGATATTGTTCATTGTGTGAATACAGTCACGGCAATGAATCCACTAACACTATCCCTAGAAAATGCACTGCATGTAACAGGAAATTTTTGCCCCCAAAATGCTATGAAAATCATTTGCGCACCGAAGGGCGGAAATCAAGTGATTGCCAATCTATTCACCAATATAACGTATGTTACAAAGTAGTGAACAAAAGATTGCGCAAAACACCACACAAATGCGATGAATTCTTTTGTAAAAGCTGTAATGCTTTTGTTGAGCCAGCACAAAAATGCTATATTCAGCCTATTAAGCCCGAACCAAGTGTAAAGTTTCTCTACATGTTTTATGATTTCGAGTGTATGCTGGTAGAGGGAGAGAATGACCAGAAACAAGAAGTCAATCTGGCTGTTGCTAAGCAAGCCTGTCATATGTGTAAAGACACTGACACTTATTTTCAATATTATAAACATTAATGTTATCGATTTATACATTACAAACTTTGCAGTAATGAATATAAAATCATACGCATAGCGTTTAGTACCTCTAATTACCTTCTATATGCATATTTTTCATATAATAAATAATTATATATTCATAAAAGTTATAAACATGCAAATACATAAATGTAAAGTATTCTAATGATATGGAAATGAGTTCTAAATACGTGCAAATAAATTCTAAATATGTGCAAATAAATTGTGAATACTAAACACCGACCGACGTTAGCTGGGATATAAGCTACTCAGATATTATGTAGATTAAACAATTTAAAATTAATTTTTCGCTTGCAAACAGATAGCTCAATGAATACTTCAACTTCCTCCAAGAAAAAGGTAAATTATTAATTATAAATAGATTTTATAGGATTGAATTTCTTTACTATGTATAATATGTACATATAATCTAGTAATTAAATTATAAATCTTTTCTTTGTGTGTAACTTAAATTGTGACCATACTAAATTAATTACTTACAGCTTCGATCTCAATATATTCTTCCAATTTCAAGTTCTTTTCTTGTTTTGCTTTCTTGTCTAAAATAATTCAAAGGAAATGAATGGTAACTATTGAATTGATTTTTGTTTTTGTTATTTATTTTTTATTTTTGTTATTGCTGTTCTACTACTTTTGGCTAATTGAAACATTGACTAGGATGAGTGATGATAAGATGAAACTGGTGGGAATACTCACAAACAAAATCCATGCCTAGGTTGGGATTCGAACCTTGGTTATCTAATATTTGTTAAAATCATTTTCTGTAATTTATAATAAACAAAAATTTCATACAAATAATTGGTAACCCTTTTTATCTTATTGGAATATTAATGGTGTGTTTTTACAATTCATATGGCTTATAAAGTTTCTAATTAGTTTGAAAATATATTTAATTCACTTCAACATTTCCCTTCTTCATTATCTACAGTAATATTTTTTTGTGTCATGCAATTAATGCATTTGATTCACATGGTTCTTGTTGTTGTTATTATTGTTGTTTTTTAAGAAAATGAAATCAAAATTTTTAACCACACCAGATGGTACTTGCCTGAAAAAAATAAAATAAAAACCCAATATAAATATCCATGTACTTCATAAAATTAACGCTTTTATTTAATGAAAATTATATTTGCCAATATGAATGATTCTGTTTCATCATGCATTGTCTGTTTAATGCATAGTATGCATGAACATAGATAACAAATAGATCAAACCATCTTCCATATTCAATAAATGTTTGCATCTTCTCCTATTTTAAATTTGCCAGAAATAAAACAACAAAAATTAAAAAACGAAACTACTACAAAATATTGCATATTAATGCTCCACTAAAAGTTAATTTAAATTCCCCTTTTTTAAAAATGACTTGATATCCCAATTTATGAAAATTACTTCTGCTTAGAACTTTGTCACAAGCCAAAAGTCCAGCAGCACTATAATCCTGAAAAGTAACATTATTTCAACCATTACAATTGGACTTTGGAAATTAACAAAACAGGCTAGTACCCTCTGACAGTCCTAAGTCTGCAAATGGGAAGGGAAATTATGGTTTCTTGTAATATTGAGTAGTATTAGAGAGAGAGAATTACTGTACTGAAATGAATAGTTATTCTATTTTGTTTTTAACTTTTACACATCACGTCAATGACAAGATATTAAAGTTAGGAGAAAATTTTAGTCACAAAGTTTATCTTGTCTGGCCTCTGGCATATTTGGAATTTTCAAAACAATGGAACCATCTATTTTTAGACTAAATGGTATAACATTCACACATAAACTGGTTCCTGTATTTTATGATAATTTTTCGATCAAATGCAGTTTCTACTTCAGTTATTTTGTTTGAATATAAACTGAACATTATTTCTGTTATCAAATATAAAAGTGTGCTTTTCTGTAACTAGAAATGAAGGATGCATATACCAAGAGGGAGGTCAACAGATGAGTTTGGCTTTTCCCTCCCGACATGAATTTGTGTAGATAAATTAGTGGTATCTTGTCTCAAGTAAACACTTCTATCCAGGGCTGATTATAGGTAGCGCAGTCCCCCTATAAAGATATACACATCGAAATTATCCATCTTCAATTATTCACTTTGTTTTAAGTAAGGAGAGTTTGAAGAAGAGAAAGAAGAATATTAATATAGTAGAAGATAACTCACTTCATGAGTCAAGATGGTGCCAACAAATAGAAGCTGTGTTAATCATCGTCCCATTTTTTGAGATTTTTCAGTGTTTTTTCTGAGTTTGTCTTTAATCCTGGGGTACTCGTGCCTCCCTTACATGTGTTTCCTCACCGATGTCAAAGGATATTCATGATCTATTGCGACTGATGCGTGCTGAGAGAGAATTTTCGTTTTCGACAACATGTGCTCGTGTCTCTGCATTGGCTTCACCGAGCAACAGGGAACAGCGTTCAGCAGGTACGGGGACTACAGTTCGGTATTTCACCTTGTTTGCATGATTGTATGGCCTTGATCTGTGGGAACATTCAAGTAAATTTCGGAACCTGTAAAAACATTGACAAATTTCTCTGTGTATTAACAAAATACACAGAGTATTAAGAATAAATTTACTGACTGTGTTGCTTTTGCATGTGAGCTCATGACATACGATTGCTTAATATTTACTGAAACATGGTTAATGATACTAGAGAAAAGAATAAGGTGATACGCACCCACTTATTGTATCATTTTAAGTATTTAGTATGTTTAATATGTTAATTGTCTATGATGACGTAACCTTACAACATTTGATTGTGGATTGTTAGGAAAAAGAGATTATGAATGTTGCTGGATAATGGAAGTGATTTTGGAAACGTGAATTTGTTAATTTGTGTATCAAGACCAATTATGATCTTCATACAATTTTGTTTGTAATAAGGAGTTTAATTGCAAGTGCAAGTGTAATATATTAACATTAACTGACATTTAAATATATTTTTTGTGTGCGAGAGTTAGTAAAGTTTATGTAAACATATCCTTATCTGATTTCCCAAAACCTGAGGGCTTCAAAGTAGACTGATAAGTCTCATACTCGCCGTGGAGGAATAAAAGTAAGTAGCAAGGTACCTTTATTAGGTATGCCATTCCCGAGGTTTCGAGATTTTTTCCCATGATTCTGTGCGACATCATTAAGAGGACAGAATGGAACTTACTTCGTTAGTGTATACGGGAGCTTGAGATAAATGGGTCGATTATTTACTTATACACACCTTTTCTTGAATGCCGGTAGAATGAGAACAAATCACCCTGTTTGTGCTCTTGGCACGTGCAATAATAATATAAGAAAATCGCCTGCAATAAAGTGATCATCGCTTCCCAAAAAAACAAGTTGCTGCAGTAGGATTGATTCAATTTGTTCCTCCAAATTTCGGACTTACTCAGTGGTGCAACCACAGGGGGGGGGGGGCATTGCACCCAACCTTCGACGGAAGTCAATTCTAGGAGGGGCAAACATTAATGGCCAAAGGCACCTCCAGGGGCACAAAGGAGCAATTGCCACCTTCTATTTCAAATTTTATACAAATAAAAATACATTTCGTAAAATTTTCTTCCTCGCTTCGCTTGCAGTGCCTGCTTTTCTCAGTCTCGTCAAGTTCAGAGCCGTAGCTAGGGGGCGGCGGGAGTCGGCCATGGGCACCAAATAATCTAAATTTAAAAAAAAAAAAAAGTTGTGAAAGAGAGAATGCCTTGGCGCCATGTGATATTATTTCTTCCCTATTAAATCAATATTGTTTTAAATTGCAAAAATTGGATCTAAAAATTTTCTTTCTCGCTTCGCTCGCAATATAATTGTTTTCTGTAATGTGATGTATTTAAATAATATGTTTTGTATATATGTAATGAATAAACTTTGAATACGTACATAATTTAGTGTTAGCATCTTGAAT
Organism: Lepisma saccharinum; assembly: GCF_977018435.1. Classification (NCBI taxonomy): domain Eukaryota; kingdom Metazoa; phylum Arthropoda; class Insecta; order Zygentoma; family Lepismatidae; genus Lepisma; species Lepisma saccharinum. The sequence goes on along the minus strand of NC_139235.1, from coordinate 55,960,155 downwards.
ATGTAATTTATTATTTTATGTAGCTCCAGTGGCGGAGCGTGACCTTTCCAACAGTGTAAGCCTAGCATGATGAAGGCTTGTGTTTATTTTTCGGCTGGGTCAGTGATTTATCCACAATCATCAATCCCTCCCCCATTTTTTCAGAACACTTCCCTGAAATTTTTCACAAAACCCTAATTTTGGCACTAAATTTAACCTTCCACCCTTTAAAAACGAAGTTACACTAAATCAGATTAAATATTCTGGATAAATCCCTGAGCCTGGTGTTTTCTTTGCTAGGCTGTATATCTCCTAAATTTCAACTGATAATTACGTCAGTTTTATTCCTATCACAATGAGTAACGTAACCATAAAAAAATGCAATGTTAGATAAAATGAAGAATAATGATAATAAAGAAACTAAAACAGAAAGAAACAGAAAAGTGCTGAATACTTTTTACAACCGCTGCATAACCAAGTATCAGCTCGTACCATGAATCACAAAATCGGGGCACTTTATTTTTCGTTTCTGTTACAGTGCCTGCTAGAGAAGTGGTGGGTGGGCCTACCTACATCCACAAGTTTCTTCTTGGCAGCAAAATCCTTGCTGGACAACGGCGTCTTCAAGAAGTTCTCCACCCCACCGCACAATCATACTCGTTTTCTTTCATTATGCAGTTGTTGTTGTTCACTATAACACTACAGCAGAGGAATGACAGCCCCCTTTTCAATGGATGGAAGTCGCAAAGAAATACCGCGAGACTTTAACCATGCACACAACACATGAAAGGGGAAACAAAAACAAGTCACATTCAAAAGCGGTCACTGCTCAATGCACTGATGTTTCGGACTCAAGAGGGGAATATCCCTTTCGGACATAAATAAATGCCCTCTCTTGCCTTAAAATTCCCTTACATTTCGTAAAAAAAGAAAGACAAAATAAAATATGAAAGAAATGCTCGCTAATTCTGAGGATTTATCCAGAAATTTCTGTGAAAGGAGATGTAAGTGCTATCTAAGGGTAGTGTAAAAGAAAATCCTGCACCTGAAAGACCATAAACAGCCATTTCGTACGTTGTTCGAAGAGTGTTTAAACCACGGACTATGTAATTAATAATATTTTGTTCACATTTGACATGAGATTTGTAAAACTGGTTCAATATTCAGTTTTAATTAAACATTTTAATTTTTAAAAAAGTTATTGCACTTGTTAGCTCAATTACTACCAGCTGAGTTCAAATATAAACGAAAAACAGAAATGTTAATATTTCCAATGTTTGTGCTCTCCTACAAGCGAAAAACAGAAACAAGCGTTTGTATATCTAATTTTCACGTTTCTCGCTCATTTTTAGATGTTTCTCCTTTTTCCCCTTCCTGTTAGTTTTTTGCTTCAGAATTCCCTGTTCCTGGAAAAAACCTCCTTGAAACATCACTGGCTCAAATTTCCTTTGCAGCCAACCATTCATTCATACTCGACAACGCTGGAGAACCCTCCTCTTGCAGGACCTGGGTCTCGCTCGCGCGTGTTCACGGTTAGCCAGTGAAGCCAACCCAAGCATAATGGTGCTAAATCTCGCACAAGTTTCAAAAGTCGTTTGGAAGTTGGGGATATAAATTAAACAAGAGGGCCGCTGTTCGTGGAGGTTGAATTTTCTCAAACTTTTCACGTATGACGTCGAACTCATCCCGTTGGTTGAACCATTCGAATTTATATTTATTTCTTGTTACAAATAAATATTAATAATATGTAGAACGCAGAACAATTTAGTAGTATGTAGCATAATTATGGAGTTTAAACGAGACCATGGATGTCCAGAAGGGGCAAGGGGAGGAAGCTCTTCCTGGAAAATGAATGTCAACCATAAAATAATATATTTCACACATATCATTTCATTTCAGTCACATCAAATTATGTTAATTATTGTAAGGGCGTTGCAGAAAAATGTTAACTTCAAATTCAATTTGTATCTTTTGAGGAGGCAACTTTATTATGGGGGAAATATACCTAGTTTACCCCCACCCCTGAAAAAAATACTATGCTTAATCCTCCCTGGTGGAAAGAAATACTGCGGACATCCATGAACAACACTTTTTGTAAACATAAGGTTTGCAACGCTGTTGTAAGCCTCTGGCCGGAAGGTTTACACACGTGGGTTTTGCCCCGATCTTCTCCACCCAGAGAACGGGCCTTGCACCCAGATAGGGTAGGCACTGCTCGTTCGCGGTCAGAAATTTGTAAGGCAAAATTCGGAAGGCTTACAGCTTTCCACAAGCAGAAGGCGGGAGATCCCATGTGCCGCCTGGCGCTGAAGTGTTGCAATCTAACAAACATGATCTCGAACACTGGTGTCGACCCGATTTGAACTTGGAAGTTGTTTACGAATTCTTGCCAGATAATTACATACATTTTACTAGAACTAATAAAGTGTAAGCCCGGCTTACACGGCTTACATGGACGCTCCGCGCCTGTGTAGCTCCATGTTGCATATGTGTAAAACATATGAAAGTTATACATGTTATATGTACAAAAAAAATATCTTCAGCATGCATTTAACATTCATTTTCTGCCATTCAAAAATACAGTTGGTGTGCTTGTTTGCAATTATTAGCTAATGTAAAATTTCTGGTGTTGAAAAAAAAAATTCAAATAGTTTGTTCCAAGTAAATGCTTTAGCACAGACATCTACCTCCCTTTGCGTAATATATGAGGATAATATCGTCTTTGATACTACTACTACTACCACTAGTAATAATAATGCCATTATTATTACTATTATTATTGTTGGTACGTTTAACCTGGCACTTGCCCCCTCCAGACAAAAATTCGTGGTTTCGCCTCTGGCCTTACTTCCACACTCGCCTTCCATATCATCACGTATGCAACTTTCAAAAACCTTTACACAATCCGTACTCAGTTTCTACATATTGCTTTATTGAATATTGAGTGGAAGATAAGATTTATTAGCTTTGAAATTGAAACATCGCCCGCGAGAATAATACTTTGAACATCTCGTAGGTAGCCAACACTAATTAACAATTGCACTGTGTTACTTTACTTTATGTGCGTTTATTGAGAAATTGTGCTGAAAATATAATGTACGACTTACGGGACAGATGTTTTTCCCCTGCACATCCTTTCAATCTTCTCGTCAATCAAGGAGAAGAGCTGTCATGTAAATAATGCCCAAAGAAGCTATTCAATATAAAGCATACCTATCAAAGCAAGAAAAAATTTATCAATGATTTTTGTATTATCAATATAATGTGTTGTATACACGTCTATTATATTATAATTTAAAGATATCGTACAAATATAATACTATTTTGCTGGCTTTAATTAATTTTTTATGTGCTTTAAAAAGCCTCGTTGCTTCAGTCGGTAAATAATCTGACTGTCACGCTGAAGACGAGGATTCTGTTCCCAGGGGGGTTGGTCTCGAGAGGGATTTTCTCAGCAACGTGAGTAGCGTAATGCGGTCATGAAAACTTACAAAAATGACTGGGTGTCGTCGTGCTGACCACACGCCACCTCGTAACAGGTTGGATGATCTCCCGCCTCGGCAGGTGGAAGTATGGCCGGCAGTCGGTAGGTAGGCCTTAGCCCTGTATTAGTACACATTTGAATACATATTACGAAATACACATTATGAAATTTGTTTGACTCAACTCAAACATACTGCAGAAACTATTTCCATGTAGATTTAATAGCCCGCATCCGTGGCAGAGTGGTTAGCACATCGCACTACGACGCCAAGGATCCCAGGTTCGAATCCCGGCCTGGGTATGGATGTTTGTGAGTGTCCATTCATCAATTTCATCATCATGACTCATCCTCATCTTCGCAATTAGCCAAAAGTGGCAGAAAAGTGAAGTAAAATAAACCAAATTAAAAGAAACTAGGTTTAATATTTGTATTTCTTGATTGAATTGGCGTTTTAAGTCTGGTTTTTGGACAGAAAGGCTAATTGGGACTGGACCTACAGTTTAAAGTTGGATCCTATCCACTATGTGCCTACACCGGGTATCGAACCCGGGACCCCTTGACTACAAGGCGACGGCGCTACCACTAGGCCATCGGGGAAGCCATATTTGTGTTGCTTCACAAGACTTATTTTCTAATTGCGCACCGTATTATTAGTAAAACACATTTTATGCGTGTGTTGGATATGGTATGAGATTTAATTAGGAAAAGCGATGGATAATGTAATATTTATACAAAGTAAATTAATGTATTATGTTCTTACAACAAATGTAACTATTATAGAATAGGAAGCCAGTGCCGAAATTAGCCGTAAGTTTCTTTTAAATTCCTCGCAGTAGTAAATATTGTTACAAATAAAATCTAAAAATTTAGATCCTCAACTCAGGTGGATAAGAGACAAAATTATAATTCTCAGCTTGCATTTAATTAGAAGTATCATTCGACCGAAAAGCAATCTCTGACTGTTGGCTGATAAATGTGACGTATCTAAAATACAGGAAAACTTAACAGCATAATCGTTCCATTATTTTTGTTTTGTATTTGTTGTAGAGATATGGAGACTATTAGACCGAGAAAACCTCGTCATGTTAATATTCACACTTGTTCATTTCCTGAACTTGTCCGACCAGCGAGTGATCCCAAGAATGCGCTAGCTTGTAACTTCCGTAAAACCAGGAACTGGAAAGGCAAACGCGTGGATCTAAACAGGATCTACCGCGTTTGAAAGGTTTAACAACCTTTCGACGCCTAGAATGATAAAAGCAAGCTCCTACCCGGAGCTCGCTCTCTTTTGATTCTGACACTCATCGACGCTACATGGAGAACTAGTCCGATTACATTACAACACGTTACACTGCTAACTACGACGATGGAACACGGAGTTACCGCTGCCTAGCATGCTACAAGGCGCAAGGGATCGCTTGGCTTGGTGAACTGAGGGTCGCTGGATAGAACCTTGGAACTGTCACGATTCGGTCTGCGAGAAGCATTAGGACAAGACATCACACACATCTACCAGGTATGAACAAGCGTGAATAACCTTTTACACCAACTTTCCATATCTCTACCCTCCTACGGAGCAGGTTCAGCCATCAGATATTATTAAGCTCTACCTAAATGTTTAAATGAAACTTCCCTGTGACCTCTCAGAGCCCAGGTAAAACGGGCTTACAACATGGTGGAGGTGCTTCAGGCCCTTTTTGCAATTAAGTACCCTCCTGTACGAATTGCTTTACATTAAACTAGTCTCTCTCCCCCCCTCCCTCCCACTTTGGGAGCATTTTTAAAGTAAGTTTTTAGTAATTCCAACTCATACTCCCACAGTACGCTTAAGATGCGTCAGACCCAGTGACAATTTTGTGTATTACCCTATGGAAAACAACCCCTCTTTTTCTTTTATGCCGAGCCCCCCCCCCCCCTTTTTCAACTAAAATCTAGTTCTTCTGCATAACATGTATCCAAGCATCATTCACACAGGAATGAGAACACTTGCTTATACTTATTTGACCAGCGATATATTAATGACATAAATAACTGTATACCCATACTTTCATTTGTTCTTTGGTCAGCACGACGAACCTTCGTTTATGAATACGTCACAGATAGCGTTGCACGAACACCTAGATTTCTCCCTCGACCAAATCATAGAGTTAGCAACTGCAATCACGGCAAATCCAATAAATTCACGACCTTTATCCCCAATTCCCTCCCCTCCGCTAACACGGTTAAGGTCTGCTAATAGAAATTACCCTCAATTTGTCCTTGGACTACAAACACCCAACAAAAACCAACCCCAACCCTTAGCAAGTACCCCAGCTCCCGTATCAACTTCCTCTAACACTCTTAATAGTTCTGGTAACGTAGCTGTACAAATTTCCACCACTAACATGGCCACCCCAATCCCCACTGCATTATACCCGGCACCATTTAGCGGAAATGACCCTAAGCACATTGACTCATTTTTCCTCAAGTTCCAAAATGTAGCACACGCCGCAGGATGGACGGAAGCTAAGCGTAAAGAGATGTTACCTTTATTTTTGACTGACACCGCTTTAACTTATTTTCATGACATACAGAAACGACCCAATTATGTAGACTTGACATACACCCATATCAAAGACGAGCTAAGTACGCTATTTAAGGGATCGTACCTGTCAGCAGATCCTGTACAGATAATTCTCCAAAAGAAACAGATGATTAGTGAACCGATCCATACCTATGTTATTGCTAAAAAGGCATTAGTCCAGCAATACTTCCCGAACGCCACTGAAGAACAAACTCTCTCTTACATCATCACGGGACTGCGAGCCAAATACATTGGCTGTTTAACCAACAAGCATTTTGCTAGAACAGAAGAATTAATTGCCCACCTACAGAATTTCGAACGCCAGCAGTCATTAATTAATTCCCGTATGTTGGAAGAGAAATTGGAAATTGATCAGGCCATCGCTCAGGCGAGCTTGCCCCAGACATTCACCCCGTCACCACTTCACAGCTGTTCGCATGCACAGGTCTATTCCCCCCTCCCCAGTAATTCTCACACCTTGACTCAGCACTTTGTACCATACAACCAATGTCCATCTCCTTCTCTCCCACCATTGACACATCAAGTCCAAAGTCTACAGTCCGATCCCGCTTCTGTAAATAGTTCCCACACAGTGTATCAAGGAATGTATCATATACCGAGTTCTGATAGTGCCCGCTGCGCGGCGATACCAGCCGTACCCAGAGTAGAACACGCTCCAAGTGCTACCTCTGGTGACGAAATAAACAAACTCTCGTCACAAATGTCGAGCATGTCTCTCTTTTCGAACGAAGAGATCAATGCGAGTTCTCTCTTCAATCTTTGCTCAAATGTGCTGGAATTTGCGAAGACGGCTAATCAAAACGCACATAACACAGGTTTCAACAAGGGGAATAATAAGTCCTCTTCCTACAGAAATAATAATAATTCTAGAGCTAATCACAGAGGTAACTTTCGATCGAACTCAAGAGGCCAGTTCAGAGGTAATAGTAACAAGAGGTTTCAACGTCGAGATCAGGCTAATCGCGACGATGCAAATACCTCAGCCTGCAGGTTTTGCGGTCGTTATAATCATGAGAGCGACAATTGCTTTTACAAGCCACAACGAGACAGTGATTTAAACTAAAATCGTCTTCGACTTGCAGGAACGAAATCGAAGATAATACCAGATTAGATAAAGTTCCTATAATTGAGAGAAATGGCCTATACTTTATTAATAGTAGCATACAAGGGAAACAGGTAGATTTACTTATTGACGTGGGTTCCCAAATCTCAATTTATCCTTCCCACCTTCTCCCTACTGAAAGAAAAACATACAAGGTACAATCCACAATCCAAGGTGTGTCCGGATCGAAACTGAGTGTGTCTGAAATTGTAGTTCTTCCTATCATAATTGGAAAGCGTAAATATTCGCACCCATTTAGAATAGTAGATTCAACTAACGTCCCTCCCCTTTTAGGAAATGACTTTTTACGAACGCAGAGGTGCGAAATGTCGTTGAAAGACAACACAATAACTCTTTGTCATTTAGGACGTACTCCAAATTATAGTATTTTAAGATCAAAGTACAAGACTCACCAGCTGTCGCATGACATATTTACCCAAATTGAAAATGCAAATGTGTATGAGGGAAAAGCTACCCTTTCAAACACAGTTCAGTTAAGTCCTCGATCCAAGACTTATATCAATTTGAACATTATCACTACAACACCTAATACCCATAAGCCTGTACTTTTTACACCATCTGCTTCCCTTATGAGCCAGCATCCAGTAGTCCTTCCCAATGCTGCAGTAAACCCGCAGTCACCTGTCATTCACATACACAACCCTACGGAAACCACAATCACTTTGGAAAGTGACACAATATTAGGCGAAATATCGACATGTGAAATTTTAACTGACGTTACTTCCGTTTGGGAACATAAAAGTGAAGATGTTGCATTTTCATACTCTTGTAATGAAAATACTACAGTAAAGCAACAACTTAGTGAAAGTCAAAAGAAATTTGACCCCTCCCTCCTCACAGTTAACCCTGATATTCCCCGAGAAGAAAGAGAAAAATCCTAAAGCTCGCATACACGTATGCAGATATTTTTCTCTGGCCAGGGGATAAATTAACTAAAACCAATGTATTGGAATATGATATCAAACTGACAGATGACACCCCAGTGTATGCCAAAACCTACCCTATTCCTTTTCATTACCGAGAACCCATGAAACAGGAAGTTCAGAAATTACTAGACCAAGGTGTTATAGAACGCTGTGAAGGGAGTCCCTATCGACACCCAGTCCTATTAGTTAAGAAACCCAATGGGACTTACCGTTTTATCTCTGACCTCCGCGACCTAAACAGAATAATAGCTCCGATTTCCTTACAATCCCCAGACATAAAAACCATCATGACAGAGATGGCTGGAAAGAAATATTACTCAATTTTAGATATGTCCAGTGCATTCTTTCAGGTATCATTAACAGAGCGTTCTAAGGACATTACCGCCTTTTCTATTAACAATCTGGGTAGTTTTAGGTATGCTAGGTTATGCCAGGGATTGAAAACATCCCCCGGTGTAATGAACCGAGTAAGCGAACTTGCCCTTAGCGGAATAGACAGTTCAGAACTTTCTGTTTACACTGATGATATTATTATTTACAGTTCAAATCTCCCACACATGCTTAACATACTGGACAGAGTGTTTCAAAAGTTACGAACAGCATCCCTTAAGTTATCACCCTCTAAGTGTAGGCTAGCTTTTACCGAAGTAAAAGTCCTCGGTAACTTGGTATCTCAAAAGGGAGTTAAGATTTCAGAACACATTCTTAAAGCTATTTTGGAATATCCCACCCCTACCACCAAACGCAAGCTTCGTAGTTTTCTAGGACTTGTCAATTTCATTCGACGATTTGTGCAAGGTTTTGCAGGACCAACAGAATGTTTATTCAAGCTTCTTAAAAAGAATGTTAAGTTTCAATGGACTGATGAACACCAGAAGAGCTTCGAAACACTGAAAGAAATGATTACGTCCGCCCCTATCCTCCGCCCTTATGACCCTAAACGCCCCTCATATGTATACATTGATGCGAGCGGAATTGGCATTGGAGGAGCCTTGTTACAGCCTGATGAAGAAGGAAATTTACATCCATGTGCCTATTGTTCACGAGCCTTAACAGACACAGAGAAAAGAGCTGACACATTTTCACTCGAAATTGCAGGTGCATATTATGTTTTGAAAACTTTCAAATTTTTTCTTATGAATCAACATTTTGTGGTTCTCACAGACAACAAAGCCTTATCCTATCTTCGTTCAACTAAACACCATAGTTCTATTTTAGGAAGAAGAGCCCTTTATTTTCAGAATTTTGATTTCGAAATAAGGCATGTCAGCGCTAGTAAAAATGAACTTGCGGATGCACTCTCCCGTGCAAGTTTACCGCTTGACAAGACTAATCATGACAAGAAAGATGATGATGATGATGATGACTTATTTTTTCATCAAGTATTTCATGCACAAGCAGCAGATTTTGATATTAGTTCAGAACAACGTAAAGACCCCTATTTCAGAGACATTATTAATGTTTTAGAAAACAAAGATAAAGCTAGTGACCCTAAACTAGAAAAGCTTTCGTATTCTTATGTACTCAAAAATGGAGTCTTATACAGGACTAATAAAATCAAAACTGGTAATAGGGATAGACTTTGTATTCCTCATGCATTAAGAAATCAAGTTTTTGACCTTATTCATGCACACAAAATGAATGGAAGTCACCAAGGTGCACAAAAGACATATAATTTAATGCTTATGCGTTACTTTTTCCCCAATATGAAGAAATTTGTGTACGATAAGGTTCGACATTGCATCCCTTGTCAGATCTCAAAGAAACCACAAGGTTCTAAACCGCATACGCTGCAAACATTTCAACCAGCCCAAATCCCTTTCCAACGAATTCATATTGACGTATGTGGTCCTTTAGTCTCTTCAAAAACGCACAAATACAAATATTTCCTATCGGTAGTTGATAGTTGTACAAGGTATGTAATTACAGCTCCTTTGGCTAATCACGATGCACAAAACATAGCAACAGCCCTAGTTGAGAAAGTCTTTTTAGTCCATGGCATCCCGGAAACGATCTATTTAGATCGTTCAACACCCAATTCAAGTTTACTCTTACGAGAGTTAGCTAATATTACAGGCGTACAACTAAAATATGTAGATACTTGTGCCCATTTCACGAATGGATTAGTTGAAAGTTCATTTAGTTACTTAAAGAAAGTTATGAGAGTTTTTGTATTAGAGAAAAAAGCTTCATGGTGTGACTATTTAGCTAGCGCAGCGTTCAGCCACAACGTTACAATCCATTCTGGATCCCTCCAGAGCCCGTATTTTACTTTATTTGGCTACAACCCAAGGATCTTAGCTGACGCAGTCCTTCCTTCGAACCCCGACAATGTTTCCCAGACGAACGCACAGAGACTTGAACTCCTGACCTCCATACGTAAGACAGCACATGACAACCTGCATAAGCGTTACGAACAGCAGAAAAAGTACGCAGACAGCACTTCTAGGCAAATACAGTACTCACCAGGACAACATGTATGGATTCTAGATGCCACTCCGACTCCAGGTGTGTCAAAAGCCTTTGCGTCCTCTTATAAGTACAAAGGAACTATTCTTCGCAAAGTTAATGAGAATTCCTACGAAGTAACTTACATCGCCGGCAGGAATAAACAAAAGACTGACACTATTACTATTTCTAGACTCAAAGCCCGCTACGACTAGTGCCATGATAACCCCACTAACTTCATTAACACGCCACTACGTTAACCTCCTCTTTAGCCTCCTCGCTCCGTACATTGCACATGCTAGCATTCCCTGATTCAGCATTTTCTCACGCTCATCGACTCCCCTCCCCCCTCTTTCCACTTCCAGTGCTCGCACTGCATTTCTGCGTTAGAACGAACTCATTTTTATTTTTAATACAACATGATTATTTTTATTTTTAACAAGACCAGGATTATAGAATGCTATCTCAATCGTCGGAACATTTATAATACATCTCTTGCCTAATAATTTATTTTTACTGATATTTTAATGTTATTTTATAATATGCGATTAAACGCATAGTAATAGTCAGAACATATCACTTAGCTGATTTGACTAATAAGTACTTAGTGTGTTTATGATCCTAACTAGCAAATATTTTTTTTCCCCATTTGCTGGTACATATACGCTCAAATGAAGAAAAAGTACAAAGAAATAAAGAACGAATGAACTAAGATAGAACAAGATCAATGATTTAAAGAACAAATGAACTGCGTAGAACTTGCTTGAACAATTGGCTTTTTGGCCATAGCAATTTTTTTTATTTACGCTTAGGTGTAACGCGAACTGCTTCTTTGAAAGCTGCAATGCACTAACTATGTTAATAAAGCATATAATAAAATAGGCAAATGTTCCCACTCTCTCCTTTAATTTTATAGTTCAAATATTGATAGCATACAACATGGTATAGCTCATATCCCATGAAATTACAACCTACTCTATTTTTCAATGAACTATTACACAAATATATTACTTACTCTTTTTCACTTCTTTTTCAATTTTTTTTTTATTAGCAGCGAATCGAAGGCGCTTAAACCTTTGTCCACAATACACGTAAAATTCTTGCAATTGCTTTTATAAACGACATTTACACATATTACAGAAGGAAATGTCTCGTAATCACTTAGTTCGTTCTATTATCGCTGAATTCTCCTTTCTTTTCTCATTTCATTCCCGGCTAAGCCGACTATTCAAACTACCCCCCCCCCCCGTTGCCCCCCGGCGAACTTTCCTTACAACATGGAATTATTCCACCTACTCCCCCCCCCCCCGTTGCCCCGGCGAACTTTTCTTCAGGTAAACCTGTTAATCATAAACAGGCCCCCTTAAAAACTCTACATCATATAAGTAATAACGCCCCTTCGCCGTCATTCAAATTAGACATTACCTCCCCTCCCCCCCAAAATAATTCACCAGTTTTAACTGAAAGTCCCTTTTCAATCGATTTTATAACCCGTCATCATTTATTGTAACCCTGCTCCACTACCTTTTGCTTTTTCCTAATTTTTCCCTTTTTGCGCTTGTTTCATTTTCTCATCGCCACGGATGCTACCGGACCCATGACGACCACTGGCTTGTACCATCGAGCGACAGACCTAGGCTCATCGCAGAGACCGACGACGATTTTGTGGAGTTCCAGCCCCAACAAGGACCCGTTCCCGTCTGGACCCCATGGCTGATTTTTCCATCTTCCAAGCCACGATGCAGAACTGGAGCGCTTTACCCAGGACGTTTCTTGCCCCGAAGCGCCATCGAAAATTTGACTTCCAGAAGGCCCCTCCCACTGAGTGCATCCTGCTCTTGTTTCCTGACGTCATATGATGCATGTCTTATTTTTCATCGGCTAAAAGTGTTCCGGTGTTGCTTTTGTTTTATTTCAAGTATAATTTACACTTTGGCTAATCGCAAAGATGAAAATGAATGGTGAGTAGATGAAATGGATGAAGGGATTATCATAAATCCATGTGCATCACAAACAGTACAGAGTAATACACAGATTGTTGGATTGTTGTTGATTCCTTCGGCCCTCGACCCGAACTAGCACTACACTGAGGCTCCGGAAATTCCGCTGTCGTTAATGTCTTCAGCTTTGGACTCCAACTGAAACTAGTAGTAGACTTCGTTACTTTACGGTATTTAGTCCTCTTCATCTTCGAATCACTAGATCTTATAAAGCCACCAATGGACACTGACTGATCACAGTCTAAGCACAGGGGAGCACTTTACCTTTTTTAAATTATGCAATAGCTTCAACATTGTGACTTTTTTTTCGTGACCAAATACTTTTCTCTAAGTTAAATTGTCGCTTAAAACCTTCACATATACTTCGCTAGGCACTCTTTCCGAGTGTACATAACATGCAGCTGTCAGATGGCAGCACCATACTGCCATCAAAGCCTGCGAATGCTAAGACACTTGCAAGCGAGACATATACAAATAACCACTACAGCAGGAAGAACACTGATTACGTGATAATGGCCCTTAAGCGACGTGCGAGTGAGACTCTACAATTGCTTCACATTATGTTCTATCGTTACGATTCGAGTAATGTGTTTTTGTGATAATGTGATCGCTTATATAGAATTATGCTCAGAACACTGAATAGTTATCACTGCCTACTCAGCAAATGGTATGGTGGAAATTATTGACGAAGGACATCCAATGCACGTATTGAAAAATGTTGTTCCCCGTTTCGTGGAAAACTGTGTTGCCACGTTTTCGTGAAGACAGGAGCGCTAATGCTGTGATGAGAAGAATTGTCTTGCGAGGAAGGAACTTCAAGCTTCTCTATGATTTACCCAAGAAGACATTTTTGACCAACGAGGAGTAACCATATGCAGAGATGCAGTAATTTTGTTGTCAGCACGCTGAATGCCTTTCTATCAATTTGGATGGAAGAATTGGCAACATGTCATGGACCAATGTTAGAACCGGTATGTGAAGTAAAGCTTTTTGTGCATGCATAGTGAATTTGACTTTACCCCCATACCACGTACATGTTGGCGAGTAATATGGTGCAAAAGGTTTGCAAGCACCTTTTTTGACCAATAATTAAACTTACTGTCTTATCTACGATAACACATCATGCGGCCATAATTAGTTTGAAAACGGCATATGACGGAGTAAAGAACTTTATATTTCGAATTGCTATATTCTCACATTTAGAATTTTGTGATTGCTTCCAATAAAGTGTGTGAATGAGAAAAATGTATAAAGTAACCCAATAACGTAAATAATAAACCCTATCAGAGGATTCTTTTCAGTGAGTTGAATTGTGTTTGATTACTAGCAACAAAGGCTTTAAAACAATGTGTTCAAGTATATTACGTCGTGATAAGAAATAAATTAAGACCCATGTCTTTATGGAAGTAAAAAGCTGATTGAATTAGTAAATAATAATTAAAGAGAAATTACATTGGTAATAATTAAAAAAATCCTGCTTTTGTAACTTACTGGATGAATAAATTTGGAGTTGTTTTTGCCTAAAACAGTGAACAAAAATTAATGACTATTCTTAGTGGCTCTTATTATTATTGTTATAATTAAGCTTGTAAAAACTGGAAAACTAACAAATCAAATATTTGAACTTGTTGAAAATACGCATGAAAATTTACATGTCGAATTATTGTTGAATATTTTTGCTAGTGGTTAAAAATTATTGATGGCATATTGTTCAATTATAACAATATTGAATAAATCAAATCAACGTTATTGTTGAACTCACTTCATGTATTGTTATTGAACTAAGTGACATAGTAAGAACAAGATAGAAAATTGACATTTGGATGTACAGTGTTGGTAGTACCTAGGTAGATGTAGGAAAGTAGTAAATACTGTGCGCCCATTTCGATCTTCAGCTGAGAGATCGGGAGAAGCGTGGCGGGTGGCGTTGACGGAGATGCCGACATTTGCAGCCTGTAATGCCTGCTTATTTTTATGGACATATCCAGACATTTATATAAATATTGCAGAACGAGCAATAACCTGTGTTATAATTCATCATATGTAATTCATCCAAGTTCTGCCCTTATATACACAAAAAAAATATGCTTTAGAAACGATGTTAAGAGCCACAGATAATAAAACATTTTAATCATAGCTTTGACCAGTAACGTCCTGCTTAAGTTTATATCCTTGAAAGAGTTTTGTGTCGATGGGGATTGTTTGGAGGTTTTGAATGTGCAACACTGTATCAAGATTACGCTGCATACGAAACTGTTAAAAGTCAATGGTTTTCGTGAGCTTCCATGCAATCCGAAATCTCTGAGCCAGAGTTTTTTGTTCCTTCGCGACTAGATGAAGACAGAGCTGTGAATATAGAGGCGAGCAGATGTAAACCAAGAGCGTGTTAATTTCGTACTGTGCGCAAGAGTGTTATTCTTGGTTACTTGCTGTTACTTGTTTGTGTTATCGCAGTTTGTATGTGTGTTGTGTCAGTGAGACGATTGGAATGCCAACCGCAAGGTTCACATTCCGAGGGGGGGCTGATAAGTTCTCGGCCCAACCCAGAAGGACTTTAGCTACAGGCACGAAAGTTTCAGGCTATTCAACGTATTCTCCCTGCAGGTCTACACACTTGGCACTTTGTTGCTCCAACTTCTCCAACCCCTCCGAAAAAAAATATTTTCCTGGTCTGCAAAAAACTGTTCGGCAGCTGCTATAACCTCATTATCACTTCTAAATTTCTGTCCTTTCAGAATTTATTTCAGTCTAGGGAAGAGATAATAATCAGATGGTGCAAGGTCTGGTGAGTAAGGTGGGTGGTCAATCCACTGAAACCCTAGGTCCTTCAGAAAATCCATTGTTCTTCCAGTGCCTTGTGAACGGGAGCATTCTCCTGCAGAAACAACACACTTCTTCTCAATTTTCCCCAGCACTTTTCTTTAATAGCATCCTTTAACTTACCAGAAGACTGCAGTAATACTCTGATGTTATGTATGGCTTGTCACTTTGGAAGGTAGTCTGATAACAAAACACCATCCTTATTCCAGAATATTGAGGCAAACAGGCCTGCGGACCTCTGTGCATTGAATTTCTTTGGCCTGGGAGATCCTGAGTGGCGCCACTCGCATGATCGCTGTTTGGTCTTAGGATCAAAGTAGTGGAACCAACTTTCATTCTGGGTAACAAGCTGATTCAAAAAATCGTCCTTAGAGTTCGCAAAATACCGCAAAATCACCTGAAAAGATGCCACACCTTTGCGTTTCTCATAGGCGTTCAAACGTTTAAGCACCCATTTCGTGGAATGATTTTGCATGTCCAACTGATCATGGATTATTGACCAGACACGTTCTTTGGATATGTGCAAGGTCTCAGCTATGGCTTGAAGACAAACTTGTCTGTTACTCAAAATCAGGTCATGAACCTCATCCACTTTTTCCAGAGTTGACACTGACACTGGCCTCCCACACCTTTCACCATCTTCTGTGGAAGAATCACCACGCTTAAAGTTTGAGCACCATTTCTTCACAGAGGAGTGTGAAGTGCAATGTACACCCAATGTGTCTACCATGCAACCATGGATTTTCTTCGGTGACTTCTCTTACAGGAAAAAGAACTTCATGACACCTCGCACCTCCACCTTGGTAAATTCCACATTTGGCTGCACCATGCTTCAATCAATAGCCTGTAAAGGAAAAACCGTTAGTGATACGATCATCCCAGCTGGCACTTAAACTTCCAAAAGATCAATGGTTCAAATGCAATACATGATTTCAGGATGACATGTGCGGAAGGGGGTCAGGCCGAGAACTTATCAGCCCCCCTCCCTTGTAGAACAAAGAATTTTTATGTATGACACTTACGTGAAAACAGACTCGTGTCGAGACGTGTGTAGGCAATTTGTACAGAAATTCCCAGGAGTTTCACCTCCACATAGAGATAAGGTTAGACATCTTGTCCTTAAATTACGAGAAACTGGATCGTTAAATTGTAAAACACCTAAGCAAAAACGACGGATTCTAACCGAAGCAAAACTCGATGAAATTTGTGCAGCGTTAGAACGTTCTCCAAACAAACCTCTATGCCGTGTTTCACAGGAGATGGGCGTGTCAAAATCATCAGCACATACAGCCAATAAGCTACTAAAATTAAAACCGTACACAGTTTCTATAGTGCAAGAATAATGCCCCCTGACAACGTAAGTAGAGTAAATTTCTGTAATTGGGTTTTGCAGAATATTGTAGATGGTATTGTTGATCCACAGTTAATACTTTTTTCGGATGAGGCATGGTTTCACTTGCGTGGTCATGTTTGTTCACAGAACAATAGATACTGGAGCACTGAAAATCTCCAAATAATACACGAAATTCAGTTACATGATGCAAAAATTGGTGTGTGGTGTGCTGTAAGTGCAAAAAGAATAATGGACCTATATTTTTTGAAGACACAATAAATTCAGAGAGGTACCACACACAAATACTCGCACCGTTTTTTCAGTTGTTATCAGATAATGAGAGACAATATGGGTATTTTCAACAAGATTCGTCCACAGCCCATACCGCCGCTGATTCTTTCGACGCTATAAGGGAGGTGTTTCATGACAGAATAATTTCTAGAGGTTTATGGCCTTCACGTTCACCAGATCTTACCATATGTGACTTTTATTTGTGGGGAATCTTAAAAAATAGAGTCTACCGATATAACCCTCATAGCATCGACGAACTAAAAGACAATATAAGGGCAGAACTTGGAAGAATTACGGAAGAAGAAGTTTTGCGTGTGTATCAAAATTTCATTAAACGATGCCAGGAATGTGTGAATGTAGGTGGACATCTCTTTGAACAACTCTTATAACAAAGGTTAGTGCTCATTTTGCAATATTTATATAAATGTCTGCATATGTCCATAAAAATAAGCAGGCATTACAGGCTGCAAATGTCGGCATCTCCATGAGCGCCCCCGCCACGCTTCTCCTGATCTCTCGGCTGAAGATCGAAATGGACGCACGGTAGTGGTGCATGTTTGGATATACATTTTGGTAAATGTGGTACGATGTAATAAAAGCATTCTTCCCTGAGTGTTTATTATCGAACTACATACCATCCTTGCACCTTGTGTCCCAAGTAGTGTACAAAAAGATAGATTTCCGGTGGATCTTGAGGAGTCACGTAAGCACGTGCCATTAGCTTCAACCATTAAAACTCTTGGGATGTTCTGCATATTTAAATTAAATTACATCCCTGCCTCTAAGTCACCTTCCAATATTTACAAGTAAGCAGATCGTCTGTACATTCATGGCAGCTTTCTTAACTTGCTCACAGATTACCTTAGCGATCTACAACAATGTGTAGTTCTTCTAGAAACTCTATCTAACTTTCTTCCTGTTCTTTCTGGAGTACCACAGGGCAGTGTTCTAGGACCCTTCATGTTCATATTATTCATCGATGACCTTGCTGACCATCTCGCAGTTGCCTCTAGTAATTACCTTCTTTTTCGCAGATGACTGTAAAATTTTCAGAGAAATCTCCAACCTTTTACGATACTTATCTTCTCCAGAATGACATAACAGCATTTATTTAATGGTGCCTGACATGGAAACTTACATTAAATCTGGAAAAATGTACTACTTTCACAATCTCTCTCCAAAAGAACCTGTTAAAGACATGTTACTCCATCTTTCGCAATAACATTAAAGCAGTATCCTCTCACAAAGATCTACGCATTGTGTTTTCGACCAAAAATTCACAATTCAAAAACATACTACAGGCACCACAAAAAAGGCTGTGCATCTCGTAGGTTTACTGTATCGTTTCACTGAAATTGGTGTTCAATAAGAGAATACTACTCCAGTAGAGGAAGTGCCCGGGTTGAACGTCCTCTTGTGGTGAGCTGAAGTGGTGAGCTTGCCTTAATGGATTTTTCTTGTAAGGCATGAGCTCTATTTGATGGCGCAGTGTTGCCAGCTTCTTACTTGAAAAAATCACCAAGGTTTTTGGGGCAACCTAACCTAAAACAAGGAGCTGGCAACCTTTTTCTCGCAGTGTTACCAGCTTCTCACTCGAAAAAAAATCACCAAGGTTTTTGGG
Organism: Lepisma saccharinum; assembly: GCF_977018435.1. Taxonomy (NCBI): domain Eukaryota; kingdom Metazoa; phylum Arthropoda; class Insecta; order Zygentoma; family Lepismatidae; genus Lepisma; species Lepisma saccharinum. The sequence goes on along the minus strand of NC_139235.1, from coordinate 55,941,546 downwards.
GTAACCTAACCTAAAGCAAGGGGCTGGCAACCTTTTTCGAGTAAGATGTTGGCAACACTACACCCGAAAATAAAGCTCGGTGGGGCTTGCTTTAATGGTTTGCTCTTGTAAGGCAAGGGGCTAGAGAGAGAGAGAGAGAGAGAGAGAGAGAGAGAGAAACTTATAGCTGGGAACGGTAATGAGCGAATGCGCCATATCGTAATTTTCCAACTCCCGGGGGCCAATGTTTGTATATCGCGACTTTTGTAAACCTATCTCTCTCTCGGGGGAACGACGTGCCGCGCACACACACACACGCACGCACACGCACGCACGCGCGCGCGCGCACGTATGTATTGTAACACAAACAAACAAACAAAATAATAATAATTGTTGTTTTTTAGGATGCCTGGCCCCTATAACCTCGCCAGGGTGCGTGGTGCCCAACCAAAAATGTAAAAGTTTTCTAATGGCTGCGGTTATAGATTACCGCACCTCTGTAGAGTTTCACGTGTTTTTTTTCCCCCAAACTTCCATGAAACCCTACAGAGGACCTCCGTAATGCATGCAACGTGTACTAACGACTCTAGTGTTATTTGATGTTGTGATATTTTTGGATATAGAGTTTTATTGTGAGATATAGATAAAAATAATTATGTTTATTATAATATTTTCTTGATGAAGATGGAGAATATGTGTGTGTTACAAATAAAGTTGCATGCTTTTTTCTAGTGTGTGTGTATGTGTTTTTGATGTTTCGACAGCATCTGAAACGATAAAAAAAAATTTATTGTTAATTTTCACGTGTAAAAAACAACAACAAATTTTTTTGTGCAAATTTTCTGATTGTCTCGTGCTATAGTGCAAAAAAGATATTGTAGCTGATAGCTAATGAAATTGATATTTGTAACTGATCTGAACTAGTGAAATTCGTATTGTGCCATTGCAACTGATTGTGCTAGTACAGAAAATTTCTTATTTTGCAAGAAAATAGATGATAAAAAACTTGTTAAAACTGCTCTGTGACCCTCTCGTTCTTCACGTCGTAGGCGAAGGACTTCTCTGCAATCAGGATGACACTGCATAGGGTATCCTCGGGCAAGGCATCGTGGAACTCGCAGACGACCTTGATGTTGGTTCGATCGTTGACCACAACCTTCTTTCTCTTAGATGTGTTGATGACGGTCATGGGTCTCCGTGCTTTGAACTCGCTGGGCGTGTAGTACATGTCCACGTTTCCCTCGGTCACGCGTTTGTAAGCCGAAAATGCTTCGTAAAGTTTGAGGTAATCGTTTTTGGTCACGTCGAGGTTGTAATTCTCGCGCGGGAACACTTCGTTCCTACCGTTCTTCAGATAAACGTTCTTGATCTTGCAGTCGTCGAACTTGCTGGAATCTTTTTCCTGATTCTTGTCCCTCCCGGTCTGAAAGAGCACTACGACGAAATCTGGCATGTCGAACTGTATGTTGTTGAACTGCGTCGTCACGTCGAATTCCATGTGACTTCCCGACGCCATCTTCTGCACGCACTGGTAAGCGTGAAAGTGAATGAACACCTGCGGACTTTTCAAGATCTCCGCTTTGTACTTGAGGGCGTAGTTCGTTTCGTATTCCACCACCGGCATTCTCAATTCCATGCTCCGGATGACGCATTTCGCTGCTTCGGGTAAAGTGTTGGGCAGCGACGTGGTGCCGTCCGGACCTAAAGTAGCGTATCGCATCAGTGCGTCGTTGTCGTTGGCCGCTCTTCGAAACGTGATCCTCAGTCCTCCCTTCCACATGATCTCCTTGTAGTCCGAGAAGAAACCAGGCAGCAGACGCATGGGAAAGAGCACCGTGTGACTTTTCGTCGATATTTTGGTTCCTGCTTCGAATCCTCCCGCCTGATAGTATGCTGCATCCGTTTTGGATAATTTCAACGTTCCCACTGCCGTCGACGTGATGCCTGGATAATCTATTCTGTCGATGACGGTGTTGTGTTTCCTCACCTCCACCTGCGAGAACAGGTGAGGCACGAAGTTGTCTACGAGTATCAAGTTTGCTGCTGCGGGAAACGTGTCTCCGCTTTCTTTCTTCACCACGTCGAATTGAAGGTAGAGGTCCGCTCTGTGAGGATGAACGAACCCATCCCCTACGTCCACGTCGTATTCGATCTCCCTGTTCGCCTCGTTCAGATTGGCGAACGTGCGACGGTTGGGAGGGAAAGATTGCAATTCGTAACTTTCGATTTGCTCCATTTTACATGTATGGTTATTTATTATACGTTGATCTCCACGATGGCCGTCGTAGTGGCACCTGCGAAATCCACCACGTCTCCTTTCTCGTTCGTCACCACCAACTCTATGTCGTCTATGCGGTTGCGACATACTGGAAAATAGATCGGCGAAGAGGGCGTGTAGATGATCGGTTCCATGAACTCGGAACTTGGTTTGAACGTGGCGATGATTCCCGTCTGCTTGTGACTTCCCAGTAATCCGTCCGAGGATTTCGTGATCATGCCTTCCGCCACGTTACAGTGTACGTTCAGAGTCTCTATGGCCAAGAATTTAGGAATGTTGGTTGCTACGTGCTTGATGCCAGCTTCGAGTTTGGTGTCGTTCTCGAAACCTAAAAGTTCTCCCATGGTGCCCAGGTCCACGGTCTCCGTCGCGGATAGGATTTCCACTCTGTGAGTGACCGAATTTTGAGAAAGGTACGTGCCTTTGGGTAACTGAGCCTGCAAAGTGGAAAGATTGTATTGGCCTGGCGTGACGACGATGTGTTCGCTTCCGACGCTAATTTTGTTGTTGTGATGCGTAACATTAGGTATGAGGTACATGCTGTAGAATGCACGCAGAGCCACGGATTTAGGATAGACGATGTCGTCGTGCAGCGTGAGTTTCAAGATCGATGATTCGCTCGTGAGATGGAACACGCCCATCCTAGTGATGCTGTTTGAGGTTCCACAATGCTTTCTGGAAATCCTCGATCGTAGGGTTATTTATTTTAGAGAGAAACGCGAGCACGGAGAGGCAGAGATGACCGCAGTTCACGTCTCCGAAATCTTGAATGCGTTCGTCGTTGTAGTATATAGAGGTTTTGTTCGTCTTCAGATAATGAATTAAATTTGTAGGTGGAACACCTCCGAAAGAATCGAAAACGAATGCTTTATCATTGTTGTTTTTGTGGTAACATATCCAATGCGTGCCTGGATTTTCTTGACCGTCCAAGTTGACTACTCCGCATTCTCTTCTTTTGACGCTTGAAGGTAGCGAGTCGGACATGAAAACTCCTCTGAAGTGTTTGATTTGTAACGGTTCGATCAGAGATTCAATGTCTCGGTTGGTGAGTGCTTCTGTTTCTTTTTTTTAAACTTCTTCATCACACCCTTCCCTTTCTTCTCCATGGCCAGGTTGTGACGTTTCTGTTCTTCCAACTCGGCCTTGTTCTTCTTCGAGTCGATGACGGTTTTCGCGATGGCGGCACTTCCGCCGGCCAAACTTCCAACGGCCCCCAATGCTGCCAGGATGGCCGGGATGCTGAATATGAAGCCTCCGATCTTTTGCTGTTTCCGCGAACGCTGCAATCTTTTCAATTGAGGTGTGCTGAGCAGCAATTTCATTCCGTGTCCTTTCGACAAGCAAGAACGTTTCTTCTCGCGTTGTTTCTTGGTGAGTAACCCATCGAGGGCACCTAGATTTTTTAGATTGGAGTATGGTATCTGGTACACGACACCCTTGGGCTTCATGTTGATGCTCTATGTGTTATTTTCACGGTATGTTATTTATATATATATTCTGAGATTTTTTCTTGTGTAGTTTTTTACGGTATGTTATTTATATATTTTCAAGGCCTCGCAGTCGTTACACAAATTCTATTACGTGCTTCGTTTTCTTGCCAAGAAGTTCCTTTGTCCCCTTGTACACGATTCGAGTTTTGTTCTCGATTAAAATAGATAGCTTCTCGTCGGATAACATGTTAGCGTATCGATCTGGTAAAAATAGACTGTATTGTGCGTTGAGCAACAGACGTACCTTGGGGCCATACTGGGTAGAAACGATTGAACCGGAAGTTATCGTGTAAGGTTTGTCGACTTCCAATTCCTGAATTTTTACATACTCGACTGACAAATTTAGCATTTGTTTTAATGTTTGGAGATCACTTATTTTTTCGGTCGTCATATCAAAAGAAATTTCAGAGTGTTAGAGAGAAATTTAATTGTTTTTCACGATGTGTGTTATTTATATATACCGAAGATTATTTTTTTTTCACGATGTGTGTTATTTATATATCAAGTTTTTTTTTGACACGTATATATATTATTATTTTTTTAACAGAGGAAGAAAGTTCGTGCTTCGGAAAACGCGAGGATGTGCGTAGTGATATCTTCCTTCTCCTGCATAGACTTGTACCAATCATCAGTATACTGTCTTCTTCCCTGCATCGCCTCGTACAGTTCGTCCGACCTATCGTTTAATTTTTCCCCTGCAGCCGAAAGCAGAATGTTGAGATCACCGCACCTCAGGCCGCTGATCTCCCGAAGAAGGTCCTTGAGAACCATTTCACAAGGGATGCGAAATTCCGGCATTGTTTTTGCCATGCTTACAAGTTTATTAACATCTCCGTTAACTACTTTCTTGAATATTTTAGATAGTAGCTCGTGCGGCAAATCAGTTATGCAAGCCATGTTGTTTTTTTTACTGTATGTTATTTATATACCCCACCCCAATTTTTGTTTCGTGTTCATGGCGATGGTGGTGCCTAGTGCGGCGACCCGTTCACCCAGCGATGCGTCTCTGCTCACGAGCCTTTCGAAAGCTGCATGCTCTAACTTTCTGTCTGCTTCGTGACGTGCGTCCAGATCCGTCTGCGTGGTGTTGTAGGCGATGTCGTGATCTTTGCATGCGGCGTCCAACGGATTCACACCCTTGTCTCCTCTCTCCAATCTTTTCTCGAGTTTGGTGCCCGGTCCGCAGTACTGGTAGCCAGGTAGATGCATCTCGAAAGGTAACTTGTTGATGATGTCGTTCACGAGTCCCTTTCCTTCGGCCACGTTCCAAAATTTCGGAGGCAGCGTGTTGATGATTTTGATCAGGTAACCTATGCCCTTGTCGTCGTTCACGATGAAGTTGGAAAGTTTCGTGCTGATCATGTCCACGATGCCAACCTTCTCGTTGTAGAAATTACGGTTGCCTGCATTCTCTTCGCCGGCTATCACCAACAATCGGTCCACGAGTTTCCTAACGTCGTCCACCCAAACGAATTCTTTGGGTAACGTGTTGTAGCGTTTGACGCCGCTGCCTGTTTTGACCTGGTTCCAAATCGGTTTGATGAGATTCCTGTACTTCTCGCCGCTGCTCGATTTCACCCTATTCTGCGAGGCGTCGTTGTTCTGGTACAAGGCATCCGTCATGATCAGAATTTCCTTGTAACTTTGGTAATCTTCGTCGGTGTAATCTTTCGGCTGCTTTTTGGCGACGAGTTCCCACAGTCCCACCGTACCCGGATACCTGTTCCAACTATCCTTGTCGCCTAAATTGACTTTAATGTCGTTGCCTTCGAAGGTCACCTTCGATTTCCCAATCTTCCACACCACACCGCCGCCTTCGCTGGTTTCCATGCTGGGATACAATCCGAACACTTCATCCTTGTCGAATTTCCCCGTGCTCAGGTAGTCTCGTGCCAAAGGTCCCAACTCGATTTTATCCGAAGACGACGACGTGCTACCAATGGCTCGACGTCGTGCCGGTGCATCCTTCAGTTCGAACGGCGTCGAAGGAATACTCGAAATGGGCGTGGGTACGGCGTAACTTTTAGCTGCGAGCGGTACGAGTTCATTAATCAAATTTTTATTTTGTTCCATGACACTTTTAATTTCTTTACCTAGACTGCTGATGGCATCGATCACGGGTTGATCCTGACGTTTCTTCTCTTCGTAGAATCCGCGATTCTCGGATTTCCAACCTTTGAAGCGTTTCGCGAGGTAATCGCGAAGCTTGAGATTTTCGTCCTCGATTTTTCGTTTCGTCATGACGTTATTTATATACGTCGTTTCTCACAACGTTGCAACGTTTAGAAAGTCGTTGATTTTGTTTCTGTATTTTCCGTCGTTGGGTTTCCTCGTCATGTCGATCGTCACAAATCCGAAATCGTCACCGTTCCAGCAAGTAGAGCAGCCTTCCGAAAATTGATTGTAGTTCATGTCTCCGCCTACGTAGTCATCGTGCGCGTGCTTGAGGTTAGTGTGATCTTGACGAAACAAACATATGAAATTGGCGTTGTCGCGCACTAACTGTTTTGGAATTTTGGAAAACGTTTGAGCTAGGTAAAAACAATCCATTCCTTTGTGACGACCTTGCGTGAAAAAGTTGCGAATTTCATTTTGATTTTCCAGGATGGCGTCGTCGAACACAACGACTGAATTTTCACGACAATCGTCGAGTGGTTTTATTTCCGAGGCGAATGTTGCAATGTCCAGACCATCGTACAGTTTCATCAGTTGCTGGTATTTGGATTGCTCCAAACTTTTCGAGAACACGTACAGGTGTCTGTTCTTCCAATTTAACCAATTCGGTGCGAGGAGAAAATTGTCCACGAGCAGTGTCGTTTTCCCACACCCCGAAGGACCTACGATCAGACAGCGGATGCTGTCGGGAAGCAACTCGCCGTTCTTTTTCTTCGTTTGACTTTCCGGATCCGGTAGACGCTTCACCACGTTCCACGTACTTACAAGATCACTTCGTCCGCGTCGATCCAACTCTTTTCCGGAAGTCCCAGCCATTTGACAAACAGTTTGTCACCTTTCCTACGCAATACTTTCTCGATGAGGTACGTGTCGGGGTGTTTCGTTTTAGAGAGTTCCTCTTCGTAAAATCTCCCTTTCAAAATCTCGCCGCTACTATCTTTTATTATATACGTGTGTCGGTTTCCAGGTAGAACTCGAACCACCGTAAAAAGTTCCGTGCTCCAATTTTTTGTGAATCCCTTCTCGAAGGTGCGTTTGAATTTGCTGATCCTCACCCGGTCTCCAATTTTGTATTTAGCTTTTTTTGTCGTGGGCGTGTACTTTGGGCAGTAAACGGTAGAAATTAAACGCTGCTCGTCGGACTTGGTAACGTCGGCTGGCTTCATACCTATCGTTCTGTGTACCGTATCATTATAGGTGTCGACGAGTTCCGGCAGGATGTCGACCCATTTGTAATTTCCCCGAAGCGTGAATCGTTTCCACATGTGTGTTTTCAAGGTTCGATTGAATCTTTCCACGATGCTGGCTTTGATGTGACTGAAGGTCGAATAATGTCGAATCTTGTGTTTTTGAATAAATTTTTGGAATACGGCGTTGTAAAATTCCTTACCGTTGTCCGTTTGCAGAAACCGTGGTCGTCTGCCACCGCTTTCGCGAAAAATTAATTTGAATGCTTCCGTGACGCACGTTCCCGTTTTCGCCTTCAAAGGTAGAGCCCATGCGAATTTCGAAAATGTGTCTATGACGGTGAGGAGGTACTTGTTGCCCTTGTTCAATTTATGTACGTTTTTCAAATTGCCGCTACTCATCTCCACGAGGTCACTTTGCCAGAGGTCGTCGATGCCCTTGGTTACCACAGCCAAACGTTCGTAGTTACGGCGTGCAGGTTTATGCAATTCTTCGACGATGGCTTGCCTAGACATTTTTTTTAGAGATTACGTTTCAAGAGAAGCACCAGCGTGATGGGATTCAAAGAGGGTGGCACTTCGCTCGTGTTTTGAATGATCAGCTTATCGCCGGCACTCACGTCGAAAACGGTGAGATCTTCGTCTTCGTGTATTTCATATATGTTGCGCGTTTCGTTCCAACGTGCCAGAGGAATGTTTCCTGCTTTCTGGACACCACGATTCGATATCAAAGTCATGGTGGGAACGCTAGCTTTTCTGCCGTGAGACCAGTACGAAAATTCGTTTATCTGAATCGTGCCATCGAGGAGAAACTTGTAGTACGGATGATAAGGATGCAACATGTACAGTTTGTTACCTTCGACGAACGTGGAGATTCTCTGTTGATTGGGTACGCTGTTGATTTCGATGGCTTGCAGAGAATGCAGTTTAGCGAATTTAGTGTCGACGCCGAGCAGATTACTGTGAACTTGTCCGAGTTTATTTTCGATGGGCAGCAGATGCTCGACTATGGTATCCGTTACGGCAGAAAACGACGGTTTGATTTTCACTTCCACGTTCAACTGCTTGTAGTTTTCGTTGAGTTCTTGCAACTTGGCACCGAAAGAGGTCAGCGTCGATTCCTGCGTGGATTCCAGCACTCCAACTTGATCTCTGATGTTGACGACGATGTTCTGAAGGTTCTCGACTTGATTCAATTTCGAGCTCTTCTCGGTAAGATCGTTCACGATGCTTCGCATCTCTGTAAACTGCATGTGAAGGTCGGCGACGCTCTGCGAAGTGGGCAGCGTCGACACCAGCGAACTGATTTCGTCTCGAATCTCTTCCACGTTCGCCGTTTCCGTTTCTAGTCGTTTCAGCATTCGAGATATGTTTCTTTTCAAAGCGTGCAATTCTTTGGAGGTGGGGAGATTGGCCACTTTACTCTCGAGATCGCTCAATGAACTTTTGATGTCGCTCGAATCGGATAGTGCCGTCACCGCCGTTTTCAATTTTTCCAAATCTTCGCTCGAAGGCACGCTCGTCCGTAACGATTCCAAGTCACCCTGTATGTTGTCGAGTACGTGATGAAAATGAGCGAGATTCGTTTCGACGTTCAAATTTTCTAAATATTCGATCTTCTGCTGAACCGTGCTTAACGTGTCTTGAATGCTCGTCAACGCTCTCGCTTCAGCGTGAATATTTTTAATTTCTTCGTTGATCAATTCCAAGGACGCCTGAAGCGTGGCGATGGTGGTTTGAATGTGTTCGAAATCTTGATAGGCCTCCAATTGAATTTTTATGTTCGCGACGCTTTTACCGATGACCTGCAGTTCGTCCGACGATGGTAGGTTCGTCATTGTATCTTCCAAAGTCTGCAACTTGGATTTAATTTCTTCCAACGTGCTGGTGAATTCTTCTTGTAATTTGGAAACGACGACATGCAAGCGTTCTGCGTCTATATCGTTCACGACGGTTTGAAGTTCAGAGAAATTCTTTTCTATTGCGGAAGTTCGTTCTTCGATTTCGAGTTTCAATTTTTCCAAATCTTCATTTTTCGATTGAAATTGCTGTAATTTGGCCAAATCATTTTGAAGCGAATCCACGCTCAACTGTATATTTTGAACGCTGTCGTAAGAAGGTACGTCTACATAATTTTTTATGAGCGTTTTCAGTTCGGAATCGATTTTCAGAATGGGGTCGAGACATTGCGTTTGGAGCGTAGCGATTTCCGACTCTAAACTTTTGTTTAAGGTTTCCTGCAAAGCGATCAAATCGGTCCTCAACTTCTTAACTCGAATGTCCAACATGAGAATCTCTTCTGCATGGTCTACACGCTTGGTGTTGCCGAAAATGTCGTTAGGCATTTTTGGTTAACGGTTATTTATAATAGGATAGACGATTCGTAATTCTACGAAGAGAGGAATAAGTTTGTCGTAATCTCCGAGGAGTTCCATGTAAAGATAATCTCCTGCGGAAACATCGTACGTAATGTTAGAAAGCATCTTGTCGTGCTTAATTCGAAAAATGTTCTTGCCGGTAGAAATTTTGATTTCGCCTGCGTTTTCCGGATTCACGGTGATTTGAAGTTTCCCGTCGATCGGAATTTCGTAGAAATGTAAATTGTTATTAAAAACATAAAACATCTTGCCCACATCGTCATTCAGTTTCGTCCAAATGCTGTTGAGGTGAATGATCAACAGACCGTTGAGTTTAGGTAACACGGAAGGTAAGACTTCATGATCTGGTATGGTTTCCATAATGATCTGTTTTTTGAAACCGAACAAATTCATAGGCATGCTGGTTATTTAAGAATACGGTCATAGTTTTTTTTTGTAATGACAGTCAAAGTGTTTTTTTTTTTTTTTTTTTTTTTTTTTTGTTTTTTTTTGTTTTTATGAATCTTCTGTTGAAGATGGACATATGTTGCAGGTTTTGCTTTCTGCTAAGCGATAGTGCCCCCACGGCAATGTGTGAATACCACACTCGAGGACGCACCTCTTATCGTCGTTGGGATCCAGGGCAATTTTTCTAACTTTGTTTGTGGTGATGATATGGTCGACGCTCTGGATGCGCTGTTCTTCTCTTAGAACCGACGACCTGGTCTTGAGGCAATCGACAAAGTCCTCGAATGCGAGATGCTCCCGAACCACCTGTCTGCCGACACCCTTGGCCTTCTTGGTAACGCTGCCCTCGGCTTTGATGGCATAGGCCTTGGCGCGAAGACCTGCAAACTCGAGAATTACATCACCGTCCTTCTCGTCTTTGAGTTTGCCAGGCACTTTTTTGTTTCGGGGTAGGATGCCGTACTGGTTCGGCTGGGTATAGCCCGAGGTGTCGAAGAGGTTAGACAAAGATGGAGCTGTGGCTATATCCCCGTACGCATCGTCCGTGCGAACGTGGTACACCAAGCTGTCCGTGTCCGTGTAGAGTAGGCTAATATTGTCGTTATAGTGCTGGCGTAGTATCCCATAATATGTTTGAAACATGTGCAGCTTGCTCAGGTCTAATACTGAGGCACCAACATAAATTGGCTTGTCGAGCCTCACCTCACTCTTCCTCATATGCACCAGAGCAAGCTGTTCGTTATAAATGGTCCTCGATTTGAATAACGGGTTTGCTACGAGCCTGCGACATTGTGCTTTCCTCGTTACCAATTTTATGTCCATGCGATTCCGTACATTCTCCATAGTTTTGCCAAACACCGCATTGTTCATAAGCTTGAAGAAATCCTTATCGAGCTCGGACGTGGCTGCGGTGCGGTGTTTGGTGTTGACTTCAATATATGGACGCAACCACAGAGAATGCTCGAACTTGAGGATGCGGTGAACTGCGCGGACCGCGACCCCTCGCTGCATCAACCACCGGAGATTCTGGTAGTGTAGGACGTAATTCTTCTTGGGCTCGAAATCCATGACGAGCTTCTTCTGGTTGGAATCGGGTGGACACTTGAACTCGGGTGCAGGGGGGAGATCGCTGAACAAATCCTGCAGCTTCTCGGAGAACTCAAGTTCCACCTCGGCGAAGAACCCATGTTCCGAATCGTCGAAGCTTTCGACGTCGAAGTTGGAAGGGTCAGCCCACTCGAAGCCTCTAAAGGGGAGTGACTGCATCATGGAGTGCCCGTAGAGGTTATTGACGTCCGTGTACATAATATAGCTGGACGGCTGTGAGGGCTCGTAACCGGTGGCCATGTGGTGATTGTTGGCGCGCGAGTGTCGCTGCGACACCTGGACCATTCCACCCCGCACGGCACGTTCCACAAACAGCATCATGTCCACGTCCGAAAGAAGCTCCAGCTCGATCTTCGTCACCAGAAACATGGCTGACCACGCCAGTCCGGGGAGACTATAGAAGTAGGCAGGGTCCAGCTGGTAGATCTTCATGGCGGTCGCACGGAACGTCTGGAACACGTCGGCGAGGAGCGTCACATCAAGTCTGAGGTAGGCGTCGTGGTAGTCCCCGAGAGTTCGACAGCCCAGCTTGTGCCACATGGACTGGGCATGGTGATAGTCATCCTCGGTGATGTTCGAGCCTCGCAGCTGACTGTAGAACTTCGCCTGGGGGGGTAGCGACGTCTCTGCGAACTTGGAAGGGTCTGTAATATATTCGTAGGGATAGACCCCCTTACGCTTGAAGAGGCCGGCGTCCAAGTGCGGAAAGTTTCCGGAGGTGATGAGCATTTGCTCGTCGCTAAGCTTCCCTGCGAGAGCATCGAGGCTGGCCGGGAGGAACCTCAGGGAGTCGAGGAAGCGAAGTTCGACGGTAGAGTGTGATCCTGGGATCGACACTCGTTTGCTCACACTGATGCAACGCTCCTCGTTCTGGGCAAGAACGTTGATTCCCTTGTTGTCGTATCCAAGATGCCTGATCAGGTGGTGGAAGTCGTACCCCGAGCCATTGTGGAAGAAGATCGGGATAAATCGAGGGTCCCGGGCCATGAGGTTGCATCCGTTGCACCATGGACCAACATATCTACCGGTAAAGTGATCGTGGTGTTGGACTTTACGGTTGTTGGCGGTGTACTCCTTGACGCAGACAGGGCAAGTGATAGCCTCGTCGTGTCTACGCTGATCGTCGGGGGACAGTGGGGGCATAGACTTGGGGGCCAACAGTACCTTCCCTATCTCGATGGCCTCGACAACCATCCTCTCGAGGAAGTGTTTGGCTGCATCGGGACCACGGTACACGTAGGGCTCGGGGGCGATGTGCTGGTCTCGTCGCACCACAACGTAGGCATAACTCGAGGCCTCGTGGAGTTGGTAAGGGGTGGTGGAAGAAACTTCGGGGTCAGGATCGCAAGTGGACAGGGGTTTGAGGAAGGCTTCGAAATCCGCGATGATGATAGCGGGATGCTCTACCATGGCACCGTGCATGTGGAAACGCTCCACAGTGCCAGGTTTGGGCAAGACTGCCACACCCGGCTCGTTGGCATTGCAGTAGATCTTGTGGCTGGCAAGCTTCTCTGCAGCGATGTTGGGGCCTCTGATGCGCTGATAATCCTGCTGTTCTCGATTATGAAATATTGACAAGCACCTGCGACACACCTCGACGTGGGTTTTGTCTTTGCTCTGTTGGCTCGACACCAACCGGGAGAGGGAACGGATAAGAGTGTAGTGGTGATGGGTCTCGTCCTTGATGAGCAGAAGGTGAATTTCCTTCGCACCATCAACGTTTACGTCGCTCACCCGGATGGGGTACACCACATTTTCGTCAGTGAGACCGTAAACGTTGATAGCCAACCGCGTACGAGCCTCGAACTTTCGAATGTCCGGGACCTCTACCGGGTAGTCGATCCCAGCCATGGCAACTTCCAGCTCTGCCTCATAGGGTAGGTAGTGGCCAACACGTTTTGGATTATTTTTTGGCTCAACTGGGTGCAACGCTGCCAGAACACACCATACAAAGCACTTGGCGTCACTGTTCTGAATGTTCAGGACGGCCTTTTTTGCCGCAATGGTAGGTGGTAAGGGGACGTAGCTGGAGGCGGAGAGAGGTATGAACTTACAAAGTTTGACGCACAGTTCGTGAGGCTCGCCACACAGCGAACCCCCCGAGCCTTTAGCTTGGTGTTCCTCCTGTTTTGCCACCAGCTCATCGGCAAACTGGTTGTAGATGACCTCGAGGTTGTCGACATCCGCCAGATGCAGCGTCTTCGCCTTGGTGTTGTGGCAGAAGCTGTAAATTTCATCGGACGGCTTCTTGTACTGGCAACGTAGCGATGCGTAGAATTTGGTGGAGTGCGTTGCAAGCGTATCACCGAGGATGGAAATAATCTCTGCTCGCTTCTCCTCCAAAAAGCTACGCACGTCGCATGAGCCCTCCGAAGTGATGACAAAATCTTCTAACAACCGCTGGAAAGCAGACTGGTTCGCTTTCGCCACAGACTTGACGCGTTTGGCGGATGGTGGCGAGTCGGCTTCCGCTTTCCTCTTGGTCGAGCTGGTCGACGGTTGGGGAACAGGTGCTCCGACGACAACTTTGCATGATGTTATATGCCTCTTCAAATTATTAATGGTAATAGGTATACCGCACCTGGGACATGGTTTTTTAGCGGTTACACGCTTACCAGGTGTGCAGGTACGACAATGTCTTGCAAAATGTGCGCTTGATATGGTTATCTTGCACACAGGGCAACTTTTCTCAGATTGCATTTTTTTGGGGGGTATGTTTATTTATATGTGATCTGTTGGTGGTAGAGTGTTTACAAAAAAATACCTTGCGAGAAAAATTTTGTAGGCTAATTCTAATTAGTGTTAGTTTGAGGGGTTTATTTATATATGGGTGGCGTTGTTTTCCTCAAATATGTACTTTAATAAACCCTGTAAAAAAATATATAAGAAGTTTGAGAAAAAAAAACACGTGAAACTCTACAGAGGTGCGGTAATCTATAACCGCAGCCATTAGAAAACTTTTACATTTTTGGTTGGGCACCACGCACCCTGGCGAGGTTATAGGGGCCAGGCATTCTAAAAAACAACAATTATTATTTGTTTGTTTGTTTGTTTGTGTTACAATGTTCCCCCGAGAGAGGTTTACAAAGGTCACGATATACGGAGTTGGAAAATTACGATATGGCGCATTCGCTCATTACTCTTGCCAGCCATAAATCTCTCTCTCTCTCTCTCTCTCTCTTCATCTTACAGCAAAGTTGGCATCTCTATTTTTTTTTTTTTTAGTTGTAAGTAAATTGCCAACACACTCTAGTTAATAATGCTACATATTATACGCGCACACGCACACACATACTATATTACCATCCACCCATCTCTCTCTCTTTTACGGCAGTACATATTTGTTGTCGGCTCTCCTTGTTTAGTGTGTGTAGGTTGGCAAAAATTGCTTTATGCGCTGTAAGGCAAGCCTCAAGCAAAGTTGTCAGCTCCTTGCTTTAGGCTAGGTTAGACCAAAAAAAACCTTGGTGATTTTTTTTTCGAGTGAGGAGTTGGCAACGCTGATCTCCACTTGAGGGGGGTCAACCGGGTTGATTGCACAAGCAAAGTTGTCAGCTCCTTGCTTTAGGCTAGGTTAGACCAAAAAAACCTTGGTGATTTTTTTTTCGAGTGAGGAGTTGGCAACGCTGATCTCCACTTGAGGGCGGTCAACCGGGTTGATTGCACAAGCAAAGTTGCCAGCTCCTTGCTTTAGGTTAGGTTAGAGTAAAAAAGGCTGTTAGTAAGTTGTCGGTTGTTTAACTTTTCCCTCTCTCTTTTTTTTTCTTGTAAAAGGCTATGGGAAAAAGTACCAGTGGGTTGGCAACCTTGCTTTATGCACTGTAAGGCAAGCCTCAAGCAAGGTTGCCAGCTCCTTGCTTTAGGTTACGTTAGACCAAGAAAAAAAAACCTTGGTGATTTTTTCGAGTGAGGAGTTGGCAACACTGCGAGAAAAAGGTTGCCAGCTCCTTGTTTTAGGTTAGGTTACCCCAAAAACCTTGGTGATTTTTTCGAGTAAGAAGCTAGCAACACTGCGCCATCAAATAGAGCTCATGCCTTACGAGAGAAATCCATTAAGGCAAGCTCACCACTTCAGCTCACCACAAGAGGACGTTCAACCCGGGCACTTCCTCTACTTACTCCCCAGTCTGGTCCATGGCATGTCCCACTCAGCTGTCTAGAATTGATTATATTCTTCACTTTGTCCTGGCTATAGTTCATTACAGGATTCCCTCATTATGCAATTTTTCAACACCGCATCTCCTGTCCTATCTACACTTACAGACTCCCTATGAGCATTGTTTACTGAATGATTTCAGTTATCTTTACAAAATTGTCAATGGCAAAATCTGTTGCAACATGCTCCTTCAGGAATTCCAGTTTCAAGTACCTATGCACACAACACGTAATACAAATCTATTTTACACAGAAAAGCCTAGACTGGAAATTCAAAAAAGATATCTCTTTCACAGACTTCCCACTCAATATAACGACCTCCCATCAAGGCTTGGTATATTTTCCACAGAGACTACATGTTGCTAAATCATATTAAATTGTGCTATCTTGACTTTTGATACATATTTTTTTCCACTCATAAAAAACACTTTTAAGATGGGAACTTTATTTTCATTTTTTTGTTTTTTTTTTTTGTTTTGTGAAGTTTTGTCTGAAGAAGACCCTGTTAGAGGGTGGAAACGTTACATTTTTATGTATATTTTTATACTATAAAAGTTTGCCTTGGTCAGCATTTTAATGCTTTATTAACATGGAAACAAGGCTTAACAGTGTTATCTTGTAAAAAATATCGAAATTGCCAGAAAATTTGAAGTTGTAGGACACCTGTTTTTGTTTTACTTGCATGCCTGAATTGGTATTTTATTTCTATTATATCTACTTTATATAGACAGGCATATATAATATACACAATAAATAAGAACTGTTGCGGTAGACCAGGTTAGATTTTGAGGTTATGCCATTGTGCCATAGTCAGGATTATAGAGCTTGGTGGGGACTTTTCTTCTCGAGGTGTGCATCCATTTGTAAACTTTAGGGTTGGCACACTGATGACTCAGGGTGGATAATATCGATCCCTGTGACTGTAGCCATGTATATATCCAACCACATAATCAAATTGAAACTTTCTGAATCAATCATTTAAATATCAGCAAGGTTATTCTACATCTAAGTGATAAAACAATGTTTTTTGAAAATATAAACCAAATGTAAATTTTTTAATAGTAATGATTCACTCAATATATTTTTTTAAGAATTGCTTTCTAGGGTGTTTTTTGACATCTCTTGTCATCTTTGTATTCAGAGTTGTAGTTTTTCTTTTCTAAAGTTAAACTTTTGAGTACACCATGGATGTTTGTTTGTTTCGTTCTCTTCAGCACAATTAATGAAGGGAGGTAAAAATGTAATGTTAATTGAAGGGCTCGGGTTTAAAACACAGTAAGTGACATTTTGGTCATTTTTGAGTTACAAAGTAAAATGTGTCATCCTTCAATTTTCAAGTAAAATTGCCATGTCATACAATTTCTATTGGACTCAGTGAATCCTTCTAAAAGTGGTAAACACAACACAAAAACAATTTATCTACAGTATAGCTTCTAATAACGTTTTCTCTTAATGAACTCAGAAATGATCAAAATGTCACTTACAATGATTTACACCGAGCCCTTTAATTATAAATTGTTATGTGTACTAAATTCCCAATTTGCTTAGCTGCTCATCATTTTAGAAGAATTACTCTTATGCTTTTCTTTATTTGAAATGCGATAATACAAGGGTAATTCGAAAAAAAAACTCATGTGCGAGAAAAAGCCAGGGATATCGACGTCAATACTGTAGCACTGTGCGCAGTATCAGTAGGCAGTGAGGAGTGGAAGAAGAAGGTTGTGTTGCAGTTGACTCATCCGCTGTAACAATTGAAAATGAACACTTTAATAAAAAATCCCGTCAAATGTGTAGTGCATGTAGTAATACGATTTCTGTGTGCAAAAAAACTTCCAGCAGCTGTGATTCAATGCGAACTGTGTAATGTTTACAGACCAAACGTGATGAGTGAAGGTGTTGTAAGTGAATGGTGTCACATATTTAAAGATGGACGAACTGACATGCATGATGCGGCAAAAAGTGGGCACCCATCTGTAGTCAGCAATGAACTCATGAAGGAAATTGACAAAACGGTCCGTGAAGTCTGTCAGTTCACTATATCTGAACTTTGTGTTCACTTTCCCCAAACGTCTTGCACTGTTTTGTACGAGGTGGTAACAGAAAAGTTCTGATACCACAAGTTCTATGTTCGTTGGGTTCCAAAACTCCTTTCTGAGAAGCACAAAAGACAACAAATGGTTTCTGGTTTAGACTTTCTCTTGCGTTATGCCAAGGAAGGAGAACAATTTCTAAACAGAATTGTGACCAGCGACGAGACCTGGGTGTCGTACGTGAACTCTGAACCAAACAGCTATCAATGGAGTGGGGTCATACGCACTCACCAAAAGAACCCAAAAAAGCTTGGCAAACATTGTCTGTCAGAAAGGTTATGGCAACAGTCTTCAGGGATGCCAAAGACGTACTGCTAGTGAAGTTCATGGAGCATGGTTCGACCATCAATTCAGAAGTCTACTGTGAAAATTTTAAAACAACTCAGACGAGCTATCCAGAACAAGTGTTGGGCCATGCTGACTTCCAGTGTGGTGTTGGTTCACGATAATTGTCACCCGCACACTGCTGGATGCACTCAAGAACTTTTGGAGCAGTTCTGTTGGAATGTATTTGATCATCCTCCCTATAGCCACGATTTGGCGCCTAGCGACTACCACCTCTTTAGGCACATAAGACAGTGGCTTGCGTCGCACCACTTCAACAATTACAATAAGCTTCACAATTCTTTAAAGGGTGGCTTCATTCCCAGGTGGGAGATTTTTTGCAGAAGGAATTTCAAATACCTAGGTATTGTACTTAAAATGTTATGACAAGTGCCTCAATTTGAATGGCGATTATGTTGAAAAGTAATGTAATGTTGTACTTTTCTAAGTTCTGCATCTACGAGTGTTTGTCATTGATATCCAAATGGAGTTTTTTTTTCCGAATTGCCCTCGTAGTAAACAATGCTGCAGGTAACAATAACTAACTAACTAACTCTCTAGCCTTCTTAAACCCGAAGGTTCATGGCTGCAGCAACACAGGCCTTCCATGTTTCCCTATTTTGAGCAAGTTCTATATACTCTTTTCCATCCCTACCGATTTCCCTTAGGTCCATCTCAACGTTGTCCCTCCATCTTCGTCTTGGCCTTCCTACAGGTCTCTTACCATCAGGTTTCCCAACAAGAATCCTGTAAACTCCTCTTTCCTCTCCCATTCGTGCCACATGGCCTGCCCACCTAAGTCTTCTTGATTTAATTATTCTAATAATATCTGGACATGAATACAAATTATGTAGTTCTAAATTATGTAACCTTCTCCACTCACCTGTCTCCTCATCCCTTTTAGGTCCAAAGATTTTCCTAAGGATCTTATTTTCAAATACTCTCAATTTATGTTCCTCTTTCAATGTAAGGGACCAAGTTTCACATGCATATAATACTACAGGCAAAATTACTGTTTTGTATATTTTAACTTTCAGTTTCTTAGATATTAAACGAGAAGACAAAAGTTTATGAAGAGAGAAGTAACATGCATTTCCTGAATTAAGCCTACTTTTTATTTCCTCTTTAATATAATTTTCATTTGTTAATATTACTCCTAAGTATTTGAATTTGGAAACTGGTTCAAACGAGTTGTTATCAATAATTAGATTTTGATTATTACCTAACACTTGGTTTCGGCCTGTAAGCATATATTTAGTTTTCTCTTTGTTAACTTCCAAACCTATCTCTTTAGCAGTTTTGAAAAATATTTTAGCATTATTCTTAATTGTATTCACATCATCCCCCAGTAAGTCTACATCATCTGCATATGCTAACAACTGAGTCACACCATTTAATTTTCGTCCTTCTTTAGTTTCTTTTACCTTCTTAACAGCATATTCTAAGGCAAAATTAAAGAGCAATGGAGATAATGCATCTCCTTGTTTTAACCCATCATGAATTGTAAATTTGGCAGACATATTAATACCCACACGAATTTTACTTTCTGTTTCACTGGTGCATACTTTTATCATACTAACAAGCTTCTTAGGTATTCCAAACTCTACTAATATATTATATAATTTATCTCTTTTGACCGAATCATATGCTTTTTTGAAATCAATGAATAGCTGATGGACATTTTGATTATATTCCCACTTTTTTTTCAAGTGTCTGTCTGATGTGAAAAATTTGATCTGTAGTTGATCTGTTACGTTTAAATCCACATTGATAATCACCTATAATTTCATTAGCATATGGGGTTAGTCTTATTAAAAGACTGTTAGACAATATTTTATATGTTGTTGAGAGTAGAGAAATTCCACGGTAATTATTGCAGTTCATTTTATCAGCTTTTTTAAACACAGGAACAATTATGGATTGTTATATATAAATATAATATGTGTGTATTCATGTATGTTAAATGTAAGACGAGATCGGGAATGGAAATCGAAATATGTTACTAGGTAATTTACCCACTATTGCACATGATCCCCAAATGGGGATCAGCCAATAAAATGCTTTTATGGACAAACTATGACATTTTTAGTTCTCTCATAATAACATTCACACTCAGGTGACCAAATGCAAACTTTGTAAACAAAAAAAAATCGAGATAAAATTTTTGGGTGGGTTAAGGTTAAAACAAGTCAGTTACTGGTTAAAAGCTTGAGAGTAGGTTAACAGGAAAAAATTTTGAATATAATCTAATACCCATGTTTGCTACAACATGGATGTCTGTCTCATAAGATGTTGATGGATTGGTAGAATATATTCTTATGACATTCCTTTTGAAACAAGCAACCAATTACTCTTTGTTCCCTTAAAGAGCTTATTTACTCAAAATGGCCTGCACTGAAGTCTCTCAATGATTGGTAACACCTTTAAGAATCAATTTGTAAACTACTATGGGTATAATAATATGCAGGTACACTGGCGAACTTTAAAAAAAGATCTCCCTCCTCTTAGTTTGATTGGAAGGTAGTTGGAAACACTTCATTACTCCTGTATTGGATAAGAAAGTGGGGGAAGGCAGTTGCAGAAAAGGCCATCACTACCCTATGCGCACGGTAAACTTGTTTCCGGAAAGATCTCTGTTGGAGTCGTGTCAGGCATAATCTGGGCAGTTTGTGGAAGAATTTTGTGTTCCTACCCCCCCCCCTCCTCCTTTGTGTATGTGTGTGTGTGTGTGTCGCGGGCGCGCCGACACCCGTTTCTTTTTAAGTTTGGCATATTTTTATTGCATCAACTAATTGCTGTTATGGCTTGGAATAATCCAGGTTAGCAATGGGCAAATAAAAAAGTATAAGAAATACCAAAATTCCTGGCATGAGTAGTTAGTAGTAGTAAAGGTTAGGTAAAGTTCCTCGTGCGTATAGCAACGTGCCATGAAGACACATTTAAATGATGTGGTAGTAGGGCACCGCATATTCTCAAGCTCTGCCATTTTGGAGGTGATACGATCAGCACCATGCTCCAGCCGCCTTTTTTTTCGCCAGGGTTGTAGTAGAAATGAGAAAATAGAAATGTTTTACATTCTGCGTATGTGACAGTATTCTTTGGATATTGTCCCTGAAGTATCTGTTGACATCCTAACCAGCAGTTCTTTTCAGGATAAACTAGTTGAAGGCCGCGAGTGGTTCCTGAGAAGTAATGAACATATCACAGAATGCGCACTAGTTTAGCTCACGTTTCTTGGGAGGAGGAGGGGGGGGGAGAATGATATACAAATTTATTCTACGAAATCTTACGTCATTGTGACCATGGAGTGTATTTTGCAGACTAATGTGGATCTGGCGTCTAGACACAAGGCCAATATAATTGTCTGAGGAGTTTGCGCTGTGCCCTACGTTTGTGATTGCCTTTCACAAATTTCATCTTAACACACCTTTCATCCTTATCTATGTGATTACTCACAAGTTGAAGAAAAGCGAAGTAAAATAAATAAATAAATAGGTCATTCTGTCACTGCGTTTTTCAATATTTCTTCCTGATCGAAAATTAATGTTTCACCGATGTAATGCATCACTATAGTCATGTAAATTATTATTTTCCGTCATCATAGTGTGCTTAATTATTCCTTAAAGCATACACTTTAACGCTGTTGTCCTTAGTGTAAACGATCTTAACTGTGTGGAAGATTTTATGTAGGCAAAAAAATGGTTAAGAGTAAATCCCAATTGATTGTTAAAAATTTAAAATATTATAACTCTGACATGACACATATTAACTGTTCTTAGTTCGCTGTCAAGGAACGATTTCTCCTACCTAAACAGGATTCCGGCCTCCACGGTAGAGTGATTAACACAGCTTGCTCAAACACCGTCTTGGCATTGTGTTCATTCGGTGTTCATTGTGAGTGTCCCTTCATCATTTCATCGCTCATCCTCATCGTCGCGTTTAGCCAGAAGTGGCAGAAAAGCGAAGTAAAATAAACGAAATCAAACATAAATAAGAAGCTGAAGGGAAAAATATTCCATTACCAAAAATTATATATACGTATGTATAAAATACAGTAATTACTTTGTTGACACTGCAGTTTTTTTGACAGTGTGTAGCTGTCTTAGGGTCGTATGTTCGAATTAGCTGACCTCAAAATATACGAAGAGTGAACGATTAATGGGAATGGGGATGCACATTTCTATTACTTTAGTAAGCGTTTAGTCGTAAATCCTGTGGACACAGTGTGCAAGGAAGGGTTCCTGGGACATCAACTAGGTCGACGTTTACTTATAATGTTACAAGGGTATGGATTTCTCTCAACAAGTGCAACAAATGTTTATGGTCATGAAAATTATTTATATACAATTTGTTTGAGTAACGTCATTTTCTACCTTTTGAAATTAATGGTGACTGGAGGTGAAAAGCCACACGTGGCAGATTGTAATGTGCTTTGAAGACAGAGGTCTTAAGTTCGAACCATGATTAAGGCATGTTTCCCCCTTCACATTCATGTTATCAATTGGTCATTCATTAACCAAGAGGCAAAAAGGCAACGTAATATATCCTAAATAGAAAAAAATACAGAAAAGGGACGAGGAAATGCACATATCGTGCCGAGCCGAGGTTGTGTGTGACGGAAATGTGTAACTATTATCGCAAGAGCACGTTCAATTATACAGGTGAAATTATTGTAGGTTGACGTGAATTGTTAATCTGCCTACACTCTTAAAATACTCTAATAATAGGTTTTTTGTTCCACTTATTATTACAATTTTGAGGGTCTTCATAACAGAGTGCTTTGCATACTGCTCTATGAAACCGGAGACCCTATGTTCTATTCGGCCTCCCCCATGGTGCAGCGGTAGCGTCATTGCCTTGTAATCAAGGGGTCCCGGGTTCGATACCCGGTAGAGGCACAAGTGGTTCGGATTCCACTTTAAACTGTAGGTCCAGTCCCGATTAGCCTTACTGCGCATAAAGTGGACTTAAAACAGCAACTCAAACCAAACCTATGTTCTATTGATTGATTGATTGATTTGCTTTATTTTACTTCGCTTCTTGTGCCACTTTTGGCTAATTTGCAAATATGAGGGAAGCCTCCCCGATGGAGCAGTGGTAACATCGTCGCCTTGTGATCAAGGGTTCCCGGGTTCAATACCCGGATCCCACTTCAAACTGTAGATCCAGTCCCGATTAGCCCTACTGTGCATAAAGTGGACTTCAAACACAAACTCAATCAAATATGGGGATGAGTGACGACATGATGAAATTGATGAATTCTAAGGCGGGACCCCTGGCGTCGTAGCGCGATGTGTAACCACTCTGCCACTGGGGCCGGCATCTATTTTCGAAGGTTTGGTAATATTTAAGAGCTTATTGTGTTCGTTCATTTTTTCTGGTCACTCCAACATTCGTCCTTATCGTTGAAAGTAAACAAGAGGGATTTAATATGGTCGTAAAAATAGCACGTCACATGCCGAAAGAAACTACCTTCTTTGCTCATTTTCTTTTTATATTTGTTTTAGAGCTAATGACAAAAGAGATAAAAGAAACGAAAAAATGAACAACCTATTTTCATTCATGAAGGAAATAAATCGCCAGCTCAGATCCTGATTTCTTGAGATCTCAAAATGGACAACAAATATTTCTTCTGAGCCCGAATGACCACAGAAAGAAACGCTGCGCTTATTCCTTGATGACTCATGGTAAACATTGCTCTCCTGTTTGGTGTTCACGACTGACAGCTGTACAGCTCTTCCTTATCTTGCATAGAGTTTCGGCATTGACGATCCAGTGTTTCCAATTCAATATCAGTTTTTGTTTGTTTTGTTTGTAAAAGGTGAGGTCTCAGTGAGGCCTTACTAAAGTTTTACACTGTACTTATGAAATGAATTTAAAACAATAAATGTTATTATTTTCAGAAGTTCTCTTGGGCACATACATACCAGTGTGTAAATAAATCTAATGGCTTCCTATTGTCCCCTGTTTTATTTTAAGTTCACATTATCTGGTGAAGATGATTGTGGAATAATTCATGGTCAACGTCCATGGTGGTGGTCAGCGTAATGTGCTAGGAAGCTAGATGTTGTAGCCTATACTGTATTCCTTGTTAAGGCTTGCATATCATTTCATATGTTTCATCACCCATTTTGTCATTCATCCTCATTGTTGCGATTAACCCAAAAAATCGAACATATGCTCACTTGTATTACTTCTCGCCAAGTATTTTATGCTGACCTCTGTGTTGTAGTGGTTAGCTCAGCATTCTACAATTTGGTTCGAATTCCAGCTTGGGCGTGGATGTTTGTGAGTGTTCTTTCATCAATTTCATCACATTATCACTCATCTTCATCTTCTCTATTAGCCAAAAATGGAATAAAAGTGAACTAAAATAAACCAAATCAATCAATCAATAAAACCAAATATTTTACATAATATTCTGCTTAAAGTACACAATAAATATTAAATTTTTAATGGTTGTGTATGATATATGCAGGAGTTTTGAACTGTCTGTGAGAGTAACTGAAAATTTTTGTAGTGTATATGTGGGTAATGATTGTATGAAAGAAATTTACATTGCCAGGTTTGGTATGGGAGTGTGATAGAAACATGGAGTCGAAGCTTTACTGGTGATGTGATGCAAACAGATGTTCTTAGGTGATTGAAATCGGTTCAGAGTCAGTTTTGAGCACTGACTTAGAAGCCAATACTTTCTTGACAAGTTCTTGTTCCAGGTGTTTTCTTCAACAAGTTTTCTGCGAGTTTTTAGGCCAGTTGCATGTAGTAGTTGCATATTGGCAGATTATAATCTCTTGAAGGGATTGGAAATCCTGCAAGGAATGCTTCCATGTGGAAATCACTTGGAAATCTCTTGGGTCCATCCACATCTTCCTTAAATAGGATCAATAACTAGGGAGCAATAATTGTATTCTACAGTGACCTCACCCAGGTATTTAAAGGGTACTTTGCAAACTGGTAAGTGATAATTGTAAGATAGCAGCTAAAATCACTCGATCCATGCTTTTTAGCATTGTTTGTACCATTTCCTGAGCCGAGGTACCAAGCGAAGAAGAAGCCTGCTGTGCCTGTTGCTCTTGCCTCCATATGCGAATCATTGTGGTTGGGAGTTTTATAACTTTGACTTGTGCATACCATCCACTGACTATCTGCCAACTTGCCATCTCCTTTGTAAATATGGCCTTAATTAAAGCAAATTATTAGTTAATTGTTATTAATTTTCTGTTATCACAGAGGTATCCACAGGGGAGAGATAATGATGTGGACTGCACCATCAAAATATTTTGGGGAGAATTATTCTTAAAAAGAATATACAATGCAAAATGTATATATATTTTTTTCTAAGACATATGTAAAAAAAAAATTTACACCTTGGTACAATGCTTCAATATGTTTGATGAAGCAAGGGAGGGGGGATCACAATACATATAATATCTTAGTATTCATTTAATTCAACTGCTTGCAATTCACTTTTGCTACTAGGTACATCATATTCAATCCATTATATGAAGAAAGAAAGAGAAGGAATTTGGGTGGGGGCAGATCAAGTAAAGTGTTCAGTAAAGCTAAAAAAATTATACTTTCATTAATTGAGTAATGTTAGAAATGCTGTCAAAATACTTTATGGGGATTATGACATGATCTGGGGGGACGTGCCATTGGCTTTTATGAGGGGAAGGACACCCCTGTTATCTGATGTTGTTTTTCTATGTCTGTACATTTGAGACAAGGATGAATGTTGAAATCTTGAAATAGATGTTGAAGCTGAAAATGCCCTTGTCTTTGTAGCAGACTATGCTCACCACTCTGCCATGCTAGCTTGCTTTACGTGTAATCCTCATAGATTTCTAACATAAACATGATCCCCTTTTTTACACATGTACATTTTTATCTCAACAAATATATTTATTTTTTAAAACTACTTTTTATGGGGCTGAGTCGTTACAACATTTACCTGATACTGATGCCAATACGAATAGGGCGTCCTCGATGGTGTAGTGGTAATATCGCCTTGTAATCAAGGGATCCTGGGTTTGATACAGTTTTCTCTTTGTTAACTTCCAAACCTATCTCTTTAGCAGTTTTGAAAAATATTTTAGCATTATTCTTAATTGTATTCACATCATCCCCCAGTAAGTCTACATCATCTGCATATGCTAACAACTGAGTCACACCATTTAATTTTCGTCCTTCTTTAGTTTCTTTTATCTTCCTAACAGCATATTCTAAGGCAAAATTAAAGAGCAATGGAGATAATGCATCTCCTTGTTTTAACCCATCATGAATTGTAAATTTGTCAGACATATTAATACCCACACGAATTTTACTTTCGGTTTCACTGGTGCATACTTTTATCATACTAACAAGCTTCTTAGGTATTCCAAACTCAACTAATATATTATATAATTTATCTCTTTTGACTGAATCATATGCTTTTTTGAAATCAATGAATAGCTGATGGACATTTTGATTATATTCCCACTTTTTTTCATGAACGGGGAACTTAACACCATACAGTTCATAATTGACTGTACATATAATCTTGAGATTTTGTGTACTTGAAGTTCGATTATTTTTGCACCTCTGTAGAAAAAAATCAAATGCATATTGTTACTAGATACTTCAAAAATTGACATTTTAGGGACAAGTGCAAACTTGAAATGCATAATTACAAATTCAATGAAATTGGAAAAAACTGTTGATATAATGCATTTGATCAAATTCCAGAAGTTTGGCGTGTGTACATCAAAGTTTGTCACACATATTAATTATTTTTTCACACTCCTAATATGGTAAAAGGGTGCATGATGTATGGTGGATTGCGGCCAATCTCAGACAGCAGACGACTTCCACAGCGTTGCCGCTTCGCTGCAAGTATCGCGCAAGTGCATTCCGTCGAGGCCGATCCAAAGTATTGTCGCAGCATAAAATAATGAATGAAATATTTATCATATTGCAAATGGAGTACTGATGTAGTGCAGGTTTTTCCCACACATTTTTTTGTAGCTTTTATCGTCATATGAACATCGTCTCCTTCGGTACCCGGCGAAGGTACATAGTGGTCCGGATCCCACTTTAAACTGTAAATCCAGTTCCGATTAAGCTAGTTGTGCATAAAGTGGACTTATAGAGAACATCATTTTCCCAGTGTTATTTTATGTCGCACATTTAAACAGAGATATTGAGTAAAACGATGTTCGATGAGGACTATTTGAATAAAGACGATGAGAGAGATCCAGTCTTCTCTACAATAATAACACACCTGCTGTGTACAGCGATTTCATAACAAAGGGAAACAGCGAGGTACATAGCAACGCATAGAAGTTATATTTAAAAAATTGTATATTTGAAACCTTCACGCCAACTAACACTTTAATAAAATATATTTCGAGCAAAAAGGCATGTAAATTGTGTTTATCTCGCAAAATTCACTTAATCATCGTATCGAGTAGTGGTGCTGGTTTCAGCATTTAACGCATCTGAAATATTGCTTTTATATTTTGGTCTGTTTCACAGCTGCAACTCTTGTAATAAGCAGGGAGTTGTGCGTTCATTAAGAGAGACAAAAAGACTAAAAACATTAATAAATTTCCAATAAATATGAGTGAAAGGAAAGGTAAAAGTATAAAATGCTGTTCATAATGGATTTTATTGAACTGGATAATTAAAATAAAAGTCGTGTATCTTGCTTCTCACTACACCTTGGAAAAACTCACCCAATAAAGTATGGTCGATACAAATTGTTGCTGTTCCCTTTTTCTTTACATACCTTTATCACTGTGCTGACGTAACCCCAAAACACTCTGCTGTTCACTTGACACCCTGGTTTATGTCATGAGATGCGCCTCTTCGTTTCCCTGGTCGAAATATCTCTTAGCACTGACTATAATTTCTTTTGCACTACTATGATATTACCGTCTTGCTATTTTCATGCAACAAAAGAATCACTTCACAGAACTGCCATCACTCAACAAACACGCGAACTTCTGAGAGACCGACTGCCTGGATAGAATGCATGTAAAAATTATGTGTATTATGGCTATGTGGGAGTTCAGGAAATAATTCATGGCAGGAGTGTAAACACAGAAGTGGCAAAAGAAAATTTCGGCATCTCTACAATGGTTTCCTTTGCGCAACACATTGTTTCAGCTGCTTAGACGTGGACTTTAAAGGGCAAGCGGCAACATTTGGCAACGTTCAACATGCTTTCTTAGCAATGATGTGAATCGCGCAGGAACCGGTTGCCAAGAAAAACAATTGTCTCTGTTGTTTTCAATTCGCACAGTGTGCAAGAATGAGATATGGAAGTTTGATTTTTATTCCACGGCTATCATTTTGATATGCATTTCATGACCACTGGAATTACTGAGATTGCAACATCATAGTCATTAATTGTTACTGTTCGACAGATGATAGTACCATTATATTTGGCTGAGATATTTCCACATAAACAAGGTTCAATCACAAAAACAAATTATACTTGTACGACGGTTTTACACGAAGCTACATACAATTGAATTCGACTTATGTAAAAAACACCCAAAAAACTACACTTTTACGAACATTTTTGTCTGAATAGAAAACAAACAGAGTTAAAATCACTTTGTATTGCTTTTGTCTAAAAGCAGACACTTGTAGCTTTCCAATTAAGTATATTTGACTATTTTCCTCCAACTACAATTTTACAAGCACGCAATCCGAGTGTTCAATATTTATGTCACGGATAGTAAGTACGACTTACACCCATCCAGATGGAACAGTCTGGATGCTCAATTTGGGGAAAGGTATGGGGATGCTTGTATGGATTAACATGGAGAAAATGCAGTTGGTGGGGTGTCTATGCAAATGATATTGGTGGGGGATGCTTAATGAACATTTTCTTAACAGAGGATACAGGGGATGCTTTGCCCAGTGATTTATCCACACACCCTTATTTCGGTCAATTTGGCTATAAATGTACCCTTACACTACACTAAGTACGACTTACAACCTTCCGAATGGAACATTCTGGATGCCCAATTTGGGGAAAGGTATGGGGATGCTTGTATGGATCAACATGGAGAAAATGCAGTTGGTGAGGGATGCCTATGGAAATGGCCCTAGTGGGGGATGC
The DNA here is from genome assembly GCF_977018435.1 of Lepisma saccharinum. Lineage (NCBI taxonomy): Eukaryota > Metazoa > Arthropoda > Insecta > Zygentoma > Lepismatidae > Lepisma > Lepisma saccharinum. Next base: position 55,912,823 of record NC_139235.1, on the reverse strand, counting down.
TTGATGAAAATTCTCTCTTTACTAGGAGGATAGGATCACTCTGCACCCCCACCCCTAATTTTGAGCACTGCTGCCTCTCCCTGAAAAAAAACACCCTGACCTTTTTACTAATAGATTCACACATACTATGACCCTAAGCATGCTTTCCATAATGCATAGAGCTCTCTTTTTATAATTACCCCAAATGCTCCATCCCCTCCTCAGGATCATCAAACATTTGTGGAGGAAACTTTAACATGAGAACCAGCCAAAAACCCCATTTATTCAAAGGATTATGTCATTAGCAGAATCGACAACTTGTGAGGCCTAGTGCTGAGGCTTCCCAAGTAACCAAAAGTTGTTGGCCCAACACTGGACTTCCTTCAGTTTGAAGTTATCATGTTCCTTCAACACCCTTTTAACAATTAACATAAATTACAATGAGACATTAAATTATATGTGTGAAATATATAATTTTAAAATGACATTCATTTTCCAGGGGACGTATAACCCATTGCCCCCATGAACAGAAATACGAACACACACATGGCCGTATATATATATTGTTATGCTTTTGCCTTTCAAGTTAGAGTAACTAGGTTTTTCTCTACCTGTTGTGAGTACGATTCCCAATGGAGGCACATAGTGGTTCGGATCTCACTTTAAACTGTAGGTCCAGTCCTGATTAGCCCTACTGTGCATAAACGTAAAACAACAAATCAATCAATCTACCTGTTGCGTGTTTACATTACTTCCCCAGGCAATTTGTCTGCATTACACATTAGAATCTATCAAAACTGTTCAGTCGAACTAAAAGACAATGATTAACTATCATACAAACCATGTTATATTGTTTTACAATGGATATTAGGGGAAAACTCAGTTCCTTTTTTAAATGCAATCCCAGACGTTCAGTTTAAGAATATATATATATGTATATATATATAAAATACTATTTATTTAGTGATTAAATATATACAAATATTTACAAAAGGGATGACCCCCACATAAGAAATGGCATGATCCAATTAATGAAATACTCTATCTGAAATATATAAGGGAGTGGTTTGTACGCTGCCCTAGACCAGCAGTACTAGTTCAAAATGTATGCAAGCTTGACACTTGCATACATGACATGTTTCTCTAATTCCCTCCATTTCTTTCTTGCTTGTAAAAAAAATGATAGCAATGGAAAAGATACTAAACTTCTATGAAATTACAACAACTAATTATGCGCTATTCTTGAAATTATGAAAACGGTTGTAATTCTTTTGACCCCTGTCACTGTAACTTTAATTCCTAATTAAAGAAAAAACAGACACATTGACAGTGTCAAATCTACAATTTCTAACAAATAGCTTCGAACAACAAAGTACTTGGGTCTTCGCCACGGGGTAAAGTTATACTTCAAAATAAACCTATTCGGATAACAATTACAAAATCGCTCCCTTTCAGTGGCTCGAACGGCGTTTCTCTTTAAACAATAACAATATCCTCCGAAAACTAAGTGTTGGCTTGTCGCCGAACATACCGGAAAGATGCGTGGACTTATCTATGCATTTCCATGGAAAAAATATGACCTGTTACCGCTATCCATAGCCACTCTACCAGCATTGAGAGAACCTTCCAAGGTCTTCCCTCTTGCCCAAAAAAAATTTAAGAATGTTAACCCACATTACTCAATCTTTTCCCTTATGTCATATCACACCCTAGGCATGACTCGAACCCAGGAGCCCAGGCATCATAAATCAATAAGCTAATCACCTCATAAAAGGTATCTTGCTGAAGCGTGGGAAAAGAGTTTCAGTGGAGTTGTAAAATTCCACTGACACTGCATTAGGCCGGAAGAATATGAAATAGAGTAAATCAGCATTATGCACAAAATCGCCATTTGCAAGGGACGCGAAATAGTCAATGGTTTTAAGGATCAAAAGTTCAAATTCCAGTTAAAAGTAGTGTGTCGAAGTTTATATTAGGAGTGTTTTCTCTATGAATCATCAAGACTATCTTCACACCGAGTTCTACAGGTAATACATTGTCCTATATCCTTCGTATCATTCTCACAACCTTGCCAGACCAGTCAATCAAAGCATTTAAATCTAAGGGTTAAGTGTTGTTCTTATTTCACAGGACAAGCCCCTTTGCTAGTTTGAGTGTTGACACTGCTCTCCAGAGCAGTACCCCCACTTACAAGTATACTTCTAATACCAGGCTCTCTTTGGAATTTTCCACCCCCTTCAGGGTTAAAGGGACAAGATTTTAAAATTAACTGCCTTCTGCGAGCTGGCTCTCACAGTCACGTAAGCCAGCCCTACAACATGTTACATTGGAAACTGCATTAAAAATGTATCACTGTCACTAAACAAAAAAGAATATTGCATATTAATATAAACTAGTAAAAAAAAGGATCATGTAGTGATTCTATCATTACAATATGGAGAAATAATGGGAGGGTTTCAACTTTCAGCCCCCAAGCATAGTAAAATGTTAATAATTATAAACCGTGAATAATGGTAATAACTAATGCATAATGTTAATGATTATATTTTAAAAGGATTATTAACTATTGTTATCATCATCATCATCATCATCATCATCATCATCATACAGTTTACAATTAATCAATAATGTATTCCCTTCTAAACAATCATTGCATGGTTGAAATTAGTGCCACAACACTTCTTCTTCTTCTATTAAACTAACCTAACCTAACCTAATTTAACCTCACACAACTGATGTTACGTCACATCAATCGGATTGCTTAAAACTGTTCTGGCCTCAATCACTACCTCATTGTATACAGGGTGATTCAGAATTCCTATTACACTGATAGGGGTTGTAGAGGGAACTTAGTAGATCAAGTTTTGATAAGGAACGCATGTCCAGAAACGTACTATTCTGGTACTATACAGATGACAAGATCACATAATTTCACATCTCCTGCATCACGGTAGGCAACCCACATTGGTGGAGGGCAACAACTTCAGTCACATGATGTCATGTGTGCTGCTTCCAACATACTCGGTTTACAATCCAGTGTGCTTTGATCTTCACGTCTGTTGCTATTCAGTCGTGGCTGCAGACAGTACGCTGTTTACAATCCGGTGTGCTTGAACTTTCACGTCAGTTGCTATTCAGTCATGGCTTCATACAGTTCACTTTTTGCAATCTGGTGTGCTTCGACCTTCAAGTCAGTTGCTATTCAGTCATTGCAAAAGACAGTACAGTATGGTTGAATACACGTTTGTTGTTGATTTACAGCAAAGCTGGACATAATGGTGGAGCTGCACAACGTCTGTAATCAGAGTGTTTTCCGCATAGTGTCACTCCATCACATACCATTTTTGCCAGACTAGAGCAACGGCTGCGAGAAGCAGCTAACTTCAAAGTTAACAGGGCCGACTGTGGTGCTCCATGGACATGCCGCACTCTCAACATTGAAGAGGAGGTACTTCATCAAACTGACAAGAACCCATAGACGAGTACTCGCACCATTGCACGTCACATGAATGTGTCTCAGAACAGCATCTGACATATTCTTCATGACCAGCAACTTCACCCTTACCACCCCCAGAGGCTGCAATGGGTCCAGCAGATTTTGTACCACATGTCAATTACTGTGCATGGTTTCTACGCTCTTGTGTGGAAGTTCCCGAGTTTCGTCTTTTTATGGATGAAGTGCATTTCACCAGGGAAGGTGTTTTCAAGAGTCGGAACAGCCACATTTGGGATGACGAAAATCCTCGTGCCATACATTCTCATGGATTTCGGCAATGGTTTGGCATCAGTGTATGTGCTGGTATCATCGGTGGTTGTCTGATTGGGCTGTACCTTCTTCCAGGCTGCCTAACGGGTCCGAGGTACTTGACCTTCCTGCAAGAAGTATTGGCGCAGTTCTTGGATGATTTTCCACTGCACATTCGCCAGCACATGTAATTCCAACATGATGGCACACCAGGACACTTTTCCCATGACGTCCGACATTATCTCAATGAAACATATGATGACTGGTGGATAGGACATGGTGGTCAACTCCTTGGCCACCATGATCGCCGGATCTAACTCCTCTTGACTTTTTCGTATGGGGCCACATGAAGAGTCTTGTTAATGAGACTTCTGTAGTGTTGGAGGAAGACCCGTTTGCACAAATTCTGGCTTCAGCAGACACGATTCAGCATACACCAGGTATTTCTGAGTGTGTGTATCCAAACATACTTTAGAGGTACACGGTTTGCAACAAACTTCTGGGTCGCCACATCGAGCAGCTTTTGTAGTGACGCAGGTAAAGCAGGAGATGTGAAATTATGTGATATTTTCATCTGTGTAGTACCAAAATGGTACATTTCTGGACATGGATTCCTTATCAAAACTTGATCTACTAAGTCCCCTCTACAACCCCTAGAAGTGTGTAATAGGAATTCTGAATCACCCTGTATATATACATATAATACGTGGTATTTATTATTTTGTCAGACAAGCCAATCGATATAATCTACATCCTTTAGTTAACCAACTATTACCTTTGGAGCTCTTGATATTTGTGAGATATCTGTCACACGAAACTGCTTACCTCTCTGAAGGTGTAGTGGCAATCTAATCAAGGGGTATGTGGTTAGGAACCCGGTGAAGGCACATGGTGGTTCTTATTCCATTTTAAATTGTAGGTCCAGTACTAATTAATGTAACTATGCTAAATCTAATATGGGAGTGAGAGTCGATTGAGGCAATTTGTACCTAATGGCTTAACATTCATATGGGTGGTGGACATTAAATCTGAAACACCTGGAATGCAGACACTGATCTTTATTAGTATGGTGTTGGGCAACCAGTGCAGCAGTAACACGTCTGGGGAAAGATCGATAGAGTTCCTGCACAGTGGTGAGAGGGATTTGCAGTCATTCCTCCTGAAGCACACCCATGAGTTCACAAAATGTTGTTTGTGGAGGGAAACGTCGCCGCATGCTATCCTCCAAAAGACATCATAAGGACTCAATAATGTTCAGGTACTGTGACTGGGTGAGCCATGGTAGATGTTCAACCTCATGCTCATGCTCATCGGACCACTCTGTGACCTGTTAGCAGTTGGTATCAGTGCGTTATCATCCTGGAACACTGCACCACCTTTGTGGAACAATATTTGCACCATAGGGTGCAGATGGTCCTCCAGAATGGCCATGTAACCCTTGGCAGTGACATGTCCCTCTAGAACTATCAGTGGTTCCAAAGACTGCCATGATATTGCACCCCACACCATCATGAATCCACCCCCATGTTTCACTCTGGGCACCAAGCAGTCTGGTTGGTATGCTTCAGATAGACTTCTCCACACGTGAACTCTTCCAGATGTCATGGAAAACTGTGAATGTTGACTCATCCGAGAACATGACATGTGTCAGGTTGTCTAACGTCCATGATTTGTGCTGCTTGTGCCAGTCAACCTGCTTTTTGGCATTGGTGCTAGTGACCAAGGGTTTCAATATAGCAACCCTGCCATGGATGTAGGCCCTATCAAGTTCCTGACGGATGGTTTTGGTAGAAACAGGTTCAGTCCAGTTTGTATTGATTCTACAGTGACTTTTGCAGTGGTGGTTTTACGCTTTTTTGACACAATGCTCTTCAATACCCTGACATGTCTGTCAGACAGCTTTGGAGCTCCTCCTGGATGTGGTTCGTCTTTCTTTCTGATATGCTGCCATGACCCTTGATACTGTGGCTCTTGATACCCTACGAATACTCCCAGCCTCTGTTACTGATGCACCAGTGAGATGAGTACCAACAATTTGCCCTCTTTGGAACTCTGATGTAACTCCCATTCTCTAGCACGAAACTGAATATTCCACATTCAGTTCAGCTACTACTGTGCCAATGTGATTAGTGGGCACACACTTACATGCTCAAATGCCTGCTACACTGGGCATGACCAACAGGTAGTGTAGGCGAGGTCTCCAGCACCATGTTCTATAATTACCACCTGTATATGTACATCGTAAATGCATTCATTTCATGGTTTATGAGATATTTACCTTACCTTGAGCCTTGTAGCAGAAGAATCACATGATACTACAGGTACTAGGTATGGAAACAATTATCTGTGGCCTCCCCAATGGCATAGTGGTAATGTCATTGCTTGGTAATCAAAGGATCCCACGTTTGATGGCAATTGAAACTGTAGGTCCTGTCCTATTTAGCCTCTCTATGCATAAAGTGGACTTAAAAACAAAAACTCAAAATGAAAACAGTTTCCTTAGACACTGATATTTGTAACAGTTTATCAAGTAATTTATAGGTGTTTTAAAATTTTATTTCTAAACAACTCTTGAAATGAATTTTTACAAAAGATGGGATACAAAAAGTGAACATAGTAGCTTGGAGATCATCTCACTATTGTTCGTGTGGTTTCATCACAAACGATAGACCTTGACTTTAGTCTGATGCTGTCTACTTATTGTCTATGAACATACAAGTATGTTTTCCACTACTTGGCATCAGATTCTAATAATGCCTGATGTACAATCTTTACTTTAGTCTGATGCTGTCTACTTATTGTCTATGAACATAGAAGTATATTTTCCACTACTTGGCATCAGATTCTAATAATGTCTGATGTGCGATCTTTACTTTCATATCATTTAGCTTGAATTAAACATTGAAGATATGTTCACAGATTCATTCAGTTAGTCCTTTATCAGCCCTAGTTCCATATTCAGAAAAAAAGTGCAAAACAAGTCAATACTATATGTTTCTGAGTGTAGAAGATGTATTTATAATCTCCAAATAGTGCTTTGTGGTACCAGGGGATAAAATTAGATTGTTAATTTGTTTTGAGCTTGTTGAATCAAATTTTGGTGTGTGATACTAACCAATATCTAAATGTGGGACAGAAGACAGGAAATATATTAATACACACAAAACACTTGCATTCATTTAATCCATAAGACGGATACCCAGTGGCGTGGCGTGACTTTTTCAACATCGTTACCGGCCATCAGTATGACAATTATTCTGCTATGTGTTATGAAATACACCCTACCCCCTACCCCCTCCCCCCAAAAAAAACATGCCTTTGACCTAGATTTTTGTTGATTTTGTTCTTTTTTTGGAATCCGCGCAATGATTTAGCCACAAACACTCCTAGCAAGAATAATGGTCGAGCCTTGTCAATTCTTTGTTAGTTTCTTTGCAAAAGACATGGAATGGCGAAGAAGAAGAATGACACATATCTCGGGTCAGTTTGACGTTTATGCAGTGAGCAGACGACAAAATTCCGCTCCTCCAGCTACAGTCAAATTGTGTAAGCGAACTCCAGCTGTGCGTACTACTGTTGCCAACTTAGTTTTTTGGAGCAATGTTTGTCCAAATCATGAAACACACCAATGAACTAGTCTCAGTAGTAGTTCAATCCAGCCTTGGCTTTGAAGTACAGCTCTAGTTGCAACACAGAAATAGTATCCACATTTGGGTCGGGATATAGCTCTTTTCTGCCAGTCCAATGTGACAACACTGATATATACCGGCACACCTGACCCGTAAATGGGCCCCTGAACAGGCATATAAATAACCCCGCAGCGCACTGTCCCAAAGTCTTTCTCCCCTCTTTCCTTGCATTGGCAACCTCTCCCCTTCAGGGTAGCGGAACCAGTCTCCCTCTTCACTTCTGTTGGCTGAAGAAAATAATGTCTTTTGCGATATCTACTCAACGGCAAAGCTGTTGGTTAACATATGTAACAGTGTTGTTATTTTATTGAAACAACTTTTTAATTCTTCACATTTGCTGTTACCTGCGGTAACACCAGTTACATGCACACCATGCCTCTGCTGATACCATTTGATTAAAATATATTCTTTGCATTATGTTTTCATAATTTACAAATGAATATTAGTTTATACATAATGTGGAAAGTAGTTAATTTTTGAAAAATAAAGAAAGTGAAAGAAAATTTAGTAATGATTATTACAGTGAATAGTGATATGTAACAATATAAGTGAGCAAAGATGATTATAGAATATATGATGATGTACTTCATAAATTTGGTTATTTTGTAATAAAATTGTAAAATGTGGCAAAATTGTCTAGTATACCAATATTTGTTTGGAAGATATTACTTTAAGCACCCATAAATTAAATTAAAGTGCATTTATTTAATTTTCCAGCAATAAGTCTGTGGTTTGGATCCCACATGAATTTCTATAAGAACATTCTTTTCCCCTAAGACAGTGTTAATAATACAATCAGCTTAAATAATTTATCTATCTCAATGTGGAAGTCACATCCAGAAGAGTGGAGATGATCAAGCTCATCACCAAGCACTATACAGAACTCCAAAATGAAAGAAATACGGGAAGAATATGAGCTAGGATAGATAAGATAAGAATTTCACACTTTACCATGGTCTAGATTTATACCTAAAAATACATTCATCATTAGATATTTGTCATGAAATTACCAAACAACAATTACTTGAAAATCCTTTTGTTAGTAGCAGTTCATTTCTATTTATTGGTTTGTTATTGTTACCTTTTAATAGGTATTATATTTGTAATATTGTTACAAATAGGGTCACATTAAATACGATATTAATACAGAAACCCGTGCATATTTCCTTGTTATTTTACTACAGTATTTTCATTCCTTTCTCAACAGGCTGCCATCATAAAAGCTGGCTTCCTGTCAAAGCGATTGTCTTGTGGAGGAGTTCTTCTCAGCAATCGATGGGTGGTCACCGCGGCTCACTGCATCGCCAGGTAAGCATCGGTCAGCCTTCTCCTGGCATCACGCCAAATTAAAATTATGGGGGTTACTGGGAGACTTTTCCAACATGTCTTCTGATATAAACGTTGCGGGAGCGCTGGAGGAATCGCTAACCTTGTATTCATGGTTGCACCTTTTTCATCTCAGGAGTAATAATAATAACAAAATATCTGTCCTGGGCGAAGGAGTTTATTTCTGTCCAAAATGAGTTTTGTCCGTTTTCTGCGTCATACATTCTTAGTACGATTTATTCGTAGAATGGTCACTCTTGGTAGCATGAAAAACGTTAGTTTTACACCACACAGTTTGTGTCTTTTAACTTTTTCACACGTTTCGCAAATACCGGCTGATTCCAAAGTCTATCGAAATTTAAATCAAAAAGCATTTTATTGACAAACTTGACAGTGCTACTGAAAAGTACTCTAGAATATAATACAAAATCAGTACATTTCAAGGTAGTGGCCCTGTATATCTAGGCGTAGCACCCATCTCTCTTGAGGAGACCGGGACACATGCTACGACATAGCTGGCGTGATCACCCCTGTTGCTGCAGCTATTCGCTGTGTCCGTTACTGTATGGTGTTGGCCTTGACTCGGCACAACCCTAGACTTAATGCAACCCGAGACAACAAAGTATAGGGGAGTCAGGTCTGGAGAGCGAGCAGCCCAAAGTCTTGGTGAGCCCCTGCCAATCCACCAATCGGGGAAGGTGTCACCAAGGTAGTCACGAACGATTCTGGCGAAATGGGTGGTGCACCATCTTGTTGGAAAACAACAGTGTCGTTTATCCCTGAATACCATTGATACACACCCACTTAATTTATGAATTCAGTGTTTCATATGTTAATTATAAAAATAAATACTTGTGTTGTTCTATGACATCATAATTTGTTTTACTCAGTTTTGTAGTATGTGCAATGGTTATTGACTAACCTTGATATAATTGAATGTTGGTTGCTAGGTAACGTACTATATTGATTCTGAAGGCTGAAGTAAGTGACTTTTAAAAACTGAACGTTTTAATTTGTGTACTCGAGTAATAATTTCAAACTTAATACAGTTTTATTATTAACAAGAAGTTTAATTTCAAGTGAAAGTGTGCGATATTATGATTAGCTGAGTTTTAAGTGTTCTGACGGTACGAGACTTAACATATTTTGCATAATCATACCCGTACGTTATTCCCATGTCTTGAGAGGCCTCATAGTAGGCTGATACGTCTTGTGTTCTCCGGATTGGATTAACAGTAAGTATATCTGCCGAGTTTAAACCGGTAACGTAACACCATTCATTAGCGATATGAGGAAAATGTCAAGAGACTTTTGAATGACCCTGTATAAATACAATTCTGTAATTAGACGAACGTGTAGAATCTGATACAATTAATTACGATAATGCCTAAACAGTTAACATTCAGAAAAGAGAATTTTGAAATGAGTAACTAGTATGTTAATATATAGATTTTGTCAATTTGGATTACATTATTTTTAATAGTATAGAAGTGAGCCGCGTAAGTGGTATAGTCCACGCGATTACTTCGTTAACGTCGAAGAACTGAAGAAAGGCGCCGCCACGAACGTGGGTGGGGATAAATAGCGCGCGAGTTGTTTTCGTCCAATCACACTCAACCTTCAGCCAATGGGCGCAGCTGTCACTCTGCTCATCTACTCCACGTGGAGTCTCAGTCACATGCCTGCGGATATGCTGTTGCCGTAGTTTGCAACTTCAGTGTGGAGACCGTGGGAAGGTGCTTGTGCGCGGAGGGACAAGGTGGCGTAGAGTAGATGTGTGGCAACACTTTGCGTTGAATGTGATTGTTGCAGCTGCTGGGCGCGCTCCGTGGACTTCAAAGCCAGCCGGTGGTTAACGTAGTTGTGCTGTCTAATTTGTTTGTGTTTGTCTTGTGTAGTAGTTCCTCCATTCATATTGGGGGTTAGGCGTAGAGCTGACAACTCTGCACTGTAAAAACACATGTCAAGAAACAACAATATAAGGCCATGGATGTTCCCAAGGTAAAATATTCCGGAGGTAAAATAGTCCCCCGTTCGGATCTCCGGGTGGGGACTACTTTGGGAGGTCTCTGGAATAAGGATAAGATCTACGTTAGGAAGAAGGATATTAAATTAGGCACCTGGAATGTTCTGAGCCTTTACCGGCCTGGGGCATTTCAGTGTACAGTTAATGAGATAGTTAAGTATAAATTAGATGTAGTAGCTGTCCAGGAAGTTAGGTGGCCAGGAGAAGGGAATTGTAAAACTAAAAATTATACTTTTTTCTATGGTGGTACTGAAAATCATAATTTTGGAACAGGCTTTTTCATAAATAATAGAATTATATCGGCTCTTAAAACAGTAGAATTTATTAATGATAGGATATCATATGCAGTTTTACAGGGTAGGTGGTGTAAAATTATTTTAATAAACATACATGCACCAACGGAAGATAAAGATGATAATACTAAAGATGATTTTTATGCAGAGTTAGAACAGGTCTTTGATAAATTTTCTCAGTATGATATGAAAATTCTGTTAGGTGACTGTAATGCACAAATTGGCAAAGAAGAGACATTTAAACCCACGATTGGTAAAGAAAGCCTTCATGAATTAAGTAATGATAATGGGATAAGATTGATTACTTTTGCAACCTCAAAGAATTTAATTGTGAAAAGTACCACTTTTAAACATAAAGATATCCATAAATATACCTGGTCTTCTCCAGATGGTAAAACTCACAATCAGATAGATCATATTCTCATTGATAAGAGAAGGCATACTAGTATAATTGACGTTCGTACACATAGAGGTGCTGACTGTGCTAGTGACCATTATTTAGTAATTGCTAAATTAAGAGAAAGACTCTCAGTGATAAATCATAAGCAACAAAATCTAAAAGTTCTAAAATTTGATACAGGAAAGTTTACTGATGAAAGAATTAAGAAAGATTACCAAATTAAACTGTCAAATAGATTTGATGTTTTGCAGGATTTAAATGATGATGAAAATATAAATGAAACAGACGTAAATAAGAATTGGGAGCACATACATAATGCAATAGAAGCAGCAGCTAAAGAAAGTATAGGATACCATAAACCGAGAAAAAGTAAGCCATGGTTTGATAATGAATGTCATAATCTAATAGAAATAAGAAATCAGGCTAGACTTAGGTGGTTAAATAACTCTGATGATACAAATCTAAACAATTATAATAGAATAAAGCGAGAAGTTAACCGCACGTTTAGAAGTAAAAAAAGAGATTACTTGAAAACCAAAATTAACGAAATTGAAACAAACAGCAAAAATAAAAATATCAGAGATTTATATAAAGGTGTAAATGAGTTTAGAAAGGGGTGGCAACCTAAAGTAAACTTGATAAAAGATAAAGACGGTGATTTTCTAGCTGACCCAAGTGATATTCTAAATAGATGGAAGAACTACTTTAATGACCTTTTAAATGTCCATGTAGGAGATAAATCAGAAGTGAATGAAGTACACACAGCAGAACCTTTAGTTCCAGAACCCAACTTGACTGAAGTTAAAGATGCTATAAAAAGGCTAAAGAATAACAAAGCACCTGGCATTGATTTAATACCAGCTGAGTTAATTAAATATGGTGGAAATTCATTAATGTATCAAATTCATAAATTAATCTGTTTAATATGGAATAAAGAAGAAATCCCTCAACAGTGGAAAGAATCCATAATTGTTCCTGTGTTTAAAAAAGGTGATAAAATGAACTGCAATAATTACCGTGGAATTTCTCTACTCTCAACAACATATAAAATATTATCTAACATTCTTTTAACAAGACTAACCTCATATGCTAATGAAATTATAGGTGATTATCAATGTGGATTTAAACGTAACAGATCAACTACAGATCAAATTTTTCACATCAGACAGACACTTGAAAAAAAGTGGGAATATAATCAAAATGTCCATCAGCTATTCATTGATTTCAAAAAAGCATATGATTCAGTCAAAAGAGATAAATTATATAATATATTAGTTGAGTTTGGAATACCTAAGAAGCTTGTTAGTATGATAAAAGTATGCACCAGTGAAACCGAAAGTAAAATTCGTGTGGGTATTAATATGTCTGACAAATTTACAATTCATGATGGGTTAAAACAAGGAGATGCATTATCTCCATTGCTCTTTAATTTTGCCTTAGAATATGCTGTTAGGAAGATAAAAGAAACTAAAGAAGGACGAAAATTAAATGGTGTGACTCAGTTGTTAGCATATGCAGATGATGTAGACTTACTGGGGGATGATGTGAATACAATTAAGAATAATGCTAAAATATTTTTCAAAACTGCTAAAGAGATAGGTTTGGAAGTTAACAAAGAGAAAACTGTATCAAACCCAGGATCCCTTGATTACAAGGCGATATTACCACTACACCATCGAGGACGCCCTATTCGTATTGGCATCAGTATCAGGTCAATGTTGTAACGACTCAGCCCCATAAAAAGTAGTTTTAAAAAATAAATATATTTGTTGAGATAAAAATGTACATGTGTAAAAAAGGGGAGCATGTTTATGTTAGAAATCTATGAGGATTACACGTAAAGCAAGCTAGCATGGCAGAGTGGTGAGCATAGTCTGCTACAAAGACAAGGGCATTTTCAGCTTCAACATCTATTTCAAGATTTCAACATTCATCCTTGTCTCAAATTTACAGACATAGAAAAACAACATCAGATAACAGGGGTGTCCTTCCCCTCATAAAAGCCAATGGCACGTCCCCCCAGATCATGTCATAATCCCCATAAAGTATTTTGACAGCATTTCTAACATTACTCAATTAATGAAAGTATAATTTTTTTAGCTTTACTGAACACTTTACTTGATCTGCCCCCACCCAAATTCCTTCTCTTTCTTTCTTCATATAATGGATTGAATATGATGTACCTAGTAGCAAAAGTGAATTGCAAGCAGTTGAATTAAATGAATACTAAGATATTATATGTATTGTGATCCCCCCTCCCTTGCTTCATCAAACATATTGAAGCATTGTACCAAGGTGTAAATTTTTTTTTTACATATGTCTTAGAAAAAAATATATATACATTTTGCATTGTATATTCTTTTTAAGAATAATTCTCCCCAAAATATTTTGATGGTGCAGTCCACATCATTATCTCTCCCCTGTGGATACCTCTGTGATAACAGAAAATTAATAACAATTAACTAATAATTTGCTTTAATTAAGGCCATATTTACAAAGGAGATGGCAAGTTGGCAGATAGTCAGTGGATGGTATGCACAAGTCAAAGTTATAAAACTCCCAACCACAATGATTCGCATATGGAGGCAAGAGCAACAGGCACAGCAGGCTTCTTCTTCGCTTGGTACCTCGGCTCAGGAAATGGTACAAACAATGCTAAAAAGCATGGATCGAGTGATTTTAGCTGCTATCTTACAATTATCACTTACCAGTTTGCAAAGTACCCTTTAAATACCTGGGTGAGGTCACTGTAGAATACAATTATTGCTCCCTAGTTATTGATCCTATTTAAGGAAGATGTGGATGGACCCAAGAGATTTCCAAGTGATTTCCACATGGAAGCATTCCTTGCAGGATTTCCAATCCCTTCAAGAGATTATAATCTGCCAATATGCAACTACTACATGCAACTGGCCTAAAAACTCGCAGAAAACTTGTTGAAGAAAACACCTGGAACAAGAACTTGTCAAGAAAGTATTGGCTTCTAAGTCAGTGCTCAAAACTGACTCTGAACCGATTTCAATCACCTAAGAACATCTGTTTGCATCACATCACCAGTAAAGCTTCGACTCCATGTTTCTATCACACTCCCATACCAAACCTGGCAATGTAAATTTCTTTCATACAATCATTACCCACATATACACTACAAAAATTTTCAGTTACTCTCACAGACAGTTCAAAACTCCTGCATATATCATACACAACCATTAAAAATTTAATATTTATTGTGTACTTTAAGCAGAATATTATGTAAAATATTTGGTTTTATTGATTGATTGATTTGGTTTATTTTAGTTCACTTTTATTCCATTTTTGGCTAATAGAGAAGATGAAGATGAGTGATAATGTGATGAAATTGATGAAAGAACACTCACAAACATCCACGCCCAAGCTGGAATTCGAACCAAATTGTAGAATGCTGAGCTAACCACTACAACACAGAGGTCAGCATAAAATACTTGGCGAGAAGTAATACAAGTGAGCATATGTTCGATTTTTTGGGTTAATCGCAACAATGAGGATGAATGACAAAATGGGTGATGAAACATATGAAATGATATGCAAGCCTTAACAAGGAATACAGTATAGGCTACAACATCTAGCTTCCTAGCACATTACGCTGACCACCACCATGGACGTTGACCATGAATTATTCCACAATCATCTTCACCAGATAATGTGAACTTAAAATAAAACAGGGGACAATAGGAAGCCATTAGATTTATTTACACACTGGTATGTATGTGCCCAAGAGAACTTCTGAAAATAATAACATTTATTGTTTTAAATTCATTTCATAAGTACAGTGTAAAACTTTAGTAAGGCCTCACTGAGACCTCACCTTTTACAAACAAAACAAACAAAAACTGATATTGAATTGGAAACACTGGATCGTCAATGCCGAAACTCTATGCAAGATAAGGAAGAGCTGTACAGCTGTCAGTCGTGAACACCAAACAGGAGAGCAATGTTTACCATGAGTCATCAAGGAATAAGCGCAGCGTTTCTTTCTGTGGTCATTCGGGCTCAGAAGAAATATTTGTTGTCCATTTTGAGATCTCAAGAAATCAGGATCTGAGCTGGCGATTTATTTCCTTCATGAATGAAAATAGGTTGTTCATTTTTTCGTTTCTTTTATCTCTTTTGTCATTAGCTCTAAAACAAATATAAAAAGAAAATGAGCAAAGAAGGTAGTTTCTTTCGGCATGTGACGTGCTATTTTTACGACCATATTAAATCCCTCTTGTTTACTTTCAACGATAAGGACGAATGTTGGAGTGACCAGAAAAAATGAACGAACACAATAAGCTCTTAAATATTACCAAACCTTCGAAAATAGATGCCGGCCCCAGTGGCAGAGTGGTTACACATCGCGCTACGACGCCAGGGGTCCCGCCTTAGAATTCATCAATTTCATCATGTCGTCACTCATCCCCATATTTGATTGAGTTTGTGTTTGAAGTCCACTTTATGCACAGTAGGGCTAATCGGGACTGGATCTACAGTTTGAAGTGGGATCCGGGTATTGAACCCGGGAACCCTTGATCACAAGGCGACGATGTTACCACTGCTCCATCGGGGAGGCTTCCCTCATATTTGCAAATTAGCCAAAAGTGGCACAAGAAGCGAAGTAAAATAAAGCAAATCAATCAATCAATCAATAGAACATAGGTTTGGTTTGAGTTGCTGTTTTAAGTCCACTTTATGCGCAGTAAGGCTAATCGGGACTGGACCTACAGTTTAAAGTGGAATCCGAACCACTTGTGCCTCTACCGGGTATCGAACCCGGGACCCCTTGATTACAAGGCAATGACGCTACCGCTGCACCATGGGGGAGGCCGAATAGAACATAGGGTCTCCGGTTTCATAGAGCAGTATGCAAAGCACTCTGTTATGAAGACCCTCAAAATTGTAATAATAAGTGGAACAAAAAACCTATTATTAGAGTATTTTAAGAGTGTAGGCAGATTAACAATTCACGTCAACCTACAATAATTTCACCTGTATAATTGAACGTGCTCTTGCGATAATAGTTACACATTTCCGTCACACACAACCTCGGCTCGGCACGATATGTGCATTTCCTCGTCCCTTTTCTGTATTTTTTTCTATTTAGGATATATTACGTTGCCTTTTTGCCTCTTGGTTAATGAATGACCAATTGATAACATGAATGTGAAGGGGGAAACATGCCTTAATCATGGTTCGAACTTAAGACCTCTGTCTTCAAAGCACATTACAATCTGCCACGTGTGGCTTTTCACCTCCAGTCACCATTAATTTCAAATGGTAGAAAATGACGTTACTCAAACAAATTGTATATAAATAATTTTCATGACCATAAACATTTGTTGCACTTGTTGAGAGAAATCCATACCCTTGTAACATTATAAGTAAACGTCGACCTAGTTGATGTCCCAGGAACCCTTCCTTGCACACTGTGTCCACAGGATTTACGACTAAACGCTTACTAAAGTAATAGAAATGTGCATCCCCATTCCCATTAATCGTTCACTCTTCGTATATTTTGAGGTCAGCTAATTCGAACATACGACCCTAAGACAGCTACACACTGTCAAAAAAACTGCAGTGTCAACAAAGTAATTACTGTATTTTATACATACGTATATATAATTTTTGGTAATGGAATATTTTTCCCTTCAGCTTCTTATTTATGTTTGATTTCGTTTATTTTACTTCGCTTTTCTGCCACTTCTGGCTAAACGCGACGATGAGGATGAGCGATGAAATGATGAAGGGACACTCACAATGAACACCGAATGAACACAATGCCAAGACGGTGTTTGAGCAAGCTGTGTTAATCACTCTACCGTGGAGGCCGGAATCCTGTTTAGGTAGGAGAAATCGTTCCTTGACAGCGAACTAAGAACAGTTAATATGTGTCATGTCAGAGTTATAATATTTTAAATTTTTAACAATCAATTGGGATTTACTCTTAACCATTTTTTTGCCTACATAAAATCTTCCACACAGTTAAGATCGTTTACACTAAGGACAACAGCGTTAAAGTGTATGCTTTAAGGAATAATTAAGCACACTATGATGACGGAAAATAATAATTTACATGACTATAGTGATGCATTACATCGGTGAAACATTAATTTTCGATCAGGAAGAAATATTGAAAAACGCAGTGACAGAATGACCTATTTATTTATTTATTTTACTTCGCTTTTCTTCAACTTGTGAGTAATCACATAGATAAGGATGAAAGGTGTGTTAAGATGAAATTTGTGAAAGGCAGTCACAAACGTAGGGCACAGCGCAAACTCCTCAGACAATTATATTGGCCTTGTGTCTAGACGCCAGATCCACATTAGTCTGCAAAATACACTCCATGGTCACAATGACGTAAGATTTCGTAGAATAAATTTGTATATCATTCTCCCCCCCTCCTCCTCCCAAGAAACGTGAGCTAAACTAGTGCGCATTCTGTGATATGTTCATTACTTCTCAGGAACCACTCGCGGCCTTCAACTAGTTTATCCTGAAAAGAACTGCTGGTTAGGATGTCAACAGATACTTCAGGGACAATATCCAAAGAATACTGTCACATACGCAGAATGTAAAACATTTCTATTTTCTCATTTCTACTACAACCCTGGCGAAAAAAAAGGCGGCTGGAGCATGGTGCTGATCGTATCACCTCCAAAATGGCAGAGCTTGAGAATATGCGGTGCCCTACTACCACATCATTTAAATGTGTCTTCATGGCACGTTGCTATACGCACGAGGAACTTTACCTAACCTTTACTACTACTAACTACTCATGCCAGGAATTTTGGTATTTCTTATACTTTTTTATTTGCCCATTGCTAACCTGGATTATTCCAAGCCATAACAGCAATTAGTTGATGCAATAAAAATATGCCAAACTTAAAAAGAAACGGGTGTCGGCGCGCCCGCGACACACATACACACACATACACAAAGGAGGAGGGGGGGGTAGGAACACAAAATTCTTCCACAAACTGCCCAGATCATGCCTGACACGACTCCAACAGAGATCTTTCCGGAAACAAGTTTACCGTGCGCATAGGGTAGTGATGGCCTTTTCTGCAACTGCCTTCCCCCACTTTCTTATCCAATACAGGAGTAATGAAGTGTTTCCAACTACCTTCCAATCAAACTAAGAGGAGGGAGATCTTTTTTTAAAGTTCGCCAGTGTACCTGCATATTATTATACCCATAGTAGTTTACAAATTGATTCTTAAAGGTGTTACCAATCATTGAGAGACTTCAGTGCAGGCCATTTTGAGTAAATAAGCTCTTTAAGGGAACAAAGAGTAATTGGTTGCTTGTTTCAAAAGGAATGTCATAAGAATATATTCTACCAATCCATCAACATCTTATGAGACAGACATCCATGTTGTAGCAAACATGGGTATTAGATTATATTCAAAATTTTTACCTGTTAACCTACTCTCAAGCTTTTAACCAGTAACTGACTTGTTTTAACCTTAACCCACCCAAAAATTTTATCTCGATTTTTTTTTGTTTACAAAGTTTGCATTTGGTCACCTGAGTGTGAATGTTATTATGAGAGAACTAAAAATGTCATAGTTTGTCCATAAAAGCATTTTATTGGCTGATCCCCATTTGGGGATCATGTGCAATAGTGGGTAAATTACCTAGTAACATATTTCGATTTCCATTCCCGATCTCGTCTTACATTTAACATACATGAATACACACATATTATATTTATATATAACAATCCATAATTGTTCCTGTGTTTAAAAAAGCTGATAAAATGAACTGCAATAATTACCGTGGAATTTCTCTACTCTCAACAACATATAAAATATTGTCTAACAGTCTTTTAATAAGACTAACCCCATATGCTAATGAAATTATAGGTGATTATCAATGTGGATTTAAACGTAACAGATCAACTACAGATCAAATTTTTCACATCAGACAGACACTTGAAAAAAAAGTGGGAATATAATCAAAATGTCCATCAGCTATTCATTGATTTCAAAAAAGCATATGATTCGGTCAAAAGAGATAAATTATATAATATATTAGTAGAGTTTGGAATACCTAAGAAGCTTGTTAGTATGATAAAAGTATGCACCAGTGAAACAGAAAGTAAAATTCGTGTGGGTATTAATATGTCTGCCAAATTTACAATTCATGATGGGTTAAAACAAGGAGATGCATTATCTCCATTGCTCTTTAATTTTGCCTTAGAATATGCTGTTAAGAAGGTAAAAGAAACTAAAGAAGGACGAAAATTAAATGGTGTGACTCAGTTGTTAGCATATGCAGATGATGTAGACTTACTGGGGGATGATGTGAATACAATTAAGAATAATGCTAAAATATTTTTCAAAACTGCTAAAGAGATAGGTTTGGAAGTTAACAAAGAGAAAACTAAATATATGCTTACAGGCCGAAACCAAGTGTTAGGTAATAATCAAAATCTAATTATTGATAACAACTCGTTTGAACCAGTTTCCAAATTCAAATACCTAGGAGTAATATTAACAAATGAAAATGATATTAAAATAGAAATAAAAAGTAGGCTTAATTCAGGAAATGCATGTTACTTCTCTCTTTATAAATTTTTGTCTTCTCGTTTAATATCTAAGAAACTAAAAGTTAAAATATACAAAACAGTAATTTTGCCTGTAGTATTATATGGATGTGAAACTTGGTCCCTTACATTGAAAGAGGAACATAAATTGAGAGTATTTGAAAATAAGATCCTTAGGAAAATCTTTGGACCTAAAAGGGATGAGGAGACAGGTGAGTGGAGAAGGTTACATAATTTAGAACTACATAATTTGTATTCATGTCCAGATATTATTAGAATAATTAAATCAAGAAGACTTAGGTGGGCAGGCCATGTGGCATGAATGGGAGAGGAAAGAGGAGTTTACAGGATTCTTGTTGGGAAACCTGATGGTAAGAGACCTGTAGGGAGGCCAAGACGAAGATGGAGGGACAACGTTGAGATGGACATAAAGGAAATTGGTAGGGATGGAAAAGAGTATATAGATCTTGCACAAGATAGGGAAAGATGGAAGGCCTGTGTTGCTGCAGCCATGAACCTTCGGGTTTAAGAAGGCTAGAGAGTTAGTTAGTTAGTTATATATATATATATACAGGGTGACTGGTAATTAGATGTATTCCCTGAAAGGGGTTAAAGAAGAGACAATTTGCAATAAATTTGACCATATGACACCCCGTCCGAAAATTAGTAGTTTTCGAGATAATCAAATTTTTCATTTGTTTTTTTTAAAAAATGACAATTTTCCACATAAAAAGATGAATCGATAAAAAACTGCTCATTGTATGGAACTTAACAGTTGGGCTGAAAAGTTCGTAGGCTAACATAGTAAAAAATATTTTTTTTACAAAATTCGATTTTATTATTCAATATAGTTGCCTTTGAGGGCGATACGACGATTATAGCGGTCATACAATTTTTCGATGCCATTTTTATAGTACGATTTCTTTTTAGCCTCAAAATAGGCCTCAGTTTCGGCGATTACCTCTTCATCAGTGCTAAATTTCTTTCCAGCGAGCATTCTTTTAAGGTCTGCAAACAGAAAAAAGTCACTGGGGGCCAGATCTGGAGAATATGGTGGATGATGAAGCAATTCGTAGTCTAATTCATATAATGTTGCCATCGTTTTCATTGATTTGTGACACGGTGCATTGTCTTGATGAAACAGCACTTTTTTCTTCTTCAAATGGGGCCGTTTTTTCGTGATTTCATCCTTTAAACGCTCCAACAACGCTATGTAATAATCGCTGTTGATGGTCTGGCCCTTTTTGAGGTAATCGATGAATATAATACCATGCGCATCCCAGAATACTGATGCCATAACCTTGCCAGCCGACTGTTGCGTCTTTCCACGCTTTGGATTCGGTTCATCACGTGCAGTCCACTCGGCTGACTGTCGATTGGACTCTGGAGTGTAGTTATGGAGCCATGTTTCATCCATTGTAATATATCGACGGAAAAATTCGTGTTTATTACGGTTGAATATCGCTAAACATTGCTCCGAATCATCAAAACGTTGTTGCTTTTGATCGATTGTGAGCATGCGCGGCACCCATTTTGCACACAGCTTTCGCATGTTCAAATATTCATGCACAATATGTCCAACACGTTCCTTTGATATTTTTAAAGTCTCAGCTATCTCGATCAACTTCACTTTACGATCATTTAAAATTATTTTGTGGACTCTTTTGATGTTTTCGTCGGTAACAGCCTCTTTGGGGCGTCCACTGCATGCATCGTCTTCGATGCTCATTTCGCCTCGTTTAAATGTAGCAAACCACTTCTCAACGGTTGATTTTCCTGGTGCAGAGTCCGAATAATGTTTATCAAGCCAAGCCTTGGCTTCAACAGTATTTTTTTTCGCCAAAAAGCAATGCTTTATTAACACACGAAATTCTTTTTTATCCATTTTTTCACAATAACAAAAGCTGCTTCACTCACAATGCTATATCTCACGAACTAATTATCCGGCAGCTGTGAAATTTATACACGTATCTTTTGAAGGTTAGTACTAAGTAAAAATCACATGGATTTAATTCTAGTAACGCCATCTATGAGTCAGCCTATGAACTTTTCAGCCCAACTGTTATTTCAGCGTTTTCTGATAGCTAACAAACAAGTGGTTCATTTAAAAAAAAGTTTTTTCCAAATAACAATCACATGTAAGTAATGGGTGGGTCTAAACTTACAAGTGATGATAAAAAAATGCACTCTTAGTTTATTTGGCAACGTATTAATAACAAAAATGGTATGACACAAAGCGTACAAATTACTTAAATTACTTCCTTGTGTCATCTGCTATCCAACAAGGTACAAATGTTGCTAACATTCACATTTGTGTACAAGAAATAATACTTCATTCATCTTCATGTGAATGGAATCAATGAACAATACAATTCAAGAACATTACACGTCTTGCTCAAAGTGGGCACCTCCGTTACGAATGCAGACACGCACGTTTTTACGGACATTTGGTCTCTTAACTCGTGATGTGATGGTGGTCTTGACGTGTTCACCAGCTGTTAAGATCCTCTCCCTGAGCTCTTCTTGCGAGTTTACCGGTGTCTTGTCATGTGGCTCCAAATGTAAAAGTCGCAAGGCCACAAATCGGGGGATCGAGCCGGCCAGGGAATCGGTCCGTCTCGGCCAATCCATTTCTTTGGGTAATTTTCATCCATCCACTGTCACATGCCCAGGCAGAAGTATGGATGACCGTAATCAACAATTGTTTGATCGAGCCATTTTTCCTGCCCCAAATCTTAAATGGCATCACTTATGAATTTTTTTGCGGAACGAAGCCAATGTTGTTGGAGGATGTGCCTCTAGTTACAAGACGTGACATGATTTATCAGCATGATGACTGCCCAGCTTGATCCCCCGATCGATTTGATGCCTTGCGACTTGCCACATGCTGCTTGTTTTGATTGATTCAAGTACATAATTAGGGTGGTTTCGTTTGATACTAGCAATCAGCTAAAAGTTAAAGCAGCAATTTTCAAAAACTGGAGAAAATATATTTATACCATTTGTCTCTCCATCCACTGGTCTGTGTCGATTATTGATATCTCAGATTTACAAATAATAAATTTGTTGGATTGATAGACGTACCAAAGTAATAGTTCAGCACAATGTAAGTTATTCTGATTGGTCCGCATGTCTGGTGAGAGACAATAGTTGACCTTAAGTGACTATCAATATCTCAGTAACTGTGGGACATGCACTGTTTGTAGTCTCCTGGGAGGAAGAACAACAACTTTTTCCTGGAATTTTGGCCCGTGTATGTGACTGGTAGCCAAGCATCATCATGAGGAAATTGGGGAGCTTCCAAAGAGTAGCGTAACCTAATCAGGCAAACCTACAACAATGACTGGGGGTTCGATGCACTGACCATGTGTCACACCATAAATGTTTGGTGATCGCCCACCTCTGCTAAGGCATGTTTTGGTGAGGCCTGCAGGCCCTCAAGGTCTTGCACCACAGGTTATTATTCAAGTTGCATTTATCTAATAGGGTGAGTTTAAATAACTGTGAATTGTTAACTTCAAGTGATGAAGTTCTCCATTGGCCCATCTACACTCCGCGGCAAAAAAGAATCGTATTATTTAGACAATTGTACATACTGTACGTAATTTTAACATTTTCTGACTTTTACTACTCTAACAATAAAGGTAATAATGAAGAAATCAACAAAGAAAGTGGTTAGTTGATTAAATTGTTAAGCTTTATGGCCATTATAGCCTTCCGCTATTGTTTAGTTTCCTTCGAAATATCAACTTAATTTCTATTGTTTCAAGTACGTTTACCGCAGTTTTGGGGTATCCATCTTTACTTATTCTAAAACAATGAATCCAGTTATTCCATTGTTGGCACCTTTTAAAAGTGTATTTTCACACTTTATTCAAATTTATTCTTATTCCGAATCTCAACTTTCTGCATTGTTTGAAGTATGTTGAAACCAGTTTGGGAGCATCCATCTTTACTTGTTCTCCAACATTGAATCTTGTTCCTCGATTGTTGGCATCGGATAACAATGGATTTTCACACTTTATCCAAATTTATTGAACTTCCTAATCTCAACTTTCTGCACTGTTTCATCAACGTTTATGGCAGTTTGGGGGCATTCATCTTTACTTATTCTCCAACAATGATGCTTCATCGACCATTGTTGGCACCTTTTAACAATGGACTTTCACACATTATCCAAGCTAGCTCTTTCATTGTTGGTACCTTTTAAAAATGGATTATCACACTTTACCCAAATTTATTCTCATTCCAAATCTCAACTTTCTGCATTGTTTGAAGTATGTTGAAACCAGTTTCGGAGCATCAATCTTTACTTGTTCTCCAACAATGAATCTTGCTCCTCCATTTTTGGCACCTTATAACAATGGATTTTCACACTTTATCCAAATTTATTGAACTTCCTATTCTCAACTTTCTGCACTGTTTCATCCACGTTTACTGCAGTTTGGGGACATCCATTTTTACATATTCTCCAACAATGAGGCTTGGTCGACCAATGTTGGCACCTTTTAACAATGGATTTTCAACAAATAAAGATGTTTTAGAATAAGTAAAGATGGATGCCCCCAAACTGCCATAAACATACTTGAAACAATAGAAAGAAAGTTGATATTTTGGAGGAAACTAAATTGGCATAAAATATGAAAATGCTTAGTGAAATGGTTCCAACAGTGCAAGAAAATGTTAACACTTTATTACTAGAGAGCGATTCTTTCTTGCCGCGGGTGTATATATCTGATAAAGCCAATAATATCAATATCAGCCAATACCTATTAATTATTCAGAAACTACTCAAGGTACAAATATAAAATTTGGTGGATTGAAAGATCTAACATGTACTATTTACACAACACCAACCAACCAACTAACTAACTACATAACCAACAATAGAGTAAAGTGCTAAGAAAGATTGACCCTTGCATGCATTCAAAATTTAATAAAAGAGACTCTCACTAAGACTTTACTTACCACAATTTTTCATCTTCAGCAAAGGATGATCTGATGGAAGATATTCTGGAGTCATCACATCCAGGCCAGCAGCTGCTATCTTTCCACTTTCTAGAGCCTTTATGAGATCATCTTGAACTACAACATCTGAAATAAAATTATCAGTGATAAATGCATGTGCATTTGATTCATAATCATGGATGCAAAGCTGAATCAGAGTTGGGAAGTAATGTATGTATTGATAATGGAACGTATCACATTTCATTCACTGATACCAGGCAATACTTTTCTAGCATTGTAGAGTTTTGCAAGATCTGCATAAATTCCATGCAACACTTTTGCTGTATATAATTATCTTAAGTATGCAAAATTCAAAACTTTCATCTAATTTGCACCAATTTTGTGTGGAAAAACTGTAGGTGGTGATTGGTTGGTTTAAATTAAAACTGTGGGTGTGCCTGCCACACAATGTTGGTGCATAAATGGATGTTTCGAATTTCACATAATTAGGATAATTAGACACTGCAAAACTGTCACATGAAATATTTGCAACTAAGGGTATATTGTCGTATAAGAATGACTTAACTCCAAAAATGCTGTTCTCAATTTTTTTTAAATATATCCTCTCTGAAGAGGTCTATTTGGAGTCGCAGTGACGTATCTCCAGTACTAATCCTTAGCAGGAAGGTTGAGTCACATATACAGATGGGGGACAAAATAATACGAACACCTGTGAATGTAGAGAAAATCTTTATTAATAGGGGGTTGGACCACCCTGTGACTGAAGTACACTTTGTATGCGACGTGGGATGGACGCATAGAGGTCATGCACAATGTTTAAGGGAATATGGAGCCATTCTTCCTCCAGAGCAGTCTCCAATTCTGAAAGTGTGGCTGGAGGCGGACTTCGAGCACGAAGTTTGGACTCCAAATATCCCCACAAATGTTCTATAATGTTCAGGTCAAGAGACTCTGGGGGCCATTCAAGATGTCCTACATCATCGTCATGTTCTTCAAACCATGTTTGGACAGACCCAGCAGTGTGGATAGGAGCGTTGACGTCTTGAAAAAGCGGTCGGTCCCCAGGAAATAAAGTCTGCACAAAAGGATGGAGATGATCCCCCAGAATGCTGCGATAGTGACTGGCATTGATCTTCCCATGCAGAAAAACAAGTGGTCCCACACCATGCCAAGATATCGCGCCCCATACCATAATGGACCCACCTCCATGCTTCACAGTCGGCAAGAGGCAGTCAGGATAAAATGCATCTCAAGCGTTCTCCACACATAAACGCGCCCCGTGGTCTGAAATAACGTGAATGTTGATTCATCAGACCAGATGACTTGTTGCCACTGCTGTGGGGACCAACTTCTGTGAGCTCTGCACCATTGGCGTCGCTTGACAGCATTACGTGATGTCACCAATGGCTTACGAATTGCCACTCGGCCATGAATGTTTGCAGCATGGAGTTCCCTTTTGACAGTTTTAGGTGAAATGGGGTCCTGGAGATGCCTGTTCATTTCAGATGTTATCTCGGTTAACGATTGCTTGTGCTTTCGGGCCACTATGCGCTTAGACACCCTCCTATCCTGAGCAGCAAGCTTTGTCTTTCGTCCACTGTTGTGCTTTGAAGACGCCATCTTAAGCCTGAATCACACGGAACTGGAAAACCAGTCAAGCAGTCAGCCAGGCGGCCATGATTACTACCCAGAAAGTCAGTTCATCGCCAACTAGGACATTCCTACTAGAAATCCAGTTCCGTGTGATAGGGGCTTTACCTTGTGTTGTGTACTCTGTCATAACGGCTGATACTGTGCTCCTTGCACACCCAACAAGCTTTGAGGTTTCAGTCACCGTGGCTCCAGCTGAACGTGCTCCAACAATAATGCCTCTTTGGAACTCTGTCAGGTTTGACATTGCAGTCTCTTGAGAGCGTATGATAGACGAATGCACCACCAATGACTGCTGTTGGCAAACTAATACCTTCCCCTTCACAGCCACTAAGTGGCAGACTTCAGTGCCAGGTGGTGCTGCTGTACTGCCGGTGTGAAATGTGGCATACTTTTTCACAGGTGTTCGTATTATTTTGTCCCCCATCTGTATATCTCCAATGCACTGGGTCAGACATATTCCTAAGAATATGTTATTTCCTCTCTTTCATAAATTTTAATCAAGGGGTCCCAGGTTCAATATCCGGTGGTGGCACATAGTGGTTCGGATCCCACTTTAAACTGTAGGCCCAGTTCCGATTAGACTTAATAACTTCCATTATGAAAAGGAGAGAGAAGGTATTGGGGGGAAGAGGAGCTCACAGCATTGTGTACAAAGCAAACACGGCTGTAATAGGTTAGAAGGGCGATATACTTTTTTGTCAACTAAAATAACGTAGTGTATATCCAGCTTTGCTAAGAAATGCTGTTGGTTATCAGGCATTATGGTAACATATATTGGGGATAGCAAGAAGTTAGCATGGTTGCAAACACTGATTTTGAAGGGCGTAGAACTCATTATGAGGGTTGTCACTGCCTCAGCGGTCAACTCGAATACTTTCTCCCCAGGCCTATAGTAACCTTTGTGTTCCAAAAATCCTGAAGTAAAATGGCTGTGGAGTGGCGAGCTCAATCCCCAGATAAACTCCATTTGATTTATTTTTGTGGGGTATCCTTAAACATCTTGTGTACAAGAGCAAAAACCTGCAATGTTGATGAATTGAAAGACATAATAAGGAAAACAATTGCTGACATCACCAGCAAATTATGTTTTAAGACTTGCTTGAGTGTACTTGGTAGGATATGTGAGTGTATCACACAAGATGGACAGCATATTCAAGAGTTAACTTAAAATGTCATATGACGAGCTTCAGTGTGGTGGTATGGTGTCATGTTCTATTTATTATTACATGCTTATCATTTTCTGTAAGAAATCTGTACAATTCAGATCCTGCACTGCAAGATTTGGAAAACGAGGGTTACTTCTACCAGATCCATAATGTACACTTCTCCAAATGTTACTTGACCTCCCTGAAAGATTTCTAAGTCCAGAAATCGTTAATTTGGCAACATAGCTCTGGAAAACCTGCAGAGAGTAGCCAACTCTATTGCAGATCCCTCTACTATGCGAGAAATCGCGTGGTGAATGATTTACAGTCTTGTTTATAACAAGGAGTCAGAAACTATATTCGCCCAACATATTAATAGAGAACAAAACGGAAAACTCAAGTATGAGGAATAATTTAAGAAAATACTTGCGATTCAGCATGTTAAAATTGTGATCAGAGAAACTGTTGTGAGGTTGGAAACACTGCACTCACTCGTGGCCCACCTGGACGAAATCGCTGTCAAATTTGAACACAAAAGGGCATAATTACGAATAGTTTATGCAAATAAAAAATAACAACACTTTTGCAAATACTGTGCAATGAGCGAAAAGTAACAATTCTAGCAATTTCCGGTGAAAATGTGTTCGTCGGAAAGAAAAGTGGTAGTTTGCGCAGTCATCAACACGTTTCAAGGCATTTGCTTCAAGCGAAGTTGTAGAGCGTTGGTAAAGTACTTGTGTCTCAGATATCTTTCTTTACAATAAATTAAGGGTCGCAGGTTCAAATCCATGAAACTCCATACTTTCTTAAAACTTTTTTTGTAAGTATGGCATTCAGATACATTGAGTATGGAGTTTAGTAATTTAGTTGAATAATTTAGTTTCAGAATGTTCACAAAATGTAATTTGGTTTTGAACTTGTCGAATGTTTCCAGCAGCTCAATGTATTTATTTTTTATTTCTTGCAGTAAGGTATACAATTCAGAGAAGAGATTTATTTCAAAGCACTAACTTTCCACTCAATCTAGGCATGCTACATATGTAATGTCTGCAACATGTGAAAAGCCTTATTACCCATCACACACATTGAACACAATACAGCTACACCACAGGTTGTGACGTTCCTTTCTGGTGTTCGCTACTGGATCACGGATTACTACGTCACGGTAGCTACCCAATCTCCCTGTGCGGCGGAGTTATGAGACTCACCTTAATGTATACTACACTGGATTCTCAGGACGAAATGGTTTGAACAAAAATATAGCTTCTTACTATTTTACAAATTTAATAAAACATTTTACCTTTAAACAATCACTGCTAATTAATAACAATATTCACCAACACAATCACTTTTGAATTAAGTTGCTGCTTTTCCTTTAAAACAGCGTTTTTCACAAAATAGACGTCATCTTCCGCAACTCAACTCATTTTTTTCTCTTTTTGCACTGTTGTTCTCGCAACCGAATCAATAAAAGATTGGACAGTTCTACACATCTTCACAAACTGGAAATGACTTCCGCTTCCGATATTGCGTGTAACAAATGTACAGCAAAAATTACAAATTTAAGCCAATATCAAAATATCAAACAACAGTATTGAAACTAACAAATAAATCAAATGTGAAATTAACAGAAAACAAATAAAATATTTCATATGGTCAAAATAAACAAAGCGTATCAAGTTCTCCTCCCATACAAACAAAGAAAATTTACGCAATGTACATGAAGGAAATTTTCTTTATAGAATAAACTTGATTCTTCTACGAGCTGACTTCAGAACTCCACACTCTAAAACCTGCATGCAAACTCGCTCTAAGAAAATTCATATGATCCTACATTTTTTAATAATAAAAACAATTCTTCAAACTATCTGTTCTCTTGCTTCTTTTCTTTCGTTTGTCATCCTTTCCACATCTTCTAAGAGCTTCTTAACTTTAACAGTTTGTTCTTCATACAACTATACATTTCCTGAACATTTGCATTTCCAAACGTTTAGCTTCTGAAATTGTTCTGGGCTTAAACTTAATTATTGACATTGAAGTCTCACATAAAATTATACATTTGTTCCCTATTGGCCCTTTATCATTGTCAACTATGGCTGTCCTTTCCCTTCGACTTCGCCATTCATTCTCAGATTGGCCTCCTGGAACTAAATTTTCAACATTGTGAACTTCTTATTCTTCTGGGAATTATTCCTAACGTCTGCTTTCTTTCGGTTTGATAATAATTAGTACAGGAAATGAAATTCAAGTTGTATCCAAATCATGTACACAAGCGAAGCATCATCTGAATAATTAGATGACTTTATAAACTCTTCTTTATCCATTTTCTTCAAAGAATGTGCAGGACTCTCGACGATTACTTTCTATGATGGAATATACTATTCAACTTTCATAATGCAACCAAAAGATAGATTTTCATATACATTTGATAACACGTACTTCACATCTTCACGTGCAAGCTTATTTGATAAAGTGTTTTACAAGCGGTTTATTTTTGTTTTCTGAACTGTAATCTTCTTCCTTCTTTTTCTCCATAGATCAAACATTTCTTTCTTCTCTTGCCACTTTAATAATTCTCCTTCCAACTTTTTCCTCTTGGACAACGGGACAGGATAAGGATTGGAGTAAACAGGTTCTTCACTGGTTAGATTTATTTCACAGATAGAATTCCTAGATAATCCTGTTTTGTCGGCGAATATTTTTCTATATTTCAACAATAAATTAAATAGCTGCTCCTTTTCCTCAACTCTCAAAACATCTGAAGCAAAGGCTTTATCTCTTATGTCTGATTCTGTTGCAGTCCACTCATTAGCGTTAGCTTCTTCCTCCGCTTTCGTACACTGTATTAAGGCTGTCTTCTACCGCGACTCGCCCTTCTCTGAATCTCCAGCGTTAGGAAGTAAATGTTGCTCTACTGTGTGTCCGCCATTGATCAGATACAATTTTTCTGCGCCTGCATCCAGAGTGGCTTTGTATCTTCGAAGGAAAGGATAACCAAATAATAAGTCAGCTTCTAAGCACTTGACCACATATACCAAATCTTCAAATATAAAACCGCCAATTTCAAAATTTATTCGCCTACAACCAGCTATCTGTGATCTTTCTTTTCCAGCAAAATCTTTTAATATTACGCCTGGACACTTCTGCAATTTAAGACCTGGTAATCGCTCTCGTACTTGAAGCCAAATATTATAATTCATAAGGGTACATTCGCTACCCGTGTCCAGAGTACATTTTATTTGGAATCCTAATACCTCGACTGAAATTTCAGGTTTCTTCACATTATCCCTATCTTCTTCCATTATCGTCTTTCTAATTTTTAAATAATTTAGAGGAGTGGCTTCGATATTCAAGTACAATACTTCTAACGGATCTTCTGTTAGGAATGGGTCTTCACTTTCGTCGCTTTCTTGTACTTGCATGCCCTTCAGTACCGCTTACAACGGGCGCTGGGCTAAACCCAGAACTTCATTGCAGTTAATTTCCCATGGCGACGCTGTAACTCTAAGATTACTGGAAGGTAGCTCTTTCGTCTGTATTGCACACTCTTTTAGTTCTGGAGCTCTTTGATCTCTTCTCCAACTATTTGTGCACGGCGTAGTCCTTCTATAAAGTCTGTTACTTGTCCAGTTTCTATTCTTCCACCTTCCACCCGGGAATCGCTGTCCTTCTCTGGTGATTGGTTCCTTCCCATTTCCGCTCTCTGCACTGCGGGATCCTCCAGGATTATTAGTAGAAGTTGTCATCTGTACTCTGCGAACTCGAGGTTGGTTAGGTCTCCTTTCTTCTGTTTTATTTCCGTCGCCTCTCCACCCATCTATCTGTTCTGAGGCTTCGTACTTCCCCAAGAAGTTGGTCAACTGGTCAATGTTTCGAGAATCTCTTGTTAATACTAGCTGCCGTATTCTGTATGGGAGCTGATGAATAATTAAACTTAACACTTCTGTTTGGTCCACACGTTCGACCAAGTTACAGTATGACCCGTAGATGTCCCAACAATAATCCTCCATAGAAAGACCAGAGGATTTGGAATATCTTCTGTTTCTTAAAATCTGGATCTCTCTCTGCTTCTCTTCTGCAGAGGCATACTGTTTTTTAAACGCGGCACAAAACTGTTCAAAAGACTTCCACCTTCTCTCGTTGGCAATAAACCAGGCTTTAGCTTTCCCTTTCATTACAGAAGGAAGCACCTTTAATCTATAGTGCATAGGCATTTTCATTATGTCCATGGACGTTTTCAGTTCTTCCAAATATCGCTCCACTGATATGGAATTTATTTCTCCAGTAAATTTGCTCAGAGAGTTAATATACAACATTATAAAAACGGGCGCTGGCTCGACAATTTCCTCATGACTTCACACGGCACAAAACACACGTTTTTTTTTCACACGATATTACAGTTACAATTTATCCTTTTACATCATCGATGCCTTCACGTTGAGCGCCAAATTTACCTGTGACGTTCCTTTCTGGTGTTCGCCACTGGATCACGGATTACTACGTCATGGTAGCTACCCAATCTCCCTGTGCGGCGGAGTTATGAGACTCACCTTAATGTATACTACACTGGATTCTCAGGACGAAATGGTTTGAACAAAAAAATAGCTTCTTACTATTTTACAAATTTAATAAAACATTTTACCTTTAAACAATCACTGCTAATTAATAACAATATTCACCAACACAATCACTTTTGAATTAAGTTGCTGCTTTTCCTTTAAAACAGTGTTTTTCACAAAATAGATGTCATCTTCCGCAACTCAACTTATTTTTTTCTCTTTTTGCACTGTTGTCCTCGCAACCGAATCAATAAAAGATTGGACAGTTCTACACATCTTCACAAACCGGAAATGACTTCCGCTTCCGATATTGCGTGTAACAAATGTACAGCAAAAATTACAAATTTAAGCCAATATCAAAATATCAAACAACAGTATTGAAACTAACAAATAAATCAAATGTGAAATTAACAGAAAACAAATAAAATATTTCATATGGTCAAAATAAACAAAGCGTATCAAGGTGCCACTAGTACTAAACATGCAGTTTAAAAATTGACAGTCCACTATTTACGTCCTGTAGTTTAACAAAATCTCGTATTCATATTCACTATTAGTTATGTGAAACATGCTGGGAACTCATACATGTGCAAATAATGCGTTTGTGTGTTCAGAAGTTCGAAGTGAGAAATGTTGGAGAAAGAAGAATGACCAAGCACAAGCCTTTTCTATTTCACAAGTGGCCAAAGTGAAATTATGTCCATATATTAATTGTGAGAGAGAGAGAGGGAGAAAGACACCTTACTATCCCACCTGGGTATTTACAATTTCATTTTGTGTGATTTGAGAAATACGGATACGAGACGTTAAATTCTTAAACTACATGTTTAGTACTAGTGGCACAACAAGAAAGTAGCACCTGTAGTGTAGTGGATATTGTGCTTGATGTGTGTGACAGGGGTCGTAAGATCGATCTCCAACCACAGCAGATAATTTTTCAGAAGGCAAGAAGCATTTGACAAAATATTTCTTCCAAGACTTGGAAACCTTTAATTCCAGACAGCTATCTAAATTGAAGCAGGCAATCTGATACCACGTGACAGATGAAGAAACCAGATAGAAAAGCTAGGTTAGTCATTGGTAGAGCTCGGAAGTTGATGACTAGAATTGATTTAAAAAATAGCCTAAAATATTTTTCGCTTGATTTTTTTTTAAAAATTAAGAGAGATTCGTTGAATAATTCGATAAAACCCACTGCTTGGAGGTTTAAACTACTAACTACTGAAGCAAAGGGATAAAAGCAGTTAAGTGCTAATTATTATTAATAATAATAATAATAATAATAATAACTCATCGCTCCACAGCCCTCAAAAGAACCTGGGCCTATCTCCCGGCTGCCAGTCTCCCTCCCACAATCCTACCTAGAGGTGTGGAGTTCTTCAATGGGGTGATGTGGGGTTAAAACGTCGAACCTCCAGCCGTTTAAAAAGATTTCCGAGACCAGGCTACATTACTCGCTGGTAGCTCCCCAATTTCCTCACGGTGGTGGGTTGCCATCCTGCCCTATACACAGGATAAGAACCCAGAGACTGAACCCAGAGACTGAATCCAGGCAGACTCGGACCTATCCCATCCCGCAGTTGGAGCCCAAAGCACAACATCTTAGACCGCATGGCCACGGGGGAAGACAAGTGCTAATTTAGTTTTCTTTATATTAACTTCAAGGTTACATAACATACACTGCAACTTTTTTGTATAAATCATTCACCTTCTTTGAGAATAGATCTTCAACGATACAGTAGACGGCCAACAACTGAAAATAAATTTGTCTTTGGCGAACATAACATTATAGATTTTTTAATATTGTGCCTAATTTTATTTTAAAGCACAGATTAAACAAATAACAGAGCCTAGCTAGTAAGGGAATCTTAAAGTAGGCTTCACACAAAGCATTTTAAGTTTGTTGCAGGAAAAATAAATTTACCACAATTAATTATTTAATGCACTGTCAAAAACTTCACTTGAAAATAATAATTGTGTTCTTCACCAACTTCCGAGCCCTAGTCAGCACATTCATTGTTTTGCCAAAAACTTTCTGTTGGAATACGACAACAATTTAGGTATTTTTCAATCCACATTGATGAATGTTTCTAATGTTTTTCAAATAATAAAATAAAATAATTACTTAGAATGAATGGTAATACTAATCAATGATATGTTGTGTAAATTAGTTTCAATTAATTTCAGGCTTTTCACATGTAGCATGCCTAGATTGAGTTTGAATTTAGTGCTTTGAAATAAATCTCTTCTCTGAATTGTATACCTTATATACATTGGTCTGCTGGAAACATTCGTCAAATTCCAAACCGAATTAGATTTTGCGAACATTCTGAAAGTAAATTATTCAACTAAATTACTAAACTCCATATTCAATGTATATGAATATCAGACTTACAAAAAAAAATATTTAGGGTTCTGGATTTGAACCCGCGACCCTTAATTTCTAGGAAAAATATATCTGAGACACAAGTACTTTACCAATACTCTACAACTTCGCTTTTGTAGCAAATGCCTTGAAACGTGTTGATGACTGCGCAAACTACCACTTTTCTATCGGACGAACACATTTTCACTAGAAATTTCGAGAATTGTTACATTTCACTCATTGCACAGTATTATACAATTTGCATAAACTATTCAAAATTATGCCCTTTTGTGTTCAAACTTGACAGCGATTTCATCCAGGTGGGCCACGAGTGAGTGCAGTGTTTCCAACCTCCAAATTTTAAGATGGCGAATCACAAGTATTCTCTTAAATTATTCCTCATACTTGAGTTTTCCGTTTTGTTCTCTATTAATATGTTGGGCGAATATAGTTTCTGACTTCTTGTTATAATGAAGACTAAAATCATTCACCACGGGATGTCTTGCCTAGTAGAGGGATCTGCAATAGAGTTGGCTACTCTCTGCAGGTTTTCCAGAGCTATGTTGCCAAATTAACGATTTCTGGACTTAGAAATCTTTCATGGTGGTCAAGAAACATTTGGAGAAGTGTACATACTGGGTGTCCCGGGAGGAAGTGGCAATACTTTGGAAAATGGTAGTATGGGTGATTCTAAGCAAAGAAGTTCATATGAACATGGGTCCGATTTTGAACGATAACTGAAATTTGAACAGAAATAAAAATGAAGTAGAAAAATGTAAACAAAAACAGTAACATGTAAAACATGGAAATGTAATGGTAATTGTGTAAGTAAATAATAGAAGCAACATTTTATTACATTAATTTGTGGTGTATCAGTAATTAGTACATGATAATTGAGTAATTAAGCAAGAAATTAATATTGAAACAAAATGTTAACACATGCTGGTCATGACTCACATGAACGATTGTAAGGAAATGAAAAGGCCACAGAAATGAAAGCAGGTCACAGCAGATTCTCAATAATGCTGCCACCAACATCAATGCACTTCTGAGTACGTTGGAGGACATCTTGTGTTGCACAACGAAGCTCCCGATGACGTTCACAGATTAACTCAGCAGCATTAATAATGTGAACTTGAAGGTCATCCCTTGTATTCACCCTTTCCTTGGACACCACCTGTTTCATCCACCCCCATAAACAGAAATTATGATGGGTGAGGTCAGGAGAACCAGGTGGCCAAGAAACCAGACCACCACCATGAACACGACCAATCCATCGATTAGGGAAGGTGGAATTCAGATGGTCAATGATGAACCGACTGGCATGAGCCGGTACTCCGTGATGCTGCAAGATGAGGTTCCGCCTTGTGTGCAAAGGAACATCGTCTAACTGGTCCATCAAATAATACCACTGTGCATTCATGCGTTCATGAAGAATAAGTGGGCCAAGAAGAATATCGCCAACCATGCCACACCACACGTTTATGAAAAATATGTCTTGGTACCCAGTGACAAGAGTTGTGTGTGAGTTTGCCAGAGCCCAAGTGTGTCTATTATGTCTATTACTCGTATTAACACCGGTACGAGTGAAAGTCACCTCATCAGTGAATAAAATGTATGGCACTTGTACTGCATTCTGTAGTAACCCATGACAAAAGTCAAGGCAGGTATCGTAATTCGCACGATATAAGTGCTGCACTGGTTGGTGGTGAAATGGATACAAATTTTCCCCATGTAATGTCTGCCACACACGGGTACATCGAATACCCAGATGTATTGACATTTGTCTGGTACTTGTGTTGGACTTCGTTGCACCAGGGAAATTATTTCCTCCTGTTCTTCCACAGATTGTCTGGTTTCACGTTCAAAAGTCACTTTAGCACTGAGAACTGTTCCACGCTCTCTCAATGCATGAAACGTATTAGTAAACACGGCCTTATTTAGTGTCCTACATAATGGAAAATGCATCCTGTATTCTTCAAAGCCGTGTGAGCATTTCCATTACAAAATCCATACACAAACACCATGTCCGCATACTCCTCATTTGTGCATGTCGGTGCCATTTGAAGGTAACTGTCTGTGAAATGCTTCGGACACAACCCAGATAACAGCAGCTCACAATTGTGCACGTGTTCCACGTACACACTCTCACAACACTGCAGGTGTGATGCTTCGATGAGTGACTGTGTCACTTGCAGTGGCGGATTAAAGGATGGTCCCTCGGAGGGGGCGGGCAGCCATTATGGTGCCCGCTCCCCCAAACTTTTGGCACCCAGCACACTTCCCTCACAAACTACAGTCCTAACATATGCCATAAAATCACTGTCGTAAACTACAATGTTGGAGACCCAGCTATGTGCAATGTTTTTTTAAAATACATAAAATGCATGATAATTGTACTTCAAATATAATTCTTTTCTTTTACATATAACATATACTGTGCGTCCAATTCCTTGCGAGACCGAGAGATCGAGAGAATTGTTGAGGGCCGCGCTAGCTGAGATGCCGACATTTTCGACCCGTAACTCTCTAACTATGACCCGGAACTTGGTAACAGTAAGAAAAGGATGTATTGCGAGTGAAGCGAGCAAGAAAATTTTACAAAATGTATTTTTAGTTGCATAAAATTTGACATTGAAAGGGACAATTGTCCTTCTGTGTCCCCCTGAAGGTGCCCTTGTCTGTCAATATTTGACCCCCTAGAATTTCTTTTCTTTTTTCAAGATTGGCGGGCAATGCCTACCTGCGGTTGCGTAACTGATGTAACATGGAGCGACGTGAAATATAAAATGCACATGCAACATGTGCAACCTAAATTACAAATTTTCTCTCCAAA
The DNA here is from genome assembly GCF_977018435.1 of Lepisma saccharinum. Lineage (NCBI taxonomy): Eukaryota > Metazoa > Arthropoda > Insecta > Zygentoma > Lepismatidae > Lepisma > Lepisma saccharinum. The sequence goes on along the minus strand of NC_139235.1, from coordinate 55,875,273 downwards.
GTACAGTCTCCCTTTCTTCCAAACAATTGTTCATGCATTTTAGACAAAATTAATAAAGAGAAGTCTTACTTATTTCTCTGGTAAATTACAAAGCATTACAGAAAAGAAAATTAATTGCGAGCGAAGCGAGGAAGAAAATTTTTAGATCCATTTCTTGCAAACTGAAAACAATATTGATTTAATAGGGTGCAAATAATTCTACGGGGTGCCATGCCATTCTCTCTTTTACAACTATTTTAATTTAGATTGTTCGGCACCCAGTGCTGACTTCCGCTGCCCCCTAGGTACGGTTCTGAACTTGATGAGACTAAGAAAAGTAGGTATTGCGAGTGAAGCGAGCAAGAACATTTTATAAAATGTATTTTCATTTGCATAAAATTTGAAACCAGGGGATAATTGCCTCCTACAGGTGCCCTTGGCCATCAATGTTTGCCCCCCCTCCTAGAATTGATTTCCATACAAGGTTGAGGGGAGGAATGCCCTCTGCCTCCCCTGTGGTTACGCCACTGTGTAGCACACCAATCATTCTAAGTTGTTTAACTTCAATAAAATAAAGACTAATAGATTTCTCAAAAATTAAAATACATTGATTTTCGATTCCAAAAGATGTGACTGTCGGGAACAGTGGAGCAGTTTAATCTATGTCTTGGCCCAAACAGGCAAGATGAGCGAGCACTGCTGTGTCACCTTCCATGGTTGCTAATTCTTAGCTCTTGGGTATCTCATAAATTGCCAAAATGTTTGATACATTTCGTTCTAACTTTGTGAATCAAAGAATCAAAGTAATCAATAAATTTAAAAACAAACCTCTTGTAAGAGGCACAGGAGAAGAATGATAGCCCCCTGAAGCCTTTAATGCACCATTGCAGCAAGCTACTAAGATTGATAGTAGTAGTTCGCCTAAATTTTTTCCTTGTCGCTCTAGTAGTGCTGGGGTATATGTCAGCTGTTCTCTCTCCCTGGCTAGGGCCTTTCCACAGTGACTGTGCATGAAAACATGAGTGAGAAGGCAGAGGTGGCAGGAATATTTTCTATATCCTCTGTGAAGGGGTGGTCACCTCACAACTCATTTCATCCACCCTAGTACCTTCATCTTAAGTTCATTTCGTGCTTACCTTTCATCGGCCCTCTCCCTTCCTTCGTCATCCTTACTTTTATTTGCCCCTTCTCCGCCTCCTATCTGTCATCTCCCTCTAATCATTTGTCGGCTGCCATCTTTCATCGCACCCAACCTTCTTAATTCTTATCTTTGTTCGCCCCCTTATCATTTGTCGCCTCCTATCTTTCGTCGCCCCTATCTTTCCTCACTCTTATCTTTGTTTGCCCCCTGTCTTTCGTCGCCCTCTTATCATTCGTTGCCCCTATTTTAGTCACCCCTTACACTCGCCGTTAAGCTGCCTGCTCCCCATAATGGTAGTTTTCATAAAATAACACAATATTTACATATTAAAGAAATAAAATGAGATCATTAAGGGTCTGTCGCCCCTCCGTCCCCCTTTTTTCCACTCATGTATGTTTCTTAATTATCACTACATGTGATATATTTCATTCCAACTGTGTATACTATTTATCAAAATGTGAAAAAATAAAATAGGTCCTTGGTGGAAGTCGCCCACAACACACCCTCAAGGGCCTCGGAGGGGGCATCGCCCCATCTGCCCCCCTTTAATCCACCCTTGGTCACTTATGCTGCCACCTGTTGGCAAACTTGCAAAATTGTATGTGAACATGATGGTTTACTAAGAGGCTACGGTAGCTCAGGTGGTAAGGCATCTGCCTACCATGCTAAGGGTCCTAGGTTCGACTCCTGGCTGGGCCAACCCAGTATTTTTCTAACGGTGGAAGCAGCTCTGGTGCCTACCCAGCGTCGAATAACATGGGTGCCTGGGGGAGGGTAAAGGCAGTCAGGGGCATGTTGCTGACCACATCACCCCCACTCACGACCGGGTCAAGAAAGTATGGGGTGTTACCTCCACATCCCCTATACGTGAGTGCATTGATGTTGGTGGCATCATCTTTATTTCTGTTCATATCTCAGTTACCGTTCAAAATCAGACCCATGTAGAACTTTTTTGCTTAGAATCACCTATACTATCATTTCCCAAAGTATTGCCACTTCCTCCGGGACACCCTGTATATTACTCAAAAAACGATATCCTTAAAATTACTCTAGAACATTAAAAATGAATGATTACAATTTATATAATTAGTTTTTTGCACAGATATTTTAATTACATCTTTGTATTCTCTCAGTGTGCATTTGTCACATGAGAGAACGTAATATTAATATAACATAGTGCCATTGAGCATTTAATTACTGGTAATTAAATATGAACAGATACTTTACAATATCAATATGACTAATAAATATGGACCGAGATTCTAAGTAGCCAAAACCTGCCAAATATTCACATAAAATGTAGGAAAAAATCACTTGGGTGTTTTCCTTAATTTCTGAACTTCTTTTTTACGTTAAAGTGTAATTCTCAGAAATTCCACCAGGGGTATGTTCCGAGGTGCTCAGTTTGCAGTCAGTATTTCCACATGGAACATTGATTATCATGTGATTATCATGAGTAGAATGATGTACCTGCCACAATCAGATAAAACTTTTAGAGAAATTTTATTTTGAACATTTGTCCCACAAATATATCTGCATTACTCAGTGTAAACTAAAGAAATGGTAAAAAAAAACACATGTATCATAAGCATTATGTAAAATGACTGATTGATTTTTGTAAATATTAAGGGCACAACAGCACATTGCCTATTTTTGCCTGTCACACAATATGTGAATAAGCGACTTAACTGAAACAAAACTGACAACATGGCACTAGCAAGAAAATAAAATACATCTGTTAAAAACTTTCTCATTCAAATTCTAAAAATAATAAAGTCATGAAGTTCTTGTCAGGAACTAAAACTATACTGTCTCCAACAATAAAATCTCCATATCCTAGTTAAAAGTTGAGGCTGTTAAGAGGCATTCAGCAAAAATAAGGATAAACACAGGACAACATGACTCCACAGAGGATTGTACTGTATCAAAGTGCCAGAGCCTCATTGGTCTGCAAAATCTGCAGTTACTGGGGTGGACTACATGGAAGGAAGGTTGCCTTTTGGGTGGTTTTGTGTAAATAATGAATAGACTAAATAAAAAAATATGTAATATATCTCAAAATATGTAAATATATATGACATGAAGTTCATATATATAGATAGCTCCTACGATTGCAATTTGGCAACATTTGCCATTTAAACTAGCTACATACAAATGAAAAAAAGTTTTTGCATAAAATACCCATATCCTACTTAAATGGGCAATAATGTTACATCATTATCAGTGGCATTTCAGTCTAATATATACCCACTGAGCCAACCTCCATGGCAGAGAGGTTAGAACAGCATGCTATAATGCCAGGGGTCCCAGGTTCTAATCCTGGCCTGGGCATGCCTGTTCTTTGAGTGTGCCTTCATCAATTTCATCATATCATCACTCATCTTCATGATCAAAATTAGCCAAAAGTGGCAGAAAAGTGATTCTAATAACAAAAATCAGCATACACTCTGTAAAGAAAAAATAGCGACACCTCAATTCTCACAGTAACTTACACAGAAAACCAAAGTTTCGGAACACTAGAAAAGGAATAAAAGGAGCCAAATGTTTGTGTATCAGCAATATCCCCGCCAGATGGCGCTGAAAGTGTCTCGTCAGTTATCGTCGTAAGAATCCTGCATTGACGTTGTGATGTGCACGGCACAGTAAACAGAAGTTAGTGACTGTTCTGTGCTTTCTCATTGTTTGTACAGTGTCAAGTGGCAGTATTGTTGTTGTGTAGCGTTGTTTTGTGTTATATTGTTGCTGTGTGTGTGGACTCTAAACAAGTAAAATGGGCAAGAAATATGAATTGTCGCAAGGCAAAATTCTTACTTTGCACAGCGAAGGTAAATCTCTCGAGGAGATCCGTGGAATACTCAAAATCCACCATTCAACAGCAGGAAGAGTAATTCAGAAGCAAAACCAGCATAACAAATTGACACTTCAGCAACAGTGTGGTAGAAAAGGAAAACATCACCCAGAGCAGATCGGAAAATGAAAACAACAGCACTGCAGAATCGAGGCATGAGTTCCCACCTACTAGCTTCTGTAATTAGAAATGACCTTGGAATTGAAGCCAGCCATACAACTGTATTGTCTCAACTGTACAAAGTGGGTATTGGGAAGAAGAAACCGCATAAGAAGCCGAAGCTCACACAAGGACACACGGCAGCAAGACGTGAGTTTGTGAGGCGATATGCAAGTTGGACTGAAGACGAGTGGAAGCACATCATTTTCTCTGACGAAAAGATATTTAGAATAGTGGGAAATGATGGTGGTGTGAAGTTGTGGATGCGAAAGGGCGAGGAACTTAAAAAGGATTGTGTTTCAGAGATGCAAAAATTCAGTGGTGAAGTGATGGTGTGGGCTTGCTTTACTGCTCAAGGAGTCAGAAGAATGGAGATATGTGAAGGGTCAGTTGATGCAAGAAAATATCTTCAAATTATGTAATGTAAAGTTCTTACAACAGCTAGATACTACTTTTCTAGAGAATATATGGACTACTTTCTTTTCCAGGACGATGATGCTTCATGTCGCCGAGCGAAAATCGTCAATACGTGGTTCAAGGACATGAGTATTTCGAGACACTGGTGGCCTCCAAACTCGCCTGACATGAATCCCATTGAAAATCTGTGGGCCATTATGAGCAGAAGACTGCATAACAGGACATTCTCGAATAGGAGGGCATTCATGGAACAGATAATCCGGGTTTGGTTCCATGAAATCGAGGTTACACTTTGCCATAACCTTGTAACCAGCATGCCTCGACGATCGGCTGCACTGCAGAAGGCCCATGGTGGTCATAACAAATAGTAGTTTGTTGTGTTGTACTCTTGATGTTCGTACACAATATGTCTTACCCTTACGATATTCTATTTTTTTTTGTTTTGTGCTATTCTTTTTGTTTCTTTGACTTTTATGTATTACTCTCTACAAAGGCTTTTTTATAGAAACACACACACAGCTAGTTATATATATGCATATAAATTCATTATAGTCATGTCAATAAGCTGAAACTGTGCCATATGTAGTAAAGGTTGGACTGATCATTGAGAATATGCATTGTAATTTTATCAGGAATTCATGTAAAAAAATCATTTTGGTTAATAAATCTTGTGAAAACCATATCCAAGCAAGTGTCACTATTTTTTCTTTACATAGTGTATATACACTGCAATATTTCATAAAACTGATTAACGGACACTTAGAAAGAACACCCATCATGCCCAGGCTGGGATTTGAACCCAGGAAGTTCAGTGAACTAAAACTATACAGCCTTCATCAAACACATGAAAGTCGACCATTTAATGTGCTCAGCAATGAAGCTGACTTCACCCAGAAAGTGTTTGTGCATTATGTTTGTGCAAATTATTGACCCTAGCCAAGCATCAAGGATTCAAAATTTAGTAATGTATGGCTTATGCATAGGAACAATATTTTTCGTAAACTTGATAACACCAAATATCTTAATTGTTGCAGGAAAGTGTTTATCAATGTGCAGTGAAATGTTCAGACATCTTGCACCCATTTGAAATCTCAAAATAATGCAAATCTGGCATAAAATACAAATTGCAGCTTCTTTCGTAAATTTCAACACAGTTTTTCACCTGCTATAGGAATACTATGCATCAGAAAGTAGAGTGGCAGGGTTCAGACAGGAGAGAGACTAAGCACCTACCACCACACGAGAGTATTAACATTGTTATTTGTCCCATGAGAAATAATGGGAAAAGACTTCTTCAAAAATAAGTTCAATCGATTCAAACTGTCACCTACAGGTGTACGTCATGTGACCTACAATTGAAAATACTAGTTTAAGAAGCATTATGAAGGTATAATTTTAGGTTTATTTGGCAGAAAAATGTGCTAAAAAAATAAATGCGAATTTTGGGAACAATAAAACCAATATTGAAAAATATATTACACTGAAAAATTAAGGTGCCTACTTGTGTGATACGCTAATATACTTTTATAACAAATTAATAAATACACATAAACACTTGCTGTGTTTTATTTATACATCACTAGACCTTGGATTTTTAGGTTCTAAAAAGTGTGCTTTTAGGTTCCTAAAATAGGCTCTGAAAATCCTAAAATAGGTTCTAAAAATCCTAAAATAGGTTCTAAAAATTCTGAAATAGATTCTAAAAATATTAAATTAGGCTAAAAAAATGCTGAAGTATGTTCCAAAAATCTTAAATGGTACAAAATACCTGAAAAATACAATTGTTAGAAAAAATTACAAGAACCGTAAGAGACTTTAGTAGGTACATGTTAATTGTTAATTTTAATTGTGCTGTTGGCATGTTACTTGTTGATATGAAAAGTGAATTACGTATGTATAATTGGGTGCACAATATCAGGGTGGCTACTTGCTCCAAATTCTTTGAATTCTGGGAATTTTGCTTGAATTATTTGGTCTGAGAATTATACATGAATTTTCGTAAAAAACAAAATACAAGCAGATGTTTTATTTTATATTCATCTTTTAATTATCTTTCAACAGAAACATAGTGTGGTTACTTCTCAAGGCGTGAATGTCACAAAAGGACCGAAATGGCACGAAAATGGACAAAACCACATGGATCAGAAGTTTGCACTTTGGACTGTGCAGGTAGTAGAGACAATTGAATGTCAAAACTGAGAGGGAAGGGGTCAAAGATAGGGGTCGAATGATATGGCTACCTGGGGGAAACCCTGGGGGGTAAAGACGGTCAGGGGCGTGATGCTGATCACATCACCCCCACCCATGACCGGATCAAGAAAGTGTTGGGTGTTACCTCCACACCCCCTATACGCCTTCATGGCATGGTGCTAAGCACAGGGGAGCACTTTACTTTTTTTTTGCATTCTCAAGAAGAAGAAAATAGTTGCCATGAACCTCATATCAAAATCGGTGAATTTTCAGCTTCATCGCATCACTACTTGAGGGTATTACAATTGACAACAAAACTATCCAAATTACAACATTAATGTCTATTTTTCTAAATACATAAAAATATTGTACTCTCTCTACTCTACAATGCAAAAAAAATAAAATTAACAGCACATAATAAAATTAAAAATGCAATTATTTCCTTACACTATAATGTCCTAACAAATTGTCTCCCAATATTTACATCACTGCCAGAAATGCACCTGAGCATTGAGTTATCATGAAAGAAAGACACATATTTTAAGGTCTGTTCTGTATTTTTCGTAAATATTATTTTTCTACCTTACAATTATTACATATCTGCTCATGCTACATCCACTATTATTTGTCTGAAGGTTAGGGAAAATAGTTCTTTATTATTAGAAGCAAACTTAATTTCATTCATTGTGTGTTTTCTTACCTACTACCCAGTAGAGGCGATTGGATTCCAAAACTGGGGGGTGGGGGGGACAGTATATTTCACTTTGTAGATAAGGTTTAGCATAGTGTTTGATGCAAAAGTGCCGAAAAGTGAGGGGGGTTCACTGTTACTACCATATCATATCATTACACTTTCAGAGAATCTTCCAAGTTTGCAACTGCAATGTATGGAACGAATTGCAAGAATACAGTAGAAAGAAGCAACATTCAAAACCCTGGCCTGAAACTCAATAGGCCACCCGGGCGAAGACTTCATGAAAATATGGTTTACTGATTTGGTTTGCTTCTGCCACTTTTGGCTAATTGCAAATATGATGATGAGTAATGATGTGATAAAACTTATAAAGGGACACTCATAAAGAACACCAATGCTCAGGCAAGGATTCAAACCCAGGACCCATGATGTTGAAGCACGTTGTGATAACCACTTCACAATGGAGGGTGGCAGATAAATATTGTTTCCACCTCTTAGGAAATGGAAGTAGTAGTTCAAACATAACAGAAAGTGATATAGATTCCATGGGAGTAAGGTGGACTAATAGTGATATTTTGTATACTAGGTAAAAAAGACAGACAATAGATTTAATGTGCCATTGTAAATTTTACAGCAGCATTGCTCTTTGGTTTCTAAATAAAACAAGCATTTGGTATCGTTGCAACGTGGCACCCACGTCTGTTATTTTCTTTGACTCTGCTCCACCACTATGAGTTGAAGTAACACCTTTGATGGTTTGTCAGTGGCAAATAAGGTTTCGAACAATGAGCGTCAGTGAATGTTGTACTTTTTACAACATGCACCTTCCTGTGTAGTATTTTATTTTTGTTGGTCATACTGTTTGGAAGTAATTTTGTTTTATTCAATATGTCACATAGATTAGATACAAGTGAAATAAGAACGATCTTTTCAAGAATCTTCAGGAGAGCAGGACGATGTAGGCGCAATTAATGATTTAGATGAAAGCGCCAGTGACCCGAGTGAAGAAAATATTGAGCATATTGATCATTCTGATGAAAATGAGTATGAAAGTGATGGTGAAAATTTAGAAGATGGAGGTTTAAAGTTTCAATAATGTGTTTATAGAGAATTCGTGCTTGGTTAAGTTATTAAAAACTATTTAGTGCACAACAAAATTTGTCAGATTTCCAAGACAAGAAGAAAAACGTTTTCAAGGAGCAGCATATCCAGAAACAAAACATTTGCTTACAGTGTGTTGATTATAACCTAGAGGAAGAATACAACAAGACAAATCAGTCATCAATGGACAGATTTTCTTTGCAACCATTCTTATTTTTTAAAATTTCAGTGTTTGTGTAATTTTCCATTTGTTTTTATTTGCCATCATGTAAGTACAAGTGAATTTATAAATTACTGTAATGAATAATCTCTTAGATGCCTTAGGTTCTTTTGTATTATTGAAAAAAACCTTTTCACTAAATTATAAAATAATAAAATAATTTAGAATCTTAAAATTAGAGTTTAAATTCCACTTTATGCACATAGGTCTATAGGCCAATTGGGATTGGACCTACAGTTTAAAATGAGATCAGAACCACTGTGCAATATGCTTCCAAAATTAATAATTTAATCTTACCCAATAAAAATAAATCAAAACTATTAAAAATAAAAATAACAAATTAGCTATAAATGTAGAAACATAAAAAAACATAGTCAAGCAGTACAAATTAAGCACGTAAAAGCAGCTAATTTATATAGGTTGTGTAACGCTATTCCTCGCTCGCAATGGAATATGAGTCAGATTGTGTGCTATTTGTTATTCGTTTGTTTCCTTATTTTGGGGGAAGTAATACGTCACCAGGTCATGTGACTATGGAATGGAAAGGCTCTCCCATGGCGTGCAGAGCTCTCTCTCTCTTTCTCTCTCTCTCTCTCTCTCTCTCTCTCTCTCTCTTACTCTGGTAGCGGTTGGGTTCACATCTCAAAGCTCTACCTTGAACTGGTAGAATAAGTCTGTTGAAGTAATCATCTCTGTACTGGTAGTATTATTAATATATTTAAGTTTAATCTAAGAGCCATATTACTTGAGTTAGTTAATTAGCACTATTATTTTTATGTTATGTTTAATGCTACCATTATGCAGATGGTCCTTTCAGAGTTGACCGATATCCACTAATCATGTTCGTTTGTATTCAATTAGATTTATAACTTCCCTATTCAAAATTCCTGATTAATAAGATATTTTCCATGTAAGAATAATACAGAACATTGAACCAGCCCTAATACGTAATTGGAAACACAATCTGTTTCCGGTACATTTATTTTGGCCTATATGAAGTGTGTTTATATTTGTAAGTTGAATGATTAATGTCATTTATATGATATGTTATGCTAGGTTTCTTGTGGGAAAAATTTATATTGTTGAAGTTACTGATGTTATATATGACAAATTTCTAGTCGTAGTGTTTCCTCAATAAACTATTAAATATACCATTTACTTTTTGTACTCCCCACAAAGGCCTCAGTTTCTGCTAAATATCTTAATAAGTAAGGGTAGTCAAATTGTCAGCCCATAGTATATATAATTGTAGAGGACTAGTGGTATAAACCAAATCTAAATTATACAGGAAAATACTTGGCTGGTGACAGTTGTAAAAAGTACAACACACAACTGATCGCAAAAGTGAAATAAGCGTGCATCCCGAAAGGTTAAGATTGTTTCATTCCAAAAGTATCATCGAACACACAAATTTTTAACATAATTAAGAAATACTTCATCTGTTTAGTGATTTCTTGCTTAAGGCTTTCTGGAGAATTAATTTGTTTGTGAGCAGCCATCAGTACCATTGAAGCAGATAGGTAAGTACGATGTTAAAGTGATGAAACGAAGAAGTTACATATTATGTTTGTGGAATATTAATTTTTTACCGAAATACGTGTAGCAAGTATTTAACACAAATTCACACTTACAAATTCTTACAAGTTATTTTCAAAAAAACTAAAGTTATGTATTTCATTTATACAGTATGGTAGAACCTGCAAAAATTCAACATTTGTGAAAATGTTACATCAAAAATTTGGCTATCCCAACTGCGGACGATAATTTTTACTGAAATGTTATTTTTTCCTACTTTGTAATTGTGGTGTACATACTTTAGGCTGCTTTCATATAATCGAAAAATTGGCATGTAACTTTTCCAGTGTTTACTCATAGCATATTATGTGCCACTCCCAGAAAAAAAATTAGTACCGCCTATGGTAGCCTGTGGCAATATGCTTTCGAGGCGTTCATAGATTTTACCTAAATCTCGTCAACTTTTCAGAAAATCTGACCCCTCCCCTTCCCTCATTATACCTCGCACCTACTTTCGCATCCCCAACCTTCATAATAATAATAATAATAATAATAATAAAAGCGGGAAATAATAGCGCTCCCACGGATAGTGACGTTCCTAGAGAAGTGGTGGATGTCACCACTCCTCCTTTGCTTCAGTGTTCCTATAAAACGTCCGACTCAACACAAACAGGTGAAACAAAGCACGTTGAAGAATTTCTCCTTGGTCTTTTAAGTATCAGATTATCTCAAGCCTTCCCGATCGCGTGGTTGCAACGCTGTCACCTTTTAATCATGTTGTACCAAGCTCGAATCCAGGTGGACGAGCATTGATCTGTGGTTTAGATTCCACTTTAAACTGTAGGTCCAGTTCCCATTACCTTATCTGAGCACAAGAGTGTACTTAGAATATTTTTTTCGAAATTTCTCCTGTGGGGCTATTCCATATTGAAACACCCTGTATTCTTTTTTGACCTATCACTGTACTTAGTGCTAGTGTGAAAGTAGTAGACAGAAAGCAACAGAGAAAATTATACGCATGTGCGTCTTTAAATGGGGGGGGGGGGGTCAACGGGTCCAAACCCCCATTTTGGTTTAGCAAAATTAGCAGATTACCTGTTCCATCCGCTTATTCATAAAAATTTCTTCGAACTTATTTTATTATCCTAAATTAGAGACATATAGGGCGGGATACGGATGGGAAGGAAATTACGTAATTCCACACACCAGATGGAACTGCAGATTAAATGTCTGCGAATTCCTGATAGTTTCAGAATTTCTGCAATAAGAAACTGCATTGGGACTGTCAAATCAGTTATATATTTTTTTTCCCTCGAGTCTTCTTAAAGAGATTTGGTTTTTAAAAACGCAGTGCTAGAAAACCAGGGAAACACCGTAACATTCTCAAGTTGTTTGACACAAAATGGACCGAAAAGTATCCATACTAAGTAGGGTGACTTCCGGAATTGTATATAATTGTAGAAACTTTAAAATTTATTAGAAGAGAAATATTTCAGCAAGCTCTTCAGTTTCTTCACTGTGTAACCTATGGAAATTTTGAAATATCTCCACTTGTTCTTCTAACCAAATATTTTTCATGCAATGCAAGATTATGTTGAGCAGCTAAAAAGGTAGACTGTTCTGTACTGTGAACATGTCAGTATTCTAATAGAGATATTAAAAAAACAAACTAAGAGAGTTCTGAGAACTTTAAATTGAAATTTATTCCAAAGCAGAGAAAGTATGTACAAAGAGACTAGGATGAAGAAATTAAGAGACTTAGAACACCCAGCCGTCAAATAGGAGAAATAATGCACCAGCTGAGAGCACAAAAGAATATTACAAAGTAAACCATTATCGTCCATTTTTTAACCATTATCGTCTATTTTTGTGGTAGAATTGAACTCACGTTTCTCTGAACACAGTCAACACATTGCAAAATTGTAACAACTTATTCCAAAAATGTGAAATGTTATCCCACATTCATTGGAACAGTGTGTCAAAATGTTGGATGGCTTGGTTGGTAGATTGGATGTTGATAACCTGATCATTTCTAGGCCTGCCATACGTCCCAGATTTTCCTGGACAATCCGGGAATGATATAATTTGTTCTGGTGTCCCGAATAGTTTCTTTGGGATGCACAAATGTCCTGGAATCGGGTGGTAAGGAATAAATTATTAAGACTATACTTTCCTCAACTTTATTTATATTTAAATGCGTAATATTAAAATGATCATTTTTCTAAAGAAGCTAACTGTACAGTGTCTCTCAAAAGTTTTAGGACAACGACATTTTAAACTAGGCAACCCAATTTACACAAGGCGTTGGTGGGTTGCATGTAGAGTTAGGTTCAATTTCAGGGTTGCCACATGCACATTAGGTATTTATAAAATACGCGAAAGAAAGATATCCAAATATTATTGCATAAAACTAGAAAAAAATCAGTATTACATTTGTTGCAATACTCTCAGAAAGAAACAACGTCGATTTTATAGTATTTCATTGTTGATGAGTCTACACAAAGGAAAAGTGGAGAGAGGAAACGAAAGGGAACAAAGGAGAGGAGAAAAGAGAAAGCAAAAGGAGAAGAGGAAAAGTAAAGAAGGGAAGAAAATAGAGGACAGAGGAAGTGGATAGGAGAAGTAATGAGGAGAAAGGAAAAAGATGCGAGGAGAGATGAGGAAAATGGAGCAAAGAGGAGAGAAGAGAGGAAGGAAAGCGAGGTGATAGAAGAGGAGGAAATGAGTTTGGAGAGGAGAGAAGTAGACGATAAGAGGGGAGCGGAGAGTAGAGTAAAAGAGAGAAAGAGAGAAGAACGAAAAGATGGGGAGAACAGTGCCGTGGAGTCGGAAATATAAGACAGGAGAGGAGATAAGAGGAGTGGAGAAGAGTGGGATGGAGACAAGAGGCGAGAAAAGTAGGGAAGGCGGTATGAGATAAAAATAGAGGAGAAGGACGGGAGAGAAGAAGGAGAAGGAGAAGTTAAGAACAGGAGGGACTGGAGACGAGAGGAGAGAAGGGGTAGTTGCAGAAAATACGTCTCGGCGTCAAGAACTGATGCATGATAAAATTATCGACATGAAGCATTCATTAACTTTTTATAATGTATTGGAGAATGTATTAGATCGGTGCGAAATTCCTTTTGGCCGAGTTCAGAGCAAGATAAAATCTTCCACGTAAGATCTTTGATTTTACCTGCGATTATACCACTAAAAACATGGATGTAATTTTCATATTTATCCAATTTTTCTCCTCTTCTCGGTTCGTTGAAATTTTCTTATTTAACATTTCCCCTCCCCCCATTGTTAATTCCAATCTGAATCATTCCGTTTCACACGGCGTGGACAATGAACGCAATGGGATATGTCTAAAACGTACCAAAAGTTTCTGCCACCGGAGGGGTTTGAACCTACGACAATCAGATTATCAATCCTTAACGGTAACCACTACCCCAAAAGCTTTCGCTCCTGAACACAGGTAGAAAGAGCTGACCAATGTGAAATGCAGATCCAACCCCCCTCCTACATGTCATGTGCAAAGAATACTTGTTTGTAACAAAGAAAACGAAGGTAATACGACTGGGCGAAAACATTTAATGGAGAATTGCACATGTTGGAAACTTTTCAGTCGATATCTGTGAAGGTATCTTTGCATTGAACTCGAGTGGAAAAAGGGGTAATATTAGTGTGTCCTGAATTGCCACAAATATAAATGGTTATTTCATTAATATTTGTCAATGTCTTTGAAGCAGAACACAATTATCGTTAGAGTATCATAATTCAAGATCTGATACGTGAAAATATCCCTTTGAACGTGTGTCAATTCATTTATTTGTTTCGAATCCCGGCTCGGGTAATGATGTCCTGAAATTGAGAATTGAATGAAATGATATGGGCTGCTAGCGGTCCGAGGTTCGATCCTCCTTACGAGGTGTTCTCTTTTATTTAATTCTGCTTCTATTAAACAAGAGCATGGCAACATTATTTGTAATAATAGTGTATAGTGGCTAGATTGTCCTAAAACTGGAATTTACGAAAAAAAATAAACAAATAAATGAATTGACACACGTTCAAAGGGATATTTTCACGTATCAAATCTTGAATTATGATACTCTAACGATAATTGTGTTCTGCTTCAAAGACATTGACAAATATTAATGAAATAACCATTTATATTTGTGGCAATTCAGGACACACTAATATTACCCCTTTTTCCACTCGAGTTCAATGCAAAGATACCTTCACAAATATCGACTAAAAAGTTTCCAACATGTGCAATTCTTCATTAAATGTTTTCGCCCAGTCGTATTACCTTCGTTTTCTTTGTTACAACAAGTATCTTTGCACATGACATGTAGGAGGGGGGTTGGATCTGCATTTCACATTGGTCAGCTCTTTCTACCTGTGTTCAGGGAGCGAAAGCTTGTGGGGTAGTGGTTACCGTTAAGGATTGATAATCTGATGGTTGTAGGTTCAAACCCCTCCGGTGGCAGAAACTTTTGGTACGTTTTAGACATATCCCATTGCGTTCATTGTCCACGCCGTGTGAAACGGAATGATTCAGATTGGAATTAACAATGGGGGGAGGGGAAATGTTAAATAAGGAAAATTTCAACGAACCGAGAAGAGGAGAAAAATTGGATAAATATGAAAAATTACATCCACGTTTTTAGTGGTATAATCGCAGGTAAAATCAAAGATCTTACGTGGAAGATTTTATCTTGCTCTGAACTCGGCCAAAAGGAATTTCGCACCGATCTAATACATTCTCCAATACATTATAAAAAGTTAATGAATGCTTCATGTCGATAATTTTATCATGCATCAGTTCTTGACGCCGAGACGTATTTTCTGCAACTACCCCTTCTCTCCTCTCGTCTCCAGTCCCTCCTGTTCTTAACTTCTCCTTCTCCTTCTTCTCTCCCGTCCTTCTCCTCTATTTTTATCTCATACCGCCTTCCCTACTTTTCTCGCCTCTTGTCTCCATCCCACTCTTCTCCACTCCTCTTATCTCCTCTCCTGTCTTATATTTCCGACTCCACGGCACTGTTCTCCACATCTTTCGTTCTTCTCTCTTTCTCTCTTTTACTCTACTCTCCGCTCCCCTCTTATCGTCTACTTCTCTCCTCTCCAAACTCATTTCCTCCTCTTCTATCACCTCGCTTTCCTTCCTCTCTTCTCTCCTCTTTGCTCCATTTTCCTCATCTCTCCTCGCATCTTTTCCTTCTCCTCATTACTCTCCTATCCACTTCCTCTGTCCTCTATTTTCTTCCCTTCTTTACTTTTCCTCTTCTCCTTTTGCTTTCTCTTTTCTCCTCTCCTTTGTTCCCTTCGTTTCCTCTCTCCACTTTTCCTTTGTGTAGACTCATCAACAATGAAATACTATAAAATCGACGTTGTTTCTTTCTGAGAGTATTGCAACAAATGTAATACTGATTTTTTTCTAGTTTTATGCAATAATATTTGGATATCTTTCTTTCGCGTATTTTATAAATACCTAATGTGCATGTGGCAACCCTGAAATTGAGCCTAACTCTACATGCAACCCACCAAACGCCTTGTGTAAATTGGGTTGCCTAGTTTAAAATGTCGTTGTCCTAAAACTTTTGAGAGACACTGTACATTGAATCACTCCCTCTCGATAATGCAAGAGTTATCAATTTAGAATATGATGTTGGAAAAGATATTTGACTTCACGAAAGCGTCGCCGTCTTGCTAGCAGCATTGAATTTCAGTTGCACATCTCTTCCATTGCACAGTTAGCTGTTTACTGTAAACAGTCAGTGGTTGGGTGCCACACAGTTCAGTCCGCAATTCTCAAATAAAGTTTCGACATTGTGAGATAGCAGGTTAGTTCATTATGGCACCGAAAGTGGATTTCTGTTTTGTTGTTTTTATTATTTTTTATAATGAATATGATAATGGATA